>NC_058095.1:123396250-124645000 GCF_020171115.1 Neogale vison | reverse complement strand
CTTCACTGGATTGAATTTATATCATATCTAGTTATATATATGGTACTTGGTTCATTAGCATAATTTTATCACTTTTCTTTAATGTCAATTAAAAGAGATTACTCTTTCTGTCTGTTAAGCTTATAATTCTAACCTATTTAGAAGAGAATAGTTTTTTTAAAGACTTTATTTATTTATTTGACACAGAAGGAGAGAGAGAGAGATCATAAGTAGACAGAGAAGCAGGCAGAGAGAGAGGGGGGAAGCAGGCTCCCCGCCGAGCAGAGAGCCTGATGTGGGGCTCTATCCTAGGACCTGGAGATCATGACCCAAGCTGAAGGCAGAGGCTTAACCCACTGAGCCACCCAGACGTCCCTCTTTCTAACCTATTTAAACAGAATTATAACCCAACAGTGATATTGTGTTGCTGTTAAAGAAAACCAATACAACAATACCTCTTAACTGAAATGGAGCTAAATTTAACATAACACTTCCTGACTACTTGTAGTTAGGAATTAAGAATGACTTTTATAAGTTTAATTAATTAACATTTTTTGCTAGGCATTTTTCTTCTACCACCATGCAGGCATATTTTTTTCTTATTTTCTTTTTTTTAGCACATTTTAAAATAAAATGCTGATAATGATCACACAATTATGTTATTTCCCCAAAATAGTCAAAATAAGCATTTTTAAAGAAAAATAATTATCTCCTCCTATGAAGGGCTACAGATTTACCTATTCCTTTGTTATACACGGCATTAGAAATGGAATTAAGTTCTAAAATTATCACTATAAATTCTTGTCCTTTATAGGAGGGATATTTTATAGTTGATTGCAAGCTCAATGTCCCATATTAGCAATTCATCATTTTACAATATTAATATTCATTTTTACTAAATATGGAAACTTCATATAATCAGCAATTTCCTCATCAATTTGGGAATATCAAAGTCATTATTAAGAGTTAGTATAATACTAACAGCAAAATGTCATTCCAGGTGTAAAAATAAATAAGTCCTGAGTTATATATTATGTCTAATTTTGCATGTTATATGAAGAGAAAAATTTTATAATGTAATTAATTTATACATTATTTTAAAGGATATCTTATTCAATCTATGGGATAAATGAGAAGAAGGAAAGAGAAAATAAATAAAGAAAAATAAAGTTTGTATTTTTTTCTTTCTGAAGATACAAACACAAACCACAAATGTACTTCTCATATTCTAAACATAGCTTCATTCTTAATCAATATCTATCTTTTTTGCCTAAAATAAATGCAAAATTAAGGCTTACTTGTATTTATTCATATCAGAAAAATATCTAGAGTTTTTGGGCAAAACTTTTAACCACATAAAAATACCTATTTCTATTCCAAGAGGATACATGACACAGAAGGGTACAATTACATATAGTAGAGTAAAAGCAAGGGCTTTATGCTGCTAAAGATAAAAAATAAAGTGGTTAGAAATCTTTCATAAAATCTTTGTGAATCTTAACATCTTATTGCCATATTCTTTGATTACTGATTACATAGCTAAATTATAGTTTATATTTAAAATATAATCTTTGTCCACATAATGGGTCCAATGTTTACATATGGAACTTAAAATAACCCTTATTCTTTCTGAAAGAGGCATGCAAGACCTTTCAAATGAAAAAAAATATAGCTATATAACAAAGATTTACATTGTCTATGACTCTTTTTTAAATAAACAGACTTAGAAAAGAGGAAGAATAGTATTTTATAAGAAGTAAATGAACCGGGCGCCTGGGTGGCTCAGTGGGTAAAAGCCTCTGCCTTTGGCTCAGGTCATGATCCCAGTCGTGGGATCGAGCCCCGCATCAGGCTCTCTGCTCAGCAGGGAGCCTGCTTCCTCCTCTCTCTGACTGCCTCTCTGCCTACTTGTGATCTGTCAAATAAGTAAATAAAATTAAAAAAAAAAGAAGTAAATAAACCGAATCAATTGCCATTCCTGTAATATTATACAAATTCTTAGTAATTCCTCAGAGTATTTGTAATATGATTTGCTCTTATCTGCCTTGCTACTAAACTTTCAAACTCTCACATATATGTTCAACTAATATTTGACAAGGGATCCAAGAATACTCAATGGGGAAAAGATAAGTCTCTTCAATAAATAACGTTGGGAAAATTGGATAATTATGTGCAGAGAAATTAAATTGGACCTAGTATCTTAACATCACTCACAAAAACAACTCAAAATGGATTAAATACTTAAATAAAAAACCTGAAACCATAAAATTCACAGAGCAAAACATAGGGAAAAAGCCCTTTGACATTAGTCATGGCAATGACTTTTTTGGCTATGATACCAAAAGAATAAACAACAAAAGCAAGAATAAATAAACAGGACTTCATCAAACAAACTTTTATTCAGCAAAAGAAATAATAAACAAAATGAAAAGATAACCTACGGAATGGGAGAAAATAATTGCAAACCACTATGTCAGATAAAGAGTTAATATCCAGAATATGAAAGGAACTCAGAGAATGCAAATACAATACAAAAATCTGATTAAAAAATGGGCAGAGGAACTGAACATATATTTTTCAAGAGATAACATCCAAAGGGCCATCAACAGATCTATTAACAGATGTATGATCTCACTTATATGTGGAATCTAAAAAGCAGAAACAGAGTAGAATGGTGGTTGCCAGGGGTTGGGGAATGGAGGAAATGGGGAGATACTGGTTAAACAGTATAAATTTCCAGTCATTCAATGAATAGATTATGGATCTGTAGCTCATGGTAACTATAGTTAACAAATCTATGTTATGTACTGCAAGTTACAGCTCAGTAAAGCTGGAAAAAATTTTAAACTATATTGTTTAAAATAAAAATTATTAAATAAATAATATGGCTAAGGTCACATGATTTAAAAATGATATCAACAGAACAAAACAGAAAGCACAGAACTGGGTGCCTGGGTGGCTCAGTGGGTTAAGCTGCTGCCTTCGGCTCAGGTCATGATCTCAGGGTCCTGGGATCGAGTCCGGCATCGGGCTCTCTGCTCAGCAGGGAGCCTGCTTCCTCCTCTGTCTCTCTGCCTGCCTCTCTGCCTACTTGTAATCTCTCTCTGTCAAATAAATAAATAAAATCTTTAAAAAAAAAAAAAAGCACAGAACTAGCTCCACAAATAAGTGGATCCTTGCCAGATTTAGCATTACACACCTGTATAAAAATAAGAATTTAATATGTGACTTCAGATAATACACTATCTATAAGGAATAAAATGAAACTAAAGCACTACCTCAGAATATGTCCCCAAACAAATGCAGATCTTCTTCAATTTACAATAGGGTTATATTTTGATAAATCCATCATAAGTTGAAAATATTATAAATCAAAATGTATGTAACACACCTAACCTATCAAACATTGTAACTTAAACATTCTCAGAACACTTACATTGGCCTACAGTGGACAGAATGATATAACACAAAGCCTATTTTAAAATAAAGTGTTGAATACTTTACATAATTTATAGAATACTGCACTGAAAGCAAAATCAGAATGGCTGTACAGAATGGTTGTAAACATTATCAGTTGTTGACCCTTGTGATTGTGTGGCTGATTGATAGTTGTGGCTGGCTACCCAGTATCATGAGAGAGTATCATGCAGGGGTGTCACTAGTCCAGGAAAACACTGGTATTCAAAATTTGAAGAATGGTTTCTTTTGAATGTTTATCGCTTTTGAATCATCATAAAGTTAAAAAGTCCTAAGTCGGACAATTGTAAATCAGTGATCTACAGATATATTAAATATTTTAATTTTTAAAAAGATTTTACTTATTTATTTGTCTCAGAGAGGGAGAGCACAAGCAGGCAGAGTGGCAGCAGAGGCATAGGGAGAAGCAGTCTCCCTGCTGAGCAAGGAGCCTGATGCAGGATTCGAATCCTGAACCCTGAGATCATGACCTGAGCTGAAGGCAACTGCTTAACCAACTGAGCCACCCAGGCATCCCTAAATATGTTAAAAATTTTAACATAATAGAAATATCTTTAAGATATATCTTTAGGAATTGGTATAGAAAAGGTCTTTAAAAAGCACAAGCAGCAGAAATCATAAAATAATACACTGGTGAATTTTGCTACATTTAACAAATCGCATTAAGCAGGCATAATAGTCAAGATCATAAACAGAAGAGAAATATGTCTCCACAATGTATAAGGAAGCTTCGGACATAATAAGAAGAAAATTGTTTCAACAAAATTGGAAAAAGTTAATAGGAATTCACCCCTAAATAGATATGAACGAGTAAAGCATCCAACACTGGTCATCATGAAATTAAAATTAAACCATGTAACAATTATCAGATTGGGAAAAAAACAATAAGTTAAAGCATGCTAATGCTCAATGTTGGTGGTAGTATAGTAAAATGGAAACTATCATAATCTGTTTTGGGAAATGTAACTTTGGGAGATTAATTGGTACCATCTTATAAACTTACAAAGTTAAAAATACACATCATGAATCATGCATATATATGTACTTACTAGAAATTCTTGTTTATGTACACTAGAGGAAGTGTTCAAAGAAGTACACTGCAGCATTAATTTTTTTTCTAACACCAAACATGGAACTAACTAAATAGTTATCAGTATGGAAATGAATAAATCAATATGATGTATTCATGTAATATTACTCAAATTTAGGAATAAAATAAACGAAGTAGTTTATGTGATTCAAAAATAACACAAAAGCCAAGTTTTTCTCTGAAACAAAAAGTGGAGTAAAAAATGTAAGTCTTATAAGTATTCATCAGGTATGTAATTTTAAAATGTAAACATGATTGCATACATATCTTAAAATGTACTTACATATACAGATTGAAGTTGTTTTAAAAATTCTTATTTTTAATTGGAGAAAAGAAGAGGAATGGGAATTAGTAAAGAAACAAAGGGTACATTATGCCTGGATTAAATATATATATGTATATCAGCATGAAAATTATATCCTAAATATGTTTATATATATTTTTCCCTTCTTTCTTTCCTTCCAAAAAGCTGTACTACGTGTATGCATATCACAAGTGTGAAGAATTTATCAGTGAATGAAATCTCTTCCCTCAAGGATTTCAAATGCTGTTGGAATAAAAAGACAAAATATATAGCATATCAGATATGACAAATTCTGTGGAAAAAAAAGTCAGTGGGGAAGGGAGTAAAGAATACTGATTGGGAAGTGGGAATACGACCTTTTATTCTTCAGGAAGGCCTTGATGTTAAGGGGGGAATTTGCACTGAGTTTTAGTTATGCTTTTTCTAAAATAATCTTAGGAAAATATTTTTGTAATTCATAAAGCATTCCCAGTTTTTGTAATTGAGCAATTGAAATTTGGTTTGTTGCCAATAATTCAAATTACCTAAATAAACTAAGTTATGCCCCAAGAAAGCACCATTTATTGATCCTTTTCTTTTTTTTATTCTTGATTAATAGCAATTTTGATTGATAGTTGCATGTGGAAATTGCTCATGATAGACTATTAACTTGTTCAATAGGAAATTCTTCGAATCCAGTTATGATGTGTTCTCATTATAGTTTCCATCCAACAAAAAACTGAAAAAATGTCATTCCACTCAACATCGCAGCAAGCCAGGGTTATTTGAAAGTTATGTTGTATTTTCCACAAGGTTGGTTTGAAAGCATTTATAAATCTTTTAATCCTTGTGTACCACTAAGCTTATTAAAATTTGGCATGTTAATAGTCGATGTATGAAATTTTTAATCTGTTGGAAAGTTACACGTTGATTTCTATTTTTTGTTTGTTTGTTTGCCAACCTGGGAATGGTTATGGAATGATGAATAGTATAGTAGAAGAAATCACCCAGTTCAGATTATAACAAGTTTCCACAAACTTGCTAAAGAGTATGCTTTTACTGTTTGTTTACTATACTGTTGTTTTACATATGTGCTTTTGGTGAGTTGACTCTTTAATTTGGAGATTAACTCTTGTTGGGCGAATTGGCTATATTCAAAACCTACTATGCTGTTAAATTGAAATCAATATTAATTTCTTGAATCGTAAAAAGAATCATATTTACTAATTCTAATAGTAATAATACTAAAAATACTACTAGGGGTGCCTGGGTGGCTCAATCGATTAATCATCTGCCTTCTGCTTAGGTCATGATCTCAGTATCCTGGGATCAAGCCCCTGTGTCTGGCTCCCTGCTGAGAGTCTGCTTCTCCTTCTTCCTTTGCCCCTCCCCCCGGCCATGCTCTCTCTCAAATAAATAAAATATATATTTTTTTAAAGATTGTATTTATTTATTTATTTATTTGAGAGAGAGAGAGAACGAGAGAGAGAGAGAGAGAGTGAGAGGGGAGAGGTCAGAGGGAGAAGCAGACTCCCCGCGGAGCAGGGATCCTGATATGGGACTCAATCCCGGGACTCCAGAATCATGACCTGAGCTGACAGCAGTTGCTTAACCAACAGAGCCACCCATGGGCCCCAGTAAATAAAATCTTAAAAAAATAAAAAATACTTCTAGACTACTAAAAATACTACTACTACTAAAACTAAGTTGGAATCTAATAACAACTAATTGATTTACTAAGAATACTGCTTCCCATGTTCCAGACATTACTGGAGAGAAGATGTCTTATAGCTGTTAACTCTCATTTTAAAGGTAATGGAGCTGAGAAATAGTTACCCAAGCATGTTAATGCTCAACACAGTTGTGGTGGTGTAGTAAAATGGGAATTCTCACTATCTGTTTTTAGAAATATGACTTAATAAAAGCATTTGAGAGATAAACTGGGTATTATCTTATAAAGTTATAAAGTTGTGATGGTGTCTGGATTGGACCCAGAGACCACACATCTGAACACACTGATCTACAATAATTTTTTTAAGGAAATAATATGAAACTTAAAATACTTAGTGTTGTTCCTACAAATCCAAAATAATTATGTTTAGAACCTAATATAACAAAAAAAGATTGAATAAGAGAGAACTTATTTCTCCATTTACACCATCTCTACAGGCTGGACTTTTCAGGTTATGTGATTCATTTATTTTTTATTTTTATTTTTATTATTTTTATTTTTTAGATTTTATTTATTTGTCAGAGAGAGAGAGAGAGTGCACTAGTAGGCAGAGAGGCAGGCAGAGGCAGAGAGAGAAGCAGGCTCCCCGCTGAGCAAGGAGACGGATGAGGGACTTGATCCCAGGACCTTAAGATCATGATCTGAGCCGAAGGCAGTGGCTTAACCCACTGAGCCACCCAGGCATCCCTCAAGTTATGTGATTTAATAAAATTTTTAAGATACAGTGATTTGAATTATGTTCTTGAATAAACTCTTTTTTTTAATTTAAAAAAAGATTTTATTTATTTACTTGAGAGAGAGAGAGAGCTTGAGAGAAAGATCACAAGCAGGGGGGAGGGGTAGAGGGAAAAGCAGACTCCCTGCAGAGCAGGGAGCCCGATGTGGGACTCAATCCAAGGACTCCAGGATCATGACCTGAGCTGAAGGCAGATGTTTAACCAGCTGTGCCACCAGTGGGGCCCAAATAAGCTCTTCTTCTAATCAAAAGTTTATACTACTGGTATCTCTCTAAAACAGAATTTAATTTTCAATAATTTAATGAGGACATCATCAAAAAACACGTGAGATATTTAAACACTTAAAATGTCCTTATTTTAAAACAGCTTTATTGAGATAAAATTCACATGCCATGAATTCACTATTTAAAGTGTAGAATTCAGTTTCTAATATACTCACAGGAGCTGCACAGCCATCACAACTATCTAATTTTAGAAAATATTACTTCACCCTCGAAGAATCCCATACTTGTTAGCAGTCATTTTCCATTCCCCTAACCCTAGTATCTAGCAACCACTGCTCTATTTGCTGTCACTTTGGATATGTCTGTTCTGGACTTTTTATATGAATAGAATCGTGCAATATATATAGTCTTTTGTGACTAGCTTTCACTTAGCATAATGTTTTAAAGGTCACCCATGTATTTTGTGCACCAGTACTTCATTTTTAACTGCTTAGTAATATTCCAGTGCATAGCTAGACCACACACATTTGGTTATGCATTATTATTTGAGGGACATGTAGGCTCTTTACACTCTGGCTGGTATGAAGAATGCTATTAACTTTCATTACAAGTTTTTGTTTGGACATATATTTTGTATTGACTATATAACTAAAAATTGAATTGATTAGTCATATAGAAACTTTATGTTTAACATTTTGATAAACAACCAGATTGTTTTTCAAAGAGCTGTAACATTTAACATTTTCGTCAGCAACATATGAGAGTTCTAATTTCTCCAATTCTTAGCCAACATTTGTTATTATATGTCTTTTTGGTCATAGTCATCCTATAGATTGTGAAGATATCAGTTTGCATTTCTCAGTTGGCTAATGAATTAGAGCATCTTTCCATGGTACTTTATATGTATTTTTGAAGAAATCTCTATTCAAACCACTTAAGCAATTTTAATTAAGGCTATTTATCTTTTTTTTTTTTTTTTTTTTAGTTGTAAAAGTTTTTTAAAATACTTTCTGGACACAAGTTGCTTGTCAGATATATGATTTGCAAGTATTTTCTCTCATTCTATGAATTTTCTTTTCATTTGATGGTGCCCTTAAAGCACACTAGTTTTTAATGTTTGATGAAGTCTAATTTATATAATTTTTCTTTTGTCACTTATTTTTTGGGACCATATCTAAGAAATAAAATGTTTAGATATGGATAGGAAAAAAAAAACTTTTCATACTGAATACCTCTAGAATCTCAGTGATAATTTTAACAACTGAAACACAATGTACATTCACAGAATGTCATCGCCTTTAGAAAAAAAAAATCAGTGATAAATGACAGCTTAACAGTTTGGACTCATAATGCAAAACCAAGGAAAATTAGTTTTTTTAATTCTTCATATTCTATATGAATACCCAACACAGGTGGGCATATTACTGGCTGAAATTTTAATAGGAATGCGTAACTTATAATGTTGTAAGAAATTAAAATAATTTTGTCAAATAACAAGGGTTAAAAAAATACCTCTCACTGATTGACTCAAAAGTAATCATTTGTCAATAACAGAATATAAAGAGTACTTACACAGTTACTCTTTCAAAAGAGGAGTAAAAATCATTCTATGATTCTGTTTTGGATTTCAGCTACATAATTTTTGAAGTTCCTAAAACTGAAAGACATCCTTAAAAAAAAACTTTTTATTTATAGCTCCTTCTTCATTAAAAAACCTATTTTATCAATATTAATATATATAACATCAATAGATATATTGGAAGATAAGATTGATATGTAACTTTAACACTTACTCTTTATCACATATTTCAAAATTTATGTGTATGAAAATAGACTAATTACCATTATTAATTGGCCTTATGAGCTGAAGTACCCATGATTTTGAACTAATCAAATATACTCATCTTAACAACATGCCATATATTACGGACTGAATTGTATTCACTCAAAATTGATATGCTGATGCCCTAACACCCAATGTGACTGTATTTGGAGACAGGGCCTTTAAAGAGATAATTAAAATTAAATGATATTATACTACTAGATCCTAGTTTAGTAGGCTAGTGTCTTTATAAGAAGAGGAAGAGACACCAGAAATCTCTCTGCGTTGGCACACAAAGGAAAGACCATGTGAGGACACAGTGAAAAGGCAGCAGTCTGTAAGCCGAGAGTCCATCAGAAACCAACCCTAGTGACAACTTTTCTTGGACTTGTAGCCTCCAGCAATGTAAAACAAAAAATAAATTTCCATCATTTAAGAAGTCTGTGGTACTTTATTATGGGAGTATAAGCAGACTAATTCACCACTGATATTCATAGGTTGAGCCCAACATCAGATTTTATTGATACAATATACAGGAAAAGAACATTTGCAGAAAAATCACATACCTGTTTATATATATTGAAGTCAACTCCGTTGCATGGAATTTTTATAAGAATTTTAGTTCAGTTTTTTTTAGTACTAAACATAAACATCTAGTTTATTTTAGCAAATTCAGTAATTTTATTAATGACATTTAACCTTTTATCTAAAGCATCCTGTTTTTATCAATTAAGAAATTCTATTATATTTGAGCCAGATATCAAATAGGCTTGATGAAGCACAGATATTTTATCGAAACTGCAGTTCCAGCATATTAATCCAAATTCACTGTCATTTTAGTCAACTTTGATCAGATCATTATAGAGAAAGCTTTGCCATATTTGTCATTTAATGATAATCATCAAATTGTATCAACTAGAAGAGTTGTCATAAAAATACTCATAAAATAAGTGGTCAGTATTTCTAGTTATTCTATTTTCCTTTTTTTTTTTAATAGTCAACTTAATTTTTCCCTTTCATCTAATTTCAAACTGTGCTATCTCCCATTTGCTTCTTCAGCTTTATTCCTCCTCCTTTTCCTAACTCCTTGCCCTAAAATGCTGGCCTATACGTACTCCATTACTGTATTTCTTGTTTTATAGCTACTGCTTTACATCAGCCAGTGAGATCCCTAAAGGTGGTCAACCAGAAATAGAACAGTAAAGAGAGGGCATTCATTCCTCTGGCTCTTTCCTTACAATGTTACCCTAGTTTGGTTGCATTCCATGACTGGTAGTTGCTGCTTTTCTTCTAGGTTTTGGCAATTGTTCCCCACCTTCCTTCTTTTAGTCCTAGAAGTGGTAACAGCCATAATAAACTCCTTAGAATCATACCACCCTTTCTGATATGCCATACTCTGCTCACACTTTTATAAATATTCTCTTTATTACAAACTCCCAGAAGTATTCTAATTTGACTGTGCCATCTGTTTCATGCTGATACCCTGCCTGAAACAGAGCTCTAACTTCCAAAGAGATACTTTCAATTTTAAAGAAACTTATGTAAGTTATATTAGTAATACGATGCTAATGTAGTCAAATTAAAACATCACGAAAACATTTATTTAAACTGATTTTCCCCAAATTATCTATGTGCCAGCTTAGAATTACTAATCTCAGTAATCACAAAGTATGAGTCAGATTTCTATAATGAGCCTTGTAGACAGACCTTTCCTGATACTGAGAAATTATTTGAAACCTACAAAGTCACAATATTAAAGAGAGCAATTAAAGATCATGACATAGATTCATGAAATTTGGAATTCTATTGTAGTGATCAAACTGGTGAGTTTTTTTTTTTAATATTTTATTTATTTATTTGACAGAGAGAGATCACAAGTAGGCAGAGAGGCAGGCAGAGAGAGAGAGGAGGAAGCAGGCTCCCCGCCGAGCAGAGAGCCCGATGCGGGACTCGATCCCAGAACCCCGAGATCACGACCCGAGCCGAAGGCAGCGGCTTAACCCACTCAGCCACCCTGAGTTTTTATACTAAAAGTTCACTTGAGCTCCCTATATTATAAAAAGAACACTTTGTGAACCAGGGGAAGTAGAACATTCTTTTCACCATATAAAGAGCTACATAAAATGGAGATACTATATTTGCAGCAAACATAAAATGGAGGGTACTATATTTGGCAAGTCTCATTTCATGGGTCTAGGATGGAAACTTGTGCTTATACTTATAAAAAAAGAAACTCAAGATTTTGATGAGCCAGTTTTGGAAATCATTACTCTATCCAGCCTTTCCATCCCGAGAAAATGTTCATCTTTCAAGTCTGAGCTTACATTCTGTCACTTCTGCACAACTTCCTGTAAGTAACCCGAACTTAAAAACATTTCCTTGGGAGTCTAGTCTTTTATTCTTATGCAGACTTGATTCTCTCTTCTGTCCTGCTCTTTCTTCTTTTCTTTGGTTATTGAGGAAGGAAAAAGAACGAAGTTAAAAAAATAAAGCATGATAATGTGGTGTGGACAATACTATTAATGCTCAGAGTATTCCCATCCATTCTTCTAAATTTCCTAGCTTCTAGTGAATTTGGGTTAGAGTCATAAGGCCTGTTCTGTCATGTAAAATATGAGTAAAAGCAATATAGAAGACAATATAGAAGAGAGGACATCTGTGACGAACAGATTCTTGAATGTTGGAAAGATGATTATCTGTATCAGGTAATGATAAAAATATTTAGTAATACTGCTGTATGTTCTAAGAGGAAAAAAGATTATTTCCTTACTCAGTCAAGAGCTTTAAGGGAAAAAGTTGGAAAACAGAAGGTAAAAATGTACACCAGTTGCTACTGAATATGTACAAGATATTACAAGAAAGAGTTGGGACTTAAAAAGTAATCGGCAGATTCAATAGTTAAGAACACAGACAGGAGGGCGCCTGGGTGGCTCAGTGGGTTAAGCCACTGCCTTCGGCTCGGGTCATGATCTCGGGGTCCTGGGATCCAGTCCCGCATCGGGCTCTCTGCTCAGCAGGGAGCCTGCTTCCCTCTCTCTCTGCCTGCCTCTCTGTCTACTGTGATCTCTCTCTCTGTCAAATAAATAAATGGAATCTTAAAATAATAATAATAATAATAATACAGACAGGAGCCTTAAAGAACAGGACAAAACTACTGCTCCTAGATCCCAAATAGGTAAAAAAGGGATTAACAAAAGCTTTGAACAAAATGATCAAAGGACTCAGGAATAAATAGATTAAGGCTGAAGACTTTACACATATTTTTCCTAATACCTTCAATGCAGACAACATTAGACTAAGAGAGAGGTTATGAAGCAAGAAAACTAAGAATAAAGCAGAATTGAGAACTATAGAATATAAAACTCATTAAGATTAGAAGACAATTAAGCATCTGTGGGAAATGTGTTTCCAAAATATATTTAGAATGTATGATAAAATACAAATCTAGGGGCATAAGAGTCTTTACATGAGACTTAAAATCATCCGTGATGCCTGAAGCTACACTGACAACATAGGTTCAGATACCTGGTTTCTCTTTCGTCACTCACTGCTCTCTCCATTCTCATATTGGTTTCTCCCCTATCTTCCAGCCTGATTTAGGGCCCAACCTATTCTTTCTGCATTCCCTTCAAGATATTGGTTGTGCAACCATTTTAACTAAAAATAGCCTTATGACAAAACGAAGGGTGCCTGGGTGGCTTGGTCAGTTAGGTGTCTGCCTTTGGCTCAGGTCAGGATCCCAGGGATAGAGTCCTGTATCTAGAATCCTTGCTCAGCGGGGAGCCCGTTTATCTCTCTTCCCCCTGTTTTTGCTCTCTCTTGCTATCTCCATCTCTCTTTCTCAAATAAACAAATAAAATCTTTAAAAGAAAGAAAACAAATGTACCAAAACAAAGCAAATCAAACAAATAAACAAATAAATAAAACGTACCAAAACAAAACAAAACACTTGTTTTTTTCTCCACACTCAACCCACCTCTTCAGGCTTGTGCTCCCAGCTTTCTCATCTCAGTAAATAAAACCACAATCAACCAGATTCTCATCCCAAAAGAAAAAGTAAAAAAAAAAAAAAAAAAAAAAAAATATATATATATATATATATATATATATATATGGACAGACTTCTGGGACAACAAACACAGAGTCCTATTATTCCCATAGCACCCAGAGAAGTCATATAATTACCCTATATATATGCCCAAGTAACTGCTTGGGGCTTGGAATAAACTCTTTAGTTTTATAACCTCAGTGTCAACTAAATCTCCAATTTATTCAACCCCTTACTTTTACTTCCTTTGTTCCAGCCAGATCAGCTGGTCCCTCTTCTTTACCTTAATCATAATGCATCACCTCAAATTAGTACTCTAGCTTCTATACCTGAACCATTCTCATCCATTGGGCTCAGGTTATACCACACCTTCTCAAAGAGGCTTCCAGATTGCTTTATATATAATAGCAACATCACTTCTTGAGGTTTCATCACTTAATTTCCACCAGCTTTTATTAAAATTTGAATTATCTTATTATTTATTGCCAGGAATGGCCAGCAATTCCTGTATGGATGATGAAAGATTACTCCAAACTTTGTTAGGAAACAGAGGAGAAGACAAGGGCATCAGCACTCACAGGCGAAGACACTTTGCTCTTCTTTGATCCTGCTTTTATTGGTTCTTCAGGATAATGACAAGTCTTTATCACTGTTTCTCAAGCATATGATATGTGACAAGGGGTCTTACTGAAACTGGGAGGATCTGTTTATGGGAAAGATATGATATATGCGTGATCTACAAGGTCTGGTAAACAAAGCCTGGGGGACAATGCATACACCTCTAGATCACAGGGTGGCTGTTTGGGCTAAGAAAAGTTCAGGGAAGGCAACTCCCTGTGGCATTCCTACAGCAGAATGGTCATGCAGGCCTCTGCTTTCCAAAGGCTTATGCCCTTCCCTGAAACCTTCCCCCGCCCCCAGCAGCCTCTGTATTACATTTTAGCAAGCCAGTTATTATGGCTAAGTTCATGCTCTACACTAGCCCCAACAACTTATTGTTAGTCTTCACAGATTGAATAATGATTTACTTGGGATTCATCTCTTGACAATGTTGTTTACCATTGTGACCCAAATGCCTCACTTTGAAAACAAACTGTTGAATGAAATAAGAAATATTATTATTAGATTGAATATAATCAACCAATGTTCTTCATTCTATTATTTTAGAATAAGCTATAATATGAATAGAACTATCACTCTTTTCTTTCTGACTTAAGTCTACATATTCTATTATGAAATTTGATAAGATTTAACATTTTTGAAAATTGTAAATTTTTTTTAGTATATGAAAACTTGTAAAAGCCTCTTCTTGGGGACAATACCTCCAGACCAGTAATAATTGATGTTTAGAAATCCATGCTATGTCCTTAAGAGATTTTTTGTGTCTGGTTGTATATAAATAGCAATATAGTATATGTACTTGCTAAAATGTGTGATAACAAATCTACCAGCCAATGACATCAATACATATATAACCTTTAATGTCAAAAGTGCCCACTGTATAAAGAAAAGCCTTACTGTATACTGTACTCTACAAAGGATATGTATTTGATTTTTGTATTTTTCACAAGGAGATAACATTAACTGCATAGTTGTTAATCTGGGTCTTATTATATCAGATGAGAAATGAGAGAGCAGAGTAATGCCAAGGAATTAAAAAGCAGTGGGACCTAGGAGAGCTTATTTGGAGACCAAGTATTTCAGGAAGATGAAGCAACTTAAAATCTCCTTTCTTATCACTGTAACTGGTCCACAGTCACGTAACAATCAATACCTTGCCAAATGTTTTGCTCCAATATTTAGAATGAACATTTAAAGATCCCTTAAGAAATTAAAAATAGAGCTTCCCTATGATCCTGCAATTGCACTACTGGGTATTTACACTAAAGATAGAGATGTAGTGAAAAGAAGGGCTATCTGTATCCCAATGTTCATAGCAGCAATGGCCACAGTCACCAAACTGTGGAAAGATGCCCTTCAACAGATGAATGGATAAAGAAGGTGTGGTCCATATATACTATGGAGTACTATGCCTCCATCAGAAAGGATGATATCCAATTTCTGTATCAACATGGACAGGATTGGAAGAGATTATACTTAGTGAAATAAGTCAAGCAGAGAGAGTCAATTATCATATGGGTTCATTTATTTGTGGAGCATAAGGAATTACACGGAGGACATGGGGAGATAGAGAGGAGAAGTGAGTTGGGGGAAATCGGAGGGGGAGACAAACCATAAGAGACGTAGACTCTGAGGAAGTAACTGAGGGTTTTGGAGGGGAGAGGGGTAGGAGGTTGGGTGAGCCTGGTGGTGGGTATTGTGGAGGGCACGTTTTGCATGGAGCACTGGGTGTGGTGTATAAACAATGAATTCTGGAACACTGAAAATAAATTTAAAAATAAATAATTTTTAAAAAGAATGAACATTTAATAATAATTATTTTATATTTGTATTTTTAATTCAGTTATTTTCCTTATAAAAAATCTAGAGTTGTAATTCTTTCTTAATGAAAAAAAGCAAATGATTTGCAATAATTTTAAAAAAACAGAGAAAGGGAAGAGCATAAATTTAGACTGAGTTGCAAATTAAATCTATTAACCTATAATACGTGTGTTTGTGGCCATTGCTAAAACACTCAAAGCCTGTGGAGTGTATTGATTATACACATGGACCCTGGAACTTCACAGCCTTTAATATGTTTCTAGATGTCTCTGTGCCTCTGAGTTCCCTCATCTTTATTTTACCTTTTAAATTTTAAAACATTTATTTATTTTTAAATAAGTCAGCCATGATCCCAAGGTGGAGAGGGAGAGAGTCCGAGCTAAGGAGCAAGGTGAGGGGCAGAGAGAGAAGCAGACTCCCCTCCTGAGCAAGGAGCCATACATGGGGCTCAATCCTGGGACTCTGGGATCATGACCTAAGCTGAAGGCAGACACTTAACCAACTGAGCCTCCCAGACACCCCAGTTCCCTCATCTTTAAAACAGACATAAATTTCTACCTATCTCATAGAGTTACTGCAGGAATTAAATGAGTAAACATACATAAAGGACTAGAAACTCATGCTGTCACTCATCCTAGTTTAAATCTATACTGAAATTTACCTTTCCTTAAATGTTTTCTGAGAGATATTGTGCCTGACTTTCACCTTGTGATGCTGTAAAAAACAAATAACTAACAAAGTAAGGGCAGAAACTGCATATTAATTTTATCTAGATATTTGTTAAAACAACATATTACCATATTGAGGCCCTGCTTCTTATTTGTAATTTTTAAAAAACTGATGGAAAAGTACAGTCAGTGAAAAACAAGTTTCTAAATGCCTGCTATACTTGTAAAAAAGTCGAGCTATAGTCTTACAATAAGTCTATTGTAATCATCAATACAGAATAAAGATAGAAAACGTTTGGGCCCTATAAAGGACAAAATTTTTTTTTAAAGTGTTATGGGCCTTGGCCTAATAATGTATACAACTTTTTGTAACTAATTAAATGTGCAACATAAAGCCAGATGTTATCGTCTAAACTCTAAACATTCCAATGTTAAACCTGCAGTTTTCCTAAATATTGCTGTTGGTAAGAACCACAAAGTTATTTTGTAGAAAGAAAGAAAAAGGAGAGACAGAAAGAAAGAAAAAAATAAAGATTAAGAGAGAGACAGAGGGGGAGGGAAGGAAAAAGGGAAAGAAGAAGGGAGATAGGGGAAAAAACTGTCAAATGTCCTTAATAATTCTGAGTCAGTGGGTATGCTGTGATATCCAGAAATGTGTTTTCTAAATAAACATGCCAGGCAACTACAAAAATTACTATATTATGAGAAAACTGCTTAACTCTTACAATGGATTACAAAACAGATTTTAAAGGATTATTAATAAATTAATAAATTATAAAAACTAAAACTTAGTATCTGCCTTTTATTTTAAAGTAGGATTTGTCAAAAAATAAGATTTGTCAAACTGTTGTTTTGTATCTTTATATATAGATATTTACCTATCTTGACATAATTTTATTTAGAAAAAAGTTTTAATTAAATATTTTCCTTAGCTTCTTGCTCATTAAGTGATCAAATTATATGAAAATTTTTTGACTCTATTTCTTTAACTAGTTAATACAAATTCCATTCAATTGGAACTAAAAAATGTATATTTAAGTATATTTGTCATAAGATATAAATGTAAAATAAATCTAAATAAAATAAATATATTTTTGTACAATGTATCTGTGATTGGCTAAAGAATCTATTTGATATATGAAATAAGACATCATTCATCATTTTATGAAACTTGATAGTTTGCAATTTAGTAATGATAACAAAACCAAAAATCCCCCCCACAAATGCTACTGCTTATAAATCATTCAGCTCAAATAAAATAGTTTGTAGATTAGGACACTGAGTCTGGGAGATGTACTGTTTTTAATTTCAAGGATTAGATCCTTGTATCATTCTTCATATATGTATATATCTACCTATATACATGGATGTGTATATATATAAATACTGAAAGTTCCTCAATGAAACTAAATATTAAGAAAACCAAAGTATTAAAATTAATCCATAGGTATTACAGAGTTATATAAAAAAGTTTTAAAATAATTTTATATGATTCAGAATCTTTTTAAGGATGCAAGTGATCACAGAAACGCATCATATGGTCATAAAGATTTATAAGCTGTTAAATGAACTTCAGGGCAGATGCAGAGAACATGCAACACCTGGCATAGATAGTACGTCTAATGATAATACAAATCCTTTATGGTACATTAACACCTTCAAAAATGAGTAATGTCCCAAGATTAACTCCACAGAAAGTTACAGATGAGGGTCAAAATGAAATGTAATTTCGCGAAACTAAATCAGCAATGGAATTCATCTAACATTCTGTTATATCTGTTGCCATTAATATTTTCCAATAAACATAATTTAAGGTATGTCTATGATGAATGATATTTATTTCTTTTAGGATCTGGGCTATTTTGCTATTTATCTGAATTAGAAATATTATATATTCTATTTCTCATTACGTGCCTAATTAATTCACTGTATTAAAAATTTATCTTACTTTGTTCAGATCAGGCAAGCTAAAACCCTTTAATTTCATTGTGCTCAAAAATTAATTCTTTCTGCTACTTTAAGGGCAAATAACTTACTCACATTACTCAAATTATCAGAAAAGCATAACTTTCTTCTTAACTATCTTTGTGAAACTAAGAATTCTCTGAAAGTTTTTCCTTCTTACGAAATATTCAAACTTAGATGGATAGCTGAGAATAAACTGAGTAATATAATATTTTACTTCATATGTGATTTTTTTTTTTTGGAAGATTTTATTTATTTGTCAGAGAGAGAGAGAGACAGAGGGAAGGTGGGAGAGAGCACAAGCAGGCAGATGGAGAAGCAGGCTCCCTGATGAACAAGGAGCCCCGTGTGGAACTCCATCTCAGGACCTTCAGATCATCACCTGAGCTGAAGGCAGATGCTTAAACCACTGAGCCACCCAGGCAT
Organism: Neogale vison; assembly: GCF_020171115.1. NCBI lineage: Eukaryota > Metazoa > Chordata > Mammalia > Carnivora > Mustelidae > Neogale > Neogale vison. The sequence goes on along the minus strand of NC_058095.1, from coordinate 124,626,107 downwards.
CCCTCAATAGGTGATTTTTATTGTTTGTTGCATTATTATGTAGAACACTATAAAGAATGATTCTATGTGCCAGATTTCCAAATAACTAACTCTAATCATTTAAAAATATAAATTAATCCTTGGGTTAAAATTTCAATATTTTTCCTTTTAAACATTCCTAGAAAGTTATCTCTTATTTTTTAAATATATGTGAATAAACTGGAAAAGACACAATAAAATCTTGCTAAGCCTAAACAGCTTCCTATCTATCATAGAAAAAAATCACATCACAGTATTTGACTATTGTATAAAGTCTGTTATAAGGAATATCAAAAGATCCATCTCCCATTAATTATTCCATGGAATTATTTAGTTCTATTAATTGTTCCATTAAAGTCTATCACGATAACTGGTAAGTTAATTATTATAGACTTTAAAGTTTAGTAAAATCTGTGTTCTTGTCTATTCAAACAGAATCTATTCTTCTTATTGATTGATTTTAGTGTCTGGAATTATTTTTTATTTTAAAGACTTCAGGTTGCAGAACAGAAAATATAAACGGATCAACTGTTTATGTTAGTAAAGTCTACTATTAGTGGAACACCAATTTTTTGTTTAATTTTTAAACCTTGTATTTTTTACTATAGCATGAAGTTGCTTTTAAATACCTACTGTATTTTAAAGTGTATTTCCAATTTTACAGTTGCCCATGAGTCCTTTTATGTGAAAGGTCCAGGATAGACAAATCATAGAGAGAGTGGATTAGTGGTTGCCAAGGCTGGTTTGCAAGAGAGGACAGTACTGTGCCCTTATCCATGGGGGATATTTTTCCAAGACCCCCAGTGGATGTCTGAAACCACAGATAGTACTGAGCTTAATATATACTGTTATTTCATGTACATACATACCAATTATAAAGTTTTGTTAACAAGGGAAGCACAGCAAGAGATTAACAACAATCATTATAAAATATAACATTTATAGCAATATACTATATTAAAAGTTATGTGACTGTAATCTTCCTCAAAATAATCACATTTTACTGTATTCAGCCTTCTTATGATAATGTGAGATGATAAAGTGCCTATGTGATGGGATGAAGTGAGGTGAATGAGGCATTGTGATGGACTGTTAGGCTACCATGTGTCAGAGGAGTCATCTGCTTGAGAATCACTGTTGAACTCAGGTAACCAAAACCACAAAATCAAGCTGTGAAGGGTTGGGGACTACTGTAATGGGAAATGGGTACTAATGTATGCCTTTTTTCTTTTTTTTTCCTTAGGAGAAGAAGAGCAGAAGAGAGTGTATGGAAACAGAGGGAGGGTCTGAGGAGGAGATCGAGTCTTACACAGGCTTCACACCCAGAGGGGAGCCCAGCTTCAGAGCTCCATCTCAGGACCTGAGCTGAAATCAAGAACCTGATGTATAAACAATGAATTGTGGATCACTGAAAAAAGAATTAAATTAAATTAAACTAAAAAAAGAAAAAGAGCCTGACACTTTACCAACTGAGCCATGTAAGTCCCCCTGGATTGCACACTTTTTAAAAAGTATAGTTTGGCATGTGAGTTATATCACAATAAAACTGTTATAAAATAAATCCACAGTATAGAAATCAGTACTCAGTGATGATGGGAAGTAGACGGACACATGACATGGGGAGTAGGTAGACCAGTGCAATATGAAAAATATAATCTGGCAAGAAACACTTAGTGTGGGGAAATGAAGATTTGGAACTGTGCAAATTAGTTAGAATGGAGTGTTTTTGAATTTTCAAAAAAGTTTACAAATTATTCAATTAAATGTCTTCTTCAATTATAAAAAAGTTTTACTAGAATTCTCATTTATGAGGTTATCAAATTTATCAGTCATAACCTTTCATTACAAATTTCATACAAGGATTTAAATGTACCCAGAAGGATTGACTAAATAAGGTTGATAGTAATTGAGTGTTATATTTTCTTCTGATAAACCTCTTCATATCATTTTTAACAAGTCTGAAAGGAGATTTTTCTCTCAAAAACAAACAAGAAAAACAAAAATGGACCTAGTAGTTATTTAGCAGAAATGCCCGAGCTTCTCTATTAGCATAAGGATAAAGAAATATAACTTTAACAAATTAAGCATCTCAATGATATAGAAAACTGAAGTGAAGACTATGTACAGCAGCTGGAAAAAACTGGTACATGGCCAGTAGTAGTCACTGAGGTAATACGTTTTCTGCACAGCATACTTTCTGTTACAGCACACATTATATTATTGCCTAATTATCTGAGTGGATCATACTTCATGCTAATAAAATTAAGGTGATGGACTCAACTTCTCTAGATGCTACAAGAATCACTTCTCCACTGAGAGTGATTCTAGTGGAGTACTAAAGAATTAGAATATAAAGAAATTTTGACATAAAATTTTTCTGACTTCAAATTTTACAGTAGTAGTGTTAGTAATAGGTTAAAAATACATTTAGACCAGAGGAGATATTATAGTGACTTAATTCAGACTGATGGGTGATGGGTTTAGGGGTTGGTATTAGTTTGAAAACAATATAGAATGTGATTTCGAAGATGGCAGAGAAGTAGCAGGCTGAGATGACATCAGGTAACATGAGATCAGCTAGATAGTTTATCAAACCATTCCACACACCTACAATTCCAACAGGATATCAAAGAGAAGAAGAGCAACAATTCTAAAAACAGAAAACCAACCACTTTCTGAAAGGTAGGACCTGCGGAGAAGTGAATCCAAAGTGACAGGAAGACAGACCGTAGGGGGAGGGGCCGGCTCCTGGCAAGCAGCGAAGTAATGGAGCACAAAATCAGAACTTTTAAAAGTCTGCTCCACTGAGGGACATCTCTCCAGAGCCTAAGCCGGGGTGAAGCCCACACAGGGACAGCGTGGTCTCAGGTCCCGCGGGGTGACAGAAGGATTGAGGGTGTCTGAGTGTCACAGAGCCTGCAGGTATTAGAGCGCGGAAGTGGGCTAAAGTGAGCTCTCAACTCCAGGTTACCTTAAACTGTGATCTGTGGCAGAGTCAGGCCACTGCTGTGTGAGCACAGACCCCACAATATCCAGGGAGACCCCCCCTGGAAGAGCACAGGGATCTGCTGGGTTTGGAGACTCCAGGCAGGGCTGTGTGCCAGAAAGAGAGATGCTTGGTCACAGGCTGGGTGAGCTCAGAGCATGGCCAGAGGCCAGGGAGATGGGAGTGATTGAGCGCTTTTCTCTGAGGGTGCATTGAGGAGTGGGGCCCCAAGCTCTCTGCTCCTCCAGACCAGAGATTGGGAGGTCACTATTTTCATTCCTGTCCTCCACAGCTCTGTGGAAAGCATTCAGGGAACAAAAGCTCCCAAAAGTGAACCCGAGCAGATTACTTAGCCAGGCCACTGTTAAGGGCAGTGCAATTCCACCTCAGTCAAAGACACTTGAGAATCACTACAAGAGGCCCCACCCCCAGATCAGCAAGAAATCCAGCCAAGACCAAGTTCACTTACCAAGGAAAACAGTGGAGTAACAGAGGAGGAGAAAGCAAAGCATGGAATTCATAGCTTTCCCCCATGATTCTTTAGTCTTCCAAAGTTAATTAATTTTTTATTTTGTTTTTTCTTATGCTGAAATTTTTTTTAACTTTTATTCTTTTCTCTTTTAATGTTTTTTAAATGGTTTATCTTAATAATACCTTTCATTTAAAAAATCTTTTTTGAACCTTTATTATTATACTCATATTTTATTCTTCATTGCATCTAACTTTATTTTTTGTATACACATAGGGTTTTCTCTTCTAAAAAAACTGGGATACAATTTCTTCTAATAGATCAAAATATACCCTAAATCTAGCACAAGGCTTTGTCATAGTCTCCAGCCTAAGCAAATTCTCTCCACTTTCCTTTTCTTATTTCTCCCAGCCAACTTATCAACTCCTTTCTAAGAAGTGTTTTAAAAAAGATTTTCATCTTTATAGTCATATTCCATCCCTTCATCATGTTTACCCTTATTTTGTATATATATATATATATATATATTTATATACACACACACAAACACACAAAATGTTTATATATATTATATATATATATATAAATATATATATTATATATATATACACATTTTTTCATTCTTAAAAATTTTGGGAGGTAGTTTCTTCTAAGAGACCAAAATATTCCCAAAATTAACTGGGTGACTGTTCTATTGACCAGTCTAATATACATATTTTCTTTTTTTATATTTTTTTTCTTTATTTTTTTAATCTTTTTTTTTCCCTGAACTTCTTTTTACTCCCTTTTTTCCCCCCACAATTTGGGGTCTCTTCTGATTTGGTTAAAGCACATTTTCCTGGGGTCTTTGCCACCCCTTTAGTATTCTATTTGCTCCTTCATATATTCTTATCTGGATAAAATGACAAGGTGAAAAAACTCACCACAAAAAGAAGAATAAGAGCAGTACCAAAGGCTAGGGACCTAATCAATACAGAATTGGTAATATGTCAGATCTAGAGTTCAGAATGACGATTCTCAAGGTGCTAGCCGGGCTCGAAAAAGGCATGGAAGATATTAGAGAAACCCAGTCTGGAGAAATAAAAGCCCTTTCTGGAGAAATAAAAGAACTAAAATCTAAGCAAGCTGAAATCAAAAAAGCTTTTCATGTGGTGCAGTAAAAAATGGAGGTTCTTCCTGTTAGGATAAATGAGTCAGAAGAGAGAATTAGTGATACAGAAGATCAAATGACAGAGAATAAAGAAGCTGAGCAAAAGAGAGACAAACAACTACTGGACCACAAGGGGAGAATTTGAGAAATAAGTGATACCATAAGATGAAACAACATTAGAATAATTGGGATTCCAGAAGAAGAAAGAGAGAGGGGAGCAGAAAGTATATTAGAGAGAATTATTGGAGAGAATTTCCCTAATATGGCAAAGGGAACAAGCATCAAAATCCAGGAGGTGCAGAAAACTCCCCTCAAAATCAATAAGAAAAGGTCCACACCGCGTCATCTATTAGTAAAATTTACAAGTCTTAGTGACAAAGAGAAAATCCTGAAAGCAGCCTGGGTACAGATTCTTTGCCGGGTACAGAAGTCTGTAACATACAATGGTAAAAATATTAGATTTGCAACAGACTTATCCACAGAGACCTGGCAGGCCAGAAAGAACTGGCATGATATATTCAGAGCACTAAATGAGGAAAAACATGCAGCCAAGAATACTATATCCAGCTAGGCTATCATTGAAAATAGAAGGAGAGATAAAAAATCTTCCAGGACAAACAAAAACCAAAAGAATTTATAAACACCAAACCAGCTCTACAGAAAATATTGAAAGGGGTGCTCTAAGCAAAGAGAGAGCCTAAAAGTAGTAGGCCAGAAAGGAACAGAGAGAATATACAGTAACAGTCACCTTACAGGCAATACAATGACACTAAATTCATATCTCTCAATAGTTACCCTGAAAGTAAATGGGCTAAATGCCCAATCAAAAGACACAGGGTATCAGAATGGATAAAAAACCAACACCCATCAATATGATGTCTATAATAAACACATTTTAGACCCTAAGACACCTCCAGATTTAAAGTGAGGCGGTGGAAAACAATTTACCATGTTATGGACATCAAAAGAAAGCTGGGGTGGCAATCCTTATATCAGATCAATTAGATTTTAAGCCAAAGACTATAATAAGAGATGAGGAAGGACACTATATCATACTCAAAGTGTCCAATAGTACATTAAAAGGATTATTCACCACGACCAAATGGGATATATTCTAGGGCTGCAAGGTTGGTTCAAATCCGCAAATCAATCAATGTGATACAATACATTAATAAAAGGATGCACAAGAACAATATGATACTCTCAATAGATGCTGAAAAAGCATTTGACAAAGTGCAGCATCCCTTCCTGATCAAAACTCTTCAAAGTGTAGGAATAGAGGACACATACCTCAATATTATCAAAGCCATCTATGAAAATTCCACCTCAAATATCATTCTCAATGGAGAAAAGCTGAAAGCTTTTCTGCTAAGGTCAGGAACACAGCAGGGATGTTCATTATCATCACTGCTATTCAACATAGTACAGAAGTCCTAGCTTCAGCAATCAGACAACAAAAAGAAATTAAAGACATCCAAATTGGCAAAGAAGTCAACTATCACTCTTTTGCAGATGATATGATACTATATGTGGAAAACCCAAAAACTCCACTCCAAATCTTCTAGAATTTGTACAGGAATTCAGCAAAGTGTCTGGTTATAAAATAAATGCACTGAAATCAGTTGCATTTCTTTACACCAACAACAAGACAGAAGAAAGAGAAATTAAGGAGTCAATCCCATTTACAATTGCACCCAAAACCAAAAGATACCTAGGAATAAACCAAAGGGACAAAGAATCTGTACCCAGAAAACTATAAAGCACTCATGAAAGAAATTGAGGAAGACACAAAGAAATGGAAAAATATTCCATGCTCATGGATTGGAAGAACAAATATTGTGAAAATGTCTATGCTATCTAAAGCAATCTACACATTTAATGCAATCCCTATCAAAATATCATCCATATTTTTCAAAGAAATGGAACAAATAATCCTAAAATTTATAGGGAACCAGAAAAAACCTAGAATAGCCAGAGTAATATTGAAAAAGAAAGCCAACGTTGTTTGCATCACAATTCCAGACTTCAAGCTCTATTACAAAGCTGTCATCATCAAGACAGTATGGTACTGGCACAAAAACAGACACATAGATCAATGAAACAGAATAGAGAGCCCAGAAATAGACCCTCAACTCTATGGTCAACTAATTTTGACAAAGCAGGAAAGAGTGTCCAATGGGGAAAAGATAGTCTCTTCAACAAATGATGTTGGGAAAATTGGACAGCCACATGCAGAAAAATGAAACTGGACCATTTCCTTACACCACACATGAAAATTAACTCAAAATGGATGAAGGATCTCGGTGTGAGACAGGAATCTATCAAAATCCTTGAGGAGAACACAGGCAGCAACCACTTTGACCTCAGCCACAGCAACTTCTTCCTAGAAACATCACCAAAGTCAAGGGAAGAAAGGGCAAAAATGAACTATTGGAACTTCATCAAGATCAAAAGCTTTTGCACAGCAAAGGAAACAGTCAACCAAACCAAAAGACAACCGACAGGATGAGAGAAGATATTCGCAAATGACATATCAGATAAAGGGCTAGTATCCAAAATCTATAAAGAACTTATCAAACTCAACACCCAAGGAACAAATCATCCAATTAAGAAATGGGTAGAAGACATGAACAGACATTTCTGCAAAGAAGACATCTAGATGGCCAACAGACACATGAAAAAGTGCTCACTATCACTTGGCATCAGGGAAATACAAATCAAAACCACAATGAGATACCACCTCACACCAGTCATAATGGCTAAAATTAACAAGTCAGGAAATGACAGATGTTGGCAAGGATGCAGAGAAAGGGGAACCCTTCTACACTGTTGGTAGGAATGCAAGTTGGTGCAGCCACTCTGAAAAACAGTAAGGAGGTTCCTCTAAAAGTTGAAAATAGAGCTACACTCTATCCAGCAATTGCACTACTGGGTATTTACCCCAAATGTAGTGATCAGAAATGGCATGTGCACCTGAATGTTTATAGTAGCAATGTCCACAATAGCCAAACTATGGAAAGAACCTAGATGTCCATCATCAGATGAATGGATAATGAAGATGTGGTAATATATACATATACATACATACAATGGAATACTATGTAGCCATTAAAAGAAACAAAATCTTGCCACTTGCAATGACGTGGATGGAACTAAAGGGTATCATGCTAAGTGAAATAAGTCAATCAGAGAAAGAGAATTATCACATGATCTCTAATATGAGCAATTTGAGAGGCAGGGCTGGGGATTTTGGGGCGTAGGGAAGGGAAAAAAATGAAACAAGATGGGACTGGGGTGGGAGACAAACCATAAGAGACTCTTAATCTCACAAAACAAACTGAGGGTTGCCAGGGTGATGGGGGTTAGGGAGAGGGTGGTAGCGTAATGGACATTGGGGAAGGTATGTGCTATAAAGTGTGCAAACCTGGTGATTCACAGACCTGTACCCCTAGGGTTAATAAAACATTATATGTTTGTCTGTTTCGTGTGGGTTGAGTTTGAGGAGTTCATTATAGATCCTGGATATCAACCTTTTTTTTTTTTTTTTCCCCAATTTATTTATTTTCAGAAAAACAGTATTCATTATTTTTTCACCACACCCAGTGCTCCATGCAAGCTGTGCCCTCTATAATACCCACCACCTGGTACCCCAACCTCCCACCACCCCGCCACTTCAAACCCCTCAGACTGTTTTTCAGAGTCCATAGTCTCTCATGGTTCACCTCCCCTTCCAATTTACCCAAATTCCCTACTACTCTCTAACGCCCCTTGTCCTCCATGCTATTGGTTATGCTCCACAAATGAGTGAAACCATATGATAATTGACTCTCTCTGCTTGACTGATTTCACTCAGCATAATCTCTTCCAGTCCCGTCCATGTTGCTACAAAAGTTGGATATTCGTCCTTTCTGATGGAGGCATAATACTCCATAGTGTATATGGACCACATCTTCCTTATCCATTCATCCGTTGAAGGGCATCTTGGTTCTTCCCATAGTTTGGCGACTGTGGCCATTGCTGCTAAAAACATTGGGGTACAGATGGCCCTTCTTTTCACGACATCTGTATCTTTGGGGTAAATACCCAGGAGTGCAATTGCAGGGTCGTAGGGAAGCTCTATTTTTAATTTCTTGAGGAATCTCCACACTGTTCTCCAAAGAGGCTGCACCAACTTGCATTCCCACCAACAGTGTAAGAGGGTTCCCCTTTCTCCACATCCTCTCCAACACATGTTGTTTCCTGTTTTGTTAATTTTGGCCATTCTAACTGGTGTAAGGTGATATCTCAATGTGGTTTTAATTTGAATCTCCCTGAGGGCTAATGATGATGAGCATTTTTTCATGTGTCTGATAGCCCTTTGTATTTCTTGATTGGAGAAGTGTCTGTTCATATCTTCTGCCCATTTTTTGATGTGTTTGTCTGTTTCGTGTGGGTTGAGTTTGAGGAGTTCATTATAGATCCTGGATATCAACCTTTTGTCTGTACTGTCATTTGCAAATATCTTCTCCCATTCCGTGGGTTGCCTCTTTGTTTTTTTGACTGTTTCCTTTGCTGTGCAGAAGCTTTTGATTTTGATGAAGTCCCAGAAGTTTATTTTCGCTTTTGTTTCCTTTGCCTTTAGAGACATATCTTGAAAGAAGTTGCTGTGGCTGATATCGAAGAGATTACTGCCTATGTTCTCCTCTAGGATTCTGATGGATTCCTGTCTCACGTTGAGGTCTTTTATCCATTTTGAGTTTATCTTTGTGTACGGTGTAAGAGAATGGTCGAGTTTCATTCTTCTACATATAGCTGTCCAGTTTTCCCAGCACCATTTATTGAAGAGACTGTCTTTTTTCCACTGTATATTTTTTCCTGTTTTGTCAAAGATTAATTGACCATAGAGTTGAGGGTCCATATCAGGGCTCTCTACTCTGTTCCACTGGTCTATGTGTCTGTTTTTATGCCAGTACCATGCTGTCTTGGTGATCACAGCTTTGTAATAAAGCTTGAAATCAGGTAAGGTGATGCCGCCAGCTTTATTTTTGTTTTTCAACATTTCCTTAGCGATTCAGGGTTTCTTCTGATTCCATACAAATTTTTGGATTATTTGCTCCAGCACATCAAAAAATGGGCAGAAGATATGAACAGACACTTCTCCAATCAAGAAATGCAAATGGCTATCAGACACATGAAAAAATGCTCATCATCACTAGCCCTCAGGGAGATTCAAATTAAAACCACATTGAGATATCACCTTACACCAGTTAGAATGGCCAAAATTAACAAAACAGGAAACAACATGTGTTGGAGAGGATGTGGAGAAAGGGGAACCCTCTTACACTGTTGGTGGGAATGCAAGTTGGTGCAGCCTCTTTGGAGAACAGTGTGGAGATTCCTCAAGAAATTAAAAATAGAGCTTCCCTACGACCCTGCAATTGCACTCCTGGGTATTTACCCCAAAGATACAGATGTCGTGAAAAGAAGGGCCATCTGTACCCCAATGTTTATAGCAGCAATGGCCACAGTCGCCAAACTATGGAAAGAACCAAGATGCCCTTCAACGGATGAATGGATAAGGAAGATGTGGTCCATATACACTATGGAGTATTATGCCTCCATCAGAAAGGACGAATATCCAACTTTTATAGCAACATGGACGGGACTGGAAGAGATTATGCTGAGTGAAATCAGTCAAGCAGAGAGAGTCAATTATCATATGGTTTCACTCATTTGTGGAGCATAACCAATAGCATGGAGGACAAGGGGCGTTAGAGAGGAGTAGGGAATTTGGGTAAATTGGAAGGGGAGGTGAACCATGAGAGACTATGGACTCTGAAAAACAGTCTGAGGGGTTTGAAGTGGGGGGGGGTGGGAGGTTGGGGTACCAGGTGGTGGGTATTATAGAGGGCACAGCTTGCATGGAGCACTGGGTGTGGTGAAAAAATAATGAATACTGTTTTTCTGAAAATAAATAAATTGGGAAAAAAAACATTATATGTTAATAAAAAATAAAAAACTAATTAAAAGAAAAAGATACCTCATCCCACCACACACTATGCAAAGTGATATAGGAACAAAGAGAAGTTTTAGACATTATGTGAATCTCTGAAATTGTTGCTCCATTAGGAAGTGTGAGTAATGAAGAGAAAGTACTTGGGGAATCATCAAAAATTTCAATGTTTGTATAGACAGTAAATATAATATAAATTACATCTGAAAATGCAGAAGGGAGTTTGGATCTAATTTAAACAGAAAAGATTAAGTCTGACTTTTCCAAAAGTGTTGTTTATGGATATGTGTAGGACATAATTTTGTTAAGACGAGATTTTAAAATGTAGGCATTTGTTTTGTGTAAACATACACTTTTGGCTCTGCACCCACAATCAGTTAAGAATTACATGCATATTTTTCAGAGTTACTGGATTACACTGAGTACCAAAAAGTCACATGAATAAATTAAATTGAAGGATTTCATCTTATAAAAATATGGGATATTAGTAACGTCCTAAAATTATTGTGTAGTATATGCCATCAATTTTTTTCTACATCTAGTTACTTTTAAAAACTTAAATTTTCTAGTATTCTCATCAACTGTTCTTTTGTAAATAGTAAGCGATATTTGTTTTATATTTAAAACACTGAGTTCAATTTATATATTCACATAAATGTATGCATACTGTATTGCCAGACACACCACACAATAACTTCATGAATACTTAATGCTTTTTATTCAGAATGTACATAGATTTCATGAAGTCCCCCCACTGCTGCATAAACAGTTCATAAAACCAGCATGATCTGACTGTGCAAGTACTTTTTAAAATTAACTCGGTAGTAAATTTTAATTATTTATCCAAAATGTATTATGAGCTTATATTTTTCCAGTAGTGTTTGATGGCAACATTGTGACTAGGCTTAAACTCTTACCACAACATAAGTTATATAACATAAAATATAGAATATATTTAGATTATTATGTCATCATGTTATGGTACTTGGTTCTTATCTCAAATAATTAATAAAAGCATATTGCTAGAGTAATGTGTATGGTAACTTTTTTCTAATAGCATATGTATACGGATATACTGTAAAAAGAAAAAAAAAGGAAGGATAAAGAAGCCACTTAGCACTCTTATAAAAAGGCATCCTACATAATGATCATGATTGGGCATGATTCCTTGAGCTATGCTTTCACTATTTTCTTTTCAGCTTGTTTACCATTAAGCAGGCAATTGGGTTATTTTGTGTGATAGATCTATTTTCTGACACAATGTCTACATATTGCCAACAGCTCATTGAGTGAAAACAAACTGCATGACATACCAAAGAAGCCTGCATACACACACACACACACACACACACACGACATATATATATAGCTTATAAAACTTAGTGATAGGGGCAAAACTTGTAATTCTTCAGCAATAAATGCTATCTAAATAATGACAAATTGCAATAAAATGTATAATGAACAAGGCTGTTGCAGTTGAAAACAAAGTGATGGTAGTGTTAGAGAAATGTTTCAAGAGAAAAGAAAATAATTTAAGTGGAATCAAGTATCATAAAATGAAATATACTAGAATTCACAAAATAATACAACTTGAGTTAGTGATAACAATTTCTGGTAATATCTACTTGATAATGGAATTTATTACACAAGTTCTAATAGAAAGTCCTGCTGAATGCAGTTAAAATACACAAGTTCTAATAGAAAGTCCTGCTGAATGCAGTTAAAAGCCATTTAAGCTGAACAGTGATGACTATATGTCATCATGTCTTCTGTTGAATTTTATGGAAGAATAAAACCAGGAAACACTGCATTTTCAATAAGAAAACTGACAGGGAGAGAATCCTTAGATATCTGCATTTAGATAGACTGCCCAACATTGTATTTCTGCCACTTGTGACCCATCCTCTTTTGAATCCAAACCCTGAAAGCTAAAAACTTGTGTTTATAACTACAGAAATGCAGTTTTATGTCATTTCACACAGTAGACAATGAAAAATCATACTTGCAAATATTCGAAGACAATTTATAATCTTTATCAGCAGCTGATATTGAAAGTAAATAATAAATTATTTTTATTTATTTTATTGCTTGATTAAATTTAATCTAATTTGGTTTTCAGGCTACATATAAAAATTTTAGTTTGAACCTCAAATTGAAAGAGAACATAACCCAAGGCCAGTGATTCTTAAACTTTGCTGTACAGTAAAATCACTAGGGGGAAGAGGGAGAGAGGGGTCTCTAAAATACTGAGGGGCTCCTGGGTGGCTTAGTGAGTTAAGCATCTGCCTTCAGCTCAATTCATGATCTCAGGGTCCTGGGATCTAGCCCTGTGTCAGGCTCCCTGATAAGCAGTCTGCTTCTTCTTCTGGTTCTGCCTTCACTCGTGTACTCTCACTCTCTCAAATAAATAAATAAAATCTTTAAAAATATATTGATATTTATTCTTTGCTCTTATCTGCAGACTTACAGACTTGATATGGCCGATTACCTTGTCATCTGTTTTAGAAGTTCTCCACATGATTTCAGTATTCAGTATAGTTTGAGAAGCTAAAGCCCTATTCCTTTTCAAAGACTGGTTTTGGAGAATCTGAAAGGAACTGAAAATTGAGAATACAACTGAAACATTTTGATATTATTACCAAACTGTACGTTGATGATCACTATGCCTTCTGAAACCCCATTAACTATATTACCAATGATGGGGGAGGCTTAAAATAATAATTCAAGCTCTGTTCATGATCTTGATCTAACAAAACCTCATATTTGGCCTTGACTATCTATATCAAACCCAAATTAAGCTGCTACATGTAGTACAGTATGTTCTAGACAAAAGTCAATGACTATTGATCCTAGTTCAAAGTAATGAGCAGGAGTAGACATGGTGAAAAGACCGAAACTAATAATCCTTAAAAAAAAACAAAAAAAACGAATAATCCTTGATCACATACTGCTGTGTGTTCTCCTTCTTAAATTTTTCTTATAGCAATATCATTAGAACTAAGCAATATCATTAGAACTAAGTTCCTCATTATTTGGTAGATTTTAAAAATTGGTAATTTGGAGAGTTAATTATCTTGTTCAAAGTATGGGCTTAGGCAGGAATCATAAAAAATTCTGACTCAGAAGACTTTCATCTTTTTAACTTGCTGGATTTTCATTTTAGTTCCTTCTAGAACACAAGAAATCATACAAATGATTGAGATGTAGAATTTTTTTTAAAACATTGGGGAGGGTATGTGCTTTTGGGTAAATTGGAAGGGGAGGTGAACCATGAGAGACTATGGACTCTGAAAAACAATCTGAGGGGTTTGAAGTGGCGGAGGGGGGAGGTTGGGGTACCAGCTGGTGGGTATTATAGAGTGCACGGCTTGCATGGAGCACTGGGTGTGGTGCAAAAATAATGAATACTGTTTTTCTGAAAATAAATAAATTGGAAAAAAAATTAAAAAAAAAGATTTTATTTATTCATTTGACAGACAGAGATCACAAATAGAGAGGCAGGCAGAGACAGAGAGAGGGGGAAGCAGGGTCCCTGCTGAGCAGAGAGCCCAATGTGGGCCTCGATCCCAGGACCCTTGGACCAGGACCCGAGCAGAAGGCAGAGGCTTTAACCCACTGAGCCACCCAGGTGCCTCAAGATGTAGAATTAAAAGAACAATTTGGATCATAGTGCCATAAACCATAGCATAGATGTGTCTCATCATTGTTAAAGATGTGGAGGAGAAAAAACATATATGTGAATTGACAAAGTCTCAACACGGCCCTTAACTTAACATCCAAATTAATGCAATTGCTTGAATCTAATGGAACTGAAATCTTGTGGGGTAAACAAATCAAATATACACTATGGACATATACACATATATATAATTATAATGGGAAGTCTATTTTCATTTCCTAAATCCCTTGTAATTTCATCTTACAATTCAACTTTCTTCTTACAAGTTCAGTGAAAGCCCTTAACAGTCTGATTATAAATTACATTACAAAATGTATTTGGACTATGTGGCATGTCTCCTAAAAAATTATCAACCTGTGTATCTCTGCCCATAATAATTTCTCTGTTCACAATATTTTCTATTGTTCCCTCCCATCTGGCTTAGAAATATAATGTTCCTTTTCTAAATGTAGAAGTTACTTCAGCAAATTCTTTCAGATCAAGAGACGAGTAAGCACTGCCCTCTTCAACCTTTATCCATCCCCTTGATGCTCATTCCTTAAGTAAATGGGAACATTAGCAACTTTTTGAGCACAGAACCTTGGTATCAGAAAGAAAGAACTGCCTTGAAATCCTAGCTGGAAGCTTATTAGATGCTTAATTTTGACTACATTGCTTAGACTAAATACATTGTACTCTCCCCATAGTAAATTAAAAGTTAGTATTTTATAAAGATGTTGAAAAAATATAAATAAGGCATATAAAGTACACATTTTATTATGCATTTAAGCATCAGTTTAATGTATACTACTTATAATATAATAATTTAATATAATATAATATAATAATATAATAATTTATAATAAAGTCAACTTGTTGAGATATACCTTTACTATATATTCTATTATATATAAAATATATGAATATACTTAAAACATTTTTTAATTTTTCACCTTGTTTCATTTGTTGGAAGAAATAAATTTCATAGTATTAGCATTTCTTTGAGTCACCAAGATGTAATCTGTTTTTCAATATTGATTTTCTTTTTTTTTTTTTTTTATTTGACAGAGAGAGAGAGATCACAAGTAGGCAGAAAGGCAGGCAGAGAGAAAGGGGGAAGCAGGCTCCCCGCTGAGCAGAGAGCCTAATGCAGGGCTCAATCCCAGGATCCTGAACTGAAGGCAGAGGCTTAACCCACTGAGCCACCCAGGCACCCCTCCAATATTGATTTTCTAACAAGTTCATATTCATATTCTATTACCTTTCATTTATGTACACACACACACACACACACACACACACACACACATCCTGCTGTCCTTTCCAAGTTTGGCAACATTGTTAACTAAAGCAACTCCTGTGCTTATGGACCAAATTCAAATTCCCTATTTTACTGACTGCTTAATTCCTGCAAAATTAAGCCACCTGCTTACTTAGTACAACATTACATTAACTCATTTTGATTATACTGCAGACTGCAAGTGCCAATGTAAATAGTGACTAGGCACATCTCCAAAATATTTTCTAGCAGCATATTCTGTGCTCTATGGACATTTTTAACTGACCTATGTATTGATAGTCATTTAATATGCAGTAAAAATGTTAGCATAAAATAAATACTCAAAAAAGAGGGAAGGCAACAGTAAAAGTTATCCATCAATAATAAGGAAATTTATATGGAAGTTATATGGGACAAAAATGCATCATAAAATGATCTCCATTTGTTAGTGGAGTTAGGTGCCTCTTCTTTTATCAACTTGATTAGAACAATACATAATCAGAGGGTTATACATACATACAAACACAAATTCAAATATTTAATAAAGAGTAATCCTGGATTTTCATGACCTAAATTCATCAACATATTGCCAAATTTTCTCATTTCTTCTAGTTGTTAGAAAATGTGTATTCCACATATAGAATGTACTCGATTGACTTAATATTTCAAGAAATTTTAAGATCTATATTATATTCCTCTAAATTTCCCCTCACTCTCTAAATTACATTTAACAGTTTAAAGATATCATCTTATATATACATACACAAAATGCATACATTATGCCATATATGGATACATATATGTATACATGCACACACATATATGTATGTGTGTTTGTGTATGTATATATCTTATCTGTGACAATGGCATAGTAGGAAGCACCAGGAATGTGTCTCCCTAATGAGATAAAATTGCAATGGCTGAATCTGCCTAATGTAACTATATTAGAACCTAAGTCTATTGAAGACTTACAATTTCAAGAAGAAAGCTTGTATGGTAAACAAGTTAATTTCAGTCAATTTCAGCTCTTAGCACAGTAGCATCTACTATCCTGAAGCCCTCTAGCCATAGTAGCAGCTCAGCAAGTGTTCCAGAAGCAACTTGGCTACATAGCTTGGGGGATTCAGGGTGGGCAAAAAAGACCCTGTCCTCTGAATATCAAGTATCTCTGCTATGATTGCTGATTACTGATTCTGAAGCCAGAGAAGTGGAGAAATATTATCAAAACTAAGAATGAAGGAAGGAAGGAAGAAAAGAAAGAAGGAAATGGTTTCTAAATACTTACTGAAAGTATACCTTATTATCAAATATACCAAAGCATATAGTGTAGAAAACATTTATGCAAATCTAAAGGACAATATCAAGCAAACAAATAAATGTATTATTGTAAGCAAACATTCTATCCAATGATTGAAACTATGCGGCTCCTCTCATTATCTCTAGAATTGATTCCATACTTTATTCTGACACTCCTCAGATATTTCAAGTCACACTTATCACTATTTCCTTCACCACATACATTTCCTTATTAATTATTTTCCTCTCTTTTAAAATGTTTCCCATTTAGCTTAAGTATAAATACCTTCTACAGTCCTCCTGTTATAAAAAGCTCCCATAGTAAACCCATATTCATTTCCATTTTCTCAAAGATTTTATTTTTTATTTAAAAAATAGAGCAAGAAAGAAAGCAAGAGCATGGGGGAGGGGTAAAGGGAGAGGGAGAAGTAGATTTCCCACTGAGCAGAAATCCCGATGGGGGGTTCCATCCCAGGACCTTGAGATCATGACCTGAGCCAAATGCAGATGCTTAACCAACTGAGCTGTCCAGGCACCCCGTTTCCATTTTTTAATTGCGGTAAAATAACATAATATCCACCATTTTAACTATCTATAAGTATAAAATTTAGTAATACTAAGCACATGAACAATGTTGTGTGACCTTTACCATTATCTTTTTCAATAATTTTTTATCATCCCACATAGAAACTCTGTATCTTTTAATCATTAACTTGTTATTCCCCTTTCCATTTAGCCCATAGTAACTTCTATTCTACTTTTTGTATCTATGAATTTGACCACTCTAAGAACCCCTACAAGGAAAATCATATGATGTTTCTTTTTGTGGCTGAGTTACTTCACTTATTTTAAGTCTTCAAGGTTTATCCATGTGTTACAATTTCCTTTATTGTTAAGACTGAATAATACTCCATTGAGAGTACATACCACATTTTGTTTATTCATTCATCATTAAATGGACACTTGGGTTGTTTCCTTTCTACTTTTTGACTTTTGTGAATAGTGTTGTTATGACTACAGTTCTAAAAATATCTGCATAAGTTCCTGTTTTCAATTTTGGGGTATATGCCCCAAAGTGAAATTGATGGATCAAATGACCAATTACATTTTAATTTTTTTGAGGACCATCATACTATTTTCCACAATTTGCATCATTTCACAGTCCCACTAATAACAGTGCATGAGGTTCCAATTTTCTACATCTTTACCTAACTTGTTACTTTTTTTAAAAAAAATAATAGTAATTCTAGTGAGTATAAAGTATCTCATTGTGGCTCGATTTGTATTTCTTAAAGATTAGTGATGTTGAGCATTTTCTTTCATGTGAGTACTGACAATTTACATACATGATTTTGATAAATGCTTATTCACTGTTTGCCAATTTAAAAAATTACAGCAAAGAATATATAATATTTATTACCTTACCCCTTTTTAAATGTACAGTTCAGTAGTGTTAAGTATATTCACATTAGGTGCTGGTGTGATTCCATCCTGCACGGCTGTTTATGGAACAGTAGTCATTTATCTCCATCTGCCCTCTCTCCCACTGAAGTGTGGAAGATTTGATGCACATAGACATGAGCTCCCTGGAGGCTCCAGAACTATCTTTTTGGTTGTGAACTAAAGGCTGACAAAAAATTACCACTTTAAGGTGGATAGTGTTGAAAATTAGGAGCTGGTGCCAAGGATGAATTACACATTGTTGAAGCAGAGGCAATGAATTATGTAGTTAGTCCAATTAAAGTCACACTGACAACTCTAAAAATGTCTGTATAGTTAACAGTTTCCCTTGGGGGCTTTGGAATAATACCATGTGTGGTCTTATAGCTGAGATGTGGTTCAGGGCCTGTGTGTATTAGTGGACACAGCTTAGTAGCTCTGGAAGAAGATGTGGAGTCAGAAGACAAAGGATGTAAAACTCATTGTAGATCTGGAAAGTGTTCTGTTCCTAGTAGTGGTAGCAAGTTTCCACAGAAAAAAGTAAAACTTGCTGCTCCTGAAGATGGTGATGAGAAGGAAACTGAAGTAAAGCCTCCAGTAAAGAAATCTATACATGTTAATCCAGATAAAAATACAATATCCAGAAAGAAAAAATCCAGAAAAATCCAGGGGGGAAAAATCCAGATAAAAATACAAAAACCAAACCAGAATGGAAAAAACTCAAAATCATCAACACCAAGACTGAAAGGTCAAGAATATTTCAAAAAACAGGAAAAGCTCCCAAAACACCATAGGACCTAGTTCTGTAGAAGACATTAAGGCAAAAAGGTAAGCAAGTATAGAAAAAAGTGGTTCTCTTCCCATAGTGGAAGCCAAGTTCATTAATTATATGGATAATTGCTTCCAAATGACTAATTAAGAGGCTACTGATACAGTTGATATCTGGCTATCCCTATAGCAGAGTGAGAACTTTCCTCCCCATGTCTGATAAATGTTGTCTAGGTTCTATTACCAAGAATGTGTTTTCCAAAATGCCTGTTTAGTTTTTAAGGATGGAACTCCACCCTTTGCTTGGTTTTAAGTATGTATAAAATGTCATGATAAGATATAGTAGTAGTGGTGGTCAGACAAATGGAAGTGTGGAGATAAAAATATACATGTGAAATAAACTCAGTATTTTAATAAAGTTAAAAAAATGTATATTCACATTATTGTTCAACAGATTTCCAGAACCTTTTCATTTACAACACTGAAACTTTATAACCACAAAATACTAATTATCTTTTTCTGTCTCCCTATACCTTGGCAACCAATTTTCTACTTTATGTTTCTTTTTTTAACCTTTTTTTTTTTTAAGATTTTATTTATTTATTTATTTATTTGGCAGACAGAGAGAGAGAGAGATCACAAGTAGGCAGAGAGGCAGGTAGAGAGGGAGGGGAAAGTAGGTTCCCTGCTAAGCACAGAGCCTGATGTGGGGCTCAATTTCAGGACCCTGAGATCATGACCTGAGCTGAAGGCAGAGGCTTAACCTACTGAGACAGCAAGTGCCCCTGTTTGTTTGTTTGTTTGTTTCTTTCTTTCTTTCTTTCAAAGATGTTATTTATTTACCTGTCAGAGACAGTGAGCACAAGCAGGGGGGAGTGGCAGGCAGAGGGAGAAGCAGATTCCCCACAGAGCAGGAAGCCTAATATGGGACTCAATCCCAGGACCCCAGGATCACGATCTGAGCCCAAGGCAGACATTTAACCAAATGAGCCACCCAGGCATCCCCTATTTTATTTTTCTACAATTTTTTTTCTATTTTAGACATTTTCTATGAGAGAAATTATATGGTTATCTGTCCTTTTGTGATTAATTTAATTTTGCTTAACTAACAATGTTGTATTATGTTATAGGATTTCCTTCTTTTTAAAGGATGCATAATATTCCATTGTGTGTGTGTGTATGTGTGTATACACATTTTCTTTCTTTTTTTTTTTTTAAGATTTTATTTATTTAGTTATTGGAGAGAGAGAAAGAGAGAAGCAGAGGGAGGACAAGCAGACTCTGTGCCCAGCATGGAGACTGATGCACAGCTCAATCTCACAACTCTGAGATCTTGACCTAGCAAAAATCAAGAGCCAGACACTTAACTGAGCCACTCAGGTGCCCCTCACAGTTTCTTTATCCATTCATCTGTCCGTGAACATTTGGGTTGCTTCTACCTCTTGGATATTGTGTATACTACTATAATGAACATAAATATACAAATATTCTTCAAGATCTTGTTTTGAATTCTTTTGGGTATATATCCAGACGTAGGACTGCTGGATCATACAGTTATTCTATTATTTTTTAAAAATTGTCCCCCCCCTTTTTAAATTTTTTATAAACATATAATATATTTTTATCCCCAGGGGTACAGGTCTGTGAATCGCTAGGTTTACACACTTCACAGCACTCACCAGAGCACACACTCTCCCCAATGTCCACAACCCAACCCCCCTTCTCCCAGCCCCCCTCCCATCAGCAACCCTCAGTTTGTTTTGTGAGATTAAGAGTCACTTGTGGTTTTTCTCCCTCCCAGTCCCATCTTGTTTCATTTATTCTTCTCCTACCCCCTTAAGCCCCCATGCTGCATCACCACTTCCTCATATCAGGGAGATCATATGATAGTTGTCTTTCTCCACTTGACTTATTTCGCTAAGTATGGTACGCTCTGAGGTAACTTCATACTGTTTTTCATAATAGCTTTAACATTTTACATTCCCACCAACGGTGTGCAGGTTTCCTTTGTCTTTGTATCCTCCCCGACACTTGCTAGTTTCTGTTCTTTTGACAACAACATCCCAGTGGGTGTGAGGTAATTATCAGTAATGTTGGTGATAATAGTAATATTAAACTTCTTTTCATGTGCTTAAAGATCATGTGTATCTTTTTTGTAGAAATACATACTCAAGTTGTATGCCAATTTTTTAAGTGAGTTAATTTGTTGTTTTTGTTGAGTTGTATCTGTTCCTTATATATTCTGGATATTAATCCCCTATCAGATATAAGATTAGGATTTATTTTCTCCCATTCCATAGGTTATTTTTTCATTCTGTTGTTTCCTTTAATACACAGGATTTTTTTTATTTTTTATTATTATTTTTTTTTAATACACAGGATTTTTAAACTTTGTTGTAGGCCCACTTAAAAAAAAAATTTTTGTTGCTTGTGCTTTTGGTGTCATATCCAAGAAATCAGTGGCAAATCAAATGTTCTGAAATTTTTCCCTAGATTTTCTTATAGGGGTTTTATAGGTTTAGGTATTACATCTTTGATCCATTTTGAGTTAATTTTTCTGTATGGTATTAGCTAAGGGTCTTAATTCATCCTTTTGCATAGGAATACCTGTTTTTCCAGCACCATTTGTTGAAGTGTTGATTCTTTCCCCATTGAATGGTCTTGAAACCCTTTTCAAAAATCATTTGTTCTTATATGCAAAGGTTCATTTCTGGACTTTCTTTTCTGTTTCACTTGTTCTATATTTCTGCCTTTGTGCCAATAAAATACAGTCTTAATTGCTTTTGCTTTGTTCTGTGTTTTGAAATCAGGTAATGTAAGTCCTCTGGCTTTGTTCTCTTTCAGGTTATGGCTTCAGAGTCCCTTGATATTCCACATGAATTGTAAAATGTTTTATTCCTTTACCATAAAACAAAAGTTGCCATTGGGATTGTTAGGGATTACATAGAATCTTGGATCACTACGGACATTTTAAGACTTATTTTAAGTATTCCAATCTACAAACACATGATGTCTTTCATATCAGCTATGAATCATCAGTAAACTTTCATATTCTTTGCTGCTTGATTTCATACAGAAAGGATATTCTCTTCTCAGTCATATCAATATTGTTTTGGTGCTTCTGAGTATCTTGCATTTCCATATAAACTTGAGAAATAAGAATAAATAAATAAAAATAAACTTGAGAATTAGGCAATATCCACAAAATAACTTTCTGGAATTTTGATTGGGATTTCACTGGATCTACAGATAAAGTTGAGAAGAATTGATATCTTAACAATATTCGGTCTCCCTATCCATGAACATCTCTTGATTTATTTATATTCTTTGCTCTCCCTCACCATAGTTGTTATTTCCCTCATTTAGATTTTAGACATATTTTGTTGGTTTTATACTATGTATTTCCTTTATTTTGGTGCTTATATAAATTGTATTATGTTTTTAAATTCACATTCTAATTGTCTAATTGTTCATTGATCATTATAAAAAAACAACTGACTTTAGGTTATTAACATTATATTATGCAAACTAAATAGAGTTAATCCTTAGTTCCACAGGATTTTTGTTATTATTATTGTTGATTCATTGAGATTTTCTACTTAATCGTGTTATCCATAAATAAAACAGTTTTCTTTCTCCCCTCCTTACACCTCTTTGTACCTTTCATTTTATTTTCATATCTTTCAGCATTAGTTAGGACATCCAGCACACGGAGTCGGACTCGAAGAATTCACCAGTTACTATGTAAGCGGTCTATCAAGGTTATTGGATTCAGCAGTTTC
This sequence comes from Neogale vison, assembly GCF_020171115.1. Taxonomy (NCBI): domain Eukaryota; kingdom Metazoa; phylum Chordata; class Mammalia; order Carnivora; family Mustelidae; genus Neogale; species Neogale vison. The sequence goes on along the minus strand of NC_058095.1, from coordinate 124,603,269 downwards.
TGCTTCAGGAAAGCTGATCGCTCTCTCTCTCTCTTTCTCTTTCTGTATTCTCCTATTTCCTGGATTTTCAGAGTGATAGTTTCTCCTGTGACCAAAACAGCCTTAATGTCCCCCTAAGCCTGAGTAAATTTCAGACAGGTTTTCTTTCTGATTATAGATTGCTGAACTCCCTTTCCTTGAAAGATTTACTTTAGAATACTTACAATTGCCACTTCTTGTTTTGCCCCCTTCGTAGTTAATGTAAATATTCTTCCAAACTCTTGCTTATTTTACAACCCAGTAACGTCCTTCTTAAAGACCTTGGGAATCACCTCTTTGAAATATAAATATCAAAAGAGGTTGAATCCCTATCTCTCAGTTTCTGAAGGATGGTGTAGAGTATAACTTTGACGAGTGCCAAACAGCAAACTCAGAAGGCCTAATTAAACAGAAAAATATTGGCAAACTCAGAATAACTTAATGTGCCCACCATATCTCACTGATTAACCTCTTCCATATTTTTACTTTATGGATAATATTCTCCAGGTTTTTCACTTGTTCACCCCAGTACTTAAAAATTCTGCTTTCTATTTCAGTGGGGTTGAATTTAGTCTCTCTCCCATATTTCAATAATTTTGATGAAAGTCTTCTTTGCTTTTTAAATTCTGTACAGTAGATATTTTTGTTTTGACACCTGTAACCTCAATATTCTAATGAATCTAAGAAAAATCATTGGTTTTCAACTGTTCAGCTTTCTTTTGTTGTTGTGAAGGCAGAACTTATGATTTGCAAACTTTTCAAATGTTGGAATATAAAAAGGAAGTCTAGATAGACAAATCCTTAATTACAAACTTCATAAGCAGCAAGGAACTGAGGGAATGATTTTTGTGTCTTTCTCTTTTTTTTTTTAAGATTTTATTTATTTGAGAGAGAGAGAGAATGAGAGAGACAGAGAGAGCATGAGAAGGGGAGTAGGAGAGGGAGAAGCAGACTCCCCGCTGAGCAGAGAGCCTGATGTGGGACTTGATCCCAGGACTCCAGGATCATGACCTGAGCCAAAGGCAGTTGCTTAACCAACTGAGCCACCCAGATGTCCCTTTTGTGTCTTTCTTAAAAGGTAGTTAGAATATACTCAAGTAGTAATGGTGACCAGAAAAGATACTAGGGAATGTATTTGGGTCTTGGGAATTCTCTGCATCATCCTCTGTTAAAGCCTAATAGGTTTTGCATGAATATAGCAAATGGAGACTGGTATTATTATAAATTTGACCTAATTTGTGTCTTTAGATTAATGAAACCCATAGAATGTTAATACTTTTAGTTCATATTTTATTTTTGTATTTTCTCTCATTTTGTCAAACGTGGTGCATGGTCCAACTCTTGTGCCTTTGTTATCTATTTATATGCCTTAAATAGTTAATTGGATTGACTTAATCAGTTAGTTCATATTCATTGATGTTTATAACTTCTATTAAAACATAAAGATATCCTAAAATATGAATTTCTGGAAATGAATATTATTTATAAGGAAAACTTTAATATTTAGATTAATACTGACAATTCAAATTACATTTACTTAATCATATTGGGCTCAAATTCTATTTTATAATATAAATTTTGTTGTGTCACTAATTATAACCACAACTCATATTTTAATTGAATTTAACAGCTATTATTGTAAGATTTTTAGTTCAACAAATAAGAAAACTCATATCACATGAAAAATTATATATTTAACATGTTTTAGTATTATTTATATAAGGAGTTCTAGAATAATTAAAATGGCAGTTGAAGCAAATTTTTTGATTTATATATAATTTAAAGAAGATTTTGGAAACTTTATTTGGACTGCTTTAAAATATATGACTTGTTTTTGGTAGAGTTGTAAGTCATTCTTTTGAATTTTCAGTTATTTTTGACATATTTCAAAGGGATATAACATGAATAATCATCTCCAAAATTTGTATATATTTAATAGTCATCCTCTTAGCAGAATCTCTTAAGTAGTCTCTAATGCAACTGTAAGCTAACAAAAATAAAGTATGTGCTACTTAATAATAAGTAAAGGAAACATATTCATCCTCATTCCAGAATAACTAGGAATAATAGAAAGATCTTCATCTTTGATTTATTAATCTGTGCGGTTTGAACAATTTCATGTTAACTTCAACAAAATTCTGGCCTGAAAATTAGCTGAAAACAATTTAGATAATCATGACAAAAATCTTGATTTTTCCATTGGGACTAAACAGGTAATATAACAAAATTCTATCAATATCAGGTTTTCTTTATGCCCCTCAATGTCTTTGACCAATAACTAAACATGTATTTAAATAAATTTTTGTCTCAACTACATTTTGGGGTTAGGTAAGTGGTAAAGTAATCTCAGAACACTTCAAAAATACGATTAAATTTGCAGAGAAACTTTCTGAAATTCTATCCTCCAAAGCATTTCTTAGTGGAGCTAAGTTTTGCATCTATGTGATACCCTTACATCTGTCTCCTTATCTTTCATAAGAAGTGTGCCTTTAAGGGCGCCTGGGTGGCTTAGTCATTAAGCATCTGCCTTAGGCTCTGGATATGATCCTGGGGTCCTGGAATCAAGCCCTGCATCAGGCTCTCTGCTCAGTGGGAAGTCTGCTTCTCCCTCTCTCACTCCCCCTACTTGTGTTCCCTCTCTCACTGTGTCTCTATCAAATAAATAAATAAAAATCTTTTAAAAAAGCCTTTAACTGGGAACCTATTATTCATATTGAAGGCTAATAATCAGTTCCTTATTTCTGAATGACAGTAACTCTATTTTTTTATAAAGCTGAAATAAATTGTGACCTACTTCTTTTAACAGAACTGTGGCATGAATATTGCATTCATCTATAGGAGAGCAAGTTTTAAAATCTTCTCTACTTCACATCTTCCAACAAATAAATCTGTATTCTATGATAAATGTTTGTCTTTGACCTATATATTAATATCCATTATTTAACAACATGGGACAACCTTTAAAGAAATTAAATTGACAATTGCTAATAACATCAAAAACACAATTGTTATTTGATGTAATTGCCTTGGCAATATTGCTATCTGAAGCTCAATGGAGTTTTTATTCATTGCACTTTTACTTTGATTTTTTAATATATTACTTTGAACCCTAAGAAGTAGCTGCTGAGACATTCATTACTTTTGACTACAAATAGCTTCAGAACTGATGGGGAAGCTGATTTAGACAGCACATTCAATACAAAGACCTCTGTTAAGATGCCTTGGTGACAGACTTTAGTGACAAGGAATTCATGTGTCTTCCTTCATATCATAAAACAGAATTCTCTCATTGCAATTTTAACTTCCAGAGAAATAAAGATAGAATTGAAGATTATACATTGATCTCTGGCATAATCATATTCAGTGTAAAACTATTTCATATAATGGCATGTGTCTCAGAATAAATTTAATACTAAAATTAAACATTCACTTACACTTGGCAATAAAGAAGAAAAAATGAAAACAGATTCTGAAAATAAAATGGAAAATGAAAAAATAATACAGATATTTATTACCAAGAGCTAATGTAAGAAGACCAAATCTATCTATCTATCTATCTAGATCTATCTATCTATCTATCTATCTCCTGGCAAAGGGAGAAAAAAAAGTAGCTCTTAAATAAATGCAACTTCACGGGATCCTAATGTCCCTAAATAATGATGTTAACTGACTCTCTGGAATAACTATAACATTATCATTTGTTTACTGTGTTGATATTCCCAAACAAAACTTTTAATATCCTTCCTTAACTAAATGAGGTAGTTAAAAGTTCTGGTTATGATTATACTTGTAGACTGAAAGATGGAGGTGCTAATGTCTCTGGTGGATTTTCAACTTCTATGTTTCTAAGTTATCCTTTTCCTTACTGATTGTAAAGTGATTCTGCTATTTTTTTTAAGTCCAGAATGCTTTTATCAATGTGATAATGGTTGTATTTTTGTATGTTTTTTTGTGTGGAGAGAGAGAAAAAAAGATTTTTTTAAAAAAATCTCAGGAATAATATCACAGCTGAATATAGAGTTTAAACTTTTGAATCAGACCAAAAAACAAAAACAAAACTGACTCTGATCAAATTAATATTATAATAGCATTAGTAGAAGTGATTGTAGTAGTATACCAGTAACATAGGTAATAGTATTAATTATCAGAGTAAAAATACTGAAATATTCATAGCAGCAATGATACAAAATAATAAATTTTGCTTTAGTGAAGTTACACAAAATAAGTAGGGAATTACTTTAAAAAATAAAGTATAATTACATTTAAATTTAAATTTGATACAGTTAAACTTATATTTGAGAAATATAGTTAAATTTTTAAGTATAAAAATATTTATTTTTTATACTTGTATTGGCTAAATTTCTTTGTAATTATATTTTCCTATAAAGTAAGAACAGAAGCCCTGTGATTTCTTATTCTGCAAATGTTTCTCCAAATGTGCTACAGTGGTTGGGGGTGTAAAACCAGGCAAGGATCCAGTTTTCACATTTAAACTTCAACAATTTATTATTTTTTCTTTTGTAAACTATTGAACCCTTTTTATATAGTTTAGTTAAAAAATTGACTAACAAAATATTTTAATATTCTTGCTACTCTAATAGAACATATAAAATAATTTGGTAATATGCCCTATATCTTATCACAGGGAATTAAAAGATATATATACCCATATACACTTACTATGTACTCATATGTACATATATATATGTGTATATATATATATATATATGAGTATTTGAATATACACTAAAAGAATTAAAAGGGTACTTTAGTTTTCATTATTAATTTGGTCTTAATTTAGTATTCATAAGTTCTTATTATAAAACTCATACATGCATAAATGCATATGGAAAATGGAAAATTCAGGAAAGTCAGGAATACAAAATTCTACCTTGAGCTGATATGGAAAAGCAGTGCAGTGGCTTCCAGTTGCCATATTCCTTGGCTGACTAAATGAAGAGTCTTCTGAAGGTAAACTTAACTCTGATAGAAGAAGCAGAACGATGTCTTAGTATTCAAAAGAAAGAGACAGGGGCATCTGGGTGGCTCAGTGGGTTAAAGCCTCTGCCTTCGGCTCAGGTCATGATCCCAGGGTCCTGGGATCGAGCCCCGCATCGGGCTCTCTGCTCAGCGGGGAGCCTGCTTCCTCCTCTGTCTCTGCCTGTCTCTCTGCCTACTTGTGATCTCTGTCTGTCAAATAAATAAAATCTTAAGAAAGAAAGAAAGAAAGAAAGAAAGAAAGAAAGAAAGAAAGAAAGAAAAAAGGAAAGACAATGCACCATGGTGGTTGCAAACCATGGTAGTTTTTACTCTTTGACCTACAACTAAATCTTATCAGGTGATAAGGAGGTAGAAGATATTTAAAATTTGGAAGATGAATCAGCTGTTTTGATGCACACATCATTACATTCAATATTTATCTATTAAAAAAAAAGTAAGTAGAAGTCATTTCATTCCCTAAAACAAATACAATGTGATCCACATAGGAGATTTTAAAGTTTTTAATGACTACAGTTTTAAAAAATTAGGTTAATTTTTTTAAAAGATTTTATTTATTTATCTGACAGACAGAGATCACAAGTAGGCAGAGAGACAGGCAGATAGAGAGAGAGAAGCAGGCTCCCCTCGAGCAGAGAGCCCAATGTGGGCCTCGATCCCCAGACCCTAAGATCATGACCTGAGCTGAAGGCTGAGGCTTAACCCACTGAGCCACCCAGGCATCCCTGAAGTTAATTTTAATATACCTTTTATGTCTAAAATACTATCATAACAAAACGTAATGAATATAAAAACTAATGAGAAATTTTTACCTTCTTTTTACATACTAAGTCTTCCAACCAGTAGGTATTTTATCCTCATAGTATATCTCAATTTGTAGCCACATTTCAAGTGCTCAATAACCACATGTGGCCAGTGGCTTCATTTCATCATACCACTGCCTTCATTACAATCATTGGGAATCTTGCCTGATCTGATAATTGAAAAAGTTTATCATTCTCCCATCTTTAATGGTTTATTGCAATTTACCTACATAACTGACAATGATTCTGAACTTCCAATACTCAAAACAAAACAAAAAACTTAATGTAATGTATCAGCATGTATGCCTTGCTGACTTTCTATCCATATTTTACAAAGATAGGTTTTGATTTTTCTAGTTCACTTTTTCTTTCGGAAATGGATCCAACCCGGGGCAATTATTAAGTTTTTTTCTACAAAAATATTTTGTTTCTAATCTATGTCTTTAGTCCATCCTGAAGAGTAATAATGGAGAGAGCATCATAGGAAAAATATAAAATTTGTACTTCCCTGGGTGTAATCCTGTCTTCTCCTCACCTCAAGAATAACTATAAAATAATAATATTCTATATTCAAAGTGTTTGTTATCAACATTTACTTATCATATGCACATTTTTCATATAAGCTCTGACAAATATTAATAATCCCACTTAACAAGTGAAACTAACTTTTCTTCAGAGACAATAAGTATTTTGCTCAATATTCAACATGGATTATTATAATACTTGACAGCAGGGTTTTTGACTCTAGGTCCAATTACTAGTTTAAATTATGGCAGTCCTTAATTTAACTGGATGTATTAGTTTTCCTTCCTTTTCTTCTCTTAATAATATCATACAAGGTTTTAACACTTACAATGTCTTCCCCATATAAATTTGGCCCAAATTTATGCCTCTAGCTACTAATCTTTTTTTTCTGTGCATAAAATCAAAATCCCCAACAGAAGCCCAAATATTTTCACATGCATAGTTCATTTGCCCAGAACAGAACTCATCATTTTGACCTTTAAGATGTTACCTTGCATATTAAATAAATATTACTTAGTATTAATTGAGCAACATCTGTATTTCAGAAATTGTTACTTTAGAATTTCTTAATCCAATGGCAAATATACTGGCTTTATAGAACCTTATATCTGAATGTGTACCTAGGGAAATAGAGAAGCAAAAAAGGCGAATAGCCTCTCAAATCCTGATTGCAGAATAAATACCTGGGGATGTTTAACACTCACTTACGCCCTGAACACCACTCAGAATATGACTTAATTGTTTTGAGTGGGGTTCTAGGAGTTGTTATGGGGTATTTTTGTTCATTTCTTTTGGTTTTCTTTGTATGTGTGTTTTTTCTCCTGTAAGTAGTTTTTATTATAATTCCTTCAAAATCAGTAATCCATTTGATTGAGTTTCTTTTTGGGTACAGGTAAAAAGTCCATAATTTAATCTTACATATTATTTTTATTTTCATCTTTAATTGTGTTAAAATTCATCATCACTAGCCATCAGGGAGATGCAAATTAAAACCACATTGAGATACCACCTTACACTAGTTAGAAGCCAAAATTAGCAAGACAGGAAACAACATGTGTTGGAGAGGATGTGGAGAAAGGGGAACCCTCTTACACTGTTGGTGGGAATGCAAGTTGGTGCAGCCATTTTGGAAAACAGTGTGGAGATTCCTCAAGAAATTAAAAATAGAGCTTCCCTATGACCCTGCAATTGCACTCTTGGGTATTTACCCCAAAGATACAGATGTAGTGAAAAGAAGGGCCATCTGTACCCCAATGTTTATAGCAGCAATGGCCACAGTTGCCAAACTGTGGAAAGAACCAAGATGCCCTTCAACAGACGAATGGATAAGGAAGATGTGGTCCATATACACTATGGAGCATTATGCCTCCATCAGAAAGGACAAATACCCAACTTTTGTAGCAACATGGACAGGACTGGAAGAGATTATGCTGAGTGAAATAAGTCAATCAAAGAGAGTCAATTATCATTATGTTTCACTTATTTGTGAAGCATAACAAATAGCATGGAGGACAAGAGGAGATGGAGAGGAGAAGGGAGTTGAGGGAAATTGGAAGGGGAGGTGAACCATGAGAGACTATGGACTCTGAAAAACAATCTGAGGGTTTTGAAGGGGCAGGGGGTGGGAGGTTGGGGGAAACCAGGTGGTGGGTATTGGAGAGGGATTGCATGGAGCACTGGGTGTGGTGCAAAAACAATGAATACTGTTATGCTGAAAAAAAAATTAATTAATTAAAAACAAACAAACAAAAACAAACAAAACAAACAAAATACATAGCATACTATCTTATCATTTTGAACTGTACAGATCAGCAATGTTGATTCACATTGTTGTACACAGCACACACTGTAACACTCACATTATTGTGCAATCATCACCTCCTTCCATCTCTAGAACCTTTTCTATCTTGCAACATCACAACTCTGTACCTGTTACAGCATAACTCCCAATTCCTCCCTCCCCGACTCCCCCGTAACCACCATTCTACTTTCTGTTAGTATGAATTTGACTAGTTCAGGTACCTCGTGTAAGTGGAATCATACAGTATTTAGTATCACTTTGTGCTTTTTGTTTCTCTGTTTTAAGCTTCTTAAGTACAGAATGGGATGAGAGCCACTAACTTAATTTTTTTTTTAAATATGATTTTAAAATAAGTCAAAAGGAAACTTCTGATTTGGGTTACTAAGAAATATATTTGCCAGTAGCATAAATAGGAAATTTAAGGGAAGAAAAAACTTGTTAGTTAGAAAGAAATAATGGATGCCTACATTATACCAGTTGAATAGGGAACAGATGAAGAATTAAATTTCAAGTGTCAAACTGAAAAGATGGGAAGCAGGGAGGAAAACGACTAATGAATGATAGAGAAAATTTTGCCGACAGAATGAATTCAGTGATGCTGTGAATAGAGAAAAGAAATATGAGAAAAAAATATGAACTTTTTTTAGACATTCTATAAATTGCACAATAGGTACAGAAAACTGTCAGGCGCATCTATTTGATATCTCACTTGATCTGCTCACTGTAATGTAAGTAGTTACATTTCACAGATGAGGCAGAAAATGAGGCTCAGAAAGATTACCATGGCCAATTGACAGCATATACATGAAAAGATCATTCAAATGTCTTCTGAATGAAATTCCTGTGCTCATTTCATGTGAGCACTACATGTAGAAATCTGAATGGAAGACACTAAAGATAGTTTGGGAAGTGCTTTTAGAGTTCACGTTAGAGATAAAGAGTAACAATGCACTTTGTTTCATTGTCAGAATACAGATAATAGTTGAAGTCACGTATATATTCTGAAAGTGTAGATCTAGAGAGAAATACTAACTAGAGAAGTGTCAGCATATAGGGCAAAAAAAGTGTTGATAATTATTAACATCATCATTATTATCACTAGCATCACCATCTGGGGATTAGAGAAAAAATAATAGTGAATAAGGATTTTTAAGGTGAGAATATAAGCAAACACTGAATTGGATTTCTCAGATATTTAGAACTAATACAATTACAAATAAGAACTAATAAAAGGTACCTCCTAACCTGTTAAAACAAGATTGACTTATTATATACATTTATATTGTGTTGATGATTTATAGTGAGCCCAGTTTCAAGAGATCATGGAGATTTTCCCTAGTCACACCCACAGCAGTCACAGAGAGCATAGGTGAGGAGCTGAACGTAGTGCTGCAATAAACCGCTTAAATATTTCAGTATTTTTGATGGGATGCCATCCTGATGCAGTCTTAAATCATTCCACAAATAAGAAAATATCAAACATATCTTTAAAAAAAGACTTTGTATTTCACTTAAGCATTCTGTTTATAAAATTTTATTACCAACAAAGAAGAACCAAATTCTATGCATATGACTTCATATCAACCAGTGGATGTTTTATAAGCAAGCAGAATGGTTTTGTTTCTTTTATAAGTATATGAAAGGTTTTAGCATGGGATTTCACCATGAGATATAATTTTACACTACAAGAATACTGTTTAATACTCCATTATTTTATATTGGCCACGAACCAATGTCATGACTCTTTTGTAAGTATTTTATTATGTCCACATTTCTCAAATTGGGTTCCGTGTGCTATCAGCAAATGTTTCAGGGGAAGAAAGTAAAAAAAAAAATAAAACAGCAAAATATATACCTTCACAGAAATTAAAGAAAATCAGAATATGTATAGAAGAGAAACTTTTTAAAAGATATTTATTTATTTTTAAGGAGATAGAGAGTAAGCATCAGGAAGGATAGAGGAAGAGGGAGAGAATATTCAAGGAGACTCCCCGTTAAGTGGTACTCAATCCCAGAACTTCCGGATCATGACCTGAGCCAAAATGAAGAGTCAGATACTTAACTGACTAAGTCACCAGATGTTCCAAGAAGAGAAATTTTTAGGGACCTTTGTTAACCTAGAATTTTACATAGGTTTCTGAGCATGGGCTACTTATTAACATAATAGTCACACAATTTTTAACATGTGTTCTTTAGGACAAAATACTTTTTGTAAAATGCTTCATATTTTGAGGGAAATATTCTTTGGACGTAAATGTGAAAATGTTAGTTGGGGATAAAATTGATTAACAAAGAACATAGCCCTGAACCTCAACAACAATGATTACTGTGTCTTATCTTCAAAACCTTATCACTTAAATCAATCCATCACTTAATGTATACTTACACCTATGGCTAAAGTCACATCTTCATTCTTAAACTGTGCTATGAAAATCTCTTTCAACTTTTGCTATATGCAAAATTTAAAATCTGTAATACTTTTTATATATATCTAGATTAATTAAAAAAAACAACCAAAATATTCAATAATATGTGAAGGGATATCTAGCTTATTGGTTTTGGAAGTATTTTGATCATCTTATCTTCCTACTAAACTTTAAAAAGAGTTTCTATATATTTTTAAATGTTGCTTTCATTTTGTATTTTAAAATCAGTTCTCTTCTACATTAAGGGCACCAGCAAATCTATTTTAGGTACTTAAAAGACAACATAAGGCTATATTTATTATTTTTTTAGGCATTAATATAACTTATGGATTTGCAAAAATGCCTTCCACAATGAAGTGTTTTACAAACTGTTTCTTCTTTGTTAATGTTAAAATATGAACCCTGAACGAAATATATACCTATGTCAAACCATTAAACAGATCCTCCCAAAATACTGAATATTTAGATTATTTAAAAACAGTTAATTATTATTCTTGATATATTAATAAAAAGTCGTAAGAATGTAGACCTTTTCGAAAATTTCAGAACCCAAAAAGGTACACACAAAATCATACCATTAGACCTCGCTCCTGCTAAAGTTTTAAGTGAAAAAGAGAAAGTCATGATATTTTCAAGAACATTTCCAAAGGTCATTATGTCCAGGCAAAATTTGTGAGAGGTGGAACATAGCCACCTTTTTATTTTTAGTACTGATCTGAAAAAATGAGTCTCTACTGTTGTGCTGTTCAGAAACAAGTAACTAAGATATCAGATATTACAGGATTCAATGCTATTTATATCAAAATGCATTTGTTTTGGCACCTATATGGAAAAAAATGCAAGTGCTTATTTTTAGTCATACAATTATCACTTTATCTTTCAACTGTAAATCTGAGTCAAACAGACTGTTTTGAGGGCTTAAAGAGTTTAAAAATGTCAATTACACAAAAATGGGATGGGCTGTAAGTTTATCAGGGTATATACACCATCACTAGAGTGGTTATCATCCCATTATTATTAATAGTTCCTTTTTCACAGCCAAATACACCGATAAATTATATGGTGATCTACTCATAAAGGAAGTGAAAGTTGAAATGTATTTTGAAGAGTAAGGATATTTACCAAGTAATGGAGGAATGGTAGTAGGAAAGAAATATCATAAACCAAAAAGAAAAAAAAGAACTAGAATAATGAAAAATGTTAAACATGTTATGAGAATTAACTCCATTAGTTTCAATAGAGCAGACATGTTCAATAAGGTCAACTGGATGACTCCATACATCAGAGACTAATGGGAAGATTCTTATGTGTCTTCTTGAGAACATGGGGGCTTATTTCCAAGGATAAATATAGAAAGCTGAAAATAGAAACCCACTAAAATTCATGGGCGCTCACTCCTAAATGAATTCTTTCTTGCCAAGACTCTATTTTGCCTTTGTATTTTTTAAGATTTTATTTATTTATTTGAGAGAGAGAGAGAGAAATGAGAGAGAGCATGAGAGGAAAGAGGTCAGCAGGAGAAGCAGACTCCCTGCTCAGCAGGGAGCCCGATGCGGGACTTGATCCTCGGATTCCAGGATCATGACCTGAGCTGAAGGCAGTTGCTCAACCAACTGAGCCACCCAGGTGCCCTCTATTTTGCCTTTTGATTATATATACCAGTGTTGTCTTTATGTGCCTGTTGAATCTGAGCTCCTCCCTCTTCAAGGTTTACTTCTTCTGTGCCCCATCCCTAAAACACAGAGAATCAACCAATATTTATAACTCAACCACTAACCTCATGAGGTGGCTACAAGATGAAACAATATCTCTCTCATATATTTGTACCATAAATTGACTTTGTTAGAAAAAGAAAAAAGAATTTATAGATACTCACATAGCATTTTTATTTTCCCTAATTACATGTAGAAAAATTAGCTAGATTACCTTCATGATAGAATTACCTTCCTAGTCCCTAACAAGGCTATGAATGTCCATTTGCTGTTCATGCAAGAAAATGGTAATATGGTCTCTTCCTTTTACAAGGAAAGGGTCTATCAACCACTATAGTAATGAAAAGGGACTGTGGATTAGGCAGATTAATCTGTATGAGAACTGCAAAACTGTATGACAAGCACAAAACAGAAAGGTCAAATGAATTCCTTATTCAGTTTTTATTCTCATTCTTATTTTTCTGCGCAGGAGAATGATTGGAATTGGTTTTTAGAATGATTTATTTGACAGCTTTGTGGAAAGAACACTCTAGAATCAGAAACCGAATGCAAGAGGAGAAACAAAGATAATTTTTCTTGGATAAGAATGTTCAAAAATAATAAAAATAAAGATTTACAGAATTAAGTGTTTTTGTGTGGGAGTGGATGGGAACAAAGGGTGGTATTCTATGTTTTATATATATTTCATCTGAAATTCAAAAAATATATTCAGATTATCATCTGAAAAATCAATGGATGCAGATTTTTATAGGTAAATAACAATTGTGTTAAAGGTAATTTCAAAGTACTAGTGAGTGTTATTTAGAAACTTGATGGCAACTGAGCTTACAGAATGCAAGTTTTTAACAAATTTGACAATAAAATTTTATTTATAAGATAATTTGTTCAAGAAAAGTAGCTGCTGAGAAGTGATTATGGGAATGAAAAAGTTATGAAACAACTGGATGTGATGTTGGTCATGGAAACAGTATTTTATGGAAAACTGCCAAGGTATAAAGCAAACCAGCTAGCAGTGAAAATTCAGAGGGAACAAAGTGAGCAGATAGATACATCCTCATCATAACGGCAACAGAAGCCATATACTAAGAAACGTGGAGAAAGGGGATTTTTAGAAATAATTTATGCTAAAATATTCATATATATTATCCAACGAAGATACAAAAGAGAATTGATCACTCTAGGCTAACCATATAAATATCTATATATCTAAATATTATATTTATTTGTCAGAGACACCAAGTAGGCTGTTAGAAATTCCAATTTGACAGTCAGGAAAAAAGAAAAGAGAAAGCATTATCTCAATAGAGACAACTGCTAAAGACAGAAATAAGGATTATAGTGACAAGGAAGAAAAAAAACAAGGAACTTAAGAAAAATTATTTTAATTAGTGAATCAAATAAATATCAAAAGGTAAGTTATTCATACCAAAACCTTAGATATATGTATACATAAAGCATTTATAATGTACTTTATATAAATACTTCAGGAAATTAAAGATTCTAATTTGTATTTCTCAGAAAAATCTCCTTTTATTTTTTGTTTGTTTTGTTTTGTTTAGCATAATAGTAGCTATTTATCCTTTCTTTTGCTTTTTCTGCCTTATCTTAATCAGGCTTTTTTGTTTCTTTGTTTGTTTTTTCAATTCTTTAGTTTCCTTTCAGACCTCAAAAAGGGAGAGTTCATAACTTGTCCTATGCCACTCAAATGTCTTTTCCCAAAATCCATTCCAAAGTATTTAAATACCATCTAGTGACACTATGACTCCCAATGTATTAGATGCCAATCTCACCTTCTACTTCCAAGTTATCGGACCTGAATTTTCTCTCTCCAGTGGAATTAATATCCTCTTAGACTACTTACCTCGGTTAGATTACTTACCTCTGTTAGATTACTTACCTCTTAGACTACTTACCTCCGTTCTGGAGTGCTACATAACTTCCATGTACCTGAAAAATCACCCATGACCATTTTCTCCTTTGGGGTCTCAGATAAAAAACCATCTTCAGGGGCGCCTGGGTGGCTCAGTGGGTTAAAGCCTCTGCTTTTGGCTCAGGTCATGATCCCAGGGCCCTGGGATCGAGCCCTGCATCAGGCTCTTTGCTCAGCCGGGAGCCTGCTTCCCCACCCCTCCTCTCTGCCTACTTGTGATCTCTGTATGTCAAATAAATAAATAAAGTCTTTAAAAAATTTTAAAAAATAAAAAACATCTTCAGTGAGAAGTCTACATTGATGATTCTATTCCAAATTAGGTCATACCCTTTTCCCAGTCATTTTCAAACAATGCACTTTCTTTGTTTCCTTCAAAGCACATATTGCAATCTAAATGTATATAAGTATGCATCTATTTGTTTGTTACTTATTTTCTACTCCCTCCAATGTTTTCTATTTCTGGGATCAAATATATGGTCTGTACATCATGGGGATTTGAGAAAAATGAATGAAAGAAGATATTTGATAGAAAGCTAAAGCCAAGAGAAAATTCCAGTCATAAAAAATATGAACCTAAAACACATACTTGATGGTACTATTATTAGAGAAATTTACTAGTCTATAAGCACATTGTAAATAAATGGTAATAATATGGCTACCCTACCACAATACTTCTGCTAACACTGTTGCTACTTTGTGACTACTAATAGAATATAATTGTACTGGGTATTAACTAAGGTATTAACTATATTCCAATCAATGTGCAGGCACAACAGAGGGATTATTTCATTTCAATTCTAGAAAGAACCTCAGGATAAAAGTAGTTGTAAATATCATTTTTCAAACTGAAAACAAAATAGGTGATCAGGTAGATTGAGCAATTTATTTAGCTCATAATAACAATAAGAACCAGAAAAGCTGACTTCAAGTCTCTATGTTCTTACCTGGTATACCACACTGGTAACATGAAAATTTAAAAAATATGTAATATTACATGCAATTTACAGTTTTATATTTAATTAATTAATATTATGGAATACATTTTTTGTGAATTCTAATAATACTCAATACAACTTCTCAAGTCTTAGACTTTATCACTCTCAGTGACTTTTCAATGAAATAGAATTTAATCATGTATTTTTAAAATATTTTAATTTCAATTTATGTAGAATCATCCAAGAAATAAAATCAATCCCAGTGATCTAAATGACAAATATATACTTTATGGTCATTAATATTTTCGATTTGAGTTTCTTGTGGTCAGGAAACACTAAAAAATGATTTCAATCATTTTTAATTAATTAGAAATTCTTTTATGCAATCTAGATTTGTGAAAGTATGATATACATTTGAAAATACAGTGAGCATTCTTCATAGTTTGAGTTAATTTTCTGTAAATCTTAATCTACTCATGTTGATGGACAGTTATTAATGACTACTGCTTTATTTGTTCTGAGAGATTTGTGAAGAAAACTTTAATTTTCTTTTTATCTTTTTAATGTTCTGTGAGTTAACATTCCATACATTTTGATACTCTGTTATTAAGTACATAGATATTTAAAATTGCTAAAATTTTACTGCTAAATGAACTCTGTATCAGTAAGAAATGTCACTTTATAGATCTGGTAACATTCCTTATTCTTAGACTTAGATATTAAATGGCATATCTCTTTCCATACATTACTTTCCTGTTTTCAAAAGAAACAATAGCTTTTTCTTGAGTATACACACTATGGAAATATTTACCTTTATATATCTAGAGTGTTTAGGTCATTCATATTCATTGTGATGTAGTTGGGTTGATAGCTATCATTTTACTTATTTGTACTTTGTTTCATTACTTTTTAAAACATTTTCTTTACTTTTTAAAACATTTAAATTGAATTTAAATCAATTAAAAATACTCACTTCTGCATCTCTTTTTCATCCTCACTATTGTCTTACTGGCTATATCTTTTTTTATTTTTTGAAGTGGCTATAAACACACACATATTACACATGGCATTCCACTTTCAAATAACATAAAACCATATATAATGCAAATGTGATAAAGTAATATGTTTTATTCTTCTCCTCCAATTCTTTGTACTACTGTTGTACATTGTATCTTCATGTTACAAACCCTTAATACATTCATTGTTTTTCCTATAAATAATCAATTATTGTTTAAAGACAGTGAAGTGGAAAAAATATGCTTTTTTTTTTTTTTTTGGCCCACATATTTGTCATCTTCAGCATTTTAAAAAAATCCTCTTTGGGAGCTTGTCAGTTTTTTTTCTAGTAACATTTATTTCTGTGTGAATTGTTTAATATTTCTAATAACAGCACATCTGGCAATTCATGCTCTCAGCTTTTGGTTGTTTATAATGTATTGTCTTGCGGTCCCTGGGTGTCTCGGTCAATTAAGCACCAGCCTTTGGCTCAGGCCTGGAGAACCAGGATCAAGTCCTGTGTCAGGCTCCCTGCTCAGTGGAGAGTCTGCTTCTCCCTCTCTACCCCTCACCCCGCTCTTGTGCTCTCTTTCTCAAATAAATAAAATTTTTTTTAAAAAATTGTATTGTCTTTGTTTCAGAAGTTATTTTTACTAGTTATGAAATACTAGATTGAGAGTTTTGCTTTTTAAACACTTCAGGAGGGGCACCTGGGTGGCTCAGTGGGTTAAGCCTCTGCCTTCAGCTCGGGTCATGATCTTAGGGTCGTGGGATCGAGCCCCATGTTGGGCTCTCTGTTCAGCAGAGAGCCTGCTTCCCCCCCTCCCCACACCCCGCCTGCCTCTCTGCCTACTTGTGATCTCTGCCAGTCAAATAAATAAATGAAATCTTAAATAAATAAATAAATAAACACTTCAGGAGTCTCTTCCATTTTAATGAACTGGTTAGAGTCTTACAAGAAATCCATAATGATTCCTATCCTGTTTGTCTGTACTAAATTGGTTCTTTCTCCCCACACAGGCTGATTTTTTTTCATTCTTTACCCCGTATGATGTAGCTTAAATTAATTTTTTTTTCATCTGTTGTTGTGATTCATTGGACTTTGTGGATTTGCAGATTGTGGATTTGTGGGTTATGCTTTCAAAAAAATGTGAAAATTTCTGGCAACTGTTTCTTTAAAAACTATTTTCTGTTCTTCCTTTTTTCTGTTTCCTTCCTCCTCCAGTCACACATATGTTATACTATCCCAATATTACTAATTTTCTGTTTATTTTGTTAACTCATTTTTCTTTATGTGATTGAAATTGGATGTTTCTGTTACTATAGTTTTAATTTCAATGCTATTTTCTGTAGTTTGGAGAAAATCTTTGTGACTCTTGATTAGACCAAGATTTCATAGATAAAATACTAAAAGCGTGATCTATAGAGATCAAACGGAAAAACAGTACTTCCTAAAATTTTGAAAAAAACTTCTCTTCATAAGACAGTGTAAAGGTAATAAAAAGAGAAGCTACAGGCTGGGAGTTAAGTATTTGCAGTTAATATATTTAATAAAGAATGTGTAACAAATATTCAAAATTCAGTAGTAAGAAAGAAGAAAATTTAAAAATGGTCCAAATATTTGACCAAAACTCCATCAAAGAATGCATATAGACACAAAATAAGCTTATGGATATAAAAACACACATCATTATTCATTCAGGAAATGTAAATTATTACTACAATGAGATACTATAACACATTCAACTAAAAAAGACTAAAATTAAGAAGACTATCCACACTTAGTGGTGGTGAGGATGTAAAGAAACTGGAACTCTTTCACTGCTGGTAGGAATGCAAAATACTACAGCTTCCTTGAAAAACAGTTTGGCAGGGATTTATAAAGTTAAACACTTTATAAAGTGTTTATAAAGTTAAACACTCAACCACTACATGAGGCAGCCATTCCACTTTTGGTATTTGTGCAAGAGAAATTAAAGTATACGTCTATAGAAAGACTTTAAAAGACTGTTTATAGCATTCCTATTTGTAACATCTCCAATCTGAAAGTAACTCAGATATACCTTAACATGCAAATTGATAAACAAACTATAGTATTATCTATATAATAAAACAATACTCAGAATGAAATCAATTGAAATATTGATATATATTTCAACATGGAAAAAAATCTCAATGCTGAATGAAAGAAGCCATACAAAAAAGAAACATCGCATAATTTTATTTGTATCACACTCTAGAAATTAATAACTAATCTACTGTGATAGCACATCACTGTTATCTTGGGGATGGAAGGCAGGTGTGATTATTGCTACAATGAAAAATGGAAGGAAGAGTATAAAGGGAGAAGGGGAAACATATGGACATGATGGATATATGCATTATGATTACTGTGATGTTTTGCATATACATTACATATGCCAAAACTTTCCAAATTTTGTAATTTAAAAATACATATTCTGTTGTACATTAGTTATACTTCAATAAAGTTGTTTTCAAAAGATGGCAGTGAAGCAGTGGTTTAATGGGTGAGGTAAAACTCTTGAAAAATGAGGAGTATTCATTTGATTAGAAAGCTGGTTAATCATCAATATAGCATGAGTGATTTTGAAGGGGTAGGTCAGATGGGAAGCTAGATGAGTAGAGGAGAAAATGTCAGTGGGAAATGTGTAAATAGATACAACATTTGTAGAAAATTCCCATGAGAAGCTTACATTTAGATAAATGAATAGAGATCAGATACCAGCAGAAGTGAAACTAGGGAATGTTGTTGACATGTTATTGGTTTATTCTGAGATGAGAAATCTGAATGTATTGTAAAATGTTGCAGTAGAAAGGCAGATTTAGAAAACCCAGGTAAGATTTAAAAGAAAGTAAATTCTCTTGAAGTCATTGAAAAGATGGGGAAAAGATACTATTTTCATGATGAAAGGATTTGCCTTTGATACAAGAAATAATGAATTCTCATTGTCACTGGAGAGAGGAAGAAGAGCAGAGGATTAGTTATAAAAGACTGAATAAAATGACCAGCCTTCTTCATGGAACTCTAAGTAATCTCTGGTGTTGGATTACAGGAAATAATTCTAAGTGAACTGCAAGAACAATTTCCTAAAATATAAAATTATAGGTAATATTTGTACGTGTATTTTAAGAAATATTTTCCTGAATCTGCTATAATAAAATATTTCCTTTAAAACTGGTTGTTGTGTGCGCCTGGACAAATCATATAAAATCTTTAAGTCTACTTCTCCACAAACATAAATAAAAATAATAAAGATATGTACATTACAGCTTGTGATGTTAAATTAAATTAAAAATATGAATGTTCAAAATAACCACTCTTAAATACTCATGGCAAGAAGAAAGAGGAAGGGCAAATGTCATCTTATTATGCAAATGTAATAAGCGATACACACAATATTTGACATAGGGATTGTGAAGTATTAAAATAAGATTTTAAATTTGTATATCAAAAAATATGCATTTTTTATTCAATTGGATCAAATATGGGCACTGATGAAGGCACCGTAATTTGCTACAGCGCATAATTAATAAATTTTGTTGATCAATTCAATTTTTTAATCAGGTAGTCCTGTAGGTGAAGCTTTCCTGAGACTGCCAGATTGTGGCTTCATAATGGGAAAAATAAAAGTTGTTCGAGTTGTTCTCGAACTGACTACATGTGGCTGATAACTGTCAAATCAATATAAAATTTTGCTTTTCATTTAATATTTAATATAAATATTTATAAAAATAATTATGCTACCTTCTAACATACTTTTCCTATATTTAAACAACAATCATCTCAAATACACTTTCTTTTATTTTCATAGGAAAAACTGACAAATAGTGCACATGAACGAAATACATGAACACATCTTTCATTAGTTATTATGATGTACAAAATTACTCTTTTGTTGAATACATTTAAAGTTACCTGACAACTTTTACAATTTTATAAATCTCATTTCCATTTATTCGTGGTGACCTACATAAATAGTACTTAGTACAATAAAAATGGCATCTGTGAAAAAATGACAAAAAAGACGTAACACAAACTGAAAAAGCTGTCAACATCAACAATTTCTTAGTCTCCACAATTTTTGCCCTGTTATGTTTTTTTCTAAATTAACAGAAATAAAAACGTGAGGTTTTGAGATTCACAGGTTTTTGAATCAGACTTAATTAAAAATATTTCTATATATATCTACTGACACTATCAAAGTTTCTTTAGAGTAACTGAATAATTATTTTCCAGTTAAACCTAGAAAAATTCATTATGCCTTAATTTATTACTATTATTTTTAAGTGAAGTATTTGCAGACTATAGATTCACATAATTGCAAACAGTTTTATTTAATATTTCTCCACTGCTAGTCAGTGAAGATGTTTTTTTTGAATTTTCAGATTGAATTCTGTAGTTTACTATGCAGTACCTAAGATGGTAAATAACAGATGGAAGAAATGCATCTTCCTACAAAACCATGGGGGAAAAAACATAAAACAGAGAAAATGTAGGTTAAAAAAACTAAATACCATGTAACTCATCAAACTTCTTTCTCCATAAAACTTTGATCACTAAAGATGTGTTTAAATTACTTCCTAGAGGGCTCCAATGATTCCACACCCACAGTTTGCTTGGTGGGTCATTCCTGATGTTTATTGGTCTCTGTATGATGAAAGGTTTCTCGACATCTGTTTTACATGCTTTCTAAACCCATTTGTGGCACATTGTTTTGTTGATGATGGAAATAGCAAACTATCACCTTGAGCGCATATGCTTTTCAGAAACACTGAGTTATGAAAAACTTACTTGTTCTTCCTGCTTTAAAGCCTTACTTCCTATGTAACTTTTCCTTTTCCTATTTCTCATTGTTTATTCTTCCTCACTATTTCTATAAATGAACAATCACCTTCTTACTTAAAGTCGATCCCTCCTCCCCTGCACTAAATCTTGCCTATTCTTATGTATTCTGGAAGATGTAGTTCCAGTAATTCTTCCTTCCCTCAGAACATCATTTTCTCTCTTGACAATTTTCACTGACACAAGAACACGTTTTTATTTCTCCCTCCTAAATAAGAACAGCCAGCAATCTTGTTTGACCAAACTTTCCCTGCTAGTTACAGCTCTAATCCACATTTCTCCTTTGCCACAAGAGTTCTGAAAAAGTTTTTTGTATTTTGTCCCCAATTCCACTCATTCCTTTCTTTCTTAAATCTACTCCAAACAAATCTTTCTAACCATCACTCCAAGAGAATTGTTTTTATCTAAGGTCAGCAATAAACTCCACATTTGTTAATCGAGTGGTGATGTATCAGTTCTTTAACACACCATCAACATTCAACTCATTTAATCACTTTCTTCACCTAGCACTGCTAAAACCTTGTCTTCTTTGTGGTCTTCTTGCATAACCAGCTTCTCCTACTAAGTCTTTATGTTCCCATCTTTTCCCTTTTATTTAGGTTGGCAGGTCACCGTCATTACTCATTGCTCCATTTTTTTTTTTTTCTCTATGTTCTTTCATTGTTCGGGTGATCATATTCCAACCCGTGGCTGTAAAAATAACCCGCAAATGGAAGATTCTCATTTCCCTGCTTTCAGGACAGATTTTGTTCTGTACCCCAGATTCTTATATCCAAATGCTTACTTAACATCATACTTGGATTTCTAATAATTATCTGAAAGTGAAAACATCCGAAGGTTAACTTCTAAATTTTATTCCTCAATTTCTCTAACTATAGTTTGATGACTACCTCATTTGATGGCATTTCTGAATTCCCAGTGACATGGACTAATCTTAACTTCACTGACACCTCTTGCTCCTTCCCTCTCTTTCAATTACACATACACACAGGCATGCAAGCATGTGCACCAGAATCTACATCAAGAATTTCTGTGCACTTTATCTTTAAAATATATGCATATCCAGGAGCTTCCTACCACCAGTATGCTACTACACCATTTCACCTCAACGATGCAGACTGCTCCCACTGGACTCCCTGTTTCCACTCATACCTCTTCTCAGCATCATACTATTAAACATAATAGTGTGATCATGCTGTTCCTTCATTCCGTGAGTAGGAGTTGGTCAAACTGTCTCACACCCTTAAAGTTTGCTTTATAAATAAATTTTTATTGGAGCACAGACATGACAATTCACTTAGTGCATTGTCCATGACATTTTTTTTTTCCAGATGAAAACCTACCCTCTATTTATTTTTTAATTCTAATTCAATTTAGTTAACATGTAGCCTGTTATTAGTTTCAGGGGAAGAATTTAGTGATTCCTGAGTTGCATATAACACCCAGGGCTGACTACCTCAAGCTCCCTGTTTAATGCCCATCACCGAGTTACCCCAGCCTCCCATCCACCTCTCCTCCAGCAACTGTCAGTTTGTTTCTTATAGTTAAGGGTCTCTTAAGATTTGCTCTCCCCTCTGTTTTTATATTATTATTTTATTTTTTACTTCCATTCCTCTATGTTCATTTGTTTTGTTTCTTAAATTCCACATGAGTGAAATCATATGGTATTTGTCTTTCTCTACCTCATTTCACCTAGCATAATACCCTCTAGTTCCAGCCACATCATTGCAAATGGCAAAATTTCATTTTTTTTAATTTTGTGAAGTGAAAAAGGGCCTTTCTTCTTTTTTTCCCTATTTTATTTTATTTCTTTTCAGTGTTCCCAAATTCATTTTTCTTGATAGATAACTAATATTCCATTGCATATATATCCCACATCTTCTTTATCGATTCATCTGCCAATGGACATCTGGGCTCTTTCCGTATTTTGGCTATTGTGAACACTGTTGCTATAAACACTGGGGCGCATGTATACCTCTAAATCACTATTTTTTATATCCTTTGAATAAATACCTTGTAGTGCAGTTGTTGTGTTATGACTCTTTATGCTACATTTGCAGAAATCAGAGGTTATGATAGAGACTGTATAGCTTGTGTCAAAAATTATTTACTATTGTGTTTTTTACAGAAAAACTTCGCTGATTTCCAAAGTTCACTAAAAAGTTAAATTCCCCACTTTCCATTAACTCAGTTATGTTAAATACCATAGCCACTTAAGTATTTTATAGGGCCCTTCATAACTTCACTACCTCTCTCCTGCTCTAGTCACACTTGTCGCCTTACTGTTTCTCCTTAGACTTTTTACATTGGTTTCCATGAATTGTTTCAGTTCTTCTTTGATCTCCTGGTTGATCCAAGCATTCTTAAGCAAGGTGGTCTTTAGCTTCCAGGTGTTTGAGTTCCTTCGGAACTTTTCCTTGTGATTGAGCTCCAGTTTCAAAGCACTGTGATCTGAGAATATGCAGGGAATCATCTCAGTCTTTTGGTATCGGTTGAGTCCTGATTTGTGACCCAGTATGTGATCTATTCTGGAGAAGGTTCCGTGTGCACTTGAGAAGAATGAGTATTCTGTTGTTTTAGGGTGGAATGTTCTCTATATATCTATGAGGTCCATCTGGTCCAGTGTGTCATTCAATGCTCTTGTTTCTTTATTGATTTTCTGCTTTGACATTGGATGTCTACTTTGTCTAGAATAATCTTTCTTTAGGTAGCCACAGGTTAAACTCCTTACCTCTTTCAAGTCTTTGCTCAAATGTTAATTAATGAGGGCTGTCTTAGGTTCTCTTTTAAGTTACAACTAACCTCACTTGCTCTGTATCCACAAAAGTCATGATTCTCTTTTCACTGCTATTATTTCCACAGCATTTTAGGCTCTAAAAATAAAGTTGAAATCTATTCTTTGTAATTTGGTGCAATCTACCTACAATAAAATATAAACTTAGTTGTATTAGGTTTTGGTGTACTGAACCATTCTAAGGGCCTAATTCAGTGTCGGCCCTAAAGTAAATGTTCAGTACATATATATGTATTGATCTTATAAACTTGTGTTTTGAAAGCATAGCAAAAAACAACTGGTATAGAACAGACATATGAGCTGTAAATGCATGTGTACATGAATGAGTGAATAAATGAACGAATGAATGAATGGTTTCACAGGACATTTGGTGATATATAATGAGAAGTAGCTTAGAATATTAAGAAATTATGTTCTGATATATAGTAATTAATGTTAATTAAATTTGCAAGTAAGTATTAAAATGTTAAACATTATATTAGTAATATGAAAGTTGAATTTGTAAAAGTTAATTACAACAGGTGTTAAGTGAATTTGCAAAATTGTTAGGTTGAATGAAAAAAAAAGAAGAATGAAATAATGTCACAAAAGTTCATAGAATGCAGGGTGCCTGGGTGGCTCAGTGGGTTAAGCCTCTGCCTTCAGCCCAGGTCATGATCTCAGGGTCCTGGAATTGAGCCCCGCATTGGACTCTCTGCTTAGTGTGGAGCCTTCTTCCCCCTCTCTGCCTGCTGTTCTGCCGACTTGTGATCTCTCTCCCTCTGTCAAATAAATAAAATTAAAAAAAATTCATAGAATGCTTTCATACCTGAGGAATTTAATCTTATTTAGACCAGGCTTTAACCTACAAAAATCATAATCAAGAGAGAAATATTCATAGTTTTCAGAGGAATACTTTTGTTTTCAACTTATAGGTAGAAGAGGAGTATCTGCAGAAAAAAAATGCTAAGTCGTATGGGAGTGGGACAACAGCTGGAACAGTGTTCTGATAAAAAGAAGGAATGACGAAAGCATTTAGAAAAGGAGACATACAGAAGAAAAAAATAATTATGTAGACATTAACTAATACTGGGCAGTCTCTGGGATATAAAACATGCTTCATTTTATTTTTACTTAATCCTAGTAGAATGCCTGGGACATGGACGTTGTTATCTAAAATTGAAATCTTCCTATTCCTCAATAACCCTGGCATATTTTTTCTCCTCCAGGCTCCCATCTTTATTAAAAGGCTCCACCATTCACTTAGTCTCTCAGTCTTGAAGAAATGGAGTCATAGCTGTATCCCTTCTTTCCCTAAATCCCATATCCGTTTATTTAAGTCCTATGATATATATTATTACAATGGCCATATTTGTAGCCTGTATTCATATGACATGCTTCCCACAGACAAAATACTTTGCAAACGTTGACTAATTTAATTCACAAAATAATCCTATGATGTAAATATTATTATTACTAATATTAATCTAGAAACTAATAATTTAAATTTTAGCCAAAAACTTGTTGAAGCATACATACTTAATAAGTGATAAAATCCAAATTTAAACTCTAATTTCTCTGTCTCCAAAGTGCAAGTCGCTAATCAATTTCTACTATTACTTCAAGTGTTTCTGTATTCTCCTTAGATGTACTTTAAGTGCCTCTTTATAGTCTAAATTGCCATCATGTCTCACTTGCACAAATGCAGTAACTCAGTAATTTGACTTTCTACATCCACTCGACCCTCAAGCACATTCTCCCCACTGAACTCAGACAAATATTTGTAAGCTAAAATTATATTACTCTCTTGTTTCAAAACATATCACTGGCTATCCTCTTTTTTGAGCTAAAAAGTCCAAAGAGATACCTCATGTAGATTCTTTCTTACCTTTGGAACTACTGTTGGCAGCACTGTATTTGGGCAAAATACTCTAACTTCTCATGTTATAGCTACACTAGATCTTTCTTCCTTTCATTTCTCTGTGACAGGCAATTGCACACATAGTTCCACTGCCCATGTCAGATACTCACTTTTCCCACCACCTTTGTTTGGTTAAATCTGCTGAGTCTTCAGATTTCGCTTTAAGCACCATGTTCTCAAAGAAGTTTAAATTTCACTACCCTGTGACCCAAAGTTTATTTTATAAACTATTATTTTTAATGTAAGTATTAAATTTGTGCATTTCCCATTACTTTATAGCTTCTGTGAAGATAGGGATCAAGTTTATCTTGCTCATTTCTCCTCCACTCCACATGCCTAATGTCCAGCATACTATTTGCACATGTACATGTATGTGACAAGAAGAAATCAAATGCAAAGTTTCTCTTATTTTTAATAGCTACAATTTTATGACTTGCAAATTTCATGCTTTTAATCATGTGACAAAAATAAAATGTTTATTATATTATATTGAATTTATTTTTGTATTATCAGTGTGCACTTTTCAAAGTAAGGTGAAAACATCAAAATGTAATTCAATAAAAAAAGGCAGTGAGCAACACTGTCCTTAATTTATATAAAAAACAAATATATATCTCATTTTTAAATAAAAAAGTTTTTATCTTTGGTTCTTATGAAATCTGCAAACTTATATGTACATTTCTCCTATATTGTTATTAAATTAATTTTCAACAATGTCATTGTCTGCACTGGTGGTGATCATTTAAAATCTAGGCCACTAAGCACAACACACTATAAGCATCACTGTATCTTTTGTTGATTAGGGTAGCATATGATCATCACAAGAAAAGAAAATAAATCCATTCAAATTTTAGTAGTCTGAGAAGAAGGCACTGAATATAAGCCAATCATTTTAATTGTATTTATTACAAGAATAATATTATGAATTGCTAACTATCATCAGGTGACCTACCCCCTTAATATGTGATCTACCCTAGTGAAATAATCTAGTCACGGAATGACAAATACTTTCTGATCACACTTATATGAGGTATCTAAAACACTTAAAGTCACAGAAGCAGAGAATACAGTAGTGGTTACCAGGGGTGAGGGGGTGGGCTGGGAAAAGGGAATTGTCATTCAATGGATATAAAGTTTTAATTATGTTAAATGAATAATTCCTGGAGCTGCTGTCTTCCTTCAGTTCAAAC
Organism: Neogale vison; assembly: GCF_020171115.1. NCBI lineage: Eukaryota > Metazoa > Chordata > Mammalia > Carnivora > Mustelidae > Neogale > Neogale vison. Next base: position 124,576,377 of record NC_058095.1, on the reverse strand, counting down.
TGTAGTGTTATTACGTTCATTCACTACACTATGCATTCACTACACTTTATATTAGTCTTCTCCAGCGGACGCCCACCCAGATTGCTTAAAATTTCCTGCAACCTAGCACCCCAAACAACACAAAGACGTTTCTTTTTTCACCCCTTCATAGTTAAGATTATATTTTATCTGTTTCATAGGTGGAATAGCCCTCTGAAGACAGAAAGCCAGAACTCCAAGAGATTAGTAAATAATCTATGTATCAAAGAGAAACAAAGGTATTTATTGAGAAAGCAACATAAAACAATTGGGCCTCATTCACCAAAACATAATGGGAGCACATTTTATAGAATATGACATTTACTTTTAGTCACAATTGTTTTAAAATGAGCTATTCTCATATCAACCATTCAAAATACATAACTTGATAATTTAGCATATCTTTCTTTTAGCTTTATAGTGCCTGAGAAAGGGTCTTAATTTTTACTGTGGTAAAGTAACCACAGAGATAGAGTTACTTATATGCAGAAATCAACTGTTGTACCAATGAAGAAACAGAGAATATCATTTCAACAGATGGAATATCTGGAGTATCCAAAATGTGGACTAAAAAAAAAAAAAAAAAAAAAAAAAGTAACAACTTCTTAAAACTAGCAGCTTCCTTAAGATTGATGGAGAGTGATTGTTAAAAAACAGTAGTGTCTAAGATAACGTAAAGACAGTACGTTCTTAGTATTTCTTCACATTTGGATTAAATATTCAGTCAATTCTTTCATATATACATTTGTTCATTCAGCCAGTATTTATTGAAGCTTCATAATGTTTGAGGCTTTGTTTTACATGTTATGACAAAGCAATTAACAAAACTGAGAAATCACTCTCCCTCAGGGGCTTATATTCAACAGAAAGGCATGCAATAAACCAAAACAAGATAAACATGTAATGCAAGGTTAGGTAGACAAATTGTGGGAAAACAATGAAGTATGCCAATGATGTAGAAAAGGTGTCAGCCAGCTACAATCCACCAGCTAGCCGCCTATTTTATTGTAACACAGACACACTCATTTATTTGCATATTGCCTATGGCTGTTTTCATCCTACAATGATTAAATTTAAGTAGTTGTGATAGATATGACCATTAGAGATTAACATATTACTATCTGTCCTGTTAAGAAAAGGTTTGCTGACACCTGGGGTAAAGCAAGGCATTTGGATACTATAGTTAGGAAAGGTTTCTTTAAAGAGGTAATCTTCAGGTTTACATATAATTTGAAGAAGTAGATTATGAAAATTATGGAAAATAGCAGATTCCAGGCATAATCTAAAATCCTGGATAGGGACATGCTCAATATTTGGTCAAAAACACATAATAACTATTTTAGCTAGAATACAGTGAGCCAAAACAGTATTGACAGGAAACATACTGAAGAAGTCAAGTATAGTACCTTGAAGAACTCTGTAAGGTAAGTAAGCTTTTCATGTTTTTGTCTAAATATTTTTGAGAAGGCTTTGAAGGTATTTGATGGAGGAGCATGTCACTGAAAGATTTAATTTTATTCCTGTTTGGAGACTGTGTGATAGAAGTCTGGAATAGAAGGAATAATGGGAGATTGAATGTAAGCAGCGATGGTGTTTTAAACTTGGGACTAATTTGGAAATGATGAGAAGCTGTCTGACAAGATAAAATTTGAAAGTAGTTAACCAGAATTGGTAATGCCAAGGGGGAAAAAGTCACCAATAACTAGTTAGAAGGGAGGATGCTTACTTGAACTGAGTAGGGACATTTTTGGAGATTGTGAATTGCAGGGAAGAAACCAATGGGAGAGATACGCATAGAATAAAGAGAAAGGGTTCCAAGTATATTGCCAAAGAAAGCCAACAAAGCATTAAAGAGAGCAAGAGAAGAAAAGATCAGAAAAAAAACTATAGAAACAACCTAAAGTAAGTAACAAAATGGCAATAAATACATATATATCAATAATTGCTTTGAATGTAAATGGACTAAATGCTCCAACCAAAATACAACATGACAGAGTGGATAAATACAAGACCCAAGTCTATGCTCTTAACAGACGAAAAGACACCTGCAGATTGAAAGTGATAGGATGGAGAAACATTTATCATGCAAACAGAGGCCAAAAGAAGGCCGGGGTAGCAATACTTAAACACAGAAAATATCCTATTTTCGTGGAGCCTACATATTATTAGGTAGATATTTTAATAAACACAATAAATAATAGTGACCTATTACTGCATTTAAAAGCAAACAAACAGGGATGCCTGAGTGGCTCAATCAGTTAAGCGACTGACTTGATTTTCAGCTCAGGTCATGAGCCTGAGGTTGTGAGATTAAGCCCCGTGTCAGGCTCAGTGCTCTGTGGGGAGTCTGCTTTTCTCCCTCTCCAACTGGCCTCTCCCCCTCAGCACGTGATCTCTCTCAAAATAAATAATCTTTTTTTTTTTTTAAAAAAAACAAACCTTTGAGTGTGTGTGTGTGTGTGTGTATAAATATATATATTATCCCTTAGCTATTTGTGGGTTGTTCTTGGTTCGGATGGACAGTTCTTCCTTGGAATTCCTCATGAAGCTGCAGTCTCTTGTCTGCTGACTCTGCAGAAGTTATGAGAAAGTTTAACTAAGCTGAATAACCAAGAGGGTTCATTCAACGAATGTTAACTATCATCTGAGGTGGAGTTGTGGACTGGTGCACATATATTTTTGACCATTCCATGTGACTAATGTCACTCAGCATGGAGGTTAAATTCAAAGATGGAGAGACCCAAGAAAAAACATTCTAAAAGAACTCAGTGAAAGTGACAAGATTCCTTATGACATAGCCATGGAAATCCCAGAGCATGACTTCTCCTGCACTTATACATAGAGAGGTGACTTACCTGGCAGCTCAAATTCAAGAGACAGGCAATTAGGATCCACCAAGTTCCTGCTGCAGATGAGTATATGGGATGGGAAATAATATTATGCCCCTTTGGAAAGCATAATTTGTCACAGATACTGTATCAGAAGTTGGCAAGTGTAAGGGAGACAAATAAATCAGGGAAGATGAAATGGAAGAATCTCGGTGGTTTGTAATTTTACATAGGAGGGTCAGGGTAGGTAGATCTCAATGTAAAGCGAAAATATTAGTGAAGGCTTTGTAGCAAAGTATTGCTTAAAAAATAATCCATGTGCTCCGCCAATCAATGTCACTGTAGTAAAGTGAGAGCAAGAAAAGAAGACAGTGATCCCAGAATTATATTTGATGATCTTTTCAGCTAGAGTCCCATTATACCTATATGAACTTTTTTTCCCCTCGAAATTAGGTGTATTTTGAACAGAACATCAATACATTCTAACTTGCCTTATATTTAAAGTGAAATACAGTTGTTATTGACAATGATCTACAGAGGACAAGATGAAACCAAGACCAGTTAAGAGATAATTGGAGTAATTCAGATAACAGATGATAGAAGCATGCACAAAATGGTACCAAAGGAAGTAAAAAATGGTGGTAACACTCTGGGCATATTCTGACAGAATAACCATCAGGCTCTCCTGATAGATAAGAGATGACTGGCAAGAGAAGAAGCAAAGATTACTCCAATTTTAGGTGTCGAGGGCAGATGCTCCAGGGACCTGGAGGTCCATCAACCGCAGAGCTTTGCAAAATGGCGCCTGGCAATTTGCCAGAAGGTGTGTCTAGAGTGACTGATCGTAAACAGGAAGTACTACCTATTGGCTGTTGAACTATTGCTATGCTGTGGGTACTTGGTAACAAGCTTAAGATTGGTGGATGCATATTGCTGTCTATGCTGATTGGCTTAGCTCCCCTATATAAGCGATGGCCATAGGAAATAAAGGGCTGCTTTTTTGAAACCCAACCGGACAGTGGGTCGTTATTATTGCTGCTGGAGGGCGATAGTTAGGGGCAAGAACAACAGAAAGAATGATGTCTCATTTAAAGAGATTTTCAGAGATTTGGCATTAGGGCAGCATAATTATTCTGGGAGTAGGCAAAGTACTTGTGATTGTAATAAAAAGGTCAAAGAACTGAGAAGCACTGAAAGAGACAGAATGGTAGGTATAAATCCTTACAAGAAGAGCCCATATTTAGGTCTGCCTGCTTACTACTTAGTACATTTCAATTTTTATATTAATGTTGAGATAATGTTGGATATGTGATTCTGTTTAATTTTACTCAAACTCTTGAATTATCTAACTAAAAATACTGTCACATTGATTGTGCTTCAAAAATGACTTAAACCTATACACCAGCTTCACACATTTTTCTGCAATTTCACACTCTATAACTTCTTGGTGAATGTGATTACACAGTAAGGAAATGCATCTAAAGTTTTGTTTAACTGTCCTGACTGATCTTTTTTTAATGCAATTAACAATAACTTCAATTAAACCACTTCTGCTTTATTACACATAAGTATAATTATTTTAAGAACTCAAAGAGATCAAAACAAGTATACTGTTTAATTGCAAGTAAATTTGGTCAATAATTAAAATAAAACATAAGGCCCAAATGTATTAGCTATGTATGCACTCTGAAAATACAAGTATATTCCTCAAAAGAGTTTATTTATTTATTTGACAGAGAGAGATCATAAGTAGACAGAGAGGCAGGCAGAGAGAGAGAGGAGGAAGCAGGCTCCCTGCTGAGCAGAGAGCCTGATGCGGGACTCGATCCCAGGACCCTGAGATCATGACCTGAGCCGAAGGCAGCGGCTTAACCCACTGAGCCACCCAGGCGCCCGAAATACAAGTATATTCCTAAAGAGAAATTAGGAATTGGAGGGGGACCATTCATAAAGGAATAGCACGTTCAGGTGGCTAAACATTCATTTGGTTAGAGCATGTCTGAGGTGGCTTGTGTTTGGAAAATTGATTAAGGGTTCATTTGTACCTTCAAGAGGAATTAGAGGGTGCAAAATGAGAAATGTGGTCAAAAAATGGAAAATTAAAAAAATTTCCTCTCTGTGGCATCCACTATCTGTCCTCAAGTACATCTGCCCTGATAAAGTAGAAATATGCTAATTTTTATTGTATTTATTTAACCCTCAATTCATTGTTTTATTTAGCTTTTAATTAATTTCTAATTTTGAGCTAATATAAATATAATAATATGAAATATATGATAAAGATACTTTATGTATATATACTGTGATCACTGTGGGATATTGGCTATATCAAGTTGTACATGAGTATGGGCTTTAAATACCCAGAAATTTTCCTTCAAAAAAGCAACTACTAATGAGTTTTTTTCAACAATGTAAGGGAAATCCCACCCTTTTCACAGGATAGCCTATTTTGAATATTGTCACTTTTGAGATTGTCCACCTTATCATTTAAAAATGGTATTGTTTTTTATTTTAATTTGTCAGGGTTGAGAATCTTTTCATAAGTATATTAATCATTTCAAACCTTCCTTTAATTTGAAATCTTTGTCATTTTTATCAATTTTTAATTGAATTTTAAAGCTATTAATATTAATACATACATATGCAAAGACATTAGGAGATACATCTTATTTTAAAAAATGACAGAAGGCCAGTGTAACAGAAACAAAGAGAGTGGAGAGAGACAAATCTAAAAGGGAGAGGCCATTTAAAACAGTGTAATTTTTTATTACAAGATAAAATTGAGTCTATTGAAGGATGTTAAGCATAGATTAAAAATTATAAGATTTACATTTTACAAGGTTAGTCTGGGTCACCCTGTGAATAACAGATCAGAGGAATTGGGGAAGTATGTGAACAGTTGGTCATCTATTGTAATGATCCAGGAGAAAGAAGTTGGTACCCAGGCAAGAATTTTAGAGTTAGTAATGAAGACAATCAGTGGATCTGAGGGATAATTAGAAGTTAAATTTCCAAGTTTATCTTTTGTAAAGTAAATGTAAGGAAGGGGAAAGTGTTTGTTAACTTTTGACTTTTGCAACTAGATGCAAGATATGGACTTCTCAAATGTAGTGAACCCTGAGGAAAGAGATAAGATGAATAAAATTAAAATTGTGAAATTAAGAATTAGCACATGATTTCATTCATATGTACAAAAGCAAAACAAATAAATACACAAAGAGCAGAATTAGACCCATAAACAGAGAACAGATGGTTGCCAGAGGGAAGAGGGTGAGGAGATGAGCAAAATGGGTGAAGGGGAAAGAGGGGTATGGCCTTCCATTTATGGAATGAGTAAGTCATGGGGGATAAAAGACACAGTATAGGGAATAAAGTCAATGATACTGTAACAGCGTTGTATGGTTACAGGTGGTGGCTACACTTGTAACATACATACAGAGATGATGAATAACATACATACATATGTTACATACATAACATACAGAGATGATGAATCACTATGCTGTACACCTGAAACTAATGTAATATTGTGTCAAGTAAACCCAAATAAGAAAATGTTTTTTAAAAGAATTACCTGTTTCTTGACCTTTTTCTCTAACTCACTTTAAAATTATATGCCCAGAGTGTTATTTTGAGAAGGGACAGGACAACTATTTTACTATCTTTAGTTTTTTTTGTTTGTTTGTTTTTTATTTTTTTTTTTATATAGCTCTTCATCACTTCAAGTTTTATCTGTCTTCTTTATTATTATGTTCCATTTTACTTAGGTTTGTGATTTTGTCTTTAACTAGACTCATCATTTAACAATACCAGAATTTCAACTAAGAAGTGGCAGATCCTGTATTCCCTAACAATTATTCCCATTTTAAATTTACGTTAAAAAATGTGGAAATTCCAAGTCCCATTTCAATGACAATAAATCATGTTCCTGCTTATTACAAAATTTCCCTCAAAACCAGTTTTTTATAAAAAATCCAGTTGCTATATAAGCAATAAGTCTTAACTCATGATTTGTGTTCTTAGGGAGCAAACAAAGCAAAAGGTCTGAAAGTCAAAAATCTAGAAACCTCTATCATTACCCCTGAGTGTAAAAGAGGTTCCTGTGCATAAGGCTGCCTTTGTCCCTGACTTTTCACAAAACTAAGAGTTTTGAAAAGAACGGCAGAACTGATGGTATTATTTGGAGACTGTCTCAATTTTAGACACTTAAAAAAAAGGGTATAGGGGAGGAGTCAAGATGGCAGAGAAGTAGCAGGCTGAGACTACATCAGGTAGCAGGAGATCAGCTAGATAGCTTATCTAAAGATTGCAAACACCTATAAATCCAACAGCAGATTGAAGAGAAGAAGAACAGCAATTAGAAACAGAAAATCAACCACTTTTTGAAAGGTAGGACTGGCAGAGAAGTGAATCCAAAGCGACGGGAAGATAGACCCTGGGGGGAGAAGCCGGCTCCCGGCAAGCAGCAGAACAATGGAGCACAAAATGAGGACTTTTAAAATTCTGTTCCGCTGAAGGACATCACTCCAGAGGCTAAACCAGGGTGAAGCCCACTCGGGGTCAGCATGGCCTCAGGTCCCGCAGGGTCACAGAAGGATCAGGGGTGTCTGAGTGTTGCAGAGCTTACAGGTATTAGAACAGGGAAGCTGGCTACAGAGACAGAGCCAAGGAGCGAGCTCACAGCTCGGGGTTACCTTGAACTGGTCGCAGGCTCGGTGAGCTCGGAGCGCGGCTGGAGGGCAGGGAGACAGGAGTAATTGGGCGCTGTTCTCTGAAGGCGCACTGAGGAGTCGGGCCCCGGGCTCTCGGCTCCTCCGGGCCAGAGATGGGGAGGCTGCCATTGTCATTCCTGTCCTCTGGAACTCTACAGAAAGTGCTTAGGGAACAAAAGCTCCCAAAAGCAAACCTGAGCGGATTATTCAGCCCGGCCCCTGGTAAGGGCGGTGCAACTCCACCTGGGGCAAAGACACTTGAGAATCACTACAACAGGCCCCTCCCCAGAAGATCAACAAGAAATCCAGCCAGGACCAAGTTCACCTACCAAGAGTGCAGTTTCAATACCAAGGAGAGCAGCAGAATTGCTGAGGAGAAGAAAGCAAAGAACGGAACTCGTGGCTTTCTCCCCATGATTCTTTAGTCTTGCAGTTAATTTATTCATTTTCTTTTTCAATTTATTTTCTCTTCTTCTGCTAAATTTTTTTACCCTTTTCTTTTTTAACATTTTTAGTTAGTTTATCTAATATATATTTATTTTCTTTTTTATACTTTTTCTTTATTCATTTTCTTTTTTTAATTGTTTCTTTTCTTTTCTTTTCTTTTTTTTTATAATGAAGCTCTTTTTATCCCCTTTCTCCCCCCTCACAATTTGGGATCTCTTCTGATTTGGTTAAAGCATATTTTCCTGGGGTATTTACCACCCTTTTAGTATTTTACTTGCTCCTTTATATACTCTTATCTGGACAAAATGACAAGGCAGTAAAATTCACCACAAAAAGAAGAACAAGAGGCAGTACCGAAGGCTAGGGACCTAATCAATACAGACATTGGTAATATGTCAGATCTAGAGTTCAGAGTGACGATTATCAAGGTTCTAGCCGGGCTCAAAAAAGGCATGAAAGATATTAGAGAAACCCTCTTGGGAGATATAAAAGCCCTTTCTGGAGAAATAAAAGAACTAAAATCTAACCAAGTGAAATTTAAGCTATTAATGAGGTGCAATCAAAAATGGAGGCTCTGACTGCTAGGATAAATGAGGCAGAAGAAAGAATTAGCGATATAGAAGACCAAATGACAAAGAATAAAGCTGAGAAAAAGAGGGTCAAACAGCCACTGGACCACGAGGGGAGAATTCGAGAGATAAGTGACACCATAAGACAAAGCAACATTAGAATAATTGGGATTCCAGAAGAAGAAAAAAGAGAGAGGGGAGCAGAAGGTATACTGGAGAGAATTATTGGAGAGAATTTCCCCAATATGGCAAAGGGAACAAGCATCAAAATCCAGGAGGTGCAGAGAATGCCCCTCAAAATCAACAAGAATATGTCCACACCCCATCTCCTAATAGTAAAATTTACAGGTCTTAGTGACAAAGAGAAAATCCTGAAAGCAGCCCGGGAAAAGGAGTCTGTAACATACAATGGTAAAAATATTACATCAGCAGCAGATTTATCCACCAAGACCTGGCAGGCCAGAAAGAGCTGGCATGATATATTCAGAGCACTAAACGAGAGAAACATGCAGCCAAGAATACTATATCCAGCTAGGCTATCATTGAAAATAGAAGGAGAGATGAAAAGCTTCCAGGACAAACAAAAAGGAAAGAATCTGCAAACACCAAACCAGCTCTACAGGAAATACTGAAAGGGGTCCTCTAAGCAAAGAGAGAGTCTAAAGTAGTAGATCAGAAAGGAACAGAGACAATATACAGTAACAGTCACCTTACAATGACACTAAATTCATATCTCTCAATAGTTACCCTGAATGTTAATGGGTTAAATGCCCCAATCAAAAGACACAGGGCATCAGAATGGATAAAAAAAAACCAAAACCCATCTATATGTTGCCTACAAGAAACTCATTTTAAACCATAAGACACCTCCAGATTTAAAGTGAGGGGGTGGAAAAGAATTTACCATGCTAATGGACATCAGAAGAAAGCAGGAGTGGCAATCCTTATATCAGATCAATTAGTTTTTAAGCCAAAGACTATAATAAGAGATGAGGAAGGACAGTATCTCATACTCAAAGGGTCTGTCCAACAAAAAGATCTAACAATTTTAAATGTCTATACCCCTAACGTGGGAGCAGAAAAATATATAAACCAATTAATAACAAAATCAAAGAAACACACCAACAATAATACAATAATAGTAGGGGACTTTAATACTCCCCTCACTGAAATGGACAGATCATCCAAGCAAAAGATCAACAAGGAAATAAAGGCCTTAAATGACACACTGGACCAGATGGACATCACAGATATATTCAGAACATTTTATCCCAAAGCAACACAATACACATTCTTCTCTAGTGCACATGGAACATTCTCCAGAATAGATCACATCCTCAGTCCTAAATCAGGCCTCAACCAGTATCAAAAGATTGGGATCATTCCCTGAATATTTTCAGACCACAATGCTATGAAGCTAGAACTCAATCACAAGAGGAAATTTGGAAAGAACCCAAATACATGGAGACTAAACAGCATCCTTTTAAAGAATGAATGGGTCAACCAGGAAATTAAAGAAGAATTGAAAAAATTCATGGAAACAAATGATAATGAAAATACAATGGTTCAAAATCTGTGGGAATCAACAAAGGCAGTAGAGGAAAATATACAGCAGTACAAGCCTTTCTCAAGAAACAAGAAAGGTCTCAGGTACACAAGTTAACCCTACATCTAAAGGAGCTGGAGAAAGAAGAAGAAAGAAACCCTAAACCCATCAGGAGAAGTGAAATCATAAAGATCAGAGGAGAAATCAATGAAATAGAAACCAAAAAAAAATAGAACAAATCAACGAAACTAGGAGCTGGTTCTTTGAAAGAATTAATAATATCGATAAACCCCTGGCCAGACTTATCAAAAGGAAAATAGAAAAGACCCAAATAAATAAAATCATGAATGAAAGAGGAGAGATCACAACTAACTAACACCATAGAAATACAGACAATTATAAGAACATACTATGAGCAACTCTACACCAACAAATTTGACAATCTAGAAGAAATGGATGCATTCATAGAGATATATAAACTACCACAATTGAACCAGGAAGAAATAGAAAGCCTGAACAGACCCATAACCAGAAAGGAGATTGAAACAGTTATCAAAAATCTCCAAACAAACAAAAGCCCGGGGCCAGACGGCTTCCCAGGAGAATTCTACCAAACATTTAAAGAACTAATTCCTATTCTCCTGAAACTGTTCCAAAAAATAGAAATGGAAGGAAAACTTCCAAATTCATTTTATGAGGCCAGCATCTCCTTGATCCCCAAACCAGACAAGGATCCCATCAAAAAAGAGAACTACAGACCAATATCCTTGATGATGACAGATGCGAAAATTCTCACCAAAATACTAGCCAATAGGATTCAACAGTACATTAAAAAAATTATTCACCACGACCAAGTGGGATTTATTCCAGGGCTGCAAGGTTGGTTCAACATTTGCAAATCAATCAATGTGATACAACACATCAATAAAAGAAAGAACAAGAACATATGATACTCTCAATAGATGCTGAAAAAGCATTTGTCAAAGTACAGCATCCCTTCCTGATCAAAACTCTTCTAAGTGTAGGGATAGAGGGCACATACCTCAATATTAAAGCTATCTATGAAAAACCCACTGCAAATATCATTCTCAATGGAGAAAAACTGAAAGCTTTTCCGCTAAGGTCAGGAGCATGGCAGGGATGTCACCCACTGCTATTCAACATAGTACTAGAAGTCCTAGCCTCAGCAATCAGACAAAAAAAGGAAATTAAAGGCATCCAAATTGGCAAAGAAGAAGTCAAACTATCATTCTTTGCAGATGATATGATACTCTATGTGGAAAACCCAAAAGACTCCACTCCAAAACTGCTAGAACTTGTACAGGTATTCAGTAAAGTGTCAGGATATAAAATCAATGCATTGAAATCAGTTGCATTTCTCTACACCAACAACAAGACACAAGAAAGAGAAATTAATAAGTCAATCCCATTTACAATTGCTCCAACAGCACATTAAAAAGATTATCCACCATGATCAGGTGGGATTCATCCTTGGGCTACAAGGATGGTTCAACATTCACAAATCCATTAATGTGATACAACAAATTAATATGAGAAGAGAGAAGAACCACATGGTCCTCTCAATTGATGCAGAAAAAGCATTTGACAAAATCCAGCATCCGTTCCTGATTAAAACGCTTCAAAGTATAGGGATAGAGGGAACATTCCTGAACCTCATCAAATCTATCTATGAAAGACCCACAGCAAGAATCATCCTCAATGGGAAAAAGCTTGCAGCCTTCCCGTTGAGATCAGGAACAAGACAAGGATGCCCACTTTCACCACTCTTGTTCAACATAGTATTAGAAGTCCTAACAACAGCAATCAGACAACAAAGAGAAATAAAATGTATCCAAATTGGCAATGAAGAAGTCAAACTCTCTCTATTCACAGATGACATGATTCATTACAATTGCACCCAAAACCATAAGATACCTAGGAATAAACCTAGCCAAAGAGGGAAAGAATCTATACTCAGAAAAGCATAAAGTACTCATGAAAGAAATTGAGGAAGACACAAAGAAATGGAAAAATGTTCCATGCTCCTGGATTGGAAGAATAAATATTGTGAAAATGTCTATGCTACCTAAACCAATCTACACATTTAATGCAATTACTATCAAAGTACCATCATTTTTTTCAAAGAAACGGAACAAATAATCCTAAAATTTATATGGAACCAGAAAAGACTTCAAATAGCCAAAGGAATATTGAAAAAGAAAGCCAAAGTTGGTGGCATCACAATTCTGGACCTCAAGCTCTATTACAAAGCTGTCATCATCAAGACAGCATGGTACTGGCACAAAAACAGACACATAGATCAATGGAACAGAATAGAGAGCCCAGAAATAGACCCTCAACTCTATGGTCAACTAATCTTAGACAAAGCAGGAAAGAATGTCCAATGGAAAAAAGACAGCCTCTTCAATAAATGGTGCTGGGAAAATTGGACAGCCACATGCAGAAAAATGAAATTGGACCATTTCATTACCCCCCACACAAAAATAGACTCAAAATGGATGAAGGACCTGAATGTGAGAAAGAAATTCATCAAAATCCTTGAGGAGAACACAGGCAACAACCTCTTCGACCTCAGCCACAGCAACATCTTCCTAGGAAAATTGCCAAAGGCAAGGGAAGCAAGGGCAAACATGAACTATTGGGATTTTATCAAGATCAAAAGCTTTTGCACAGCAAAGGAAACAGTTAACAAAACCAAAAGACACTGACAGAATGGGAGAAGATATTTGCAAACGACATATCAGATAAAGGGCTAGTGCCCAAAATCTATAAAGAACTTAGCAAACTGAACACCCAAAGAACAAATAATCCAAACAAGAAATGGGCAGAAGACATGAACAGACATTTCTGCAAAGAAGACATCCAGATGGCCAAAAGACACATGAAAAAGTGCTCCGTACCACTTGGCATCAGGGAAATCCAAATCAAAACACAATGAGATATCACCTCACACAAGTCAGAATGGCTAAAATTAACAAGTCAGGAAATGACAGATGCTGGTGAGGATGCAGAGAAAAGGGAACTCTCCTACACTGTTGGTGGGAATGCAAGCTGGTGCAACCACTCTGGAAAACAGCATGGAGGTTCCTCAAATTGTTGAAAATAGAACTACCCTATGACCCAGCAATTGCACTACTGGGTATTTACCCTAAAGATACAAATGTAGTGATCCGAAGGGGCACGTGCACCCGAATGTTTATAGCAGCAATGTCTACAATAGCCAAACTATGGAAGGAACCTAGATGTCCATCAACAGATGAATGGATAAAGAAGAGGTGGTATATATACACAATGGAATACTATGCAGCCATCAAAAGAAATGAAATCTTGCCATTTGCAACAACGTGGATGGAACTAGAGGGTATCATGCTTAGCGAAATAAGTCAATCAGAGAAAGACAACTATCATATGATCTCCCTGATATGAGGAAGTGGAGATTCAACACAGGAGGTTAAGGGCGTAGGAGAAGAATAAATGAAACAAGATGGGATTGTGTGGGAGACAAACCATAAGTGACTCTTAATCTCACAAAACAAACTGAGGGTTGCTGGGGGGAGGGCGGTTGGAGGAAGGGAAGTGGGGTTACGGACATTGGGGAGGGTATGTGTTATGGTGAGTGCTATGAAGTGTGTAAACCTGGCGATTCACAGACCTGTACCCCTGGGGATAAAAATATATGTTTATAAAAAATTAAAAATTAAAAAAAAAAAAACAGTAGGGATTGTCAAGCAAAATAAACAGAAGAACATGTTCCAAATGAAAGAACAAGATAAAGCTTCAGCAGGTGTGGGGCGAGAGCCTTAATCAAACAGAGATAAGTAATTTGTATCATAAAGAGTTTAAAGTAAAAAAAAAAAAAAAAGGATATATACTACTTTGCCTCAATACTATGCTTATTCTGTTTCAGACCTACTTAAGATCTCACAATAGCAAACGCCATTATGTAGAAATTAACACAGCTGGCCAATGTCACCAAATATTTCCAGTTTTAATCTTTGCTGGGCTATGTTGGCTAAAAGCACATCACTGCATGTTTAACAAGTACTGGAACTAGAGTACAAAAAATTAATCTACTGAACAATATCTTTTTATGGGCAAATCTGTTATCTTAGTAAACTGATGTCTTCCTTCAAATTCTCCATGATACTATCTACAGCCAATTTTGGCCCACTGTCATACCGTTATTTATTTTCTCTTCTTGGGAAAAAAAGATCTTTAGATAAATTTATGAAGAAAAAAAATGAAAAGAAAAATTGGCAATGAATTTGAGTTTAAACACTTTAACTACTGAAGGTAAATTCTGGACTGTTTTTCTTCCACCCCTAACTCTGTCCCTAAGTTCATTTTATGCTTTATAAGAGTCCTAGTAAAAGGGAAAGCCCTATATGCTGTTGTTCAGAGATATGAAATGTAACTGAAATTTTAAAATTCTAGTGACCAGAAGTGGTTACAGCTAATATTTTGGTGCACTTTTTTCTATAAACATTCAAATGAGTATATGTACATAAACTACATCATACCATACTTTTTGTTCTATAACCTATATTTTAAAACCTTTTCACTTAAATATAATTTCCTCAATTTCTTATCAGTCAACAGTATTGGTATTTCATATGAAATTATTTGGTTTTATGATATCTAGGTTTCTGAACTGTATTATTTATTACACTATTATGAAATTTTTATGCATCAAATAGGCACTGGTGAATTTGGATGCCTATTTCCTCAATTGGTCAATAGTTAGCAAAACCCAAATCTGAAATCAATTATATTCATTAATTTGAGTATTCCTGAATATGAAATCATAAATAAATAAATATTATTTATAAAATATTTAAGATATTTTTATCCTTCCTCTCCTAGTTGAAAACAAATGTTCTGAAATGTTAAAAATGTATTTTTGATTACTCAAGATAACCTTATTTTTAAGACGTTTGAAGATCCAATTGTGCAGACAAATGGATATTATCAGTTCCACAAAACTTTCTTATGAATGAATTACATATAGTTTAATTGATGAAAATTTTAATCAGAAGAGACAATGTGGCTAATTGGTATATAATTCAGTTCCTAAAAGAAAAAAAAATCAGATTTGAAGTATTAATGCCTATTGTTCAAATAAGATAATTATACTTATTTTCAGTGTAATTTTATTGAATAATTTTAAGATATACTTCAATGTGTTTAGTTCAATAAATTCTATTTCTGAGAAAATAATGAAAATCTAAGTAATCTATAAACTGGAAAAGTTGTACTATTTCCTTTACTAAAAAATTCATATAGAAAATATATTATTTTTAGTAAGACTTCAGTATTTCTTTTATTTCTATATATAATTTTTTTAAAAATTCTGGCTTCTTTTATATAATAACTAAAACAAAATAAACACAAAGGAATAAAAAGGATCCAAAATGAAATTTTTTTTTCAATTTTATCATCAGCAAAACACATAATTTAATACACAACTTGGTAGATGTTCCTATTGGGCTAGCACTGAATATTAGAATTGGAAGATGACTTATAACATCTTCTAGATGCCAAATAGATGGTAATAACATTGTTGGCACAATAATGTCATGTGGAAACAGTTCTTTTATGTGGAGAGTATATATAATGCTTAAGTACAAATAAAAAAACGCATGCTGATTTTACATTGTAACTATTTATAAAATATAGCATATCTTGAAGTCCTTCCAAATTGTTAAATAAAATCCCACACTATTGTTAAAATAGATTTCAAAATATAATTTTAGACTCTCACAGGTCTTTCAATGAAAGGGAAACCAAATGTATTTAGTAAAAGTAGTAAATGTGCAGTAATAATAAATATGTGGGTACTGGAATCAATTTATACATAATGGGGAGTTCAGTTTTTAAAAATCTATATGGAATGGACAGGTTTCCCAAGTTATTTATTTTAAATATTTTGGGAATTAACTATTGACTTACTGCCATTGGCCATCTTGATTTTGGATTTCTATCCTCCTTATGACTGGAAGAAAATGAATGTCTATTGGTCTCAAGCTATCCAGTTTGTGGTGTTTTGTTATGGCAGCCCAAGCAGAGTAATTGAAGGATTTTTGCAGTTAGATCAAATTGAAGATCTTGAGCAGGAAGATGATCCTGGATTATATGGGTGGGCCCATTTAATTAAAGATTTATTGTAAGAAGAAAGAAGGAAAGACAGAATCAGCAGATGTGATGACAGAAGCAGAGACTGGATACAAAAAGCAATGCAGTCTGAAGATGAAGGGGCCATGGAGCAAGAAATGTAAGAGGCCTCTGGAAGCTGAAAACATCAAGGGTGGATTGTTCCTAAAGCCTCTAGAATGAAGACAATTATGCTGACACCTTGATTTTACTTTTAAGAGGAATTTTATACTTTTGACCTCCAGAACTGTAAGATAATGAATTTAGAAATTTTGTGCTATAGCAGCAATAGAAATCTAACACATCTTGGTAAGTTAGTCTTTTAAAACACACACACGCACACACACACACACACACACACACACAAAATTCAACAACATACCAAAGAAAATAATTATTTTCAGATTAGGGAATAAACTTTTAAATTAAAACTAATAAATTCTCAAGCATTCTTTACAGTTTCTCATATTTTCACATAAGAAAGGCATCAGATAATATACTGTATATTCATAAGCAGTCATATCATATTATTCATGAGTTTACAGAGCTTCTTAGAAGTTATTTAAATGTAGTATCAATATATTTTGTCATCTTTTTAAACATTTTATAATAACACATTGAAATCAATAGTGGTTTTAAAAAGTTGCAGAAGGTCTTAGGCATCATTTCAAAAAAAAAAAAGGACAGTTAAAAGATATAACTTAATCAATATGCAAATATTAAACCACCCTTGCATCACAGGAATAATCCTATCTGATCATGGTGAATGGTTTTTTTTAATGTATTGTTGGATTCAGTTTGCTAGTTACTTTGTTGAAAATTTTTTGCATCTATGTTCATCAGAGATATTGGCCTGGGATTTTCTTTTTTTTTTTTTTGGTGGGGTCTTTATCTACTTTTGGTATCAGGGTAATACTAGTTTCATGGGATGAATCTAGAAGTTTTCTTTCCTCTTCTATTTTTTGGAAGAGTTTGAGAAGAATGGATATTACCTCTTCTTTAAATGTTTGGTGGAATTCACATGTAGAGCTGTCTGCTTCTGGACGTTTTTGGGAATTATTTTGGTTACTAATTCAATTTCATTGCTGGTAACTGGTCTATTCAAATTTTCTGTTTCTTCCTGCTCCCATTTTAGTAGGTTATATGGTTCTAGGAATTGATACATATCTTCTAGGTTGTCCAATTTGTTGTCATATAATTCTTCATAATATTCTCTAATATATTATGAAAAATATGTAAGAATATATTCTTTAAGATTTTATTTATTTATTTGACAGACAGAGATCACAAGTGTCAGAGAGGCAGGCAGAGAGTGAGGAGGAAGCAGGATCCCCGCTGAGCAGAGAGCCCAATGCAAGGCTCAATCCCAGGACCCTGAGATCATGACCTGAGCTGAAGAAAGAGGATTTAACCCACTGAGCCACCCAGGTGCCTTAAGAATATATTCTCTTATATTTGTATTTGTTTGGTGTCAGCTGTCATTTGTCCTCTTTCATTTCTGATTTTGCTTATTTGATCTTTTTAAAAATTTTTGATGAGTCTTGCAAGAGTTTTATCAATTTTGTTGATTTTTTCGAAGAACCAATTCCCGGCTTCATTAATCTGTTATTTTTGTTTATTTTTTGTTTGTTTCTACATCATTTACTTTACTATTTCCTTCCTTCTACTGGTTTGGGGTTTTGCTTATACTCTTTGTAGCTCTTTTTAGTGTAAGGTTAGGTTGTTTATTTGATATTTTGTTTGTTTCTTGTAGTAGGCCTGTAATGCTATAAATTTTCCAGCTAGGACAGCTTTGGTTTCATCCCAAGATTTTGTACCACTCTGTTTTCATTTTCATTCATTTCCATCTATTTTGCTATTTCTGCTTTGATTTCTTGGCTTACCCAGTCATTGTTTAGTAGCATACTATTTAACTTCCATGCATTTTTGCTCTTTCCAGGTTTTTTTCTTGTGGTTGATTCTTAGTTTCTTTGTGTTGTAGTCAGAAAAGAAGCCTGGTATGACTTTGATCTTTTTGGATTTGTTTTGTGGTCTATTATGTGGTTTATTCTGGAGAATGGTCCATGTGCAGTTGAAAGGAATACATATTTTGCTGTTTGGGGATGGAATGTTTTGAACATATCTGTTAAGTCCATCTGTTGTTTTTTGTTTGTTTGTTTGTTTGTTTTTTTCATTCAAAGCCACTGTTTCCTTGTTAATTTTCTGTTTAGATGATCTGTTTATTGATGTAAGTAAAGTGTTAAAGTTCCCCACTATTACTATATCACTATTGATTAGTTCCTTCATGTTTGCTACTAACTGTTTCTTACATTTGAGTGCTACAACATTAGGTGCATAAATACAATTTATGTTTTCTAGTTGGATTGTCCCTTTATTACATATTCATCTTTGTCTCTTGTTACAGTCTTTGTTTTAAAGTCTATTTTGTCTGCTATATCTTTTGCTATTCTGGTTTTCTTTGTACATCATCCAAAGTTTCTCCATCCCCTCACTTTCAATCTTCATGTTTTTTTCAGGTGTGAAGTAGGTCTTTTATAGGCAGCATTTACATAGGTCTTGTTTGTTTGAATCCATCCTGTCACCCTATGTCTTCTGATTGGAACTTGTAGTCCATTTATATTCAAAATAATTATTGATAGGTATGTATCTATTTTGTGACTAATTTTGTTGCTATTTTTGTGTTCTTCTCTTTTCCTTTCTGTCCTTGATCTCTTCTCACATGATAAATTAGCTCTCTTTAGTGATATCCTTGAATTTCTTATTTTTCATTTTCTGCAAATCTATCATTAGTTTTTGATTTGTGCTTACCATTAGTTTTATATATAATATCTGCATATAATAGTCTATTTTAACTTGATGGTCATTTAAGTTTGAACCCATTCTTTATTCCTTTCCATGTTTTAAGAATATAATATCATAATTTACATTTTTTTTAATCTTGTGAGTTTTTGACTGATTTTTACAAATGTACTTATTTTTATTGCTTTTGTCCTTCCCACTCTTCCTTCTTTTACTTATGGTCTTTCCTTTCCACTCAAAGAGTATTAATACTTCTCATAGGGCTGTTTAGTGGTCATGAACTCCTTTAAACTGTGTCTGGGAAACTCTTTATCTTCTATTTTGAATGACAGCCTTGCTGGATAGAGTATTCTTGCCTGCAGATTTTTTTTTCCTTTCAGCACTTTGAATACATCATGCCACTATCTTCAGGTTTGCAAAGTTTCTGCTGAAAAGTCTGCCAACAGACTTAAAATATTTCCCTTTTATAACTGTCTTCTTTTGTCTTGCTGCTTTTATCACTTTATCACTACTTTTTACCATTTTATTTGTTATGTTTCTTTGTATGGAACTTCTTGGATTAATTTCATTGGGAGATGAATTTCATTGGGAGATTTCTGTACCTCCTAGTTCTAAATTTGTTTCCTTACCCCGATTCAGTAATTCTTCAGCTATTATTTCTTCAAATACATTCTCTGCCTTACCTTTCTTTCTCTTCTTCTTCTGGGTTTGCTATAAAACAAATGTTATTGTACTTGATGGAGTCACTGTATTCCCTAAATCTATTCTCATTTTGCATATTTTTTCCCCTCTCATCTGCTCACCTTGATCACTTTCCATTAATCTGTTGTCATGGTTTCTGATTCATTTGTCGTGGACTCCTCTAGCCTGCTACTTATTCTACCTAGTATACTTTTAGTTTCAATTACTGTGTTCTTCATCTCTGATTGGGTTCCTTTCTTATTTTTGTAAGGGTATTCACTAATATCATGTACTTTTTTCCAAGTCGAGTATATTTATGATCATTATTTTAAATTTTCCATCAGGCATATTACTTATCTCTGTTTTGCTTAGGTCTCTTGCTCTGGTTTTGTCCTCTTCTTTTAATTTCATTTCTCTTTCTCATTTTTTTTTTTTTTTTTTTTACCTCTCTGTGTCTATTTCTGTATGTTAGGCAAGTTAGCTATGCCTCTTGCTCTTGAATGTACATGATGGGGCAGCTTTTAACACGATATGTGCTGATTCTCTTCCAGAGAGGACATATCTTCCACTGCTAAGAATGCACTGGCTAGGGGCTGATCCACAATGCAGATGGGGGTAGTGCTTACAGTGCCCTCTAGTTTTGTGTGCTGGTCCTCTTCCACCAAGGACATGAAACCATTGCTGAAACCAGGGACAGCCCCAGGCCCATTCCACAGAATGTGCCGGGCATGTAATGCCTGCAAGTTTGTGCTCTGGTCCTCTTCCACAGGGACATGCAACCAGCAAGACTGGTGCTGGCCAGGGCTGATCTGCAAGGTGCACATGGGCTGGGCACTCAGTTTTAAGATTCATGAGACCTCCAAGAGCCATAACTGGCCATCACCACCACAGGGATAGAAACCTCACAAAGCATGCAGTTGAAAGACATGGTGTTGGCAAGGTCTGCACCAGTCTTCTGGGGGAGGGGACCAGCAGTCCTGGGACTGGGGCTGGTCTGGCTGAAGGAGTAGGGTTTGTTGTAACAAGCTTGGTAGTGAATGCCAGTGCTATGCTAATTCCCACAGGTGGCCTTATGCTTACGCTGTGGGGCAAGGGAACGAATGGTTCTTGCCAGCACTTTTGTTCCTGGGAAACCTACCTTTTAGGACATGCTCTGAGATGCATAATAACTTTCCTTCCTGTATGCCTCAGGTGCTTTTATGCTGTAACTTTGTGGGCTGTTTGTTGTGCTATCTCTTTAAGGGCAGGGACTCAGCTTCCTACCACCCCAGGCTGTCCCAGAATTTAGCACACTGTTTTTCAAAAATTCCAGGTTTTAAGTCCCACTGGTTGTAAAAATTCACAAAATTCAACCCCTTCGGTTTTCAAAGTCAAATGTTATGGGGATTCATCTTTGCTATGTGAGCTCCCCAGTGTAAAGGTCTGTTTCTCTCTTCTCTTTGCATCTACAGGTCCTTCCCTCCCTCCTGCAAACAGACCCACATTCCCTTTAGCTCCCAACCAAATCTCTTCCCTTCCTACCCTCCTGATGTGGCCTCTTCTCTATATTTAGCTTTGTAGTTTATTCTACTAGCCTTCAGCTCATTTTCTGGGTTATTTGCAATATGACTATTATCTAGTTGTATCCCTGAGATGAGGTAAGCTTAGGGTTCTCCTATTCTGTCATCTTCCCCAAAAGTCCCTTAAGTGTACAAATCTTTAAAAAATTCTATTTATTGAAAAAACAAGTTGGATTTTGGGGGAGTATATGAAGACAACTGAAAATTAACACAGAACTTAGGGATGGGGTACACTAAGGAATAGGATGAAGCTGTTTTTAGGAAGTACAAAGGGTGAAACTGGGAATGTTATTATCACATGTTGGTCATTAGATTTAATTGTGTTATTTTTTATCTTTTTCTTCTCATTTGATGTGCTATATTCTCTGGCCATGTGAAATACAAAATAGTATAAAGGTAACAATTCAGAAATTATAAGTAGTATAATTTTTCTATTTGCCAATTAATGGATATTCACATTATATTTATGCTTTATCTTGAAGCAATTATGAGTAATAATCACTATTACTCATGTTGGATATGTGAACTTTGACAAAGGACAAGGCTAAAAAATTCAAATATTTTAAAAAAAGAATATATGTTATATATATTAATTGTTTTGTAATAATCTCTGTGGTTTAAAAATTAAAACAATAGTAAACATGAGAAAAATAGAAACAATATGAGGATTTATCAAAATTTAAGAAGACTGGAATTAACCAGTAGAACAAATACATAAAATTGAGTATCTTCAAACAACATTGATAATAGTGAGAATTAAAAGTTACTTAGTAAGCATTTGAATGTTTATAAACAAATTAACATATTTTGGGGCATGTGCACAAAGATAAAAATCCTACTTCCCTGTGGTCTACTTAGTTCCTTTTAGAATGTCATTTTATATAAAAACAAATAATTTTTTAAAATATTTTATTTATTTATTTGACAGAGAGCGATCACAAGTAGGCAGAGAGGCAGTCAGAGAGAGAGAGGGAAGCAGGCTCCCAGCTGAGCAGAGAGCCCAATGCAGGGCTCGATCCCAGGACCCTGAGACCATGACCTGAGCCGAAGGCAGAGGCTTAACCCACTGAACCACCCAGGCACCCCAAAAACAAGTAATTTTTTTTTATTTTTTCATGATTTTCACTTATCCTTTAACACATTAACAATCTTCTCAAAAATAAATAGTTATTAATCAGCTTGGTTCATCCTCCCTGATTTAAGATCAAATTATTTATTATATTCTTCATTTATTTTCACCTTTTATTGTGGCTATTTCACTCTTTTATTGATGATATTTCCATCTCCTTATTACTTTTGTTGTTTTCAATACATTATAGAAAAAGAAGATTAAAAATGCCTTTATTCTATCATTTTAACAGAAGGAACTATCCTACAAATTTTGAACTATATCTTTATTATTGTTATTATCTTAATATGCTTATAGATGAGTTTAATTTTTTCTTTTAAAGATTTTATTTATTTGACACAGAGAGAGAGAGAGAGAGAGAAATAGCACACAGGCAAGGGGAGCAGCAGGCAGAGTGAGACAGAGAAGCAGAATTCCCACTGAGAAGGCCAATGTAGGCTTGAGCCCAAGACCCTGGGATCATGACCTGAGACAAAGGCAGATGGTTAACCACCTGAGCCACCCAGGTGCCTCATCTTGTAGATGAGTTTTAATTTTCTCTTCTACTTAATATATTTTTTAAATGTCTGTTTCCTTTCTCCAAAATATATTATCCTTAGGTATATTTATTTGTAATGTAACCAGGAGAATATCATTTTCCGTAATTCTACATTTACCATCAAATTTTACTCCTAGTTAAATACAACTTTCTTCAGAACTCTATGTGAACAAAATCAAGTCTTTGTTAATACAAAGGTGGATATTGAATGAGTTTTAGTAACCTACCAAATAAGGAATATCTTTTTTCTTTTGGTCCTTTAGATCAAATACAAGGTGTGAACTCCATGTTGAGAGATGGGGCTTCATTTTGGAAAAAGTCTTTTCATATTCCTATTGATTAACTATGCTTTTTTCAAGAATCTTAACTGAAAAAATCTGACTATTAAAATTATACTTTGTGTTATGAGATGATGCCTATGTAGGTTTTTATAGTATAATTTTATTTTAAAATTTTATTGAGGTTTATTTCATGTATAACATAATTCACATTTTTAAGTGCACAATTCAATTGTTTTTAGTAAATTTCCCAAGTATAACCATCATATTATAAAAATATATATAACCATAATATTATAAAAATCCAATTAGAATATGTTCATCATTCCATTATGACCCTTCATGGAAGTATTGTTAGGTAAATATATGTCATTATTTCCAAAGCCCTTATACCATTATATAATTCCACCAATAATGTTAAAAAAGTTATCATTTTTCCATATCTTCAGTATAATTTATTACTTTCAGTTTCCTTTATTATAAACATTCTAGTATGTAATACTTTATTATAGTCATTCTAGTAAAAAGTGTTTCTGAAATTGAGAAAAATAAAACATTGTGATGATGTGTTATTAACAGAAATTACCTAAAATATATCTAAAATTAAATAAAGATCATAATACAAATATGCAGATATTAGATATTTTATATAAATGAAACCAATCTTGTTTTATAGCTATCTATTCTTTTCAGGGGATTAGGAATTTCAGATAGAAAAATTAGGTATGTTGCCTAACAAAATAGACTTATTAAAATTGCTTCTTGAAGTTTAGTTCTATAAATTAAGATTAACTGTATTTCATATTAAAGAAGGCACCACTATAAAATTTGCAAATCAGTTATAGAAACAAATTTCCCTATTTATTCTATTTTCCTCGATTGTGATAAGGTAGATGAAGATATGCAAATATGAAATTATTTTAGTACAGAACAGTACTTTTGAGAGATATCAAAGAAAGTATTTAAACTATTTACAACTATCAAAATTATAATTTCTTTCATCATAAGAAAGCAATGTTCTTTAAAATATATCAATGTTCTTAGTGGGACAAGTTAAATCTTATCTCAAAATGGCCAACCTACACTTTGAAGCAGCAGTCTTGGTTTTCACTTCAAAATTATGTTAAATTAGATAAAGCTGCATTATCATAATTTTACTATAGTGTGATTAAACGTTAGCGGTGTTATGTTACTGAAATAACACAACCTTGCTTTATGATCTTAATACTAACCCCATTTCTGTACAAGTAGCAGAGAAGAGCTAAATGTTAAATTCATCAAGAGAGACATAAAATACTAATGGGAAGGATGTTTCTTGTTAATGAATTTTGAAAAGCATAATCACTAATGAATAACTCAAAGGCAGACTAATTCTATATAAAAGAATTTATTTCCAACTTGAAGAACAAAAAATAATCATTGAACCATAACTTCAAAAATATTCTAATCGGTTCCTCAGTGTTTGGACATGATATTCATGGACTATTTTTAGCACTAACTTAAGAAGCTGGCTCTGAAGCTAAAGGTTAAACAAAACCCCTTAGGAATGTATGACCTATAACACTGTATGATTTTTAAATACACATAGGGACTCTACGAACCTATTAGGCTACCTTTTGTTCCTCTTAGTACAGAATCAGGAGAAAAGTTTAAACTCTGGTCATTGATGTTAACTATTCTTGTACTGAGGTTGAGAGTGATAATGAGAAAACCTCAGAAGTTCTTTCTAAGGTCATTTAAGAGTACAGCCTGAGTTTCAAGCCTGGTTCTGCCATTTGCTAGCTGTGTAATTTGGGAGAGATACTTAACAGTGTTAAGTTTCAATTCTCTCATTTGTGACAATGTAGATTGAAAATATCTCATAAGATTCATGGGGATTTAATGAAATAATATATAAAAAATTTAGAAGAGGGAGTAGCACATAATAACTGATATTACGGATGATACCTTTGTTCTGCCATGCAACATATGACAGGGCTTGTAGGGGCTGGTTTTTACTATTGAGAACACAATACTGGTAATAAATTAATATAAAGATAGTGAAATACTTTTTCCCAATCAAATTCTATTCAGTTCAAAGGACAGTGTAGAATTGGTTAACTAGTAGGAGTCCATTTTAGCTTTAGTTTCCCCGTTTGCTGTCCTTTCTGTCTTTTCTATCACTATACATTTCTGGTCTCTAAGCAAAAAAAAATACCTCTTCTCATCCTATCCCATTATGGCTCTAGGAAAATCACTGGACACTGGTCTTAGGGTTTGAAAGTTCCTCTTTCTTGTTCCAGGGAGATTCTATTTCTACAGAAGTTTTGGATCCTCTCCCAGCCTTCTGATTCATAATATGCCAGCAGATGCAAAGTTTGAGGTTTCTTTCTAAATTAGCTTGAAGGATTTGCTGCCTATATGGCAATGATTTTTACAGTATTTGCCTTGTACTGGGTGGACCTCTCCCATTTCCTTACTCTAAAAGCAAACAGGATTATCAACCACTATCTTAATAATTCATGCTTGCATTCTAGGCATTACTTTCTAGGGAAGCATGGATTCTACCAGTGTACATAAAAAAATGAAGTCTACTACTAACTGTACACTACCAGACTCAATCTGAACTCACAAATTTAGCCACAAGTTTCTGTATTTGGATTTCATTCCTGTCACCTTATGTAAAGGTGGACATGGTCTCTTCTCTGACATTTGTTTTTATAATCAGCAGCCACGTTTACCAGCAGATGGAAAGCTTAGTGATTAATCCTGTTGAATTACATGCTAGGTGAGGCACGGTATTAGTTTTTTGTTTTGTTTTTGAAGTCTATTTTTAAGAGCAGTTTTGGAGTCACAGCAAAACTGAGAGCATGGTACAGAAAATTCCCACATAGTCTCTGCCTCATTATCAACATCTCCCATCAGAGTGGTGCACTCATTACAGCTGATGAACACCTGCCTCCTCCCACAGGTCCATCATTAAAGAATACAAGGAAAACATGAAATAAGATAACATTATTACACTTATTCATGCACACATTTTCTTCCATGATATTCTTTAGAAAGAACCGCTGGTAAGACCAGATTTTTACTTACAAATAACGTCCATATCTTCTTGAAAAACTCTGCTGCTATATTGCTCTTTAATAGGCTCCTTCTCCTTATGTGAAATCTAAAATCAGGAGCAGAGAAAATCTTGTTCAGCCCTGCACAAATATCTATATCTGCAGGTTTCATGAATAGCATTTTAAATGCCACTCCCAAATTATTAACAAAATTATTTAGTAATTATAAGTTATTTATAATGGCTCTTATATTGTGGAAATGCCTAATCATTTTCAAGCCAAGATGGTAAAGAGAGAAGTAAATTTTTATCTTAAAGATAATAGCTCATATCAATAAGAGTGACTAAAATAAATCCAGATTTCTGACTCTTGTGCTTTATGTGTATGAATTGGATGGTACGTCTTTGGGTCTCATTTTTCTCAATTTATCACTATGATTTTATGGATTGTATAAAAATGTGACAATATATACTTTTCACAATGAATTATATCAAACTGGCTTCCTGAATTATTTTTTTAGAATATTCTAAGTTATGAAACAACATTGATTGTATTTTGTGGATAAAACATATATATTTTTTTAATTCTCAGGATTATATTGGAGGTTTCCATTCTCTCTGTTGGTCCCTGATATAAACTGTTCATTTTAATCATGTTAAAGTATACACTGTTTTCTCTACTTAATATATGTCTTTATATATTTCCCTTATTTTACTCATTGGATTGGGAGGTGAAGAAGGCAGAAAAGAGGGAAAGATAAAGGTAAGGGATTTTTTAAATTATTGAATAAATATGTACTTATATTTTTCTTAAATAGCATTAGAAAAGTATTGAAAATAAATGTAAAAATATTGATCAAGTTTTGATGTATAAAGCCAATATAATAGGTAACATACAAAATTTATCTTATGAGGAAAAAAAAATCTCCTTTTTTGTATATTTAAACAGCCCTGGGCATCTTTGGGCAATATTCACATAAAATCCATTTCTGAATACTTGGGAGTCAAGAGAATGAAAGGGGTATGAATATCATAAGAATGTGGTTATCTCTTACAAGAATAAAGCAAAGCCTGGCACTTATGGGTACACAATGAAAGAAATGTGGAGTTAGGATGAAGGCAGCCCAGAATAATGGAATAACAAATGCAATTTCACTAAAAAGACAAAGGTTGAATTCTATATTTGCTTATTATATAATAGAGGCTTAGAAAGTAATTATTTAGGTAAATCTGAGCTTTAACTTATTCTCAAAAGGCAGAATATTGATTTCTAAGTTTCTTGAGTATTAAATATATTAATGATAACCAGATATTTTGATGATTATTGAATAAATATAATTTATTGACTGTAGTGATTTTATAGTAACTTTAGATATGCCATCTCATCTCGGTACTAAAATGATGCTAGAAAATGTGAATGCTACAAATTGTAACATGGAGACTCTGAGGCCTTTTATAGGAACATTCAGCTAGCAAAACTTAGACCTGGAGTTTATGCCAATACTGACCACCTCCAGATTGAGACACATTTAGAGGATATTAAACTATGTCTTTTTTTACGTAAAATTCATAAATAAGGGGTGTGTGGGTGGCTCAGTCGGTTAAGCATCTTTCTTTAGCTCAAGTTATGATCCCAGGATCTCAGGGTCCTGTGATCCAGCCCTGTGTTGGGCTCTTGGCACAGCGGGGGGGGGGGGTCTGCTTCTCCCTTTCCCTTTGCCCTCCCACCTCCTGGGTCATGTTCTCTCTCTCAAATAAATAAAACCTTTAAAAAAACAAACTCATAAATTAAAAAATAATAACATAATCAGTTTTGTATTTTATCTATATTTTAGCTGTAATTTCCTCATTTTTACATTGTTATAAAAACATTAAACTGTCAGATGGGGTATTACTGAATTTAGTCTTTATTTGATCTAAAAAACTTTAAAGTCAACTAAATTTTTAAAATTCTATATAAATATGAAACTTGTTTAGTGGATACAGTACCAAATAACTGATTCCCAAAGAATTGATTTGCTCTCAAACAGAAGTGATAACTTATATTTTATAGTATAGTTTTTATGTATAAATTATTTAATACAAAGTATAGTATTTTATGGCACAGTAAATTATATTCTCTAATCTGTTTATAAAATATGGGGTGTGGTATAATTATAGAATTAAATATATAAACTTATTCATAGTTACTATAAATATTAGAAATGGTCATAATCACTTAGTTTTATTAAAAGATTAGAAAAAAAAATGTGTCTAAAAAGATCTGTTCCTCCCCAAGAAAATATATTTACTTAGGTTTATTTATGATGTGGTTGTAAGTTAATACTGAAAGTCATCCTGCATGAAAATACTAATTTCTAATTTACTTTGTCTTCATTATGACCCTTAAATTTTAAGAGTCATATATAAGGTAAAGTATAAATTACTTTCATTCAAGGTGTTAATAAATATTAGGCTCAGTTATTATGAAGAGTAAGTTGCTGAAACCTAGCCTGAACTTAATAAGATTTATTTGACTTAATGTGTATTCTCCTCCTGGTCATATTGGAGAAAAAAAAATAAAAAGAAGTTTCTTTCCAACTTAGTAATAGAGCACCTGCACCTGCTGGCTATTTTTTTTTTTTATGTTATACTTACAGAAAGCAATGTATAAATAAATGCTGTTTAGTCTATTATGCTACTTCTTTTTACAGAGATTACAAGGAATTAGGAGTTTTGCTTGTAAACATTTCACTCTAATTTAGCTGAGCCCCAGAATGTGACATTTACTAAACTCAGGATATAACGTTTAGGGGATCAATATGTGTTTACAAGTAGCTTGCCAAATTAACCTCCCCTTACAAAACAAAAGAAGACTGCATAATGTTCCCTTAATATGCACACAGGAAGAAAATTAAATGGCAGGATGTAGTTATGACTTTAATATTTACTTTTGAGAACTCTTTATTTACATAATATTATTTTAATATATTATTTAAATGAATATTTTAGATTGCTAAAACTTTCAAATTATATTAAAACAAAAAAATAACTTGGTGATATACAAATTAAAAGCACTTTATAGGAAGTCTGAGGGACTCAGTTGGTCATTCAGTTAAGTGTCTGCCTTCAGCTCAGGTCATAATCTCAGGGTCCTGGGATCAAGTCACATATTGGGCTCTCTGCTCACTGGGGAGCCTGCTTCTCTCTCTGTGGTTTCCCTTGCTCTCTCTCTCTCAAATAAATAAATAAATTCCTAAAAAAAAATAACAGCACTTTAGAGCAAAAGCACACAATATAAGGCAATAGTAAAGGTTATCTTCTACTGTTCAAAATTGCAATATTAAAATTATTGGGGGACCACATAAATATAAGATGCTTCATATAATATAAACAACAAAAAAAACAGAAAACAAAAACAAAAACAAAAACTTGAATATCAAGATATTATACTTGCCCCTGAGAGTTTTCTGTCTAAAAAAGCATTTCTCTAAAAAGAGGAGTTTTTAATCATTTCATTTTTTTTAATTTACCTTTGTAATATGATACAATCCATAATATTTACAATGAATGAGTATTTTTATAGGCTGGTTTGAACCAACACATTATTATGAGCTGAACTGTGTATTCATAAATTCATATGTGGAAGTTCCAACCACCACTACCTCAGAATGCAAACTAATTTGGAGTTAGGACCTTTAAAGAGATAAGTAAGTTTAGAAGATCACATGGGTGGGCTTTAGTTCTTGGTACTGTATTTGAAGATTGGGCCTTCAAAGAGATGATTAAGTTAAAATAGGGTCTGGAGTCTAGGACCCTAATTCAATAGGATTGGTGTGCTTATAAGTAGAGAAAGAAACACCAGAAATGTAGGAGAGGAGAAAAGGCTATGTGAGAACATTTGAGTTCTACACTCATAGAAAATTTTAATTATACAATACAATGTTATCTATTACAGCCATCAGGTTTTACATTAGATGGTCAGACTTTATTCTTATAACTGAAAAAGATAAATGTGCAACATGATAGATGGGTTAATTAACTAGACGAGGTATCCTTTCACAATGTGTATGTATAGCAATATAATGTATGCTTTAAATATCCTACGATTTTGTCAATTACATCTCAATAAAGCTGAAGTGGGGGGAAGCCTGTGTGAGGACACAGCAAGAAGACAGCCGTCTGCAAGCCCAGGAGAGAGACCTCAAGTAAAACAAAGTCTGTTAATGCCTTGAGAATTGAATTTCGACTTCTAGACTCCAGTACTGTAGAAAACACATTTCTGTTCAATCCATCCAGTTTGGTATTTTGTTACGGCATCATTATGAACTAAAACACAGGTTTATTGTTTTTAGTGTAAGTAATTGTAATATACACATAAATAAAGTGAATAGAACAGAATAATGAAATTCTCATGTATCTACCATAACAAAGATCAACAATGATCAGCTCATGGTAAGCTATGTCTCACTCTCACCCTCATATAAGTTCTCCCTATTTGTTTTATTTAGAGATCATTGCAGACATCACAACATTTAATTCCTATTTTTTAAAGCATTTATCTCTAAAAATAAGGACTCTTTAAAAAGATATAACCATGATGCTATACTCCAATTATTAACAATACTGAACACCTTTTAACAATCTGTATAGAAAGATGAAACCATTTTTGACAAATAAATGTTCTTTCTTTTAAAAGATTTTATCTATTTATTTGACAGGCAGAGATCACAAGTAGGTAGAGAGGCAGAGAGGCAGAGAGAGGAGGAAGCAGGCTCCCCGCTGAGCAGAGAGCCCGATGCCAAGCTCGATCCCAGGACCCTGGGATCATGACCCGAGCCGAAGGCAGAGGCTTAACCCAGTGAGCCACCCAGGTGCCCCTAACAAATAAATGTTCTTAAAAAGTAATCCAAAATTTAATCAGTACAAGAAATAATTTCTTTGAATTAAAAAATGTGAGTTTGCTCATATGACTTTGTTAAATGCTCTTATATAGTGAATAATTAATGTTAGGTTAAAATACTGTCAAATTTTGAGGGTTAATTCAGTAAGTAAGGGATTGGCAAAGTATGACTTTTCAACCAAATTCAGTCCATGGCCTGTTTGTGGAAATAAAGCATTACTGTATATTGCATATTATTATATCCCTCCTGTGCTCATTCATTTATCATGGCTATGTCTATGCCTATTTTGACACTAAAGCAGGTTGACTAGTTATAGAAAGAAACCCTAACATTTGAAATAAAAAATATTTACTTTCAGTCCTTTTACAGGAAAAGTTTGTCCTTGAGGAGAACACAGGCAGCAACCTCTTCGACCTCAGCCACAGCAACATCTTCCTAGGAACATCGCCAAAGGCAAGGGAAGCAAGGGCAAAAATGAACTTTTGGGATTTCATCAAAATCAAAAGCTTTTGCACAGCAAAGGAAACAGTTAACAAAACCAAAAGACAACTGACAGAATGGGAGAAGATATTTGCAAACGACATATCAGATAAAGGACTAGTGTCCAAAATCTATAAAGAACTTAACAAACTCAACACCCAAAGAACAAATAATCCAATCAAGAAATGGGCAGAGGACATGAACAGACGTTTCTGCCAAGAAGACATCCAGATGGCCAACAGACGCCAAACTCTGAAATAGATTGTTAATAAAGTCAGTTGAAGATATCACCATTATAAATTCCAAAAAAAGGACCCTTTCTTTAATTTTTCAGTAGAATTGCAGTTAACACTTACGTATTTTATTAATGTAGGTCTCCAATGTGAGGCCAAATTTTCATTTTTCTCCTTTTCTTCACATTTAAACTCTGAGTCAGATTTATGTTGGGGAAAAACTATGTATAATGAAAACCATCTAAATATTAATGTAGCATCTGATTTTCTTAAATATTAAGGAATATAAGTTTCATAGGACACTATAAAGAGGACCAAAACCTGGGAGACTTAAAACTAGAAAAAGTTACTGTCTCACTGTTCTGGAGGCTAGAAAGTTTGAAATCAAAGTGTCCGCATGGGTATGCTCTGACAGCACTGGAAGAACTCTTCTATCTCTGATGTCTGCCTGCCATCTTTGGAATTTCTTAACTTGTAGAAGCATCACTCCAATATGTGGTATTTTCTCCCTGTGTCTTCACATCTTCTACTCTCTATGTATCTGTTTCCGTCTCCCAATCTCCCTTTTTTATAACAATGCCAACAATACTGGATTATTTTCTCATTTAAAATTGATTACCTCTGCAAAGACTCTATTTACAAATAAGGTCACACTCTGAGGAAGAGGCAGTTAGGACTGCAACATATTTTTGGAAGGTAGAAGGGATGCATAATTCAACACATAGCAATCAAGAATGTCTTTTGCTTATCAGTACATGTCTTCATCCATGTAATTATGAGCAAGTCAGCAAAAGGTCTTGAGAACAGTACTGATAGAAGAATATTTTCTGCTTTTAAAAAAAGGGTTATATGCTGCTATCAACATTACTGCCCTCACTTAAACTGGCTATGCAGAAAAAAAGACAAGTTTTATTATGCTAAATAAAAAACTGTAAAAATCATATATGAAATTTTAAAAATTATGTTATTCTGCATGTTTAAAGCATTCACAATGTTTTAAAATGCAATTAAATAAATTATCCATTGTAAAATAAAAAGTAAGAGATCAAGTAGCAATCTCCTCTTGACTTCAGATAGATCATCTTTTCCTTTCCTTCTTTATTTTTATTTTTTTAAGATTCTATTTATTTATTTGTCAGAGAGAGAGAGAGAGAGAGCACACAAGCAAGGATAGTGGCAGTCAGAGGGAGAAGCAGGCTCCTGCTGAGCAAGGAATCTGATATGGACTCCATCCCAGGACCCTGGGATCATGACCTGAACTGAAGGCAGACATTTAACTGACTGAGATACCCAGGCACCCCTCCTTTCCTTCTTTAGACTTGATTCTGTCATTAAATTTGGGATCTTAGTGTAAATAGAAAATCTCCCCAAATGAAGGGATGGTTGGCAGAGTATCATGGGTTTGCTATATTTGAGCTCAGTAGGAAGTTCTGAGACATAACTTAGAATATATTAGGCAGACCACACTCAGAGGTGCCTTTTAAGGTTGATTTTATGTTAAATTGATTGGGCCACAGAGTACCCAGATTTTTGGTTAAACATTAGTCCGAGTGTGTCTGTGAAGGTGTTTCTGAATGAGATGAATTTTGGGTAAAGGAGATTATCTTTCCCAGGGTGGGTGGGCTTCATGCAATTGACATAAGACCTGAGAAGTCTCAGAAAAGAATTTGCTTTCTCTGCCTATTTTCAAGCTGAGACATCACTCCTTTCTTGTCTTTAGACTTGGACTCAGAATGGTACCTACATCATGGGCTCTTCTGCGTCTCAGACCTTCAGATTCTAACTGGAATTATATCATTGACTCTCCTGGGTCTCCAGATTGCCCACTTCAGATCTTGGGGCTTCCCAGCTTCCACAGCCATTCGAACCAATTCCTTATAATAAATCTTCATTATAATAAATCTTTATCCTTCCTCCTCTCTTTAGACTGTCAACTGCATTTGGTTGGATGGTCATAACTATATGGATGAACACTAAAATGGCCACCGAAGTTAAACTTCTACCCTCCCATGGAAACTGGTAGAAAGGGGTACTATCTACCTTAATGCTTATATTTTAAAGAGATAGAATCCAGGTCCTTGAGGAAGACAGACTCTCTTAGGTCATAATGCTGTCAAAAGGAAAGGATTTACATACATTTCCTTATGATTTCAGATTTCTAAAATAAATTACCTAAGATAAAAGGAAGAAAGAAGAATAGCTTCCCTTATTTTCTTTTTTTTTAATTTTTAATTTTTTATAAACATATAATATATTTTTATCCCCAGGGTTACAGGTCTGTGAATCACCAGGTTTACACACTTCACAGCACTCACCGAAGCACATACCCTCCCCAATGTCCATAGCCTCACTCCCCTTCTCCCAACCCTCCTCCCCCCAGCAACCCTTAGTTTGTTTTGTGAGATTAAGAGTCACTTATGGTTTGTCTCCCTCCATCCCATCTTGTTTCATTTATTCTTCTCCTACCCACTTAAGCCCCCATGTTGCATCACCACTTCCTCAAATCAGGGAGATCATATGATAGTTGTCTTTCTCCGATTGACTTATTTCACTAAGCATGATACCCTCTAGTTCCATCCACGTTGTTGCAAATGGCAAGATTTCATATCTTTTGATGGCTGCATAGTATTCCATTGTGTATATATACCACCTCTTCTTTATCCATTCATCTGTTGATGGACATCTAGGTTCTTTCCATAGTTTGGCTATTGTGGACATTGCTGCTATAAACATTTGGGTGCACGTGCCCCTTCGGATCACTACATTTGTATCTTTAGGGCAAATACCCAGTAGTGCAATTGCTGGGTCATAGGGCAGTTCTATTTTCAACATTTTGAGGAACCTCCATGCTGTTTTCCAGAGTGGTTGCACCAGCTTGCATTCCCAATCAGGCTCCTTACTCAGTGGGGATCCTGCTTCTCCCTCACCTTCTGCCCCTCCCTGTGTAGGAGAGTTCCCCTTTCTCCACATCTTCACCAGCATCTGTCATTTCCTGACTTATTGATTTTATCCATTCTGACTGGTGTGAGGTGATATCTCATTGTGGTTTTGATTTGTATTTCCCTGATGCCGAGTGACATGGAGCACTTTTTCATGTGTCTGTTGGCCATCTGTATGTCTTCTTTGCAGAAATATCTGTTCATGTCCTCTGCCCATTTCTTGATTGGATTATTTGTTCTTTGGGTGTTCAGTTTGCTAAGTTCTTTATAGATTTTGGACATTAGACCTTTATCTGATATGTCTTTTGCAAATATCTTCTCCCATTCTGTCAGTTTTCTTTTGCTTTTGTTAACTGTTTCCTTTGCTGTGCAAAAGCCTTTGATCTTGATAAAATCCCAATAGTTCATGTTTGCCCTTGCTTCCCTTGCCTTTGGCGATGTTCCTAGGAAGATGTTGCTGTGGCTGAGGTCGAAGAGGTTGTTGCCTGTGTTCTCCTCAAGGGTTTTGATGGATTCCTTTCTCACATTGAGGTCCTTCATCCATTTTGAGTCTATTTTCGTGTGTGGTGTAAGGAAATGGTCCAATTTCATTTTTCTGCATGTGGCTGTCCAATTTTCCCAACACCGTTTATTGAAGAGGCTGTCTTTTTTTCCATTGGACATTCTTTCCTGCTTTGTTGAAGATTAGTTGACCATAGAGTTGAGGGTCTATTTCTGGGTTCTCTATTCTGTTCCATTGATCTATGTGTCTGTTTTTGTAGCTTCCCTTATTTTCAACATGGAGAATGAAGTCTTATTTTTAATTTATGTTTCCTATTTTTAATATTATATATGCTTACAAAAGATAGCAGGTCCTATTTTTAAATTGTATGTACTCTAAATAAAAAGAGTTAGATTATCATTGTTTCATCAGCAAGTACGATGAGGTACTACATGATACATGTAAATATTCCAGGCGAGTGAAATTATAAATTGATCCAAATTCCATGGGTATTATCTCTACTAAATGAAAAGATATAGTTGATGAGCTTGAAATATTTTTTCAGCAGATTTTTAAATATACACATTGAAATTTATGTCTGAATATTACTCTTGATACGATTAGTGCAATGAAAGTAATATTTATCTTAATTTCAAAGTTAATACTATTGAAGTTGGATAAATGGAAGCACTCTAACCTAACACTGAATTAATTATCTTTTACTCAGAACCCAGAACTCTTTATCACAATCATTTAGCACATATTTATCACAATCTCTTTATTACAATCATTTAGTTCATATTTTTATGTGAAATATAATGCAATGCTATTTACTCCTTTGGATATTTAAAAAATTTTTTGGAAGATTTTATTTATTTATTTGACAGAGAGAAAGAGAAAGAGGGAAAGCATGAGCACAGGGAGGGGCAGAAGGTGAGGGAGAAGCAGGATTCCCACTGAGTAAGGAGCCTGATGCATGACTCCATCCCAGGACCTTAGGACCATGACCTGAGCTGAAGGCAGACACATAACTGACTGAGCCACTCAGGTGTCCTAGATTTTTTTTATATTGATGCCTCATAAGCATTTCAGTGAGGAGATAAAACATAGGATAAGGGGCGCCTGGGTGGCTCAGTGGGTTAACCTCTGCCTTTGGCTCAGGTCATGATCCCAGGGTCCTGGGATCAAGCCCCGCATCGAGCTCTCTCCTCAGCAGGGAGCCTGCTTCCTCCTCTCTCTCTGCCTGCTTCTCTGCCTACTTGTAATCTCAGTCTGTCAAATAAGTAAATAAAATCTTTAAAAAAAAATAGGATAAGACATGGTCTCATGGGTGTTCAATAAAAGTTGTGAAAAAATCACACATGGTACAAAAAAAACAAACAAAAAATCAAATTATTTTTGATACAAATAGATGAAATGTATTATAATCAGGAAAGTTTTTGAAGCTAGTGTCTTTTTAGTAAATACATGTACTATATAAGGGAAAACAGAAATTAGAATAGGCTTAATTCTCCACATTGAAATGAAGGAAGAGACTTCACCTCTTTTCTTAGAGCATTTACTTCAGAAAACTTGCAATTATAATTTACTTCATCTCTTTCAAATGTATTTAAATCCTTCAAAAACTAAATAAGGCTTTTCCCAGCTTTTTAACCCAGGAGTGTCTTTCTGAAGGACCTGGACTCCATCTCTTTGAAATGTACACGTCAAGCGAGATAGCGCCCCTATCTTCCAGTTTCTGTGAAAGAGTAGTAGCCTGACTTCATTGGGCCTCTTGTTCTAAGATTGCAAAACTACCTTCCATCATAAGGACAAAATAAGTCTATTTTTCCTTTATGTAAAGCCAATCACTAGGTGGATTCAGCATGGATTACATTTAACAAATGATGCAGCCTGGATATATAAAAGGATGCAATTTCTTTTTGTCTTTGCAATCTCATAGTGGGTTGCCTGGGATGTAAATCAGAGTCTGGTTTAATACTTATTCAATAATAAAAATGTCTCTTTTCTTTAATGTGTGGGGAGGATTTCTGGGTTGAGAGAAGATTGTTTTTAATTTTATTTCCTTAACACTATCTACCTATATATCTCTGTATTTTAATGGGTATCTAACTATACATGTATGTATGTACATACGTATATTCTGCCCATACATCTATTTCTGTATTTATATGGGTATCTATGTATGTACATATGCACATTCTATCTCTCTGTCTGTCTATCTCTCTCTCTATCTATCTATCTTTTTAACTTACTGGGCCAATTAGAAGACGATATCCATTAACATCTTCACAGAAACATGAGGTAGTAAGAGGACACCAAATGATAGCTGGGGAGCCTAGTGTCATGTCTCCTATTCAAACTCATTCTTCTATTGATAGAAGTTAACTGGTCTATGAATCAAATTTCAGTTATATATTAATAATGCATGCCTAATTACTAATACCGTTTTCAAGGGCAAAAGATAATGTTCAGAAATATTATTATTATTATTTTAATAATATCATAATTATTATTTTAATGATTATTATTTATTTATTTGATAGAGAGAGACACAGTGAGAGAGAGCACACAAGCAGAGGGAGCGGGGGAGAAGCAGACTTCCCACCAAGCAGGGAGCCTGATGTGGAGCTTGATCACAGGATCCTGGGATCGTGACCTGATTGGAAGGCAGACGCTTAATGACTGAGCCACCCAGTCACCCCCGGAAAAATTATTTTGTAATTATAAAACAGAATCTAAAAATGTTTAATTTTGATGAATAATTATTATATTTCTTACTCTTTCTATTACCTCTCATCCTAATAATTATACCTAACGCCAAGACCATCACAGCACTCACAAAATTAAATTTGTTTTTCTTCGTGTCTCTCTATATTTTACTCATGGAAATATGACTTAACTCTTAAAAATCTGTAGGGCTATAGGGAAAATAATTTCATGTTTCTGCACAGTTAGGATTTTCTCTACAATTTTTACTGCAGCTTGGGACCTATACTAAAAACAAGCCTTGGGAGATCCTTTATGACTGATAATACAGTGAGAGAACTCCAGAGATATTACCTCCTCAAAGACACACATTTACATTCCAAGGAGTGCTGAGACCCTGTGGTTATATTCTTAAGCTGCAAAGTTGGTAACTCTGATCCTATCTTTCCCCTGGGAAGATTTATTTATATACCAATGCAGTAGAGTAAGAAAACAAGAATCCTTCTCGCTATGTTTCAAAGGAAATTTTCAGATGGGGAAAAGGGACAGCTGCCTCTTTCTCTGTACAGAAAAAGATCACTTTCAGATAGTTTGTTGCTTACAATACAGAACTTGTGTGTGTAGGGTGATACCCAGATTTCTTCATGTCACCCTGGAGGTAAGTAGACATAGAGAAACAACGCAGAGATTATTTGCTCTAAGTAAATAATAGCAATCTGCTCTGCTCTAGAAATCTTGTGTGTTTATTCAGGATAATGTTAATATAGACATTAAAAACTTATAATTCCATGAATATGATTTATGTCTGTTCTATGAATAAATCTTTAGTATGATTCTCTGTGTTTTATTTTGAGTAACCGTACAGAAATTTTCAACATCAATGCCAAAAATAGGGACAATGACTATTATTGCAACAAATATGGAATTATAATAATGATTTCACAGTTCACTTGTGTAAAGTTATTCTGTTTAATAACAATCATCAAAATCTGAAACCAAAGCATTTTTAAAATCACATAAGACATTCTATTATTTATAAGTTTTAATTTTTTAATTTCCATTCTTCACTTCGCATACCCAGCAGGGAGCAAGAAGAAAGCTTAGAAAGACATGAAGAACATTGTTGAGCTTTTAAACCTCAAAGCAACAAACAAACAGATGGTATTTACCAAGCTGAACATCTAGTTCATATAGGTTAATTAATTTGAAAATAAATGTTTTGTTAATATTATTTTGAAATATTTTCATTCCTTTTGATTAAAGATACAAACTATATACACATGAAATAGGAATAAAGCAGCACAGATCAGCTCCTGCTTTGGAACTCGTAAAGTCAAAGATACACATTTGTGGTTAAGATGTATTTATGATGTGAATCTTTTCCCTTCCTTTTCTGTATCTTAAACCATTCCAGAGGGCTGTATTTTCACTGGCCTTGACTAGAGATAAGGCCATCAGACAATGCAATTGCTTATCAAACACTTTCTAGTTTTTTATTCCTAAAGTCTATGTGATTAGAGATATTTGGAGGGTGTACTTTTCACTTTTGCACCTATATGCCAGAGTGAGTGGAGTTTTCTTTCTTTCTTTCTTTCTTTTTTCCTCTCTCAGAATGACACTGGCTTGTAATATTCACAGTGGTT
Source organism: Neogale vison (assembly GCF_020171115.1). Classification (NCBI taxonomy): domain Eukaryota; kingdom Metazoa; phylum Chordata; class Mammalia; order Carnivora; family Mustelidae; genus Neogale; species Neogale vison. The sequence continues at coordinate 124,536,691 of NC_058095.1, read as the reverse complement.
ATAAGGTGACTGGGTCCAGGGAGTTAGGAGAATATGGGAGCAGAGCAGGGAGTGGAATGTGGAACTCTTAACACTCTGAAGTTTCCCTTTTAATGCTTCCTCTTGCAAAGTTTCTCCAGCCTCTTCCCGCTCTCTTCAAATCCTCCTCTCCCCAACATCTGTCATCCACCAAGAAGTTGGGTGTGGAGGCCGTACGTTCAGATCTCAAATGTGCCCATAAGTGGCTGTCCTCTACTGTGTGCCTGAACACTCTACCATGATGGGTTTCTACACTGAAAACAGAATTTTTTTTTTTTTTTGCTGTGATTTGTATCTTTTTTTTTAAATTTTTTTTCCAATTTATTTATTTTCAGAAAAACAGTATTCATTATTTTTTCACCACACCCAGTGCTCCATGCAAGCCATGCCCTCTATAATACCCACCACCTGGTACCCCAACCTCCCACCCCCCCACCACTTCAAACCCCTCAGATTGTTTTTCAGAGTCCATAGTCTCTCATGGTTCACCTCCCCTTCCAATTTACCCAAATTCCCTTCTCCTCTCTAACACCCCTTGTCCTCCATGCTACTTGTTATGCTCCACAAATAAGTGAAACCATATGATAATTGACTCTCTCTGCTTGACTTATTTCACTCAGCATAATCTCTTCCAGTCCCGTCCATGTTGCTACAAAAGTTGGGTATTCGTCCTTTCTGATGGAGGCATAATACTCCATAGTGTATATGGACTACATCTTCCTTATCCATTCGTCTGTTGAAGGGCATCTTGGTTCTTTCCATAGTTTGGCGACCGTGGCCATTGCTGCTATAAACATTGGGGTACAGATGGCCCTTCTTTTCACGACATCTGTGTCTTTGGGGTAAATACCCAGGAGTGCAATTGCAGGGTCATAGGGAAGCTCTATTTTTAATTTCTTGAGGAATCTCCACACTGTTCTCCAAAGAGGCTGCACCAACCTGCATTCCCACCAACAGTATAAGAGGGTTCCCCTTTCTCCACATCCTCTCCAACACATGTTGTTTCCTGTTTTGTTAATTTTGGCCATTCTAACTGGTGTAAGGTGATATCTCAATGTGGTTTTAATTTGAATCTCCCTGAGGGCTAATTATGAATCAATCAATGTGATACAACAAATTAATATGAGAAGAGAGAAGAACCACATGGTCCTCTCAATTGATGCAGAAAAAGCATTTGACAAAATCCAGCATCCGTTCCTGATTAAAACGCTTCAAAGTATAGGGATAGAGGGAACATTCCTGAACCTCATCAAATCTATCTATGAAAGACCCACAGCAAATATCATCCTCAATGGGAAAAAGCTTGCAGCCTTCCCATTGAGATCAGGAACAAGACAAGGATGCCCACTTTCACCACTCTTGTTCAACATAGTATTAGAAGTCCTAGCAACAGCAATCAGACAACAGAGAGAAATAAAAGGTATCCAATTGGTAATGAAGAAGTCAAACTCTCTCTCTTCGCAGATGACATGATTCTTTATATGGAAAACCCAAAAGACTCCACCCCCAAACTACTAGAACTCATACAGCAATTCAGCAACGTGGCAGGATACAAAGTCAATGTGCAGAAATCAGTGGCTTTCTTATACACTAACAATGAAAATACAGAAAGGGAAATTAGAGAATCGATTCCATTCACTATAGCACCAAGAACCATAAGATACCTGGGAATAAACCTAACCAAAGAGGTAAAGGATCTGTACTCAAGGAACTACAGAACACTCATGAAAGAAATTGAAGAAGACACAAATAGATGGAAGACCATTCCATGCTCTTGGATTGGAAGACTAAACATTGTTAAAATGTCTATACTGCCTAGAGCAATCTATACTTTTAATGCCATTCCGATCAAAATTCCACCGGCATTCTTCAAAGAGCTGGAGCGAATAATCCTAAAATTTGTATGGAATCAGAAGAGACCCCGAATCGCTAAGGAAATGTTGAAAAACAAAAATAAAGCTGGCGGCATCACCTTACCTGATTTCAAGCTTTATTACAAAGCTGTGATCACCAAGACAGCATGGTACTGGCATAAAAACAGACACATAGACCAGTGGAACAGACTAGAGAGCCCAGATATGGACCCTCTACTCTATGGTCAATTAATCTTCGACAAAACAGGAAAAAATATACAGTGGAAAAAAGACAGTCTCTTCAATAAATGGTGCTGGGAAAACTGGACAGCTATATGTAGAAGAATGAAACTCGACCATTCTCTTACACCGTACACAAAGATAAACTCAAAATGGATAAAAGACCTCAACGTGAGACAGGAATCCATCAGAATCCTAGAGGAGAACATAGGCAGTAATCTCTTCGATATCAGCCACAGCAACTTCTTTCAAGATACGTCTCCAAAGGCAAAGGAAACAAAAGCGAAAATAAACTTTTGGGACTTCATCAAAATCAAAAGCTTCTGCACAGCAAAGGAAACAGTCAAAAAAACAAAGAGGCAACCCACGGAATGGGAGAAGATATTTGCAAATGACAGTACAGACAAAAGGTTGATATCCAGGATCTATAATGAACTCCTCAAACTCAACACACACAAAACAGGCAAACACATCAAAAAATGGGCAGAAGATATGAACAGACACTTCTCCAATCAAGACATACAAATGGCTAACAGAATATTATTTTGACTTTTTTAATATTCTTAGTGAAATCAATCTTAACGGTATTTTGCTTTTGTACACGTGTAATCCACATAAATCTTAAGTATACAACTTAGTAAGTTCTTACATATTTTTACAGACACAAAACCTCCACTCAGATCAAGATATAAAATAGTTTCATAACCTCAGATAACTTCCACATTTCCTGTTTTAACCAATATTTTCATCCCATCCTCAACTCAAGGCAATAACTCTTCTGATTTCTGTTACTAAGGTTTCCTGTCAAATGGAATTTAAAATCTTTCCCTTACTCACTTCACAATATAGGTAACTTCCTAAAATGCAAGGATTAGAAACTGCAAAGTATTCCTCTTCAAAACGTCAAACAATCTAAAAATATGACCTTCTGAAAATAACAGTGGTAGTTCATTTTACAAAAGATGATTTCCCAATAAAGAATTCTTCTCCCCAATATAGAATTCTTAAGTTTTAAGCCATGAACATAGATGGGTGAATGAAACTACAATTTCAAAAATTTTCAGTGTGTGAGAAAGCAAAAGTAGCAAATCAATACAAAAGACACCAACCAAATAAGGAGTATGCAGAGAAAAATCCATGAAATAAAATATTCACTTTAGAAAATACTATATTCAGAAAACAGCACATTATATTCTAATATATAATGAGAGATACTGAATCTATGTTGCATGACATAGAATGTTATGACAAAAGAGAACAGAGCAGAAAAGTGTTCCAGGAAATACTAACTGTGTGATTATACAAATAAAATCAATGAAAGAATTCACAAAGTTAAGAAAACTTGCAGATAACAGGAAAAAAATAAACAGGAGAGCAATTTTTAGAAAAATGCATTAATGCAAGAGTTCTACATTTGGCTAATGTCCGTCCAAAATGAAAAGAGAGGGACACCTGGGTGGCTCAGATGGTTCAGATCCAAAAGAATCTGCCTTTGGATCAGGACATAATAACATGGTACTGGCACTGAGCCCTGTGTTGCTGGGCTCGACGCTCAGAAAGGAGTTCCTTTTTCCTCTCCCTCTGTCCCTCCCCCAACTCGTTCACATGCTCTCTCTAAAATAAATAAATAGTCTTAAAAAAAAAAAGGAACAGCGAAAACCATGAGTAATGAATGATTAGAACAATATATGCAAAAATTATAGGTACTAATGGAAGCGAACCTGCAAATAAATATCCTCTGAGAGCCCAACCCAGTGAATATGGCAAAATCCACACCGAGACACATTAGTGTGTACTTCTGGAGAATAAGAAATAAAGAGACAATCTTAAAACCTTTCAGAGAGAGATGGGGAGATAGAAAAAAAAAAAACAAACAAACAGGGATACCAGTGAAAAATGTATACAAAAGCAATGATAAGGAATGTGTGAGGAATTGCAATATGAGGGAAATGCAGAAATATCTTTAAAATTCTGAATTCAGGAGAGCCTGGGTGGCTCAGTGGGTTAAGCCTCTGCCTTCAGCTCAGGTCATGATCTCAGGGTCCTGGGATCGAGCCCCGCATCAGGCTCTCTGCTCAGCAGGGAGCCTGCTTCCCCCTCTCTCTCTGCCTACTTGTGATCTCTGTCTGTCAAATAAATGAATAAAATCTTACATAAAATAAAATAAAATCTGAATGCAACTAACTGATATTAATAGATACCTTGTGAGTTTTAGCTGGAGACTATTCAGAAATCGAATAGAAGGGGCTTATAGGCTCAAGGGAGATTCCATGTTCTACATCTACATTTGCATGTCTGTATTCTTTTTTTTTTTTTTTTTTTAAAGATTTTTATTTATTTATTTGACAGAGAGAAATCACAAGTAGATGGAGAGGCAGGCAGAGAGAGAGAGGGAAGCAGACTCCCCGCTGAGCAGAGAGCCTGATGCCGGGCTGGATCCCAGGACCCTGAGATCATGACCTGAGCCGAAGGCAGCGGCTCAACCCACTGAGCCACCCAGGCCCCCCTGCATGTCTGTATTCTGCTGTTCTTTATTTGTCTAAAGAAGTGAGATACTTTTGCATTTATGGAAATGTGTAATAAAAATATAATGTCAATTCAGTGGATGGGGAGAGATAACACACTGCCATAACCCCTTTTAACATTAAAATTCAAACATGTTTAATTTTTAAATTGAAATATCTGAATTTGATTTAAATGTATTTCTTTTTTAATAGGATATTTATGATTATTGTCATAATTACAGAATATACATACAAAATCTATGTAAGGAAAAATTATTTTTACAATTGAGAGCATGCAGAAATATATTATGAACAGATTGTTTTGTTGCTTTTTAATTATCATTAAACATTTGTTTTAGGGAGTAAATGGAGCTATATAACTATAGAAGTTCTAACCTGGAAAAGGGTGCTTTACTCACAATGCATGAGAGAAATCAAATATATTAAATGTCTTTGTATGAGTTGGCAAGTTTAAGAACCTTTTTTTTAAGGTATAGATTTCATGTGCCAAGTTTTTGTGGTGAAATATAACTTTTACCTTATTTATGGACACTGCAAATCATTTCCATTAAAAAAATATATATGAACTACTACCACGGATTCTGTTTTTGCCAGTAACCTGTCTGTTTCAATTTTCCCTGCTTCAGCTCCCAAAGGAAACTGTTATTTCCATATTCTTACCGGTTTGCAACAACTCAAAACAAGTGGATTGTAAATCAGTGAGAAGAGCAATTTTACAGCAGATCAAAGATGAAACACTAGGCACGGAGAGCACTGAAAATATAGTTCAGTTGCCTTTTCTGTTTCATCTTCAGAAAGACCTATCATCACTAAAGACAACCATAATGCAGTGAAAATTGCATTTGACTTGACATTCAAAAAACCTGGGTTACAGATCTGCCTCTCCCTGCCTGTATGAACTTGATCAACTCACCAATAATATTCGCATCCTTTGCTTTTTACATAAACTTTGGATAATATCAGATTTAACTAAATGAAGCTGTGTATATTTGACCATATTTTATATACAAGAACCCAACAGTTTCAGATGATTCATTCTTACAGAAGTTATCTCATTCTGTTGCTCTGTACACTAAATGAGAAAATGGAGAAAAGTTTGATAAAATGCCATTTGTGAACATTAAGTTGACCCACTTTGAAAATATTCTATTTAAATTTAAGTAATATCAGCAACACGATTTGTGTTTAAAGAGATTTACTCCAAAGTCAAAGAATAAAAATGCAACCAATTAAAATTTAGTGATAATCCTGTATTAAATTATTTCTTTTAAACCCAATTCACTGTGGAAATCTTAAAACATGAAAACTTCATTTGTATCTTACTGATGTGTAGCACAATGAATAGGGGAATATATAAGTGTATTAGACTCAGATCTGGGCTCAAATTCTTGTTTTGTCACTTACTCCTTTGATGCATTTTCTGATTCTGGTTTGAACCTCTTTTCTCAAAATGACAGAAACTGGGCCACAAAATGAATAATTTTTCAAGGAAAGATTGAGGTTATTCTAATCATTCTTTGAAACCCAATTATACGCAAAATTATCTGATATATATAAAAGTAGTTCCCTTAAATTTGAAAGTTTCTAAATGATCATGATATTGCTCATATACTTTTTAATGTTAGGAGACAATAATATCTTACCTTTAATTAATAATAGAGTTTAATGCTAATGGCGAATTTATTTGATACTGTAAGAAAACTATATCTGGTTCTTCTACTATGTTTTTTCAACATAATTTATTTTGGAATTTGGTGGATTCACTATTGAGAGTGAGACTGTATTATTGTTATTGTTTGCATTCCACATACACAGAATTTCTCCCCAAAGATTCAGAAATTCACGTTTCCTGCAGGTTTATAAAGGATCTATATGCTAGATTAATAAAGGTTAATAATTTTAGAAACTTAAAAATGCAGAGAAAATTCCAATGTGGATATAGTATGTCTGTATGTCAACAGTCTTTCTTTCCACAATACCAGCCCCATGATTATCATGTTCTCCACAAAAATAAATGGGCTTACTGAATCCTACTCTCTTTGCCCTGACTTGCTAATATTTTCTAAAACACACACCCACAGATGATATTGCCATTTCCAGTCTCTCACAATGAAGAGACTTAGAACATTTAAGTTCTCAGAAGGCTGCTAATGGTGCAGAAGCTGAAAAGTCTGTGAATCTGTAAACATCTCAGGTCCCCATTGTAAGCCCCGTTCATAAATTCAGGGTCATTTTCCTGTTTTCTGTTCAACTACTAGGAGATGAAAGCATCTTCACATTTGCCATTATTTCCCTTCTACTAATCCACATTTCATTGGTTTAAACACAACAGTAAAATAAAATTGCCATTTAATAAGAGAGTTACCTCTACAGAAGGTGAGTGGCACTAATAATGTGTGTTGATATGCTGTATAATAAAGACATTTAAAGCCTCACTGACCATCTTTTCTTTTCTCACAGAACATTCTTGTTGATAAAGTAACCAAAATCACAGGACACCTAAAAGAAAATACAATGATGATGTTCTATATATGAGATGACATGTATCTTTAGAGCTTTGGTCCCTAAACTGTCAGTCATTTTTTAAATTATGTATTTTATGCCCAACTGGAAAGCAACAACTGAATACAGATTCTATTTAATTATTGACCTGATTAAATGAAAATCTAATACTATCAATTGCTAATAAGATAAAAGGTTATTGGTAAAGTCACTTACTGGTTAGATTTATTCGAAAAAAAAAATTTCTGGAGCAGCTGTGGTCATTGTAATTTTTATTGGCTTTTTGCTTGTAGGACCTGGGTGTTTTTAAAGAATCAAGATATTTATATACCATCCAAAAAGCAGGTTTCTAGGAGACCAGCTCATTCTTGTTCTTCACCTTTACTTCAGTAGTACTCTGGACTAAAACTCAGGATTATTTGCCTGGCAAAAAATACGTACTTACTAGTACAAGGAGATACAGTATAGGTTTGTCTGTGTGTACTTATGTGTTGGGAGTATGTGTATGTACATATGCACAGAAAATGTTTCAAATGTAGGACTACACAAAAAAATTTCTGGGTAAATATCCCATATTGGTCTTCATCCTCTCCAAGAATCCTAAAGTAAATAATAATAGTCTTGGGCTTTCCTCCCATCCAGTGAAATAGACTTTGGGTTGGAGATGGTGCTAGAAACAGGGCCCTGAGCTATATACCATTATCTCTGGGTTAGGGTAAGATGTGGTAACAGTTAAAACAGCAAGTGAAGAGTAGTATCTTGTCTACACTAACAAATTTGTCATCTTAAATAGAAAGGTGAATACCCACATAAAGTATAAATTGGGACAGGTGATGTGATTACAACCTCTTCCCAATTTCCATCAAATCTAAGGCATGTAATTAACATTTAATTGTAAGGTTTATATCTTAATGGCTTGAAATAAGGGAGAGGATCATTGAAAAGAATGTTACCAATGTGGCACCATCAAAAGAATCTGAGAACTATTTTCCTAAAGTGCTCTCTGATCCAATAGCCAAATTTTTCTTTGTATATAATTTGAAAAATGACACTGTATTTTTTTTAAACTGACCCAACTCAGTCTGACTTTCCAGATATCAAGGCATTCTGATTGAGAACATTTGGACCAGAACAGAACTTTACTAATGTATGATCTATTTTAACACATGAACTTTTTTTTTAAACATTTTATTTATTTATTTGACAAACAGAGATCACAAGTAGACAAAGCAGCAGGCAGAAGGAGAGGGGGAAGCAGTCTCCCTGCTGAGCCCAATGCGGGGCTCGATCCTAGGACCCTGAGTTCATGACCTGAGCTGAAGGAAGAGGCTTAACCCCTTGAGCCACCCAGGCGCCCCAACACATGAACATTTTAACACACGTACTTACTGCTATAGCTATACTTCAGGTTAAAACCCAATTCCTTAACAACTTTTCCTAAAATTTTATTAATCATGTTACAACATATGATAAGCTACACAAATTAATAGTATGGCATTTTGTATCTATTCCATTGTGTTAGACATTTACTAAAAACTTCACTGCAAATTGCTGTCATACATTTCCCTTTGAGGTTCTAAAAATTCACTTTCATTTTATCACTCATTTAAAAAACGTACCCTCAATAAAGTGTATTTATGACATTTAGTTAGATGTATTAAACTTTTTAAGAGCTACAGACCGAACTCATATTTATTAAAAATAAATTGCTCCAAAAGATATAAGCATTAATAAGAAAAAAAAATCAGGTAACAAAAAAAGGAAAATGTCCACTTCATTTCTAATTCAAAACTGTACATAAGAATTACTTTCAAACATCATTTATCCTTCCTGAACTAGCAAATATTAAAATGATACTAGCTGAAATATAACTAAAATAAAGCCATGAATTAAAAAACACTTTGAGGGGCACCTGGGTGGCTCAGTGGGTTAAGCCTCTGCCTTCGGCTCAGGTCATGATCTCAGGGTCCTGGGATCGAGCCCCACATCGGGCTCTCTGCTCAGCTGGGAGCCTGCTTCCCTTCCTCTCTCTCTCTACCTGCCTCTCTGCCTACTTGTGATCTCTCTCTCTTTCAAATAAATAAATAAAATCTTAAAAAAAAATTAAAAAATAAAAAACACTTTGAGAAGACTGTGCCTTTACTGATACTCTTACGTACTTCTTAGATATATATTTTATATCTAAGATAGATAGATATATATTTTTGATAGATATATACTTAGATATATATTTTTGTCTTATAGAGCTGTAGTTCTCTTTATATACTCTTGATATAAGTTCTTATATATAAGAACTTATAAGATATAAGATACTTATATAAGATATAAGATATAAGAACTTAAAAGAATATATGATATATATTTTATATCTAAGATAGATATATATTTTAGATAGATATATACTTAGATATATATTTTTGTCTTATAGAGCTGTAGTTCTCTTTATATACTCTTGATATAAGTTCTTTGATACATATTTAGCATGTATATATTGTCCCATACCATGATTGTGTCCTTATTTTCTCAGTGGTATCTTTTTTTAATCATTTTATTAGAAATAATTCCAAATAGGTTATGAGGAAAACTAATTAAGTTTGATGAGTTTTTCAAAAACTCTTAATGAAGATGTATTCACCAATAAATAATAAACATCAGCAGAACTATTACACTGGGCAAAGAGTCAGACTGATACCAAAAAGCAACATGCAACATAAAAAAGATCAATGGTATCTTTTTAAGAGTAGAAAATTTTAGTTTTTTGGTAAAATGCAACGTATCATCTTTCTTTAAAGTTTTTTTTTTTTTTTGTAATCCATATTTGCTTAACCTGAGATCATAATAATCTTCTTTATTTTCTACTAAAAATACCTTAGGTTTAGCTTTTACATTGAAGCCTGTGGTCCATTTTAAGGTAACCATAATGATTTGTTTGAGGAAAAGTCTGAGGTTCATTATTTTCCATATGGATACCCAATTACTTCAGTATAATTTGCTTGAAAAACTATTAGTTCCTCATGAATTAACTTGGCATGTTTGTCTAAAATCACTTTGTCTAAAATCTATTTATGAATTCTTTGTTCTGTTCCATTTATCACTATGTTACCTTTTTTTAAAAAGAATCATTTATTTTAGAGAGAGAGAGAGTGCACATACATACACGTGTGTGCATCATGAGTGGTCGGAGGGGCAGAGGGAGAGAATCTCAAACAGATTCCCTGCTGAGCACAGAGCCCAATCCTGGACTCATTCTCACAATCATGACCTCTATGAGATCATGACCTGAGCCAAAACCAAGAGCTGAACACTTACCTGACTGAGCCACCCAGCTGCCCCCTATCTCTAGGTTAACTTCATGCCAATTCCACACTGTCTATATTGTATTAGTTTTACAGTAAATCATGAGATTAGGTCATATAAGTCCCCTAATTTTCTGTCAAAATTATCTTGACTATTCTACATTCTTTACATTTTTATGTAATTTTAGAAATAGCTTGCCAATTCCTATATAAGAAAGGCTGTTAGGGTCTTGACTGTAATTGTGGTTAATCTGCAGATAATTTTCAGAGAAAATTGATATTTTTAACAGTACAAAAACATTTTGTAGTTTCCAGTGTATTAGCTTTGTGTAATTCAAATAAATTATTCAATTTATTTCTAAGAATTTCTCACTAAGGCTTGAAAATAACAAGTTTAATTTCATTTTCCAACTGTTCCTTATTAGTATATAAAAGACTTTGTATCTGTCTATATCTCTATTTACCTATCTATTTATAAAGATAGAGATAGTCTTTTTATTGTGGAATCTTTCAAACTTACTTACTATATCTAACAACTGTTCTCTAGTTTTATTAACATTTTCCACATAGATATTCATGCTTAATTATTTTTAATACATCCTCCTCTTATTTCATTGCACTGGCTAGGGACACCTAGGAAAAATTAAATACATGTAGTAAGAACTGACATTATTGTCTTTCACAAAAGCATATTATACTACCTGTCAATGTCCTCTGTCAAATTGGGGAAGTTTTCTTCTATTTTATTTTTCTGAGACTATTTACCATGAGTTCTTAGTACATGTTTGGTAAAGGAATTATGCACAGTGCAGCTAAGGGGTTCGTGTACAATGAAGTTTCACATGCCTGCAAAGGCCTTATACATTGTCAAATGAAAGTTTAAATTTATTGTAGAAATGCACCTACATGTTTCTAAGGAGGAAGGAAGGAAGGAAGGGAAGCACTTCTGGAGCACTGAAGAAATGATGGGGAAATAGGTCAACTGGAGTACTTTGGGTTCTTAGAGTATGAACAAAAGAAAGCCTTCTGAGGAGCAAGCCAGATGCATAGAATATTTTTAGAATAGGACAATGTATATGGTGTAATTGGTAAGGATATATCCTATGAGTAGGTGACATTGAATTTTCCCCCACGGATTTTTATATCTCAATTGTGGTAAGAAATAAAAACATGTAAAAATCAAAGAAGTTTCCACAAAGGAATTTCAGGAAAAAAATGCTAGTTGGACTGAAGAAAAGATGCCTTCCTTTCACTCTGTTAAAAGATTATCCCACATAAATGTCCTTTACATAGGTAGAGTCCTGAGTAGAAAAACCATATAGCAATTTAACTAGATGCAGAAAAAGCACTTGACATAATTTAACATGCAGTCACATAAAAACCCTGAGAAAACTGGTAATGAGTGTGACTTTGCTAAATATGAAAAAATAAATCTATGAAAAAATTACAGGTAATGTTATATCCGATGGTAAAGGCTAAATGAATTCATTGTCGACACCAGGGCAAATTTTTCTACTTTTATCATCCCAACAAAACTCCATGCAGAAGACCCTAGCCAGAGCAATAATGAAAGAAGAAGAAATGATATAGAAAGGAAAAAAATATTATTTGCACATGACAAGATTGCCTGCATAGAAAAATCCTAAATCATCTGAAAAAAAAAAAAGAGAAAAAAAAAGATAGTAGAACTAAAAACTGAGTAAGCAAAGATGTAGGTTACAAAGTCAAACATAAAAAATTAATTATATTTATACTAGCAATGAAGAATTGGAAACTAAAATTAGAATAAAACAAAAAACTGAAAGGAGGGATTAATAGAGACTGTGAACTCTGAGAAAAAACTGAGGGTTTTGCGGGGAGGGCGGGGTTGGGAGACCCCGGTAGCAGGTATTAAGGAAAGCACGTATTGCATGGAGCATTGGGTGTGGTGCATAAACAATGAATTATGGATCACTGAAAATAAAATAAAATAAAATAAAATTTTAAAAAAGGAAAAAATTAAAAAATACATTCACTGAAAAAGTTGAAATAAATACATATAACTCTAATAAAATAAATGCAATATTTGTATACATAAAATTACAAACTATTGATAATAGAAGTTAAAGAAGACAAACAAATGGAAAGAAACAACATTCATAGATTTAAAGATTCAATACTGTTAAGATAGTACTTCTTTCAAATTTATTTATAGATTCAGTACAGTTTCAACAAGCCCAGTAGGACACTTTGAAAAACCTGACGAGTGATTGTTAAATTTCGTATAGAAAAGGAAAGTACTTCAATAGCCAAAACAAATTTTAAAAACAAAGAACAAAGTTGGAAGGCTCACACTACCTGATTTCAAGAATCACTATAAAGCTTCTACTAAACATAGCACAGTGTAGCACAGATGAAAGGGTAGACACATAAATCACCGAAAAAACATGAGTCTTGAAATAGAATCATTTGTTTATGGTCAATTGTTTTTCCACAAAGTTATAAAGACAGCTCAATAGATGAATGCTATTTTTTTAAACAAATGGTGCTGAGACAATCAGATATCTATATGTGCAAAAAAGGTAAAGAAAAGGAAAAAAGAAATTTGAGCCATATCTTCATCATAAGCAAAATTTTGGGTAGAAATAAATTACAGACAAATATAAATTCTAAAACTGTAAGACGTCTAGAAGGAAGAAACTAGAAAAAAAATTTTTTGCTCTCCTGGATTTGTCAAGATATTTTGCATAAGGACACAAAAAGAATGAAGCAAAGAAAATAACCTGATAAATTAAATTTGAACAAAATTAACAGTATTGGTCTTCAAAAGACTCTTTAAGAAGATGAAAGGATGAGGTACAGATTGGGAAAAAATTTTAACAAATATTTGATATAGAAATAGTATCTATAATGCATAAATTACTCTCATAGCTTAAGAAAAAAAAGAGGAAAACAATTCAATTTGTAAAATGGGCAAAGACTTGAAAAAGATTTACATATGGTAAATCAAGGCATGAAAAATTATGCAACAACATCAGCCATGAGGAAAATATATTTTAGAGCCACAGAGAAATAGCAGTACATCCCTATTAGAATCAATAAAATTTACCCAAAGAAGTGACAATACCTATCATTGTCAAGAATGTGGAGTATCTGGAATTCTCAAGACTCCTTGATTAGAATGCAAATGACTGATCCACTTTGCAAAACATCTTGGTAGATTATTCAAAAATTAAAAAATGCACTTCATGGGGGGCCTGGGTGGCTCAGTGGGTTAAGCCTTTGCTTTCAGCTCAGGTCATGATCTCAGGGTCCTGGGATTGAGCCCCGCATCAGGCTCTCTGCTCAATAGGGAGCCTGCCTCCCTCTCTCCCTCTCTCTGCCTGCCTCTGCCTACTTGTGATCTCTGTCTGTCAAATAAATAAAATCGTTCAAAAAAAATGCACTTCATGTACAACTGACGATATTCAACAAAAGAAATGAAACAGTTGTTCACAACAAAAACTGGCTGTGAATATTTATATCACTTTTATTCCTAATTACCAAACCTGGAAATGCCCATCAGCTGATGAATGAATAGCCATGGTACTCCTTACAATTAGATTCTACTCAGAGATACAAAGGAATGTATTAATGGTACATGTAACATGTAATGGTCCCAAAATAATGTTGTCTAGTTCTATTTATGTACATTCTGAAAAGGCAAACAAATGGGGATAGCCTATAAATAACTGCTGAGGGCAGAGAGTGGGAGGAGAGATTAACAACAAGGAAAAGCTGTAATATTTAAATACAATTATATATGACTAAAATATTCAGTGGGAAAATTATCTCTGCTAATTTTAGTATAATATTGTGGTGTGAATTACAAAATACTAGTAGAAATACATTTTTTATTAAAAACACTGGTGGTGATACCTGAGATTTCTATCGAAGTATCAAATACATGTTTTTTAAATAGATCCAAAATAGGAAAGTTAGGAAGGTTCAAGGTAAATATTATCTTATTTATATTTTGAAATGTCACTTTGCCTTCTGTGTAGTGAACAACCAAAAAAAAAAAAATTATATACAAAAGGAGTGTTTTACAGGCCAGCAAACCAATATAACTTGGAAGAGTAGAAGAAAAAGACCAGATACAATATTTGTTCTCAGAGGTAGAACTGACAGAGTTTACAGATGGCTTCTTTGTGACACCAAAGGAAAGGGTTGGCTAAAGAATAAATCGAGGTTATAGCTTGAAAATTGCATATGGTTAGAAAACTTATTTGTAGTGGTATAGGTATTGATATTTATTTTGTTTTCTTTTCTTTCTTTCTCCCCATCCTCCCCCTCCCCCACTCCACCGCCCCTGAGGAGGAGTAACTGAGAAATGTAGTGAGGAAGAACGAAGAGTATTTTGACAGTTCCATTTTGGACATGGTAAATTTGAGATGTCAGGGGCGATAAAGGTACAAATAAAACTATGCAATAAACTAAATGAGACTCAAGTTGAAGGGAGAAGTTCAGACTAAAGATCGTTATTTGAGAACAAAATAGAAAATAAACTGGTGTTAATTAAAACATAAGCTTGTAAAAGTCAAGTTAAAAGATGTAGAAGGTAAAATAAAGGGAATTCAAGACAACCTCTGAACACTCTAAAATCTGTGTGTTTGGTAAAGTAGAGAAATCAGCCAAAGGGACAGAGAAGGAGCAGCGAAAGCAATAAGAAGAATGTTAAAAAGACACGGTGTCAAATAATATAAGAAAGGAAAGCATCCAAAGCTTCTATAAAAAAAAAAATCAAATAATACAACCTCAGAAAGTGTCTTTGCTAGATCAGTGAGGGCCACAAACTCTTTGGCACTTTTCTTGTGAAGAGAGATTTCCAATTCCCTTTACTCTTAATATGCTACTGAGTGTTCTAACCAAGAGCATGGTAGAAGTAACTCTTTGCCAGTGTCTTGGCCTGAGTCTTCAGAGCCTGGAACTTACCTTCATAGCTCTTAGACTGTTTTCCTTGGGAAACAAGTCATCAGGAAAAAATCTAACCCCCCCTATGGCCACCTTTCTGTAAGGAACCCCGAGGTAGCTACATGAAAGACCACATTAAGAGAGACATATTAATGGAAATGCCTATAGAAGATTCAAGTCTCACCTGCCAAATGTTGTAACAACATAAAACAGCAAGGACAGCTTAGCCAGTCCATAAACACTTGGAAATATGAGTTTGATAATAAATTGCTATTTTAAGTCTCTAAGTTACTGACTTTAAAAACTTACTCACTGGATGCCTGGGTGGCTCATTGGGTTAAGCCGCTGCTTTTGGCTCAGGTCATGATCTCAGGGTCCTGGAATCGAGTCCCGCATCAGGCTCTCTGCTCAGCAGGGAGCCTGCTTCCTCCTCTCTCTCTGCCTGCCTCTCTGCCTACTTGTGATCTCTCTCTGTCAAATAAATTAATGAAATCTTTAAAAAAAAAAACAACAAAAAAAAAAACTTACTCACTATAGGCCGCAAATTCTCTTCATTTTAATAAGCTTTACAAAAACCCCCTTTTTAATTTGTTATCTCTAGTTCTGTCAGATTATTATTCTTAAATTTACTTTGTTTTATCTTCAATGACTTTACAAAGTAATATGCGGTTTCTTATTTTATAATATTATTTTCAGATTTTTAGTTTCAAACTATGTATTTCCTAAATGCTACACTGCATTTTACTTCCAACTTGTCTGTAATCTTCCTGCTGCCAAATTAGTTACCTTTTATTTTATAATTAATATTATAGACAACAAATTGTATCTGTATCTTTCTAATTATTGCTTTATTTCCCTCTTTCATAATTAATTGTCTTTTTGTTAAACTACACGCTTCACACATTTCTTTAGAAAAGGCTGGTGAATAATCTAACTGGAATTTTTCAAAAATTTGCCTGCACTATTAAATGGCAGATTACCTGGATAAAAAATTCAAGTTAGGACATGACATAATTTTTCCAAGGTAATTTCAATCTTCTCTGTTTTTGTTTTAATAAAAACTTTACCTGTTGATTATCCCTTTATATAATCATTATTGCTTACTTTAGTTGCTTCCATTTATCTTTTAAGTTCTACAGTTTTAAGAACTTGCAATATGTATATGTATTTCCATGTATTTCCTCTGGTTGAAATCACTCATTGCCTTTACTTTATTTTTTAAAAAAGTTTTAATTTGGAAAAGTTCTTCAATGTTCTTTATCTTTTGTGACATTACATTCTCAAATTTTCATTTGAAAAGTTTTATAAATTTCACTTGTTTTATAAATTTTCCTTTAGTTTCGCTTTGCCTAATATCATGAGTAAGTTCACGTTGTTCATTTTGACAGAAATACAGTATTATGACATTGTGTCTTCACATAAAGAGGCATTGCAAGATATTAGTTTATCCATTATTGATTATGTAATTAAAATTGCATACTATTAATCAAATTCCAATTTTCTGCCATTCCTTGCCTTTGCATCTATGTTCTCTTTTATTATGAATTTTGGTTCCAAATATCAGTGTATTGACTCACTTCCTCAATCCTACAACACAAAAAATAAAGTCCAAATTGCTATCCTGACAACACTGTGAAAAGGAAACCGAAAATGCTAAAAATAAAGAAGTGACAACTTATTCTGGATGGAATCACATGTATGTTGGAAATTACCAATATTGTCTATTATATTTCTATTTGTTTAAAATTACTTAGAGCTGCACATAATTAACATTTAAAATAAGCATAGTTTTAGGAAAGACATTGCAGAAATGAAGGAAAATCTTACAGTCAGAGAGTAATCAGGAGTAGAAGTCAAACATGGTTCGTACAGTTGGAGGACTGTATCTATCCTTAGAGGTTAATTTTCCATTGGCTATAAACCCCAGAGAATCAAGGTGCTAAAAATAAATTTGTTATATAAAATGAAGAGAAAACTTTGTTACATTTATCAAACTAGAAATACAAACTCTGCACCACTGCACAGAGACTCAGTATAAGGGCAGGTCATCTACCCCAAATTATGAGTGAATAACAGAACCATTCACTCAGAACCAGTTTGAACCATGTACATACACTGTGGGATAGTTTAAATTCCACTACCCAACCAGGTTGAGATCCCCTAACCAAGCTGTTAATGGTTAACTTGATCTTAAATTGCTTATATACATAGAAAACTGACAAAAGGAAAACCAAAACATAACAAAACAAAACAACAACAACAACAAAAACCAACTTTCCCAAGAGGACACTTCCATAAACCAGAGCATGTGTTACTCTTACAATATACTTCTGAAGAAGAGTTCATTCCCATAAATACAGAACACATGAGCAAATAACTCTTACTTCAGAAGTCAGCAGTCCCAGTTAACAGGAACATTTCAGACTAAGTGCTAGTGTACGAATATAATAAATTAGTATCATAGTTCACAAAACAGCAGGAAAATATATTTTTTATTGCAGACATGTGGCAGAAGTCTCACTTATCAGTTAAAGCTGAATTCAGGCCCTGCTGTGGTTATATATATATATTGCATAGTTATATTATCAGGAGAACAAAACCACAAAGGTTTCATATTTCAAAATATCAGTTATCACATGAATTTTTGGAATATGGCTAGCATTTTGGTTAAATAAAGAATAAAAAACTTGTTTTATTTCCTAACTCTGAAAAAAAATTATAAGAAAGCTTTTGATATCAACCCATTTAACATGTTTGGGATACATAGTATTTCAAAGGAAAGTAGATGAATTCTTTGAATGTTCATAAAAATTGTGATTTTCTGCTAAAAGAGCTTTTCTATTTCACTCTGATTTCCATATTAATAGCTTAATTTGCATAAAATATACCTATCCTGTTTACTTTCTCTTATTTGTGAATGCATTTGGAACTCTTCTCAAATCCTTTCCACAGGAGCTTTATGGCAACATTTATTATCAAAAAAATAATAATAATAAATGTAAAATCAGCAGGAAACCACTGTATCTTCTTAAAAATTTCTCTCTCTAAAGTCTCTTGTGAATTCCAAATATGAAACTCACTAGGGCAATATCAAAAGATTTGTTGCCCAACTGAAATGTTTTTATATTCATTTCAATATAGAGTAAATGGTCATCCCTTTTTGTGTGCTATTAAAATAAAAAACAGAGACAAGCCTTAAAAATTTCCTGAACAGATAAAAGCAGTTCAGTCCAACAAGCAAAGTTTAATTTAATGTATTTTGCAAGACTAACTTGACCTGGGTCGTTTCTTGCTTATACCTCTGGAAAACTTAAACTGTTTCCCAAATTTGATATGAGGCAACCATTAAATAATTACTTATCAGTAAAGAGAATTCTAATAGTATAACTAACAGCCATGAAGATAATCAGTCACTACCTTCTCATTAAATATATATATATATATATATATATATATATATATAACAATATTCATCCTAAGCCTTATTCCATGTTTTGGCTTGGTGCTCAGTTCATGACCTTTTTGCTGTGTGCCCAGTAAATGTTTACTGATCACTACTTTGATATTTCACCAGCTTAACCTCTCCTCTATCATTTCTGAATTTTTGCATTGTTTATCTCCATCATGCTTCAAAATTCTTTCTAAAATTTCCTGATACAATTTCTGGGTAAAATTACTAATTATTCAAAAATAACTGGAGTAACTATGGTCAACTAATCTCTGAGAAAGCAGGAAAGAATGCCCAATGGAAAAGAGACAGTCTCTTCAACAAATGGTGATGGGAAAATTGGACAGCCACATGCAGAAGAATGAAACTGGACTAATTCTTCACACTACACATAAGAATAGACTCAAAATGGATGAAAGACCTCAATGTGAGACAGGATTCCATAAAAATTCTTGAGGAGAACACAGGCAGCAATCTCTTCAACCTAAGCCACAACAACTTCTTCCTAGAAACATCACCAAGGAAAGGGAAGTAAGGGCCTTCGTCAAGATCAAAAGCTTTTGCACAGCAAAGGAAACAGTCAACAAAACCAAAAGACAGCCAACAGAATGGGAGAAGATATTCGCAAATGACATACCAGGTAAAGAGCAAGTATCCAAAATCTATAAAAAACTTATCAAACTCAACACCCAAAGAACAAATAATCCAATCAAGAAATGGGCAGAAGACATGAACAGACATTTCTGTAAAGATGACACCCAGATGGCCCACAGACACATGAAAAAGTGCTCCACATCACTCGGCATCAGGGAAATACAAATCGAAACCATAGAGAGGTACCATCTCACCCCAGTCAGAATGGCTAAAATTAACCAGCCAGGAAATGACAGGTGTTGGTGAGGATGTGGAGAAAGGGGAACCCTCTCACACTGTTGGTGGGAATGCAGGCTAGTGCAACCACTCTGGAAAACAGTGTGGAGGTTCCTCAAAAAGTTGAAAATAGAGCTACCCTATGACCCAGCAATTGCAGTACTGGATATTTACCCTAAAGATACAAGTGTAGTGATCTGAAGGGGTACATGCACCCAAATGTTTATAGCATCAATGTCCACAATAGATGAGTGGATAAAGAAGATATGATATACATATATATGTACACCATATCATATATATATGTATACCATATCTTCTTTATCCATTCATCTATTATATATATATGTACATATATACATATATGTATGTAAAGTGGAATATTATCCATTATCCATTCATTATCCATTCACTATCTTTATCCATTCATCTATTATATATATATATAGGAATACTATGCAGCCATCAAACTCCCTGAAATCTTGCCATTTGCAACAATGTGGATGAAACCAGAGGATATTATGTTAATTGAAATATGTCAATAAGAGAAAGACAATTATTATATGATCTCACTGATATGAGGAATTTGAGAGGTAAGGAGGGTGGTTGTGGGGTTAAGGAGGGAAAAAATGAAACAAGATGGAACTGGGGAGGAAAACAAACCATAAGAGACTCTTAATCTCTGGAAACAAATAGAAGGTTGCTGGGAGGGTGCAGGAGGAGGCATAGGGTGGCTGGGTTATGGACATTGGGGAGGGTATGTGCTATGATGAGTGCTGTGAATTGTTTAAGACTGATGATTCACAGACCTGTATCCCTGAAGCAAATAATACATTATAGGTTAATTTAAAAAATAATTGGAATAAAATGACAGTTTTAAATTTTCCAATTTAACTCTAATCCTGGTGTCAAAAATCACAGAAAATGGTAGAAACAGAGGAAATATTTGCAAATCAAATTCTGATAAGGGTTTCATACCCAAAGTATATAACTCATACAATTTAATAGCAAAAAATGCAAATTAGAAAATGGGCAAAGGATCTGAATAAACATTTTTACAAAGACAAACAGATGGTCAGCAGACACAATATGCTCAATATCAATAATCATCAGGGAAATGCAAGTCAAAATCCCAATAAGAGATCACCTCACACTTGTTATAATTATCAAAAAGAAAGGAAATTACAAGTGTTTGTAAGGATGTGGAGAAAAGGTAACCCATGTAAACCCACATACAGTGTTGGTTGGACTGTAAATTTGTCCAGCCTATGTACAACAGTACAGAGATTCCTTAAAAGATTAAAAATAGAACTACCATATGATACAGCAATTCCACTTCTAGACATTTATCCAAAGAAAATGAAAACATTAATTTGAAAAGGCAGACGCAACCCAATGTTTACTGAAGCATTATTCACAATAGTCAAGATATAGGAACAAACTAAGGGTCCATCGGTGCATGAATGGATAAAGAAAATGTAGATATACGTACATCATAACAGAATACTACACAGCCACAAAATGAATTCTTGCCATTTGTGACAAATTGATGGATCTCGAGGGCATTTTGATAAATGAAGTGAGACAAAGGCAAATATCTCCACATATGACCTCACTTATATGTAGAATTTAAAAAAAAGCTCATAGATAGAGAACATAGGTGGTTACCAGAGGCAAGGGGTGGGGGATACTAAAATAGATGGAGAAAATCAAAGTCATGGGTATAAGTTACATTAACAATAATAACAACAAAAGTAGCTTTGTTTTTGTTATTTCTTCTGGATCTTTGGAATGGTTATAGCATATGAGATTGTTCTCAGTGGATTCTCATACAGAATCTCATTCCAGTTCTAGTTTTTAATTCAAGAATATAGTTTTGAGGCCTGTTGTTACAGTCAGTATAAAACCTGATTATATGAAACTGAGTAAGCAAAAGAATGGTTTGCAGTTTTGTATAGTATTAAAGAGAAAATAATCCTGAATGAAAATTTACTGACACTGTTGAATATTTTTTAGTTACTAAGTAGCTGCATGCAAGGGAAATTCTAATACTCCATCTTTAGATATGGAATAAGTCCATTTTCATATTTCAAATTTTAAGAACTAAGATTTTAAAAATATACTTTTCTCAGTAAAAATGATTTGATATTTGTTACTTGAGTAATCTAAGGTCCAATATGCTAATGAGATTGCCTTCCCAGAAACCTGTCTATGGGTGTCATTACTGCATACACACAGTGGTTTCCAACCATAAAACTAATTTTCCACTTTTCAATGGTCATATTTTACAGTTTAGGTACACCTCCCCATAACCTCTCTTTGTTTGGCTAGAACTTTTACATTACTAGATAGTAGTTTGGTGGGAATATTGATGGAAATAATAACCTTGATGCATACCAATAAATCTATGTACATATATTCAGCACCTAGATAAATTTCCTACAATGGAAATTGTTTTCTAAATTCACTCACTAGTGATAATGCTTTTAAAGATTTTTATTTATTTATTTGACAGACGGAGATCACAGTAGGCAGAGAAGCAGGCAGAGAGAGAGGAGGAAGCAGGCTCCCCGCTGAGTAGAGAGCCTGATGCGGGGCTCAATCCTAGAACCCTGGGATCATGACATGAGCCGAAGGCAGAGGCCTCAACCCACTGAGCCTCCCAGGTGCCCCAGTGATACTGCTTTTAAAGTGTAAAAACCTAGGGGTGCCTGGGTGGCTCAGTGGGTTAAGTGTCGACTCTTGATTTTGCCTCAGATCATGATCTCAGGGTTGTGAGAGTGAGCCCCGAGTTGGCCTCCTCACCGGCCATGGAGCCTGCTTAAGAATCTCTCTCTCCTCTCTGCCCCAATCTCCTCTAAATATTTTTTTTTTTAAGTGTAAAAGCCTGGATGGATTATTTATCTACCTGTATTTAATTTGCCTTGTGGCGCTGTACTCAAATTAAGCAAGTTAGTTCTATTCTCAAAGAAAAATGACAAAATATTTGGTAGCTTGGTTTTCTAAAAAGCCACTGAGTGAGGTTATTTTTTTTAAAGCTTTTATTTATTTATTCATGAGAGGCAAAGAGAGAGAGATGCAGGAGAAGCAGGCTCCCCACTGAGCAAGAAGTCTGATGCAGAACTCCATCCCAGGACCCCGGGATCATGATCTGAGCCAAAGGCAGACAACCATCTGAGCCACCCAGGCACCATTGAATAAGATTTTAAATTATCTCCTAATGCAAAATAGCTGCTATAACAAAATGGCCAAGTCAACATATTGAATAGTAATCAATTTTGTAAGTGTCATGTATATAATTCATGGGGCTGCAAACACATTCTGGGCCAGTCAGTCACAGCCTTTTCATATACTTGGAAGCCATTAGTCTGGGACATTTAACTTGACCAGCACATGTGCAACTAAGGTCCATTGCACAGAGCATAATCTCTCTTATAAGTAAAATGGCCAAAAATGATCATGGAAACATTTATTATGAACAGAAGAATAAACTTGCAGAAGCCAGTGTATAGAGGAAATTTTGGTTTGTGCATCATTGTCTGGTAGAAACAGTTTCTTGCAGTGAAATGCACATCCTAGACGTTAAATCCTGAAACTTCATAATGGTGGAAGTCATTAGAAGAACTTGGTAAGATTATTTGTAATAGGAATCCAGAAAATTTTTCTTGGATTTTTTTTTAAGATTTTATTTATTAGAGAGAGAGAGAGAGAGAGAGAGAGAGAGAGATCACAAGTAGGCAGAGAGGCAGGCAGAGAAAGAGGGGGAAGCAGGCTCCCTGCCGAGCAGAGAGCTGGATGCGGGGCTCGATCCCAGAACCCTGAGACCATGGCCTGAGCTGAGGCAGAGGCTTAACCCACTGAGCCACCTAGGTGACCCTCTTGGATGGTTTTTAATTAGCACCGAGTCATCAGACAGTGACTAATGTCAGAGTGGTTTTGGGTTTTGTTTTGTTTTTGTTTTTGTTTTTAAAGAAGTCTCAGAATGCTTTGCAGATCTGCAAAAGGCAAGATCTCTCCAAATTAATGTGTACTTTGGAGTAATTTTTAGGATTCTTATTAGTAGAATGCCACTGATGCTTTTTCATATGTTATGCAGATTCCCCCTTAAGTATTTCATCCACTCTCAGAGCAGATTTCTGCTCTTGTGTCAGAGTTTCATGGAGCTCCAAAGGTTTTAGCTTCCTTTTTCCCTCCCCTAAGAACTCCATTTCTCTTTCTATTGCTCCTCTACTCTGGGAATAAGAAAGATAACGAAAACCATGTTTGATCTGGAAGAATTTTAATATATCTTGAATTAAATCTACTATAAATAAGTGATATTTTCTCTTCCTATCATCAGAAGAGAGAGTCAAGAGAAGCTAATGCAACTAGATTTTATAAGGACTTACATTTGAGGCATGGCCCAGATATATAGGAAATAATTCAGTGGGATATGGTGGAAGTCTGGAGTCCAGTAAGTGTGAATAATATTATCAGCAACATGAAAGATACTGACAAAGAGGTGAAATCCCAGATACTCTGTCCAGGTTAGAAACAGCTGGAATTTGCCTGTTTGATTTGTGGACTTATTTATAAAGCAGTCATAAATAGAGAATCAACTCTGGAATACTCAAGAGAAATAGAGCAAAATATGAGATTATCAGTATACAGAATTCATATGAACCTAGGGATAAAGAATACCAAGTCAAATTTATTTCATGGCTAGAAAGAGATAGAATCAAGAAAAAGAACAATAACAATGCAGAAAGAAAAGAGAAAAAAAATACTGGATATTAACAAAAATCCTATTGTAAAACCCTAGGTCCAAAAAATTGCAACGTTTAGCTAAAAACAGATACTAGCTCTCAGTTTTAATGCACACGCACAGACACACACACACACGGAAACACACACACAATTTTTTAAACCGAGTATTAGAAACAATAGAGGCTTGGTCAGTGACTTCAGGAATAGAGGAGAATACTGTATTAATAATACCTAAGAGATTCTAAAAAATAGGTATACTTGTTTCCCAGTTTTCCTAATTAGGAAAATTATGATTTTATAAATATTGATTCAAAGACCTCTGCAGAAGAAAATCACTGATAGGCTGAACACCAACTTCCCTTAAGGGGATATTGAGGATGATAAGGTAGAGAATGTTACTGAACTCTACCTATGAAAAATTATGTATCAGACAAATTACATCAAACAAGTTAGAGCAACTAAAACAAAATTGATAGTAAATTTAATCAATTATCATTTTCACTTTTGAAATACAGAATAGATCTGAAGGTCCAGTGGGAAAATGAATTAAATCAGAGCTATCTCTGTAAAGAAGAGGAAGAGATTTGGATATATATTATTTGATGATGTAAAGATAACACATTTCAAATGGCTTAAGTGATCACACTAATGTGATTAATCTGTGAATATGAAAAAATGAAACAGATCTAAAAGAAGAGATAAGTTTTCAGATAGAAAAATAAAACATCAGCATAAATAGCATAACCATCAGCATAAGCAATTCTCAGAGAAAGGATTTGCAACATAGTTTACTTCATGCAGTATAATAGTAGGTTTACTGTCCTTGAGAAAATAGATTTGATGAACCGCAATTTTACCGTGAAAAAGGGGCCTCCCTCTCTGGAAATATGAGTGACTAAATTGAAGTCAGCTTTCTTTCAGCTGCCCTTCATATAGCTAATGATAATAGTATGATTGCCAGTTCTTTTTCAGCATACATTGGAGAAGTTCTTTAATAGGATTATTGGCGCACTTGACTTCACTGACCTTCCTCTCAGTGGAATGACATGATCCAGGAAAAATTGAAAATCTATTAACTCTTTGATTTTCTTCTATTATTTACATTAAACCTCTCTTATTCTTGAAAGTCCTACATCATCTTCCCAATGTTTTAAGTTGAAATAAAAAATTTCACATTCATTAACTTAGTCTCTCTATTTCTATCAGTTTGGTCACATCTTTCACAACGATCTGTTAATTTTGTTGATATGTCCTTGAGTTTTGCTAGTCAGCTTCTCAAACTGTTGCAATGGCCTTCAATTGCTCTTGAAATCTAAATAAATGACCGTGGATCATCAGGACACCTAAAACCCAAAGAGGCTTTTCAGAACAAAACATTGTTTGAGACTTCATCAGCCCATCAATTTTTTTTTTCAATATACCTTTTAAAAAAAGTTACTATTTGGGGAATAGACTAAAGAACAACTCTACCAACTTATCTATGTTTGCTTCTAGAAATTCTTGTACTTCTAAAGGATTAGTTTATTGGTCTAGTTCTGTACGTACTTTGCAGAATTTGTCTGCTGGGAAAATAACTCTATTATTAGTCAATGAAGTTCATAACAGGTCATAACCCTCTTGAAAGTTTTCAGGGTATGGAAATTCAGAGAAAACTATAAACAAGAAGTTTTACAAATATGTGGCAGATCATTTAATCTGCTGTCAATCTGTTGCAGAAAAGTACACATACTCCTGGGTGTTCATAATAGCCTGAGATGTCTGACTCTTAGCCCCAATGGATTCCACTTAATTAAATTTACATTCACTTGTGTTCCTGTATTTGAGGCTACAATTTTATTTCCTATCCTTCCATGAGATACAGTTGAAGGTGGATTTTTGGTGGTCCTATTTCAGAAAATACGGAGGATTAATGTCTGGTCGAGGCAAATCTTGGCAAAAGGTGAGCAAGACAGCAATAAGAAGGAATCTCTCAGATCTCTGAGTGTGGAAAATGTAATTGACATTCCCCTGTGCTATGCTCTGGAAGTCCATCGCTACATTTCTGCAGAGGGCTTATTTCTTACTGGTTACTCGCATCCCTGCAGAGTGTGGCAAGGAGAGTAGAGCAATCCTGTTCCTGGGACATGTCAGATCTTCTAATGGAAGCATTGGCTCCAGGATTCCTAATCGGCTTTGCTGAAACTTCCCTTAGAACAGCACAGCAATAAATCAAGAATTCACTCAACGCTCTTTCCATCCCTCTTATCTTCATTCGATGTCAGACCTTCATGCCTGACTAACAGCTCTCCCAGCTGTTCTAGGCTCCCTCTCCACTTTCTCTGAACCAACCCCCTAGTAAATGTATAGTGTATCTAATCACATTTTGGCACCTGCCTCTCAGCAGACTTGAACTAAAAAGTGTTGCACAAAGCTTACAGGACAAAACAAACAAACAAGCAAAACAAAAACAAAAACGAACAAATAAACAAAAAACACCAAAAAAAAAAAAAACCCCACAAAACAAAACTCAAAGCTTATAAGACGTTGTTTTAGAGAGATGTGATTCTAACTCTAGAATCAAGAGTTAGAATGCATGTCTATGTATGTGTGTGTTGGTTACTTCTCACGTTTGAGGCTAGGTCAGAGTTGCATGTAGAGATTCTCACTTCCAGATAGATGATTTTTTTTTCTTTTCAAATTCTTTTCTTCCTTTGTCCTTTATTAAAATATTTTTGTTTGTTTATAATTCTGTTTCTTTAATTGGGATATTATGACAATTAATCCAGTGTGACTGATGAACAACCAGAGATTCATCTATGGCTTTCTGAACTATCATGGAGTGAGAAAAAAACTGTTGAAAATATAAGTAGAACAGAGGGCACAGCTGCGTTCTTAATACCAATCATCTTTGATAGATCACTGACCAAAATGAGTGTGATCTATAATATTCAAAAACCCCACTGAGGTTCACAAGCATATTTTAATCAATAGGACAGCAAGGAATAGAGCTGTTTGCACTTGAGTTATTCAAATAGAATTTTTTAAAAAAATCAATGATTCATGTCTATAATTATTAAATATGAATAAAGCTTAAGAAACTTTATAAGAAATTGTGATTTTTAAATATTTTGTTACCCATAGTTCAGGTTACACTATTCTTTGTATACTTACTTTCCCTATGTTCTTGTAGAAACACAATTAAAAGCCTTTCTTGGGGGTGGAGTTACCTGATTTCAAGCTTTATTACAAAGTTGTGATCACCAAGACAGCATGGTACTGGCATAAAAACAGACACATAGACCAGTGGAACAGAGTAGAGAGCCCAGATATGGACCCTCAACTCTATGGTCAAATAGTCTTTGACAAAACAGGAAAAAATATACAGTGGCAAAAAGACAGTCTCTTCAATAAATGGTGCTGGGAAAACTGGACAGCTATATGTAGAAGAATGAAACTCAACCATTCTCTTACACCGTACACAAAGATAAACTCAAAATGGATAAAAGACCTCAACGTGAGACAGGAATCCATCAGACTCCTAGAGGAGAACATAGGCAGTAATCTCTTCGATATCAGCCACAGCAACTTCTTTCAAGATATGTCTCCAAAGGCAAAGCAAACAAAAGTGAAAATAAACTTTTGGGACTTCATCAAAATCAAAAGCTTCTGCACAGCAAAGGAAACAGTCAAAAAAACAAAGAGGCAACCCACGGAATGGGAGAAGATATTTGCAAATGACAGTACAGACAAAAGGTTGATATCCAGGATCTATAATGAACTCCTCAAACTCAACACACACGAAACAGGCAAACATATCAAAAAATGGACAGAAGATATGAACAGACACTTCTCCAATCAAGGCATACAAATGGCTATCAGACACATGAAAAAATGTTCATCATCATTAGCCCTCAGGAAGATTCAAATTAAAACCACATTGAGATATCACCTTACACCAGTTAGAATGGCCAAAATTAACAAAACAGGAAACAACATGTGTTGGAGAGGATGTGGAGAAAGGGGAACCCTCTTCCACTGTTGGTGGGAATGCAAGTTGGTGCAGCCTCTTTGGAGAACAGTGTGGAGATTCCTCAAGAAATTAAAAATAGAGCTTCCCTATGACCCTGCCATTGCACTCCTGGGTATTTACCCCAAAGACACAGATGTCGTGAAAAGAAGGGCCATCTGTACCCCAATGTTTATAGCAGCAATGGCCACGGTCGCCAAACTATGGAAAGAACCAAGATGCCCTTCAACAGACAAATGGATAAGGAAGATGTGGTCCATATACACTATGGAGTATTATGCCTCCATCAGAAAGGACGAATACCCAACTTTTGTAGCAACATGGACGGGACTGGAAAAGATTATGCTGAGTGAAATAAGTCAAGCAGAGAGAGTCAATTATCATATGGTTTCACTTATTTGTGGAGCATAGCAAGTATCATGGAGGACAAGGGGTGTTAGGAGAAGGGAGTTGGGGTAAATTGGAAGGGGAGGTGAATCATGAGAGACTATGGACTCTGAAAAACAATCTGAGGGGTTTGAAGTGGCAGGGGGGTGGGAGGTTGGGGTACCAGGTGGTGGGTATTATAGAGGGCACGGATTGTATGGAGCACTGGGTGTGGTGAAAAAATAATGAATACTGTTTTTCCTGAAAATAAATAAATTGAAAAAATTAATAAAAAAAAAGAAATACAGAAAAAAAAAAGCCTTTCTTGGGAAAAAACAAGACATAATGTAACTGACTTTTTAGTAACTACTAAAAGGAATTTTGAGTAAAGTATCTTCCCTAATTTTGCTTCATAACATCATTGAGTCTTTTGTCACTCAATTTTGAAAAGTTATTTGGTGACCTGATAGTATGTTGATCCTATTATTTAAATGGATAAAGTAATCACCAGTGTTGACTCACAATACCAATCAAGGCAACTTCTCACAGTTGTAGCAAACATAGAAATGGTCTAATACCCTATACTAGTTTGCAAACATATAGAAAAAGGACAGGATTCAATCTTCAGGTTAAATAAGACAGGCCATGTTCACTGCTTTTGATTTACACAATGCATAGAATTGTTTCTTTCTTTTGTTATTTTTGTTTTTCTGAAGATTGATTGATTGACTGATTGATCTGTGAGGGAGAGAGAGCCCACCAGGGAGTGGGGGTGGAGAGGGAGAGGGAAAGAGAGTACCCAGCAGACTCACCATCCTGAGATCAGGATCCACGATGAAATCAAAAGTCGGTGGTCAACTGACTGAGCCACCTGGGCCTCCCCTGCAATGCACAGTTTTGTATAATCAGAACAACCACCTTCAGTTTCACATAGCTATGACTTAGTGAAAGTTTGTCTTTATTTGGTATACCTATGTATGTATGTATGTTAATTTATACAAATTAATAAGATAAGCAATAAAGAAGAAAGAAAGGAAGTAAGCAAGGAGAAATGTCTTCATCTTCCCAACTTTTCAGATTTATAAGGTCATATTGTAATGAAGTGAATAAAAAGATGTTCCGACCAATGCTTTGTGGCCCACCTCCAGGTTTTTGTTCATTCATAGTTCCTTAAAAGTGAACTTTGGAACTATAAAGGTAGATAAGAGCTCCCTTCCCTGGATGAGTTCACAGGCCAGAGCTGGAGGGACATGTAAGGAAATACTTGCATTAAATTTTAACAACTCTATATTTAGAAAGTTTTGATAAGCATGTGTTGACTATCCATGTAAAATATTCAAGGCTTAAAGAAATTTGGTAACTTTCAAAGAATAGTTGGTTAAATCCATCTATTTACTTGTGCATTTATCTAGTATTTATTTTGTATATACTTTGTGCCAGGTGCTATGTTAGATGGTGGGTAAAGCAGAAATTCTGTCTCCAAATAAAGAGCACAGAGACCAGAACAGAAAGTGATAAATTAATTACAATGATGTCTACTGAGACTTAGATTTAGGGAATTACTTAGTACAATGGAGGAGTCAGCAGGTTTATATAGTTCAGGAATTCATAAAAGGTCTCACAAAAGACTGGGATTACTCTCAGGTTTTTTCTTTCCTCCATATTTCTCCTTCCCCATCATTACTTCAATGTGTTTTATACCATGTGACTTCAACAGGTATGCACCTGAAACTGTGATTCTTACAGAAAACCGTGACACAGCATTGATGATATAGAATAGGTTATGGGTAGGTACAACTGATGAATGTGACCACACTTCTGTATTTGAATTTTAGAATAGCAGTAAACAGTACAGAAGAATTACTTGTGATGATTAATGAAATTTACCAAAAAGAGTGGACATAAGAATGTTATAAATAAAGTACTGTCGTTTTTGCTCCTATATATTTTTTCTGTTTTTTGAATGGTAATTTGCATTAAATTCTGTGTCTATACTTTGTTTCTTTATATATGTCTGTCTTTCAAAATTAGACATTTTACCTTTTTAGGTATCTATGTTTTCTTGCCCATTTTAAAAACATCTCTGGGGGCGCCTGGGTGGCTCAGTGGGTTAAGCCGCTGCCTTCGGCTCAGGTCATGATCTCAGAGTCCTGGGATCGAGTCCCGCAACGGGCTCTCTGCTCAGCAGGGAGCCTGCTTCCCCCTCTCTCTCTCTGCCTGCCTCTCTGCCTACTTGTGATTTCTCTCTGTCAAATAAATAAATAAAATCTAAAAAAAAAAAAAAATCTCTGGCACAAAGTGCGATATATACAACTCAAAAGTACCTCAATGCTATTTTACTCTAGAAGAAAATAAGCAATTGATGCTCTATAAACTATGTGGTCTAAAGTCAATGTGATTTTAAGAGAGAAAGAGCTTCAACTATTGAAAAGTTAAATGAAAGTAACAATTAGAAAATATTAGGTCTTAAAATGTTCCTTTAGAGAGTAAGCATACTTTTAAAATCACAATTATTAGGTACATATTTGCCGGCATTACCCATGCAGTTCTATCTGGAAAATTAGTTTTCTTAAAGTTGTTAATTTACAATAGAGCTTCTAATTACCTTAATGGTATTGCTGAATATTGTTTTCAATTAGAACAGTGTAGCACATTTAGTGGATAGATGTTATCGCTTCATAAGGTTCATGCTCAACACTATACCAAGGCTTTTTATTAGTACGGTGTTAAAGGTTCAAAAGAGAAGGGAAAATAGCCTCGAAACCAAACTTGGTCTTTTAAAAAGTTTTTTTTATAGCTAACTTAGGAGCTAACTTAGGAGCACACTGCTGCCTTTGTTTTATGTCAATACTTTGTTAATTTATTATGAAACCTGAGGAAAAAAACGACATCCAGTCCAGATTAAAAGTGTATATCTACCAACAGTATGCAAACATAAATAAACTAACCTAAGCTATTTATGCATATTTATTATTTGATTTAATTTTTATTAAATGTTTAAGGAGTAAATTCTATTAACAGATAACCTGCCAGGTGCAATGGATAAAAAATAAATACAATAACTTCCTGTCCTGTAAGTGGTACATATTCTGGAATAGAAGAAGAATGTGTAAACAACAGACCTCAGAATACTAAATATTATATCTTTCTAATATAGTTCCTCAAGACTGTATTAATTGGAGGGTTTATTTTATCTTGATAAAAAGATGATTTAAAATAAAACAACTAAAATAAATGAGTAAGGAATTGCATCAACTATCAAAACATTTAGCAATAATAACAATTACAATGTCACATAACAGACCCCTGGATACACTACTTCTTGGTAGATACAGTTTCTACTATTAGCCCCACCCGTGTATTTGCTATGATAGCTTTATGTTATAGTGATTCTTGCTGATTTCCAATTACTGTGAATAATACAGACTTAACTTCATTTTCTAAAATGCAAATTATTCTCCCT
Source organism: Neogale vison (assembly GCF_020171115.1). NCBI lineage: Eukaryota > Metazoa > Chordata > Mammalia > Carnivora > Mustelidae > Neogale > Neogale vison. Next base: position 124,504,426 of record NC_058095.1, on the reverse strand, counting down.
CCCCTATGCAAAAGTTAGTCCTCCCTACGTTTTTCATTAAAGTTTGTGCTAACTCACAAATGTCATGCACACACATACACACACAGAGGAAAGCGAGACAGAAGGAGATAGATTGAGAAAGAGCAGTATTTAATCTATATCTTTTTTTTAAAGATTTTATTTATTTATTTGATAGACAGAGATCACAAGTAGGCAGAGAGAGGAGGAAGCAGGCTCCCTGTTGAGCAGAGAGACTAATGTGGGGCTCAATCCCAGGACCCTGGGATCATGACCTGAGCTGAAGGCAGAGGCTTTAACTCACTGAGCCAGCCAGGTGCCCCTAATCTATGATAGCTTTAATAAAAATCTGTATTATACACAGGAAAGTTGGTAATTCCAGTTAGATTTGGGTTTGAAACCTGGCCTTGCCATTGGCTATCCTATTTTCTCAAATTTATTGTCTAATCCACGGAGTAAACGATCTCAGAATGTAGGCATAAGGTATGAATTTTAAAAATCAAGTGCCAAGAGGGCTGCACCATGATCTGCAGAACTGCTCTCACTCAGCTCTTGGCCAGCTAACTCACAGTGGGCCTGGAAAAAAAAAATAAATAAAAAATAAATTAAAAAAATATATAAAAGTAAGGTGGGGCACCTGGGTGGCTCAGTGGGTTAAGCCTCTGCCTTCAGCTCAGGTCATGATCTCAGGGTCCTGAGATCAAGCCCCACGCTGGGCTCTCTGCTCAGCAGGGACCCTACTTTCCCCCACCATCTCTCTCTGCCTGCCTCTCTGCCTACTTATGATCTCTCTCTGTGTCAAATAAATAAATACAATCTTTAAAAAGAGAAAAAGTGGGGTGCCTGAGTGGCTTAATGGGTTAAAGCCTCTGCCTTCGGCTCAGGTCATGGTCCCAGAGTCCTGGGATGGAGCCCCACATAGGGTTCTCTCTGCTCAGCAGGAAGCCTGCTTCCTCCTCTCACTCTGCCTGCCTCTCTGCCTACTTGTGATCTCTGTCAAATAAATAAAATCTTTAAAAAACTTTTTTAAAAAAGAGAAAAGGTAAGGTGCCTACATGTACCCTGATGCAACATTATATAGAATAGTCAAGTTATGAAACCACCCCAAGTGTCCATTGACTGACGAATGGATAAAGAAGACACACACATACATTGACACACAATGGAACATTATTCAGGCATAAAAATGAATGACATTTTGCCATCTTCAGTGACACGGATGGAGCTAGAGAGTATTATGCTAAGCGAAATAAGTCAGTCAGAGAAAGACAAATACCATATGACTTAACTTGCATGTGGAATTTAAGAAACAAATGAGGGAAAGGAAAAAAAAGAGGGAAATCAAGAAACAGACTCTTAATTATAGAGAACAAATTGATGGTTACTAGAAGGAAGGTGGGCAGGGGGAATGGGTGAAACAAGTGATGGGAATGAGGAGTATACCTTTTGTGATGAGCACTGCATATTGAATGTATGTGTTGGAATCACTAAATTCTACACCTGAAACTAATACTACCTTGTATTTTAATGAACTGGAATTTAAATAAAAACTTAAAAAACATAAATGCTTAGAAGAGTGCCTGGTATATTGAAAGTGTACACAGCATATTGTTTCTTTAATATAAGTGCCATTAAGCTTTAAGTCTCTTTATAAAGTCAAACAAATCCTAAACAGGAAAGAATCTGTAATTGTTTTAGCAAATACAAATGCTTCAAAATAGTAGAAAGAGTTATTTGAAACAGGAAAACTGGAAATCTTCCTGTTGGTGTAAATAGATATGATGTGCATTAGAATGTGATGTGAGTACATGAACACCTTCTACATGGAGAGAGAATCCATTCTAAAGCTGAATACTATACTGGCTGATAAGCCAAAGACAACAGAGAAAACTGCCTGTAAAAGAAAGATGGCAGAGCTCAAGGTCAAGTGAAAAATAACCAAGAACATGCATCTGATAAAGAAGTTCCATTTTCCCTTAGTGTTTCCGTACAGAGTAAAACAAAACAAAATAGGATCTGAAAATACCAAAAACTGCTATGCTGGAATAAATTTAGTTGATATTGATAATTTTTTTAAAAAAGCAAAATATCATCTCTAAGGAATATAGAAATAAAAAGTTAAACTGCCTTTCAGAAAACCAAAGGAAGAACCTAAAATTTATAGTGAAATCACAGAGTATTTTCATTAAACCCAGCACAGCACAAATTTTAAAAAAATGTATATAAATGTTGCAAAAAAAGTCATCATTTATAGAAATAATTTAGGAAAACAGATAAATTATCACACTGTTTAAGTAAGTTAGGGAATAAGTACTTTGTTGTTAAACAAAATCAGTGTAAAAATATCAAACTATTTCAAGCCAATAACAATGAATTATTGTATAATAACCAAAACAATCATTAAAATAACAATTAGTTATTATTAGTGTGTATGATAGTGTTTTTAACCCCATCAAAATTTTAAGGTGTTAGTATTTTTTGTTTGAAAAAATGGTTTTATTACTTTATCTTTTCTATTTCTCATCATGAGTTGCTTAAAACATTTCAGTTTGTTGGCTGCATGCTTTTTATTTTCTAGGAATAGAATAACTGCACTGATTTTTTTTTAACCAATTTACTATTTTTTTTTTACTTTATCATTGGTTTATTCTATAATGAAGATACATATTTCCCAGTAGAACTTATCCATTTGAAGAGTTTTCTTTGAACTAACATTGAATAATTTAAGTTTTATTATTAAGTTCATTCTAGATATGAAATAAGATTGAAATAATTTTGCCCCAAAATTTTTTTCTGAAATAAAATTGGAATAGAGAGGATCAACTATGTTACAAAAATGGGCATGAACATGGGGCAGCTGGTGGCTCAGATGGTCACATGTAGTTAAATGTCTGCCTTTGGCTGAGGTCATGGTCCCAAGGTCCTGGGATTGAGCCCCACATCAGACTCCTTGTGTGGCAGGGAGCCTGCTTCTCTCCCTCTCTCTCAGATCTCTCTGATGCTCCCCCTCTTTGTGCTCTCTCTCTCTCTCACTGTCTCTCTCTGTCAAATAAATAAAATCTTTTAAAAAATGGGCACCACTACATGATAACAAAATATAAAATGTTAAATGCCATTTTTGTATAAAAATGAAGGACATATTGTATAATATAGGGGATATATTTTCATAGATGATCCTACACTGTACCTCTCTGGATTTGTGGAGTACCTAAACACTCATATATGGTGTGTATGGTTGTCTCCTCATGACATACTCATTAGCTTGCATTAAATATTGTATTTGAACAAAGCTAATGATGAAAATAATTACTATGGTCAAAATTAATATTTTTTTTCCTTAGGTATAAATTTATTTTACTCTGAGAACCTATTCCTTTAAAAATACTTGAGAAGTCCCAAATGCATTACACATAATTTGTTACAAATAAAATCTAAATCAAACTGCAATGTTTTTCAAATGTTCAGTCTTCCAATTAATACAAAATAAGCAGATATTTGCAACTGAATTATGTGCTAAACAGATCTTAGTCCACAAGAGATTTATCTCTTTTATCTTTATTTAATAAAAATACAATGACCTTAATTTACCAAAATTAAATTACTTGCCATATTATTTTCAACATGTAATAAGATTATTGTTAAAGTGTTTTAGCAGCAAGACATCATAAAATGTTTATGGAGGTAACAGAATTAAAGAATAAATAATTCTATGGTTTCTGCCTTTATTTATGCCCACAGCATTGATAACAGGTTATCTCTGCTTATCGACACAATAAGGTTTGAGCCCAGTAATCTGCAATATATTACTATGGATTATAACCACACGTGTGTAATTTAATGGCATGTCACTGGTACACTATTAAAAATAGATGTATTCTGCACTGACTCATAATGAAACAATTTGTTAAGCACTACATTTTTTGTCTATCAAATTTTAGGGTATGTTAATACTTCCTAAATCTATGAGCACAAATTATAGTTTAAAATCATATTGCAGCTGTAGCAAATATATGAAGGTTTAACAAGCCCAACTTACAGATCTTAATTACAGACTGCAAACTTTATCATATTAAGTGAACATATTTTATTTTTAATTAATGGCTCTTCATTCATACTTGCTTGATATTAAGTTCGTAATGCCAACTATTTTTATGATCATTTTAAACTGTTCACTTTTTTTTTTTTTTTAGTTCACTAAAACAACATAATTTTTTTTTTCTTGCAGTTCTGAAGGTCAGAAGTCTAAACTGTGTTTTATGAGACTAAAATCATTGTGTTGGTAGGGTTGTCTTGCTTTTGGAGGTTCTCCACTTTTCTAACTTCTGGAGGCTGCCTTAATTCCTTGACTCAAGGCCCTTCCATCTACAAACTCAAAGCAACTATATCACTCCAAAATCTGCTCAGCCATTACATCTCCTTTTTGGCTCTAACTCTCCCTCTTCCTGTCTCCCACTTACAAGGAACCTTATGATTATAGTGGGCCTCATTTTAAAATCCTCAACTTGGGGTGCCTGGGTGGTTCATTCTATTAATCATCTGACTCTTGATTTCGGCGGGTCATGATCTCAGAATCGTGGGATCAAGTCCGGCATCAGGGTGTGCACTCAGAGGGGAGACTGCTTCAGATTCTCTTTCCCTCTCTCTCTGCCCCTCTCCCTGCTCAATCTCTCTCACTCAAATAAATAAATAAATGTTCAAAAAATAATAAAATCAAATCCTCAACTTGATCGCATATCTAAAGTCTCCATTGATGTGAAAGGTAATATATACACAAATTCCAAGGGTTAGCTTGTGGAATCTTTAGGGGAACACTATTCTGCCTACTATAAAATACCTATTAAAACAATGGGAAAGTCCTCATGGGAAGAATTTCTGCCTTATTTGTCTTTAAGAAAGTCTGCCCAATTTAGACATCCTCCTCCATTCTTTCTAATCATATGGTCTTGATCAAATTATCAAGGACTTGAATTATTGCTTGCAATGGTTATTTTGGCTTTCTGTTAATCTGATTCTGTTTCAAAATGGGTTTCTTGCATGTAGGCCTTTCCTAGTCAGGCGATTTTAAAGAAGAACTTATTTTATTAAAATATGTAATTTATTTAGATATGTCATCATTCTAGGATATTTAGTCCAAATAAAAGTTAATTGTAAAAAAAGGAAAAAGAAACTTTTTAATACTTTAAATATGAATAATACTGTGTTTTTGTTTTTCTCTAAACTACAACTGAGAAGTAGATTTAAATATGGTCTTATTATTAGAATGCCAGAATGACAAAAATATATAGGTTATCAGTTTACACACACACACACACACACACACACACGATTTAAAAGTTTTTTGTTTTTTTTTTTTTGATTTAAAAGTTTTTAAAAGAGTTAAAAACCTTATGCAATATACCTATCAGGGTGAATCTTTGTACTAATTATCCTGATTTAATAATTATCATTTTTTTAAATTATTTATTTCTTTTCAGCGTAACAGTATTCATTGTTTTTGCACCACACCCAGTGCTCCATGTACTCTGTGCCCTCGCTAATACCCACCACCTGGTTCCCCCAACCTCCAACCCTCCGCCCCTTCAAAACCCTCAGATTGTTTTTCAGAGTCCATAGTCTCTCATGGTTCACCTCCCCTTCCAATTTCCCTCAACTCCCTTCTCCTCTCCATCTCCCCTTTTCCTCCATGTTATTTATTATGCTCCACAAATAAGTGAAACCATATGATAATTGACTCTCTCTGCTTGACTTATTTCACTCAGCATAATCTCTTCCAGTCCTGTCCATGTTGCTACAAAAGTTGGGTATTCATACTTTCTGATGGAGGCATAATACTCCATAGTGTATATGGAACACATCTTCCTTATCCATTCGTCCGTTGAAGGGCATCTTGGTCTTTCCACAGTTTGGCGACCGTGGCCATTGCTGCTACAAACATTGGGGTATAGATGGCCCTTCTTTCTACTACATCTGTATCTTTGGGATAAATACCCAGTAATGCAATGGCAGGGTCATAGGGAAGCTCTATTTTTAATTTCTTGAGGAATCTCCACACTGTTCTCCAAAGAGGCTGCACCAACTTGCATTCCCACCAACAGTATAAGAGGGTTCCCCTTTCTCCACATCCTCTCCAACACATGTTGTTTCCTGTTTTGTTAATTTTGGCCATTCTAACTGGTGTAAGGTGATATCTCAATGTGGTTTTAATTTGAATCTCCCTAATGGCTAGTGATGATGAATATTTTTTCATGTGTCTAATAGCCATTTCTATGTCTTCATTGGAGAAGTGTCTGTTCATATCTTCTGCCCATTTTGTGATATGATTATCTGTTTTGTGTGTGTTGAGCTTGAGGAGGTCTTTATAGATCCTGGATATCAACCTTTTGTCTGTACTGTCATTTGCAAATATCTTCTCCCATTCCATGGGTTGCCTCTTTGTTTTGTTAACTGTTTCCTTTGCTGTGCTGAAGCTTTTTTTTTTAAATTAAATTTATTTATTTATTTTCAGAAAAACAGTATTCATTATTTTTACACCACACCCAGTGCTCCATGCAATCCGTGCCCTCTATAATACCCACCACCTGAAGCCCCAATCTCCCACCACCCCCCGCCACTCAAACCCCTCAGATTGTTTTTCAGAGTTCATAGTCTCTCATGGTTCACCTCCCCTTCCAATTTACCCAAATTCCCTACTCCTCTCTAACGCCCCTTGTCCTCCATGCTATTTGTTATGCTCCACAAATAAGTGAAACCATATGATAATTGACTCTCTCTGCTTGACTTATTTCACTCAGCATAATCTTTTCCAGTCCCGTCCATGTTGCTACAAAAGTTGGGTATTCGTCCTTTCTGATGGAGGCATAATACTCCATAGTGTATATGGACCACATCTTCCTTATCCATTCATCCGTTGAAGGGCATCTTTGTTCTTTCCATAGTTTGGCGACCATGGCCATTGCTACTATAAATATTGGGGTACAGATGGCCCTTCTTTTCACGACATCTGTTTTTTTGGGGTAAATACCCAGGAGTGCAATGGCAGGGTCATAGGGAAGTTCTATTTTTAATTTATTGAGGAATCTTCCACACTGTTCTCCAAAGAGGTTGCACCAACTTGCATTCCCACCAAGAGTGTAAGAGGGTTCCCCTTTCTCCACATCCTCTCCAACACATGTTGTTTCCTGTTTTGTTAATTTTGTGCAGAAGCTTTTGATCTTGATGAAGTCCCAAAAGTTCATTTTCGCTTTTGTTTCCTTTGCTTTGGAGACATATCTTGAAAGAAGTTGTTGTGGCTGATATCGAAGAGATTACTGCCTATGTTCTCCTCTAGGACTCTGATGGATTCCTGTCTCATGTTGAGGTTTTTTATCCATTTCGAGTTTATCTTTCTGTACGGTGTAAGAGAATGGTCGAGTTTCATTCTTCTATACATAGCTGTCCAATTTTCCTGGCACCATTTATTGAAGAGACTGTCTTTTTCCACTCTATATTTTTTCCTGCTTTGTCAAAGATTATTTGACCATAGAGTTGAGGGTCCATATCTGGGCTCTCTAGTCTGTTCCACTGGTCTATGTGTCTATTTTTATGCCAGTACCATGTTGTCTTGGTGATCACAGCCTTGTAGTAAAGCTTGAAATCAGGTAATGTGATGTTGTCAGTTTTATTTTTGTTTTTCAACATTTCTTTAGCTATTTGGGGTCTCTTCTGATTCCATACAAATTTTAGGATTATTTGCTCCAGCTCTTTGAAAAATACCGGTGGAATTTAGATCGGAATGGCATTAAAAGTATAGATTGCTCTAGGAAGTATAGACATTTTAACAATGTTTATTCTTCCGATCCAAGAGCATGGAATAGTCTTCCATCCTTTCGTGTCTTCTTCAATTTCTTTCATGAGTGTTCTGTAGTTCCTCGAGTACAGTTCCTTTACCTCTTTGGTTAGGTTTATTCCCAGGTATCTTATGGTTTTTGGTGCTATAGTAAATGTAATCGATTCTCTAATTTCCCTTTCTGTATTTTCATTGTTAGTTTATAAGAAAGCCACTGAATTCTGCACATTGACTTTGTATCCTGCCACATTGCTGAATTGCTGTATGAGTTCTAGTAGTTTGGGGGTGGAGTCTTTTGGGTTTTCCATATAAAGAATCATGTCATCTGCTAAGAGAGAGAGTTTGACTTCTTCATTGCCAATTTGGATACCTTTTATTTCTCTTTGTTGTCTGATTGCTGTTTCTAGGACTTCTAATACTATGTTGAACAAGAGTGGTGAGAGTGGGCATCCTTGTCTTGTTCCTGATCTCAACGGGAAGGCTGCAAGCTTTTTTGCATTAAGGATGATATTTGCTGTGGGTCTTTCATAGATAGATTTTATGAAGTTCAGGAATATTCCCTCTATCCCTTTACTTTGAAGGAATGGATGCTGGATTTTGTCAAATGCTTTTTCTGTGTCAATTGAGAGGACCATGTGGTTCTTCTCTCTTCTCTTATTGATTTGTTCTATCACATTGGTTGTTTTGTGAATGTTGAACCATCCTTGTAATCCAGGGATGAATCCCACCTGGTCATGGTGCATAATCTTTTTAATGTGCTGTTGGATCCTGTTGGCTAGGATCTTGTTGAGAATCTTAGCATCCATATTCATCAGTGATATTGGTCTGAAATTCTCCTTTTTGGTAGGGTCTTTGCCTGGTTTGGGGATCAGGGTAATGCTGGCTTCATAAGAAGAGTCTAGAAGTTTTCCTTTTGCTTCAATTTTTTGAAACAGCTTCAGGAGAATAAGTGTGATTTCTTCTTTGAAAGTTTGGTAGAATTCCCCAGGGAATCCGTCACGTTCTGGGCTCTTATTTTTTGGGAGGTTTTTGATCACTGCTTCAATCTCGTTATTAGATATCAGTCTATTCAGGTTGTCAATTTCTTCCTGGTTCAATTTTGGTAGTTTATATTTTTCCAGGAATGCGTCCATTTCATCTAGGTTGCTTAGCTTATTGGCATAAAACTGTTGATAATAACTTCTGATGATTGTTTCTACTTCCTTGGTGTTTGTTGTGATCTCTCCTTTTTCATTCATAATTTTATGAATTTGGGCTTTCTCTCTTTTCTTTTGGATTAGTGTGGCCAATGGTTTATCGATCTTATTGATTCTTTCAAAAAAAAAGCTTCTAGTTTCATTGATACATTTTACTGTATCTCTGGCTTCTACCTCATTGACCTCCGATCTTGATTATTTCCCTTCTTATGTATGGAGTTGGTTTGATTTGTTGTTGATTCTGCAGTTCTTTAAGGTGTAGAGACAGCTGGTGTATTCTGGATTTTTCAATTTTTTTGAGGGAGGCTTGGATGGCTATGTATTTCCCCCTTAGGACCGCCTTTGCTGTATTGCATAGGTTTGGGACCAGAGTGTCTTCATTCTCATTGGTTTCCATGAATTGTTTCAGGTCTTCTTTGATCTCCTGGTTGATCCAAGCATTCTTAAGCAAGGTGGTCTTTAGCTTCCAGGTGTTTGAGTTTCTTCCGAACTTTTCCTTGTGATTGAGCTCCAGTTTCAAAGCACTGTGATCTGAGAATGTACAGAGAATAATCTCAGTCTTTTGGTATCTGTTGAGTCCTGATTTGTAACCCAGTATGTGGTCTAATCTTGAGAAGGTTCCATGTGCACTTGAGAAGAATGAGTATTCTGTTGTTTTAGGGTGGAATGTTCTGTATGTATCTATGAGGTCCATCTGATCTGGTCCAATGTGTCATTCAATGCTCTTGTTTCTTTCTTTTTTATTTTTTTAAATATTTTATTTATTTATTTGACAGAGAGAGATCACAAGTAGATGGAGAGGCAGGCAAAGAGAGAGGAGGAAGCAGGCTCCCTGCTGAGCAGAGAGCCCAATGCGGGACTCGATGCCCAGACCCTGAGATCATGACCTGAGCCGAAGGCAGCAGTTTAACCCACTGAGCCACCCAGGCGCCCCAATGCTCTTGTTTCTTTATTGATTTTCTGCTTCGATGATCTGTCTATTTCTGAGAGAGGCATGCTAAGATATCCTTTCATTAATGTATTCATATCAATATGACTCTTTATCTTGATTAATAGTTTTCTTATGTAATTGGCTGTTCCCATATTGGGAGCATAGATATTTACAATCGTTAGATCATCTTGGTGGATAGTCCCTTTAAGAATGATGTAGTGTCCTTCTGTATCTCTGACTACAGTCTTTAGTTTAAAACCTAATTTATCTGATATGAGAATCGCTACCCCAGCCTTCTTTTGAGGCCCATTGGCGTGAAAGATGCTTCTCCATCCCTTCACTTTCAGTCTGGGTGTGTCTTTAGGTTCAAAATGGGTCTCTTGTAGACAACATATGGATGGGTCCTGTCGTTTTATCCAATCTGCAACCCTGTGTCATTTGATGGGGGCATTTAGGCCATTCACATTGAAAGTGATTATTGATAGATACGTTTTTATTGACATCATGTTACCTTTGAAGTCTTTCTTTCTGTAGATTGTCTCTATATTTCTGTTCAATGCTATTCTTAGGATTTTTCCTCTTTTATAGAACCCCCTTTAATATTTCCTGCAGTATCTGCTTGGTGGTCGCATACTCTTTTAAGCCTTGCTGGTCTAGGAAACTCTTTATCTCTCCATCCATTTTGAATTTCAGTCTTGCTGGATAAAGTATTCTTAGCTGCATGTTCTTCTCATTTAGTGCCCTGATTATATCTTGCCAGCCCTTTCTGGCTTGCCAGGTCTCTGTGGACAGGTCTGACACTATTCTGATGGGCTTTCCTCTGTAAATAAGAACTTCTTGGTCCTAACTGCTTTCAAGAGGATCTGCCTACAATTATAATTCTTCATTTTTACTATTAGGTGTCTCGAGGACTCTCAAGAATCTATAATCTTGGGGGGGAACCGTTCTGCCTCTAGTACATGAATGCGGGTTCCATTCGTGAGATTGGGAAAATTTTCATGGACAACTTGTTCCACTATATCTTCTAGACTTCTTTCTTTCTCCTCCCCTTCAGCAATTCCAATAAGTCTGACGGTGGAATGTTTCATGGCATCATTTATTTCCCTGATTCTGTTTTCATGGCTTCTAAGCTGCTTGTTCCAGGCTTCCTCCTGATCTTCTCTCTCTATCTGTTTGTCCTCAAGATCACTAATTCTATCTTCTGTCTCAGTTACCCTAGCTTTTAGAGAATTTAGATTAGATTGGAACTCATTGAGAGCATTTAGTATCTCATCCATTTAGTTCTGCCCTAATCAATTCCACTTGGTCATCCATGGCTTTCTCCAACCTAGCTATTGCCTGGATAATTGTTAGCCTGAATTCCTTTTCCAGCAAATTGTCTAGGTCGATAGCCATTAGCTCTGTTGCAGAAGGCCCATGCTCTGTATTTTTCTTCTGTTGGGCATTCCTCCTCTTATCATTTTGGTGAGAGATGACTGAATGGATGTAGCTGGATGTATCAACTATGGTGCAGTCCAAGTGCACCCTTGAACTCTTTTAAGCAATTAGGGTTCTCCACCCAAATGAGAGAAAAAAGGAAAGAAAAAGAAAAAAAGATAGAGAGAGAGAGATAGGAAAGAAAGGAAGATAAAAGAGAAGGCTCAGCCCAAATGGGCCCCAAGTTAAGATTTATGAAGTACACAAACAAAAACACACAAACAAAAAGACTGATAAAAGTATATGACAAGAGAAAAAAATATATATATATATATTATATATATAAAAGCCAAAAAAGGAAGAGCCTCATCAAAAAGAATCCCAAGTATAAGATTTATATACTATCAGGACAAACATAAATACACAGAAACACTGGTGGAAGAAGAAGATGGGAGAGTGGTTATAAATTCTCAGTGTGGGTGAGGAAGGTTATTTTCCATTCTTCCTGGATGTATCTTGATATCTTTGTTAAAGGACTCAACTTTCCTAAGATAAAGGGGGATTAAACATTGGTTTACCTATAGGGGTAGCATTGATTGGGGAAAGGGGGTTACCTTGAAGTTTAACTCTATATGAATATTAGAAAATAAAAATAAAAAAGGAATAAACTAGACTAAAACTAAACTAAACTAAAATTTAAAAAAAACTAAAACTAAACTGAAATTTTTAAAAAAATTTAAAAAGTAGAAAAGCAAAAGAAAACACAGGTATATGTATCAAAAAGTTCTGGTTAGAAGGTTATTATGCAATTTGATGTACTGGACATCTCACTGTGATGCTCAATAGGTTAAAAAAAAATCTATAAAGCTTGAAATCAGGTAAGGTGATGCCGCCAGCTTTATTTTTGTTTTTCAACATTTCCTTAGTGATTCGGGGTCTCTTCTGATTCCATACAAATTTTAGGATTATTTGCTCGAGCTCTTTGAAGAATGCCGGTGGAATTTTGATTGGAATGGCATTAAAAGTATAGATTGCTCTAGGCAGTATAGACATTTTAACAACGTTTATTCTTCCGATCCAAGAGCATGGAATGGTCTTCCATCTATTTGTGTCTTCTTCAATTTCTTTCATGAGTGTTCTGTAGTTCCTCAAGTACAGATCCTTTACCTCTTTGGTTAGGATTATTTGAATAGATATTAGAATTATTAGAATTAATAATAATTAATAATTAATAAAATTATTAGAATAATTTTTATTCCCAGGTATCTTATGGCTCTTGGTGCTATAGTGAATGGAATCGATTCTCTAATTTCCCTTTCTGTATTTTCATTGTTAGTGTATAAGAAAGCCACTGAATTCTGCTGCACATTGACTTTGTATCCTGCCACATTGCTGAATTGCTGTATGAGTTCTAGTAGTTTGGGGGTGGAGTCTTTTGGGTTTTCCATATAAAGAATCATGTCATCTGCGAAGAGAGAGAGTTTGACTTCTTCATTACCAATTTGGATACCTTTTATTTCTCTCTGTTGTCTGATTGCTGTTGCTAGGACTTCTAATACTATGTTGAACAAGAGTGGTGAAAGTGGGCACCAAGACAGCACGGTACTGGCATAAAAACAGACACATAGACCAGTGGAACAGAGTAGAGAGCCCAGATATGGACCCTCAACTCTATGGTCAATTAATTTTTGACAAAACAGGAAAAAATATACAGTGGAAAAAAGACAGTCTCTTCAATAAATGCTGCTGGGAAAACTGGAGAGCTATATGTAGAATGAAACTCAACTGTTCTCTTCCACCGTACACAAAGATAAACTCAAAATGGATAAAAGACCTCAACATGAGACAGGAATCCATTAGAATCCTAGAGGAGAACATAGGCAGTAATCTCTTCGATATCAGCCACAGCAACTTCTTTCAAGATATGTCTCCAAAGGCAAAGAAAACAAAAGCAAAAATAAACTTCTGGGACTTCATCAAAATCAAAAGCTTCTGCACAGCAAAGGAAACAGTCAAAAAAACAAAGAGGCAACCCATGGAATGGGAGAAGATATTTGCAAATGACAGTACAGACAAAAGGTTGATATCCAGGATCTATAATGAACTCTTCAAACTCAACACACACGAAACAGGCAAACATATCAAAAAATGGGCAGAAGATATGAACAGACACTTCTCCAATCAAGGCATACAAATGGCTATCAGACACATGAAAAAATGTTCATCATCATTAGCCCTCAGGGAGATTCAAATTAAAACCATATTGAGATATCACCTTACACCAGTTAGAATGGCCAAAATTAACAAAACAGGAAACAACATGTGTTGGAGAGGATGTGGAGAAAGGGGAATCCTCTTCCACTGTTGGTGGGAATGCAAGTTGGTGCAGCCTCTTTGGAGAACAGTGTGGAGATTCCTCAAGAAATTAAAAATAGAGCTTCCCTATGACCCTGCAATTGCACTCCTGGGTATTTACCCCAAAGATACAGATGTCGTGAAAAGAAGGGCCATCTATACCCCAATGTTTATAGCAGCAATGGCCACGGTCGCCAAACTATGGAAAGAACCAAGATGCCCTTCAACCGACGAATGGATAAGGAAGATGTGGTCCATATACACTATGGAGTATTATGCCTCCATCAGAAAGGACGAATACCCAACTTTTGTAGCAACATGGACGGGACTGGAAAAGATTATGCTGAGTGAAATAAGTCAAGCAGAGAGAGTCAATTATCATATGGTTTCACTTATTTGTGGAGCATAACAAATAGCATGGAGGACAAGGGGCGTTAGAGAGGAGTAGGGAATTTGGGTAAATTGGAAGGGGAGGTGAACCATGAGAGACTATGAACTCTGAAAAACAATCTGAGGGGTTTGAGTGGTGGGGGGGTGGGAGATTGGGGTACCAGGTGGTGGGTATTATAGAGGGCACGGCTTGCATGGAGCACTGGGTGTGGTGAAAAAATAATGAATAATGTTTTTCTGAAAATAAATGAATTGAAAAAAAAAAAAGACATTACCAAGAAAAAAAAAATCTATATATATAAAAAAAAGAACCAGAATAGTGGGAATGGGTTAAAAATAAAAATTGTATCTATGAAGTAGTGGTAGTTGTTCTCTTGTAGTCTTTTTCTTTTTTTTTTTTTTCTTTCCTGGTTGGTTTTCTGGGGGAGGGGCCTGCCACGTGTGTTTTCAGTCAATGATGTTCCCTGAGTTAAGTCCTCCTGCCCCCTTCAAGGGGGTGGGCTCTGAGGAAACTGGTTTTTTCAGGCTTTTGTTCTCTGGAGGTTTTTATGTTTGTTCACTTCTTTTCTCTCACCTTGACAGCTTTTGATGGTTTTTCGAGGTTTAGAGGGAAGCAAACTGCACCCCGACCTCCCTCTCAGAGAGAAGCCTCAGTCTGCTCCCCTGTGGGTGCTTCAAAGCCCATATAAATTCCCCCTTGGCCACTGGCTGAGCAGGTTCTGAGTTGTGGTCCCTGGGGACACAGGATCTTTCTACCGAAAACCACGGCAGTGGCAGCTGTCTGGGCAGCTCCAGACCACCAGAGAGGTTCTCAGCAGTGATCGTACACTGAGATTTTCCCACTGGCCCGGGCTGGGAGTGCCTGGTCTTTCCGGGTCTAAGAGTGCCAAGCTTGCGCACACCTCTCTCAGGGGAGGGTGTGGGTTGCTGGTGTCTCAGGCTCAGAAACCAGGGCACGAGTGGAGCTGGACCCCGTGCGTTCTCTGGTGTGCTGGCGGTTCAGGGACCAACACCTGGTTTCTCCACCACACTCTCTGGTTCAGTGCCGGGTAGGCTGTCCTGGGTCTGGGGACTTAAGCCCCTGTCCCTAGCTGCCCCAATTCCTGCAATTTCCCCCTGCGATCCTTTGCTCTTTTTGAGTGCTTTCAACCAGACTCCAAGTTAATGCTGGTCCCCAGATGCAGGGCACTCTCTTATTGGGGTATTACTTTCCAATTGGTCTTCTCTGGTGGCTCCCTCCCCCTTTGTTTGCACTATTATCCTGATTTAATAATTTGCATTTAAAATAGGCCTATCTTTCTGATTCCTACTACCATGTAAAAATGATATAATCCTATATTCTAACTGTTATTATTGTTTACAAGATTAGGGTTTTATTTCTAAGATTTTTCTTAATTTTTTTATTTGTTTTCCATCAGTTTTATGATTAGATAAAGATCCTCAGTTAACTTTAAAAAATATATATTAGATTATGGGATTCCTGGGCGACTCAGTTGGTTAAGCAGCTGCCTTCAGCCCAGGTCACGATCTCTGGGTCCTGGGAATGACTCCCACATTGGAGTCCTTGCTCAGCGAGGAGCCTGCTTCTCCTTCTCTGTCTGCCTGCCACTCTCCCTTGCTTGTGTGCTCTCTCTCTCTCTCTCTCTCTCACAAATAAATAAAATCTTTTAAAAAATAATATACTAGAGGGGCACCTGGGTGGCTCAGTGGGTTAAGCCTCTGCCTTAGGCTCAGATCATGGTCCCAGGGTCCTGGGATCGAGCCCCGCATCGGGCTCTCTGCTCAGCAGGGAGCCTGTTTCCCCCTCTCTCTCTGCCTGCCTCTCTGCTTACTTGTGATCTCTGTCTGTCAAATAAATGAATAGAATCTTAAAAATAAAATAAAATACTAGATTATTAAAATTGAACTAAATAATAATCAATTTGCAGAAACCTGGAGTAATTTGGAAAAAGTAAAACCATAAAATGTTGGTCATTTTACATTTAATTTATCCTTACTTCTTTTTTTTAAAGAGTTTACTTATTTATTTGAGAGAGAGAGAGTGAGAGAGAGCATGAGAAGGGAGAAGATCAGAGAGAGAAGCAGATTCCCTGCCAAGCTGGGAGTCCAATGTGGGACTCAATTCCAGGACTCCAGGATCATGACCTGAGCCAAAGGCAGTGGTTTAACCAACTGAGCCACCCAGGTGCCCTTACCCTTACTTTTTATTCTTATATATTATAGAATTAAAGGAAATTAAAGTATCTTTAGATGATGGTAATATTTCTGGTTTTGATTTACATTTTATTAATATGAAATCAGTGCTCATGGGGAGGACCTTTCAATGTGGTTTTCACCTTTCTATTTTTTTCTTGTGTTTGTTTTAAATAAAAATTGGTTATTTTGGTTACGGTAATATTTAATGTTTGAGATTTGACTAAGTAAAATAGTTATAATGATGTATCAATGCATAAAAAAGAAATATGATATTTCTATTTTCTAAGGAAAATATTCCAATTTGTTGACATAAAATGTATTATAATACATTAATTCTCTATATATTATGCAGATAAAGCTAATTATATTTAAAAGAGGGATATTTTAAGTGTATCATCTGTATTTATAATCATACATTGGTGTATGTCTAACCACATATATTTAGAGGTATATTATGTAAAAAAAACAGGGAAAACAAAATCTTGCATATTTTCACATTGATAACATACAACAGGAAACATTTCTTCTATAAAATGGATAAGTTATCCTGGGCTTGCCATAGTTTGTATTTCATCCTGAAACTGTTACATTAAATTTCTATATTAATTTTTAATTATTTAATAGGAATTCCTAAAAACTGTTATCTATTGTAGTTTTTGAAAATATTGCCTAAAGATCATCTGTCTTTTAAGTCTAAGAATGTAGATCCATTATCCTCTCTCCTCTGATAACAAAGTTTCCAAATTTAGAGCACCAAAACCCATAAGATGTATTTTACATGTATATTCTTTATGAGTTTGCTGGAATGGCCACTGAGTAATGTAAAGATTTGTTTTTTGCTCCGTTAAAGACAACAAAAATAAATACATTTGATTGATATTCTTAGATTTTAATTAATTCAAAACTATTTTCAGTACTTCTTTCCCCCCTCTTACCAAATTTCAGATCAAAAGATATTGATTCGATTTCTTGGTTAAATAAGATGGAATGCATCTACATAAGCCTATCTCTCCCTCTGATTACATCTAAAAGTTTGGACAGAACAATAAACAATGCTTTGAGGACTAAAATCAAAGCATAACAGGCAGATAGAAGAGAAAGCAAAACTGAGGAGACTGTATTGGGGTAAACTCATACTTTTTTCTTGTTCTCCATTATTCCCCCTCATTTATCTTCTGATCTTCACCTGTGAGTGAGCCAAATACTGAAACTGGCCGGGGAATGCATACAGCAAAAAATCAGATAGAAGAACTACAATTTCCAGGTGGAGGAGCAGGAAAAAGAGTCTCTGCATGCAGGGGATTTGGGGAGAGAAATCTTTCTTCTCAGACCAAGCCAGGGTAAAGGACAGGCCCAGGGGCAAAGCCAACACAGCATAGTTATTATGTTCAACCATACTATATTATATTCTTCACAATTCCTAACAGACAAGATCTTAAATGTTCTGACCATAAAAAAAGAAAAAAAATTTATGGGACCTGATAGAGTTAAGTTAAAGGTATGATGGTGACCACATTTCAAATATATAAATGTATCAAGTCAAACATTATTTGCTTCAAACTTGTGCAATGTTATATATTGATTTCATTCCAATTAAAAAAAAAAAAAGGACTCAGAGACCTTTTTGGGCAGAGGGACTGGGAAAGGCGTGTTTTTGGTCTAAAGAGTGTAGGGGAAGTCTCTATTTTTTTTTCTCTCTCTTTTCTCCCACCCCTTCACCATAAGTCTCTCCCAGTTGCATGAAGCTGCAGGACAGCAATGTAGGTGGTGAAAGATCCCTCACTTTCTAGCCAGTGGGCCTGGAAAAGGGCCATGGGAGTCAAAGAGTGGCAGAGAATCTGGAGTGGAGAGATAAACTCAAGGAGACAATGCCCAGTAACATCATAGCCAAGTTGCTAAATCAAAGAACTAGTAACACAGAATTTCATAAGCAGCTATTATATCCACAAGGAATAAGGTAAAGTAAAGACCTTTGCAGATTAAGGAAAACTATAAGAACTTATGGCCAGCGGACCTGCTCCAAAAGAAATGTAAAAGAAAGGTTTTTTAGGTTGAAGGCAATATACCAGAAAGTAATTTGCAACTTTAGGAATAAAGAAAAAACAGCAAAATGGGTAAATATCTGGGTGAATACTAGAAACTAAATTAGAAAGCAAAAATTGTATCACTGTTTGATGAATTATAATGTGTGTAAGTATAGTACATGTGAGAAAAATAACATAGTATTAACACCAAAACACTAATAAAGAAAGAAGGGGAAAAGGAGCTGCATGATTGTAAGCCTTTTAATTTTATTTGAATTGGTAAAGTAATACCTCTGCATAGCCTCTGAAGTAGGTATGCAGGTTGTAATCCCTAAGTAAAAGTATAAAAATAGAAGTATAAAATATCCAAATAACCATACAGTAAAATTAGAATTAAAACAAATGCAAATTATTAGAACACATCAATTATACAATAGAGATTATTTATGTGATAAAACATAAGAATCAACTATATAAAAACATAAGAATCAACTACATGAGAATATAAGAATAAAAACATAAGAATCAACTATATATTGCTTGCAGGAAACCAAACTTAATTATGAAAGTATCAAAAGATAAAAGCAAAAGATGGGAAAAGATACATTATGCAAATGATAATAAAAAAATGCTGGAATGGATATATTAATATCATCCAAATACACTTCAGAACCAGGAAAATTATCAGAGATAAAGAGTGACATTACACAAAATGAGCAATATAATTCTGAAAAAAATGAAAAAGGACAATATTTTCAATTAGACATTGATACATGAAATACGAACCTCAATTTACACCTCAACCTTGCACAAAAATTGCTTATTTTAGCAAAAAGTTACTATATATAGCATCAAAACCATGCTTTTAAAAAGAAAAAAAAAATCACCATTATGATAAGTTTCATCAACATTTAAATCAAAATCTCTGAAACATATGGCGCTAAGAGCAGAGAAAGATAAGCTAAAGAATGGGAGAAAATGGGGCGCCTAAGTGGCTCAGGGGGTTAAGCCTCTGGCTTTGGCTGTCATGATCTCCAGTTCCTGGGATTGAGTCCTGCATCGGGCTCCCTGCTGATAGGGAGCCTGCCTCCATCTCTCCCTCTGCTTCTCCCCCTGCTTGTGCTCTCTCTCCTTCTCTCACTCTCTGTCTGTCAAATAAATAAATTCTTTAAAAAAAAAAATGGGAGAAAATGTTTTCAAATGACCTCATGACAAAGGATTTACAGTCAGACTATAAAAAGAAAACTCACAATGCAACAATAAGGAAAAAAAAAACACCTAAAGAAAAATAGGGAAAAAATTAAACAGGCACTACTTTGAAGAAGACATATAGATTTGCAATATGTACATGAAATGATGTACATAACTTGCCTAGTTATTCAGGAAGGTAAAGTAATACCATGATGAGATAGCACTAGACAACTATTAGAAAGAAGAAAAAACTGAAATGTCAGTTCCTGGTGAGAACACAAGAGTACTGGTGAGAACACATGGCTAGTGGAATATAAAATGATATATCAAATTTAGAAAACAGTTT
Source organism: Neogale vison (assembly GCF_020171115.1). Taxonomy (NCBI): domain Eukaryota; kingdom Metazoa; phylum Chordata; class Mammalia; order Carnivora; family Mustelidae; genus Neogale; species Neogale vison. The sequence continues at coordinate 124,484,559 of NC_058095.1, read as the reverse complement.
GTGGAGGTTTCTTTTTTTTTTCCTTTAGTATTTTAAGATTAATTTTTTATGCAATTATGGAGAGGAGGGTAGATAAAAAAAAAAGTAGAGACTGTTTTTGACATTTAAAATTAATACAAAAACAAAAGGAAGCTAAAATATTAATATCATTTCATTTCAATTTTCCTAGCTTAGTGTAAAGTTGAAATTATTTCAAGAAAGTTACTATCAGACTGATGAAAGACTTACCCTGAGTCATTAGACTAATGGGCTTTGGGTTTCAAAAAAGACAAAAAATAATAGTATGCATGCAGTATTTCAGATGACTTTATTATCTGCTACAGTCATAATGTGAATAGGAAGGAAACAACTGCATCTTAAAAGCATGTTGTCTATATTTAGTTGTCAAAGACTCCTAAGGAAGATGAATCTCACATTTCACCTCTACAACCAGAGATTTTAATTGCTACTCAAGAGATACTAAATATAAATGTTCTTTGCACCTTGAGAATACTATTTAGATTTTAATACCCATTATTTTCTTTAATTTTTATTTAACTTTATTCTTTTTAAAAAATGTTTATATTTGCGTAAAATAGTGGGAAATAAATGGTATGTCTTCAAAACACCTAATATATATATATATATATATATATATATATATATATATATATCTTCTCTATGATCTTTCTGTTTGGTATGTTAATGAAGAATCTTTTTCTTTTTCTTTACACACAATGTCACATTAGTTTCAGGTGTGCAACATGGTGGTTCATCTTCTCTAAATGTTATTTTATGCTCACGACAAATGTAGCTACCATCTGTCACTACACAATGCTATTACCGCATCCTTGACTATTTTCCCTATGCTGTGCCTTTTATTCTGTGACTTAGTCATTCCATAACTGAGAGCCGGTACTCTGCTACTCCTCTTCATCCTTTTTGTCCATCCCCTGCTGGTCCTCCCTTCCCTTTGGCAACCATCAGCTTGTTCTCTGTATTTATAGGCCTGATTCTGCTTTTTGTTTGTTTTTTCATTTGTTTTTGTTTTTGTTTTCAGATTCCACATATAAGTGAAGTCAAACAGCATATATTGTTTCATTATACTGTTTTAAGTTGGGTTTGGTCTTCTGCTTTCTGATTGTGACTTCTTTTATATTCAACAATTTGGCCCAGATTTACCCTACTTGAAAAACTCAACTTTTATATTCTTCCAATTTTCCTTCTCCCAACATACCTATCTGTTATATGCTATATAAATTTTAAAATGTCTATAGCAGAGAGAGTCAATTATCATATGGTTTCACTTATTTGTGGAGCATAACAAATAACATGGAGGACAAGGGGCGTTAGAGAGGAGAAGGGAATTTGGGTAAATTGGAAGGGAGGTGAACCATGAGAGACTATGGACTCTGAAAAACAATCTAAGGGGTTTGAAGTGGCGGGGGGGGGGGTGGGAGGTTGGGGTACCAGGTGGTGGGTATTATAGAGGGCACAGCTTGCATGGAGCACTGGGTGTGGTGAAAAAATAATGAATAATGTTTCTGAAAATAAATAAATTGGAAAAAAATATAAAATAAAATGTCTATAAACATCCAAAAGTTTATAAGGCTAATTATATGTAAACATCTGTAATCTTAGAAATATACCAACCAAAATGAAATGTTTTCTTTCTTTTTTTTTTTTTAATTTAAGCTTGTTGAGAATTTAAAATACAGGCATACACCTAGAAGTCCAAAGGCATAATAAAATTTTGATGTCTGTTTCAAGTAGGGGAGAATTCTTTTCTTCTTTAGGAGAGCTAACTTACTGAAATCTGTAGGTGTCAAATAAATGACATCCCCATGGTTCCCAGCTTCTGCTATTATTGTTATTCCTCTTATTTTGAGTGACTGTCACATATCATAAAATTGTCTGTGGCATGTTTCAGTTTTAAATGGACAGAATTCTGATTATAAAGATACCTTAGAATCTCCTTCAATGGATTAGTAAAATGAATAATACATTATTTCCTTATTATTCATTGAAAAGTTTGGGTAGCTTCATAGATATTCAGACTTGCTGGCCAAACATTTAATAAAGAGAAGGAATAAATGACAGTATTTTGTTATGTTTCTTTTTTTTTTTTCCCTTCATGTGAAAGGCAGAAATGCTGGAATGACTCATTACATTTAAACATAGATTAAGTAATAAACAAAAGGTCAATTATTTTTCTTTCTTTAAAAATGCTAACTCAAGCTTTTCCTTCTATATTAAGACTTCTTGATGAATTTACTTTTTTCATAAGTTTCAGAAAAATTTAGATTAAATGTACTTCTCACATGTGAACTATGAAATTAAAAATAAGTTTATATCCTCATTTTAGGAGAGAAAATTATAAATTTGAGATTAAGGCCACCTGAGAAAGGATCTTGAAATCACCATTATTTTTGACCACTGCAATTTACTAAATTTCTGAAAATTCAACTTGTCAATCTGTAAAAAGTGACTATTAATAATACCATCATATAGTTATTTTTGAGGATTATATCAGCTAGCATATTATATTTACCATATCCATTATCATTATATCATGAGGATTATATTATGCTCAATAAAATCAATAGAAGTATGCATGGGACAATATATGTATTATATAATATTCAGATATGTATTTGTAGTATTTAGGATGCATCTGATTCCAAGAAAGAGAAAATGTCACTCAAAAATCTTTCATAATAATGAAGAAATTATTTTATATGACAGGTATATCATAAATGTAATAACTCCTTAGGACTGCTACATTGCCAAAAAACCATCAATTCTGCCCAGAAATTGCCTATGACTTCTTGACTCCAAGGTTATCCCTAGGCAATGAGAGTTTCACAAACAGAAAGTGGATATATAGCTCCTAGTAAGGACGTTGCCCAAGGAGCAAATCATGTATGACCATAAGGAACTTTGAGTAGGGAATCCTCTCAGGGAGCAGATAGGGTTCATGGAGATCAGAGGACAAATCTGGTCGACAGATTTAATTCTAGAGCATAGGATTAACTCACCTACTTCTGAATCACATTAAGTAAAGCAGGAGACTTCAAGGAAAGCAAAGTCCTACTAGCAAACCAGTAGGGAAAGAACTACATGTTGGACAGATGAACTGCATATATAGAACTGTACCTAAAGAAGTGTATCTCTATTAAATAAAAGTATTTTGCATGTGTTATTTTATTAAATGATATTTTATTTATAATTTGTATTACAGAAATATATCCTGATTTCTAATCTCCATTTTATCTGTACATATTTTACTATATTCTATGTTGTTGATATGATTACCCCACATGTATTTTCATTGCAGTCATATTAGCAACATAACAATTGTTTACCTTCCTCTAATGTTTTTTCAGAGAATAAGTCCTCTAAATCATCAGATTAAGAAGTAGTTCAGTGGGGAGATGGGGTGGCACCTGGGTGGCTCAGTGGGATAAGCCTCTGAGTGGGTGAAGCCTCTGCCTTTGGCTCAGGTCATGATCTCAGGGTCCTGGGATCCAGCACCACATCTGGTTGGTCTCCCTGCTCAGCAGGGAGCCTGCCTCCCCCTCTCTCTCTGCCTGACTCTCTGCCAACTTGTGATCTCTCTCTCTTCCTGTCAAATAAATAAATAAAATCTTAAAAAAAAAAGGAAAGAACTATTTCAGGGGGAGAAAATAGAGAATATTATAGCCTTTAAGTTTCATAATACAAGATAAATCCTTTTAATTACTCATGGATTATTGAAAACTTGTAGTTACTCTTTGGTCAAAGCACTGATATTAACAGAGGCTCCAGAAGGAGGAATGAAAAAAAACTCCTAAGAGCAAATGGAAAAGTATAGATTGTTTTGCAAGTGGTAATTTGCATATATTCTTAGAAATAAATTTGATTTAAAGAATCTCTATAGATTAATAGAGAACATTTAATGCAATATTTATTTAGAGGTATATTAACTTTTAAATGATAAACTATGATAAATAAATGTTAATATGAATTTTCCTATATAGGAATCAACTCTCCCAAGGAAAAACTGAAAGAAAATAGAAAAGAAACATATGTGTAATTCTTGAATATGTTGCTTGACACAATTTATAACTTCACAGAGGATTTCCACAAATGAGTTAAGAAATACATTATTAGTTATTTGTGAAAGTGAGCTAATACATGGTCTAGGTTAAATAATAACAAAATCATAAAACTTATAATACAGTATTATGATACAGAGAATAGTGGAAATTTAAGAAATTTAACAAGTTTTATTATAAAATTTATCAAAAAATCTTTATACTACTCCCTCTCCCATACTATCTTTTGTTCACAGAGTATAATAAAACAAATTACAAACATTATGTCATTTCCTCATAAATATTTCAGCATGAAGCTCCATTTGACAAAGACTTTCATATACTTCGGGGGCCTGGGTGGCTCAGTGGGTTAAGCCGCTGCCTTCAGCTCGGGTCATGATCTCAGGGTCCTGGAATCGAGTCCCCTGTCAGGCTCTCTGCTCGGCGGGGAGCCTGCTTCCCTTCCTCTCTCTCTCTGCCTGCCTCTCTGTCTACTTGTGATCTCTCTCTGTCAAATAAATAAATAAAAATCTTAAAAAAAGAAGACTTTCATATACTTCATACCATAAACATACCTGGTATTATTATTAGTCTTTACTTTCAAGTAATATCCTAGTTCATATACACATTTTCCTTATTTTCTCTAGCATGTTTCTTTATAGTTGTTTTGTTTTTTAAATCAAGGTCATGCTTTAGGTTTGGGTTTTATGTCATTTATTTAAGTTTTCCTTATGTCACATCATAGTATTCATGTCACTGATTTGTTAAGAAAATGGATTATATTTCTAGGATAGAATGGCTGATTAATTTTTCTTGTTATCTACAAGTCTTTCCTCTATGTCCCATTTTTTTTGTAATTTGATAATAAAATCCAGTTTGATTAGATCATGATTTAAGTGTTGATGCAAAACCATTTCTTAAATTGTATTCTGTATTTTTTAGTGCATAATATTTAGAGTTAATATCATATGCCCTTTGCCTTTATTTATGGTAAGAGTTTAGTTTCTCATAATATTAACATAACTAGTATAAATATCTATTTGCTTTAACTTATCTCTTCAGTGTATTAAAAATAAAATACCAATATTCCTATATTCATAATACTGTCAAATCTAGTTTCATATTTCTTACTTTTTTCTTTTTTTTTAGTAACATGTTTTTTCTGTCATCTATAAAAACAATTGTTACATTTTGGTTTATCACTTCTTCAGTGTTCAATTTTGAAAATATAATCAAATACATTTATTTAATACAGGATCACTCATATCATTATTAGTGTCTGTATTCCACATTCCTTTTTAAAGGTGTGAAATGGTATGTTAAGCGGATGCCTAATCGTTCACCTAAGGGTTTATGTTGTTTGATTCTGCTTTTACCCACTACAAATAATAGCACAATTAATAAAATTATAAATGTTCATTTTATATTTTCCTTGTATCTTTTTGGAATACATTTCTTGAAACAGATGTGTAAACATACATAACTTTAATAAAAATGGAGTATAATTTCTTTTTTTCCTTTATTTTCCTGTTTGAACAAACTCTTATTTTCTTTTATTCATTATCATATTGAAACATGGGCTTTTTCTCCTCCTCAGTTTGCTTAAGGTTTTAGATACTAGGGATCTAAGATTTTTTTAGATACTAAGGATCTAAGCTTTTATATACTGGGGATCTTGTTTTGTGATGTAATAAGGAAGTATTTATTTTGGTTTGAGAAATTTTTCAACAGTCCCAAGTTGTAAAATAATTTACCCATGTTTCCTTTTAGAACTCAGGGACACACACACATGTATATGCATGTATGTTTACATGTGCATGCAAGTGTATAATAGCAGTTGTATATATATCCTCACACATTTATCATGGTATAAACAGATTTTTTTTCCCTATGGCCATCCTGGAATCTTATTAGCTTTTATTAAAAAGAGTATCCTACCAGTAAAATAAAGATAATTTTATCATATACTTTATTTCCAAATATATATATATATTTTTTAAATTTTTGGGTCTTCTGTTTGGTCCTGTTTGTCTTTCTGTTAATCCAAAAATTCTTTAAAATGTTTTAATATATGGTAGCTCCAAACCTCCCACAGTGGTTTTACTTTATAATACATCTGACCTTTCCTAATCCATTTCCTTTTTATTATGTCACTGATTTCTTTCTTTTGCCAAAGTACGTGGTTAATACTGTCAATGATAACAAATAAATAAATAAATAGTGGTAGAGAGTAGACTTAATTTTTTTTCCTCTATATTTGAAGGAATGACTCCAGAAAGTCATATTAGAAAGAGAAAAATTCCCAAATTACTGATTTTACTTTAAATTATAAATGGAATTTAAATATGTTAAATAACATTTGCATCTGAGGAGATAAGCATTTGATATTCCTCAACATGTCTACTGTTATGATGAGATATATCAGTGGATTTCCTAGTAGTCAGTAGCTTTTCCTAGAATAAGTCATAATAAATAAAAGTATATTTTTAAAATATGTTTTATATAATTTTCAAATTTAGTGTTTTAATGACTAGTGATTTTAATTGTGCTAGTTTCCAAATCAGTTCCATGTTTATTAGCAAAGTTTTAATAATTTTATATCCATATTTCTTTAACTCTTTAAGACACTTCTAGTATATAGAGCAACTGACCATTCAGGTATTTAACTGACACTGTAAGTGCTATAAGCCCTGGTATATAAAGTTCACCGATCGTCTACATTACCTGGAGAGTTTGTTTTGCTGTACTGTCGGAATGTTTCTTTCTTTCTTTTTTTTAAATATATTTACATATTTTAGAGAGAGAACGAAAGCATGAGGCAGAGGGGCAGAGGGAGAGAGTTTCAAGCACACTTGCTGAGCACTGGAGGCTTGTATGGAGTTGGATCCCAGGATCGTAAGGTCATAACTCCAACAGAAATGAAGACTCCTTTGCTTAACTGATTACACCACCCAGGAACCCTGGTGTGTTTCCTTCTGTAACTATAGATCCTTGGAAGCCAATTCCAGACCCATACAATCTAAAACCCTTACTGTAAGAAGAAAGACAAATACTGATCATCTGATTTAATTTGTGTTTGTATTTAATTTGTGTTTGCTGCTATTTCTAAGTATCAAGGCATAGTCACAGGCCAAAATAAAAACAACAGAAAAGAGTACAAAAAGAAAAAAACAAAAACCAAAAAAAAATTTTTTTGATCTAATGTATAGAGCCAATAATTTGACTCTGGGCATAAATTATCTGTTCTGGGACACTTCATTCTTAACATACAAGAAAATATGATAATATAATTTCAACAGGGTGTGGGTGTGTTTGGCTGTGCGTTTTAATAGAAAATTAATTTTCATATAGTATCCTAAAAAATTATCATTGGTCTTACTTTCCTCTCCTGTAATAATAGAATGAAAAGTGAAAATAAAATCAGTTCTATTAAACTATCTCCAGTTTCATAGTGTTTAAAATTTGGAGGAAAAGAAGTAGAAATTATCGAGTCAATGGATTATATTCCATACCTTTAATTATTAAATATAATTTCATAGTAACATGATTTTAATATTTTTTTGTTCTTAGAAATTGTTTAAATGTTTTTAAAATTCATGACAAAATTTAAAATGTGTGTTACAATAAGCCTGTTATTTTTCTCAATTAAAGAAAAGAAAATAAGCCATCCTAAGAATTTTATTTTTACAGAGGAATGTAGAATGTTTTATTTAAAAATCCAATGCTTTGGCCACTAAGTTCCTTCTTACACTCAATTCCTTTTTTTCATATAATTTCAGTCCATTTGACTACTTCAATAGATTGTTTCAATTATATTTAAAACGAATTTATGAAACCGCAGAGTTAAAGTTGAAAAGAACAGAAGCAAAATGACATAAAAAATTATTTTTTATGCTTTTCTTTGTTATATAACTTGTATATATGCTTAATTTATCTAAATTTGATTTAAACTTATCAATATTTATATTAAGTTTAATTTATATTTTATTTAATTTGGTTCAATTTGTCTACATTTAAAATAAAAATTTTATGTTGCTGCAAATTAATCCATGGATAATGTGTTCCCTTAAATATAAGATCCATTCTTTTTAAAGATTTTATTTATATATTTGACAGAGACAGAGGTCACAATTAGGCAGAGAGGCAGGCAGAGAAAGAGGGGGAAGCAGGCTCCCTGCTGAGCAGAGAGCTGGGACACCGGCCTTGATCCCAGGTCCCTGAGATAATGACCTGAGCCAAAGGCTTAACCTACTGAGCAACCCAGGCGCCCTAAGATCCATTTTTTTAAAAACACGTCTATATTTTATATGCCACAAAGAAATTTATTTTAAAGCTATCAAATTGCTTATATATGATATAATTCCAAAATGCCATTTACTTTGAACTTCATGATGTCAGATATTTTAAAATTTGAGACTTTTTGGAGGAGTCAAGATGGCGGAGAAGTAGCAGGCTGAGACTACTTCAGCTAGCAGGAGATCAGCTAGAGAGCTTATCTAAAGATTGCAAACACCTGCAAATCCATCGGCAGATTGAAGAGAAGAACAGGATTCTAGGAACAGAAAAACAACCACTTTATGAAAGGTAGGACTGGCGGAGAAGAGAATCCAAAGCTACGGGAAGATAGACCCCAGGGGGAGGGGCCGGCTCCCGGCAAGCAGCGGAGCAACAGAGCACAAAATCAGGACTTTTAAAAGTCCTGTTCAGCTGAGGTACATCGCTCCAGAGGCTAAACCGGAGCAAAGCCCACACGGGGTTAGTGTGGCCTCAGGTCCCGCAGGGTCACAGAAGGATCGGGGGTGTCTGTCGCAGAGCTTGTGGGTATTGGAAAGGGAAAGCCGGCTACAGAGACAGAGCCAACAGTAAGCTCACAGCTCGATGTTACCTTGAACCGGCCACAGGCTCGGTGAGCTCGGAGCATGGCCGGAGGTCAGGCAGACGGGAGTTACTGGGCACTGTTCTCTGAGGGCGCACGGAGAAGTGGGGCCCCGGGCTCTCGGCTCCTCCGGGCCAGAGACCAGGAGGCCGCCATTTGTATTCCTGTCCTCTGGAACTCTACGGAAAGTACTCAGGGAACAAAAGCTCCTGAAAGCAAACCTGAGTGGATTACTCAGCCTGGTAAGGGCGGTGCAATTCCACCTGGGGCAAAGACACTTGAGAATCAATACAACAGGCCCCTCCCCCAGAAGATCAACAAGAAATCCAGCCAAGACCAAGTTCACCTACCAATGTGTGCAGTTTCAATACCAAGGAGAGCAGCAGAATTCCAGAGGAGGAGAAGGCAAAGCACAGAACTCATGGCTTTCTCCTTGTAATTTTTTTGTCTTACAGTTAATTTAATTTTTTTCTTTTTCATTTTTTTTCTCTTCTCCTGCTAAAAATTTTTTTAACTTTTACCCTTTTCTTTTTTAATGTTTTTTAACTAGTTTATTTAATATATACATATTTTCTTTTTTATACTTTTCTTTATTCATTTTCTTTTTTTAATTCTTTTTTTTTCTTTTTCTTTCTTTATTTTGAACCTCTTTTTATCCCCTTTCTCACCTCTCACGATTTGGGATCTCTTCTGATTTGGATAAAGTATATTTTCCTGGGGTTTTTGCCACCCTTTTAGTATTTTACTTGCTCCTTCATATACTCTTAGCTGGACAAAATGGCAAGGCGGAAAAATTCACCACAAAAAAAGAACAAGAGGCAGTACCGAAGGCTAAGGACCTAATCAATACAGACATTGGTAATATGTCAGATCTAGAGTTCAGAATGACAATTCTCAAGGTTCTAGCTGGGCTCAAAAAAGGCATGGAAGATATTAGAGAAAACCTCTTGGTAGATATAAAAGCCCTTTCTGGAGAAATAAAAGAACTAAAAGCTTACCAAGTTGAAATAAAAAAAGGTATTAATGAGGTGCAATAAAAAATGGAGGCTCTCACTGCTAGGATAGATGAGGCAGAAGAAAGAATTAGCGATATAGAAGACCAAATGACAGAGAATAAAGAAGCTGAGCAAAAGAGGGACAAACAGATACTGGACCACGAGGGGAGAATTCGAGAGATAAGTGACACCATAAGACAAAACAACATTAGAATAATTGGGATTCCAGAAGAAGAAGAAAGAGAGAGGGGAGCAGAAGGTATACTGGAGAGAATTATTGGAGAGAATTTCCCCAATATGGCAAAGGGAATGAGCATCAAAATTCAGGAGGTTCAGAGAATGCCCCTCAAAATCAATAAGAATAGGCCCACACCCCGTCACCTAATAGTAAAATTTACAAGCCTTAGTGACAAAGAGAAAATCCTGAAAGCAGCCCGGGAAAAGAAGTCTGTAACATACAATGGTCAAATATTAGATTGGCAGCTGACTTATCCACAGAGACCTGGCAGGCCAGAAAGAGCTGGCATGATATTTTCAGAGCACTAAATGAGAAAAACATGCAGCCAAGAATACTATATCCAGCTAGGCTATCATTGAAAATAGAAGGAGAGATTAAAAGCTTCCAGGACAAACAAAAATTGAAAGAATTTGCAAACACCAAACCGGCTCTACAGGAAATATTGAAAGGGGTCCTCTAAGCAAAGAGAGAGCCTAAAAGTAGTAGATCAGAATGGAACAGAGACAATATACAGTAACAGTCACCTTACAGGCAATACAATGGCACTAAATTCATATCTCTCAATAGTTACCCTGAATGTTAATGGGCTAAATGCCCCAATCAAAAGACACAGGGTATCAGAATGGATAAAAAAACAAACCCATCTATATGTTGCCTACAAGAACTCATTTTAAGCCCGAAGACACCTCCAGATTTAAAGTGAGGGGGTGGAAAAGAATTTACCATGCTAATGGATATCAGAAGAAAGCAGGAGTGGCAATCCTTATATCAGATCAATTAGAATTTAAGCCAAAGACTATAATAAAAGATGAGGAAGGACACTATATCATACTCAAAGGGTCTGTCCAACAAGAAGATCTAACAATTATAAATATCTATGCCCCCAACGTGGGAGCAGCCAACTATATAAACCAATTAATAACAAAATCAAAGAAACACATCAACAATAATACAATAATAGTAGGGGACTTTAACACTCCCCTCACTGAAATGGACAGATCATCCAAGCAAAAGATCAACAAGGAAATAAAGGCCTTAAACGACACACTGGACCAGAAGGACATCACAGATATATTCAGAACATTTCATCCCAAAGCAACACAATACACATTCTTCTCTAGTGCACATGGAACATTCTCCAGAATAGATCACATCCTCGGTCCTAAATCAGGACTCAACCGGTATCAAAAGATTGGGATCATTCCCTGCATATTTTCAGACCACAATGCTCTGAAGCTAGAACTCAACCACAAGAGGAAGTTTGGAAAGAACCCAAATACATGGAGAATAAACAGCATCCTTCTAAAGAATGAATGGGTCAACCGGGAAATTAAAGAAGAATTGAAAAAAATCATGGAAACAAATGATAATGAAAATACAATGGTTCAAAATCTGTGGGACACAACAAAGGCAGTCCTGAGAGGAAAATATATAGTGGTACAGCCTTTCTCAAAAAACAAGAAAGGTCTCAGGTACACAAGTTAACCCTACACCTATAGGAGTTGGAGAAAGAAAAAGAAAGAAACCCTAAGCCCAGAAAGAGAAGAGAAATCATAAAGATCAGAGAAGAAATCAATGAAATAGAAACCAAAAAAACAATAGAACAAATCAACAAAACTAGGAGCTGGTTCTTTGAAAGAATTAATAAAATTGATAAACCCCTGGCCAGACTTATCAAAAAGAAAAGAGAAAGGACCCAAATAAATGAAATCATAAATGAAAGAGGAGAGATCACAACTAACACCAAAGAAATACAAACTATTATAAGAACATACTATGAGCAACTCTACGCCAATAAATTGGACAATCTGGAAGAAATGGATGCATCCTAGAAACATATAAATACCACAACTGAACCAGGGAGAAATAGAAAGCCTGAACAGACCCATAACCAGTAAGGAGATTGAAACCGTCATCAAAAATCTCCAAACAAACAAAAGTCCAGGGCCAGACGGCTTCCTGGGGGAATTCTACCAAACATTTAAAGAACTAATTCCTTCCTGAAACTGTTCCAAAAAATAGAAATGGAAGGAAAACTTCCAAATTCATTTTATGAGGCCAACATCACCTTGATCCCAAAACCAGACAAGGATCCCATCAAAAAGGAGAGCTATAGACCAATATCCTTGATGAACACAGATGCGAAAATTCGCACTAAAATACTAGCCAATAGGATTCAACAGTACATTAAAAGGATTATTCACTACGACCAAGTGGGATTTATTCCAGGGCTGCAAGGTTGGTTCAACATTCGCAAATCAGTCAATGTGATACAACACATCAATAATAGAAAGAACAAGAACCATATGATACTCTCAATAGATGCTGAAAAATCATTTGATAAAATATAGCATCCCTTCTTGATCAAAACTCTTCAAAGTGTAGGGATAAAGGGCACATACCTCAATATTATCAAAGCCATCTATGAAAAACCCACTGCAAATATCATTCTCAATGGAGAAAAACTGAAAGCTTTTCCACTAAGGTCAGGAACATGGCAGGGATGTCCATTATCACCACTGCTATTCAACATAGTACTAGAAGTCCTAACCTCAGCAATCAGACAACAAAAGGAAATTAAAGGCATCCAAATCAGCAAAGAAGTAGTCAAATTATCACTCTTCACAGATGATATGATACTATATGTGGAAAACCCAAAAGACTCCACTCCAAAACTGCTAGAACTTGTACAGGAATTCAGTAAAGTGTCAGGATATAAAATCAATGCACAGAAATCAGTTGCATTTCTCTACACCAACAACAAGACAGAAGAAAGAGAAATTAAGGAGTCAATCCTATTTACAATTTCACCCCAAACCATAAGATACCTAGGAATAAACCTAACCAAAGAGGCTAAGAATCTATACTCAGAAAAGTATAAAGTACTCATGAAAGAAATTGAGGAAGACACAAAGAAATGGAAAAATGTTCCATGCTCCTGGACTGGAAGAATAAATATTGTGAAAATGTCTATGTTACCTAAAGCAATCTACACATTTAGTGCAATTCCTATGAAAGTACCATCCATCTTTTTCAAAGAAATTGAACAAATAGTTCTAAAATTTATATGGAACCAGAAAAGACCTCGAATAGCCAAAGGGATATTGAAAAAGAAAGCCAAAGTTGGTGGCATCACAATTCCGGACTTCAAGCTCTATTACAAAGCTGTCATCATCAAGACAGCATGGTACTGGCACAAAAACAGACACATAGATCAATGGAACAGATTAGAGAGCCCAGAACTCTATGGTCAACTAATCTTCGACAAAGCAGGAAAGAATGTCCAATGGAAAAAAGACAGCCTCTTCAATAAATGGTGTTGGGAAAATTGGACAGCCACATGCAGAAAAATGAAATTGGACCATTTCCTTACACCACACACAAAAATAGACTCAAAATGGATGAAGGACCTCAATGTGAGAAAGGAATCCATCCAAATCCTTGAGGAGAACCAAGCAGCAACCTCTTCGACCTCAGCCACAACAACATCTTCCTAGGAACATCGCCAAAGGCAAGGGAAGCAAGGGCAAACATGAATTATTGGGATTTCATCAAGATCAAAAGCTTTTGCACAGCAAAGGAAGCAGTTAACAAAATCAAAAGACAACTGACAGAATGGGAGAAGATATTGGCAAACGACATATCAGATAAAGGTCTAGTGTCCAAAATCTATAAAGAACTTAGCAAACTGAACACCCAAAGAACAAATAATCCAATCAAGAAATGGGCAGAGGACATGAACAGACATTTCTGCAAAGAAGACATCCAGATGGCCAACAGACACATGAAAAAGTGCTCCATTTCACTTGGCATCTGGGAAATACAAATCAAAACCACAATGAGATATCACCTCACACCAGTCAGAATAGCTAAAATCAACAAGTCAGGAAATGACAGATGCTGGCGAGGATGCAGAGAAAAGGGAACTCTCCTACACTGTTGGTGGGAATGCAAGCTGGTGCAACCACTCTGTAAAACAGATGGAGGTTCCTCAAAATGTGGAAAATAGAACTGCCCTATGACCCAGCAATTGCACTACTGGGTATTTACCCTAAAGATACAAACGTAGTGATCTGAAGGGGCACGTGCACCCAAATGTTTATAGCAGCAATGTTCACAATAGCCAAACTATGGAAAGAACCTAGATGTCCATCAACAGATGAATGGATCAAGAAGAGGTGGTATATATACACAATGGAATACTATGCAGCCATCAAAAGAAATGAAATCTTGCCATTTGCAACAACGTGGATGGAACTGGAGTGTATCATGCTTAGTGAAATAAGTCAAGCAGAGAAAGACATCTATCATATGATCTCCCTGATATGAGGAAGTGGTGATGCAACATGGGGGCTTAAGTGGGTAGGAGAAGAATAAATGAAACAAGATGGGATTGGGAGGGAGACAAACCATAAATGACTCTTAATCTCACATAACAAAGTGAGGGTTGCTGGGGGGATGGGGGTTGGGAGAAGGGGGGTCGGGTTATGGACATTGGGGAGGGTATGTGTTTTGGTGAGTGCTGTGAAGTGTGTAAACCTGGCGATTCACAGACTTGTACCCCTGGGGATAAAAATATATGTTTATAAAAAATAAAAAAATTAAAAAGAAATTTGAGACTTTTTTTCCTTAGAATTGAAGAATATTATATGTAATTACAGATGAATCATTTATATGACTAAAGGAAAAAATCTGAATATAGTTGTTCACAAAAAAGATATGTGCTTATTTTAATGCATGGCATCAAACATTAGGATTTCCACAAAATACAAAAATTAAGATTGGTGATACTCTAAAGTCATAATCTCACAATTTGTCATAAGCTTTTGTAAAAAATATATATATATATAAATATAAACTCAATACAGATTGTCTTACATTTATTATGTGTTTCCATGTTGAGACATGTGCTATAAACACTGACATTTAGATACATTTTCCATTAAAAAAATACTCTGCCTAGAAAGTACACATTATGCAGTTTCACCTACTTCTAAGTGCAGTAACCAAGGAGGTATTAGTTGAAAAATTTCAGATGTTTTTGATATAAATTTTGGATGTTTCTGGTATAATCAATGCCTCTTTCTTTTTTCAAAATTGCTATTTCCTCTGTAATATATTAATATAAATGTGTATAAAAATACAAAAGTAAAAAAATAATATATTAATATTAATGTATGTATAAAAGTATATTCCAGAATTGACATTTCCTTTGTAATACATTAATATAAATGTGTGACTAAAAGTATAAAAGGGGTGCCTGGGTGGCTCAGTGGGTTAAAGCCTCTGCCTTCGGCTCAGGTCAAGATCCTGGGGTCCTGTGATCGAGCCCCGCATCAGACTCTCTGCTCTGCGGGGAGCCGGCTTCCTCCTCTCTCTCTGCCTGCCTCTCTGCCTACTTGTGATCTCTGTCAAATAAATAAATAAAATATTTTTTTTAAAAAAGTATAAAAGGGGCGCCTGGGTGGCTCAGTTGGTTAAGTGTCTGACCCTTGATTTCAGCTCAGGTCATAATCTCAGGATTGTGAGATGGCGATGGAGCCTGCTTGAGGTTCTCTTTCCCTCTTGTAGACCCCTCCCCAACCCCCAAAAAAGTATAACCAGATTTTAGATACACTTAAAATATACATTATTTGACTCATTTTCATCTATATAACATAAGATATATTAAAGGTTATTACGTTTAAACATCAAGCTCTTCACCTCAGTATTTATCATATATTGAAAATACAGAGTGGCTGGCTAAAAAAGACACATCGAAGGCCCATTTTTATCTGTCATCCCTTTTTAGTATTTGGTAAATGCACTTTATAAGAATATTGCAGATCTCTCTGCAACTTGCTCTGTTTTTAGTAATTATCATCAGTAGGCTTGTGCTTCATTTGCTGGAAGATTTTTTTTTTTAAGATTTTTATTTATTTATTTATTTATTTGACAGACAGAGAGCACAAGTAGGCAGAGAGGCAGACAGAGAGAGAGGGGAAAGCAGGCTCCCTGTCGAGCAGAAAGCCGGATGCGGGGCTCGATCCCAGGACCCTGAGACCATGACCTGAGACGAAGGCAGAGGCTTTAACCCACTGAGCCACCCAGGCGCTCCTGGAAGATTTTTTTTTTTTTTTTTAAAGATTTTCTTTATTTATTTGTCAGAGAGAGAGGGAGAGAGAGCGAGCACAGGCAGACAGAGAGGCAGGCAGAGGCAGAGGGAGAAGCAGGCTCCCTGCCGAGCAAGGAGCCCGATGTGGGACTCGATCCCAGGACGCTGGGATCATGACCTGAGCCGAAGGCAGCTGCTTAACCAACTGAGCCACCCAGGCATCCCCTGGAAGATTTTTTTTAAGCTACATGTTTTTCCTCTCTTTCGGATACATTCTTACTCATTTACATATAATTTCTTTGATAATTCTTTATGTTTTTTATTGCGAGGACAACACATTCTCCAAGCACTGCATTGTTTGCATGCTAGTGTGCTGGATGTTTTTCTATCACAATTACCTAGTTCTGTCGATTCCTGTTTTTTATTTACATTTCAAATGAAAAGTTATTGACCCTTGGAAAATCTGTTTTATAAGGATTTTAAAAGTATGTTTTCAAATAGCATGCTACTGGGAATGCCAGTCCTGTATGAAAAAAAATTTCCTTGTTTATGCATTTCTTCCTATTACTTCACTTTGGTCCTCTCCTTCCCACTTTTAAACAGTCTTTCTTCAACATCCGAGAGATCAGCCAAATGCTCTTTCAGCATCTTATTTATTAAACTTTTATTGACTCTTAAAGGTAAGTTACACTTACTGCTACACGTAATTTGAAAGCCTCCACATTTTAGCATATTAAAATATTAGTAAACCATAGTCATTACAGGAATCTAATAAATATTAGAGATGGATCATGATTTATGTTCCCATGTATACGCATTTTCAAACATTATGTTTTGTCTGAGTTGGCAAGTCTATAATGTGTAAAAATGGATGAGACTGGCAAATCTATTTTCGGAGATTATTTTTCCTACTATTAGAACTAATTTCTGCTGATGTGAAAGTATTATTTGCTTGACCTAGCAAGTGTGGCTGTTTAATGGACTTAGCCAAGCTAAGGCTGTGAACTGGTTATCTGAGTCCTAAACCTCAGAGCTTGGCTAATTCACTGATAGATTTAGCCAACTCATTTTGCCATTTTAGACCCAAAGTACATTATTAATAAATCGGAACTAATGACACTGGACCTGCTGCAGAACAGCCTAAGAAGACATAGCTAATCAATAGATGTTTTGTGATATAAAATGCTATAAATTAACACCTAAATTACCCCAGTCATAAAATTCAGTCAGTTATTTATTTCAGTGTTTTAGCATTCTAAAATTTTGGATAAGATGGAAAGATTATTTGTTAAAAAGAAATCGTACAGGAGGTAAAACAGGTGCTATGGTTAATGGTGCTGTAATTCAGCAGATTCCTGTTAGTTCCATCACAATGTATCAGCATGACACTGAATTTCTGATTTTTAGATTCCATTATAAAGCTATGATTTCATACTAAGCCTTGGTTAGCCCATCTTCCCACCATCTATTTGAAGAGACACTATTTTCAATGTGTAAGTAAATAATAAACAGATTGCTTTCAATTTAATTGAAAATGTAATATTTAAAATAATGTTTTCTTAGAATCAGCAAGACTGACAAATATACTCTATAAATTACTGTCAATACAAAATAAAACAGAATTTAAAACTACACTCCAAAATCTTATACTGTTAACATATTATATGCAATGAATTTAAATCTAAAATTGCTTTAAGATAGAAAATATTTTAAAATGTCAAAAATCGGGACGCCTGGGTGGCTCAGTTGGTTAAGCAGCTGCCTTCGGCTCAGGTCATGATCCCATTGTCCTGGGATCGAGTCCCACATCGGGCTCCTTGCTCTGCAGGGAGCCTGCTTCTCCCTCTGACTCTGCCTTCCACTCTGTCTGCCTGTGCTCGCTCTCGCTTGCTCTCTCTCTGACAAATAAATAAATTAAAAAAAAAATCTTTAAAAAATAATAAAAAAAAATTAAAAAAAACAGGCTTTAAAATGTCAAAAATCTGTTACATTTGTGTTGAAATTACAAAACATTAACTCTAAAAAAAAGGTAGCCGTATGTAAAATTTTAAAAAGTTCACATTTTTAAAACATTAGCTTTCTTTAAATCATTAAGAAAGTAAATATTTTTCTCAGAGCCTTTCTAGAGTAATTTGACATGATATTCCTTCTAACTACAAAACAAACAGAAATACCAATGAATGTCTATCATTAATTTTCTACTGGAAGGGTACTGTCGTATTATAGCAAATACATGAAGAAACATCTTACTATTAATCCAGCTAATATTTTATATAAACATATTCACACACAGCAGGAAATTCTTTATTGCATCCTTTCTTATAGGTTTGCTGTTGAATTACCAAAATAATTCCTTTAAAATGAAACTTATGCATAAGAAAGCCATATTGTAAATCCACAAAAGTGAGCACTCTAGCTAAATTTTGTTTCCTAAAACAATGAAAAATAAATCTAATATTAAAATATAACCTTTTAATCCAACAATATGGTTTCATCCTTTTTTTAAAAAAAAGATTTTATTTATTTATTTGACAGATAGAGATCACAAGTAGACAGAGAGGCAGGCAGAGAGAGAGAGAGAGGGAAGCAGGCTCCCTGCTGAGCAGAGAACCCAATGTGGGACTCGATCCTAGGACCTGAGATCATGACCTGAGCCAAAGGCAGCAGCTTAACTCACTGAGTCACCCAGGCACCCCTGGTTTCATCCTTTTACTCATTAACACACTATGCTAAGCCTTTCTCATATTTTGGAGATAATCTTATAAAAACTTAGAAATATAAGAAATAAAATTAAATATTACAAATAAACATTAGAAATAAAAATATTTTAAACTATCAATTTGGATGTATAACATTTCTTCATATTTTTGTAACCCAAACTACTTTATTCTCTACCTACTGGCACAAAGTTTCTGGTTTTAATTTCTGATTTTCTGCTAAGTACAATGCTGCAATGAATATACTCATATACATATACTCATGTAAATTCACATTTATGTTTATGAGTGTATATACAAGGATAAAATATTTGCAACTGGTGTACTTCGATCAAAAGTGATGTTTATGAACATATACTTTCATTTTCTTTGGATAAATACCTGACTATGAAATAGTTAAATCATATATAGTATATGAAATCATTTAACTTTATAGTCACTTAACTTTAACATATGTAATCACTTAACTTTAAAAAAACCGACAAACCTTTTTCAAAGTCTTTATTTATTATACATTTCCACCAGATATGTATATAAAGACATTTACATGAGTATCCACAGCAGTTTTATTTGTAATAATAAAAAACTGGAAACAATTCAAATATCCTTCAGCCTCTAATAATAACAACACAAAATGAGATGATATTCAGCAATAAAAAGAGACAAATATTAGATACATCCTAACAGCCTTATTGTACTTGAAAGTAATGATGCTATGTGAAAGAAATGAGACAAAACAAAAATATATATATACTATGTACTTTCATTTACCTAATTTTCTCAGAAGTGCATACTCTTCAGACATAGATTAATGACTGGCTGAGGATGCAAAAGTGGGAAGGAAATATAAGAAAGGGGCATGAGGAAAATTTGAAAGGTAATGGAAATGTTCATAAGCTTAATTGTGATGGTTGTTTTGTAAGAGTGAACATATGTCAAATCTTATCCAACTGAATGCTATAAATTTGTGTTTTGATATGTCAATTTTACATCAGCAGCTGTTAAAATACACAATATACTCCAGCACAAATCAGAATGATAAGTTCTCTGCAACACTGTTACTCAAAGCAACAGGTCCATATACTCTTTGCTTTAGGTATGTAATAAATTAAGGAGTGTGCACCAGAAAGTGTCAACATCCGTGTCCCTTCATCGAGAAAATCTTGCAGTGAAAAAAAGTGTATTAACAGAACTAAGCAGTCAGCATGCTGCATATCCTATTAAAGATCAATATCAAACACTTCATAGATCCATCTATTTGATTTTATTCCACATTTTAATTTTGTTTCATTGATTTGTCATTCACTTCAAGTCCTATTACCATACTATCCCAGATACTGAAACAAATTTTAATATTAATCAGCAGTTTAGTATTAATCAGCAGGATTTAATATTAATCCTCTTCCCCCAGCCCCTCACTCTGTGCCCTCTCTCTCAAATAAGTAAATAAATAATAAAATTCTCCCAAATTAATATTGGAAAGAATATCTGTAGTTCCAAACATAAAACCTCCTCATAATTTTATTGGGAATCATATGAAACTTTAATATTACCTTTGAGAAAATTGTTTAATATTGAAATTTCAGAAGAGTATAGTACTATTATAAATCAAGTTTTCTCCTATAATAAGACTACTTTTAGATTTCTTCAAATAGAGTTTTCGTACACATCAGTATTACTTTTAGTCATTTAACTATGTTCTTGGTGTTAAAAAAGACATCATCCATTATTTGTTTTCTGGTATGTTGCCTATTAACTAATTAAAAAATTAGTTTTAGACACCTGTTATGTTCAAGATCTCATTCCAGACACTAGCAATAAATCAAGGAACAAAACAGATAAACAATAAACATTTCTTCACTTAGACAAAATTTGGTCCATAGGGTAATAGGCAATAAACAAAAAAAACATATGTTTGGGAGTTGCAATTTTATATAGTGTGACCTGAAAATGCTTGACTGAGAAGGTGAGCTCTGCAAAAGAACTGATTAAATGCATAAAGTAGACATCTAGTTATCAAGCAAACACTGTTCTAGGTACCGGAAAGTTTGAGGAACATAAGACAACCCATGTGGCTAGAGCAACCTGAGCCAGAATTAAATGGCATGTTCTAAGAAGTAATGTGGGGGCAGGGATGATTATAATTCTGTAATTCTTTTCATCTGAGTGGAATGGGAAGCCAGTAGAGTGCTTTGTGCAGAGGAGCCACAAAATCTGATTTCTATTTTAAGAAGATGAATAAATTTAAGGCAGTAAGAATAGAAATAAGGAGAACAGTCCTAACGTGATTAAAACCATCTTTATAGACAGAAGTGATAGTTTAAGTAAGGGTAACAGCAGTGGGATTGATAAGAAGAGGTCAAATTCCGGCTATATTTTAAAGATGACAACTATAGGACTTGCTGAGAGACAACATATATGGAGTAAAGAAAAGAGAAAAAAACAAGAGTAAAACTCAGGTGAGAGACTGTGGACTCTGGGAAACAAGCTCAGGGATTTGGAGGGAGGGAGGTGGGTGTTGGGTGATTCTGTTGGTGGGTATTTTGGAGGGTAAGTATTGGATGGCACCCTGAGTGTGGTGCATAAACAATGAATTCTGGAACACTGAAAAGAAATAAAATAAAATGGGGGGGGCTCAGGTGTGGGTGTGTGCAATTAGGAGAATGATGTCACCACTAGCTGTGATGACTGAAGACTGCAGGAGGGTCAGGGTTGGAGACACATCACAGAAGTTCAGATTTGGGCCTGCTGTGTTTTTGATTCCTACTGAGCAAATAAAGAGACTGTCAATAGGTAGTTAGACATACTGGTCTGAAGTGCAGAGGAGTTCAGACGGTTGGAGTCATCAGCACTTTTGATAAAGTTTAAAACCAAGAGGCTTAATAAGTCAGTGGAGATAGAAAAATGATCACAGGGCTGATTCTTAGGGTGATGCAAACATTTAGAGTTGAGAGAGATGAAGAGGAAACAGAAGGGTCACTGAAATGAAGTCATAAATGTAGGCAGAAAAAGCAGCCCAGGAAGTCAAAGAAATACATTATTCACAAAGGAAAAATAATTGGTTATTCCAAATGCTTACAGATAGTTCAAGGAAGAGAACAGCAGAGCAATTACCATCCTTTTTAGCAAAATGGAGGTAATTGGTGACCTTGATCAGAGCTGTTTGGATAGCATGCTGAGGATGAAATATTTTTTTAATGAATTAAAGACTAGTTTAGACAAATCTTTCAAGTAGGAATGACAGAAATAAGTGGGTAGTTGGAGGGGAGGCAGAGACAAAAGAAATTGCCTTTGTGCACTAAATAAGATAATTCCATATAGAAAGAAAGAAATTGGGATGCCTGGGTGGCTCAGTGGGTTGAAGCCTCTGCCTTCGGCTTGGGTCATGATCTCAGAGTCCTGGGATAGAGCCCCGCATTGGGTTCTCTGCTCAGTAGGGAGACTACTTCCCCTCCTCCTCTCTCTGCCTGCTTGGATCTCTGTCTGTCAAATAAATAAATAAAAGTCTTTAAAAAGAAAGAGAAAGAAAGAAAGAAAGAAAGAAAGAAAGAAAGAAAGAAAGAAAGAAAGAAAGAAAGAAAGAAAGGAAGAAATTGATTCATAAAATGCTTAAAAACACACACACACACACACACACACACACGGGGATTCCTGGGGATAAAGCAAGAGGAGGGAGAATCTAGTGAACAATTGCAGAGGTTGGTCCTGTCTAAAAACTCAGAACTGTAATCTACAATAGCAAATAGGAATTACAGGCAAGTTTATAACCACAGATGCCTATAAGTACCTCTAATAAATTAGTTTTTCTTTAAATTAGGAAGCAAAGCTGTCAACTGGAATTGAAAATAGGAGAGATTTCAGAATTTGAAGGCATAAGGGACAGTATTTAAACAATGAGTAAATGGAGTGGAAGAAAGAGTAA
Source organism: Neogale vison (assembly GCF_020171115.1). Taxonomy (NCBI): domain Eukaryota; kingdom Metazoa; phylum Chordata; class Mammalia; order Carnivora; family Mustelidae; genus Neogale; species Neogale vison. Next base: position 124,461,662 of record NC_058095.1, on the reverse strand, counting down.
GAGCATTGGGCAGCATGACAGATCCATTTAAGATTATTGATCATAAATTTAAAGTGAAAACTGCTTACATAATTGTGTGTGTGTGTGTGTGTGTGTGTGTGTGTTTTAATGTTTTAGGGGTTTCTGTTGGTTTTGTTTTTGCTTTTTTTTTTTGTTTTTGTTTTTGTTTTGTTTTGTGAGCCATGTACATCTATGTTGGGCCAGACACAGGATTGGCAGAGCTGAATTTAATCAGGGTTGTGTTTTATCTAATGAGTACATCTACAGATAATTTTTTTTTTTTTTTGTAAATAAATTTTGAATCTGGATGTTAGGGACTGAATTGCTCTCCTCCCATCTCACCCATCCCAATTCATATGTTGAAGCCCTAACCCTCATTATGTCTGTATTTAGAGACAGGGCCTCCAGGGAGAAATTGAGGTTAAATGATGTCATACAGTACGAGGAGCACTCATCCAAGAGGACTGGTATACTTTTAAGAAGATGGATAGACACCAGAGAACTCTCTCCACATGCATGTGGAGGAAAGGCTATGTGAGAACACAGTGAAAAGGTGGTTATCTGTAAGCCAGAAGGAAAGGCCTCACCTGAAATCAGCCCTGATAGCACTTTGATCTTGGATTTCCAGCATCCAGAACTGTGAGAAAAGTAATTTCTGCTAGTTAGCCCATCCAGTCTGTGGTATTTTGTTATGAAAGCTCTAGCAGACTAATATACTGTATGCCTTCATTATCTTGTGTCTATATTTAGAGAGACTTCGCTGCAGTGAATAGGAGTCTGCATGTACTCTCAGGTGCAAATAGCTGCACACCGAAGCACCGCGGATGAACATCTATTTTTTATATTCATCTAAAGCACTGTATCATTACTCCTGACTTTAACTTAGCAGAACTTCTGACTCAGCAACCAAAGCCATATATTATCTTTACTTTGGGTGCCTCAGCCCCATGCCATGGTATCATCCTTTCCTCCTTCCTCCTAAAGGAGAGTAAGTAGCAATGAAGGAGAGTGAGTAACAGCCTATCAGGAGGCAGATTTCAGTTCTGCCTCTCCCTGCTTAGCTTCTTAACATGCATGAATGACAGGACAGTGGAAGATACTCACTCCGCCCTTCTCCTTCCCTGCATTTGGCTGATAACATTCACTGCATGGTTCTGGGAAGTCTTCTCTTATCTATACTCTTTTGTACTCCTCATTTTTTTCTCTGGTAGGAAGCTGTGTCTAGGTCCACAGCTCATCATTATGACCAAAACTTTCAAGAACTGTGCAGGGTCTGAGATTTTATCTTTTTTTTTTTTTTTCTTTTTCTTCCCCAAAGCTAACCTATTCCTTGCTCGTGGATGTGGAAATAAGATATGGTACTCCCGGGTTAGGGACATATACTTTATTATTCTTGGCAAAACCAATATCCTCAGTTCACGTTGATTAGTGTTAGTTCCCCCATAATCCTCCAAGAACCATGCAAAAAGCCCACTGTGCATGTCTGCACACACTGTAGATTTATATTACATGAGAGGAACACTGAGCTTCTGGAATCACCACTTTTTATAGCAAGTTCAAGCAAGCTAGCTCTTTATCTGGGCATATACATATCCTCATTCCTCGGGCAGGGACCTTGCATTTTTGGCTTTACCAGAAGAATGTGTGAGAGTACACAGGGAGTCTAACAATTTCTCTCTCCTAATAAAGAGATAGACAAAAGAAAGCTACAACATAATGATAAAAGGAATCTAATGGGTCTGTGTTGGGCACTTAGATATAGGAAAAGAAAAATAATGTTAAACACATATAACGGGTAGAAGTCTGAAGGCCCTATTTTGATACCTAAGGCATAAGCATTCATCTTCAGAGTTAAAGAAGAGCTGTAGAGTCCAGAGACACTGATATAGTAAAAATAAATATACATCTCTGGGGTCAGCGAACTATGGCCCACAGGCCAGTTTCCTGTTTTCCTATGCACGGTTTTAGTGGAACACTCAGGCCAATTCATGTACTAACATATTGTCTATGACTGCCCTTTTTATTTTTAATAAGGACAGAGTTATGTGGTTGTAATAGAGACTGAACAACCCCATATTTAAGCTATTCACTATTTGGCCTTATAAATAAAAAAGGTTGCTAATCTCTGACATATAGCCACATGTATACAATGGAGAATGAAAAATAAAATATATATAATTCATTATACTTCTCTAAATACTTGTAAAGGTATAAAACTAAATGATAAAATAAAATCCCTAGGATCTTTTTTCCTCCACTTTACTTAGGCATAATTGACAAACGAAAATTGTATATATTTGAAGTATGCAACATAGTTTAAGACACATATACACTGTAAAATGATTACCACACTGAACTAATTAATACAAATATCACCTCATGTAATTGTCTTTATTTATTTATATAGTTAATTTTTGGGGGGTTGAGAACACTTAAGATCTACTATATCAGTAAATTTCAAGTGAACTACAAATTATATATTATTAACAATGTTGTTAACTATATTATGTAAATTTAATATTAACTATATTACTAATGCTATACTATAAAGTATACTTCACTAAATATATTATACTGTAAATCATATTCTATTATTAATTATATTGTTATAACTTTATTATCAACTATATTGTTATTAACTATAGTTATCATGCTATACATTAGGTCCTCAGTAATTAATCCATCTTATAACTGAAAGTCTATATCATTTGGCCAACATCTCCCTAGTTTCCCTATCCTGGAGTCCGTGGCAGTCACCATTCTACTCTCTGCTTCTGTAAGCTTGATTTTTTAATATTTCAACATAAAAGTGAGACCATATGGGATTTGTCTGTGTCTGGCTTATCTCGCTTAGTGTAATGTTACATATATATATATATATATATTAATATATATAATTAATATATTTATATATATGAATATTCATATATATATGAGATATTTCTCACATATTATTTATCCATTAATTCACCAGTAGACACTTAGGATGTTTATACATCTTGGATATTATTAATAATGCTTCAATAAACATGGAAGGTGTATACATCTCTTCGAGGTCCTGATTTCATTTCCTTTGGATATATGCTGCTAGATCATATGGTAGCTCTGTTTTTAATTTTTTTTTTAAAGATTTTATTTATTTATTTGACAGAGAGAGATCACAAGTAGGCAGAGAGGCAGGCAGAGAGAGAGGAGGAAGCAGGCTCCCTGCCGAGCAGAGAGCCCAATGCGGGACTTGATTCCAGGACCCTGAGATCATGACCTGAGCCGAAGGCAGCGGCTTAACCCACTGAGCCACCCAGGCGCCCCTGTTTTTAATTTTTTTGAGGAACCTCCACATCGTTTTTCATAATGGCTATATCACCAACAGTGTACAGGAGTTTTCTTTTTTCCACACCCTCATCAGCACTTGTTATCTCTTGTCTTTTTTATAATAGCCATCCAAACAGGGGTGAGGTGATATCTCATTGGGGTTTTTCTTTGCATTTCCCTGATGATTAGTGATGTTCAGCACCTTTTCGTATGTCTGTTAAACAGCCCTATGTTCTTAAATGAATTCAAGAATTCACCTGTCTTTAAATACTTAAACTCTGTAACATTTAAGATGACTCATCAGTGCTGTGATCAGTGCATAATTAGACAGAAGTTAAAACTGATCAACATCTTGGCAGTTTAGTCACTTGAATCTTTCAATACAAGAGAATAGCATCTCTGAAAGAAATAATATGCAACACTGAACTGATTAGGGTATGCATAGTCTCTTAATGCAAATAGTTTGAAAGATGCCCGAGGCTAGCCTAAGGTCAAAGCCACTAATATGAACAGAAATCATCAATAAATGAGATTTTTTAATGATATTTTAATTAAGCTCATTGTGTCACAATATGAATTGTAAATTTGACCTTTATTGTCAAACTAACTTACAATGTGCATCTGGCACTTCCTCCATGTAAGTTTTAAAATAAGAAAAAAAATTTAAATTGTATTCCTCATGCTTCTGAAAAGTCAAGTCCTAACTTAGATTGGCAATTTTGATTTTTATGTAATTTTTTAAATAAGTGATACTGGAATACACATTAGGTTACTATTCTAGAGTTGGTGTGATATGATTTGGAATATGTCCACTATTAAAAATAAGCCAGTAACTCCTCTTAATATTTTAGTATAGATAGGTAGATAGATATAATGGTATAAATACAGATATGTATTATTTTTACCATAGAAATGCCATGTAAGTTTCTTCAATGTTCTAAGATCATTTGTTTCCTACCTTCCAAATTACAGACTTAACCCTTCTGTAAAAAATTTAGAAAGAACAACTATTTGGAATTCTTACTAAGGGAAAACTTTATATGTTTTTTTAATGACTAAGAAACCCCAAAGGATTGTATTTTCTGACCTACCATATATTTTCTTGATGAGGCAAATAAATCTTGTTACATAGCGAAGCTAGACTTCCTCTGTAGGAAATCCCCATCTGTTACTGAATCCTCAATGTGATGTTGCAGTCAGTTTTAAAATTAATGCACAGAAAATAATCACATGTCTGATGACACTATTAAAACCTGCTCATTTTCCAACTTTTTAAAAATATTATATTTCACATAACACTTTTGAAAGAAAATTTAATATTTATTATGGTATTTTGTATTAAATTGATAGATAAGGTAAATGAAAAGAATGAGATTGTTTATGTGATTAAACGGTCAATCCATATTCCTCTCTATTCACTGTTTACATCCTATAGTTTATGAGAAAATGAGCCCAATAAGAAGCCTAACAAAGAGATTCCTAGAATTCTACCATTGTTAATTTGCATTTATTTTTACTTCATAAGGCCCTCAAGCCCTGGAGACATCATTATTTTTCTGTTACTGCTCTTTATTAGTGTTCCTCCGATAATGTAGACTTTCACAGAATTTACTAATATCAAGGTAAGTAGTGGAATCTGAAGAAACATTTACCATGTCATGATAATTTATAATCTTCCTAAATAATCTATAATCTTCCAAAATAATGTTCTCTAAAAGAATTCTATAATATTCAGATAAAGTATATCCAACGTTTATTAAAGCACGATCATGAAAGCATAGCTAAATCCTGTTTTGTTCGATTGTCCTCTTTCTTCCAATTTTCTCCAACAGTACTGAAACTAAACCCATGACTCCTCACAAAAATGTTCTTTTGGTGGCAGTCAATACATATTTTTCAATTGTTCATCTGCTACCCTCATAGTCTTTTGTAATTGCTCTCCTTTTATCTAAATTTGCCTATACCTTTTCTCCTATACCATCATCTTTCCCTGTACTTTCTAGACTGCCCTTGGCACACTGAGAAACTCATTTTATGATATCAATTCCTTTGAAAATATTGCCAACTTTACTTTTCAGTGGAAGTCTTGCTATATGTTAGTTATTCCACTCTAAGACTTTGGCTCTCCTCATGTTTCTCCAATGTGTGTGTGGGAACTAATAGTTTTATTAATGTGATTCCAAATTACTTAGTGTGAGGTATTTCTCTTATTAGCTACTGATTCGACAAAAATTTAATTCTTTCAGGCCAGGTCATTTGGCTATAAACGCTTCAAAACTGGTTCTAAAACTTTCTTTTGAATTCAGTTTTTTTTTTCATCCACCTACATAATTATCTCATCTAAATAAATGACCCATTCTACATACAAGAGTCATAGCTCTTGATCTCTTATGTGACCCCTATTCATTCTTTTTTTTTTCCTTTTTCTTTTTTTTTTTAAGATTTTACTTTTAAGTAATCTCTACCTCCAACGTGGGGCTCAAACTCAAAACCCCAAGGTCACGAGTCACATGCTTTCCCAACTGAGCCAGTCAGGTGCCCCATGATTTCCTTTCACTTCTAATTTATTTTAAAAATCCACTGCAGAATGACTCAGAAATTTGTTGTTATTCAAAAATACACTGACTCAAATTCCTACTCTAGTAACTCCCTCCAATTCTCTTAACTTATTTGCTCACACATGTTTCAACTTCATTAGTATATTCTTTTGATTCTTATACCTTCTCTTTATTTATCACAACCATTTACCATTCATTTTATATTAACTCAACATTAATTATATAATGACTGCTATTAATTTCTGTTATATTTTGGGGATGAAATAAAAATGGAAATGATTATTCTTCTGCACCAAAGAAAGTAGAGTGGGGATATGGGTACTACAAATTAAGCTCAATGACATAAAATGTCAAATTTCAGTTATAATAGGAAAACAATCATCCAAAAACTTAAAAAAAAAACGTTTTTTCAGTAAAAGGGAAACTCCTGAGATAAGAAGTTTGGTATATCAAATAAATTGTATTTATAAATAAAGAAAAAAATTCCATTATATGTACCAGAAGATGGAATAATGTTTAACTTTGGGGAGAAGAAGGGGGTAGTGATTAGAAATAATAAAAGGCATATTGGAATATTTCTGGTGTTCAACTTGATTCCTTTTTTACGGCCAAAATTCTGTTGTATAGCTATACCACATTTATCCATTCATCTGTTATGGGCATTTAAATTGTTTGCTCCTTTTAGCAATTATGAATAATGCTGCAATAAACATTTGTGTACAAGTTTTTGTATGGACATGTTTCCATTTCTCTTTTGCATATAACTACTGTGTATCAGTTTAGGACATATTGCCATCTTAATGATATTAAGTATTCTGACCTATTTCCATCTACTTAAGTCTTCTTTAATTTCTTTCCACAATATTTTGTAGTTTTTAGAGTCAAGTTTTTGTACTACATTCATTAAATTTATTGCTAAATATCTGATATTTTAGATGTTATTTTAAACCATATGGTTTTCTAAATTTCATTTCTGAATTGTTTATTGCAAATAGGTAGACATACAAGTTACTTCACATATTGATAATTTATCCTCAATCCTTCTGAAACAATTTACTAGTTCTAATTTTCTGTTGGTGCATTCCTTAACATTCCTAAATACAAAATCATGTCATTGGTGAATAGAGAGTTTTTTACTTTTTCCTTTGTAATATAGGTACATTTAGTATTTTTCTTGCCTAACTCCTTGGTTAGAACTTCTAGTATAATGTCGAGTATAAGTAGTGAGAAAATATATCCTTGTCTTTTTTTTTAACCTCAGAGGGAAATCATCCAATCTTTCACCATTGAATATAATGTTAGCTGTGTATTTTTCATATATGCCCTTTATCTGATTGAGGAAATTCTTTTCTAGTACTAACTTGTTGAGTTGCTTTTGTTTTTGTTTTTCCCCAACAAGGAAAGGGATTTGGATTTTGCCAAATGCTTTTTCTGGATCTATATAAAAATAACATGATGTTATGTTATTTTTGTTACTTATTCTATGGGTATATCACATTGATTTTAAGATGAGCTATTCGTGTATTCCTTGGATAAATTCCACTTTGTCATAGTGTAGAATTCCTTTTATATGTTGCTATATTTGGCTTCATTGATTCTGTTGAGGATGCTTGTGTCCATATTCACAAGATATATTAATTGGTTTTATAGTTTTCTTCCTTTGGATTCTTTGTCTGGTTTTATGTTCTACCCTCATACTGCCCTCATAAAGTGAACTGGGATATTTTACTTGTATTTTTTGGAAGAGTCTGCAAAGAATCTGAATTAATTTTTCTTTAATTGTATGGTAGAGTTTAGAAATCATCAGTCCTGGGCCTCCCATTGTGGATAGATTTTGATTTCTAATTCAATCTTCATTTGTTACAGCTTCCTTCAGATGGTCTCTTTCTTCCTCAGTCTATTACAGCTTTTCTTTTTAGGGATTTGTCCATTTCATCTAAGCTATAAAATTTGTTGTTGTATAATTCTATCATTTCTTTATGTTTTTTGTATTTTTTTAAGATTTTATTTATTTATTTGACAGAGAGAGATCACAAGTAGGCAGAGAGGCAGGCAGAGAGAGAGAGGGAAGCAGACTTCTTGCTGAGCAGAGAGTCCGATGCAGGGTTCGATTCCAGGACCCTGGGATCATGATGTAAGATGAAGGCAGAGGCTTTAACCCACTGAGCCACCCAGATACCCCTCTTTGTATTTCTTTAAAGTTAGTAGTGATGTCTTCTATTTATTATTCTAGTCATTTTTCTTGGTTAATATAAAGTTTCTGTTGAGACATCAGGTGTTATTCTTATTGGTTTTTTTTTGTAAGTGATGAATTATTGTATTTGTTACTTCAAGACTTTCTCTTCATCTTTGACTTTTGGCATTTTTCTTATATGTCCTGTTCGTGGATCAACTTGTATTTATCCTACTTGGTATTCATTGAGCCTCCTGGATGTGTAAGTTATTGTTTTTCAATAAATGAGAAGGTTTTCTGCCATTATTTCTTTAAATGTATTTGTTCCTTTGTCTCTCTCCTCTCCTGGTTTTCTATCATATGGATATTGGTACTCTGATGGTTTCCCACATTTCTCTAAGGTTCTCTTCATTTTTCTTCAATTCTGTTCTTCAGATTGCATAATTTATATTACTCTATCCTAACACTGCTATTATTTTTTTCTTTCCACAGTTCAAATCTACTGTTAATCCGCTCTGGTGAATTTTATTTTTATTATAAAATTTTTAAATATAAATATAAAGTATTTTTTATTGTTACCAATTTTCAGTTTATAGAAAAATTGTGTGGAAAGTACAGAGAGCTCCTATAATACCCTCTCACACCTGCACCCTCAGTTTACCCAACTATTAACATTTGTGTTAGTGTGATATGTTTATTACAAATTACCAGTTAATATTGCTATATTATTTTAAAATAACTCTATAATTTCCATTAGGTTTCACTCTTTGTGTTGTATGTTCTATGTGCTTTGCAAAATATATAAACTTTATCTACATTAAAATATCATACAGAATAATTTCATTGTCCTTAAAACTTCTGTGATCTACCCATTCATTCCTCCCTTCCTTTGACCAAACCATTGACAACCACTGATTTTTTACTGTCTCTATAGTTTTGCCTTTCTCAGAATGTTCTATAGTTGGAATCATACAGTATGTAGCCTTTTCATATTGGCTTACTTTATTTAGCAGTATGCATTTAAGATGCCTTCATCCATTTTCATGGCTAACTTATTTTTTAGTCATGGAATATTAATTTGTTTTATGCATATAAACTTTGTTTATCTGTTCACCAACTAAAGGATATCTTGGTTGTTCTCAAGTTTTAGCAATTATGAAAAAGCTACCATAAAAATCATTATGTAAGTTTCTGTGTTGACATAAGTTTTTAAATGCATTTAAGTAAATACAAAGCACAACTGCTGGATTATATGATAAGACTTCCTTTGTTTCATAAGAAACTGACAGATTATCTTGCATGGTGGCTATTTCTTGAATTACCATCAGCAATAGATATGAGTTTCTATTGCTCCACATCCTTGCCAGCATTTCCTGCTATCACTATTTTGGATATTAGCAAAGGTAACAGGTATATAGTGGTTTCTCTTTGCTTTTTAATTTGTGATTCCCTAAAGACATATGATGTTGAACATCTTTTCATATGTTTATTTACCAACTACATACCATTTTCGTGAGGTGTGTGTTCAGATCTTTTTGCTCATTTTAAAACCTTTATACAATTAAATTATTTTTAATATAAGGTTGAAAAAATATTTATAAGAATATTACTCAAAAAATTACATTTGTGACACGGTGATTTGAAAAAGATGGAAAATAATTTCATTTTGCATAAATATTTTAGAATAATTACTATAGTATAAAGTATATTACACTTTCATGTACCATATTTTGCCCTACTTTAGCATGTCCTTCCACTGTCTTTATTTTTAAAAAATTCAGTGTGTTTGCGATTCTAATTTAGTTTCAAACAGAATCATTTTTAATGGTACATATCTTCTTTTATTTTAGCGTGTTCAAAATAAAGTGACCCACTCAGGTAGGAACCTTAATAGAGTCATTTAAGGAGTGATGTTTTCTTCTGACATCAAAAGTTAACAGAAAATCTTTCACAATGTCTCTCCTGATGTTTCCACTTAATATCTGAAATAGTTATGTCAAGAATGACTTTACCAACTACAATGACATTAATAAAAACACAAAACCAAGGACACAATGGGGAGGTACTATCACACAGTGACTGAATACATGGGTTCTGATGCCCCACTGTCTAGATCTGAATCCTGGTCATATTACTTAACATGTTTGTAACTCTGCAAAAATTACTTAAGGTCTCTGCAATGTAGTTTTCCCATCTGTAATATAGGGATGAACAATAATGTTGAAGAAATTAAGTGCAGAGACAGCACAGCTTAAAATTGAAGCCCTAAGTGACATAAGAAGTTCTATATAATCTATTGATTAAAGATAACCCTGTATGTGAGATACACTATGATTTGCAACTGAAGAATTTCATAATATTCTTAGTTTTGAGATTTAAAAATGTTAGAAGAATTGCCAGAAAGCAGAATTCTTAATGTGAAAACTATCTAAGGGCTATGTGCACTCCAAAATAAAGGGAAATGCTGCTGAAAAGTCAAACTTTGAATGCATAGCTTATGAGAAAATAATTATATCCCTGGCATTGAGAGAAGAGTTGATTTAAGTATTTGGGGGATTAAAGTTATTGCTGACTGTGATTTTCCCCTATGCAGTAATAGTGGCTTATCAAATAGAAAACATGGGTTCTTACTCTAAATTCAACTGACTCTATTAAGCATTAGTGCTTTCTGTGGGTACTTCACTGGCATGTAAGACAGTTAGAAATACAAAAAAGGCTCTGTAGCAGCAGTAGCCAATTCCACTTTTTGAAACTACTCAACAGTTCTCTCATCATGGTCTCAGGAAAACCAAATATGCAGAACAAATAATCCACCCAATTAGAATTCATTATTAAAGAATCTCAAGCAGCACTTCTGCTGAGATGGCACAGAGCCACCTGCTCTAGTGCCTCATCATGATTTTGGAGGATTTCTTACTAGCTGAGATGTGGGTCTGTAAAAGAGGAGAGAATAGTGTACCCTGCAGGGTTATGTCATAAAGACTGCCTGCTATAATGAAGTTTGGAGAAAATCACAGTCTATTGTTTTATGGTGCTAAGTATATCACGAAACACTGAAAAATATAAGAGATAAGGACTTGGAAATATCTCAAACACCCCTTCCTCAAACTGACTGAGAGGGACTGGGAGTGAGACAAGCCATATTAGAGTTATCTATTCAACACCTGTGAAATTGCAATATATACTGACAGAGTCGCTGTACAAAATCTATTACAGCCAGCAATTTTCTTTAGAAGTACTAAAATGTCGCCATTGCTTTTATTCTCCTAGTCTTAAGGAGTTCACTCTCTTCTTTCCTAATGCACAACTGTGTGAAGCCCACACTTCTTTTGTGTAACATTTAGGGGAAAAAGTTTTCTTCAAGAGGATTTAACTGTAATCAAACCTCTCAGATTTACTGTTACAAGATCCATTACAGTGTATTACCTGACTTTCGTTTAGGTCTAAAGTTGGTCAGAATCTTAGGTATTTATGTTTTTATAGCTGAAGGTAGAAAGTATTTTAGAATACATTCCCAGACAGATCTTTTAGCATTCAAGTGGTACTTTTAAATAAAACAAGTGACTTTTATCCCACTTGCCCACTTATGTTCCCCAATAGGTCTCATATCAAGATAGTCTCTCTGGTCTGTAGAAGAGACATGTTCATAACATGGAGTTTCTATGCTCATACATTTGTCTTCACATCACAATTTGGCAGTAGTATTATATAGCCTACAGAGTACACCAGTAATTGCTTTTTGTGTGTGTGGTACTTTAAACGGGACCATTTTTGCAGCTTCTATAATTTTTGTACACAATTTTGGAGTTAAAAAAAAAAAACCAACAAAACACACGGGACTCAGAAGATATAACTACAGAAATCAGGGATGGATCCTTTTCTTGTTAGGGGATGCATGTACCAAACACAACTGTAAGATACAGCACCCTAAAGAAATTACATTGGATAACATTTCTCAGATGTGAAAAATTATAAAATTTACTTATTTTTGATTTGATACTGAACTTATTCAGGTATCTGTTTTTTTTTTCTATACTCTTCTGAGATCTGAATTTTCTATTATAATAGTAACCTAAAATAACAGAAAAACAAATAATCTTAGAAGAAATTGCAATTTAGATTTAGGATGAAGAGACTCTTTAGAGATCATGGAGACTTTTTAGACTGAAGATATTTACTTATTGCATTTCTTACATAAGGTAGAACTAAGTAATCATTCATTATAATGTATATCAAAAACATTATCAAACCTAAAATGTCTCTACTCTCAGATTTATAAAATGTATTCAGAATGAACAAAATTAAGATAAAAAATAAGTATGTGGCTATCATAATTTTCTATCATATGTACATTTATTTTGCTTAATATGAAATATATTGCAAAATCAGATTATTAAAAATTTTGTAGTAGTATATAATAAATTTAGAGAGGTATATAAAAATACAAGCATCATTTCATAAATATAAAGTAAACTGGTTAGAACCCAGTTCAAAAAACAGAATGATGCTAATCCTTAGGAAATCACTTGCCCTTCTCCCTTCTGAGTGTTCCATCATGACAGTACCCTTTATATCCTTCCCAATGAAAACTACTATTCTGATTTTGTTTTTAGTTTATCACTTATCTATTTCAAATTTTAATTAACTAAAATCATACTAGATGCATTATTTCTGCCTACTTATATGTGTGTGTCTACAATATTATATTTTACACATTTATTTACTTATTGTATATAGCTGGAGTTAACTTTGTTTTAAAGCATTTACTATTCCACTGTGTTAAGAAAATTTATCCATTCTATTGTTGGACTTCTGACCTGTTTCTAGTCTGAGGCTGTAACAAACCATGCTGCAAAGTATATTCTTCCACATGTTTAAATACATTATACATAGAACTGCTGAGTCATCAGCAACGAATGTTTTCAACTTACCTTACTAATCCAAAGTGTCTTCCAAAATGTTATAGCATTTTATAATTTTAACATGTATAAGATAAGAACTGTTCCAAAATATGATCAATACAACCCGTACACAAGGTCCTCCAGGGAAAAAGAGTAAAGATGTGTGTGTGCATGTCTATGTGTTTTTATGTATGTATCTTTCTTGATAGAAATAGAGATAGATAAATACATAGATTTTGTTACATATGAATATATTTTTCACATATACAAATCTATGTTCCTATATATACTAGAGAAATATATACACAGAGTTATCTATATCTATGAATATCTATCTTTAAGTGCACAGAAATGAAATTTAAAATATTTAATTTCTTCTAATAACATAGAGTAGAACTGTACACCATCCTAATCTCAAACTCTATCCTGGTCCTGGACAAAGTGGAGACATGAAAGTTTGACAATTTATTTTTTTTTCCAATTTATTTATTTTCAGAAAAACAGTATTCATTATTTTTTCACCACACCCAGTGCTCCATGCAAGCTGTGCCCTCTATAATACCCACCACCTGGTACCCCAACCTCCCACCCCCCCGCCACTTCAAACCCCTCAGATTGTTTTTCAGAGTCCATAGTCTCTCATGGTTCACCTCCCCTTCCAATTTACCCAAAAGCACATACCCTCCCCAATGTCCATAACCCTACCCCCCTTCTCCCAAACCCCCTCCCCCCAGCAACCCACATTTTGTTTTGTGAGATTAAGAGTCACTTATGGTTTGTCTCCCTCCCTATCCCATCTTGTTTCATGGATTCTTCTCATCCCACTTAAGCCCCCATGTTGCATCACCACTTCCTCATATCAGGGAGATCATATGATAGTTGTCTTTCTCCGCTTGACTTATTTCGCTAAGCATGATACACTCTAGTTCCATCCATGTTGTCACAAATGGCAAGATTTCGTTTCTTTTGATGGCTGCATAGTATTCCATTGTGTATATATACCACCTCTTCTTTATCCATTCATCTGTTGATGGACATCTAGGTTCTTTCCATAGTTTGGCTATTGTGGACATTGCTGCTATAAACATTCGGGTGCACGTGCCCCTTTGGATCACTACGTTTGTATCTTTAGGGTAAATTCCCAGTAGTGCAATTGCTGGGTCATAGGGCAGTTCTATTTTTCAACATCAAAATCCTTGAGGAGAACACAGGCAGCAACCTCTTCGACCTCAGCCGCAGCAACATCTTCCTAGGAACATCGCCAAAAGCAAGGGAAGCAAAGGCAAAAATGAACTTTTGGGATTTCATCAAGATCAAAAGCTTTTGCACAGCAAAGGAAACAGTTAACAAAATCAAAAGACAACTGACAGAATGGGAGAAGATATTTGCAAACGACATATCAGATAAATGACTAGTGTCCAAAATCTATAAAGAACTTAGCAAACTCAACACCCAAAGAACAAATAATCCAATCAAGAAATGGGCAGAGGACATGAACAAACGTTTCTGCAAAGAAGACATCCAGATGGCCAACAGACATATGAAAAAGTGCTCCATATCACTCGGCATCAGGGAAATACAAATCAAAACCACAATGAGATATCACCTCACACCAGTCAGAATGGCTAAAATCAACAAGTCAGGAAATGACAGATGCTGGTGAGGATGCGGAGAAAGGGGAACCCTCCTACACTGTTGGTGGGAACGCAAGCTGGTGCAACCACTCTGGAAAACAGCATGGAGGTTCGACAATTTTTTTATTTACATTAATTTTCTACTAAAAATTTTATCTACATAGCTAGTTTTTCTTTCAGTTGCTGAAATCTAGTTTTTTACACTGAAACTTCCCAATTTTCTACAACTCCTGTCGCCAAATACCACATTTTCTACTTAAATTAGTACTTAAGTGTTTATAACATTATGTATTTTATAAATATTTGTCATTATGATTATTTTATTATGCAATATTTTTCTCATCTATCATTTTTTATTTGCACAGATTTTATATAGCTCTATTTTATTTCCCGTTGCTCAAAAAACCTAATACAATATGGCCCTGACCAGAAACATCAGCATAACCTTAGGTTATTTAACATAAAAAAGAAAATATGGTTGTGACATATACAGGACAAATTACTACTCAGGAATTAACTTTTTCTCACATAAAGACATTCATATTGAATAATGCTTAACTGAGACCATCAATTTTTAAATTTTTTTTTCAGTGTTCCAAAATTCATTGTTTATGTACCACACCCAGTGCTCCATGCAATAAGTGCCCTCCATAATACCCATCACCCCCTACCCCCTCCCCTCCAAAACCCTCAGTTTGTTTCTCAGAGTCCACAGTCTCTCATGGTTTGTCTTCCCCTACGATTTCCCCCAACTCACTTCTCTCCAATTCCCAATGTCCTCTGTGTTATTCTTTATGCTCCACAAGTAAGTGTAACCATATGATACTTGAGTCTCTCTGCTTGACTTATATCAATCAGCAAAATCTCTTCCAGTTCCATCCATATTGATATAAAAGTTGGGGTTTTCATCCTTTCTGATGGAGGCATAATACTCCATTGTATACATGGGCCATATCTTCTTTATCTGTTCGTCCATTGAAGGGCATCTTGGTTCTTTCCACAGTTTGGTGACTGTGACCATTGCTGCTATGAATATTGGGGTACAGATGGCCCTTATTTTCACTTCATCTGTATTTTAGGGTAAATGCCCAGTAGTGAAATTGCAGGGTCATAGGGTAGCTCTATTTTTAATTTCTTAAGAAATCTCCACACTGTTTTCCAAAGTGGCTGCACCAACTGGCATTCCCATCAACAGTGTAAGAGGATTCCCCATTGTCCACATCCTCTCCAACACATGTTGTTTACTGCCTTGTTAATTTTGTCCATTCTAACTGGTATAAGGTGGTATCTCAATGTGGTTTTGATTTGAATCTCCCTGATGGCTAATGATGATGAACATTTTTTTTTTCATGAATCTGTTAGCCATTTGCATGTCTTCTTTGGAGAAGTATCTGTTCATGTCTTCTGTCCATTTTTTGACATGTTTATCTGTTTTTTGAGTGTAGAGTTTGAGGAGTTCTTTATAGATCTTAGATATCAGTCCTATGTCTGTAGTGTCATTTGACAATATCTTCTCCCACTGTGTGGGTTGCCTCTCTGTTTTGTTGACTGTTTCCTTTGTTGTGCAGAAGCTTTTGATCTTGATGATGTCCCAAAAGTTCATTTTCGCTTTTGTTTCCTTTGCCTTTGGAGACATATCTTGAAAGAAGTTGCTGTGACCAATGTCAAATAGCTTACTGCCTATGTTCTCCTCTAGGATTTTGATAATTCCTGACTCATGTTGAGGTCTTTTATCCATTTTGAGTTTATCTTTATGTATGGTGTAAGAGAATATTCGAGTTTCATTCTCCTATACATAGTAGTCCAAGTTTCCCAGCACCATTTATTGGAGACTATCTTTTATCCACTGTATATTTTTTCCTGCTTTGTTGAAGATTATTTGACCATAGAGTTAAAGGTCCATATATGGACTTTCTACTCTCTTCCACTGGTCTGTGTGTCTGTTTTTGTGCCAGTACCATGCTGTCTTGGTGATCACAGCTTTGTAGTAAAGCTTGAAATCAGGCAATGTGATGCTCCCAGTTTTGTTTTTCTTTTTCAACATTTCCTTAGCAATTCGGGGTCTCTTCTGGTTCCATACAAATTTTAGGATTGTTTGTTCCAGCTCTTTGAAAAATGCTGGTGGAACTTTAATCAGGATGCCATTGAAAGTATAGATTGCTCTAGGCAGTATAGACATTTTAAATGTTTATTCTTCCGATCCATGAACATGGAATGGTCTTCCATCTTTTTGTGTCTTCATCAATTTCTTTCATGAGTGTTCTGTAGTTTCTCAAATACAGAACCTTTACGTCTTTGGTTAGGTTTATTCCCAGGTATCTTATCGCTCTTGGTGGTATAATAAATGGAATCAATTATCTAACTTCCCTTTCTATATTTTCATTCTTAGTGTATAAAGAAAGCAACCGATTTCTGTACATTGATTTTGTATTCTGCCACATTACTGAATTGCTGTATGAGTTCCAGTAGTTTGGCGGTGGAGTCTTTTGGGTTTTCCATATAAAATATCATGTCATCTGTGAAGAGAGAGAGTTTGACTCCTTCTTTGTCAGTTTGAATACCATTTATTTCTTTTTGTTGTCTGTTGCTTTAGCTAGGACTTCTAGTATTATGTTGAACAACAGTGATGAGAGTGGGCATTTTTGTCATGTTCCTCATCTCAAGGGGAAGTCTGTCAGCTTTTCCCCATTGAGGATATTTGCTGTGGGTTTTTCATGGATAGATTTTATGAAGTTGAGGATTCTTCCTTCTATCCATACACTCTGAATCGTTTTAATCAGGAACAGACGTTGTATCTTGTCAAATGCTTTTTATGCATCAATTGAGAGGACCATGTGGTTCATCTCTCTTCACTTATTTATTTGTTCTATAACATTGATTGATTTGCAAATGTTGAACCACCCTTGCATCCCATGGATAAATCCTACCTGGTGGGTAATCATTTTAATGTTCTGTTGGATCCTATTAGGATCTTATTGAGAATCTTGGCATCTATATTGATAAGGATATTGGTTAGGGATAAACCCTACAGATTGGGGATCCTGAGCCACACCCCAGGACTCCGCCTGCCACCCAGGAGGAAACCATGCCCTTCAGAGCTGTACAAAACCTTTAGAGATGAAGAAACCTTCAGGACCCCCTTAAGGACACCCCCACCTTTGGTGCCCTTCCAGGACACAAACATGGGGGCTGATGTGCAGCCGGACCCACTCCCTCAACTCAGCCCCTGGAAAGCTCCCCAGATCAGGGACCCTCAGGAGAGCTGCATGGGCCCGACACATGTTCATGGATGGCCGCAACATGCCCCTAGTGAAAAAGCGCTCTAGACCGCGGGTGCCAGTGCGGTCGGAATCCCCACCTAGTGCCGGCAAATTTCTCACAAGCTCTCTGCCCAAATTGGTATCAATTTGGACAGAGAGTTCTTGAGAATTGGCTGAAAAACCCCCAGTGAACTCGCTTCCAGAGGCGCAGTGCAAGGCCTCCACCTGGGCCTGGCCTGGGGTCACGAGTGGTTGCAAACTGAACCCTGCAAGAAAGCCCTCTATGAGCCAGGTGCATGCACAGCCAACCCCTCCCACAACTCAGCCCCTGGGGTGCCCACCCTGGTGCTGGCTGTTGGGATTGCCTGCCCCTAGGCCCTAACCCTAACTCTAGGTTGGGTTTTCAGGCTTCCATCCCCAGAGACCTGGCCCCAAGCCCTCCAGATTGGGGACCCCTGAGCCATACTCCAGATCTCCACCTGCCACCCAGGAGGAAACTGTGCCATTCAGAGTTGTGCAAAATCCTCAGACCTAGAGAAACCCGCATGCCCCCCACCCCCCGCCCCAGGCCACCCACACCTTGAATGCCCCACCTGGCCACAAACACGTGGGCTGATGCTCAGCTAGACCCATTCCCTCAACTCTGCCCCCAGAAAGCTCCCCTGGGTGGGGATCCTCAGAATGGCCATGGGGCATGGCCTGTGTTATCAGATGGCTCCAACATGCACCTAGCACAAGAAAGCCAGTACCATACTGCAGGTGCCAGCATGGCCAGAATCACAGCCCAATGCCAGCCAATTCTCACGAGCTTTCTCTCCAAATTGATATCGATCTGAAATTCTCCTTTTTTGTGGGGTTGGTGACTGGTTTGGGGATCAGGATAATGCTCACTTCATAAAAAAAGTTGAAGTTTTCCTTCTGTTTCTATTTTTTTGTAACAGCTTCAGGAGAAAAGGTATTATTTCTTCTTTGAATGTTTGGTAGAATTCTCCAGGGAATCCATCAGGTCCTGGGCTCTAGTTTTTCAGGAGGTTTTTGATCACTGCTTCAGTCTCATTACTAGATATTGGGCTATTCAGGTTGTCAGTTTCTTCCAGATTCAGTTTTGGAAGTTTATAGGTTTCCAAGAATGCATCCATTTCTTCTAGGTCACTTAACTTATGGCATGCAACTATCGATAATAATTTAGATGACTGTTTCTATTTCCTTAGTGTTAGTCGTGGTCTCTACCTTTTCATTCATAATTTTATTAATTTGGGTCCTCTCTCTTTTCTTTTGGATTAGTCTGGCCAGTGGTTTATTGATCTTATTGATTCTTTCAAAAAAACCAACTTCTAATTCATTGATGTGTTCTACTCTATCTCTAGTTTCTATCTCATTGATCTCTGCTCTAAACTTGATTATTTGCCTTCTTGTATGTGGGGTTGGCTAACTTTGTTGTTGATTCTCAGTTCTTTAAGGTGTAAAGACAGATGGTGTAATCTGAATTTTTCAATTTTTTTGAGGGAGACTTGGATGGCTATGTATTTCCCCCTTTGGACCACCTTTGCCATATCCCATCAGTTTTGGACCAATGTGTCTTCATTTTCATTGGT
This sequence comes from Neogale vison, assembly GCF_020171115.1. NCBI lineage: Eukaryota > Metazoa > Chordata > Mammalia > Carnivora > Mustelidae > Neogale > Neogale vison. The sequence continues at coordinate 124,442,229 of NC_058095.1, read as the reverse complement.
TTCCATGAATTGTTCAAGTTCTTCTTTTACTTCCTGATTGATTCAAACATTCTTCAGCCAGGTGATCTTTAGCTTCCAAGTGTTTGAATTCCTTCCAAACTTTTTCTTGTGGTTGACTTCCAGTTTCTAAGCATTGTGGTCTGACACTATGCACAGAATAATCTCAATCTTTTGATATCAGTTGAGCACTGATCTGTGACCCAGTATGTGGTCTATTCTGGAGAAAGTTCCATGTGCATTCGGGAAGAATGAGTATTCTGTTGTTTTAGGGTGGAATGTTCTAAGTATATATTTATAAGGTCCATATGGTCCAATATGTCATTCAATGCTCTTGTTTCTTTATTGATTTTCTGTTTGGATCATCTGTTACTGAGAGTGGTGTATTAAAATCTCCTACTATTAATGTGTTCATATTAATATAACTCTTTATCTTAATTAACAGTTGTCTTATATAGTTTTCTTCTCCCATTGTGCCAGTTATCTTTTGGTTTTATTGACTGTTTCCTTTTCTGTGCAAAAGGAAATCTTAATGAAGTCCCAATAGTTCACTTTCACTTTCCCTTGCCTTTGGATACATGTCAGTAAGAAGCTGCCAATGTCAAAGAGCTTCTGCTTGTAAACACAAGATTTTGAAGGATTCCTGACTCATATTTAGGTCTTTCATCCATTTTGAGTCTATTTTTCTTTGTGGTGTAAGCAAGTGGTCCAGTTTCAGTCTTCTGCATGTGGCTGTCCAATTGTCCCAACATCATTTTTTGAAGAGAATATCTTTTTTCCATTGGACATTCTTTCCCACTTTGTCAAAGATTAATTGACCATAGAGTTGAGGGTTCATTTATGGACTTTCTGTTCTGTTCCATTGGTCTCTGTGTCTGTTTTTGTGCCAGTACCACACTGTCTTGATGATTTCAGCTTTGTAATAGAGCTTGAAGTCCAGAATTTTTTTTTCCCCAACATTCCTTTAGAAAGCAGCTTGGGACAAGAGGTCAGTAACCTACAAGGATAAAAAATCAGACTGGCAGGAGACCTTTCCACAGAGTTACTTTGAATGTAAATGGGCTAAATGCCCCAATCGAAAGACACATGGCATCAGATTGGATAAAAAAGGAAGACCCATCAGTATGCTGCTTGCAAGAGACTTATTTTAGAACCCAAAGACACCTCCAAATTTAAAGTGAGGGGGTGAAAACCCATTTATTATGCTAATGGACATCAAAAGAAAGTTAGAGTAGCAATCCTTGTATCAAACAAATTAGATTTTAAACCAAAGACTGTAATAAAAGATGAGGAAGAACACTATATCATAATTAAAGGGTTTATCAATAACAAAATTAAAGAAATACAGTGATAATAATACAATAATTATAGGAGACTTTAACACTCCCTTCCTTGCAATGGACAGATCATGCAAACAGATCAACAAGGAAATAAAGGCTTTCAATGACACACTGGACAAGATGGACTTCACAAGAAAGACCGAAAAAAAAAAAAAATGAAAGACTAAAGAATTGTAGGGAGAAAAACGAATTCTATATACTATTTTCCCCTAGCGTTGGGAGTTTTGCAGTTCTATGATTGGTAAACTTGGTCTTAGCTCAATGTTCTTGTAGATCTTCTGTGCACTGATTCGAAGGAGTCTTTGCCTTGGGGCAGAATTGTGCCACCCTTGCCAGGGAGCCAGGCTAAGTAAGCTGTTTCAGATTGCTCTATGTGACTTTTGTTCCCTGAATGCTTTCCATACCACTTTAGAGGATGAGAATGTAAATACTGGCCTCCCAATCTCCAGCCCAGGAGTTGAAAGCTTGGAACCCTACTCCTCAGTGAGCCCTCAGGAAAAGCAGTCAATCACTCCAGTTTTCCTGGCCTCCGCCTGAGCTTCGTGCTCATCCAGCCCGTGACAGCATTTCCATCTCAGGCCCGCAACCCTGATTCAAATCTCCAAACCCTGAATACTCCTGAGGCATGCACCCCTGCTGCTCCTTCTGTGGAAAAGAAGGGGTATCACTTGGTTCTGCCACTTGTAGGGACCCTGCTCAGAGAGTGGTCACCAACTGTGCTAAAGTTTGCAGTATATGCAACCCTCATCTGACAGCCCACTCCTGGGCTGGCTGATTGCAGCTGGCTTCCCTGCTCCAATGCCTGGGATCTCTGCCCACTCTGGCACCCCTGGTCTTCCTGTGACCCTGGGGATCCTGAGACCACAATGCCCTACCTACGACTCTACCCCACTTCACCACCTGAGCACCTTTCAGGCAGGGATGTCCCTCACCAGAGGATACTTTTAAAAGTTCTGAGTTTGCCCTCTGCTGCCATATCACTTTCTGGTGTCAACAGATGGAGGCTTCCCACCACCTGTATGGCCTATCTTCTCATATATTGCCTAGGATTCAGTACACCACACCTCCTACCTTGCAGAAGGTAGTTGCTTTTCTATTTATACAGTTGCAACTATTCTTTCCTTAGATTTCCAGATGAGTTCACAGTGTTCAGAATGATTTGATAGTTGTCTAGCTGAATTCCTGGGACCAGATGGAACTAAGGTCTCCTACTCCTCCACCATCTTGGACTGTCTCCCAAACCATTGTTCTGATTTAAATTTTACATACTGAGATATATATGCATCTCTGTCACCTGATATTTTCTTTATTTTATTAATTAACGTAATAAGACAAACCTAAAAGTTAGTAATAAAAGAGAAAAAGGTCACACTTTACAGACTGAACATGAAAGTAAAATGTTGCCAGTATTATTCAGGTCATATGTTTTACTTAAATAAATTCAATTTTATTTTATTTTTATTTTATTTTATTCTTTTATGTTTTTATTTGGAAATATATTGGTTTATGTTATTAAATAAAATACATGAGAAAAGAAGATTTTCATAAAGAAACTCCTAAATCATTACATTTCTTAAATGCTTAAAAGTTGTTATGTATTGTTCTAAGTGCTAAGCATATGAAAGACCGAGACATAGAGAAGGAAAGAGAGAGAGAGGAGAGAGAGAGTAATAGAGAGGGGTTTATATAGTTTAAATTTATGAGCATTCATCTTCCCTTCTTAGCTATATAAATTAAATCCATTTTTACTGGTCAAGGAATATAATCTAAGGTTATTTTGATAAAGGTGGCATTAATCTTATCTCCATCATTCACTTACTAGAGATCACTACTTGTCCCAATCCTTACTATGGGACTAGAGTTTGGGTTTAGTCTCACTAAAGGCTAGTTGCAAACATTTTAATAGTGACCTTTAAAAGACTCACATTCCATACTTTGGAAATGGAAGAGTGAGAGAACATCTCTATCTTTTTAATGCAATGGGCTCCATTTTACTTCTTGGTGTTAATAACTCCTAAATATCAATAATATATAAGAATAATTATTATTTCCTTAATTAAGTGGAGCCTGACTTCTCTGACTTGAACACCTCTTGAATATCTTGAACTTGTTAAAGATTGTTAATGATTGCACATTGTGTGTGATTATTGACTAACATCTTCCTTCTTCTGTATAATGCTTACTATTGAAGGGTACAAGTTTCAACACAGTACTTTAATATATACTCATGAAATACTTTTGAATGAAAATTCTTCATATGATTGCATATTAGTTTTCTCTCATGTTAACTGTTCTTAACACACAGTAAATAAAGAGACATACAGAAATTCTGAGAGAGATGGGATATCTCTTATACCCTGATTGTGGTAATGATACCATGGATGTTTTCATATGTCCAAAATTTATCAAACTGTATCCATTAAATATGTGCAGTTCTATGTGTATCAGTTATAACTCAATAAAGTTGTTAAAATGTGTGTGTTGTTTTAAGTGAAAAACTTAATAATTCATTCAAAATATATATTAAGTATCTCTTACATGCACACTGTTTCTTTAGTCCTTGAGATACACTGTTTAACAAAATAAGACAAAGATCTTGCCCTCACAGAGTACACAGTCTAGTGAGGAAGATGCATAGTAAATAAGTGATGAGCAATGTGAAGTGGTTAGAACTACTTTGATTTCAAAAAATACAGGACTACAAGCTACTTATAGAAGAATATTTTAAGGGTGCCTGGGTGGTTTGTCCATTAAGTGTCCAACTCTGGGTTTCAGTTCAGGTTATGATCTCAGGGTCACAGGATACAGCCCTGCATGGGGGGAGGAGGTGTCCATGTTCAGCAGGGAGTCTGCTGAAGGTTCTCTCTTTCTACCTCTACCCCCTCCCTAGCTCATTCTCACCCTCTCTCCACCTGTCTCTAAAATAAATAAATAAATAAATAAATAAATAAAATATTTTTCTTTTTTTTTTTTCTTTTTTTTAGGGAAAGAGAGAGAAAGGAGGTGGGGCGGGGGGGGGGACAAGTAGACTATGCACTGAGCACAGAGCCAGAAGTGGGGCTCAGTCCAATGATCCTGAGATCATGACCTCAGCTGCAATAAAGTGTTGGAGGCTTAACTGATTTAGCCCTTAGGCACTCCAAATTAATAAACCTTACATTAAAAAAAGAGAGAGAGAGAAAGAGAAGATTTTAAAAGAATGTTTGAAAATGCCTTATCTGTAGAGGGGATATGGGATATTTGGGGCAGTGCTTTGAATGGAAGGACTTAGCTATATTAATATCTATTGGAACTGCTTTTCGAGTAAACAGTTAATACAATGAGAATAAGGGAAATGTGCTTGGAGTATTTGAGAAACTATAAGGAAACAGTGTGGATGAGGTGAGATGTATGAGAGTGAAAATTAGGGAGATGAGATTTAAGCAGAAATCAGAAGTCATATTATATAAGGCCTCTTAAGTCAGGGCACAGACACTGAATTTTATTCAGAGTTATAAGGAAATGTTTTGAGTTCAGATTTATATTTTGAAAGTATTATTCTAGCTTCTGGGTGAAATACAGATTCTGTAGGAATAACAGAAAAAGCAAAGTGATCAAGTAGGGTTTGGTTTCCATGTTTTAGGTGAAGAAGGATGATAGATTAGATCAGAGCTTTAGAACTGAATATGGGGAGTAATGATCATATTCAGTATTTTATTGATATAGTCAACAGGATTACCAGGTCTATTAGATGTGAAGTTTTTGAGAGACAGTGAGGAACCAACAGTTGGGTCCTGACATACAAGATTAACAGAGTTAATTTTCGTAAAACAAGGAATCCTCAGGAAGCAGTAAGTTTCAGTAGCGTAATAGAGTTTGGATCTGATCACATGAACTTAATAATTACTCCAAGATAATAAGCATCAATTAGGACTGTCCAGATGAATAAATGTATATAGGCCACACTACTATTAAAATTCCAGCAATTGCCTAAGGTTTAAAGGAGACATATGGGCAGGAAATATAAATGTGTGTCATTACCATATACATCAAATTTTAACCATGTAACACTGAACTGCACTTTGGGGGCAAGTACAGATAGAAAAGTCCATCTCAAGACTATGACATTAGAAAGTTAGAAAAATGAAAAGGAAGAAAATGGAAGATTTTTAGCAGATGGAACAGGAAACTGAAGCTAAATGAAATAGGGTCAAAGAATACATATATATTTGTCTATGGTAACCACTAAGAATTTTCAAAAACTGTTATCAATTTACAAGTCAATCAGCTATCTATGAGTGTTATAGTTCATTTCTATCCCAATCAACCCTCAATATGTTTTATCATGTTGAAGTCCTTTGCCTATTTTAAGTTGACAAATTGTTTTCCCCATCCATTCCTCTAAATGTTTATTGTTTCATCATTCAGACTTAAATACCCATTACATTCAAATTAATTTTTGTGTATATTTGTGTTACGATGCATACTTTCTTTCTCCATATTTCTCCATATCCTATTGACCAACACTAATTATTGAAAAGATGTATTTTCACCATTGTGTTTCACTGTCACCTTTATGTGAAATTGTCTTTTAACTTCCAGGGTGCCAAATTATTTTTTTTTAAGATTTTATTTATTTATTTGACAGAGAGAGAGAGCACAAGCAGGCAGAGAGAGACAGGGAAGCAGGTTACCTGCCGAGCAGAGAGCCCAATGCAGGGCTCGATCCCAGGACCCTGAGACCATGACCCGAGCTGAAGGCAGAGGCTTAAACCACTGAGCCACCCAGGTGCCACCAGGGTGCCAAATTTTAAGCCATAAATCATTCTCCTATTTTTATCTGGACATGTGTTGCAGTATCTTCCACCTCACCATCCCTACTTTTCCCAAAACACATGTGGCTATTTTATATAACGTCTTCCCCAAACATACGCAGTTTACTCAGAATTAACAAATGCCAACAGGCTTTTTCAACTAAAGTAATTGCACGTGGGCCTTAGCAATTAAAAGTGGTGGATGAAGGGCAGGAGGGAAAGCCTGAGGGAAGAAGGGAGCCAGGAAAGGATACAGGGAGGGAGGAGGAGGGAGAAAGGAAGAAAGGAAAAAGAGAATAAGGGAAGCAAAAAAGAGAGAGAGAGAAGTACGAGGAAGCAGTGTTTAGTGTTTGGACTGTCACCTAGAAGATTCTAGCCATTATGATACCAGCTGAAATTTTTATATATTCACTTTCTCTATTATTAACTAAATCATGCAACAGCAGAGAATACTTCACCAAGAATCACTTCATGCAGTCCTATGAAACTAGTTTGATTTAGTTTATTTTAGAATTTAAGTTATTAATCAATATAACTTACTATCATACTGTATCATGTGGTATATAAAATATTATTGTAGTGCTTATCCAAAAGGGAGTTACTTCAATATTTTAACAATTTTTCAGTCCATACTGGTGCTTACAGATTGAAAACCAGCTATGAGGAGATCCAAATAATAGTGGTGTCACAAATATCCAAGTGGTTTAAGAATGAGAAGTCAACAATGCCATCTGACAACAGTGAAATTCAGATAATTCTGATACACATTTTAAAAAGCAAAAATGTTTATTAATAGTAAAGATGATAATTTCCTTTTACTGGATGCTTGACACACTTAAGCACTGTTCTTAACACTTTTTTCACATTATCTCATTTATCATAACTCATGAGGCATAATTTTAAATTATGCATATTTTATCACGAAGAAAGTTAAAATGCAAAGGTGAGATGGTGAGTCCTAGTTAGTTATAGACAGCATTAAAAGATATTTTAATTCCTGAAAAACCGCTATTCATTATGTAATGCTTACTACTTTTACTTTTTACTATAATTTATAATGCACAATAAAATGGTTTCTATATTGAAAAGCCTACAAAATATTCATTCTAGTAACAGTGTGAAGAATATATCTTAGAAAGTTTACTTTCCTTTTCCAGTATTATCCAAGGATCTAATGATATTTCAAAGACTATGTATATGTTTGTGTGCATGTGTAGACAGATAGATAGATATAGAGATATAATGGAATGACTTAACTATGGTAAAGAAGCAAATTTAAACATATTATGGAATTTTTTGTGAATATTTTAGGATTTCCTTCCTTTGGTCCTTTTCATATTTCTTCACCCTTTCAAATTATTTTATCAATGAAAGTAGTCCTACCACAAGACAGAGAATACTCTTGAATAATCATAAAACTATTATTGTATTATACATGATCAAGGAAAGAAGGGAAATATTTACTTGCAAGTGATTTAAATAACCATACGTTTTGTACAGTTTCAATACTTCACAAAAAAGGAGCATCATAGAGTACCTGAAATTTTCTTCAGGAGGCTAAATGAGTGATCATTTAGAGCAAACAAATTAGGTTGACCCAAGTGTTTACAGACATCTGTGTCAGAAACTAAAGAAGAATAGAGATTTAATATGTCTATAGGTTTGATCACTGAATGCTTAACTGAAGGTTTTATTTGTGGATATTATCCTTACTCTCTTGAGCAGAGTTTCATGACAGTTATATAGTAATAACTGGAATAATAATAAGTAAATGAGAGTAAAACCTGCTAGCAACTATGGGGACAAGAGAGTACACACATACATATTTCGTTTCCAGAAATGGATTTTAAATTCAGGAAGTACAATGTTTGAGTCCTCCAAATATTCTCTACATGGGTAATGATTGGCTGGCTTAAAAAGTAGTAAGTGCACTAGCTTCAAAAGCAATAACTTCACTCTAAAAATCCTGTGCAATTGTAACTCTGATAGAAATATGATGAATACAACTTAGACTGAGTAAAATGAACAAATAAATCCAAGTCAGATTCCCCTTGATTTCTTTTGTGAACTCACTCAATCCTAGAAAATTCATTTTTCTCACTTCTTAAGATCTAGTTCTCTCTGGGTTTTCTGGTCCTGAAAAAGAATGAGCCTAACTGGAATTATGATGAGCCACAAATAAATTCATGTCAGACTACCACAGCCAATCATGAATCACTTCCAGAAAATAATAAATATATAGAAACATTCCATATTACAGTCTACAGAATTATTTCAACTTATGTGGTTTCATTCAATTGTTCTTTCCTATTTAATTAAAATTCATGATGTTACAAACAGCACAGATGATGAAAAAGAGAATAATTCTTCTTTACACATCAATGTGACAGATAAGAAATTCTGGGTAGGGAAACAGTAGAAAAATAAGAAGCCAAGCCAGGAGGTGATCTGGATGGGATGCCTTGTTTATACTCCACTTCCTTCACAATTCCTTCTCTTTACACTGCACTTCGAGAACAAACAATGGAGAGGTCTTTCTGCAGGTGATGGTGGATCCTTAATTAGACCAAGGCTAAAGCTGTGGGCTTTAAGTAGGATTATATGTGTGATTTAAACTTCCTTTTATCCAGGTATACAAATTTGACAAAAATTATGGAAAACAGTAAGAATGTATTAAAAAAAAATCATTCTCCCTTCTTTAAAATAAACAATTTTACAAGGCAATTCTAGTGTCAGCTATTTTAACAGAATTCAAAAGAGTAAAGCATTTTCAAAGTTTGCAATGAATCATCCCTACTAAAAGAACAACTAATTTCATTTTTCATAGTTCTTTCTAGCTGTGCAACTTAAATTGCCTTGTGTAAATTAGTATGAGAATTTTGCTGGGAGAAGCACAGCTTGAGGTTGTAGAAAACCTCTAACACTTATGTCTTATCAGCAATATGCTTTTCTGTTTTGTGATCACAAGTTTTCCCTCTGTCTCCTTTTTACTGAAAAGTCCTGCTGTTTCTTCCCCACACATAGCAAGTGTTATGTCCCCCTGGGCTACAATACTGAGCATACTGACACATACTTGTTTCTGTTCCCTTGATGGTGATTTAGACTGAAGGGAGTTTATTGGATTTTTTCCCCAAGCATAATGTGTTGAGCTTTTTAGTGTAACAGTACAATTAACATCTATTTAAAAAATACTGAGTAATGTGAGAATTTTTTTTAAATTTTTACATCACACAATTTGTTTAAATTAAATGAGAATTCAATATCATTTTATTTTTAGTAACTGCTTTTTGTGATGAGAGTTGAAATAAAATATTGTTCTTATATCAGGATATATCCTCCAATATCTTACAATTTTACAGGACTTCCCAGTTAAATGTAGTCTTGACACTAATATTAAAATAAAAATATTTTTATGTAGTCTCCTTAAAATGTAACTTAAACATGTGAATACATCTTACTAAAGACTTTATATAAAATACAATGTTCTTGGGACACCTGGGTGGCTCAGTCAATTAAGCATCTGCCTTCAGCTCTGGTCATGATCCTAGGGTGTGGGCCCACCTGTGGTTCCTTGCTCCTCAGGAAGCCTGCTTCTCCCTCTCCCTCTGCCTGCAGCTCCCCCTGCTTATGCTCTCTCTCCCTCCTCTCTCTGTTAAATAAATAAATAAAATCTTTGAAAAAAATGTAATGTTTTTGTTTCTAGCAAAGGAAACGTTCCAACATATGCCAATATATAGTTCATGATATTAAGAATCATACTAAATTCAGTAAATTTCAAACATTTATATATGTTTAATATATTTTCTTTTTTTTTTTTTTTTAAAGATTTTATTTATTCATTTGACAGACAGAGATCACAAGTAGGCAGAGAGGCAGGCAGAGAGAGAGGAGGAAGCAGGCTCCCTGCTGAGCAGAGAGCCCAATGCGGGAATCAATCCCAGGACCCTGAGATCATGACCTGAGCCAAAGGCAGAGGCTTAACCCACTGAGCCATCCAGGTGCCCTACATGTAAAATATTTTCTTAACAAATACTGGGTTTCCATAGTGTAGTGGTTATCACATATGCCTAACAAACATTTTCTTGTTGTTAAAAACCTTAATAGTAAATAATATTAACAGCCATATCATTTTAAATGTAAACTGGTACAAACCAACCTTCACTTGAAGATGGAAAAATTATTTGCAAAGATCAAATGATTAGTTTATTCCTATTTTACAGGTAGATATGATTTATGATCATACCATTATATAAACCAGTGAGGAATGGAAAAATGTGTGATCTAAGTATTTTAACCCTGCAAAATCTAAACATCCAAAATCTTATAGAATTGAACTTAATAATTTAAAGTTAATAATTTAAGGTTCTATGTCATTTACATATTTGTAATGCTGATGGCATCAATTAAAACTAATTTTTTTGGTCAATAAACTCAAATATACAATACACTTAGATCAATTTCAGATAAAACGATCACTATTTGGTGATATGAATTTTATTGACCAGTAATCTTTCTACATGAAAAGCAGCACTTCCATATACACAACAATTTATTAAAATGAAGAACTGGCATGAAGAGAAGTTTAAGTTATTTAATCGTGACATCTGTGGTTTTAAGATTAAAATTTAACCAGCCTTCCTTATTTCTAGTTAGATCAATGGTTGTAGTAAAGAGAAGATAGAGTGAAATAGTGAATAAGATGACAGAGCTCGGAGTGACAGACTGGGTTCAGACCTCAACGTCACTGCTGATTAGATGTGGGTCACTGGAAACTTTGCCTAACTTTTGTTTAAAATGTATTTGCAGGTGGTGGGTATTATAGAGGGCACGGATTGCATGGAGCACTGGGTGTGGTACAAAAACAATGAATACTGTTACTCTGAAAATAAATTTTAAAAATGATTTTTAAAAAAGACAAAAAAAATGTATTTGCTTTAGAAAGATCTTACAAGATTTTACATAAGTCCTTAAGACAAGTAAAATGTGCAATACAAATGTTAACTATTATTAGTATTATTATTTAAGAAATCTTCCTTTTAGATCAAGTGAATATTTTTTGATTGGTGTTTTGTTTAATATATACTGCCTTTTCTACAGATTTAAAGTTGAGGTATCTGCCTAAGCCAGCAAATGACACCATAGGCCAAATCAGGCTCACCATCTGTTTCCGAAATAATGTTTTATTAAAATATAGCCCTGCTCATTCATTTATGTATTATCTATGACTGCTTTTGCACTATAACAGAAGAAGAAAGAAACTGGAAGAGACTTCATGACCTACAAAGCCTGAAATGTACATTACAGAAAAAGTCTGCCAACCATCTTGTGAGTCAAAACAGCTGCAGTATCAACAACAGGTATTTATCATTTTCTAGGCAATATTAATTTCCTTTTTCCTATGACATATTTTAAAAATATGTCATGCTTATATTTCATATTATATAATATCTTGTTTTATATGATTAGGTGATAGGCACTCAGGTGGAAACAGTTTGGACTTCAGAATCTGACATGTCCCTTAGTAGATGTGTGACTTGGATAATCATTGGTCCTCTAAATTTTGCTTCTTAATCTGTAAAAGAATATAATAAGATGCCAAGGATATAGTGAGCCTTGTTAATGTTACTTCTGCCCCACATTTATTCTCACAACAATTTTTTTTTCATTAGACAAGGCAGAACAGTATCATGTATTAGTTTTACACATAAAGAGCCAATGGCTGAATATCATGGCAAATTACTTCGTTAGTTTAGGAAGGAAGAAAAAGAGAACTAAAATTTACAGGTTAGTGGTCAAAACATGGATTTTCGAACCTAATCTATAGATTCATATCCTATCTGTATTGCTTATTAACTGTGTGACTTTGGCCTTAATCTATCTGTGCCTGTTTTCTTTGTTTATAAAATATTGAGTAAATGCTTCCTATTTAAACATTGTTTGGGAATTAAATAAGCTAATATATCAAAATCCTCAAAGAATTAGGCATAAATTAAGCATTCCAAAAGCATTGGCTAGCAGTATTAACCATCCTCAATACATCAGAACATCTACTATAATGCTAATTAATTACTGTAACAATTTTAGACTTGATTATTCTCCCCAATAAAGGCAGATAGGTATGTAAGCAAATAATAGTTGGAGACAGATAAAGAATACATGGTACAGATCATTTAATCAACTTGCTTAGGACTCCACAGCAAAACCGGTGGATCTGGAAATCATGCCCAGATCTATTCCTCTCAAAGTATTCGATATTGCTGTTCCAGTATTCAAAGTCAGGATTTTTCAACTATTCCACTATTTTATCTCTGAAGGATATTCTATTATTATCATGTTATTTTATGTCTTTTTTCAAAATATTTTATTTATTTATTTGACAGAGAGAGAAATCACAAGTAGGCAGAGAGGCAGGCAGAGAGAGAAGGGGAAGCAGGCTCACCGCTGAGCAGAGAGCCCGATACGGGGCTCGATCCCAGGACCCTGGGATCATGACCTGAGCTGAACATGTCTTTTGTTTTTTAAAATATTTATTTGATCGAGAGGAGAAAGAGAGAGAGAGAGAGAGAGAGAAGGGGTAAAGGGAGAGGGACAGAATCCCAAAGCAGACTCCTTGCTGAGCACAGAGCCAGAGGTGGCCTGATCTAGGGTCCTGAGATCATGACCCGATCTGAAATTAAGAGTTGGACACTCAACAGACTGAGCCACCCAGGTGCTCCTTATTTTACTTCTTTTAGGGTAGCTGTTATTGGAGAAGTCAATGGATTAGAGGAAAAGCATATTTAAGCACATAAGAGGCAGTTATATATATATTCTTTCTTGAGCCTTATAACGTGTCTTTGAAATATATATTTACAAATGAGTTGAAAGGGTTGCCAAAGTCACACACTTGAAATGTTTGGTTCCAGGGTTTCTGAATCTAAATTCAAAACCCAAAAATGTTCCTATTTTCTTAAAGCTTACTCTCTATCTTTGAAAAAAATTACCACCCCACATATTATATATATATATATATATATATATATATATATATATATAATGTATATGCACACATACATATATATGTAATGTAAATTCTTATATACAAGATATATATTTATTTCATATGTACTTATAGACACATATATATGTATATTTATACTTATACATATTATCAGATAGTGGAGAACAAATAATAGCACTGCAAAGATGTCCATATCCTAATCCCCAAAACCTGTGTGTATGGAACCTGGAATGACAAAAACAACTTTGCAGATGTGATAAAGAATCTTGACATTAGAAGAGTATACTGATTTATCCAGATGGGCCAAATGTAATCATAAGAGTCCTTATAAAAGGAATGTATGATGATCAGAATGAGAAAAAGTTGAAGATACTACATTTCTGTCTTTGAAGATGAAAGAAGGGGTTAAGAGCCAAGAAATATAGACAGCGTTTACAAGCTGAAAAAACAAGGAAATAGTTCTTCCCTAGAGTCTCCAGAAGGAACAGAGCCCTCTGGATCCATTTTGGACTCTGATCTCAGAACTGCTGAATATGTGTTGCTTAAAGTCAATTTGTGGTAATTTGCTACAATAGCTAAGGAACAAATAAAGACACATATAATCAAAGAAGAAAAACACATGTAGATGTTAACAAAATTTCAGTTTCAAAACTTAAAAGACAACTGAACAAAAATGTAATATATGGGGTAAGTGCTATGATCATTATCTTATCCCATTTCTCCCTTTTCTACTTCATTTTTCAAGATAGCATGTATTACCATCTGATATAGTCTGTATCTATATCTGTTTTTCTCCCACTAGATGCCCCATGGAGGTGAGATTTATTCTGTTTTTTTTTAAGTTAATTTATTTATTTTCAGAAAAACAGTATTCATTATTTTTTCACCACACCCAGTGCTCCATGCAATCCATGCCCTCTATAATACCCACCACCTGGTACCCCAACCTCCCACCCCCCCGCCACTTCAAACCCCTCAGATTGTTTTTCAGAGTCCATAGTCTCTCATGATTCACCTCCCCTTCGAATTTACCCCAACTCCCTTCTCTTTCTAATACTCCTTATCCTCCATATTTGTTATGCTCCACAAATAAGTGAAACCATATGATAGTTGACTCTCTCTGCTTGACTTATTTCACTCAGCATAATCTCTTCCAGTCCTGTCCATGTTGCTACAAAAGTTGGGTATTCATCCTTTCTGATGGAGGCATAATACTCCATAGTGTATATGGACCACATCTTCCTTATCCATTCATCCGTTGAAGGGCATTTTTGTTCTTTCCATAGTTTGGCGACCGTGGCCATTGTTGCTATAAACATTGGGGTGCAGATGGCCCTTCTTTTCACAACATCTGTATCTTTGGGGTAAATACCCAGGAGTGCAATGGCAGGGTCATAGGGAAGTTCTATTTTTAATTTCCTGAGGAATCTCCACACTGTTCTCCAAAGAGGCTGTACCAACTTGCATTCCCACCAACAGTGGAAGAGGGTTCCCCTTTCTCCACATCCTCTCCAACACATGTTGTTTCCTGTTTTGTTAATTTTGGCCATTCTAACTGGTGTAAGGTGATATCTCAATGTGGTTTTAATTTGAATCTCCCTAATGGCTAGTGATGATGAACACTTTTTCATGTGTCTGATAGCTATTTGTATGTCTTGATTGGAGAAGTGTCTGTTCATATCTTCTTCCCATTTTTTGATATGTTTGCCTGTTTCGTGTGTGTTGAGTTTGAGGAGTTCATTATAGATCCTGGATATCAACCTTTTGTCTGTACTGTCATTTGCAAATATCTTCTCCCATTCTGTGGGTTGCCTCTTTGTTTTTTTTTGTCTGTTTCCTTTGCTGTGCAGAAGCTTTTGATTTTGATTTGTTTTTTTTTTAAGTGCTACCTCCCTAACCCAATGTCTAGAACAGTGTCTGATATGTGGTATCAGTATCAAAGATTATTTGCTAAATTTACAAATGAATAAAACTCCAGGAAGTCTATGTGATTACAGACAAAAATATTAAGTGTGGCAAAATCATGAAAAATAGAATTAGGATATTTCACTTGTTAATGAAGTTTTCTCTTTCTGCAAATGTGGCCATGCAGCATATTGAGTGAAAAACTAAAAGGGGCTGGACTAAAGAGTGATGACTCCATTTTCATGATGAATGAGACTAGTTCTAGACCTTTACAGGAGAATATCTTTAGCCTTAGTTTATTCAGGCTGTTACCAAAAAAAAAAAAAAAAAAAAAAAAAAAAAATAGAACGAAAGAAAGAAAAAGGAAAAACCACAGATTAGGTGTCTAACAAGTGACACAAATTTAATTCCAGTTCCAGAGGCCGGGACCCAAGTTCTAGATATCAAATGATGCTGTGTCTGGTGAAAGCTCACTTTCTAGACAGGTGTCTTTTCATTGTAACCTTACTTGACAAAACAAGCTAATGAGCTCTGTGGGGTGTCTTTTATAAAAACAACAATCACATTCTTGAGGGGTCTCCCCTTGTGACCTAAGCACCTTCCAAAATCCCCCCCTACTAATGCTAGCATACACAGTATGAGGTTTCAAAGTATGAATTTTAGGGAAATTCAATCTACAGTAGTAATGATGTTCAAGAAGACAGTCACAAAGCAGAAAGAGAAAAATAATTCAGAGTGGATACTATGTGGTTATTAAATATTTAAGGCAATAGGGCCATTAACTCAAGGTACCTGCCTGGAAATGGTAAAAAAATAATTGATAGGTATTCTTAGGCCATAGTAAAATAATAAAATGAAATAACCTAGATTATGCATATTAAGACACTTATTTTGGATAAAATATATGCTGTTTGGAAATCAATGTCATATAGTTGAGGTAGTTTCAGCTTTAGTCAAAGGTAGACACATGTTGGACCCCTGTATTACCACTTGCTTTCAAAATATTTTACTTATTCAACCCCTACTTAATTATCCTTATCTTATATAACTATTGTGAGAATAAATAATATATGTAAAGCACCTAGGAGATATGGTGTTGAATGTATGCAAAATGATAATGTTTCCTATAAAGTTTTATTTAAAATTTACATTTCATTTTAGATCCTGTACACATATGTCATACATTTGGAAGACGGAGAAATAAAGTTGATTTCATAGGCATGGAAGGTTATTACTTTGAAGAAATGTGAAGCAAACAGGTCCATTAAGTATATCTTTGACCTCTACCTCACTTTCTGTTTCCACCTCTAATAACCAGTCACCTTCTCTTCTAGCTCTTCCAGATTAACAATGGTCTTCAGTTTCATGGCCACAATAGTTCTCTTAGGCATATTGTTACTAGGCATACTGTTACTAGGGATTAGACTGTGTAGAAGACCACTTCTCATTACAGTGACCTTTATATGGCTGATCAAAAACAAAGCATATGTGGAACACAACTTATGAAAGACCATTTGCAAATTCAGTATAGTAGAGCAAATCATAAGAGGCATTTATTGAAAGGGGGACAAGATGGCGGGGGTGTAGGAGGAGGCACCTTTTCAGCCGGTACCCCAAAGTGAGCTGATTACCTACCAAAGAACTCCATTCACCCATGAAATCAGCCTGAGATCAGAATTATACACGTCTAGATCTCTACAGGGGCAGAAGACCCCAGCGGGCAGATAAAGTGGAGTGGGAAGGCAGACTGATATCAGAAGATAAACAAAAGGGGGAGGGAGCCACCAGAGGCGACCGGTTGGAAAGTAATACCCCAATCTGAGTGAAAGTGCCCTGCATCTGGAGATTAACTCCAAGCATTAACTTGGAGACTGGTTGAAAGCACTACAAAAGAGCAAAGGATTGCGGGGGGGGGGGAATTGTGGGAATCGGGGCGGCTAGGGACAGGGGCTTAAGTCCCGGGTCCCAGGACAGCCTCCTCTGCGCTAAGGCAGAAAGAGTGCGGCAGAGAAACCAGGTCTTGGTCCCTAAGCCGCCAGCGCGCCCGAGAATGCGTGGGTTCTGGCTCCTGTGAGGGGATGGGAGCCGCGTGGGTCGGCAGAATGCGCGAGACCTACTACAAATCCTGAGATACGCGCGCACGTCCCTCATGCTCCCCTGAGAGAGTTACAAAGGCCCGGTGGGCGCTCTTTGACCCGCGCCATTGTTTCAAAGCCTAAGCCGTGCGCCCCAAACTCTCCCCTGACAGAGGTGCGCAAAAGCCCAGCCCCGTGCTCTCAGACCTGCGCCCTGTTCTCAGTGCCTGAGATGCACACGTGACCCATATCCGCCCCTGAAAGAGGTGCTCGCAAGCCGGGCACTCTTAGATCCAGCAAGACCAGGCACTCCCAGCCCGGGCCAACGGCAAAATCTCAGTGTGCGGTTGCTGCTTGGAACCTCTCTGGCATCGGGAGCTCCCAGACAGCCGCCACTGCCTTGGCTTTGGGTACAAGCAAAAGATCCTGCGCCCCCAGGGTCTGCAACTCGGAACCTGCTCTGTTAGTGGCCAAGGGGGAACTTATTTAGGCTCTGCAGCCAGACTGAGGCTTCTCTCTGAGAGAGAGATCAGGGTGCGGTTTGTTTTCCTCTAAAACTACAAAAACCATCAAAGGCGGTCAAGGTGAGAGAAAAAAAAGTGAACAAACATAAAAACCGCCAGAGAACAAAAGCCTGAAAAAAACCAGTTTCCTCAGAGCCCATCCCCTTGAGGGGGGCGGGAGGACTTAGCTCAGGAAACTTCATTGACTGACAACCCACGTGGCAGGCCCCTCCCCCAGAAAACAAACCAAGAAAGAAAAAAAAAAAAAAAAAAAGGACTATAAGAGAACAACCACTACTTCATAGGAAAACTTGTACTGTTCACTTGTTCCCACTATTCCGGTTCTTTTTTTTTTTTTTTTTACACATAGGTAATTTTCTTAACCTACTTACCATCACAGCGAGCTGTACAGTACATCAAATTCCATAATACCCTTCTAACCTGAACTTTTTGATACATACACCTATGTTTTTCTTTTGCATTTTTATTTTTTGAATTTCTTTTTTTTAAATTTTAGTTCAGTTTAGTCTAGTTTATTCCTTTTTATTTTTATCCTCTAATATTCATATAGAGTTAAACTTCAAAGTAATCCCCTTTTTCCAATCAATACTACCCCTATAGGTAAACCAATTTTTAATCCCCTTTATCTTAGGAAAGTTGAGTCCTTTAACAAAGATATCAAGATACATCCAGGAAGAATCAAAACAACCTTCCTCGCACACACTGAGAATTTATAAGAACTCTCCCATCATCTTCTTCCACCAGTGTTTCTGTGTTTTTGTGTTTGTCCTGATAGCATATAAATCTTACACTTGGGGTTCTTTTTGATGAGGTTCTTCCTTTATTTGCATATATATTTTTTTCTCTTGTCATATACTTGTATCAGTTTTTTTGTCTCTTTTTGTTTGTCTACTTCATAAATCTTACCTTGGGGTCCATCTGGGCTGAACCTTCTCTTTCATCTTCCCTTTCTTTCCTGTCTCTCTCTCTATTTTTTTTTTCTTTTCTTTTGTCTCTCGTTTGGGTGGGGAATCCTGATTGCTCAGAAGTGTTCTAGGGTGCACCTTGACTGCACCACGGTTAATACACCCAGCTACATCTGTTCAGTCATCTCCCACCAAAATGACTAGGAGGAGGAATGCCCAACAGAAGAAAAATACAGAGAACGGGCCTTCTGCAACACAGCTAACAGCTATCAACATAGACAATATGTCAGAAAGAGAATTCGGGCTAACAATTATCCAGGCAATAGCTAGGTTGGAGAAAGCCATGGATGACCAAACGGAATTGATTAGGGCCGAACTGAAAGTGACCAGACAGGATGTTCACAATGTTAGGGCTGAGCTGAAAGCTACCAGGGATGAACTTCACAATGCTCTCAATGAGTTCCAATCTAATCTAAACTCTCTCAAAGCTAGGGTAACTGAGACAGAAGATAGAATTAGTGATCTGGAAGACAAACAGATAGAAAGGATCAGGAAGAAGCCTGGAACAAACAGCTTAGAAG
Source organism: Neogale vison (assembly GCF_020171115.1). Taxonomy (NCBI): domain Eukaryota; kingdom Metazoa; phylum Chordata; class Mammalia; order Carnivora; family Mustelidae; genus Neogale; species Neogale vison. Next base: position 124,423,109 of record NC_058095.1, on the reverse strand, counting down.
CCACGAAAACAGAATCAGGTAAATAAATGATGACATGAAGCGTTCCAACGTCAGAATTATTGGACTCCCTGAAGGGGAGGAGAAAGAAAGAAGTCTAGAAGATATAGTGGAACAAGTTCTTCATGAAAATTTTCCTAATCTCGTGAATGGAACCAGTGCTCATGTACTAGAGGCTGAAAGGTCTCCACCCAAGATTATACATTCCAAAAAAACATCACGACACCTGATAGTCAAATTGAGGAATTATAATTCTAGGTATAATCTCTTGAAAGCTTCCAGGGCAAAGAGGCTCCTTACTTACAGAGGGAAGCCCATCAGAATAACATCAGACCTATCCACAGAGACCTGGCAAGCAAGAAAGGGCTGGCAAGATATATTCAGGGCACTAAATGAGAAGAACATGCAGCCAACAATACTTTATCCAGCAAGACTGACATTCAAAATGGATGGAGAGATAAAGAGTTTCCAAGAACAGCAAGGCTTAAAAGACTATGCAACGACCAAGCTGACTCTGCAGGAAATATTAAGGGGGGTTCTATAAAAGAGGAAAAATAATAAGAATAGCATTGAACAGAAATATAGAGACAGTCTACAGAAAGAAAGACTTCAAAGGTAACTCGATGTCAATTAAAACGTATCTATCAATAATCACTCTCAATGTGAATGGCCTAAATGCGCCCATAAAATGGCACAGGGTTGCAGATTGGATAAAATGACAGGACCCTTCCATATGTTGTCTACAAGAAACCCATTTTGAACCTAAAGACACACCCAGACTGAAAGTGAAGGGATGGAGAAGCATTTTTCATGCCAATGGGCCTCAAAAGAAGGCTGGGGTAGCGATTCTCATATCAGATAAATTAGATTTTAAACTAAAGACTGTAGTGAGAGATACAGAAGGACACTACATAATCCTTAAAGGGACTATCCACCAAGATGATCTAACGATTGTAAATATCTATGCTCCCAATATGGGAGCAGCCAATTACTTAAGAAAACTGTTAATCAAGATAAAGAGTCATATTGATATGAATACACTAATCGTAGGAGATCTTAACATGCCTCTCTCTGAAATAGACAGATCATCAAAGCAGAAAATCAATAAAGAAACAAGAGCATTGAATGACACATTGGACGAGATGGACCTCATAGATGTATATAGAACATTCCACCCTAAAACAACAGAATACTCATTCTTCTCAAGTGCACATGGAACCTTCTCCAGAATAGACCACATGTGGGGTCACAAATCAGGACTCAACCAATACAAAAGACTGAGATTATTCCCTGCATATTCTCAGATCACAATGCTTTGAAACTGGAGCTGAATCACAAGGAAAAGTTCAGAAGGAACTCAAACACCTGGAAGCTAAAGACCACCTTGCTTAAGAATGCTTGGATCAACCAGGAGATCAAAGAAGAACTGAAACAATTCATGGAAACCAATGAGAATGAAGACACTTCTGTCCAAAACCTATGGGATACAGCAAAGGCGGTCTTAAGGGGGAAATACATAGCCATCCAAGCCTCCCTCAAAAAAATTGAAAAATCCAGAATACACCAGCTGTCTCTACACCTTAAAGAACTGGAGAATCAACAAATCAAACCAACTCCACACATAAGAAGGGAAATTATCAAGATTAGAGCTGAGATCAATGAGGAAGAAACCAGAGATACAGTAGAACGTATCAATGAAACTAGAAGCTGGTTTTTTGAAAGCATCAATAAGATCGATAAACCATTGGCCACACTAATCTAAAAGAAAAGAGAGAAAGCCCAAATTCATAAAATTATTAATGAAAAGGGAGAGATCACAACGAACACCAAGGAAGTAGAAACAATCATCAGAAGTTATTATCAACAGTTATATACCAATAAGCTTAGCAACCTAGATGAAATAGATGCATTCCTGGAAAACTATAAACTACCAAAATTGAACCAGGAAGAAATCGACAACATGAACAGACCGATATCTAATAACAACATTGAAGCAGTGATCAAAAACCTCCCAAAAAACAAGAGCCCAGGACCTGACGGATTCCCTGGGGAATTCTACCAAACTTTCAAAGAAGAAATAACACCTATTCTCCTGAAGCTGTTTCAAAAAATTGAAACAGAAGGAAAACTTCCAGACTCTTTCTATGAAGCCAGTATTACCCTGATCCCCAAACCAGGCAAAGACCCTACCAAAAAGGAGAATTTCAGACCAATATCACTGATGAATATGGATGCTAAAATTCTCAACAAGATCCTAGCAAACAGGATCCAACAGCACATTAAAAAGATTATCCACCATGATCAGGTGGAATTCATCCCTGGGCTACAAGGATGGTTCAACATTCGTAAATCAATCAATGTGATACAACAAATTAATATGAGAAGAGAGGAAGAACCACATGGTCTTCTCAATTGATGCAGAAAAAGCATTTGACAAAATCCAGCATCCATTCCTGATTAAAACACTTCAAAGTATAGGGATAGAGGGAACATTCCTGAACCTCATCAAATCTATCTATGAAAGACCCACAGCAAATATCATCCTCAATGGGAAAAAGCTTGCAGCCTTCCCGTTGAGATCAGGAACACGACAAGGATGCCCACTTCCACCACTCTTGTTCAACATAGTATTAGAAGTCCTAGCAACAGCAATCAGACAACAAAGAGAAATTAAAGGTATCCAAATTGGCAATGAAAAAGTCAAACTCTCTCTCTTCTCAGATGACATGATTCTTTATATGGAAAACCCAAAAGACTCCACCCCCAAACTACTAGAACTCATACAGCAATTCAGCAATGTGGCAGGATACAAAGTTAATGTGCAGAAATCAGTGGCTTTCTTATACACTAACAATGAAAATACAGAAAGGGAAATTAGAGAATTGATTCCATTTACTATAACACCAAGAACCATAAGATATCTGGGAATAAACCTAACCAAAGAGGTAAAGAATCTGTACTCGAGGAATTACAGAACACTCATGAAAGAAGTTGAAGAAGACACAAAAAGATGGAAGACCGTTCCATGCTCTTGGATCGGAAGAATAAATATTGTTAAAATGTCTATACTGCCTAGAGCAATCTATAGTTTTTTTTTTTTGAATATTTTTTTCCACTTCTGTGGGTTGTTATGATTTTATTTTTAGTATATTTACAGCACAAAATAATTTTGCTGATGTCCACTTTTTCTTTTTTCTTTCACTGCTCATCTTTTTGCATTATATTTAGAAATATTTTACTTAATTCCAAATCATAAAAATGTATTCAGCTGCTTTTGTTTAAGTGTTTTATAACTTTAGCTCTTACATTTAGCCCCTTGTTTCATTTTTGTTTATTATTATTATTATTATTTTTTAAGCTAAAACAATTAAGTTTTATTAATTAGGTTAAACATTTGTTTACAATTATGTTTGATTATAACATAAATATTCTTTTTTTTTTCAATTTATTTATTTTAAGAAAAATATTATTCATTATTTTTTCACCACACCCAGTGCTCCTTGCAAGCTGTGCCCTCTATAATACCCACCACCTGGTACCCCAACCTCCCACCCCCCCACCACTTCAAACCCCTCAGACTGTTTTTCAGAGTCCATAGTCTCTCATGGTTCACCTCCCCTTCCAATTTGCCCCAACTCCCTTCTTCTCTCTAACACCCCTTGTCCTCCATGCTATTTGTTATGCTCCACAAATAAGTGAAACCATATGATAATTGACTCTCTCTGCTTGACTTATTTCACTCAGCATAATATTTAATGCCATTCCGACCAAAATTCCACCGGCATTCTTCAAAGAGCTGGAGCAAATAATCCTAAAATTTGTATGGAATCAGAAAAGACCCCGAATCGCTAAGGAAATGTTGAAAAACAAAAATAAAGCTGGGGGCATCACGTTACCTGATTTCAAGCTTTATTACAAAGCTGTGATCACCAAGACAGCATGGTACTGGCATAAAAACAGACACATAGACCAGTGGAAGAGTAGAGAGCCCAGATATGGACCCTCAACTCTATGGTCAATTAATCTTCGACAAAACAGGAAAAAATATACAGTGGAAAAAAGACAGTCTCTTCAATAAATGGTGCTGGGAAACTGGACAACTGTATGTAGAAGAATGAAACTGGACCATTCTCTTACACCATACACAAAGATCAACTCAAAATGGATAAAAGACCTCAACGTGAGACAGGAATCCATCAGACTCCTAGAGGAGAACATAGGCAGTAATCTCTTCGATATCAGCCACAGCAACTTCTTTTAAGATATGTCTCCGAAGGCAAAGGAAACAAAAGCGAAAATAAACTTTTGGGACTTCATCAAAATCAAAAGCTTCTGCACAGCAAAGGAAACAGACAAAAAACAAAGAGGCAACCCACGGAATGGGAGAAGGTATTTGCAAATGACAGTACAGACAAAAGGTTGATATCCAGGATCTATAATGAACTCCTCAAACTCAACACACAGGAAACAGACAAATATATCAAAAAATGGGCAGAAGATATGAACAGACACTTCTCCAATCAAGACATACAAATGGCTATCAGACACATGAAAAAATGCTCATCATCATTAGCCCTCAGGGAGATTCAAATTAAAACCACATTGAGATACCACCTTACACCAGTTAGAATGGCCAAAATTAACAAAACAGGAAACAACATGTGTTGGAGAGGATGTGGAGGAAGGGGAACCCTCTTCCACTGTTGGTGGGAATGCAAGTTGGTGCAGCCTCTTTGGAGAACAGTGTGGAGATTCCTCAGGAAATTAAAAATAGAACTTCCCTATGACCCTGCCATTGCACTCCTGGGTATTTACCCCAAAGATACAGATGTCGTGAAAAGAAGGGCCACCTGTACCCCAATGTTTATAGCAGCAATGGCCACAGTCGCCAAACTATGGACGGAACCAAGATGCCCTTCAATGGACGAATGGATAAGGAAGATGTGGTCCATATACACTATGGAGTATTATGCCTCCATCAGAAAGGATGAATACCCAACTTTTGTAGCAACATGGACAGGACTGGAAGAGATTATGCTGAGTGAAATAAGTCAAGCAGAGAGAGTCAATTATCATATGGTTTCACTTATTTGTGTAGCATAACAAATATCATGGAGGACAAGGGGTGTTAGAAGAAGGGAGTTGGGGCAAATTGGAAGGGGAGGTGAATCATGAGAGACTATGGACTCTGAAAAACAATCTGAGGGGTTTGAAGTGGCAGGGGGGTGGGAGGTTGGGGTACCAGGTGGTGGGTATTATAGAGGGCACAGCTTGCAAGGAGCACTGGGTGTGGTGAAAAAATAATGAATACTGTTTTTCTGAAAATAAGTAAATTAATAAAAGAAGAGGCATTTATTGAGCTAAACCTTAGAAATGACAATATTATTTTTCATTTAAAATGTATTAAAATGCACAAATAAGTTAGCTTTTCCCTGAGTTTTTTGCAGTATATCTCCTCACCCCAGTGAAATTATTTCTCCCCATAGTGGTCCCATGACTGACATGCTAGAGCAGGCTCTAACTGCTTGGTGGTTGTTATTGATTCTGATCCATTTTGACACCTTTCTTTGTGAGAAGTTTGCTTCTTCTGGAGATGAATCAAATGTGTTGCTGCCCCAACTAGTTCCCTTCACTGTATGAAAACACCAGAGGAAACTGATGTCTTGCAAGCTTTACACAGCTCTCCAGTTTTCATGTCAAAACTGGGAAACCCATCTGCTACCTCTTTCCACTTTCCATATATTCACTAGAGGGACAGAAACAATATAAATTGTTGGTAATATTTATTAGGAAAACTGTCACAAAAAATTAAAGGATACAAATATTATTAAGAAATTTCTATTATTTCCTACATCCCTTCCTTTTTACTACTGAATTCAATAAATATTTGCTGGGAGCCTATTCTGTACAAGTCAGAATGTTGGGTATGTCAGGGAAGAAGAGACTAGTTAAGATATAACATGTTTTGAAAAAAAAATACCCAAATTATTATTAAAAAATATTTAAAACCCTTTTCATGGGCATTTTGACTTTGTCATCTCACTCCACTGTGTAATTGGAAAAAGTATAATGGTAGGAGAAAAATGTTAAATAATCCACTGCAACCAAGAGAATTACATACAATAATGGTCTTTATATTATATATGTTATGTGTTAACAAAAGGATAAAACACTGACAGTTGACAATTAAGCAGATTCTGATTAATGAAACATTTTACTATTGTCATATTGGCACTTCTCCATTTGTTTAAAGAAGAGAATCTAACATTTTCTCACGGTTTTTAAAGAATATTATATCTGTAAGACACCAACTAGAATATATAAAAACAGACCTTTGCATTGTTAAGTTTTACACATGAATATTCTACTAGACCCACAAATTAGCACCCTTACTAAGGGGCTCAAACCACAACCAGTTGATTCCGACAGTGGTTATTACTTTTGAGTCTACTCAAATGAACAATGATTCTCTGTATTAATCTGTCTCTCCAATATTGAGAGCAGGGGTTCGCCCTGTGTCCTCCCCTCTTTTACGGATCTAAGAACATTTTTTTGGTATTTCAGTCTCTTCAGCCTTTTGTTATGATGGAGTGGAAAATGTCAAGCTTCTTAAATGCAGAACAAGAAGGTGGCAGCTCTGATATACCCCTTTGGAAAAGAAGTGATGACTTATACTGGATTTGTATTTAAACTAAACATCTGACCCATAAATGTCATATGATTTACCAGTCTGATAGTCCCCTGTTGGGTGGGGTCAAATCCAACTTATTGGCTAAAAAGGTGGTAAGGGATCAGGAAGATTCACTTGTCAAATGTAAATGTCAAATGGAAAAGAAAGCAGCCAACCTGGTCCCAGTGGATCCCCAGCTTTACATAAAAAAGGTTGGCAACTAGGTTGGCAACTATTCCTTAGAGTGAAGTATGGCCCTCCTGCAGACCAAATGTCTAAATAAGTATACAGAATAAATGAGGACCCAATTCATAAAAGTTTTTCTAAATAATTGGGATTTGTTCACTGATGATTCAACTAAGCTGAAATCCAATGGTGCACACTGGGATGCTGTTTATTTTTTTATCTCAGAGGCAGATATGTAGAACTGAAAATAGGTGGTTGCTCCACTCCTGCACAGAAATCTCTTTTCTTCAGTATTTTGTATGATAGATTTGTGTTTTTATAGACCTTGGGTAATTGCCAATGACCTGTCTGTATATCTTGCCAGTTGAGAAACCACTGAATATCAAAGTAAAGGTACTACTCTTTGGTTCCAACAAACAAAGCAAACAAAGCATGGATGCTGAACAAATTGTCAGGGTCGCTGTTGTAGATTCATGGTGAAGGCTCATTCTCTCTGATGAGAATGAAAAGAATCAAGCTACTGATTGAACTTATACTTCCTGTTATGCTAACAATTGATATATGATTCCATAATCACAATGGACATGGCAACAGTCAGCCATCTAAGATGACACACAAAGTAAATGTGGATGGAAGCCATTTTGGAGCTGTACAAAACCCTCAAAGAGGGAGAACACCGCATGCCATTCTGAGGCTACACCCACCATCGGCACACCTTGGGTGACACAAAGCCAGAGCCTGAAGATCAACCTGACACCCTCCCTCAACTCAGCCCCAGGGGAGCTCATCTCAACAGGGGACCTAAGGGCAGCCTCGTGGGCCTGGGGTCCGGGATCTTCTCAACATGCACCTAGCAATAAAGCACTCCAAACACATGGAAAAGGTGGGGCCGGAATAAACGTACAACGCTGGCCATTCTCACAAGCTTTCTACCCAAATCGACATCAATTTAGGGAGAAAATTGGCCAGAGACATTTGGAGAACTTACTTCTGGCAGCACAGGCCTACATGGGAGACTCTTGGGCCTGGCCCGAGGTCCAGAGTGGCCTAGGCATGTACACTGCAAGAAAGCAGTGTACCACCAAGTGTACCACCAGTGTAACCACCAAGCCCACACGAGGCCAACTCCTTCCTCAACTCAACCCACTGGGAAACCTGCCTCAGTGAAGGCAGATTGGCCTGCAAGGCACCAATCCTTAACACTAACCCTATGTTGGGTTTTCAGACTTCTGTCCCCAGAACCCGGCCCCCAAATCGTCCACACTGCGGACACTGGAACCACACCCCAGGAGTCTGCCTGCCAACCAGAAGGAAACGGTGCCATTTGGAGCTACTCAAAACCTTCAGAGTGGGAAAAACCTGCATGCACCCCTGAGGCACACCCACCTCCCGCAGCACTCCCTGGCGACAAAAATCAGAGCCTCACACACCGCCTGACCCCCATCCTCAACTCAGCCCCCGTGGGATGCTGCCTCAATGCTGGCAGATCGGGCCTGCCATGCCTCTAGGCTGAAACCCTATGCCTAGGTTGGGTTCTCAGGCTTCCATACCCAGAGACCTGGCCTCCAAGCCCTCCAGATTGGTAACTCCCTGAGCCACACCCCAGGACACCACTTGCTACCCAGAAGGGAACCGTGCCATTTGGAGAGGCACAAAACCCTCAGACAGGGATAAACCTGCATGCTCCCCTTATGGCCACCCCCACTATAGCTCCCCACCAGACCACAAACATGGAGGCTGATACTCAGCCATACCACCTCCCTCAACTCTGCCCCCAGAAAGCTGTTCTATGTGGCGGCCCTTGGGGGAGCTGATTCGGCCTGTCCCATGATCCCGGGTGGCCGCGACACGAACCTCAAGAGAAAAATGCTTTAAGCTGGGGATGCCATCACCGCCCAATGCTGGCCAGTTCTTACAAGGTTTCTGCCCAAATCAATATCAATTCGGGCAGAGAGCTCCTGAGAATTGGCCTTAAATCCCCCAGTGAACTCCCTTCCAGTGGCACGGAACTGCAGGGCTGCCCCATTGGTGTGGCGGGGGTCCTGAGTGGTTGAGGCCCAAACCCTGCAGAATGCCCCCAGGAGGCAGGTGCACAAGAAGCCAATGGCACCCACTACTCAGCCACCTTGGGTGCCTGCCATGACACTGGTGGATCAGGCCTGCCATGCCCCTAAGCCCTCGCCACAAACCTCCTTTGGGTTTTCAAACTTCTGTCCCCAGAAGCCTGTCCCCAAACCCTGCAGACTGGAGACCTCACATCCGTATCCCAGGAGTTTGCCTGCCACCCAGGAGGAAACCGTGTAGTTTGGAGCTGTGCCAACCCTCAGACTGGGAGAAACCTGCATGCTTCCCTGAGGCCACACCCACCTCTACCAGCACACCCTAGCCATGTAACTCAGAAACGGACGCTCCCCCTGATCCCTGTCCTGGACTCAGCCCCATGGGATCCCCCCTCAGCACTGGCAGACTGGGCCTGCTATGCCCCAAGGCCCTAACCCTAAGCCTAGGTTGGGTCCTCAGGCTTCTGGCCCCCAAACCCTCCATATTGGGGACCCCTGAGCCACACCCCAGGACTCCACCTGCCACCCAGGAGAAAACCATGCCTTTCAGAGCTGCGCAAAGCCCTCAGAGTGGGAGAAACCTGCATGCCTCCCCTGAGGCCACCCTATCAGCGTACCACCTGACCACAAATGCTGAGGCTGACACTTAACCATACCACCTCCCTCAACTCTGCCCCCGGAAAGCTTTATTGCATGGTGGACCTCAGGGAAGCTGAGTGGGCCAGGCGCGTGATCCCGGATGGCCGCGACACACACCTTGTGAGACCAAGGACACCAGTGCCGACCGAATTGCTGCCCAACGCCAGCCAATTCTCATGAGCTTTCTGACCAAATTGATATCGTTTAGACAGAAAGCTTGTGACAGTTGGCCAGAAAACCCCCAACGAACTTCTTTCCGGCTGTGTGGAACTGCAGGGCCCCTGCCGGGCATGGACTGGGGTCCTGAGTGGTTGTGGCCCAAACCCTGCAAGAAAGCCCTCAATGAGCCACGCACACATGAGACCAATGCCTCCAGGTACTCAACCGCCCTGTAGTGCCTATTCTGGCACTGGCAGATCAGGCCTGCCATGGCCCTAGGCACTTGCCCCATCCCACGTTTGGATTGACAGTCTTCTGTCCCGAGGAGACTGTCCACACCCCAGGTGTACACCTCCCACCAAGGAGGAAACTGTGCTGTTCAGACCTGCACAGAACTCTCAGACCAAGAGAAACCCGCATGCTTCCCTGAGGCCATGCCCACCTCCAGTGGTATCCCCTGGCCACAAAACTCAGAGCATGATGTGCTACCTGATCCCTGTCCTCGACTTAGCCCCCCCATGGATCCCGCCACAGGACTGGAAGATCAGGCCTCCCATCCCCCTAGGCCCAACCCTAACCCTAGGTTGGGTTTTAGACTTCTATCCTCAGAGACGTGGCCCCAAGCCCTCCACTTTGGGGACCCCTGAGCCACACCTCAGTACTCTGCCTGACACCCAGGAGGAAACCATGCCATTTGGAGCTGCACAGAATGCTCTGACCAGAAGAAACCCGCCTGCCCACCTGAGGCCACCCCCACCTTCGGGGGCACCCCTACTCCAGCCACCAGCCTGGACCCTGATGAGCCCCCTGACCCCCGTCCTCTACTCAGTCTCCCAGGGAAACCACCTCAGCGCCGGCAGATGGGGCCCGCTGTGCCCCTAAACCCTAACAAACCTAGCTTGGGTTTTTAGCCTTCCATCCCGAGACCTGGTCCCAGGCCCTTGAGACTGGGGATGCTGAGCCACAACCCAGGACTCTGCCTGCCACACACGAGGAAACTGTTGCCTTTGAAGCTGCACAAAACCCTCAGAGCGGGAGAAATCTTCATGCCCCCTGAGGCCACCCCCACCTTCAGCGCCCCCCTGGGCCACCAACCCAGGGTTAATGGTCATCCTGACCACCTCCACCTCAGGCCTCAGGTACCTCACCTCAGTGGAGTCCCTTAGGGGAGCCACGTGGTCTGGGTCCGTGGTTCCTCACGGTCACAATGCATACCTAGCTATAAAGCACTACAAACACCGGCACCTGAGCAACCCGAGTCGCTGCACAATGTCAGCCAATTCTCACGAGCTTTTTGACCAAATCGATATTGATTTGGGCAGAAAGCTCGTGAGAATTGGCTGGAGACCCCATGTGAACTTGCTTCCACCAATGCAGGCATTCAGGAGAGATGCCTGGACCTGGTCTGTTGTCCCAAGTGGTCATGGCCCAAACCTTGTGAGAAAGCACTCTCAACGCCAGGTGCACGTGAGGCCAACTCCTCCCTCTACTCACCCCCAGGGTAACTTCCCTCAGTGCTAGCCCTAGGCCCTAAGCCTAACCCTACCTTGGGTTTTCAGGCTTCCATCCCCAGAGGCCTGACCCCCAGCCCTGCACACTGTAGACGTCTGAACCACAACCCAGGAGTCCGCCAGACATACAAGAGAAAACCATCCAATTCGAAGCTGCACAGAAACCTCAGCTTGGGAGAAACTAGCATGCCCCCTAAGGCCACCAACACCTTTGAGGCACCCCTCCCCTGGCCACCAACCTGGAGCCTGACGGTGCTGCCTGACTCCATCCTCAGTTCAGCCCCCCGGAGAGCCTGACTAAGCACTGCCAGATAGGCCTGTCATATCTCTAGACCCTATCCTTATCCCTTACTTGGGTTTTCAGCCTTCTGTTCCCAGAGACTTGGCCCCTAAGCCCTTGAGACTGGGGACTCCTGAGCCACAACCCAGGAGTCCACCTGCCAAACAGAAGGAAAAGGTGCCATTTGGAGCTGCAAATAACCCTCAGAGCGGAAGAAACATGCCTGCCCCCCAAGGACCACAAATCCTTCAGCGCCACAAACCCGGGGCCTGATGTTCAACCTGAACCCCTCCCTCAACTCAGTCCCCGGGGAGCTCTCCTCAGCAGGGACCCTTAGGAGAGCTGCATGACCTTCGCCTGTGGTGCTTGACGGTAGCAATGTGCACCTAGTGAGAAAGCACTCTAAACAACAGTCACATGCATGGCTCGAATCGCTGCCTAATGCCAGCCAATTCTCATGAGCTTTCTGCCCAAATTGATATAGATTTGGGCAAAAGGCTTGTGAGTTTTGGCTAGAGACCCCCAGCAAACTCCCTTACAGTGGTGCAGGTCTTCAGGGGAGATGCCTGGGCCTGTCCCATGGTCCCTAGACATGGCCCGAACCCTGCGAGAAAGCGCTCTAAACACCAGGTGCACGCGAGGCCAAGCCCTGGCTCTACTCAGCCCTTGGGGGGCCCACCTCAGCTCTGGCAAATCGGGCCTGCCATGCCCCTAGGCCCTAAGCATAACCCTACACTGGGTTTTCAGGCTCTATCCCCAAAGGCCTGACCATAAGTCTTCCACAATGGGGATGCTGGGACCACACCCCAGGAGTCTGCCTGCCAACCAGGAGGAAACCTTGACATCTGGAGCTGCACAGAACTCTCAGAGCAGGAGAAAATTGTGTGTCCCACTGAGATAGCCCCCATCTTCATGGGCACCCCTCACATGGCCACCAACCTGGAGCTTGAGGCGCCGCCTGACCCCGTCCTCAACTCAACCCCTTGGGGAGCCTGCCTCAGTGCCGGCAGATCAGGCCTGCCATGATCCTAGGCCCTAACCCTAACCCTAGCTTGGGTTTTCAGCCTTGTGTCCCCAGGGAACTGGTCCCAAGCTCTCGAGATTGGGAATACCTCAGCCACATCCCAGCAGTCCACCTGCCACCTGCAAGGAAACCATGCCATCTGGAGCAGGGACATGCAGGAGAAACCTGCATGTCCCCCCGAGGCTACCACCCCATGGCCCACAAACTGGGCGCCTGATACTCAGCTTGACCCCCTCCCTCAACTTGCCCCCGGGGATCTCATCTCAGCAGGGGCCCTGAGGGAAGCCGCATGGCCTTTGCCCGTGGTCCTTCATGGTAGCAACGTGCAGCTAGTGAGAAAGTGCTCCAAACCTCAGGCATACATGCGGCCCAAATCGCAGTATAACGCTGGCCAATTCTCATGAGCTTTCTGCTAAAATTGATAGCGATTTGGGCAGAAAGTTCGTGAGAATTGGCCAGAGACCCCCAGTGAACTCACTTCCAGTGGTGCAGGCCTTCAGAGGAGATGCCTGGGCCTGGCCCGTGGTCCTGAGTGGTTGTAGCCCTAACCCTGCAAGAAAGCATTCTCAACTCCAGGTGCATAGGAGGCCAAACCCTCCCTCTACTCAGCCCCCTGGGGAACCCACCTCAGTGCTGGCAGATTGGGCCTGCCATGCCCCTAGGCGCTAAGCCTAACCCTACGTTGGGTTTTCCGTCCCCAGAGGCCTAGCCCCCAAGCCCTCCACACTGGAGATATTGGAGCACACCCTAGGAGTCGGCCTGCCAACTAGGAGGAAACCATGCCATCTGGAACTGCACAGAACCCTCAGAGCAGGAGAAACCTGCATGCCCCCATGAGGCCACCCCCACTCGGGGGAACCCCTCTCCCAGTCACCAACCTGGAGCCTATCGCACTGTCTGTCCCCTGTCCTCAACTCATCTCCCTGGGGCACCCACCTCAGCATCAGCAGATGGGGCCTGCCGTGCCCCCAGGCCCTAACCCTAACCCTAGCTTGGGTTTTCAGCCTTCTGTCCCCAAAAACCTGGCCCCCCAAGTCCTCCAGATTGGACACCCCAGGAGTCCATCTGCCACCCTGTGGGATCCGATGCCATTTATAGCTACGCAGTGCCCTGAGAATGGAGAGACCTACATGCCCCTGAGTCCACGCCCACCTTCATATCCCCCCCGCCCCCCACCACAAACCAGAAGTCAGATGCTCAGCTTGACCCTAGCCCTCAAGTCTGCTTCCAGATACCTCAACTCAGCGGGGGCTCTCAGGGGAGCCACGTGTGTACGAGGCTGGTGTCCTGAATGGTCGCATTCCATGATATGTTTTTGGAATGGATGAATAAGTAAGAATTGAGTACAGATGGAGTTAGCAAGGAGTTGTGGGATTTGCCAGTTTTATATCTAAATAATATATAGATGATGCATCCAATTACTCTACAAATTGTTGTATGTTTTACAAATAAATAGCTTACCCACCTAAAAAAGCTCCTAGTTTAATAATAAGTGCACAGCAAACCTGCCAAATATTGTGGATTGTTATCTTTATGCTAAATGGCTATAAAATATTCTAATTAGAGTCAACACTGCCAGAGGCATTGAGGGGAGATTAAAGGTTATACATAACTGTAAATATTCATCAACTTATACAACTGATTAAATTTGGATCCCTTACAGTGTATATACAATACTACAATAAATATTAATCACACAGATAGTGAGATAGGTAGGATGGAAGTAAAGAAGAGAGAGAAGTAGACATAGATGATTGAGGATTCACAGATCTACCAACAAATATCACCGCAAGAGAGGCAAGGCAGAGAGAGAGAGAGAGACCTAGGGATAGATGCTCCGTGCAAAGCATGGAGACAGAAATAGAAAATCATTATGAAAAATTTTCAAAGTGAAGCTTTACAGAATCTTGAGGAATTCTGTAAGACAGAGGGAGTTAACAGCAGCACTCCTCTCCCCTGCTTCTCTCTGCCATTCCTTGTCTCTCTTTTCTTGCTCCAGAAGTAGTTTAGAGAGTACACAAACTTTGTGAGAACTTGTATTCCTGATAATATAATCATCTTATCTCCCTTGACATTTCAAATGTATTTTTATTAGAAATAAACTATTTTTTTAAGATTTTATTTATTTATTTGACAGAGATCACAAGTAGGCAGAGAGGCAGACAGAGAGAGAGGGGGAAGCAGGCTCCCTGCTAAGCAGGGAGCTTGATGTGGGGCTCGATCCCAGGACCCCAGGATCATGACCTGAGCCAAAGGTAGAAGCTTTAACCCACTGAGCCACCCAGGTGCCCTTAGAAATAAATTAATTCTAAAAAAAATCTTTTAAGAGTATTATTTCATAAGTTGGGTGGAAGGACAGAGCAAATAACCTAACTAAAAAGCTCTCCTATTCCACTCTATCTCCCTATTTTCAGTTCTTTTCTTTAGAAAACAAGTATGTTCTTTCTTAAGAATCCCTCAAAGTTTTACATTAGTTTTTCAGATTCTTCCACAACCCTTTACTTATAAGTCATCTTCAGTTTGCAGTGCAGGGAAGGCAGTCAGCAATTCACATTGTTTGTTTTGGTCAGAAAGAAGGAAAATGCTACTTAATTAAAACACCTAAAATGCATATGGCAAAATGTTAATATTGGTTTAAAACTAGGAGTGGGTATATAAGCATTTCATTTATTTTTTTAATATTTTGCTTATATTTTAATTATTATACTATTTTAAATAAAAATATAAAAATTATCATATGGGTATGAATGGCAAGTGTTATGAATACCTGTATATGATACAGTGGACAACTAATCAACAGAATATCTTACTGGCTAGATATGAAGAGCAAGAAAAAAATACTTATACATTATATTTTATTTATAAGAGAAACTTATAAGGCTGCTGGCTGCACTATTAATCAAATTAGATGATAAAAGAATAGGACTCTAAAAATGAGAACATGAACTCCAATTTTGACATATTTAATATGTGATGCCTGTTTAATATTAAGAATATGACCTTTTTTTTTAAAAGATTTTATTTATTTATTTGAGAGAGATTTATTGAGAGAGATCACAAGCAGGCAGAGAGGCAGGCAAAGAGAGAGGAGGAAGCAGGCTCTCCGCTGAGCAGAGAGCCCGATGCGGGGCTCGATCAGAGGACTTGGAGTTCATGACCTGAGCCGAAGGCAGCGGCTTAACCCACTGAGCCACCCAGGTGCCCCAAGAATATGACTTTTGATGGGCAATTAAAATGATGAATGGAAGTTCTAAAATGGGTAAATGTCAGAGGTACAGATTTTTGGGGTTTTCTTCTTATAAGTTACAGTTAGATTTATCAAGGACAGGTTTTAGAGCAAAAGACAAGTACAAAACTTCTCAGTAAAACTTGAAGTATTTGAATGAATTACTTTTCCTTTTATTGTTTATTTTAAATATGTCCAGGTTGGCAAAAGAACTCTACCATCTTTAGTTCCTTATTTAGATGTAATTTTAGCTGGGTAGGATGCTCTGCTCCTTCTTGAAAATTTCCTATTTCATTATTTGTTGTCTAAGGGAAATTCTGTCTTCACAGTGATTTCTCCAGGATACTATATAGCTCACTAGAATTCTGTACTCAAGAATAGGGGCAAAATTCCAGCTTGTATTATAATAGTAAATCTATCTGTTTTGTTCTCTGTATGTACATACATATATACATACATATATATAGATATATCTATAGATCTCTATATCTATAGAGATCTACAGATATATCTATCTATAGACATATCTCTTTTTTAGGAATTTCAGGAGTGAATTTGGCATAAGAAACAAGTACATATTCCCTGATTCTTGGCAAAAACATTTTCAAAAAGCTTCTTAATATTATCTCACTTAATTAAAGTTAAATAAATAACAAGGATAATTTATAAGTATTTTGTTATACAAATTAATGAGAACAAGCAAATAGAATTACATTTATTAGTAAACAACCTCACATCAATAGTTTTAATTTATAGTGAGCTAATATTTTCAAATTTAAAAATGAAATATGTAGGGGTACCTGGTGGCTCATTCAGTTAAGTGTCCAACTCTTGATTTCAGTTCAGGCCATGAGAGCGTTGTAAAATGAAGCCCCAAGTGAGGGTCTACTGTAGGTTTGGAGCCTGCTTCAGATTCTCTCTCTCTCTCCCTCTGCCCCTTTACCCACACCCTCTCTCTCTCTCTTAAAAATATAATTTAAAAAATAAAAAATAAAGATGAAATGTTTATTTCCTATTTTCAAAAAAAGACAGTAAAACTAATTTTCCCCAAGTTTGCTTTTATTTCAACTGACCCCAGAATATTGAGTATATTTAACCATAGATATATAACACTAAATTAATTTGCCTCTTAATCTTTTTTGTGGTCATGAAACAATCTATAATGGAAAGTCCTAGTATAGGGAAAATATGTTATTAGAAACTACATTTACTATCCAGTCCAAAATACCATGAACATTTGATTTAGTATATATAACCATATCCATGTAACTACTCAATAAATTAGAACTTGGTATCAACAGCAGATATTTAAGTATCAGTTTTTATCATCTTATTATGACTTGAACACCAAAAAAGAGTGCAAAAATTTTTGGCATTTTGCATGCCATAGAATTATTTCATGAAGTAGACCACTTTAATTGAAGACCCTATGAAATGAGATGCAAATGACTAATAACACAGATATTTACACTTTGATCCCCACAATCTTGTTACTTCTTTCCCTGAATTTTTTTTTGTTTGTTTCAATGTCTAAATTACAAATATTTACCACCCATTAACTATGACTCTAATAAGGTTTCTATCCTGAATATTCTTACTTGAATCTCCATGCATTTCTTGATATGGGTCCAAAATCTAGACCTAATATTGCTCAGAAATAAAATATACAATCATTCATGCTTTCTCTTTCTAAAATAAATAAAATAAAAAACAACATGGATGGTTCTAGAAGGGATAATGCTAAGTGAAATAAGTCAGTCAAAGAATAGAACTAATAACAACACAACAGAAATACAAATAATTTTAAGAGAGTATTATGAAAAATTGTATGAACAAATTAGACAACCTAGAAGAAATGGATAAGTTCCTAGAAACATATAATCCACCAAAACTGAAGCAGTAAGAAATAGAAAATTTGAAGACAAATTACCAGCAATAAATAAATCAGTAATCAAAAAATTCCTAACAAAACAAAACAAAAAAATTCCTAACAAACAAAAGTCTAAACCAGATGGCTTCACAGGCAAATTACACCATGCATTTAAAGAAGAGTTAAGGGGCGCTGGGGTGGCTCAGTCATTAAGCATCAGTCTTGGGTTCGGGTCATGATCCCAGGGTCTTGGATCCAGCCCCACATTAGTATCCCTGCTCTGTGGGAAGCCTGTTCTCCCTCTCCCACTCCCCTTGCTTGTGTTCCCTCTCTCGCTTTGTCTCTGTCAAAAAAATAAATAAAATCTTTAAAAACATAAAGAAAGAAGAGTTAATACCTATTCTCCTCAAACTATTCCAAAAAATAGAAGGAAAACCTCCAAATTCATTCTATGGGACCAGTATTACCCTGATACCAAGACCAGATAAAGCCACCACAAAAAAATAAATAAATAAATAAATAAAACTACAAGTCAGTATCTCTGATGAACAAAGGCAAAAATTTTCAATGGGATATTAACAAACCAAATCAATACATCTTAAATAAAAAAATCCTCATAATCAAGTGGGATTTATTCACAGGTTCCAAAGGTGGCTCAATATTTGCATATCAATTGATGTAATATGTCACATCCAAAAGAGAAAAGATAAAGCCAATATGATAATTTCAACGATTGCAAAAAATCATTTGAAAAAGTGCAACATCCATTTATGACAAAAACCCTCAACAAAGTAGGTTTAGAGGGGACACACCTAACCATAATAAAGGCCATATATGAAAAACCCATAGCCAACATCACACTCAACAGGGAAAAACAGAACTATTTCCCTAATGTCAGTAACAAGACAAGGATGTCCACTCTCACAACTTTTATTTCAATGTAGTACTGGAAGTCATAGCTACAGCAATCAGACAACAAAATGAAATAAAAGGCAGCCAAATTATCAAGGAAAAAGTAAAACTTTCATTATTAGCAGATGGCATGATACTATATAGAAAACCTAAAAACTCCACCAAAAAACCCTACTAGAATTAAGAAATGAATTCAGTAAAGTTGCAGGATATAAAATCAACATACAGAAATCTGTTGTATTTCTATACATTAATAATGAAGCAGAAAGAGAAATTAAAAAAACAATCCCATTTACAACTACACCAAAAATCATAAAGTACCCAGGAATAAACTTAACCAAAGAGGTGAAAGACGCGTGCCCCGAGAACTATAGAACACTAAGGAAAGAAACTGAATACAACACTAAGAAATGGAAAGACATCCCATGCTAATGAATTGGAAGAACAGATATTGTTAAAATGTCTATACTACCTAAAACAAAATCCCTATCTAAATACCAAGAACATTTTTTATAAAACTAGAACAACCCTAAAATTTGTATGGAACCACAAAAGCAGTCTTAGATATAGCCAAAGCAATCCTACAGAAGAAAAACAAAACTAGATATCAATATTCTAGACTTCAAGTTACGCTAAAGTGTAGGAATCAAAACAGTACGGTACTAGCACAAAAACAGACACATAGATTTATGGAACAGAATAGAAAATCCAGAAATAAACCCACAATAATAAAATTAGTTAATCTTCAATGAAGAAGGAAAGAATATGCAATGGGGGAAAATACAGTCTCTTCAACAAATGGTACCAGGAAAACTGGACAGCTACATGCAAAAGAATAAAACTGGTCCACTTTCTTATACCATGCACAAAAATAAATACAAAATGGATTAAAGGCCTAAATATAAGACATGAAACTATAAAAATTCTAGAAGGAAGCAGAGGCAGTAATTTCTCTGCCATCAGCCATAGTTAACTTTTTTTTTTTTTAAAGATATGTCTATTGAGACAAGGGAAATAGAGGCAAAATTAAACTACTGGGACCACATCCAAATAAAAAGCTTCTGCACAGGGAGGGAAATAATCAATAAGGCTAAAACACAACTTACTGAATGGGAGAAGATATTTGTAAATGACATATCAAATAAATGATTAGTATCCAATACATATGATGAACTTATAAAACTCAACACCCAAAAAACAAATAATCCAATTAAAAAATGGGCATAAGACATGAACAGACATTTCTCCAAAGAAGACATCCAGATGACCAATAGACACATGAAAGATGCTTATCATCACACATCATCAGGGAAATGAAAATCAAAACTACAATGAGGTATCACCTCACACCTGTAAGAATGGCTAAAAATCAACAACACAAGAAACAAGAAGTGTTGGCAAGAATGTGGAGAAAAAAGAGACTTTATGCACTGTTGGGAATGCTAACTGGTATAGCCACTCTGGAAAACAATATGGGGATTCCTCAAGAAGTTAAAAATGGGATTACCCTATAGTCCAGTAAAACCACTACTAGATATTTAGCAAAACTATACTAAAACACTAATTCAAAGGGATACATACACCCCAATGTTTACTGCAGCATTATTTACAATAGCCAGCTATGGAAGTAGCCCAAGTGTCCCTCAGTAAATGAATGCATAAATATGTGGTGTATACATACATACATACACACACACACACACACTGGTTGATTATTCACCTATAAAAAAGATGAAATCTTGCCATGTGAAAAAGCATGGATGAAGCTGGAGAGTACAATGCTAAGCTAAACAAGTCAGTCAGAAAAAGACAAATACCATACGATTTCACTCATATGTGGAAATTAAGAAAGAAAACAGAGAGAGTCAATTAAAAAAATAAATTAATAAAACAGACTCTTAAAGAGAACAAGCTGGTGGTTGTCAGAGGAAAGGTTAGTTGGGGGAGTACTAAAATAAAGGAAAATAAAAATACAGTTATCTTAATGAGCATTGAGAAATGTACAGAATTGTTGAATTATATTACACACACGAAATTAATATTATACTGTATGTTTATATATATAAAAATATATATCTATCTATAGATATATATCTATATATATCTATAAATCAATATCTATAGATATATATATATATATATATCTATAGATATATATAGATATATATAGATATATCTATAGACATATCTATCTATAGATATGTCTATAGATATATCTATATATATCTATATATATCTATAGATATTGATTTATAGATATATATAGATATATATAGAGATAGATGATTACCACAGTAAGTTTAGTTAATATCCATCACCTCACATAGATACATTTTTCTCATAACAAGAACTTCTAAGATCTACTCTATTAGCCACTTTTAAATATACAATACAGTACTTTTAACTATACTCATCATGTTATACATCATATCCCCAGAATTTATCTTATAACTGAAAGATTGCACCATTTTTTCTCATGTATCCAATTCTACTATTTCCCACTCCTGCCTCTATCAACCACAAGTCTGATCTCTATTTCTATGAGTTTGGTACTTTTAGATTCTACACATAATTGTGATAAGGTGAAATACATCAGAAAAAGAAGGCAAATACTACAAAATGCCACTTATACAAAGAATCTAAAACAAACTCAACAGTGTTTTGTGGGGTTTTTTTTGGGGGGGGGGGTCTAAATTTTGATCATTGGTTGTCCTACAGCTAGATCCATTTTATGGTACAAAAATCTATTGGATACCACCTAAAAACTGGATTTTGTTATCTTGGAGTTTGATGCCTACCTACAAGAAATTTCCTGTTATCACTTTGGTCTTCTCTCTTGAAAGAGATATTTACAGAACTTAAATCCGAAAGGTGAAAAAGGTGAAAAAGTAGGCAGTAATTTTAGATCAAAAGACTTAATAACTCATGCCATTTTCTGAATTGCTCTCTTCTATCCTCAGGTTTCTTTATTTTCTGTGATAGTACAGAAAGCTGTGGAATATATCTTACACACTACAGTTAATATATACACAGAAATAAAAGTTCACAGAACTGCTTGCCCAGTGAATTTATGAAATTAGTTTAAACACTATAGAAAATTTCCCACCATATGCTTTATGTACTTTCAATGAAGAAAAACAATAAACCTGCATTACTTTTGATCTTCTACTCATTGATTCTATTTTCTATGTTGAAATATTTAGTATATTTCATATATACTATATATATGAAATATATATAGTATATTTCTATGTTGAAATATGGCAATGACTTCCAAGTAGAAAACAAGACATATGCAAAGAACACCTACAGAAAACATATTTGGAAAGAATTTTTATTACCTTTACGTTGTGGCCCCTTTGACAATACTTCAAATACTATGAATACCTCAGGCTATTGAGCAACCACTTCTACAGTCCAGATGGAATACTAAAATGTAACAATTTGGGGTGCCTGGGTGGCTCAGTTGCCTAAGTGACTGCCTTAGGCTCCTGTCATGATCCTAGAGTCCCAGGATTGAGTTGTGCATGGGGTTCTCTGCTCAGCAGGGAGTCTGTTTCTCTCTCTGACCCTCTCCTTTCTCATGCTCTCTCTCTCACACTCTCTTTCAAGTAAATAAATAAAATCTTTAAAAATAAAATCTTTAAAAAATTTTTAAAAAATGTAATAATTTCTATTCAACTTATTATACTTATGATTGTAACTTCCCAGAGCTATACTATGTCAATTCTAGTTAATTTAGGAATGAAAGAAATAAGGAAACACTGAAGTAGACTTCAAAATAAGAAAATAAAATTTGTTTTTTTCATTTTCTAATTTAACACATACTTTAGTTAGAAATTCCTGATGATATATCGATTGTCTCTGAATATATTTAAAATGTCTAACATTTATAAATAATTTTTAAGAAGCACATATGCAATATAATTTTCAACTATAATTTTAGAGTTCTAAAGGCAATGCATGTTTGTTGTAGATAACATACTTAAATAAACCAATATAAAAATCAATATTGATGTTACATAAAAATCAATACTGATAATATTTTGGTTTATTTACTTCCAATTTTTTTTCTATGAGAACTGATCATTCTATTATTAAAATGGTACCACTTCATGCATAGGTATATCTTTTCTTAAAAATTTGTATTGATATATGATTGACACAGTATTTTATTTGTTTTAGATGTACAACATAGTGGTTTATTATTTACATCTATATTGTGAGATGAGCACTACAATAAGCTCAGTTAACATCCATCATCACACAGTTATAAATTGTATACCATGTTTTTAATGATAAAGTTACATATTATGAACACAGCATTGACTATGATTTATGATAGATCATTAAATACGAATATGTGGGTGCCTGGGTGGTTCAGTCATTAAGCATCTGCCTTTAGCTCAGGTCATGATTCCAGCATCCTGGGATCAAGCCCCATATCGGGATCCCTGCTGAGGAGCTTGCTTCTCCCTCTCCAGCTCCCCTGTGCTTGTGTTCCATCTCTCACTCTCTCTCTCTGTCATAAGTAAATAAATTCTTTAAAATAATACATAAATAAATAAGATCATGTTATAATACTAATATATTTATACAAACCTATAATGTGGGTCATTTTTTTACTAATATTAACAAATACTTATATAAATATATATTTAAGCAATTAAGATAGATCTTTTTATTTATTGCATTAGAACTGCATGTTTCACTCATTTTCCACAGTATTTCTTTTCAGTCAGCAGTTATGTTTACAGGATAAATAAAAATACCAATACATGAAGTAATATGGATAAATCTCCAAAGCACTCTACTAATTAAAAAAATTATACACAAAGTCTAAATATCTATGGGGCATTCTGCAAAAGGCAAAAACCTTTAAAAAAAGAACAGAAATCAGTAGTTTACTACATATTGGAAGTAGTTGTGAACAACACTGAAACCAAAGGGAGCATAAGGGTGTTTGGGGAGTAACAGAAATGTTACCTTGGTTTTGGCTATATTACTTATGTGGCTTTCAAGATTCATTGAACTTTAATATAAAATGTCAATTTTATTATAAGAAAATTATAGCAATAAGTATGACTTAAAATGATAAAATTAAAAATATGGGAATATAAGAAATGAAACTAATTTTAAGAAAATGCAGGATATTAAGTCCCATTAAAGTTAAGAAGCAAGTTTCTGTATGATTTATGAATTTATATACATTATCAGAAATTTTAACTTTTGATGTCAAATACCTTTTACTTCCCAAGTCTTCCCCATATCAATAAAAGTATTACCAATCCACCCAACTGGTTCTTCCAGAAATCCAGAATTTATCCTCAACAACTCATCTGCCTGCCCATAAAAATATAAGTGAATCTTGCTTCTTTGATTTCCTAAATTTATCTTTTCAGCACCTAAGCCACAGTCCCCATACTCATTTATCTGCATTCCACTTCTATGCAACATAGTACCAGGAGGCCTAACCAGAGCAAATGGGGGTAGGGGGAGAAAAAGGAACTAAAAGGCATCCAGACAAGAAAAAAAAAAGTAAGGAAGTATCCCTGCTCACAGATGACATGATATATGTAGAAAACACTGAAGATTCCACCAAAGGGCGGAAAAAACATTTTTGCTATGAATTGCTCTTCTAAAAAAAAAAAAAAAAAAAAAAAAAAAAAAAAAGTTAAAAAAAATCACACAAAACCACAAAAGGCCCCAAATAACCAAAGCAATTCTGACCAAGAGCAAAGCTGAAAATGTCACACTTCTTCATTCCAAAATATACTACAAAGTTACAGTCATCATAACAGGATGATATTGGAATAAAAAAAACATACAAGCCAATGGAATACAAAAGCAAGCCCAGGAATAAACCCACAGAAACACTGTCAACAGGAAGTCATAATACACAATGGGAATAAAGTCCTCAATATATAGTTTTGGGAAAACTGAATGTCCCCATGCAAAAGAATGAAACTGGACTCCTGTTCTATTACCATATACAAAAATCAATTCAAAATGTATTAAGGACTTAAATGTAAGACCTAAAACTATGAAACCCATAAAAGAAAACATAACGAAGTTTCTTGACATTGGCCTTGGCAATGATTTATTGGATATAACACCATAAGCATAGGCAAGAAAAACAAAATGGACAAATGGGATTACAAGCTTCTGCAACAGCGAAGGAAATAACTGACAAAATAAAAATTCAACCTGCAGATATAGAGAAAACGTTTGAACACTTTCTATTTACTCATTTGCTTCAAGTGTGTTTTTAAATGTTCAATGCATTATTATCATGGCTAATTTAAAATCTTTTCAGGTAATTCTAATAGCCTGGTTTTCCTGATAGTGGCATACATTAACTGTATTTTTTACTTCTTTATATAACAAGTGATTTACAAGTGAAACTTGTACAGTTGCAGGTTATGTTATGAACGTCTGATTTTATTTAACCATTCTGTTTTCACTGGCTTTCTTTGACAGCACTCTGGCAGGGGAAGGATGTTGTCTCATTACTGCCAAGTGGAGGTAGAAGTCTAGTGTGGTAAAAAAAAAAATAAATAATGCCTTCCTTCTCCCTATGGATGCCCAAGTTCTAAAACCTGAAACCTATGAATGTATTGTGTTACATGACAAGAGGGGATTAATGTGGATAAAAGTAAGGTTGCTAATATACCATGAAAGGTAGAAATAAATTATCTTGGATTATTTGTGTGGGCTCATGTAATCACAAGGGTCCTTATAAGTCAAAGAAAGGGACAGGAGTGTCACAATCTGTGATCTACAAGTGGTTTATTTCTGAATTTGAAGACTGATAAAAGGGCTATGAGCCAAGAAATGCAAGTGGCCCCTAGAACCTGGAGAAGGCAAGAAAAGAGATTAGCCCCGACAATATCTTGACTTCAGCCCAGTAAGGGCTAAATCAGAATTCAGAAGTAATTCAACCCTGACAATACCTTGATTTTAGCCCAGTAAGGGCTAAATCAGAATTCAGAAAGAATTCAGCCCTGACAATACCTTTATTTTAGTCCAGTAAGGTCCATTTCACCCTCTGACCTGTAACTCATAAATTTCTACATTTTAGGCTATTATGTTTGTAGTAATTTATATATCAGCTATAAGACACTAATATATCCTAAGTTCCCTACTTGGCCTCCACTGGGACCTGAGGTGATCTTGGTACCTCATTACTGCTGGGTGGGCTCCCCATATAATCTCTACTAACACCTGGTTGAAACTGATCTCAGTATTGTGGAAAAATGATGCAAGTCTTGACTCTACCAGACTCTTATGATACCACTACAATGTGGACAGAAAGGAAGCTTCAGAATGGCCATAAGTGGGTAGACGTCCAAATTCTCTATAAATACCTGTTGGTGGGGCTCCTTACTTGTAGCAGGAATGAAAGTCCTGCCTTCTTATCTGACCTTCTCTAATACCACCCAGCAATGGTGTTGGAAAATCTTGTTACAGCCTTGCAATGACGGAAGATTGGGTTCTCCATTCATTTTTATTTGGATGGGGTAGAGTTTTTCTGTGGTGTTTGGCTAAATCACAATGGTATAATCTAAAAATTATGTATCTTTCTAGGCTACTCTTTTACTGGCCCTATAGAGAGTAGAGGCTTATGTTGGAGTTTTTTTCCCCCTATGGCTCAGTGATGTTCTGTTTTCCAGTTTGTGTAGTCTCAAGCCTGGGGGGCAAAAAGAAGATTCATTGTGGGGGGCGGGGAGAAGGAGGAGGAGGACATGATGATTCACTAAACTAACTCCACTATGTCATTCCTTGTTTCCTGGTGTGCTCAGCCAGGCTTTAGAAATCTTTCTATGTTTGTTTTATGTATAAAATCTAGAGTTTATAGTTGAAAATAGTGGGAATAATAGGGAAAAATAGATCTCCATCTTTCTAGAATCAGAAGTTTTCATACAATTAATTTTTAACTATTAACACTTTACTAGTCAAAGCTTAGTAGATTTCAATCCTGACTACCAATTCTTTCAGTACTACTTGCCAACTTTAGAAAATAAAATTTTGAATGTGAGAATGTCTTCAAGAAATCACTGAAGATAGAAAGGTAACCTACAAAAGAATACAAATGATAAAATTCCACCAAGTTTGAATTCTAAATATAAAGAAACATGATAAAATATGCTTAAAATATATAGGTTAAACATTAGTTAAAAAGACAAAAACTAAAAAACAAAGCATCATAATGGGAGATTTTAACATACTTCTCTTAATTATTAAAGATCAAGCAGACAAACTCTAAGTCAGAAAAGCTCTGAACAACACATCTAATAAAATTTGACAGGTAAACACATAGAATTTTTTTATCCAACTAAAAAAGTATATACCTATTTCTTAAGTATACACTCGACACTATAAAACTTTATCACCATAGTAGTCCATAGAATAATTCTTAGTAAATTAAAAAATAATTATGCCAAACATACCACACATGCTCTAATAAAAATGCAATTTAAAGTTAAAAAAGAGGAGGAGATTCAAGATGGTGGAAGAGGAGCAGACTCAGATGACATCAGGTTGCAGGTGTTCAGCCAGATAGTTATCAAACCATTCTGAACACCTACAAATCCAACAGGAGATCGAAGAGAAGAAGTGCAATTCTAGAAACAGAAAATCAACCACTTTCTGAAAGGCAGGGCATGCAAAGAAGTGAATGCGAAGGGATGGGAAGGTAGACTGCAGGGGGAGGGGCTGGCTCCCAGCAACGGTGGAGCAATGGAGCACAAAATCCGAACTTTAAGAAGTCAGCTCCACTGAGGGACATCACTCTAGAGGCTAAGCAGGAGTGAAGCTCTCACAGGGACAGTGTGGTCTCAGGTCCCACAGGGTCACAGAAGGATCGGGGGCATCTGAGTGTAGCAGAGCTCGCAAGTATCCGAGTAGGGAAGCCATCTACAGAGACAGGGCCGAGGAGTGAGCACTCAGCTCAGGATTACCTTTAACTGTGATCTGTGACACAGCTGGGCCACTGTTCTTTGAGCAGGGACCCAACAAGTGGCAGATCCAGGGAGACTCTCCTTCCTCCTCTGGAGGCAAAAATCTGATGGGTTTGGAGACTCCAAGCAGAGCTGTGTGCCAGAGGCCAAAACACTTGGTAACAGGCGAGGAGAGCTTGGAGTGTGGCCAGAGACCAGTGAGACAGGAGTGACTGAGCGCTGTTTTCCAAGGGCACACTGAGGACTGGGGCCCTGAGCTCTCTGCTCCTCTGGGCCGGACACTGGGAGGACACCATTTTCATTCCCATCCTCCAGAGCTCTACGGAAAGCGTTCATGGAACAAAAATTATGGAGAGTGAACATGGGCAGATTACTTAACCTGGCTCCCTGCAAGGGTAGCACAATTCTGCCTCAGGCAAAGAAATTTGAAAATCACTACAAAAAGCCTCTTCCCCAGAAGATCAGCAAGAACATTCAGCCAAGACTAGGTTCACTGATCAAGGAGAACAATGGAACTCCAGAGGAGGGAAAACAAAGCATGGAATTCATGGCTTTCTCCCCATGATTCCTTAGTCTTGCAAGGTTAAATTTTTTAAATTTTATTTTCTTATTGTAATTTTTTTAACTTTTTCTCTTTCCTCTTTTAGCATTTTTTTAACTAGTTTATCTTAACAATACCTTTCTAAAAATATATATATATTTAAACCTTCATTATTATCCTTCATTGTATCTAGCTTTATTTTTGGCATACATATAGGGTTTTTTCTTCTAAAAAATTTTGGGATTCGTATTCTTCCAATAGATCAAAATATATCCTAAATCTAGCACAGGGCTTTGTTCTACTCTCTGGCCTGAGCAAATTCTCTCCACTTCCTTTTTATTTCTCTTTCCAACCAACTTATCTTATCAATTCCTTTTTGAGAATTTTTTTTAAAATTTTCATCTTCATAGTCATAATCCATGCCTTCATCATGTTTACCCCTATTTTTGTATATATATAAATTTTTCTTTCTTTAAAATTGTGGGAGGTAGTTTTTTCTAAGAGACCAAAATACACCCAAAATCAAGTGGGTGGCTCTGTTCTACTCATCAGTCTAATTACATATATATATATATATATATATATATATATGTATGTATATATATATATATATACATATATATTTTTTACTTATTTGTTTTAATTTATTTTTACATATATATATATTTTACTTATTTGTTTTAATTTATTTTTACCCCCCTTTCTTCTACCCCTGATTTGGGGTTTCTTCTGATTTGGTTAGCATACATTTTTCTGGGGTCTTTGTCACCCTTCTAGTATTTTATTCTCTCGTTCATATATTCTTATCAGGATAAAATGACAAGGCAGAAAAATGCACCACAAAAAAAAAAAAAAAGAATAGGAAGCAATAATGAAAGCAAGGGCCCTAATCAATACAGACATTGGTAATATGTCAGATCTAGAGTTCAGAATGATGATTCTCAAGGTGCTAGTCAGGCTCGAAAAAAGCATGGAAGATATTAAAGAAACCCTGTCTGGAGAAATACAAGCCCTTTCTAGAGAAATAAAAGAACTAAAATCTAACCAAGCTGAAATCAAAAAGCTATAAATGAGGTACAATAAAAAATGGAGGCTCTTACTGCTAGGATAAATGAAGC
The DNA here is from genome assembly GCF_020171115.1 of Neogale vison. NCBI lineage: Eukaryota > Metazoa > Chordata > Mammalia > Carnivora > Mustelidae > Neogale > Neogale vison. Next base: position 124,393,956 of record NC_058095.1, on the reverse strand, counting down.
AGAAGAGAAAATTAGTGATACAGAAGACGAAATGACAGAGAATAAAGAAGCTGAGCAAAAGAGAGACAAACAACTACTGGACCATGACGGGAGAATTTGAGTGATAAGTGATACCATAAGACTAAACAATATTAGAATACTTGGGATTCCAGAAGATGAAGAAAAAGGGAGGGGGCAGAAGGTATATTAGAGCAAATTACAGTAGAGAATTTCCCTAATATGACAAAGGGAACAAGCATCAAAATCCAGGAGACACAAAGAACTCCCCTCAAAATCAATAAAAATAGGTCCACATCCCATCATCTAATATTAAAACTTACAAGTCTTAGTGACAAAGAGAAAATCCTGAAAGCAGGTCAGGACAAGAAGTCTGAAACATACAATGGTAAAAATCTTAGATTGGCAGCAGACTTATCCACAGAGATCTGGAAGGACAGAAAGAAGTGGCATGAAATATTCAGTGCACTAAATGAGAAAAATATGCAGCCAAGAATACTATATCCAGCTAGGCTATCATTGAAATAGAAGGAGAGATAAAAAGTTTCCAGGACAAGCAAAAACTAAAAGAATTTGTTAACACCAAACCAGCCCTACAAGAAATATTGAAAGGGGTCCTCTAAGCAAAGAGAGACCCTAAAAGTAATAGATCAGAAAGGAACAGAGACAATATACAATAACAGTCACCTTACAGGCAATATGATGGCACTAAATTCATATTTCTCAATAGTTACCCTGAATGTAAATGGGCTAAATGCCCCAATCAAAAGACACAGGGTATCAGAATGGATAAAAAAAACAAAACCCATCTATATGCTTCCTACAAAAAACTCATTTTAGATCCAAAGACACCTTCAGATTTAAAATGAGGGGGTGGAAAACAATTTACCACGCTAATGGATATCAAAAGAAAGCTGGGGAGCCAATCCTTATATCAGACCAATTAGATTTTTAAGCCAAAGACTATAATAAGAGATGAGGAAGGACACTATATCATACTCAAAGGGTCTGTCCAACAAGAAGATCTAACAATTTTAAATATCTATGCCCCTAACATAAGAGCAGCCAACAATATAAACCAATTAATAACAAAATCAAAGAAACACATTGATGATAATACAATAATAGTAGGGGACTTTAACACTCCCCTCACTGAAATGGATAGATCATCCAAGCAAAAGATCAACAAGGAAATAAAGGCCTTCAATGACACACTAGAGCAGATGGACATCACAGATATATTCAGAATATTCCATCCCAAAGTAACAGAATACACATTCTTCTCTAGTGCACATGGAACATTCTCCATAATAGATCACCTCCTGGGTCACAAGTCACGTCTTAACTGGTACCAAAAGACTGGGGTCATTCCCTGCATATTTTCAGACCACAATGCTCTGAAGCTGGAACTCAATCACAAGAGGAAAGTCAGAAAGAACTCAAATACATGAAGGCTAAAGAGCATCATACTGGGCGCCTGGGTGGCTCAGTGGGTTAAGCCACTGCCTTCAGCTCAGGTCATGATCTCAGGGTCCTGGGATCGAGTCCCGCATCGGGCTCTCTGCTCAGCAGGGAGCCTGCTTCTTCTCTCTCTGCCTGCCTCTCCGTCTACTTGTGATTTCTCTCTGTCAAATAAATAAATAAAATCTTTAAAAAAATAAAATAAAGAGCATCATACTAAAGAATGAATGGGTCAACCAGGAAATTAAAGAAGAATTGAAAAAAATTCATGGAAACAAATGATAATGAAAACACAACGGTTCAAAATCTATGGGACACAGCAAAGGCAGTCCTAAGAAGAAAGTATATAGTGATATAAGCCTTTCTCAAGATCAGGCAGAAATCAATGAAAAGAAACAAACAAAAAAAAATAGAACAAATAAATAAAACTAGGAGCTGGTTCTTTGAAAGAATTAATAAGATTTATCAACCCCTGGCCAGATTTACCAAAAAGAAAAGAGAAAGGACCTGAAAAATAAAATCATGAATGAAAGAGGAGAAATCACAACCAACACCAAAGAAATACAAACAATTTTAAGAACATATTATGAGCAACTATATGCCAGCAAATTTAACAATCTGCAAGAAATAGATGTATTCCTAGAGACCTATAAACTACCACAACTGAACCAGGAAGAAATAGAAAACCTGAGCAGACCCATAACCAGTAAGGAGATTGAAGCAGTCATCAAAAATCTCCCAACAAACAAGAGCTCAGGGCCAGATGGCTTCCCAGGGGAATTCTACCAAACATTTAAAGACGAATTAATTCCTATTCTCTTGAAACTGTTCCAAAAATAGATATGGAAGGAAAACTTCCAAACTAATTTTATGAGGCCAGCATTACCTTGATCCCCAAACCAAAGACCCCATCAAAAAAGAGAATTACAGACCAATATCCTTGATGAACACAGATGCAAAAATTCTCACCAAAATACTAGCCATTAGGATCCAACACTACATTAAAAGGATTATTCACCATGACCAAGTGGATTTATTCCTGGGATGCAAAGTTGGTTCAACATCCACAAATCAATAAATGTGATAAAATACATTAATAAAAGAAAGAACAAGAACCATATGATACTCTCAATAGATGCTGAAAAAGCATTTTACAAAGTACAGCATCCTTTCTTGATCAAAACTCTTCAAAGTGCAGGGATAGAGGGTACATAACTCAATATCATCAAAGCCATCTATGAAAAACCCACAGCGAATATCATTCTCAATGGAGAAAAAATGAGAGCTTTTTTTGCAAAGGTCAGGAACATAGCAGGGATGTTCATTATCACCACTGCTATTCAACATAGTACTATAAGTTCTAGCCTCAGCAATCAGACAACAAAAAGAAATTAAATGTATCCAAAACAGCAAAAAAGAAGTCAAACTCTCACTCTTTGCAGATGATATAATACTTTATGAGGAAAACCCAAAGACTCCACTCCAAAAATGCTAGAACTCATATAGGAATTCAGTAACATGTCAGGATATAAAATCAATGCACAGAAATCAGTTGTATTTCTTTACACCAATAAGAGGAGAGAAGAAAGAAAAATTCAGGAGTCAATCCCATTTACAATTGCACCCAAAACCATAAGATACCTAGGAATAAACTTAACCAAAAAGGCAAAGGATCTATACTCAGAAAATTATAAAGTACTCATGAAAGAATCTGAGGAAGACACAAAGAAATGGAAAAATGTTCCATGCTCATGGATTGGAAGAACAAATATCGCAAAAATGTCTATGCTACCTAAAGCAATCTACATGTTTAATGCAATCCTATCAAAATACCATCTATTTTTTTCAAAGAAATGGAACAAATAATCCTAAAATTTATATGGAACCATAAAAGACCTTGAATAGCCAGAGGAATGTTGGAAAAGAAAGCCAACATTGCTGGCATCAAGATTCCAGACTTCAAGCTCTATTACAAAGCTGTCATCATCAAGACAGTATGGCACAAAGACACATAGATCAATGGTACAGAATAGAGAGCCCAGAAATAGACCCTCAACTCTATGGTCAACTCATCTTCGACAAAGCAGGAAAGAATGTTCAATGGAAAAAAGACAGTCTCTTCAACAAATGGTGTTGGGAAAATTGGACAGCCACATGCAGAAGAATGAAACTGGACCATTTCCTTACACCACACACAAAAATAGACCCAAAATGGATGAAGGACCTGTGAGAAAAGAATTCAACAAAATCCTTGAGGAGAACACAGGCAGCAACCTCTTTGACCTCAGCCACAGCAACTTCTTCCTAGAAACATTGCCAAATGCAAGAGAAACAAGGGCAAAAATGAACTATTGGGATTTCATCAAAATCAAAAGCTTCTTCACAGCAAAAGAAACAGTCAACAAAACCAAAAGAAAACCGACAAAATGGGAGAAGATATTTGCAAACAACATATCAGATAAAGGGCTAGTATCCAAAATCTATAAAAATACTTATCAAACTCAACACCCAAAGAACAAATAATCCAATCAAGAAATGGGCAGAGGACATGAACAGACATTTCTGCAAAGAAGACATCTAGATGGCCAACAGACACATGACAAAGTGCTCCACATCACTGGGCATCAGGGAAATACAAATCAAAACCACAATGGGATACCACCTCATACCAGTCAGAATGGCTAAAATTAACAACTCAGGAAACAGATGCTGGCGAGGATGTGGAGAAAGGGGAACCCTCCTACACTGCTGATGGAAATGCAAACTGGTGCAGCCACTCCAGAAAACAGTGTGGCAGTACCTCAAAAATTTGAAAATAGAGCTACGACTCAGCAATTGCACTAGTGGGTATTTACCCTAAAGATACAAACGTAGTGATCCGAAGGGACATGTGCACATGATGTTTATAGCAGAAATGTCCACAATAGCCAAAGAACCTAGATGTTCATCAATAGATGAATGAATAATGAAGAGGTGGTATACAATGGAATACTATGCAGCCATCAAAAGAAATGAAATCTTGCCATTTGCAACGATGTGAATGGAACTAGAGGATATTATGCTGAGTGAAATAAGTCAGTCAGAGAAAGACAATTATCATCTGATCTCTCTGATATGACGAATTTGAGAGGCAAAGTGGGAGGTTTGGGGGGTAGGGAAGGAAAAAAGGAAACAAGATGGGATCAGGAGGGACACAAACCATAAGAGACTCTTAATCTCACAAAACAAACTGAGGGTTGTTGAGGGGAGGGGGTATTGAGAGGGTTGAGTTATGGACATTGGGGAAGGTATGTGCTATGGTGAGTGCTGTGAAGTGTGTAAGCCTGATGATTCACAGACCTGTACTCCTAGGGCAAATAATACATTATATGTTAATAAAAAAAATAAGGTTAAAAAAAATTTTAATCCCCATTTAATCAGAAACTAAGTAACAGTTTTATACATCTATGGATTAAAAATAAATCATAATAGAGATTTTTAAAATACTCAGTACTGAATGAGGATTTTTTAAATTGCATACAAAATCTACAATATGTACCAAAATCAGCATTTGGAGGGAAGTTTTTGCCTCCAATGTTTACGTTAGAAAAAAAGTCTAAAAATTAATTATTTAAATGTACAGTTGAAAAAAGGTTGAAAAAGAACAACACAAAAATTAGAAGATAATAGGGACAATGAGAAAAAAAAATAGAAATAATTTAAGTACTTAATTTTAAATAACAGAGAAACCAACAACAAAGTCTGCCTCTTTGAAGCACCTAATGTATTAGACATTGTAAGGGTGGGGGAGAAAGAGAGAGGGAGAGAGAGATAAGGATGCATACATTTTTTTAAAGATTTTATTTATTTATTTGAAAGAGAGAGAGAGAGCACACGTGTGTACACAAGCAAGAGGGGTACAGGTAGAGGGAAAGTGAGAGGGAGAATCTCTCAAGCAGACTCCATGCTGAACGTGGAGCTGGTGCTCTGCCTCACAACCCTGAGATCATGATCTGAGCCAAAATCAAGAGTCAGCTGCTTAATGGGCCGTGGCCACTCGGGTGCACCAGGACACATACATTCTTAAGATTAAATAAGAAAAAAAAGAAGATAAGGAAGAGACCGAAAAGGGAGGGAATGCAATCTATATTTTCATGCAAATAAGCTATAAAACTGATCTAATTAGTAGGAACAGTCGCAGAAAAGTATAGCTTTCAAAAAGAACCAAAATGTTATTGGACATTTTTTTCTATTGAATTACCAAGTTAACTTAAATAATAATTAATATGCTTCTTGAAGAAACAGCAAGTTCAAAGCTGCTTTACATGTGAATTCTGCCGAACATTCTATATTTAAAGCAGAAAATTCTAATCATATTGAAAGTCATTTGGGGAACAAAAAGTATAAGTAATCCAAAATGAAGCTAGTTTTATGTGTGCTACCAAACCCCAACAAAAATAGACAAGAAAAATTACAATCCCATTCGTCTAGTAAATATAGATGAAAAATGCCAAGTAAAATGATAGCAAAGCTAATTCAAAAATATATTAAAGAGAAAACTCTTCATGAAAAATTGGAGGTTAGTTCAGGAATATAAGAACAGTTTACTTAGTGGATAATCATAAAAATCACTCACTTCATTAAAAAAAGAGAGAAAGAGAAAACATGACCTATGCATGTTTTTCTACCTGAGAAACAACTTATCTCTCAGGCTGCTGATGAATATTAGGATGATGTTCCATCAATACTGTCATTCTTTTTTTTTTCCCCCTCCTTTTAGTCCTCTGAATTATATAAACCAACTATCCACAATCTTTGTTTTATAACATGTTACCATCATTTTTCCACAAATGGCTTTGTTTCATTCCCATGCCACTTCTAGAACAGCAATCAGTGAAAATCTTGCTAGGAATTCTCTCTCTCTCTCTCTCTCTCACACACACACACACATACATGTCTACATATAGCATGTAGTTTTATCACATAAAGGATGTTCATTTTTCTTGTTTTCATTTTTCATCCCTTTATCTGGCTCTTACCACCCGCTAAACTTCATTGCCAGAACTCCCAAGACTCCACAGTTCTAGAAGAGAGAGGCTCTGAATCTTTACTGGGAAGGACAAAAAATGACGTTCCTCCCAGATAGTTGTAGTGACAGGTAGGCTGGATTGCTGACTTTTGGTGAACCATCAGAGGGATAAACAATCCTGGCTAGATCTCTTCAGAGTTTCTCTTCTCCACATACCATCCTCAGGGAACATCAATGCTGGCAATGGGGCATAGTGAATCTAGTCAGGACACTCAGGATGCTATGGAATGGTTCTAGAACACCCCTGAAGCTGAAGCCAAACATGGTATCTACCACAAGATCATATAGCATACTTCTGTATTTTGCCTTATTTTTTTCACTAAATTTTAGGGGCGCCTGGGTGGCTCAGCAGGTTAAGCTGCTGCCTTCAGCTCAGGTCATGAACTCCGAGTCCTCGGATCGAGCCCCGCTTTGGGCTCTCTGCTCAGCAGGGAGCCTGCTTCCTCCTCTCTCTCTGCCTGCCTCTCTGCCTGCTTGTGATCTCTCTCAATAAATCTCTCTCAAATAAATAAATAAAATCTTAAAAAAATTTAAATTACTGTGAGACAATGCAAAATAACTGTTGTAAATTATTCTTGGAATCTAATTACTGTGGCTTCATATTTAATGTTGACCACTTTAACTTTTTACTGTGACTATGAAACTATTTATATTAAATGTCTATGAGAAGTCTTCTCATAGTTAACCAGTCACATGGCTTATTAAATTGGAAATACTAATGAGATATTTGAAATGACAGATTTTAAGGAATCTACATGAGTTAGTTTTCATTGCAAACCACTATTACGAGAACATTGAGGTTAGATGGCATGAACTCACTGAAATTATAGCTAATACACTGCTAGGACTTAATTCAGCATGTTTAGATAATCCCAGAAACAGGAGTACACTTATGTGATAAGCATTAATGCTCAAAATTGGTGCAAAGAAAATTCTGAAAATGTAGCAGTGCTGAACTAGTACATGATAGGGTACATACACAAAGTAAAGATAGTCATAACAGAAGGATTATATAAGCTAAGATGTGAAGTTAAAACAAATTGAAAAAAAGTAAAGGAGTAGATGCATCATGATAAAGAAACCATATGCAGATTTAGTTAGTTTCTTTTAGAGTCAGATATTGAAGCCAATTAAATAACCATTTGAGGGGCGCCTGGGTGGCTCAGTGGGTTAAAGCCTCTGCCTTCGGCTCAGGTCATGATCCCAGGGTCCTGGAATCGAGGCCCACATCGGGCTTTCTGCTCTGCGGGGAGCCTGCTTCCTCCTCTCTCTCTCTCTCTCTCTCTGCCTGCCTCTCTGCGTACTTGTGATCTCTGTCTGTCAAATAAATAAATAAATAAATAAAATCTTTAAAAAAAAAAAAAAACCATCTGAAAATGAATTATGGAGTTCAGGCAAAGAAAATGCACCTGATCAATGAATACTGCAAGATGATAATGTGATCTGCAAAAGAGGAAAGAATATTTAATCATTCATTCATTCAAAAAATATAAATTGAACAACACACAATCTACCAGACATACAGGAGAATAAACCTGATGAGTCCTGCTTTCCTGATTGTGACACTAAACAAGGACAGCAACAAATACAGATACATGTAGTAATAAATAAGAATAGTGTGTGTGAGACATTCTAAAAGAAAGGATGTTTCTGTATGAGTGGAGTAGGATAAAAGTTTTTGAAGAAGTTATATTTAAGCAGAGCAAAGATAATGAGAAGAAATGAATCCGAAGAACAGCATTTCAGATAGAAGGTAAAAGCATACACAAAGACCCTGTGTCCAGAAAGAATAAGATCACTTTGTATGGAAGGTAACAAAAGAGAGCTGTATAAGATGAATTTGTTGAGTTAGACAGATTTCAGGTCATATGGTGGTTTTTCTAGTTCACATTGAGAAAACTGAGTTTTGTCCCATGTGCAGTGGAAACCTTGAAAGACCATAATCAGTTAGTGCACATGTAGTTCAGCATGTTAGAGAGATACTCCCAGTTGCTGTGTAGAGAAAAAAAACAAAAAAAAAAAAAACAAAAAAACAGATCCAAGTGAGGAGACCAATAGGAAGTTGTTGCATTACTCTCTTCTTTAGCAAGACACAGGAATTTGGACTAAGGTGATGAAAATGGTAGTGTAATAAAGATGTGACTAGGATCAGGATATATTTGCAAATAAAATAAACACAATTTGCTTATGGGCTACACTGGAAGCAGTAAGTGGACAAAGAAGTAAAGTGAAGAATAAGAAAGGCACAGGTGCAACTTTGAAAATGTTGTGTTTAGAATTCTTAAAGATGAGTAAGTTCATATTTCATATAGGCAGTAATATATGTCTGAAGAGGTATCTATATTGAATTTTAATCTGTAAGTAGTTAGTATATTAAAGAAATTTAAAAGCTTGATAATAATGAAGAAAATTCTTAGAAAACCAAGATAATGCAATGATTCACTCCAGAAAATAATATGGTGTCAAGAAAGCTATCGGGCCAATGAAAGCAATTATATTCTCAATGTGGGTCAAAGGTACCAATTAAACCAAGCCTAAGCCAGTTGAAGAATATATGTGAGCTGAGTTGGTGCTTAGGAACAATAGGCTATTATACTAAGTAAGATACACCAGACAGAGGAGACAAATATTGAACGATACCATTTAACATGTGAAATTTTAAAAAGCTGAACTTGTGAAGACAGTAAAATAGTGGTACCAGAGGGGCTAGGAGGTGGAAGGATAGGACAGATGTTGTTTAAGAGAACAAACTTAACACTGAGTAGCAAATAAGTCATCGAGGTCTAATGCACATTACAGTTATTTTTTTTAATTTTTAAATTTTCTAAATTTTTCAGTGTACCAGAATTCATTGTTAATGTACCACACTAAGTGTTCCATGCAATATGTGCCCTCCATAATACCCACCACCAGGCTCACCCAACCTCCCACCCCCCACCCCTTCAAAACCCTCAGAGTGTTTTTCAGAGTCCATAGTCTCTTATGGTTTGTCTCCCCCTCCAGTTTCCCCCAACATTACAGTTAATTTAGAAAACATTATTATGTTACTGTCATCAAATTCACTGAGACTAGATATTAATTCTTCTAACTAGAAGAAAGAAATTATAATTGTAGGACATGATAAAGGTGCTAATTATCATTACTATGATAATAATACTATAATCAATGATTATAATACAAAATCCAATCAACATGTTGTACACCTTACATCCATAAAATAATACTTGTCAGATATATTTATTACAATTTAAAAAATGATTTAGTAGGGTGCCTGGGTGGCTCATTCAGTTAAGCATCTGATTCTTGATTTTGGCTCAAGTCATGACCTCAGGATTTGGGGATTGAGCCCTGAATCAGAGCCCACTGAAGATTCTCTCCCTCTCTCTCTGCCCCTCCCACCCCACTGCCCATGCTCTCGCTCTCTCTAATAAATATATATATATATATATATATATATATATATTTGTTTTTAAATGATTTCATGTTCTCGCTAGAAGAGAATGAAGTCTTTAACAATAAACATTAGTAGGAATTTAATATGCATACTTATGTGTTTATGAAAATATAGTCTAGAACAGGAAATTTTGAATATGTAGGAAAGATAATGAAAGATTACAGCAGTTATCTATGTCAGGGTGACAATGAATGATGCATTAGTAACTGAAAATGAGAACACGAAATAAATCATCTTTGTTCAATACTGGAAAAAGAGTGTCAATTGATGAAGAATACCTTAAAAACAGTCTTTGAGAAACATTAATGTTTTGATAAAAATGAATAGGTAGAAAAGAATCGCAAATAATGTAGGAATTTCAAGAACTACACTTAAAGATGAACTTGGATATCAAGAAGCAGAATAAAAGGGTTCATAATTTCAGTAGATTTCATAAAATTACAGTCCTTGTGCCTTAACACCAAGTTTATGATCACTCAATATAGTAACTTTATTAAATAAAAGGATTAAAATATGTAAAAAATACAAGGTCTCTAATTCATGACTAGAATTTAAAGAACATGAATATATATATATATATATATATATATATATATATATATATATTTAATCTGAGACACATTGACCTGAAAAGGACAAGATTTAGTATTTTGAAAGTAATATTTACAAATATAAAATTTTCTAAAATTTTCTAGTAAGTTGTTCTCAAAAGATCTATTTTCTGAGTAGTGAGAAATAAAATACTTAATACTGAAATAATTTTTGAAAGACAGATTATATATAGGAAATAATATATGTAATGCTACACAGATTTTGGAATTAAAAAAAATCTGCTCTTATTATTATGAGAAGAGCATTAAGGAGATTTGATGGATACAGTTTATGAAAGACTGAGGTGGTTTACAAAATGTGATTTATTATAAATAAGTCATAATGCACTTTGCATCACTAAGACAGTTTTTTAAAAATCCAGCCTTTGGATATAAATAAACATGTATAATAATTAAACTTAAAGAAATAACTTAATATTTTGAATATCTGTTTTATATTTGTCTCTGCATAAACTAACATATGTAACAATTTAGTTTTTCTTTAGAATTATTTTATTCTATTTTATTATAGAATTCATTTTGTCACTCTTGGTAAATTTATGACTATATGCACTAAGACAATGAAAAAAAGATAATCAGCTAAGTATTAAAATTAAACCAGTTCAGGTAGGAAATGTTATCACAAATAGCAGTCTCTCTGAGATTTGCATTTCTATAACTAATCGATAGTTTAGCCAGTGCTCAAGTGGAGATAGAGAGGTAAGTTCAGAAAATTAAAGCTGAGAAGCATTACACATGAAGAAAAACTATAACTAAGGAACAAGAAATTTCAGGAGTAATAATACAAATATTTGTTAACTATAAAATTGATCTTAGAGGAGAAAATACCATGGCCTTTAAAAAAATATTTTATTTATTTATTTGACAGAGAGAGAGGGAGACAAGAGTATACAAGCAGGTGGAGCGGCAGAGGGAGAAGTGACATAGGGCTTGATCCCAGAACCCTGGGATCATAACCTGAACTGGAGGCAGACACTTAACTGACTGAAACATGCAGCTGCCACCACTATAGCCTTTTTTTTTTTTTTTTTGAGATAATTCCTACAATGTATGAACTTTAAAGAAGGACAAAAGCAAGTCTATATGGACATAAGTTTTCATTACTCGGGTTAAATATGGGAGTGGAATGGCTAGGTTGTATGGTAGCTTTATATGATTGATGATGGTTTTATTCATAACAGCAGCAAACTGAAAACAACCCACATGTCCATTATCAAGTGAATAAATACCCAGCATGGGTTAGATCCATAAATGACTACCACAATACTATTTAGTAATGAAGAGCAATGACTACTGACATTTCCAACAACACAGATGTTATTTTAAAATTTATTTTAAAGTTATTTTGGGTAAAAGAAGCCAGACATAAAAGAGTATTACATATTGAATAACTGCATTTATATGAAATTCTGGAAACACAAGCTACTAGTGAAGGGACAAAAATCAGACTGGTAGTTGCCTGGAGCTGGGGGCAGAGGGAGGGACGACCATCAAAGGGATACAAGGAAGGTTTGGGGGATGATGAAAATGTCCTGGATTTTTTATTGTGTTGGTGTTTTTGCAGATGTACACAACTGTCAAATGCACGGAACAGTAAACAGGTGCAGTTTATTACATGTAATTTACATCAATAAAGTCCATTCTAAAAAAAAAAAGAAGGACATGAGGCAGACTGCTGGTTCCTACTGTATATTATTCTGGATAGCTAAGGTACACTGAAGCTTAAAAACAAAACAGAAACAACAAAAACTACATGGCACTACTTATTATGACAAGGGTTTATTTCTCCACTATGCAAAGTAGGCTATGCCTCCAAGCAGCTTTTCAAGGCATTTCAAAGGCAAAGGCTTGGGGTGCCTGGGTGGCTCAGTGGGTTAAAGCCTCTGCCTTCGGCTCAGGTCATGATCTCAGGGTCCTGGGGATCGAGCCCCACATCGGGCTCTCTGCTCAGTGGGGAGCCTGCTTCCTCCTCTCTCTCTGTCTGCCTCTCTGCTTACTTGTGATCTCTGTCTGTCAAATAAATAAATAAAATATTAAAAAAAAAAAAGGCAAAGGCTTATCACTCCACCTTCTTTTTAAGAGGCAATTTACATGATTATTCCAGGAGCAGAAAACATCTCAGGTAGGAAATTAGATGCTTCGGCCTAGAATTTGTTTATACTCATAATCTGTTAACCAGAATTTGTCAAGCAGGCCCACCCCAACTGCAAATGGACTAAGAAATGTGATTTTCTATGTACCCACAAAGGAAAAACAATTAGATATTATGAACAACAAAAATTTTATAACATACCTAAGCCATATGGATATGGAGGTTTTCTCTGTATATTCACTGACTTTGTAAGAATAAGAATCATACTAACATGCAGCTATTAGCACTTTTCTTTTTTTAATCTGTCCTGAAAAATCTTACTATGATACTAATGATCTTTAATGTAAAGTGAACAGCTGAGTAATATTCTAACATATACTTGCTTAATTTATTTAACTAATCCCCTTTTTTTGGAGTAAAGTTTATATTCGGAAGAGTTTCCTATTATAAACACTGCTGTGGTAATCATCTGTATAGATGGCTGTTTGCTAGAAATAATTTTTAATATAACATTATTAGTTATCTAGAAGTGATGCATTTTTTCCTGTCAATTTGATGTCTAAATACAAGTTGACTAAAGCCCCCACTTTAGAATATTGCAGAAAGTCCAGTGCTCTTGCCAGAGTCTGTCACTTCTGGACCAAAGTCTTCCCACCTCTGAATTCATTGCAATCCACTATCTTACTTGCATGCTGACCCCACCCTAAAGAAATCAAGAATTCAGGCCTGTCATGTATAGTAGAACTTTGTGAACATGACATAAAAAATTGCATCATTTTACTGCCTGTCACAGTCAAAGGTGAAACTGTGTATTTGTCATTCCTATCATTGGAAAGCTTTTTTGGACACCGTGATATTGATCCCTGATATTCACTGAGCACATTACTCCTTTTACAGGTTGATGTTCTCACTATAATTCGAAGTTTCCTTTCTCATTCCTTCCTATCCATCCATCTCTCCTTTATCCACTTCCAAATTTCTTGTCAAACTGTGCCCTAAAATCACTTTTATATATGGAAAATCACTGCTATAGTAGTGGATGAGGACTGCTCTGAAATTGAGGTATTTTTTTTCTTCCTCCTAAAAAAATCACTTGCCTTCCTTCGAAGTCAGTTCTCGTTTAAAACTGTGATTTTGACTGGATGCAACACTATCTTACAGTGTTGGGAGGTTTAAATTTGCTCTAAAGTAAAACTGTTCTTTAAGCAGACCCTGGTATAAAACTATACGCTGGATCTTAGTCAAAAGACCAAGAAGTGATGACATAAAACTATATAATTCTTGATAGTTATTACTTATAACAAAGAACATTTTCCCCATACTCACATATGCTTTTGCTCTAATTCAATCCTTTATCATCTATAAAATGAAAAGTGAAATGGCATTTTTTCCTCAGATTTTGAGATTTTTATCACAGGTTATTTCTTTAAAAAATGTCAACATCTTATTGTTTCATAATTACATTAGTGCCACTTATTTAGACTTTCTGTAAATGTTATTGTGGTCAATGATATCCTATGTTTATTTTACAAACCTTTTCCCCATTGCTACCAATTCATATCCTGTGGTCTTTGATTTTTTCCTAAAGGGATTATAGAAATAGCATACTCTCCGACTCCTTACATGTCAACCAATGCCCTTCTCTTGTCTTCCCATGTAAAAGACAGCCTGACGGGTTATGTCACAGAGGGCATGCAAATGTTTTTTCACATAATGCTGATAATGAGCCCTTGTCTTCTGACATTTAGTGATGCAGAACAACTTAACGTCAACCTCATTATTTCTCCATTTTTGTCTGCTTGACTGTAGGTTTATTTTTTTGTTTGTTTAAAGCAAACTTATCTTCATCAATATTGCCTACTATTATTAGCTCATTTAATCTTTGCACTAAAATCTTTCGTTAGTTAGAGATTTCTTTTTAAATTTATTTACCCATCTTTTTTTGTTTATGCCCTGATTATTGTTTGGTTACCTCTCCTAACACCCTCCCTACCTCTCCACCTTTATCAGGACTTTCGGTTGTTCCTCACACACTGCAAACACATCCTTACCTAAAGATGTTACATTTACTTTATTTTTGACTGTAACACTCTTCTATCTGGTAGCCACATGCCCAGTCTTTGCTCCAGTCTGCTATCAAGATTCCTTTAGTGCTGCTTTCACAGATAACACAGATACTTCAGCAAAACTAGTATATCAACATCCACCACATGGAAACCCACACTCCCAATGAACTTTATAATTTTGCCTTTCTTTCTTTCTTTTTCTTATTTTTAAAGATTCTATATATTTTTCAGACAGAGCACAAGTAGGGGAGGTGGCAGGAAGAGCAGGCAGAGGGAGAAGCAGGCTCCCCACTGAGCAAGGAGCCCAATGTGGGACTTGATTCCAGGATCCTGAGATCATGACCTGAGCCAAGGTCCGACACTGAACCGACTAAGTCACCTAGGCATCCTTAACTTTGTCTTTCTTAATTCCATACTACTTCTTACCACCTTCTCACTACCATGTTTTATAAGTTTTGTGTGTGTATTTTTCCTCAGGTAATTCCTGCCGTTCCATATTCTATAAGAACTCCTTAAGAGATTTTTTTTTTTTCTCTCAAATTTACCACTCGATCTTCAACTCTGAGAAGTTTCTGGAATATATAAATATTTTGGGGCCACAAATGAATAGATGAATGAATGGATATATGCATGCATGGATGAATTATTTCCTCACTTTGCTGATTATATTTATTATCATTTACCTGTTATATGATTGTAGGATCTCCTATCTTTATTCTTCATGTTGGTTCATTTTACTGTCATTTAAAAAATGTATTTTTTTTCTTTGTGCTTTCAGAGAATAGCTCTACCTGGTCTTTTGCATTAATTTTTATTCTCCAATTTGATGACTTATGCTAATGCATTTTCATATTTGTTTATATGTTTTTATCTACAGGAACTCTTTCCATAACTCGTTAATGATTATATAACCTTATACCTTTACTATGTTAATGTAATGTTTCCTTGAATAAAATTGAAAATATGGATTAAACTGAGATTAAAAGTAAATTCAAGGAGCACCTGAGTGGCTCAGTCAGTTAAGTGTCTGCCTTCAGCTCAGGTCATGATCCCACTGTCCTGGGACTGAGCCCAGCACCAGGCTCCCTTCTCCATGGGAAGCCTGCTTCTCCCTCTCCCTCTGCCTGAAGCTCCCTTTGCTTGTGTTCATGTTTATTTGTTTGTTTGTTTTCCTCTCTCTCTCTGCCAAATAAATAAAATCTTTACCAAAAAAAAAAAAGTGAATTCAAGAGATAAAGTGAGACCTAAATAAAATGGATCAGTCGTTGCTAAAATTATTACCTTTATATTTATGTTCTTTTAGAGCCAACCATAGCTAATTTATTAAATAAACCTTTTGTTAACTCACAAGAATATCCTTACAAAGAATTACCATTAGCTTAGTACATTATCAACGTCATGTTTAAAAAGTTACAGAGATCACAATGACACTACTAATTTTTCTATCAACTCCAATACCAGGAGCAGTTTTACAAAATTTTGATTCATCGTTTCAATCAAATTTGACCGTTGGTCTTAATTGACCTTTAAGAATTCTCTCACAGGATACACTAGTCTTCAACCAATGATTTCCTAAACTCAGTAATTTTGGTGAGATTCTATCAAGGATCTAAAACAGACTTTTCCTTTTCATATGGTATATCATTAATTTGTTTGAGATTTCCTCACTCTAATCTTATTAACTTTGTCAATTTAGGAATATAATCAGATATAAAATGGAATAAAAATGTAAAACTTTCAATGATTACTACATGTCCAGAACATACCAACTCCTAAAGGAGTGGTCATGGTTAAACAAGTAATAATTTTAATAATTGTAACAGTAAATATATGTTGACCTTTAATTAAGTTATGAACTTCATATATACAATAACCATCACATTTATTTTTTCATTAAATCCTTATAATTTTGTGGAGTTTGTTTTTATTTTTATGAAATGAAAGTAACAGGTATACAATAATGTTGTTGGATATGACAGTACTATTCTGTGAATCCAGGTCTGACTATAGAGCCCAAGCTTTACTTAACCAATTTTATCCACTACACTGTTCCATATAATTATCCATTTCTTTTGCCTGAGCAACAATTGCTTCAAAATCAATGACATCCAATCTTGCTTTTATTTTGATTTTTTTTTTCTTGTAGAGTAGAAAAAATGTAGAGGCCATATGGTAACTCCAAAAAAAAGAAATTCAAATACTAATCAGGAAGTACAAAGTTTCTGAGTAAGTTTCTCAGTTGTCTTTTATAACAATAATAATAGAAAGAAATAATTATTTTCATTTAGTGAGAATTCATTATGAGCCATACTTTAATCAACTATCCCATATGCCTTACATAGAGAATATTTATAATATATATTTTATTTATATTTCAATATTTAGCATATCTTCACAGGAACTTTAACACTTTATAGATTAAGAAACTCAGGCAAAAAGTGTGTGTGTGTGTGTGTGTGTGTCTGTGTGTGTATTTACAACCATATATTCCCTTGTCCTGACTTAAGGGACATACTGAGTTTTCTGTTTCTTAACCTCAACAATACCAAAGTCAGCATGTGTGTGTCAGCATGCTGGTTGTATTATGAACAATTCAGCCATTAGTGAACTAACAAATTTTGACCAGTGTTTTCTGTTTGTTCTGACTACAACTAAGACTATATACTGGCATATCAGGGGTAGCATTGCCCAAACCAGATTGAGGAACATGATTTATGGTACAGTAAAACTATAAAGCTCATGACTAGGACGAGTAAAATAATCTATGTTACGTAGGACACAAAAAATTTTGTCTGGAAGTACATCAGAAAGCACAGTAGTAAAGTATAAAGTTCTAATGCATAGATGCAGAAGGCTGAAAAACAGTTAAGCTAAGAGCATAGTACCATGAATGTTTTCAGAAATCTCTGAAAATTTATGATACTATCATAATAATTATATGTACAGGACATTCTTAATATTTTTATGAGCTGTTTTACTTTATTTATAAATGTTTTATTATTTGAAAATACCCTGCAAAATACTTAAGACTCAAAGTGGGAAAACATGATAAATATGCTAAAAATAGTCATGGTATATAAACCATTCCTGATGATCTTTGAAGGGGGTTCAACATGTTAATTTGGAAGAGAACTGTCTTAATCCAGTTGTTTGCAAACTGACTCTTAGTACTATTAAATTTCTTTATTTTTCTTCAAAGCAGTGTTGTGGCCCATAATAGTTACCCTCCAATCTCTTGATTTTCAAATTCACACTTCTCACTCAAAATAGGAAGTTTCCTTATATTATCAGTATAGCATGGAATCTTGGAGAATGATGACAAAAGAATGAATCAATAATGAGTCAATAAACTATTAAATGATTGCTATTGCCAAATGACTGAGACAGACCCATCACAAAAAACTAATCATACCTGAAAATACTTGCTGTAGATTATTCATTTTCTCTCCATTTTAGGATTTAATGATTAATTTACACACACAAAAATCACCTCATTTGTTAGACTTTCATTTTTGATTCAACCTGATTAATCCGTTGCCATCCCAACAAATGGAATATCCAGAAAAAAATATTTTTTTAGGTATGTTCATGTTCACCTATGTCGAAATGAGAAATTCCTTTAAAAAAGTACAGCTTATTAGATATCTGGAATTGATTCAACTGTTTATACACATGAAAAAGGGGCACCTGGGTGGCTCAGTGGGTTAAAGCCTCTACCTTCAGCTCAGGTCATGATCCCAGGGTCCTGGGATCGAGCCTCACATCGGGCTCTCTACTCAGTGGGGACCCTGCTTCCTCTTCTTGCTCTGCCTGACTCTCTTTCTACTTGTGATTTCTGTCAAATAAATAAATAAAATCATATACATATGACAACAAAATTAAAGTTGTACATATGCTTATTTTTCTCTGAAGAATATGATATGTGCTTTTACAGCAACTATTATTAATAGTGCTAGGAAAAATCATCCAATGTTAATTTAATATCATGTGAATACTAGTTTTATAAAAGCTTTATTTCTAAAATTAGAAGTTATTTCTTTTATGAAGTATATTAGCTGATTTCAACCACATAATTAAACATTTTGAAATATAAAATATTAAATATTTTAGGACTGCATTGGAGAAAATAGCTAACATTTGGGTAAATGGTATAATATGAACAGTTTTATGTATTAATTGAAATCCCAGAATCTGAATTCAGACAGATCTTGGTTTAATGTGGAAGCAATATTACTTTTAATGGCCACACCTAATTCTATTCATTAATTAAATGGGACTAACTGTCCTATGGTGTGAATTATGATAATACTATGTAAAATACACTATTAAAATAATAACATTAAATTATATACATACATATTCTACACAATACTCATATATGTGGTACAAATTACCACAAATACATTGACTTAAAACACCACCAATTTATTATTTGCAATTCTGGTGGTCAGAAATCCAAAATGGTCTCACTGAACTAAAATCAAGGTGTTGTCAGAGCAGTGTTCCTTTCTGGAACTTCAGACTTGCTTTAACTTCTATAGGTCACCTACATTCTTTGGTTTGTGACCCCCTTTTATCCTCAAACTCAGCAATGGCAGGTTGAATCTTTCTTTCACTACATCACACTGATAATGGTCACTGGTTTTTTTGTTCCCATTTTCATTTATAAGGACTCATGATTACCCTGGGCCTCTGTGGAATCCAAATAAATCTCCCCATGTAAGGTTAAGTGATTAGCAACCTTAATTCAATCTGCAACCTTAATATCTCTATTATAGGACTATTACATTATATATTATATGTAATTATATTACATACACAATGTAATATTATATATGTTTAATAATACATGTGTATATATTTGAGTGTATACATATACATATCTGTATATGTATATGTATATATATATATATATATTTTTTTTTTTAATGACATATGCCACAATAATGTAGCAACCATACAGGAGTAAGATTCTATTGCTCTTACATCTAGGATAGCTACCAAAATAACTCTGCCATTCCTGTTTAAGCTTACTCACATGCCATCAGTGAACTGTTTCTGGTCTAATCTGAGATGGCGTTGGCTGAGACCATCTGGACCACATATCTGTTCTCCACATGCTTTTCATTCTCCATCAGACTAGCCTAGGGAGATTCTCACAGAAATCCCTGATTAAGAAAAGCGAGAGCAACTCCCATTAGGGTATAAGTCTATTTGACCTCTGCTTATGTTTTGTTTGCTAACATCTCACAGGCCAAAAGAGGCACATGGATGAACACAGGATCAGAATGAAAATGTATTACAAGGTGATAGGGCAAATGGCAAGGATGGGGGGGGAAAGAATGAGGAATTGGGGCCATTTTTGCAATAATCTATTACTAAGTATTTAGCTTTATTGAAGACTGTTAACTTAGGAAGGTAACATATTTAAGGCATATTATATACCAGGCAATGCTAGGTGGTAGGAAATCAACTGAGATAAGAGAAAATAATTTTAGTCAACATTACTTTAATTGGATGATTAAATCATTACCTTATTTTTGTTATCTTTTCAAAGAACCAATATTTGAGTTGATTTTCTCTGTTTTATTCCTATTTTATGTTTCATCTATTTCATTCATTTCATTCTCTTGTTTTAGGTTTAGTTTGCTCTTCTCTTTCCAAATTAAGATGAGATGTACCTTTCTCTCTCTCTCTCTCCCTCTTTTTCTATGTAGATATTTAAAGCTAAAATTTTCCTCTAAGCACTGATTTCACTGCATCCCATACGTTTTGGTATGTTGTGCTTTTCATCTTCATTCCCTCGTTTATTTTAAGGTATTACCTGACTTCTCTTTTGGTTTCTTGACTCTTTGGTTGTTTTTAATTATTTAAAATGTTTCTAGATTACTTGTGAATTTCCCCAAATTTCCCGTTTTTACTGACTTCCAATTTCACTCTATTTTGGCTGGAAAATATATTTTCTATTATTTCAATCCTTTTTACAGTCTTTGATAATTTTATGGTCTAATATACAGTCTTCCTTGGAAAATGTTATATGTGCACCTGAAAAAGAGTATGTATTCTGCATGTGTTATGGAATGTATTGGAATCTTCTATATGGAATGTAATGGAATCTTCTATAGAATTCTATGAAGTCCAGTTGCTTTATAGTGTTATTAACATCTCATTTCCATGTTGTTCTCTTTTGTCTACTTGTTATATTTATTATTGAAAATATGGTATTGAAGTCACCAATTTATATTTTTGAACTATTTTTCCCTTTAATTCTGTCAAGTTTTGTTTCATGTTTTGGGACTATGTTGTTATGTACACATATGCTCACAACCATTATCTCTCTCTGAAGGGTGGATGCTTTTATAATTATAAAATATCTTTCTTTATCTGTAATAACAATGGTTTTCTTAAAGTCTAGTGGTCTCATGTTTTTGCACCAAGTCTAGTTCTTTTTTGGCTTCTGTTTGCATGATAGATCTTTATCTATCATCTTTCAAATTATTTGTGCCTTTAAATCCCAACTGTGTAATCTGTAGACCATATATAGCTGGATCACATTTTATCATCCATTTTGCCAAT
The DNA here is from genome assembly GCF_020171115.1 of Neogale vison. Taxonomy (NCBI): domain Eukaryota; kingdom Metazoa; phylum Chordata; class Mammalia; order Carnivora; family Mustelidae; genus Neogale; species Neogale vison. The sequence continues at coordinate 124,372,631 of NC_058095.1, read as the reverse complement.
CTCTGCTTTTAACTGGAGTGCTGACTCAATTTACATGTAATGCAATTATTCATAATAGAGGATTTATTTGCCATTTAGCTGCTTGTATTCTGTGTGTCTTATGTATATTTTTCTTCCTCTATTTTTCCAGTATAGTCTTCATTTGACTTCAAGTTTCTGGTTGATTACCAGTTTTTGAAAAACTTGATTGTGAAAACTTTTGTAGGTTTTTATGTTGCTTCCATGGGAAAAAAATACAGTTTGGAGGTACTTACTCAACCATTTTTGATGATACCACACTCATCATTAAATTTTGCTCTTTGCGCTCTACTCCATCACTTTCTTTGGTATAAATAGGTGCTGACACTTTTCCATGAGGTAAATTCTCTTGAACCCATTATCCTGACAGCTATTCTCCAAATATTTCGATGCAGCTGTTCAAAATTTCTTTCCATTCTTGTTCTCATTTATTGCTCTCCTATCTTTTCCTAAATCTGACATTCACTCTCAGCACTCCATCAAAATGGCACTTGTCATGGTCATCTGAGTTCCGTATTACTACACAAAATGTTTGTATTCAGATGGTATTTTATATGTTATATTTAGTTCTCATCTTACCTGAGTACTCAGTAACATCTGATGAAGAGTAGCACTTTCTGTCCCCTGATAAAACATTTCAATTGTCTTCTGGAACACTCTAGTCTACTGAGTTTCCTTGCACCATACTTGTCACTCCTTGCCCATATTACCTAATGGTTCTCTCTCTTTGCCTTGATGATAATTGTTGGAAAATTCTGAGGATCAGTCTTTGGTCATCACCATGTACACTCTCTATTAGCAATGACAATCTCTCAAGGTATCAAATGCTACATATATATTAACAACCCTTATATCCAGTTGAGATTTTTCCTCTGGCACTACAGATAAATAACAGCTCTATCTGCACTATTCACAATATCACATGGTGCTGTAACTACATTCTGCAAGTGACTCAGATTTTTCTTTTTTTTTTTTTTTTTAAGGAGGGGAAGGGCAGAGGGAGAGGGAGAGAGAGAATCTTAGGCAGACTCCATCCTGACACAGGGCTTGATCTCACAACCCTGAGATCATGACCTGAACCAAAATCAAGAGTCAGATGCTTAACCAACAGAGCCACCCAGGCATCCCTCAGACTTGACTTTTCTTAAGTTTCAAATCATGTATATACTACAGAATGCTTGTTTAGCTTTACCTATCTTATCGCAAATGGATAGATTAATAAATACTCCTCTGTGATACACGTTTTTACAATAGTAAGTAAATGATTGTTCATATTTTGTTCATAGCATGATCTTTTTGTTCATCATTCTGCATGCATATTAGCTATATTAGCTATTTAGATTTTTCTTTTAAGGAAAGTGAGTCTAGACTGTGACATATCTGAAATATTATTCTGCTTATAAGTTAACAAGTTAGCCTGATATAGTTTCAGAGATGCTGGCAGAAGACAAAGGATTCCTGGGTCAGATAAAAAATGACTTTATTATTCATAGCACAGCAGAGAGCATGAGCTTCATGTTGTCTTTGGTTGTTTTTGTTCTCCAGGTACCTTCAAGGCAGTTTAGACACACGCCTAGATGAACGTTAAGCACACAGTGGTTTTGTGTCATAACTCAAGAACTTAAGCTTTTGTAGAGTGCCTCTAGCAAAACTACACTGCTAATTTCTAAGAAACAAATCTACTTTCTATACCCTGAGATAGACAATACCTTAATTTCCCTCAAAAAGCAAAATGTATAAATTATGCTGTGAGGATACAAAAGAATATATGTATGTGAATAAATAAATTATAAGCAAAATATGCTGAAAGATATTCCTAATGTGAAGGAACACAAGAGAATATTAATTAATTATTCTATACATTTTAGGTTAAAATAGGCAAAACTCTAGATGTTTACCATATAAATATGCTCAGATAGTCCAAAACCAAAACTGATATATGTAGATATGTTATGTGGAATTTTCTCCCAAAAAAGTAACTATTCAAATCTTTTACTAAAATTTACCCTGTATTTCATGTGTTTTTCATATTGATTTCCAGGAGTTTCTACTATACTATGGATTATTACATTTTGAAAATTTTGTCAATATACTTTTGGTTCCTTTTATGTTTTGCTTTCAAAGAATATATCCTTGAAAATAATCTACATGAAAACCTTAGAGCCATAAGCTACTCACTGGTAAAGGCATACATTTTATTTTTCAAAGCCCTAGATTTAAATCCTAGCTGTTATTTTATAATTTATGGCATATGTTTATAAACTTTAAGCATTATTTGACAAATTAGACAAGCAATACCTATCTACCAATAATTTTGTTATGATGAAAGAAGATAGAATTTACAAATGCTCAAAACAAAAGTGTTCTAATTACAATCAGATTCTAGAAAAACTTAATTAGGTTCATTTCTGTAGTTAATTGGTATGCATATGGAAGTTGCTTAACAAATATCAGCAAATTGCTATGCAGAGATACTAGCAAAAATGACAGCAAAAAATCATCTAGTGTTATTTACAATTGATATGTCTAGTATCAAATGATAAATTTTAAGAGAAGTTATCTATAAATGACATTTTGGTTCTCTCACTGTGTTATATTCTTTTTTCTCCTACAGTTTTGACTTTTTGTCAGAATAATTTTATACTACCATATATTTTAAAATAGAAAATATAATGAAATAATGTAATTTCTGACTCAAATGTATAAATAGAGCTTATTTCTAAAATGTGTCATAAAATGAATTTGAAGTAATATAGTCTTTGTTATAAAGTTCAATGTTTATCTTAGTATTTTTAAAGTTATAAAGGGCATAAGGCTTTATGTATATAATATTGTCACAATTTTCTCAAGAAAGCTTACAGTGAATTTTTAATTCATGCTCCATTAAAATGCTTATGAATAACGAATATCAAAATTAATCTATAACTTTACATTTTGAAAGTTCCATTCTGTTTAACCAATTTTTCATAAATAAATAAAGTTCAATAATATTGACATTTTACTAATAATAGTTAATCACACTTGAAAAAAGTAAACCTAACTAGTTTACTTCTGTACTGAAGTTATAATTTTTTAAATTACTTGGCTTTAGAATAATAATAACCTTTCCACAATAATAAACCTTTTCCACTAGTGAAAAATTTTACTAAGTTCTCCTATCATTAATACATACAGACTGTATTTTAACATCAACATTGGTTTAATTCAGATATGTTAGTATTACTGATTTTAGAAGGCCGAAAATAAGTTTAAATAAAAACATAAAGGTAAAATTCAGATATCTACCTTTCTTGATTACTTATTTTAGCTTTTCATTTCATCATGCAGTTGTATATGTTTCCTTTTTGTTAGAGTGATGCTTATAGTAACTCAAACTATGGCTTCCTATAGAAATACATGACAATGATTATTTATAGATTCATAATAGTATGTGTTTTATTATAGATAAAGTGGGATTATAATTAAACGCTTTAAAGATATATTCTATTTGGGGTGTACCATAAGCTCAATAACAAAGCTGAAAGTATTTCTAGTACTATAAATCATTTTTATAATTTATTAATTATAATAAATCAGATCTATTAATTATAATAAAAATATATTGTAAAAATATATACTGCTCAAGTCATCTTATAAATTATATTTTAAATCTAATCACAGAGCAGTGAATTTGCTTTTGAGGGAAACATTTTCTAGATTTTAATTGGGCCAGCAGCATGTATTTGAACACAAAATAATAGAAAACAGCTTCAAAGTACAAATTATATTTATCTTAGTTTTTTTTAGTATTGAATGGGACTTTATAAGAGAATCAGAAGGAAATAATAATGTAATATATCATGAGATTGCCCTTGTTCATCTATTTCTATATACAGATAAAATGACAGAGTATGAATGCATTAATATTGAAAGTAATAATATAATTCAAATTGAAATGATTTCATTTGGGAAGCATATTGTTCTACCTCATTATCATAAAATCTTTATAAAAGTAGTTTTAGTATATATATAATTATCCAATTATTGCTTTCTAAGTATCAGAACTTCACAACAATGCTTTATTAGTAGAAATGAGAGTTTTATGAATACCTAAAAATTACAAGTGATATTAAATTTATTCATCAATTTCTTCAGTAATTAGCATATATCACTATTATCATTACCATGTTTGGACAATATAATATTAAAATTATTCCCGATTTAACAACCTAAAATAAGCAAACATATGTACCACTATAATATTAAGCAAATGGACTATAAAAGTTTTCATTACAAAATAATGAAAATGACTGTTGAACTAATTAAAATAATTTTAATTTATTAAAATAAAAAATATTGCTTACAATTTGTTACTTCTCTCTAAATGTAAGAAGCAACTGAAGCAGAACAATAAAAATATAATGATTAGATTAAATGCATATAATGTATTTACTGTAAACTAAGAGGTCTTCTGAATTTGTTAAGAAACTATTTCTTGTCTTTCTTTGCTGGGTATATTTATATTATTGTAATTTAATATGGTAACAAAACTGTTCATGTCATTTTGTAGCAAGCTTCAACAAATAGAAAGAATCTATAAGAATATCAGAACATAGTTTGCCTTATTTGATGTGGTTTTCCAGTTATTTATTTATTTTTTTTAACATCTTCACACAATGAGAGATTGGAAGTTTTTCTAAATACCACTAACAAATGCACATCCACTATATCATATCTGAAGTTCTTTGTAATAATAACTTAGTTAAGAGACAAGAGACTCAAATTCATTAACTTTGAAGTCCCTAATGGAATGCCTTAAAGGCACTGGTAGATTGTGGTTCTGAGTCCTTCACATTTTTTAAGTTACTCGTCATTCTGTCATCAAAATGGTATTTACTGTGTAAAGACAGCAAAATAAGAAGAACCAGTAATTTGTCTCCCCTCTGAGACAACTGCACTGTCAGAAACTATCTGATATAATTATTACGGAAGTCTGAAGTCATTTGAAGGTCTGCAACTCCAAGCAAAGGCTTAGAAAGTGAATTGTGGTTAATTTCAGTCCATCTCAGCTCTTAGAACAGTAACAATTATTCATACTCTACCCCTAGATACGAGGCAAGATTCTGTTCTCCAAATATTGGAGATCAGTGTTGTAACTTTGGAATGTTAAATACAATATCCATGGTAACCATTAATAAAATAGCTATAGCATATACACAAAAAAGAAAATGAGAAAGGAATTTAAACATTCCACTTCAATAAATCAACTAAACACAAAAGAAGAAAGTAATACAGGAAACAAGAGACAAAAAATACTATCAGGCAGTTAGAAAACAGATAGTAAAATGACAAAAGAATTTTGACAAAATGAAAACCATCACTTACTTTAATTGTAAGTGGATTAAACTCTAATTAAAAGTCAGAGATTGGCTGAATGGATAAAAACACATGATCCAAGATTATGTGTACAAGGGACTCACTTTAGAACCAAGGATATAAATAGACTGAAAGTACAAGGAACTAAAATGATATTCCATGCAAAAGGTAACCAAAAGAGAGCAGGGTTAGCTATAGTGATATCAAGCAAAATTTACTTCAAATTTTAAAAGGAAAAATTTTATGAGGCACAAAAAGGACATTATATATGATTAAAAGTTTCAATACAGAAAGATGTAACAATTGTTAAGTATTTGTACATCTAATGATAGGCCATCAACGTATATAAAAGAAAAAATTCACAGAATTGAAGGGAGAAATAAACAGTTCTATAACAGTTGGAGACTTTATTTTCAATAATTAATAGAATAACCTACAGAAGATAAGGATATAGAGGCCAAAATCAACACAATAAACCAACCAGATCTAATAGCCATATAAAGAACATATACACAAAAACAGATACACATTCTTCTCAACTGTACATGGACATTTTCTAGCACACAAGTGGACACAAATTAATTTTCCATAAATTAAAAAAGACAGGTAACATGCAAAGTATCTTTTCTGACTGCAATGGGATGAAGTTAGAAATCTGTAACAAAAGAAACTGAACAATTCACAAATTTTTGGAAATTACACAACACACACTTTAACAACTAAAAGAGCCAAAAAAAAAATCACAACAGAAATTAGAAAATACTTAAAGATTAATGAAAATGAAAACAAAACATACCAAAACTTATTGGACAAGAAAAAGTCATGTTAAGGGGGAAATTTGCAGCTACAAATGCTTATATTTAAAAACAATAACAATTTCAAATCAACAAACTAACTTTATAACTCAATAAGATAGAAAGAGAACAAATTAACCTTCAGTTAGCAGAAGGAAGGAAATAATTAAGATTATATCACAGCTATATAAAATAGAGAATAAACAATAGTGAAGAAAATCAATGAAACCAAATGTTTTGTTGGTTCTTTGAAAAGATCAACAAAATTGACAAACCTTTAACTAGACTGACTAAGAAAAAAAGACGACAACTCTAATTATTAAAATCAGAAATGAAAGTGGGAACATTACTAATAACTCTGTAGAAATAAAAAAAGATTATAAAAAAGTACTATGAACATTTGTAAGCTAAGAACCTGGAAAACTTAGATTAAAGGGACAAATTCCTAAAAACACAAAACCTACCAAGGCTAAATAACAACAGAAAAATCTGAATAGATCCATAAGTAGTAAGGAGACTGAATCAATAATCAAAAATCTCCTGAAAAAATGTACCAGGCATGATGGCTTCACTGGTGAATTATACCCAAAACTTTAAAGAAGAATTAATACCAATTCCTTGTCAAACTTTTTCAAAGAAAAATTGAGAGAAGGGAACATTTTGTATTTCATCCTAGGAAGTCAATATTAGTCTGATAACAAAACCAGACAAGGACACCATAAGGAAAGCAATTACAGGCCAATAACCCTAATGAATAGAAGCAAAAATTCCTCAACAAAGTATTAACAAACTAATTCAACAATAAAAGATCTTAGATTTAAAGGATCACATAGTATAATTAAAAGTGATTCATTCCAAAGATACAAGGATGGTTCATCACCCATAAATTAATGTGATACATCACATCAACAAAATGAAAGATGGGTATCATGTGATAACCTCAATAAATGCAGAGAAAACACGGGACAAAAATCCTTGTATGATAAACACCCTTGTACGATAAAAACACTTATCAAACTAGGAATAGAAGGAAACTTCCTCAACATAATAAAAGTCATATCTGAAAATCGTGTAGCAAACATCATAGTCAATGGTAAAAAGCTAAAATCTTTTCTTCTAAGATCAGAAACAAGGCAAGGATTCCCAGTCTTACCACTTCTATTTAACATAGTACATGAAATTCCAGCTAGAGCAAGTAGACAAGAAAAAGAAATAAACAAAATTAGAAAGGAAGAAGTAAAAATTATCTCTGTTCACAGATGATACGATCTTACATGTAGAAATCCATAAAAAATCCACACCAAAAAAAACTTGTCAGGAAGTAAATTTAGCAAATTAGCATGTTACAAAATCAACCCATAAAAATCAGTTGCATTTAACACTAATAATAAATAACTTAAAAAGAAAATTACAAAATAATGAATTTTATTCATTAAATTGTGAATAGTCACAACATTTATCAGTAAGAATAAAGTACTTAGGAATTATCTTCACTAAAGAGGTAGAATATTTATAAAATAAAAGCTATAAATATTGCTGAAAGAATTTAAAGAGACTGGGGCACCTGGGTGGCTCAGTGGGTTAAGCCTCTGCCTTGGGCTCAGGTCATGATCTCAGGGTCCTGGGTTCGAGCCCTGCATGGGGTTCTCTGCTTAGTGGGGAGCCTGCTTCCCCCGCCCACCTGCCTCTCTGCCTACTTGTGATCTCTCTCTCTCTCTCTGTCAAATAAATAAATAAAATCTTTTTTTTTTAAGAAGAATTGAAAAAGACTTAAATATGTAGAGATACACCCCAATTTCATTGATTAGAAAACTTAATATTGTTAAAATGTCAATACTACTCAAAGTGATCTATAGATTTAATGAAATTCCTTCAAAATCCTGATGATTTTTTTTTGCAGAAATAGAAAAACTGATCTCAAAATTCACATGGCTTCTGAAGGGACCCAAAATAGCCAAAGCAATCTTTAAAACGAAAAAATCTAGAAAACCCATGTTTTTGATTTCAGAACATACCACAAAGCTGAAGTAATCAAAACAGTGCAGTACTGGCATAAAGACAACTGTACAGATCAAACGAATATAGAGACCCAAAATAAACCCTTACATAGATAATCAAAGGATTTTTGACAAAGGTGGCTAAGACCATTCAATGGGGATTGGATTTTTTTTTCTCCAAGAAATGGTCCTGAGAAAATTGGATATCCAATTGCAAATGAAGTTGGACACTTAGTTGACACCATATAAAAAAATTAACTCAAAAGTCAATAAAAAATCTACATTACATATATAATATCTAAAACCATAGAACTCTTTTAAGACAACATAGAGCAAAAGCTTGACAACAATTCAGCAACAATTTCTTGGCTCTGATATCAAAGACAAGCTAGACTTTATGAAAATTTTTAAAATTTTGCATATCAAAAGACACTAACAAAAGAGTAAAAACACACACACATACACAAAATAAGGGACACTCCAGTGACTCAGTTCTTTAAGCATCTGCCTTCAGTTCATGGTCCCCAGGTTCTTGGATCAAGCCCTGCTCAGAAGGGAATCTGCTTTTCCCTTTCCCTCTGCTCTTCCCCCAACTTGTGCATACTCTCTCTCTTTTTCAAATTAATAAATAAAATTTAAAAAAAAATAATATAAGACATAGTATTTGAAGATCATATATCTGGTAAGTGATTAATATCCAGAATATATAGAGAACTTCTAAAACTTAGCAACAATAAAACAAACAATTTAATTCAAAATGGACAAGTACTTGAACAGATATTTCTCCAAAGAATATACACAAATAGCTCAGAAGCACATGAAAAAACATTCAACATCACTGAACACTGGAGATATGCACATCAAAACTATAATGAGATACCACCTCACACTCATTAGGATGGCTATTTAAAAAAAAAGAAAAGAAAAGAAAAAAGAAAAGAAAAACAGAAATAACAACTATGGGTAAAGACATGGAGAAACTATAACCCTAGGTACAGTTGATAAGAATGTGAATTGGTGAGTACTGTGAACTGTGTAAGACTGATGAATCACAGACCTGTACCCCTGAAACAAATAATACATTATGTGTCAATAAAATAAATATTTAAAAAAAAAAAGAATGAGAAATGGTATAGCAACTATGTAAAGCAAGGTGGTTCCCAAAAACATTAAAAACAGAATTATCATATGATCCATCAATTCAACTTCTGAGTATATACCCAAAAGATTTTAAAGCTGGACTCAAAGAGATATGTATACTCCTGTGTTCATAGTAGCATTACAATAGCTAAAATGTGGAAGCAAGTCAAGTGTCCCTCGCTGAATAACCAGATAAGCAAAATATGCTGTATACATATAATGGAATATCATCTAGCCTTAAAAAGGAAGAAAATTTTGATATATGCTATAACATGGACAGATGTTGAGGACATTATGCTAAGTGAAATAAATCAATCACAAAAAGACACAAACTATAGGATTCTACTTACATGAAGTAATTAGAGTAGCTGAAATTATACAAAGTAGATGTAAAGTAGAATCGTGGTTGTGTGGACTGAAAGGAGGAAATAAAAAGTTATTGTTTAGTAGGTACAGAGTTTGGGTTTTGAAAGAGGAAAAGAGTTCTTGAGATAAAAAGTGGTGATGGTTGCACAACACAGTGAGTATAATACCCCTTAATTCTACACTTAAAATGGTTAAGATGGTAAATTTTGTTATGTGGATTTTAGTTCAACAAAAAATTTGAAAACAAAACAAAACAATTATATACTGCTATGCTAAGTCCTGGGCAGATGAAGAGGAAATAAATGATAGGTTTGATAATTAACTTTATGGAATTAAATTATATCCAATAAACTAGACTTTAGTTGCTCATGTAGGACTGAAGATTGGGGTTTAGAAACTAAGGACATTTATTAATTCAGCACTCAAGAATACTCTAAATGGAAGCTCTTCCCTCAGACTGCCATAATTTAATTAATATTTATTGAATTTCAAATTAATGAATGTTGTCTATGAAGTTGAGAGGTAAATGATTGATGATTAATGAACATTGTCTATGAAGTCGAGAGGTAAATGATTTATATGCAATAAACATGGTACTGAGAGAAAAGTCATATAAATATATGGAAAGCATACATAGTATAATTTTATAAGTTCTTTAACTAAAATAAGAATATAATATCAGCAAATGCTAAAGTTCAGAGGCTACTGGTATTTTGGGAAAAAAATGACAAAACAAGCATGTATTCAACTATGAATGCATTTGTTTTATATAATAAATATGTACTGATCTCTTACACTATGGGCTAGGACATAGCACAGAAGAAATAATATGGAGTTTCAAACTTCATGAAACTTGCAATTTAATGGAGAGGCAGGCAGAAGATCAAGAAAGATAGAAAATTTGGGCACCTGGGTGGCTCAGTCAATTGAGTGTCTGACTCTTGTTTTGAGCTCAGGTCATGATCTCAGGGTCCTTTGATCTAGCCCCAAGTCGGGCTCCCAACTCAGAAGGGAGTCTGCTTGGGATTCTTTCCCATTTCCTCTCTCTCCCTCTCTGACCCTCCCCCCACATAAACAAGCATGTGTGCACTCATTTGGCGGCACTCTCTCAAATAAATAAAATATTTTTAAAAAGATAGAAAATAAGTAGATTTTTAAAACTTACACTATATCTTGGGCTGATAAAAGTTTGGATTTAAAAAATCAGTATAAGTAGTTAAAAATTATTCTATTTTGCTATTTCAAGAAATGCTCTCTGATAAAGTAATGTTGGAACAGAGATTTAAAGCAAGTGAACATATGTAGTCAAATAGAACAGTGAGACCAGATAAAGACACAAAATTTTTAAATGGAGATCCAAATAAAATCTAAAATTAAAATAGTTTAAAACATAACAATTATTGAATAAGGATGAGGAAATATTTCAGACAACAAAAATCATAGCCAACAATAAATAATCCTCCACCCATCTCTCCTTGGACTAACTAAAATTAATAAGTAAACAAATAAAACTAAATTTTAAAAGATACTTGGTTAATGTCTTCAGAAACCTGCTCAAGTAACCAGGACTTGGGGAATGAAGATTCTGAAAAGGGGAAACCTTTGTGAAGGGAAGTGAGAGTATTATTTTTTTCCTTTTTTTCATTTTCTTTATATGATAAAATTATGCAAACCTTAGTTCTAGAGTCTGAAGAGTTACAATGAGAAAGAGCTCTACATAAAAGGAAGATATTTAAGTGGTTGATCCAAATTTTCTCTGCATTTATTATTTGAGAAATGTATACTTATGCCACAAAAAGGTAACCATAACCACCATAAGAATGACTCAACTAGAACAGACTGGCAACAGCAAGTTACAAGGATGTGGACTGACTGAAACTCTTATATAATGTTGAAAGGTGTTGAATATGAAGCACCTATTTAAAAACTCTTGACAGTTTCTTATAAATTAAAAATAAGCCTAACTTATGACCAACCAATGAAGGTTTTCTTTTCCTTTACCCAAAAGAAATGAAAATATGCCTACAGAAACTATCATACAAAAATGTTTTTAGCAGCTTTATTCATAATAGACAACAATTGGAGGGGGAATCAAATATCCACAAGGAGAAGATAGATAAGCACATTGTGCTGTATTCATGTAATAGGATATTATTCAGCAATCATATGGAAAAATGTTGAACAATATTATATTCAGCACAAGAAGTCAAACACAAAGAATATGCACCCTGTGATTCCTTTAATAGGAGTGTCATAACAGGGGACACTAATCTCTGACAATGGAACTCCTAACAGTGTTTGTTTCTCAGGGTTCAGCAAGGAATGAGGAGAAACAGGACACAAAAGGATTTTCAGAGTTAATGAAAATGGTCCATTTGTTCGTAAGAGATTGGTGCTTCTGTAGTTGTATGCATGTGTTAAAATTCATCAAGCTGTACTTTATTCTTAATTTTTTTAAGATTTTTTTTTATTTGACAGACAGAGATCACAAGTAGACAGAGAGGCAGGAAAAGAGAGAGGGAAGCAGGCTCCCTGCTGAGCAGAACTCGATCCCAGGACCCTGAGATCATGACCTGAGCCCAAGGCAGAGGTTTGACCCACTGAGCCACCCAGGCACCCCAAGCTGCACTTTATTCTATGTAAGTTACACATACGTTAAAATAAAATTAAGATAGATTGAAAAGATTTTTTGAGAATGAGTATTTTATCACTGGCACTGTTGAGACTTACCAGAGCGTAGCTATAACAAGCAGACCAACTTTAAGTTGGCTTTATTATTTTTAAATTATTTAGAGACAACATACGTCCTAATAACTGCTACTTTGGCAGATCTTCCCCTCTCCACTGCACTGCATACATCATTGCCAACTCCCGACCTCTTGAAATGGTCAATAAAGAACTTCACAATACATGTCTGTGCTAGCCTCACAGTCCCACATCCATTTGTTAAAGAGGACAAAACATGCCAGGTGAAACTGAATCCACCCTCATTCCAGGAGTGAGACCCATCCTGATTTAGGATGGAACATCCTGCATGATCTCAGTCCTTGTTACTGTAGTGCCTGGCACTGGATGAACCAGTCAGAATGAAGAATAGGGTTCGTGTTGGACAGAGTAACTTTCACTTGCTCAGGGCAGGGCTTCTGTAGACATGAAGCCTAGTACTGCCTCAGCCATTTTGTTGCCATCAGGCAAAATAATCTGGGGTCAAGTCAGAAGAGAGGAAAATATAGTCAAAGGAACCACAGAAAAATGGACCCAGATTGTAATCTATTTGTGACAGAAGCCAGTCAGGCCTCTGGATTTTCGTACGGAAATTTTGTTCATAATAAATCCTTGTTTGAGATAGGTTATATTTTCTGCTATTTGTCAAACTAGGAATCATAACTGCTTTGAAGAGAAATAGTTCTGCTTTATTTAACTGTATAATACCAACATTCTTTTATAGAATAGGCTTTTAAATTAATGAAGTTAATCCAGAAAGATTTTTTTATGACTTGAGCATTTAAAAAAATAAAGGAAAAATTTTGTTTTCTTTTGAGTTCTGCAAAAATTAACTGAAATAATATTTTATTTGAAGATTTGGTTGTTCTAAATTTTGTGTTTGGTTCTGATACGTGAAAGATAATGCCTGGTGTATAAATACCATGCCAAAAAAAATATGCCTTAGCACTGCTGCTTTCTATTTTCACCCAGTTAATGTGGCCTATTTATTAGCTGTCTCTTCTTCATTTCTTCAATTTTATATATCTATTTTATTTAATTTATTTATTTTATTTAAAAAAAATCTTTAATTTAAAGAACACATACAGGGGCGCCTGGTGGCTCAGTGGGTTAAGACGCTGCCTTCGGCTCAGGTCATGATCGCAGGGTCCTGGGATCGAGTCCCGCATCGGGCTCTCTGCTCAGCCGGGAGCCTGCTTCCTTCTCTCTCTCTCTGCCTGCCTCTCTGCCTGCTTGTGATCTCTCTCTGTCAAATAAATAAATAAAATCTTTAAAAAAAAATTTAAAAAAAAATAAAGAACACATACATGTTTTGATTTGATTTTTTAAATGTTCAGAGAGTAACATAGCTAATTTTATTTAACTACAGAGCCTGTTTTTTTATTCTTGTATTTTTCCTTATTACTTAACACTTATCACCATTGATCAGCCCTTATTATTTACTTCTGTCTTACACAACATTCTAATCAGCTACGTAATTGCCCTCAAGCCCAAATTGCCATCATTCTAATTTTGTGACTTTTCCAATCCATACTTGTATTGTTGTGTGTGACTATAATCCTTGTAAATAACTGGCCAAGTATTACTGGACACTTAAAGCAATCATACAATATTTTTCTAGTCACCTCTGTTATTTATTCTGTAATTATTCAAGGCTTCAACACTTTCCTCATCATTTCCTTCCCAAGATTCACTTCCATTCAAAAGCTGATTTCACCATTCACTTCTAAAAAAGGATCATTATAAATTATACCAAAGTTCACCGTAGTTTTAAAACATCCGAATGGGCTAATATCCTTCCCATATTCTCTAGTCTCTATGAAAGATATATCAATTTAATTGTATTTTGACTTAAATGTCCTCAGACCATCCTAGAACCCATTCTCAATGAGTTTTCCCATTAATATCCAGCATATGCAAATATCTTCTCTACTCCTTTTTCTCTCCATACAGTTTAAATTTGCATACATTTGTCCCCATCTTAATTAGTGACAATACTGTCTTCCATTCAAAAACAAGATTCCTTAGAATATATCCCATTTAATAATCAACCAACAAAAATGAAGTCTATTAGATCTACTCTGCTCTTTAGAGCAACTTTCGTTAAAACCAACAACTACCATTCTGCAGAAAGACTTTAGGTTTACATTTACTTAAAAATCTGTGGCATTTGACAAATTTTATCAAATCAACATCTTTTAGTAGACTCTTCCATTTGATATAAACAGAATAATACTTTCCCAAACACTTTGTTAAATGACTAAATAGTCCTGCTGACACCTTGACTTCAGATTTCTATTTTCCAGAATGGTGAGACATAAATTTCTGTTGTGTAAAGCCATCCAGTTTGCAGTTCTCTGTTAGACAGCCCTGGTAAACCTATACAGGTTTTTTGGTGGGTTTGGCTTTTTTTTTTTTTTTTTTTTTTTCCTTTTGTATCTGTCCTTGGCTTTCTTCTGTTCCAACCTTCATGCTCTTTGCATCTCATCTTATTGATTAAAATGACTACAATCACCATCAGTGATGAGAAAAATCTTCCCATGGCATTCAAGGCTTCTGATGTTTTAGGCTTGATTCTTAAGGTTCAATGATTTAAATGTGTTCCATATACTCCACATTCTAGGCATGCTAGTCTTTTGGATAGGGACTAAAGGCTGATATCTTGTATCAGAAACCAGCTCTAAAACTAATTGTCTTTGGAAAAGACACTAAACTTTTTAAGTCTCAATTTCCAGACTAGAAAATTGAACTTATAAAAGTATCCAACAATGTTACTTTATAACTATCCTATCAGTCTTCTTACTTGCTCCCTTTTTTTATTGAGCATAAAAAGGGTTTTCCAATTCTGCAAACTGGATGTATTGAAAAAAAAAAAAAACAACCCTCTAAATGAAGGCAGAAAAAGTTTATTATGTATACAACCACATCTTTTCTACTTCTTAATAGTATCCTCATTTTTTCTTGTATAAAGATCCAGAAAAAATAACAAATTTGAGTCTCAATACAAGCACAAATTACCAATCAGCTGACTACTGTTGTTCAAAAGCAGTAAGTTTTACATGGAAATATTTAAAATAGGTTTCATTTCTGATTTAATGGTTTTTAATAAATACAATTGAACAATTAGTATACATCTATTTTTTTGCATTTAATAGATTTCTACAAAGACACAATTCAATATGTATCATCAAATATATTAGTACAGTTTCTCATTATGATTTACCTTTCCTTCTGATTGTTTAAAGACTGCATATCCTCTCTGACGTTTTTAAACTACTCAGATTCATTGTTGTTGATGACATTTTGTTTGTTTTTACACTAGCATTTGCCCATAGTATTCCTGTGTTGGTATTACTCAATTTTTTGATGTACATTCACAGAGTTAAGCAATTTATGTGCTGAACTACTTCCAGGATTTTTAGTTGAAGACTTTATAAGTATATACATATAGGACAAAAATGAATTAAGAGAAATTATAAAGTTCATTGGTTCCACCTAGTGGCAATGCAAAGCAAGTTAAAAAATAAAATTAGCACTAAAATGATATTAAGACTATGACTCTTGAAAAGTTTTCTTATAATGACCTTTCTATTAAGGTGGATATTTAGTGCTTAAAATAAGACCTACTATTTTTAAAACTCATGTAAATGAATTTCAGATTTTCTAAAACAATTCTTTTCTGGTAAAATAAGTTTTTTTCTTCCTTATTTTAGAAGAACTATCTGAATAATAAAGAGCTAACTGAAATAGCATCTCCTGGTAATTGCAAAGTTTTTATTATAGTTTTTATTTTTTTCTACCGATTGAGCATATGTTTTCCTCCACATATCTATTAAATGTCATTCTTGGAGCTGCTGGGACCTGAATAAATAGCCATAAGGTTGTTTATAAATGATCAAAAAAACCCACATAAATCTATAACATAATATGATAGTTCTTCTATGGAAATTTATCTTTATTATGAGCTAATAAAATATATGAAGTGTTTTCAACAACTAATCATTTTATCAGCAAAAGCCCCATATTTTCAACAAAGCAACACTAAAATAGATGAAAATGTTTTTACAATAATAAAAAATTCTAAATTATGTTTCATTTAAATTGCATAATTAGTTATGGTATCCCATGCTAATTGCATTTATTATCATAAAGCATGATAAAATAATGATATATGAATAAACTCTCTTTTTCCCAGTACAAATATCATTAGAACACCTGTCTTAGAAAATTATTTTTCTTCTTCTGCTTCAACAGCAACAGAAAGCTATTTACGTCTTATAACTAAATTCTTATAACTAAATTCTAAATTCATTTTTATTGTCTAGTGTCTACAAAAATTCAAACTGTACATAGTGTTTTATCATAGAAAAACCTTTCCAGTTTAGTTAAGACACTGTGAGTTTTATATTATGTGCAAAAATATTTGATCTGTGTACAAAACACACTGCTAGGAAAAAGAACATTTCTACATGATGTTGAATATTGTTAACTAAACTTTTAGATATTTTAAGAGAAGAAAATAAAAGGAAAATTACAACTATTTTTCAGATAGACATAATATGCTACATTAGGCAAAAGGAATAAAATCCTCGGTATGTCAGCTTTCAATCTTGCTTGTTTAATTAATTTTACATATAAAAGCAAAAGACTTAAAAACCATTCTGTGATAGTAAATTACTTTATGATTTTTACCTTTGCAGCTTGCTACAGATAAGCTAACCATATCCTTTTATAGCTGTCACAACTGTGAGGACTTAATGTTGCTATTATTGAACACAGTGGAGAAATAATGGATGAAAATAGCATTATCCTTATATTCTTATCATAGTTTTATATTAAGTTACACTGAATCATTACAGATGCAAGCACAAATTATATGCTATATGGATTAATGAAAATACTAATGCAATATATTTAATTAATATATTATGAATTTCTTATATTTCAATATAAACATATACATAATGCTCATTTTTAAATCATATTGCATAATCCTATTATTTGATGACAAGGTAAATTATAAATCTAAATACCACGACTGTAAAATAGACAAAGAGAGCAAGGTTTATAACAAATTACTTTCTAGTCTTCTCTTAGAAGAGAGACAGAGAAAAATAGAGAATGTGTGGAGAGAGAAAACCTATGAGAGGGAGGGGCAAGATGGAAAGAAGTAGGAGACCCTCTTTCAACTGGTCCCCTAAAGTGAGATAATTATCTACCAGAACACTCTGAACACCCATGAAACCAGCCTGAGATGTGGATTATACACTTCCAGATCTCTACAGGGACAGAATCGCCAGTGGAGAGGTAAAGCAGAGTGGGAACGCCTAGACTGATATCAGAGGATAAACAGAAGGGGGAAGGAGCCACCAGAAGCAACGCGTTGGAAAGTAATACCCCAATACGAAAGTGCCCTGTGATTGGGGATCAGCATTAACTTGGAGTCTGGTTAAAAGCACTTAAGGGCCAACTTGTGGAATCGGGCAGTCATGGGCACGGGCATAAGTCCATAGACTCTGGCGACCACCCATGCCACAGAGTGTGGCAAAGGCTCCAGTTCCTGGTCCCAGATCCCCCGGGGTTAGGCAGCTTGCACCACTGCTCTGCCAGGCACACTCCCACCCCTGAATGAGGGAGTCTGGTGACAGGCCAGCCTGCGCTCCCTAGAACTTTTGTGCTCTGCACGCACTGCACAACTAGGGTCTGACCACACCCCACCGGCGCCTAAGAAAGCTCCATGTAAGCACTAGCCAGTGGTCTCTAGGACCAGCCAAGTGTCTGGACTCTCCCAGCCCAGGCCTGAAGGAACTCTGCACAGGATCTCTGGTCGGGCTCTCTTGGTGGGCTGTGACCTGCACAACTCTGTTGCTGCCCTGAGGGCTGGACCCCAGACAGCAGTACCGGCAAAGACAGCCACCAAAAATGGGCTCCCTGGACCATTATCGCTCACAGTTTTAGTGGCACGGGGGTGCAAAGACAAAGGGGTGCTTTGGGCCACCCTTGAGACAGTGAATGGGGACATGCACTGCCTGTGGGAGGGTGCACAAAATCAGTATACATAAATCAGCTGCTTTCTTATACACTAACAATGAAAATATAGAAAGGGATGTTAGAGAACCGATTCCATTACTATAGCACCAAGAACCATAAGATACCTGGGAATAAACCTAAAAAGAGAGGTAAACGGTCTGCACTCAAAGAAATACTGAACACTCATGAAAGAAACTGATGAAGACACAAAAAGATGGAAGACCATTCCATCCTAATGGATCGGAAGAATAAACATTGTTAAAATGTCTATACTGGGAGCACCTGGGTGGCTCAATGGGTTAAAGCCTCTGCCTTCAGCTCGGATCATGGTCCCAGGGTCTTGGGGATCGAGACCTGGCATCGGGCTCTCTGCTCAGTGGGAAGCCTGCTTCCCCCTCTCTCTCTGCCTGCCTCTCTGCCTACTTGTGATCTCTGTCTGTTAAATAAGTAAATAAATAAAATCTTGAAAAAAAAAGTCTATACTGCTTAGAGCAATCTATACTTTCAATGCCATCCCGATCAAAATTTCACCATCATTTTCCAAAGAGCTGGAATAATACTAAAATTTGTATGGAACCAAAGAGACCCTGAATTGCTAAGGATATGTTGAAAAAGAAAACAAAACTGGGGGCATCACGTTGCCTGATTTCAAGTTTTACTACAAAGCTGTGATCACCAAGGCAGCATGGTATTGGCACAAAAACAGACACATAGACTAGTGGAACAGAGTAGATAGTAGAGAGCCCAGATATGAATCTTCAACTCTATGGTCAAATAATCTTCTACAAAGCAGGAAAAAATATAGAGTGGAAAAAAGACAGTCTCTTCAATAAATGGTGCCAGGAAAATTGGATAGCTATGTATAGAAGAATGAAACATGACCATTCTCTTACACCATACACAAAGATACACTCAAAATGGATAAAAGACCTCAAAAAGACATGGGTCAGGAATCTATCACAATGCTAGAGGAGGGCATATGCAATAACCTCTCTGACATCGGCCACAGCAACTTCTTTCAAGACATGTCTCCAAAGGCAAAGGGAACAAAAGCAAAAATGAACTTTTGGGACGTCATCAAGATCAAAAGCTTCTGCACAGCAAAGGAAACAGTCAATAAAACAAAGAGGCAACCCACAGAATGGGAGAAGATATTTACAATGACAGTACAGACAAAAGGTTGATATCCAGGATCTATGAAGAACTCCTCAAACTCAACACACACAAAACAGACAATCATATCAAAAAATGGGCAGAAGATATGAACAGACACTTCTCCAATGAAGACATACAAATGGCTATCAGACACATGAAAAAATTTTCATCATCACTAGCCATTAGGGAGATTCAAATTAAAACCACATTGAGATATCACCTTACACCAGTTAGAATGGCCAAAATTAGTAAGACAGGAAACAACATGTGTTGGAGAGAATGCGGAGAAAGGGGAACCCCTGTTGGTGGGAATGCAAGTTGGTGCAGCCACTTTGGAGAACAGTGTGGAGATTCCTCAAGAAATTAAAAATAGAGCTTCCCTATGACCCTGTAATTGCACTACTGGGTATTTACCCCAAAGATACAGATGTAGTGAAAAGAAGGGCCATCTGTACCCCAATGTTTATAGCAGCAATGGCCACAGTCACCAAACTGTGGAAAGAATCAAGATGCCCTTCAACGGACAAATGGATAAGGAAGACGTAGTCCATATGCACTATGGAGTATTATGCCTCCCTCAGAAGGGATGAATACCCAACTTTTGTGTCAACATAGATGGGACTGGAGTAAATTATGCTGAGTGAAATAAGTCAAGGAGAGAGAGTTAAGTATCATATGGTTTCACTTACTTGTGGAGCATAAGGAATAACATGGAGGACACTGGAAGATGGAGAGGTAAAGTGAGTTGGGGGAAATTGGAGGGGGAGACAAACCAAGAGAGACTGTGGCTCTGAGAAACAAACTGAGGGTTTTGGAGGGGAGGGAAGTGGGGGTTGGGTGAGCCTAGTGGTGGGTATTACGGAGGTCACATATCACATGGAGCACTAGATGTAGTATATAAACAATGAATTTTGGAACACTGAAAAAAAATTAAATTAAATTAAATAAAAAAGGTACCCCAAGATTAAAAAAAAAGAAGAAAAACGAAAGCCTACAAAAAAATACTCAGGCATTCAACAATCATTAACTCTTAGAAAAACAATATGTGGAAATTATACATACCTGAATTTACGTGAAATTTCATATGGTGTGATTTCTTCACATTTCTTTAGAAAATTATGTCCACTGAAAACAGTATATCTGATGACATATGCATCCCAAACTGCAGATTAACCTAAGTAGGAATATAAAATATATGTAGTACTTTATTCAAAATATTTATTTATTTTAGAGAGAAAGAGGGGAAAATAACATGAGTGGGGGGAGGGAGAGAGGGAGAGAATCTTCAAGCAGTTTCCCTACTGAGCATGAAGCCTGATTTGGGGCTTGATCCCACCACCCATAAGATCATGACCTTAGCCAAAACCAACTGAATGAGCCACCCAAGCACCCCAAGTAGTACTTTAAAGACTAATTGATATTCTTCACATTAATACTGATTTGTAAAGAGTAGAATCTGTTTTTAATTCCAAATTCTTATAATATATTGGAGGCATGCTCCTGCCTCAAAGCCTTTACATTCCTGTTCTATGCCTGAATATATCTTTCCTTCCAAGATCACATGTCTTTTCCCACAGTGACCTCTAGGAATTTATTCCAATGTGTATACCAAGTTAGGTCTACCCTGACATCTGTATTTTAAATTTTACT
Source organism: Neogale vison (assembly GCF_020171115.1). NCBI lineage: Eukaryota > Metazoa > Chordata > Mammalia > Carnivora > Mustelidae > Neogale > Neogale vison. Next base: position 124,351,402 of record NC_058095.1, on the reverse strand, counting down.
CTTATTTAAAAATAAATCTGAGGGGCCCCTGGGTGGCTCAGTTGGTTAAGCATCTGCCTTTAGCTTAGAAAGTGGTTCCAGGGTCCTGGGATTGAATCCCAGGTCATCTGGTGATCAGCAGGGAGCCTGCTTCTCCCTTTCCCTTTCTGCTGCTCTGCCTATTTGTGATCCCTCTCTCCCTCTCTCCCGCTCTGTGTCAAATGAATTTTTAAAAAATCCTTTAAGATAAATGTGAAAATGAATGAAAACTCTTGTTTACTCATGATGTCTCTAATATCTTTAACCAAAGATATTAGGGATTATCAGTAGCAAAGTCTTTGCTTCCTTTCCTTTCTTTTTCCCATGTATGAACCTTCCTCAAAATCCATACTTTGAATCTCTAAGCTTTTTCTTTTTACTTCACTTTGAATTCTAATTTCCAGAACTTCCACATCACCTGTAGGTAAATTAAACCAAATGTAAATGAACAGATGCAGGTTTTAGCAATACACACACACACTACTATGCAATGTATTTTCCAACATTTTAAAATTAAGATATAATTCACCTACTATAAAGTTAACCTTTTTTACAGTATACAATTCAGTTGGTTTCAGTAATTTTGGAACTGTTAGTATATGCACAATATTTGTGCAACCATCACCACTGTCTAATTCAGAACATTTTCCTCTAACCAAAAGGAAATGCTTTACTCATTAGCATTCACTCCCAATTATCTCCTCTGGCCCTTGGCAACTGCTACTCTATGCAACCCTTTGTGCCTGGCTTTTTTCACTTAGCATAATGTTTTAGGATTCATTCATAGTGTAGCATCTATCAGCATTTCATTTCTTTCTGTAGCTGAATAATATGCCATTCTATGGATACATCATACATGGTTTATACATTCATCTGTTGATGGACATTTGGGTTTTTCCAGTTTTCAGTTACTAAGACTACTGCTGCTGTGACTATCCACATAAAATTTTTGGTGAGAGCATATGTTTTCTTACCTTGAGTACATACCTAGAAGTGGAACTGCAGAATTATATGGTAACTATATGCATAGTATTTTGAGAACTGGTCAACCTTTTTCCAAAGAAGCTGCATCATATTACATTCCTACCAGCAATATGTAATCAATTTCTCCACATTCTCAAAAACACTTGTTACTATCTATAGATTTTTTTAATATTATAGCCATCTTAGTGTGTGTGAAATTATATCTTATTGCAGTTAGATTTGTATTTCCTTAATGACTAATGAGTAATGATGGGTAGCTTTTAATATATTTATTGATAATCTGTATATCTTCCTTGGTGAAATGTCTATTCAAAATCCTTTGCCCAATTTTAAAATTCTATGTCTTTTTAATTTTGAATTGTAAGATCATTTTATATACCCTAGATACTAGTCCCTTATCAAATTCAGTTTGCAAATATAATTTCCCATCGTATGAATTGCCTTTTTTTCTTTTTTGATTACATCATTTGAAGTACAGAAAAGGCTTTAATTTGGAAGTCCAATTTATTCTTTTCTGTTGCTTGAGCTTTGGAGTCATATCTATGAAACCAATTCTTAATCCAAGGTCACAACTATTTATACCTAAATTTTCTTCTAAGAGATTTATAGTTTTAGCTTATATGTCTAAATCTTTAATCTTTTTTGAGTTAATTTTCATAGATCATGTGAGGTAAAAATTTACCAAAAATTATATATATGCATATATATACACACATAAATTGTACATGCATACATATACAAAAAATTATATGCCAAACTTGCCTTTAATGACATATTTAAAAGTTTTCTTTCTTTTCTTCTTCTTTTTGGATAACCTGAGAAAATTGTCATCATTTAAAGCCAAATCACTCTGAACATTCTCCAAAATAACTACATCTAATGAGAAGAACAATTAAAATCACATAAAATCTACATGCTCATTCATAAATAGTAGAAATTAAGGATCACAAACTTCAATGTAAGCAGGAAATTACAACTAACTCCAGAGGAACTATCTTGAACACCCACTGAAAACCTAAATTGATGAATACTGAACAGAAAAGCTATGAGAGTTCACTAACCTATAAACATTAAAAATGGACTTAAAAACATTTTAAATTAAAATAATGGAGTATAGGTGCATAAAACAGACATTTTGTGTAATAGAAACTATAGTCTAGAGATTGTCTCCAAAGTATATATAATTTTTATACATTAATTATATGATAATAGTAGCATTTCAAGTAACTAGAGCGAAGGTGAGCTTTTTTTTTTTTTTTTAAGATTTTATTTACTTATTTACCAGAGACACACAGAGAGAGAGCAGAAGCAGGAGGAGTGGCAGGCAGAGAGGGTGAAGCAGGCTCCCCACTGAGCAGGGAGCCCAATGTGGGACTGGATCCCAAGACCCTGGGATCATGACCTGAGCCAAAGTCAGATGCTTAACTGACTGAACCATCTAGGCATCTCAAAGATGAACTTTTTAATAAATGGTACTATAGAAACTGTCTAAACATTAGGGAAATGATCATTTTAAATTCATATCTCAAACTAAACAAAATAAGAAAATTCAAATAGACCAGAGACATTAACCTTAAAAGAAATCACACAAATATTAGAGGAAAATTATGGATATAAATCCCCCCCAAAATGTACAAAATACATTAAAGAAATCTCAGAAATGAATATGTTAAAACGGTCCTCAAACTTCTGAAAATATATTTAACCTCAGTTACAATAAGAGAAATGTAAATCACTACTACACTAAGATAATATTTCTTAGCTCAAATTGGCAGAAATAAAAATATTTGAAAACAATTAATTGAGCTTTGAAGAAGAGTACTCTTGTCAACTGCCAGTGGAAATGCACACTGGAACAGCTCATAAGAAGGAAAATTCAGAAATATCTAATTATCTATGTAAGAATTTAACTCTTGTGATTTAACAACCCCAATTTTAGTTTTTAACCTGAAGATAAACATTGAATACATGAAAAGATACTCTTAAAGATACTCATTACATTTTTTGCATTGTATTGATAAAAATCTCGATGTCCATATATATTACTCAGCCACAAAAAAGAATAAACTGTTGCCATGTGCAACAACATGGATGAAACTAGAAAGTATTATGCTAAACAAAATAGAAAAAGACAAATACCATATAATTTCACTCATATATGGAATTTAAGAAACAAAACACATGAACAGGGGCACCTAGGTGGCTCAGTCTGTTAAGAGGCTGCCTTCTGCTCAGTTCGTGATCCCAGGGTTCGGACATAGAGCTCCACATCTGGCCCTCTGCTCAGCAGGGAGCCTGCTTCTGCTTCTCCCTCTGCACCTCCCCTACCTCTCCTGCTCATTCTCTTTCAAATAAATGAATAAAACCTTAAAACACACACAACACACACACACACACACACACACACACACGAACATGGAGGGGAAAAACAAAGAGGCAAATCATAAAACAGATGCTGTAACTACAGAGAACTGAGAGTTGATGGAGGGGAAGTGGGTGGAGGGATTAAGTGGGTGATGGGTTGTGATGGTCACTGGGTGTTGTATATAAGTGATGAAATCACTAAATTCTACACCTGAAATTAGTATTACACTGTATGTTGACTAACTGGAATTTAAATAAAAACTTGGAAGAAAAAAAGTGTCCATATATAGAAGACTGGTTGATTATATATTATTATACCCACATAATAGATGTATGCAGCTATATATGTCACTTCATAAAAGGAGAAGAAATATTTCTGTGAACTGATATAATTTGTTGTGTGAAAAAGAAAAACTACAGTATACTAACTTTATGAATAATTGGGAAAATATAAAAATATGCACAGATTTGCAATTTTTCCAAGAAAAATGTAAAAAGAACAGAAACTTCTGAGATTGTTTACATACTGGGAATGGCATTAGGATGAAATCATTGAGGAACTAGTGTTATTTCTCTGAATATAACTTGCATAATTTTGATTTTTGGAACTTACAATTTTACAAAATAAAATCAATCAATGAAAATGAGTTAAATAAAACAGAAAAGTACACTTTAGCCTATTTACTAATAAAACTAAACATAACTGCATTTCAGATAAATAGTATAGCCATGCAAAATAGGGAAAATAAATTCCCATGTAACTTTATAGCTGTGATTTTATAGCTTCAAGCTAAGGAGAAAAAGAAAGAACAATTATTAAACTCAAGTTAGCAGGTTTGGTTTCCACAATAGTATTGATCAAATAGTAAATATATCATAGAAAATGGAAGGTAGGTCTCCCTCACTGTTGGAAAAGGAAGTTACCAAAACGGAAAAGAGGGAGGTTATAATGAACCCTGAAGAATTCAACCATAATCTGATGGAAACAAAATGGACTCAAAGTTTTTATAAAAAGATTACAAAGATATCTATCAATATAGATAAAAGAGTAAGAATGGATAAGCACACACATAAACACACACAAACACGAACACTCACACATAAGAGAAGCATATAGCAGATATAAAAACTTCCTGGCATTGTCCATACAATGTGTCTAGAAACACAAAGAATACTATATCTGGATATGGGTAGTTTCAGGACTGGGTTAGAATTTAGGAACATATTATCTCTTATAGTACTTCATATATTATTTGTGCTTGTTTTCAGTATAATTTTTAGAGAAGGAAAGATATATTTGATGCTTTTAAGATCGGTATAGTGAGTTCCTTTGTCTCAGTACCCATTTTGATCTACTTCCAAGATTTCTTTGCAAATTATTCAAGGGTTTTCTTTGAATTAATCTACTTGTAATATTTATGTTTTGTAGCCATTGTCTTGTCTGGGTTCTCTGAGAAACAGACCCTGAGATGAAGGTTAACATGTAAGATGTTTATTAGGAATATTTGGGATCCCCACTAAGGGCAAAAAGGAAAAGAATCAGGGTTGGGCAGAGCATGGACTGTGATAACATCTCAAAAGCTGACTCTATGGTCTGTACGTAGAGTGGCCTCAAAATTCTGTCTTGAGTTGGTAGAGGAAGGCCATATTGTTACCCTCCTGTAATCAGAGTCACCAAATACAGGCTTCTCCAAGAAGGGGTTCTTAGCTGCTCTGTAAAAATTCCTTTCAATTCTACTAACACTGTTGAGTGATCTCAAGGATCTTCTGTTAGGTAAATGAGAAATGACAAATTTGAGAAAGGAGTATCATGATAATTTTCTAAAACTACATACAATTCATTAAATTGCCCTTGTAAGCATTAACGGTATATTAAGGCATATGGTTAATTTATCAGTTCACATCTGTATCAATTTTCATCTCACTTTAGCTAAGGCCAAAGCATTGAGAAAAATAAAAAGTGTCTCCTCATTCCAAAGGAAAATGCTATAACCACCAGGGCACAGTAAGAGATTGACATATTTTTCCACCTATATTAATGATCATCCTTCCTCTTGACTATCTGACTGTAGAAAGATGATGGTTAAAGATCTGAGTAAAGTGCAATTATTTTTGAGAGTCATCAGTGTAGTTGTTCAAACCCTCAATGCAAGTAAATTATGATGCCACTGCTTCATTTTAAGCCCAGTGAGAGGAACCATATGGAGAGCTCAGATATGAGACTATAAGAATTTATAAATGGAAGGATAAGTCCTCTGCTAGGAGAACTGAAAAGTTCATATTTGGAAATTTTGGCTTTGTGCCAGAATGAAGAAAGTTAATTGCACAGAGAAGAAACAACATATAGGACAAGATTTCATGTTTCCCAGACTTCAGGTATGAATTCTGATACAAGTCAACTTATAGATATATACAAATGGATTCCATAGATGATCCAAAGACAATTAATAAAATTCAAGACAAAGGAATTCAACACCATTTTGTGTGGGGTGGATCATAAAAACAAGTGACTAAGGGAAGAGGTGATAATGCCATTCCCACTTTGAAATTCTATCATTTACTCACTTTCAAATAAAATGAAAATTTCAGAATGTACTTTTTATACCGGTACATCATTCTCATAGCATGAAAACAACTGAATAGTCCTAGGAATGAACTTAAGATCATTGTTTGTTTTTCTGCATGCCATCAGTTGGTTTATTTTAAATTCTTACAAATGCTCAGGTTTTTTTTAAATTTTTTATTTCTTTTCAGCGTAACAGTATTTGTTGTTTTTGCACCACACCTAGTGCTCCATGCAACCCGTGCCCTCTCTAATACATACCATACTCAGTTTTTAAGAAGATTCCTGTCAAAGCTGATGTAACCAATGCCTAGGCTGTCAAAGAGAACCAAGTTCATCAAAAAAATGTGTGAGAGCTTTAAAGATCTTTTTAAAATTATCTTGTTTCTAGCCAAGAATTTGTAAACAGCAAAAGAACAGGATCTAGGCTCAGGTTAAATATGTTACAAATATCAGATTTAGTCTATACTTGTTTTCCTCTCTTAACTTCTAGAGGAGACAGAATTTAGATGGCACTTAGACTGAGAGCTTCTACTTCTGCCAACTGAACCAAGATCCTGCCCAGACACCAACACATTCACCCAACCTTCCAAAACAAAAATAAACGTGCACACATGCACACACACACACTTTCCAACTCTCAATTTTTGAGGAAAACTTCAATATTGTATGCTTTCACTGTTCCGAAATGCTTCAAATGATAATGAAAAAAAAAAAGTCTAAAAAGATACTTTACTAATGCAACAGTAAAAAGAGGGAAAATGAAAACTACCGACAGGAAAAGCAGGTGAGAATTTAAATAAGGGTTTCTACATATCACACTGTGCCAATATTCATCTTATACTGTCAAAATGATTGTGAGAGTATTTCTTTTTCACTACATATTTTCATTTTACTATACAGGCATGTCCATTCATCCTGGAGAATAGATTTTGCAATATGTATTACGTGCTCAATTACATTCCTCACTTATTTGTCCATCTCAACTACGAGCCTTAAAGTGATTCTGCTTGCCCATGAAAAAAATGAGCTGAAAGCAAAAATTTATCCAAACCAAAGTTGTTGACTACTGATAATTCACTCTGATCCTCTTGGCTCTGAAACTCCTTTCTGACAAACCACATTTATATGCTTAACTTTCGGCAACTAGCAAAGTAAGTTATTAAAAATAATCCAGAATAACTCAATTTGAAACTAATGGTTTTCTCTCTAAATAAGCCCCTCCCTGCCTTCTTCCCTCTCTCTCACTCCTTCAGTCTGTTTTAGTAATTTATTAAGATTCTTTGAAACATAATTGTTTTGGAATGCTCTAGTTCTCACTTAGTGGTCTCTTCATTTCATGGGAATTACAGAGTACTTCAGGGTTATCACATGCTTTATATGGTATTCACTGATGCCAAGATCACTATAATGAATTTTATTAATTTGTCATGTTTATGGATGAAAAAACTGAAGTCCAAGGAATTAAATAGCAAGAATGTAGGTAAGAATATTAGACTACTTTATTCCTTATTCCCTTCTATTATATCAAGAGACAGCAGCAATTCAGAAATTTGGGGAAATGCATACTAAGACTGACTGAGGTAAATAAAAAGTGTCCTGAAAAATAAATATAAAGAGTAGGTCACCAAATAAGTTGTGAATATATTAAATTTCATAAAATGTTACAATTTTTAACACATCATAAAAACACCACATCAAATAAGTGCATATTTACTTCAGATGGATCTTGGGACAACCTGTGGTATTTTGGAAAGAACACACAACTTAGATACATATATACTGAATTTGAAAGTTGGTTCTTTTATTCAATATACCCAGGGCCTTGAAAAGTTTGCTTTGTCTTTACTGATTAGCCTCAATTAGCTGGCATAAACATTGCAGTATTAATTCATATATTACAAGTTCATGAGGAGCTAATAAAATAGTATGAAAAATACTGCAGTTCATAAGTCATAGCAGCTACCAAGGTTTAAGACTCCTTCTTCTAAGTACATATTATCAGTAGTTATAAATACACTAACAATATATAATAAAAATTCATAGTTCTTAAACTCGATTATAGAATGTAGAATTCTACAGATTCTAATTAATAAAGGAAATAAAACATTAAAAGACTACAAATGATTTGAATTTTTAATAAAAATAAAATAATGATTCTTAAAAACAATCCCTTCAAGTAGAAACTACTTAGACAAATACATATTCTGTTTAAGTGTTCACAGATGAAAATAGCTTTATTGCCTTAAATTCACATTCCATTTTCATAATACCCATATCATCCAACTTACTAACTTGTTCAGATGCTCTCAGGAAATAAGTTTGGTTTTTGGCAATAACCAAACCATCCTTAATGAATAAATTCTACAATTTTGAGAAAAATCTAAAGAATGTGGATCCATCTATAAAAAGGTTGCATCATTCATATGTATGAGACAATAATACAAAGTTCTTAACTTGAACCATCAAGAAATTCAGAAAATAGGTATGTATCATAAAGTAATAGCCAAAATACAATCTGATAACAATCTAAGATTAATTGCTTTGGAAGAATTACTTAAAATATTCTCCAAGTAATCTGAGCGTTAAAAGGGATATATATCTTTGTATTTGTTTAAAGATTTTTTTCCTATGATATTTTTGAGGAAAAAAGTGAATTGGTGTCATTACTCAGATTTAATATAAAAACTTAATTGCTAAAGGAGAAATGGTATGCCCCTGAAATAACAGTATCAAAATACACACACACATACACACACACATACACATATCAAGGTTATTTTCAGAAAATTGTCTTGTTAAAACAAAACACATACAACCACTAAAGTTTTTCCTCTATTATTTTCTGAATTATATAAAACAATCAAGAAACCTAAATAAAGCAACCTTGTCTTAATACCCTAATTGTATAAGTGTCTTAAATATTTTCTTACAAGGAAATCATAGCTGAAGGTGGTATTCAGGAGATTATATTGGTAAAAAATAGGTAAAAATTGATGAAGTCATTAAATTTTCAAAAGTTATAAATTATCCTGCAAAGCTTCACTGGCTGCAAATTAGCCTGTGCTGTAGCCCTCTGCTAACAATCTATAGATCATTTTATTATTCATGAATTTTAGTAATTTCAGGACACCACAGGTCATCTTATGCTCATTTATTTGCTAAACACCTTGTGCTAGTATGCCTATGCTGAAAAATTGCTACTATTTACTCCCTGTGAAACACGCAAGCGACAAAGTGCCGATTTTGGCCCCAGACATCCAGTATGCCAGGCTGCACATACATCTTGCTGTCAGTGAAATAAATGAGCCCTTAAATTGGCTGCAAAGCTTTAAGAACTGAAATTTATATGTCTAGTTATCAAACAGAAAGTTCAGAACACCTGTCAATATGAAACATAATTGTGACAAACTGTTACATTTTACCTTTAACTTCTCAGTTTTAATATGGCAGGATCATTATAAAAAATTCTACAAAACCTAAGTCAGCAAAGACAAAACAATCTTTGTGTGTGTGTGTGTTTGTTTACATGTGTGTAGAATGGGTGCTCGCTTCGGCAGCACATATACATGTGTGTAGAATGGCACTGCCATTTAAACACTGGGTCACACATCAGCAGATGAATAACATGTCACAAATAGCCAAATTATCAGACTTTAGTTTGAGGATAAAGTCAAGTCCCCATGGATTCGCTAACTTCACTGAGCATTTGGATATATTCCTGAATTCTCACCTTCTCCACAAGTTACTCTCAAAATCTCAAGAATACTGAGGATAGTCTCTTTTTTATTTTTTAATCATTAGAGTTTGAAAGATACTTAATGTTATCAATCAGTCCCTTTACATATACTTTACAGATGAAGAAACACTCTTTAAGGGTTATGTTACTTGTCGTAGAAAACAAAGCCAGTGAGTAACAGAGGAAGAGACAGTCTGTAAAATGAGGGGGACTTTATAACTCTGATTTCTTTCTAAGTAGGACAGTATAACATTAACTGCAACTGTAGAAGACATATTAAATTTTTAAATGTGCTCTTGAATGTGTTTTTTTATTAATTCCTGACCACAACTGCAATTTTAGTGAAACTAAGGCACAGCCAAGATGAGAGACTTGCTCAAGTTGGTCATACATACAATGCATTATGTGGAGTCATTATTCAAATTCCACCACCTACCTTTAGGATTCACATAATTAAACTGCTATGTCAATACCCAGAAGTTCAGGGGCACCTGGGTGGCTCGGTCATTAAGTGTCTGCCTTTGGCTCCTGTCATGATCACTGGGTTGTGGGATCTAGTAGCCCCTCTGGCATCAGGCTCCCTGCTCAGCAGGAAACCTTCTTCTCCCTCTCCCACTTCCCCTGCTTGTGTTCCCTCTTCCTGTCTCTTGTCAAATAAATAAATAAAATCTTAAATAAATAAATAAATAAACCCCAGAAATTCAACAATGACTAAACCCCTAACTATATTCAAGCTAACTCCTTTCTTCATTATTTCACCATTGCATGATACTAATTTATAATTTACCATTTAATATAGTTCTCAATATTAAAGACATCATGACATTTGATGAATAAATACATACAGCCTTCCAAAGTTCTTTCCAGTACGTATTCCTTTGTAAGTCTTCTGTTATACATATGCGTGAGAGCCAGTTTTTGTGTACAAACTACAGGAGCCAAGTAAAGGATGAGGCAGGAAGAACTTCACTTCTCCACTTGGTTACACTTTTTTTTTTTTTTTTTTGCTTGCTCAAGGACAGTCTTTCTGTACAGAATTGTACAGATCTTTTATAACTATAAGGATATTATACATTACTCAAACTCATTTTCAAGTAACAATATATTTAATTTAAACTTTCTATTCTATTTGAAATGCTCAAATGAGACATTTGTAAGATAATGCAAGGTCCATATGACTATATCCTCCCCATCTATATAGCACAAAAAAAGAAACCAAAGATTATATCTTACTCTTCTTATGAATTCATTTTATGTGAAATTCTCAAGGCAATAGAGCAGCTTTAATAATTCTGAAGGAAGAACTGTACTTTAAAAATGTATGACACTTTTGCTTTGATTAATTTTTTTCTGATGCTTTTTTTTTTTCTGATGCTTTCTCTCAGATTGGTGATAGCCAATGATTTGTCCTCTTATTAAAGAGGAATGTGATTTGACTATCATATATTTTGCTAACTGATTTTTCCAAGTCACTCTCTCCTTCATTATATTCATCATATATGCTGCTTCTGCAGCTATCTTAGAAAAATACAAAATTGATTATTTTGCATTTGTTTAACGGCTTCTGTTCAAAATTCAATTCTGCATTATATCATCTTGAATTTTAAATTTAAAGTATACCCAGTGCCATGGACTATTTGTAATGCCTACAAAAGTTCCTGACATGTATAACATTCAACATTGAACAAACTAATTTCTAATTCTCTCGCTTTCCTTTTTCAATCTGACGCCCTATCATGCCAATTTTATCATTCTTTTCTGAATTAATTCCCTGCAACCAACAAGCAGGTGATAACGATACTTTTAATAATTGCAATCAGTATTTCTTAAGCTCTTAGTAAACACCAAACACTGTTGTTGTTTTTTTAAAGATTTTATTTATTTATTTGACAGACAGAGATTACAAGTGGGCAGAGAGGCAAGTAGAAAGGTGGGGGAAGCAGGCTCCCTGCCAAGCAGAGAGCACGATGCAGGGCTCAATCCCAGGACCCCGAGATTATGACCTGAGCCGAAGGCAGAGGCCCAACCCACTCAGTCACCCAGGTGCCCCAACCAAACACTGTTTTAAAGCTTTGTAGGTATTTAAGACTTACAATAAGCTTATAAAGAACTAAGACCTCAGAAAGGTCAACTAAATTGCCTAGGTCACATACTACCAAGTATTGGAGCCAGTGAACACCTGCAGGCAGTCAGAAAGAAGGCTGAGAGTGAACAGGGACTGTTTTTTGCTAGTTCCGCATCAACTGAGAGCTGGCTAACCTTTCATTCCTGAATTTTATCAGGTGTCCCTCTCTACCCACAGATCTGTCCATCTCCAAATATGCTGAGTCATCTGATCTCTGTAGGTCTACCTTTAAGAACAAAGATTCCCCTACTTCCTCATTCCTTCATTCCCCAATTAACTTATCATGGGGTACTTTTGGTTTCCTTCTACTCTATAACAACTCAATTGATTAAACTTTATTTTAAAGACCCAATTTGAGTGTGTTTTGCATCTCCTACTAAACCTTGACAGGTTCCGGGATGATTTACTACGATACTCCCATGTTTACCAATATGATAGCATGAACTTGAAAAAAATCAAGTGATTTGTTCAAGTTCTATAATTTTGAGGATACCTTCCAGAGTGTTGTTTCTTCTGCTTGGATGTGCAAATGATAGTTTTAGGAAACATTTTCCTTTTTTTCTGCTTTCATGGAATGTGAGAAGAAAGAGACAAACTCTCACCAAACAACAAGGTACAAAAGGGGACTTCTTCAATCTAACAAAGTCCTCTATAAGAAACCTACACTTAATATCCTACTTAGCAGTCAAAGAGTGATTTCCTACTATTATTGGAATCAAGGAAAGGATAACCAATCATCACTCCTGTTCAATAATTTTTAGAGGTGTTACCCAGTAAAATAAAACAAGAAAAAAAGCATAAAGTTTGAAAAGAAACAGAACTATCTGTATGTAAACATTATGGTGACTCTGTAAAATTCCAAAGAATGCACAAAGAACTACTAACAAGTGAGGATAGAAATTTTGAAAACTACCCGAATAAAGACATTATGAAATTAGTGTAAGGATAAATTAACATATCAATAAAACAAAATGCATAGCCTAGAAATATATCCACACATATAATACCAATTGCTGAATGACAAAAGTATCAAGTTAATTCAGTGAGAATGGGTTACTTTTTTCTTTAACAGTTTATACTGTACAATCTGGATAAGCCTAGGCAAAAGATAAGAATCAATCACAACTTTAGTCCCTAAACAAAATTAATTTGATGACTCATAGAGGTAAATTCAATATCTGAAAAAATAAGATTTTAAAAACTGAAGGAGAAAATCTTTGTGGCTGGGTTAAAGATTTTGTAGATAGGACAAAGAGCACAAACTGTAAAAATAAAAATAATAATAATAAACTCAACTTCATGAAAAAAAAAAAAGACCTTGTTAAAGAAATAAATAAGCCATACACTGGAGAAAAATTCAAAATCCATATCTGAGAAAGGAAATTTGCTCATAATATATAAAGAAAGCACACAACAAACTAAGGAAGAAAAATTAATTTTTTAAATTAACAAAAAATAAAAATTTTTAAACAGTCAAAAGATTTGAATAAACAGCAATGGCAGCTAAGCACATAAAAGGAAGCTCACCATTATCAGCCATTTGGGAAACACAAATTAAAGAGCACTGTGGCACTATTACAGACCTACTGGATTGGGAAAAATCAAAAGCAAAAACAAAGATAAACAGAAGCATTTAGGAAAGGGAACCATCATATACTGTGAGTGAGAGTGCAAAGTGATTTCACCCACTGGAAAAGAACTCAATAGTGGTAAAGTTTTATGTATACTAATTATATGACCCAAACTGAGATAATATGCCCAAGAGAAACAAACATGCACATATTCACAAAACCTCTACACCAATATTTGTGGCTGCTCCATTCACAGACACCACATATGTGAAAGAACACAAATATCCATCAACTGAAAAATGGCTACACAAATTGTTGAATGTCAATTCAATGGAGAATATATAAAATAAAAAGCAACAACACTGGTAAATCTCAAAGCATTTTGCTAACTGAAATAAGACAGACACACAAAGCTATTGACTGCATGATTCCATTCCTATGCTCTTGTGAAAATGACAAAAATATAGAAACAAAAAAACAGATAAATGGTTGCAAATCCCCAAGGCTGGGAATCACTGACTACAAAGGATCATGAAGAAAATATTGTGATTATGGAAAATTTCTTTATCTTGATTTGGATTGTGGGTATTTAAACTCATCATGAGAACATACCAATTTTAAGTCAATAAATGTGACAAATTGATGGGGTAAAAGTTAACATAAGCATAAAATTGTATGTTAATTTCTTTAAGTTTATACCCTGCAATTTCTGCGAGTTAGAGGATGGATCCTTCTGTTTCCCTTTATTTTCCCAGCAACAAGGTCTGTGAAACAACTTATGTATTGAGTAAGTATATGTTGACTAGCAAATGACAAATCCAGTAAATAATTCTAATACATAATGAATATAACAAGGTTCTAATACATAATGAATATAACAAGGAGATTAAGTCAATGTGATGAGAACAGGAAGGAAGGAAAGAAGGAAGGGAAAGAGGAAGGAAGGCAAAATGAGTTTGAATTATTGAGTCAAGATCTCCAGAAAGAGAAATTACAACTAACAGATATAGGAAGAGTTTCAGGTGGGATAGGTTATGCAATGAATGTTTGTGTACCTCTGAAATTCAAATGTTAAAAGTTTACCCTCAATGAGATGGTATTAGGATGTAGGACCTTTTAAGGTGATTAGAATTAGATGAGATCATATGGATAGATCCTCCATTAATCAGATTAGTATCCTTTATAAGGGTCAGAATTAGCTTATTTTCTTTTCCTGCCATGTGAGGATATGATAAGTTAGCCGTCTGCAGCCCAGAAACGAGCTTGCATCATCATTCAACAAAGTTGGCACCCTGATTTTAGATTTTCAGCCTCAAGAACTATGAGAAACAAATTTTTGTTGATAAGCCATGTGATGTATGGTATTTTGTTACAGCAGCCTGAGCTAACTAAAACAGAGTATTCTGAGATCTTCTTTAACAAAATACTTTATCAGGGTTCAGTGGGTTAAGCCTCTGCCTTCAGTTCAGGTCATTGTCTCAGGGTCCTGGGACGGAGCCCTGCATTGGGCTCTCTGCTCAGCAGGGAGCCTGCTTCCTCCCCCTCCCTCTGCTTGCCTCTCTGCCTACTTGTGATCTCTTTCTCTCTCTCTCTCTCTCTCTCTCTCGGTCAAATAAATAAAAATATTTATAAAAAATAAAAATAAAAATAAACCCAAGACACTTTATCAAGAATTCTTAACATTTCACTGGGTTAAAAGGCAAGCTAATGGAAACATTTATCATTTTTGGAAATATATAAAATATAACAAATGAATATATTATGCACTTGCCACTATGCTTAACAATTCACACATATACTGCATCAAATATCCAGAGCCAACTCATGATGTCTTCATTTCCACTTAAGAAAGGAAAACTTGCCCCAGGACATTGAGTGTAGAACTTGAGGCTGTAGCTTCAGAACTGTCAATTCCCATACTTTACCTTTATGAGATGCTGCCCTTCCAATGGTAAACTGCCCAATCAGTGCTATAAGTGCGAAGAAAGAGAATGTGGTAAACCAGATATTACTGAACTAAGAAACTCACGAAAGCTCTTCAAAAGACTCAAATTTAGAACCCACTGTACTGAATATCATGGGGATAGAACATTCAAACAAATCATCACATTTAGTTCTTAATGGAATATGAGAATTCTTTACAGAAGTAAAAGCTGATTAATTTGATTACTCTGGAGTAACTGGAAATGGGTGAACAGAATTTTCAGAGGCGGGGAATAATCTTAACGGAATTAAGACACTCATCCCTTGTACATGTGTATGTGTGACAGCAAAAAATTCAAAGTAAACTATAAAAACTACTATCTTTTTGATCTTTGAGAAATTTTCTAGATTTAATAGCTTATTAAGTAGGTTAAAAGGCTAAACTATAGTGCAAAGAGCTCTCAAAATACAGTGGGTTAAGGAATGGAGGAATTTATCTTCCTTCTAACTGTGAGAAGAGGTCCAGATTGGTAAGACAACTCTGCCCCATGGATTTACTCAGCAACCAAGATTTTTACCATATTTCTCTGCCATCTCTCAGGGCATTGGCCTTGTCTGTGGTATCAAACCAAATTTCCCATTGTCCACTTTCAAGATTGTGAAAAGATAAAGACAATACGGGAAAGTGGATAACTAATATTTTCAAGACTGATTCCAAATTGTCATACATAATTTAGCTCACTTTTCATTGCCAAGAGATTAGTCACAGGCCTTGCTTCACAGCAAATAAGCTGGGAAATACAGTCATTATTAGATAGCCTTATCTCCAGTTATAATAGCACAAGGAAGGAATTAATTTTGGCCAATGGCCAAAAACCTTCACCTCTTGTTGGTATGTCCATGTGGGCTAATGTATGTGTCATGGCACAACTGTATGTACCATCAATGCACCAAAGTTAATGGACTCTTTATTACAGTGTGTTCATTTAAGAAATGCAATGATGAAATGACATTGTTCTGATTTCCACTGTTTACAAATAACATTTTTTTTCTCCTTCCATCCATTTAACAGGCTAACCTCTGATCCATTGTATTTTCAGATGACTACTAATATTCTACTTTACCAGCTAATCAAAAGTTCTTTCAGAAGCATAGCACATGCATTACATGTAGTTTAAAGCTAGATTTATAGTGTAAAAAGTGAGACTTCTGGTGTATAAATAAGAAACATTAAAATATTGTTTTTTGAAATTAAGATGCATTTAAAGCTACACATTCTGTTTTTCGTAACATATCTAATATACCTATTTTTATATACTTGTTCTATTTCAATTCATAAAATTGAGCTCACAAAATAAGCAGTTTCTATTTTGAGACCTCCTTAAAATGTGCCCCCAATTGACTTTATGTTGTTACCAAAATTACTATGAAATAATGTACTCTTTAAGAAAGTGCATTCAGAAATTCCTTCATAAAACATAAATGTGTTTCCTAAGAAGCACAAGCACTTTAGCATTCATCCATCCCTAACCTCCCTTCCCAGCCTCAGCTTCATCCAGATCACCACTCTTTCAGTAAAAATTTAATGCAGACTACAAGTGTGAGAGGAACATGAAATTCAAAATTTTCTAAAAGCCACATTTTAAAAAGTTGAAACTATTGAAATTTTATATTTTATTTAAACTTATATATCCAAAATATTGTCACTTCAAAATATAATCAATATATAAACATTGTTAACATAGTTTGTTATTTTTTATACTAAGTTTTTGAAATCTGGTATGCATTTCACACTTACAGCACATGTTAAATCTGAATATCCAAAGGTTCAATATCTACATGTGGCTAGTGGCTACTGTATTGGATGGAACAGCTATAAAACAGGAAACACTAAAATAATTTCTTAAATATATTTTAGTAGGGAAAGATATCAAACAATAAAACAATTTATTAAAGTTTACATAATTCTGGAAGATAAAAATCCAGTTAAAATAATATAGGAAGAAGTAATGCCAACTGCAAAAACAAATAATGGAAGTAGGGAGTTAAGCACCTGAATTTCTGAGCAAAAAAAATATGCCAAGCACAAAAAATCCACAATGTTAATGTCTAAAAATGAAATTCCAGCTATATTTTAAGAACAGTAAAAAGGCCAGTTGCTTAAAACAGAGTGAGCAGACAGCAAGTCTAGGAATTAAGACAGAAGACCCAACAAGGACCAGATCAAATACAGCCCTACAGAAATTATAATAGCTTTTACTATAAGAGAGCTGTGGAGATACTAGAGCACCCTATGCACAAAAGGGACAAGATTTAGTAAGTATTTTTAAATATCACTCAGAGTTCTTAAGAATATGTTTATGGTGGGGAAAAGAAAAAGAATATGTTATGTGGGCAAAGGATCTCACGGTGTTGAGACTGAACTGAAAGTCAGTGTAGTAGTTTCCGAGGGCCGCCATAACAAACATCGTACACTGTACGGCTTAAAATAACAAATTTTTTTCTCTCTCAGTTCTGAAGGACAGAAGTCTGAAATCAAGGTACTAGAAATGCCTTCTCTGAAATTCTTGAGGGGTGATCCTTCCTGCCTTTTTCCTAGCTTCTGATGGTTGCTGGCTATCCTTGAAGTTGCTTGATTTGTTGGTGCATCGTCTCTGCTATGGCTCATGTAGTGGTCTCCCTGTGTGTCTCTGTATTCAAAGTTCTTTCTTCTTATAAGGATGCTTTATGAGGTATTACATTACATTAGGGGCCACCGTAACCCAGGAGGATGTCATATTAACTGTTATCATCTAACAAGACACTATTTCCAAATAAGATCACATTCACTTGTATTCACACCTACAGTTAGGACTTGAATGTATCCTTTAAGAGAATACATTTAGCCTCCAATAGAAAGTGAGGACCTAAGCAGGAGTACCAGTCAGTAGAATATTTTAGCAAAATAGATGGGAGACCGCCCTGAATGAAGACATGCAATAGACACAATTGGCTCTTTGGTTCTGTGCCTTCTTCGTAGAAAAGAAAATAAATGCTTGGGGGGTGTGTGGGGGTTCTCCCTTCCAGTCATGAATATACTTTCTGTACCATTCTGGATGGTAAATAAGAACATTAATGAAAATCAGTAACACTGTATTCCATAACAGGAAAATAAAGCAGAGAAGCCACAGAGTTATCCGATAGTGTGGGGCATAAAGATATGAAAGCAGAACAGTGTACATGTGTGGGTGCATGTGTGTGTGTGTGTGTGTGTGTGTATCTGCATGTCTGAGTGGGGAAAGAGAGAAGAGGAGGAAAGAAAGTGCCAAACTAATTTGAAAAATATGAAGAAAATATTTTCAAAGACCAACATTTCAGAAAGGAATATTTTGGTTAATGAGTTTCCCCTTCAAATACAGAAAAGGCTATTAATTAGCTGTTCATTTGAATAAAGGAAATAAAGGTAACTTAAGAAATGGAAGTCCAGTACTCATAGCCTCTTTAAAAATATCAAGATGTTATCAAAGAGTAAATTTAACTGCACTTCTAATACTAGTTAAATATATTAACAACTTAATAGGAGGTAGAGAAGAGTATCATTTTAAGGTAGTTCTTAGAAAATAAAGAGACTGATATACATTTTTTTTGAGCTTAGATAAAAGTAAACTGCAAGTAATAACTATTATCTTAAAGGATTTTAACTCTAAAGCACAGAATATTTAATGAGTTCTTAGAATCTAAACCCAGTAATTGTTTATATATTTTAATATCCTACCATCATCCATCAAGATCATGCATGTTTTACAAAGAATTGCAGGTTTAATATAAGCTGATTGATTATTACCAGTGTACAACATTCATTACCTATCTTTGGTAGTTCTACTGTATTTTTAAGTATATTTAAAATTTTATATTCATGACTGACACTTCTGAATAGGACAATTTACTCCCAATGAGGAAGTGATTTTGTAGAACTTATTACTAAGATGGGTAACAGCTGAGTTGGTACAAACTTCAGAGTAGCTACCCAGCATGAAACAGTGCAATAAATGAATCAGCAATTGAGGGGTAATGCCAATAATGAGGTCTTCTGAATTTTAGAGATTCTTGAATTTGGAAATCTATTTGGTTATTCCTCACAGAAGAGCTGCAATATCCATACGTATGCTACTTAAACCAAGTTTTCTGTATCAGGAAAATGATTTGCAGCTTTTGAAAGTAAGGTTAACAATTTGAAAAACAAAATGTATACAAGTAATAAGCATGTAAATTATAGTAGCTTTTAAGTGGAATTTCAAAGTTTTCTTATACTTTTAAAATGTTCCAGGGGGAATAAAATATAACTCTGGTATTATTTTCCTATTACTGTTCAATACAAATAAATACTTTATTTTTTTTGCACAGTTGCTGGAGTCCTTATTAATTAACTTGAGTCAGCTTTCACATCTTAGTACCCTTAAACAGCAACTTAGGACTTAAGAATTTGACTGTGATATACATTGATTATTGATCATTTTTTCTTTAACAGCAAAACTGTAGAAACTTCAGTCAACTGTGTTAGAATCAACTATATGAAACTTAATTCTTAATTTAAATAATACTTAATCAAAATAAATTTCAGGTATTAAACTATCACTAACACACATTTATAAATTAATTTTAATTCAATTTAATACATTTGATATAAACCATAATACAGCAATATACTTTGGAAATATGTTTATCATAGCATATGTATTTATTATGAAATAGCATGAAAATGAAACATAGATGTTTATTATGATTAAAATTATGAATTTTCTAGACTTTTTTTTAAGATTTTATGTATTTATTTGACAGAGAGAAATCACAAGTAGATGGAGAGGCAGGCAGAGAGAGAGGGGGAAGCAGGCTCCCTGCTGAGCAGAGAGCCCGATGCGGGACTCGATCCCAGGACCCTGAGATCATAACCTGAGCCAAAGGCAGCGGCTTAACCCACTGAGCCACCCAGGTGCCCTAGACATATTTTAATAGAACATTTTATATAAATTAGTTTCTATATCTTCTTCACAAAGGAAGTGGTTATATTCCTAATTTGGCAAAGGGAAATATTCAGGGCCAGAGGGATCAATTTGTGTCAGGGTACCACCTCCTTGCTTAAAGTCCTGTACACCTAAAACTTTAGTGTTTTGTTTCCTTTAAACTATGTATTGCTCAACATTTATTCCTTATTTATTAAAAATACTTCCTATTACCTTCTAGTCATCCATGTCTATCACTAACATAGGTTACTGGGTATGCCATATCTGCCCCATACTCTGGTCCATAGGCACCCCAGTACTCTATATGCCTTGACCATGCATGCTCCCATCCCAGGGTCAGCTCAATGTGCATATCTCCAACAGCATCCAGAAGGGGCTATGCAGACAGTTAGTGAGCATAAACAGAAAGCCAACTCAAATCTACAGGACTGGGGAAAACAAACAAGAGATTGCAACCAATCTGGCTTTGCAAACATACACTGTTAAAAACTCCCCCACAAGAAGGGAGAAACTCCACATGTGTGGAGCAGACATATCCATAGGAAAGGTCTGAGAATGCTTCAGAATCTCTGACAGGGATGATAGAAAGTGTATCTCTTCTAAAGCCACACAGTAAAGACTGGAGGAGGCAACTACTTTTTCAATGTGAAGACAAAAATGCAAGGGTCAAAAAAGATGGTCAAAAATCATGGACAAATGAGACCACCGAAAAGGAAAAAGAAAAAGAAAAGGAGAAAAAGAAGGAAGGAAGGAAGGAAGGAAGTGGAAAGGAAAGAAGAAAAAAAAAAGAAAAAGATAATTTTCTAATAACCAATACCAAAAAATGGAGATCTGCAGTTTGTCTGATAAAGACACCGAAATAGTTGTTTTCAGGAAGCTCAGTAAGCAATAGGAAAAAACAGAAAGACATTTCACTTATTAATAAAACAAAGTATGAACAAACTTGAGAAGTTTAGAAAAAATAATAAACAGAAATTCTAGAGCTACAGAGATTTACAAATAAAATGTAAAATATAATAGAGAGCACCAAAGGAGATTTAAAAAGAAAAAATAATCCATGAAATAGAAAACATATTTGAAATTATCCAATCAGAGAAAAACAGTATGAAAGAATGAAGAAAGCCTACATAAATTATGGGATATCATGAAAAGAAACAATCTATGCATTATTAAAGTCCCTCAAGAAAAAGAGAAAAAGAAAGGGGCAGAAAACTTCTTTAAAGATATTATGGCTGGGCGCCTGGGTGGCTCAGTGGGTTAAGCCGCTGCCTTCGGCTCAGGTCATGATCTCAGGGTCCTGGGATCGAGTCCCGCATCGGGCTCTCTGCTCAGCAGGGAGCCTGCTTCCCTCTCTCTCTCTCTGCCTGCCTCTCTGTCTACTTGTGATTTCTCTCTGTCAAATAAATAAATAAAATCTTTAAAAAAATAAATAAATAAATAAATAAATAAAGATATTATGGCTGAGAACTTCCCAAATCTGGGAGACTTATAGATATGTGAGTTCATGAAGCTCATAGATCCACCCAAAATTTTAATAACCAAAGATTTTTCTTCAAAATACACTATAATAAAACTGTCTAAAATCAAGGAAGAAGAGAATTTTATAACATCAAAAAAAAAGAACTCACTTATAAAGGAATCCCCATAAAACTATTACTAGTTTTCTTAGCAAACACCTTGGAAGCCAGGAGAGGTAGGATGATATAAAGTACTGAGAGAAAATAACAATTAGCTTTACAGCCACTAACAGCCACTTTACCCACCAAAGTGGTCTTTCAGAAGTGAAGGAAAAATAAAGTCTTTTTCAAATAAAAGTTGAAGGAGTTCATTCACTATACCCACCTTATAAGAAATTATGAAAGGGGTTCATCAAACTGAAATAAAAGGGCTAACTGGTAATATAAAAACATAGGAAAACATAAAACACACTGATAAATTGAAGTATATAGTGAAACTGAGAATATGCTAATATGTCAGTTTGGTGGTGTGCTAAAAACCTAACTCTAGTACAAAGATTAAAGGACAAAAATACTAACAGTAACTATTAACTATAATAATTTGTTAATTATAAATTATTCAAAAAGAGGTAAATTATGATATTGAAAAATAAAATGGCTTGGGGGAGGTAAAAGAGTTTTTGTGGGCAGTCTAAGTTGTTAACAACTTAAAGTAGTCTGTTACATCTATAAAATATTTTACGTAAGCCTCATGGTGACTACAAAGCAAAAATTCCCTGTAGACACCCAAAAGTTAAATCAAACATACTACTACAAAAAAATCAATAATTCATTAAAGAGAGGGGTACAAGATGGAAGTAAAATAAGATTCCTGAACCCACCTCCTCCCATGGACATAACAAATTTACAGCTAGATATGAAAATCAAATGAACAGAACAAATCACAAAAGAACCACAATGAACTGGGTAGAACAGACAGTGACACAGTTTCACCAAAAATAAATAAATAAATAAATAAATAATAAAAATTAAATAGCTAAACCTATGCCCAGCTCTAACCAGAATAAAGAGAGGTTGGTGCTCCACATTGTGCACCCTAACCCCTGGAATCTGCACCAAAGAGACCAGAAACCAGTATGTCTGTCTTGCAAAACCAGTAAGATTGATATCCAGGAGTCCCAAAGTGCTAGAGGAAACTGCAGTCACAATTGGCCTAAAACACAATGAATAAAACAGCAGATTGAAAAGCACCAAGACTATATGTGAGCCCAGAAATAAACCTGCACATATATGGCCAATTAATCTATGACAAAGGAGGCAAAAATATACAATGGAGAAAGGACAATCTCTTCAATAAACAGTGTTGGGAAATCTAGACTGCTACATGCAAAAGAATAACCTGGGCATTTATCTATCCCATGTATAAAAATTAATTCAAAATAGATTAAAGACTTCAATATAAGACCTGAAATCCTAAAACTCCTCTAAAAATATATAGGTGATAAACTCCTTGGCATTGGTCCGAGTGATATATTTTTGGATTTGACTCCAAAGGCAAGGGTACAAAAGTTAAAATAAGTAACTGGGATTACGTTAAACTAAAAACCTTCTGCACAGTGGAAGAAACCATCAACAAATACTAAAAATTATATACCAACAAGTTAGACAACCTAGAAAAAGTGGATAAATTCTTCAAAACCTACAATCTACCAAGACTGAATCATGAAGAAACTAAATATGAACAGACCAATTATGAGTAAGGTTGTTAAAGCAGTAGTCAAAACTTTGATATTCATTACAACACATATAACTTTTGCTAGCAGGCATGTAAAAGAACATTAACTTTGCACATCTTATAGTATTAATTACATAAGAAATAGCAAAACAAATATTTATCTAATCAGACCATAAAGGCTGTCAAAGGTAAAGTGTTAATCTTAAATGCACTGTAATCAAAGCATAACCATTTGCAAAAAATAGAATTCCACAAAGCCTATAATTACTTTTTTAAAGATTTTATTTATTTGAGAGAGACAGAGATAGTGAAAGAGAGCACAAGGAGGGAGGAGAGGGAAAAGCTCCCCACTGAGCAGGGGATGGTGACATGGGATGACCACCTGGAAGGATGACCTGAGCCAAAGAGATACTTAACCAACTGAGTCACCCAGGGTGGCCCCGATCATTAGTTTTATATTTAATTAGGGAATATATATATGATATATGATATGGGATATATCATGATATATGAAAATTCCAAATCTAGCAATAGTTCTCAAGTTAATTGAATTTCTTGGCATTCTTCTTTTATTCCATTCTCCAAACTACCAACAGAAAATAAACAGTTCTTAACTGTATCATGATAGAAAATTAATTTCACTGTATACTGAAGAACAGACCCAAATTTACTTGTAAATTCTCTTTAAAGACAAAAAATAAAAATTAGCTTAAAAAACACTGTAGATTTAGTATAAAATTTCCTTAATATCATATATACTAAAATGGTGGTTCTCAGTCTTTACAATGCCTAAGAATCATATGGAGAGCTTGTTAATAAAAGAATTTCTTGACTCAGTCCCAGATAATTCAGGTTGTGTATGTGAAGGTGGGGGTCATGAATCTGCATTTCTGATATATTCATGGGTAATACTGATGCTGCTAGCCCTGGAAACATTATTTGGAAACCACCGTTTTAAAATACCAAACATTTTCTGAAGATTTTGAGCAGATGTTGGGGGTGGTGATGATTAAAAAGATAAAACAGACACTTATGACTATTTTCCTTTAGAATTAATAACAAAATGAAAAAACTTTTATAGTAAGTGTACTGATAAAAATAGAAGATTCTAATTCAAACTCAGGAAAGAATGGAAGGATCATGCCTAGATTTTAACATTAGTTCTACCCATTAGTTTGTAGCTTTAAGTTACTGAAATTTCTCAGACTTAGTCTCTCTCTGCTATGTGCCTCTATCAAAATATAAAATATTATGAGGAAAAGCAAATAACTCTTCAGAAATTTGCTTTAACTAAAGCTAATCCCTGATATGTGCCTTGGCACAGGAATTATTTTATAAAAGAATATTTTAATGAACTAATGTTTGCCTCAAAAAGCCATTGTTGAGCTTTATTTACTCATGAATTATGTAGGATTATGTTAAAGAATTAAAATTCATGCTTTATTCTCTAATTTTCATTAATGTTTAAGTTGGAAGACTTGTCGATCTGCTTATCTCTGTTTTTAACCATTCAGTATATTGCCATGTAAAAACAAAATGGCATCCATCAAAATCATTTATCCTAATAGATTGTGATGTTAAACAGAAATATTTCTGAAAGTTTTAGATGTCTGATTAACTATTTATATTTATCTGACACTAGGATTAAAGTCTTTCAGGGATGCAGGTGGCAAGAATGATCAAGACTCTGGATTCATAATTCATTAACTATAAAATGCCTCTCTCAATTGTACTTTTTTTCCCTCCATTTTCAATTTAATATTTAAAATAACACATTAACCTCTTCTTCTAAATAAGAAAGAGGCATTATTAGTCTGAACTCATCTTATTAATCCATTATCTTTATATATATTTTAATCACAAGTGATAAGAACAGATTTCATTCAAGATAAAAACATGTAAAAAAGGAGACTAGTCCTATATAAAAACAAAATGACATTTTTTTAAAGATTTTATTTATTTATTAGACACAGAGAGAGAGAGATCACAAGTAGACGCGGGGAGGGGGAGTAGGCCCCCTGCTGAGCAGAGAGCCCGATGCGGGACCCCATCCCAGGACCTGAGATCATGACCTGAGCCAAAGGCAGAGGCTTAACCCACTGAGCCACCCAGGCGTCCCCAAAATGACATTTTTTGCCTATACCTCCCTTTAAGATGGAATGTGTGATATGACCAGGGGTGCAGCAGTGCTCTTACAAACATGAGACAATAAGCTCCCTTTAAGCAGTTATTTTCTAATGTGAAATAATGGAATATCTTGAGAGAGTGAGCCACTGTTGGTCCTATAAACTGTTATTTATGGCCAAAATCTTACAACTAGTAAAGAACATTTATGTATTTTAGCAGCTATGCTCAACTTTTTTTTTTTTTTAAAGATTTTATTTATTTATTTGACAGAGAGAGATCACAGGTAGGTAGAGAGGCTGGCAGAGAGAGAGAGAGAGAGAAGCAGGCTCCCTGCCGAGCAGAGAGCCCAATGCGGGACTCGATCCCAGGACCCTGAGATCATGACCTGAGCTGAAGGCAGCGGCTTAACCCACTGAGCCACCCAGGCGCCTGAATGTATTTTTTTTAAAAAGCATTTGAGTGAGGGGCACCTGGGTGGCTCAGTCAGGTGAGGTCTGCCTTGGGCTCAAGTCATGATCCTGGAGTCCTAGGATCCAGTCCAGTGCCTCCCTGCTCTCTGGTCAGCAGGGAGCCTGCTTTTCCCTCTCTCTCTGCCCTTCCCACCCCCCTACCCCAGCTCCTGCTTGTTCTCTCTAGTGCTGTCTCTTTTTCAAACACATAAAATCTTTTTAAAAAAAGGAGTTTAAAGACCACCTCCTATTCCTAGGCCAAATGATATCCCAACCCACTTCTCTAAATTCTTCCTTCATTTCTCTAACAAACCACCTTGTACCAAGCACTGCTGAGGCTGAGCAGTTGTAGAGAGCTTAGCGTATTAGACATTTGTACTTTCAGTTGATGTGTTGTGATAAGACAAGGTCTCTGGAGAGAAGATGACTTTCAGCAATTTCCAAAGTCTCTATGGAAAATTGCAGTTAATTTAAATTTTTTTCATAGAATAGAAAGCCAAATTAACCAGTGATAATATCCATGAGTAATCAAATTTTAATAAAACCAACAAAATAAACATCTGGTCTATTTTAAATATTACAATACTATTGCTGTTTTATTTCAACATAAAAATTCATTTCTCTTTTCTAAAACTGTAGGTCTACATGAAAATCTGAAAATATTTGGGAAGGTTTTTTTTCTCTTTACCATTTCATTTGTTTTTCTCTTTCATTCTTGGGAATATGATATAGAAGTAACTTAAAATGTGATATGGTCTACCTCTTTGTCTCCTAAATTATTCAAAAATAGAAATATCAATTCAGGCAATAAGAATATGTTGCTTTAGGTTAGTATACAGGAAAAAGAGATAGTAGAAAAACAAATTTTAAAAACATGCATATATTGGAAAATACCTGAGGAAAATGCTGTGTTTTACCCATTTCAATACTACCACAATCTGATAACCCAATTGATGTTAAGCTGTGAAGTGAATATTTAATTTCCTTCTACCTTGGACTGAAGTTTTACATTTTTCTTGCCCAGGCCAAATCATTTTCATTCCAGTGTGAAACCCCTTAAAATAACCGTGCATTATAAGAAAGTTTAAGAAAATTACAAAAGGCAAAATTTTTGTCACAGCTAAAATTTCATTTGTCCTTTCTTTCACTCACTTAATACTCACTAATTTAGCAATAAACTGACATTTCTTTTTTTTTTTAAAGACTTTTTAAAAAATTTATTTATTTGACAGACAGAGATCACAAGAGAGGCAGGCAGAGGGGTGGGGGGGAAGCAGGCTCCCCACTGAGCAGACAGCCCAAAGCAGGGCTTGATCCCAGGACCCTGGGATCATGACCTGAGCTGAAGGCAGAGGCTTAACGCACTGAGCCACCCAGGTATCCCAATAAACTGACATTTCTAAGAAAACAATAATGACGGAACTTAGGTCTTTCCCTCCAGAAAAATATAGTATACTTTAATGGTAGCTGGGTACATAAATGTATTCAAATAAGTAAGTTTACTAAATTGTCAATGGGGCAATGATAAAAGTTTGTATAGTGCCCATTTGAAGCCAGTAACAACAAGCAGTCAATTCTATCTGAAAGAATCATTTTGCTGTTTCATGATAATGCACTTATTCAGTGCATGTATATGTACTGAATATTTGTAACTCAAAGCATGCACAAATATAAATAAGCCATAAGAAGACAGAATTATCCAAAGGGGTACTACATGATATTTCACAACAGAGCTTTTCAGATTCTGACAACATAGGCAAAAAAGTAACTGTCAGTTTCCATACTGGCATTACTTTTTTAAACTTATGCTAAATTAAATGTCAAGGTAAATAGCCAAAGGAAAGATAAATAGATGTGCTTTTTAATCAAAATGATAATAGAATTTTTAATGTATTTCCCCATTGCGCTGTTTTATCCTTTCATCTATAAAGTAGTATTTTTTCTTATATGCTACCTGTGATCTCTTCCATCATGATAACTTTGTCTATCCCACTCAATTTGATATTTCTCTAATCCTTAATTTATCACATTGTCTCAATCTACTTAATATCTCTTTTTCCTTGTGATTTCTGCCTTAGCTTGACATTTCCCAAGACCCAAGGGTAAAAATATGTTAAATTCAACACTTATAAATAATTCCATCAATATTGTAAACAAATGAGAGCAACAGTGGCTATACTTCTATGAGAAAAAAGTTATGTTAAGACAAAAACTGCCACAAGACACAAAGAACATTATATAATGATAAAAAGGTCAATTCACCAAGAAGATCAAACAATTATAAAGACATGCAACATCAAAACACCTAAATATATAAAGCAGACATTACCAAAAATAAAAACAGAAAGAGAGAGCCACAAAAATCTTCAATATACTCTTAATAATGCATATAACATGCAGAAAGTCAATGAAGACATAGTGGATTTGAACACCATTACAGATCAAATGGACCTAACAGACATACTCAGAACACTCTATCCAATGGCAGGGACATATATACATTCCTTTCAACTGGTTATAGAACATTCTTCAGTATAGCTCACAGTATAGATCACATTTGTTAAAATAAAGTTATAACAAATTTATAAAGATGGAAATCACAGAAAGAATCTTTTTCCAACTACCATCAAATGAGGCTAGAAATCAACAGAAGAAAAACTTGAAAATTCAAAATATGTGAAAATTAAACCTTACACTCTTGAACGAATGGTTCAAAGAAGAAATCATACAGAAAATTAGAAAATATCCCAAGACAAATGAAAACAAAGTATTACATATCAAAACGTATGTGATGCAGTAAAAGCAGTACTAAGAAGAAATTTTATAGCATTAAATGTCCACGTTAAAAAAACCCTTGAACTATCTAATTTTATGCCTCAAGGAATAAGAACAATAACAGTCTAAGCTAAAAGTTAACAGAAGAATGGAAATAATAAAGATTAGAGCACATATAAAACAGAAGACAAAAAATAGAAAAAATCAAGTTTACAAAGTCAAGTTTTTTTTTTTTTTAAACTAAAAAAATTTTGGCTAAACTGAGAAAAAAAGGTAAAAACTCAAGTGATATTGAAATATGAGACATTAGAAATGATACCATAGATATAAAAAAGGATCACAAAAGACTGCTATGAACAACTGTATGCCAACAAATTGGATAACTTAGTGGAAATGGATAAATTCCTAGAAATATAAAACCTACCAAGACTGAATTGTGAAAAAAATAAAACACCTATACAGATCAATAATGAGTAAGGAGATTGAATAAATAATTAAGCCTCCGAACAAAGAAAAGCCTCACTGCTATATTCTACTAAACACTTAAATGAAGAATTAATGTTAATCCTTCTCAAATTTGGCCAAAAACTGAAGAGGAAGGAACACTATCAAACTTATTATCTTGATACCAAATCCAGACAAAGACACTACAAAAACAAACAAACAAAAACCAAGCAAAAGAAAAACAAAGGCCAACATTCCTAATAAGCACAGATGCAAAAATGCTCAACAAAATGTCAGCAAACTGAATTCACCAAGACTTTATAAGGATCATACACCATGACCAAAGAGGATTTATCTATGGAATTCAAGGATGGTTCAACATATGAAAATTAATAAATATGACACACTACATTAACAAAATAAAAAATAAAAATCATATGATCATCTCAACAGATGCAAAAACATTATTTGACAAAATTCAACACTTTTATCATAAAATTTCTCAACTAGGAATAGAATAGAATTAAAACAAAATAATAAAGGTCATGTATGAAATTTCATAGCTAACATATTCAGTGTTGAAATACTGAAAGCTTTTCCTCTAAAATCAAGAACAAGGCAAAGATAATCCTTTTCACTAATTTTATATCACAAATTACTATAAATACTAGCCACAGCAATTGAGCAAGAGAAAGAAATAAATGATTCCTAATTTGGAAAGAAGTAAAATTTTCTCTCTTTGTAGGTGACATGATTTTGTATATAGAAAACCCTAACAACTCCAATAAAAAGAGTGTTAGAATCAATAAATGAATTCAGTAAAGTCCAAGGATACAATATCAACATAC
Organism: Neogale vison; assembly: GCF_020171115.1. NCBI lineage: Eukaryota > Metazoa > Chordata > Mammalia > Carnivora > Mustelidae > Neogale > Neogale vison. The sequence goes on along the minus strand of NC_058095.1, from coordinate 124,321,280 downwards.
AAAAATCAGTTACATTTCTATACACTAAAACCAACTCTTTTAAAATTCAAAAAGAAAAATCCCATTTACAACAGCATCAAAAAGATAAGATACTTTAATGTAAATGAAATTAAGAATACAATAGATTTATATCTGAAAATTATGAAATATTGCTAAAAGAAATTAAAGAAAACACAAATAAGTGGGAGGATACCCCAAGTTTATGGATAAAAACAAACCCAGAAACAAACATTCTGCCAACTCTTCTTTGACAAAAGTACCAAGAACCCATAAGGATATTCTCTTCAACAAATGGTGCTGGGAAAACTGGATATACATATGCAAAACAATGAAACTGGTGTTTTATACTATACACAAAACCCAACTCAAATTGGATTAAAGACTTAACTAAAGACATAAAACTTATAGGTATAAACCTTCCCAAAGAAAACACAGACAAAAGCTTTAAGGCATTGGTCTTGTTAGCAATGATTTCTTGGATATGACACCAAAAAAACAGACGTTAGAAGCAAAAATAGGCAAATGAGATTAAAGGAAAGCAAAAATCTTCTACCCCAAAAAGAAAACCATAAGCACAATTAAAGAACAACCTATGGAACGGAAGAAAATATACAAATTTTGCAAATCATGTATCTGATATGGGGTTACTATACAAAACCCATAAAGACTCAATACCAAAACAAAACAAAATCAAAGAAACAAACAAAACAAAATATAAAACCAGAAGAAACCCCCAAAACAACAACAAACAAAAACTGGTCAAATAGTTAAATTAAAAAATGCACAAAGAACCTTAATGGACATTTCTCCGCAAAAGATACACAAATGGCCAAAAGCATATACGAAGAAGCTCAATATGATTAATCATCAGAGAAATGGCAATCAACATCATGATTATATGTCCCTTCACAACTGGAAGGATGGCTATTATCAAAAATAAAAATTAAAAATAACAAGTGTTTGTGAGGATGTGGAGAAATTGTAAGTCTCAATACTGTTGGTAGACTATAAAATGTTGAGGCCACTATAGGAAACACTATGATGCTTCCTGAAAAAAAATTAAATATAGAACTATCATTAGTTCTAGCAATCCTACAGAAGTAGGGTATGTATCCAAAAGAACTGAAATCAAGATCTGCGCTCCCATGGTTATTGCAGCATTATTTACAATAGCCAAGCTATGGGAACAACCTAAATTTCCACTGCTAAAATCAAAACAAATACATACCAGCACTCAAAACTCTCTGAGCAGATAAAACCAGCTTAGTCATATAAAGAATAATTAAACTTATTTTGCAAAACTAGCTTGACCCCGGTCTTTTCTTATTTATGCTTCTAAAATCATAAACAAAACTTACATTGTATCCCAAGGTTGGTATGAAATAACTGCTCACCAATTACCTATCATTTAGGAAAATTAAAATATTATAACCAATCTCTGTAAAGAATAAACATTTAACGCCATCTCACTATATAAGCCACTATTATAACAACATATTCCTGAATTTTCTTTTATGTTTTGGCTTCAGTGCTCCCAGTTCACAAACTATCTTTTTGGTGTATGTGCAATAAACTTCGAGAAATTGCTGCTTTGGTGACTCAATGGTTTACTTCTGCTGTTTGAACTTTCGACACCATTGAAAGATTGATGGATAAAGAAAATGAGGCATTTACATGCAAAATAAAATTATTCAACCTTAAACAAGAATGAAATTCTTCTATTTGCAATAACATGCATGAATCAATTGGCCTTTATGCTAAGTGAAATTAGCCAGGCACAGGGGGCAAATCAGGAATGATCTCACCTATATTAAGTATCAAAACGGCCAAACTCAGGAGCACCTGGGTGGTTGTGCTGGTTAAGCCTCTGCGTTACTTCTGATCATGATCCTGGAGTTCCAGGATTCAGCCCCATCTCGGGCTCCCTGTTCAGTGGGAAGTCTGCTTCTCCCTCTGTCCCTCACCCCACTCTTCTGTTCTCACTCTCTGTCTCTCTCTCTCAAATAAATAAATAAAGTCTTTTAAAAAATGGCCAAACTCAGAAACAAATGGTTTTTAGAGACCGGACAGAAAGATATGGAGAGTTCTGTTCAAAGGGTATAAAGTTTCAGTTACTCAGGGTAAGTAAGTTCTAGAGATCTACTGAACAATATTATGCCTATAATTAACAATACAGTATTGTACACTTTGTTCAGAGGGTGTACGCCTTAAGTTTTCTCACTCCATCAAAGACAAAAACTGTCACTTAAATTTTTCAAACTTAAAAAATCCAATACCTACTTGAAGACACCATAAGACCTCCCGCTACTGCTGATGTGAAGAGGAGGTGGCTCCCAGAAGAGGGAAAAAAGAGCTGGAGGCTGAGGAGCCAGCAGAAGAGCCAAACACCTGCCTGCCGCAGTCTTGCCACGATCAAGTCTCCAAAAGCAGGAGCCAGGTTGATACCACGCGGCGCTGGGTGCTCGAACTTGTGCGTCCAAAGAGAGGGCTGCGCGCGCAGCCAGCGCCTGCAGGAGGCGGGGCCAAACGCCCACGCCGCCTCGCTGAGCGGAAACTGCGGTTGCGAGCTCTACCGTCCCTTCTCGTCCCCTCGCAGCTGCACTGCTTTCACCCCCCTGCGGGAACAGTTCCACGTAGGCATAAGCTCCTTTAAAAGGAGCTCCGTTCCAACCATGGTGGAATCCAGAACTCAGAAAAAGAACAGCAAGAAACACGTGATTAAGTACAAATGAAACAGACTTCACGAACAAGCCAGTGAGGAGATTTTGAAAGTAGAATAAAAAATCTAGCACTCTGCCAGCCGTTTTTTTTTGTTTTGTTTTTTTGTTTGTTTGTTTGTTGTTTCTTTTTTCAGAAGAGACCGAATTGAGCACGATAATCCCAAATTTGGATGCAATCCCATTTGTCAACCAATGACAAGTGTCTGCCTGCTTGGGGAGGAGGATGAAGAAGCACTATTTAACAAGAGTTGAAGTCACAGAATTTAGAAGATATTAAATTAGGTTACAGAATCAATTTTTATTTTGATGGAAACCCTTGTTTCCAAAACAAAGTCTCTACAAAGAATGTTATGTGAATGAGAGTAGTAGTGATCCATCTTCAAAGTCACTGAAATCAAATGTAAATTTGGAAAGGATTTACTGAAATGTTCAAGTCATACACAAAATAAAGCCAGCAGACAGAGACCGCATAAAGAACGAGAACATTTCCTAACCGGATTTATTGACCATTCTGATGCAGGTGCAAATGTGTTAGGAGAGGCCATCAAAGATGATATTTGGCCAAATCCATTACAGTATAGTTTCTGACATGGATGATTAATAAAAGCAAGGAGAAGAAAATGATGAAGAAGAAAAAGCATTGGAAGATACTGATAAAGGGGATGAAGTTGAAGGTAAAGAAGGTGAAGGTGATGATGGGGGAGGGTAGAGAGAATGATGAAGGAGATGACTAATGAACACTGATGGATTCCAACCTTACTTTTTAAAATTTTCTCCAATCCCTGGGAACAAGTTGCAGTTGTTGTTGTTGTTTTTCTCTTTTTCCTTCTTTCTTGTTTTTTTCTTATGCCTTGTGACCCCATTTTTTTAGTTTTTTTTTTTTTTTTTTGAGGCAAGAATTTCCTTTTTACCATGATTCTCAACTTAATTGGAGGTGGGGTATGCCTGGAGCAGAATATAGTGGGAAAAGAATCTCTACCATTTTCTGTTCCAAATTCATTTTTGTACCTTCCAGTCTCAATAAAAACTATGGATTCAACACCACCCTGCTCTGTGGGAAAAAAAGATAACCCTCTGCTTCCTTATTTCTTCCTTATCTCCCTGTGTAGCAGTGCATTCCTCTTTCTTCTGTGTGTTAGGCTCAGAGATTACACTGCCTCTCTATATGAAAATGGACAGTTAGCACTTGCCAACATGTATCTGTATACTTTCTCTTGACTTAAAAAAAAAAAAATGTTAAAAACTGGAACTGTAGGGGCACCTGGATGGCTCAGAGGGTTAAGTCTCTGCCTTCAGCTAAGGTCATGATCTCGGGGTTCTTGGATCAAGTCCCACATCTGACCCTCTGCTCAGCAGGAAGCCTGCCCCCCCACCTCCTGCTTGTCTGCCTGCTTGTGATTTCTCTCTCCCTGTCACATAAATAAATAAAATCTAAAAAAAATAAAAATAAAAAAATAAAAAGTATACCAGGTGCTTTGTTAAAATAAAACCACAAAATGTGTACACAAAGAATTTGATGCTTTTCTCTCAGAGCGGATATACTTAATATGTCTTTCCAAATTTGACTTGTATAACATATTGTCAAACTTTGTTACCCTAACTCCATATTGTTTTGATACCCACTTTTCAGGATGACTTCAGGGCTATAGATGGAGTAAAGGGTTGTGAATCACTGGATTAATGTTTTCTAAGTGGGGGATCATCATGGGTACAATATGCCATCAGTTTCTAGAACTTTTTACATCATTCGGGATTCCAGATTAATCAAAACTCAGTTCTAAGTATATTGTATCCATCCTTGATTTGTATCTCAAACTGGCATTATTTTTTAAATGGGCATTTATTTACCTGATAATAGTGTCTGCCTCAAACTGGCATTATTTTTTAAATGGGCCTTTATTTACCTGATAATAGTGTCAGTTCTGGTGATTTAATGCCAAGTTACACAAGGGCAATTGGTATGTCTTCCTTGGCACTATAAATTGTGGGCAAAAAGGTAGGTAATCACAGCAAGAAGTCTGTGTTGACTATTAGAAACTCAGGTTAGGAGTACTCTTGTCTCTAAGTATTAGCTCTTTAGCATAAGTTCTCAAATGAGACCCATCTATATGAATTTGGATGACATAATGGACTAAACGCTATTCTATATAGAATAACATTTTGAGAAACTACTTGAGTATAAGCTTTTTGATGCTGTGGAAATATAATAGCTAACATTAGATGCCACTTAAATTTTTCAGAGATGAATTAATGGACAATTTGGTCAAATTCAAGGCTTTTTTACATATAAACTTTGTCAGTGGGACTATTCCATCAATAGGTACAGTGTAACAAAACCTGTCTAGATGGATAGTATATTGTAGTTTCTGCACAGGTTTCTGTTTAATAAATATATCATTCTATGGTAAGGAATCTTGCTCCAATAAAGAAACATTTTAAAAAATATATACATATAACATAAAAGAAGATTTCTTCTTAGGTAAATTGACACAGTAGAATACCACCACAGTGCACCCTAGGATCTCCTGAGATCTCATCCATGAGATGTCATGCTTTGACCAATAGGTGTAAACAGGGTTAATTCTATTGAATTTCCCCCCTGGGGATGTGTTGGTCCTCAAAAAGGAGAAATGGACTATACTGCAAAGGAAGTACAAGACACTGTCATTTATACCTTTAAACATGAAACTAGATTCTGAGGGTGCTGATCAAGAGAGTTGGAATATAAAACTGGACTTGGGAATGTTATTCAAAATTACAGGGTATAAATTCCTGGAAAGGACCCCAGAAGTTGGTCAAACTAATTCATATAATGCCTCTATACCATGGGAATTTGATGACCCACATTGAATAAAGATAATATGCCAGAATTGCCTTATAGATAGTGAAGCAAGAGATGTTCTAGACTGGATATGTTACAAGCAGTCATAAGGCTCACAAAATCATAATGTTCCAAAGGAAGACCAAAGCTCTAAGCAATGAAATGGTAAGAGATTCATTCTTTCTAATACCAGAAATGAAAGCAGGAGAAATTTTTGGAGAATTTGACTCACTAGCCAGAGCCAGAAACACACACATGTTACTACCCCTCCATCTTCTGCCCTCTCACTGTCCCTCCAAAAATTGTGTTTCCAGAGGAAAGGCAGCTGTCCAAGACAATAGAAGAGAAGAAAGGAAGGGAAAGGGGAAGGGAAAATGAAAGAAAAAAAAAAGAACTTGTCTTACTAATAACAAGAAAATAGAGGCCAGGCAAAAGTGTTTCACCACCAGAAGAGAAGTGGTTACAAACAACCATAATGATGACTGGCAAAATTTGAGTGGTAGCTGAGAGGATGTAATATGAAAAAGGTAATGAATATGGTTCACAACCATATGGATACAGAACACAAGCTCCCCAGGGAAAACACGGGTGGGCAACCATCAAATTACTATTCAGTTTGTAGCAACAGAGGAAATCAAGAATGGAAGATCAGGGGACTGAAAATATTTGGTCCAAGGGGTCATGAGACCCTTTGCCAAGATTCTAGAACTGAATCAGTTATCAGACTTAGAAACAATTGCTAGAAGAGATAATGAGATACCCAGGAAAAAAAGACCATGCAAAACCATACTTAAGTATACACAAAATGGATATTACTAGTCCTTCACTAAAGAGAGCCTTGGTCATTACCTCTGGTAAATGTGGACTGGTGAATAGATTGCCAGACACATTGAGAGATGTTAGAAACAGGGTCTGTGTTGACTCATCTGGAAACCTAAAGCATTATCATGTCATTATGCCCCTTCCCTATTAGAAATGGAGTATATGTGGGATAGATGTGGAGAAGAGAGGTAAGAAATAGGTCCTGGGCAAGGGCTGGTTACAGAATTTACACTGGTGATCTAGTTGCCATTTTACCACTATGTTTCTTTAGTCCATTGAGGAAGAATTATCTTGGTAGGAAATTTTAAGGGAAGTCTTCAGAAAGTACTCTTCCCTGCACAAGAAAGTAATTCAAAAATTTTATATTGCATCCCAGGTGTCTTACAGAATACTAATGCTACGGACCCGCAATAATTTAGAAGAAGCTGGAAGAGTGGTTATCATCATATCTCCTTCGATTCACCAATTCTAACTCCTATAGAAATGGGATGGTTGCTGGATGATGACTATACTACTGCCAAGTTCAACTTAATAGTAGCCCAAATGTAAAATACCTTTGCTAAATTCTAATATAGCCTCAGTCATATGATATGTGGCTAATCTGGAAAATATGTTCTTTTCTCTCCCTCTAAGAAAAGATAATTAAACCTAGTTCACATTCATGTGGAATAAATAAAACATATAGTCATAGTTTTGTTCCAGTGCTATGTTAGCTCTACCGACTTGGTTATAATTTAGAATAAGATATGGATTACCTACATAGTCCAAAAATATCACCAAAATGAGTCATTGATACATGAGTGAAGTAGTATATCTGGAATGCATTACAATTAGTGATAAAGTACACAAGTCGAACACATGTGTAGGAAGCCCAGATGCCCATGATACCCATCACTGTTGTACTGGTGTCTTCTTTTCACCTTGTGTCTATGGGGCTCTCTAATGACCAGATAAAAGAGGATAAGATGGATGCATGGGTGGCTGAGTTGGTTAAGTGTCTGACTCTTGATTCCAGTTCAGATCATGATCTCAGGTCATGACCTCAGGGTCCTGAGATCAGGTTCTACGTAGGGCTCCATGCTCAGCAAGGCATCTGCTTGAGATTCTCTCCCTTTCCCTCTGCCCCTCCCTCACTGACACGTGGGTGCACTCTTTCTCTGCATTTCTCTCTAAAAATAAATAAATAAATCTTTTTTAAAAAAGAGGATAAGAGATCCTTAGCTTGGTTTATTGATGGCTTGTTTCAGTATGAATGTGCAAGTCAAAACCAATAGCAATTACATTATACTATTATAATGGTTAGCCTTGAAAATAGTGACAAAGGTAAATCTTCTCGATGGGCATAACTTGAGAATATAACATATTGCATGGACAGAGTAGTAGCCCTGGAGAGAATAAAAATAGATTCATGGGTAGCAGCTGAGACTGAGAAGAAAGACTGAGAAGCTGTTTAGGATCCTGAAGGATAACACAGTGCAATATTGGGGTGGGGAAGTTCAGTATATAGGCAAATTATATATAAATATGTCACATATCAGGTTTAACTAGAATGTATCCATCTCTGAAAAGGAACCAATCCTAAGAGACACCAAAATGAGTCAGGAAAGGGGCTTTTGCAAGCCTTTGTAACTGGCAAGTGTCAGGGGAGCATAGGAGGCCCAAGAAGTGGTCACAATGGCATCCATGAAGGTAATTTCAGGGTCCAACAGCATTGACTCATATACTCTCATTCCACCAATGTGAGGATAGCTACTGCTAAGCCCAGTGTTCAATCTCCTAGACAGATTGAAATCTAATGGCAGGCCATGGCACCATTTCTTGAGGAAGCCAACAGCAGCTTGTTCTGTATGTATCTGGGTAGGTATGTATATGATATGTATATGTATATGTATATGTATATGTATATGTATTTGTTTACTACCTGCACAGCCTCAGTATATCCAAGGATTTATTTGACATATTGGCATCAGATTACACTTAAACTTGCATAAATGCAGAGGATCTACTTTAGAGAAAAAAAGATGCAGAAATGAGCTCATGGTCATGAATTCACTAATCTAGAACTTTCAGGCTTGATAGCTATTCCAAGGACGGGTCCTTTTCACTTCAATAAAAACACACCTTTGGTCATCTGAAAGGATAATTTTGACTACGAATGGCCACGACTAAGAAAGGCCATGACAAGGTCGCAGGAACAAGCTATGAGTGATCCCAAATATAATCCAATTGATTTAGTGCTTGTTACATGAATATTCAGTAAGTAGAAGACCTATTAGGAAAATGTGAGCCTTTTCTCAAACTGTGGTTTGCAACCCTCTTAGACCTTTTGTTTTTCTTCCGAAGAGGAAGAGAATTCACTTGGTAGCAAGCAACAACATATTGCATTCCAACTATTAATTGGGTATTGTGATAGTATCTGGAGAAAAACAAGTCATGAGACCTGATCTGTAATTTCTCAGAAACTAATGGGCTCATATCTTAATTTGTCAATATCTGTAGCCTATAACCTTAATTACATACTGTTCAATGACCTGCTCACTTGCTTACCTTAGTAAAATGTCTTACCTAAAGTTCTAATCCTCTAGGTGTTAATCTTTTACTTAAAATAGTTTCAAATATAATTTTCTCACTCCTGATCACAACTCACTCATACGATCCAGTAAAATAAATTATAGTGTTCTACGGCATTGATCTGACCTCTGGTCCTTTATAAATCTTACTTCTTTAATTAGCTTATAAAAAGAAATTACAATATATAGACTCATGTAATAGCATGAAGATGGAGGAATCATTTTTAACAATTCTGCAACCCAAAGGGATTTTAGAAGTGTCACTGTTATGAGTTGGGTTTAAAATTCCATAGTCTATGTTAAAATAAATAGTCTTAGGACAACATAGCCTCTGCTCTTCGTATTTCAGAATCACCAAAATTTTGTATACTACAAATGCTTAAATATGTTGGAAATGACTAAATATGTTACATTTCATATTAAAATATTGAACATTCTATTACATTTCATTCCTACAACTACCTGTCCTTTTTTACCTCTTGATCATCGCTTGTCTGTATAACTTAAACAGCTTCTCAAATCGTCTCTTATTAGATCTGTTCTTTCCCAGATGACCTTTCTATGAGCTTAGATATACTTTATGTGGCTTTACTTTTTCAGAATAACATGGTTTCTTCATGTCTACCCAGAACTTTTAAAATATTTTTCAAATAGTGTACACTTTTATTCTACAAAGGCAGTATCACATAAAATTTTATTTTTTGAAAAAGTAGATACCCCTTCTTCAGGCCATGATAGAAAATTGGTACTTGAAAAATTCTCAATGTATAATCAAATACAAAACTGAACAAAATATATAAAGTAGTTGTTTTTAGGCATTGGACAGCAGGCAGCATAATATTACAACCTCAAAAATAAATTTGAAAGTGAATAAATAACCACTAGACAATCTGTAAAGAAGTAAAAACACTGTATCAGTTTACTCTAATAAACTGTACATATACATTACATTATCCTTCAAAAATTCATCTAGTACAATATTAATAAAATATATTAATATTATATAGTATATTATATAATATTATATAGCATATTAAGTATATTATAGTATATTAAGTAGCTAGTATAATATTCATAGTATATATCCTTAGGGGCACCTGGGTGGCTCAGTTGGTTAAGCATCTGACTTCAGCTCAGGTTATGATCTCTGGGTGTTTGGGATAGAGCCCTGCATCGGACTTCCTGCTCAGCAGGGAGTCAGCTTCTCTCTCTTTCTTTCCCTCTGCCCTTGCCTACCACTCGTTCTCTCTCTCACAAATAAATAAAATCTAAAAATATAGTATTTCTCCTTAGACACATTGCTTTAAGGCATTTCTACTTTGAAAAAAAAATTTATAACATAGTTGACTATGCATTATCTGTATTTTATATGATTATAATGAAATTTATAATGAATACAAATGAATAATGAAAAATAGAAAAAAATTATTTCCAAATATTTTTATTTTAATGCCTCCAAATGAAGTTTCATAAGGACATCAGTCTTGTTTGTCTTATATTCTTCTATCCCTTATTCCAATGCCTAGTACCTTGTAGGTCCTCAATACATATACAATGAGTTTATGAATAGAAGCATACTTAAACATTTCTCCTCAAATAGATACCTAGCACAATGCTGTGGATGAAATGGTTCTTCATTTCATGGAGATGGTTCTTCATCTCCAGGAAGATACTTAATAAGTATTTTCATCAAAATCATAAATATAGGTACATATTTATATATAATTATATATATATTTACGATGCGTGTTACATATAAATGTATATGTAAATATAAAGTACCTCAGACCTCTCAAAGCTTAGATCTGCAAATGATCTTAAAATATATAGTACAGTTTTATTATTTTAAACATTTGAAGTTGTGATAGAGACAGTAAGTGACTTGGCCATGTATATTATTATTTATACTTAAGAAAACTATGTTAGTCTTTTGTTCTTTTGCAGAGTTTATGAGAAGATAAGTAACAAAAAATATTGAGTCAAGTAAAAGAAGAAGACACTAAACACATTATTATTTTAGAGAAGAAGACAGTGACAGGTGCAGATTATGCAAAATAAAAAGCGGGACAATGAATGATGTCTTTTCCTCTTATACACAGAAATGAATATATTTTACTACAGCATTCATTCAAATGTATTTTTTGATTATCCATCATGTGCTAGGAAATGCAGAAGGGACTTCGTCTGTATCTGTGAACAAGATAAACACCTCCACCTTCATGTAACTTACCTTCACCAGTGGGAAATATGCAAGTAACAAAATGGAGATACTAAATAAAATATTATGTTGAAGATGCTAAGTATCTTGAAGGACAAGATGCAAAGGAGTGAATTCAGAATATTGGAAAGAGGAGCAAGTTGCAATTATAAATAGAGTATTGTAAATAGAGTGAGATTTACTTGTACAAGGTGTGTTCAAGGATTATCGAGGAGGTCACAGAGGATGCAGGACAGAGGAATAGATCAAAAAAGGGCAAAAATATTGATATTTTACAAAGATATTTGGTACTATGTACTACATACTTTATAAAGATAACATACAGACTATCAATTCTAAGATTTGAAAACTTAAACCTGAAAGAATAAATTATTACAGTTAAGGAAATTTTGTCTGAGAGAGAAAAGAATGAAAAGTGTCATGTGCCTTGTTCAGTTGACAAATTCAAAATCAGAAGGTAAGAGAAAAAAATTCAGGTGTCTTTATTCAGATTTTGTGTAATAGAATTTCATCTCTTACAGTCTTTGGTGGTAAAATGGGATATTACAATAAGGTAGCACCTTTAGGTGCCTTTTACTTTATTTAGGGCATTAATAGTCCACAACCCAAAGCTGGTGGCAGAAGTTAGAATGTTGCTTTTTTTTTTTTTTTTTAAATCCAAATATTTAATCCCTCGTAGTACTTACAAAAGAAAGACCAATTGGATTCTTTGGCTTTGTGAAAGTGAAAGCCCTATATCCTTTTTATTTAGTAACAAGTGGCTCATCATATTTGATCTGTTGAACTATAAAAGAATAGAACTTCAATATGAACATCATACAGAACCCTTACCTTTCATTCTTTTGTTCCCTGTAGCCACTGCTTTTAGCTCTTAAAAGCACTTCTTTCACATCATTTTCTGAAGTTAGTGCCTTTACTGAAAAGGCTTTCCAACTGTCCAGGAATTTTGCAACTACTGTAAATCAGGTGACAGCTTACCACTGAAGATTTTAAAACTGATGCTTTGCTTTTAGGGTTTTTGTTTGTTTGTTTTTAATCAAGTATCCAGGATAAAATAACAACACTATCACATAACGAAAACATGAGGAAAATTATGTAAATATTTGAATATTCAGGACACAATAGTTATATTTTTGGTTCATAATTATCTATACTAAATAGCATAAAACTAGCAGCTAAATATACATAAGATTATTTCCTATTTTGCAGCTCTAATTCTTGATGCATATTTAGAATAGCTATGTCTTCTTGAAGGGTTGTTCCTTTCATCATAATATTGTATCCCTTAATGTCTCTGGTAATTCTATTTGCTCTGAAGATACTTTATTTGAAGACCTCTCCAGCTTTTTAAAAATTTATATTTGTACATTATACTTTTTTTTAATCATCATTTTAGTTTCAATTCAATTATGTTATTATATTTGAAGTAAGTTTATTTTGTGGATGGATAGTTGGGGTATGTACTAAAATTTACCCTGCTAATCTCTTTTTTTCTATTGGTGTATTTAATAAAATTACACTTCATGTAGTTATTAATACTTTAGAGCTTAAGTCTGCCATTTTATTTTTGTTTTGCTGCTTGTTCTATTCTTTGTTTCTCTGTTTTCCTTTAGCTACCTTCTTTTGCACTCCCTAACTTTTTTCAACTTTAATTTTTAAAATTTAACCACAAGCCAGTAATACCCAGAACAACCACTAAAAATCTCTACAAATAGATACACTTAAAAACACTGTCTGCTGGTGTCACTTCACTGATTCAAATGATATATAGAAACCTATGTCAATTTAGGTTTCCTCCATTATAATATAATTGTGTTAAATATTTCCTTCTAGATTCTAAAGTTACTATAGAGAATTCTGGGGGAATCTTGATATTAGAGTTCTGTTTTCTTCAGAAGTTTTACTATTTTCTCTTCATCAGTGCTCCGAAGTCTCATGATGATGAGCCTTATTGTGAGGCTTTTCTTTTGTCTTTTTTTTCTTTAAGTATACTGTAATAGGTCACCAGTGGCCCCATCTATGTGGCAGCTATGAAATACTTTTTAAAAACTAATGTCAAAAAATAAAAGCCACATATGACAAGCCCACAACTGACAACATACACAATGGCAAACAGCTGAAAGCTTTTCCTCCAAGATCAGGAGCAAGACCAGGGTACTAACTCTCATCACTTCAGTTCAACATAATACTATAAGTTAAAGTCAGAGCAATTAGGCAAGAGAAATACATAAAAGATATTGAAGTCAGAAAGGAAGAAGCTTAATTATCTTTTTAGAAAGATGACATGATCTTGTATATAGAAAACTCTAATACTCCACCAAAAAATTTAGAAGTAATAATGATGAATAATGAACTCAGTAAAGTTGTAGGACATGAAACCAAAATACAAAAATTAGTCGTTGATTTTAATGACCAAAGACCTGATTTTTCCACAAAAGACATATAAAATGGCCAACACAGAGGTATATGGAAAGATGCTCATTTCCACTAATCATCAAAGTAGTGCAAATCAACACCATAATGAGATATCAGCTCATGACTATTAGGATGGCTGTTATGTAAAAAACAAAAGATAGCAAGTGCTGGCAAGGATATGGAGAAAATGAAACTCTCCTACACTGTTGGTGCAAATGTAAATTGGTAACAGGCACTATGGAAAACTGTAGGAGGTTCATCAAAAAGTTAAAAATAGTATAGTATATAATCCCAGAATCCAACTTCTGGTTATATGTTCAAAGAAAATGAAATTGCTACCTCTCAGAGGTATCTGTACACTCATGTTCACTGACCATTACTTAAATTAGATAAGATTTAGAAATAACCTATGTGTATGTTGATAGGTAAATGGATAAATAATATTTTCTCCATGACAATGATTCAAAAACCACAAAGAAAAAGATCAAGTTAGACTGCCTCACTTAAAAGAAAAACCAACCTTCTCAGGGCACTTGGTTGGCTCAGTCCACTAAGCATCTGCCTTCTACTCAGATCATTATCCCAGAGTCCTGGGATCTGGAATTGAACCCCACAATGGGCTCTCTGCTCAGAGGGGATCCTACTCCCTCTCCCTCTTCTTTTCTCTCCCCTGCTTGTGATCTCTCTTTCTCTCTGTCAAATAAATAAATAAAATCTTCAAAATAACAACAATAAAAAACCCTCTCAGACAAAATTGAATGACAAAAAGTAAACAAAATATGCAATATATATGAGTATAGTTCAGAACTCCTATGTATTTAGCTCCTCCAGAAAAGAAACATCCACTCTTTTCTCTGAGCAGGTAGGAAACCCAGAGAATCTAGAATTTTTTTGGAAGATTTTCAACAATCCATTGGTTTCTGGTTATTTTAACATTCCCCTTTCAAGGTATTTTGGCTCTTAATAATAATGAAACTACTAAAAGTTCCTGAGGGAAAAATGACTTGATATTCAGTAAATCTCACTCTCTCATTGGGTTCATTTTTTTTTCTAATTAGCTCATTTTTTTATGCTATCATCTCCTTACAGTATACGCCTTTGAAAAATTAATGTATCATTTTGGTAGAATTAGCAGAAGTGGACTTAAAACATGTGTTCAGTTCACCATTTATAAAAGGAAAATTTGGGAGAATGTAAAAAATATAAAAACCTAAAATGAATTCTGAAACATTTAAAATAAAAACCTTAGCTTTGTCATCCTAGTTGCAAACTAGAAGCAAACCACACATCTACAAATGACCTGAAAATATCTTTACCATGACTCATTTAGAGGGGAAAAAAAAAGGTACCTCATTTCTGCAAAGAACATAATTCAATATGCACAGTTAACTTATAATTTGTGAAAATGTTACTATAAAAAAATACCTAGCTAATGAATAAAGAATATAGGTTGTGGCTATAAGGTGATTTTTTTTAAAGATTTTATTTATTTATTTGACAGACAGAAATGGGGAGGGTATGTGCTTTTGGGTAAATTGGAAGGGTAGATGAACCATGAGAGACTATGGACTCTGAAAAACAATCTGAGGGGTTTGAAGTGGCGGGGGGGTGGAAGGTTGGGGTACCAGGTGGTGGGTATTATAGAGGGCACAGCTTGCATGGAGCACTGGGTGTGGTGAAAAAATAATGAATACTGTTTTTCTGAAAATAAATAAATTGGAAAAAAAAAATCACAAGTAGGCAGAGAGGCAGGCACAGAGAGAAGGGGAGACAGGATCCCCGTCAAGCAAAGAGCCCGATGCGGGTCTCGATCCCAGGGTCCTGGGATCATGACCTGAGCCGAAGGCAGAGGCCTCAACCCACTGAGCCACACAGGCACCTCAAAGGTGATTTAAAAAAAAATAAATTTAGATTAATTGCAAAACTTTTGTTCTACCTTATCATCTTTATCATGAGAGCATTCTTTTGTGTGGAGAATCTATTTTGTGATCAAAATGGAGTTAATTACACTGACGCAAAAATTTTGAACATATGAATGTGATATGAAAATTAGATCTAACTACCTAAAATTCTTAAAGATGCATGATTCTTATGCCTTGAGATTCTGTTGTTCTAATGTGTATCTCCTTCTGTATTAGGCTTTAAAATATATATGGTCCCTCCTATGCTTCCAACCTCATGTTTGACATTATCATGTCATTTCATTGGCTGTGACATTTTTAAAATTGCTTGAACAAATTATACTCTCTTGCTTCCACTTTTTTCCTATCAAATTTGGTCCTCCCCAAATTCATTCAGTCATCACTTGACAAATTATGATATACATTTCATGATCAAGGCAGACATCATGTATATTGGGAATAAATTCTCAAGCCCCCAAAATATGTTAGGTACCCCTTCTATATATTCTAGTACAACACCGACTTCCTCTATCATGTACATATTCACAGTCTGCAAATGTCTTTTTAAATACATGTCTCAGGCAGTAAGCTATCAGAACTATAATGCACCTCTTAGTAAAATAGTTTTCATAGAGTAATCCCTCAATATACATATATGAAATACAAGAAAAGATAAGTAAATCAATTAGTAAATAGTTTTTTGTAGAAGTTTCTATCACAGTTACTAATTTTCAACACTTCTGTGGTGCCAAATACAATTCTAAGCTTTTTACATATCAGAAAAAAACTGCATGCACTTTTCAATTATTATTTCTCTACTAAAGTAAAAATATTCTAACACCTAAAATGTTAAGTATATATGGACCAAATTCAAACAGTTTTTTTGAACGTACAGTCTATGTATGTTCCTATCCAAACGTTTTCTTGGCTAAAAATATCAACAAAAAAATACATATACACCCACATTTGTAAGAGGAATCTGTTTTAGTTTGTTTCAGTATTCAGACTTAACAGCTGTAACTATTATGGGCATGGTAGCTTGCTTATACATTGTAAACTGTGCACCAACATACCCCTTACTGATCTCCATGTGCAAAGTACATCATTTGCTTTCTGGGAACTTAAGATTTCTTTCTCTGTGCTCTAGAGTAACACCTTTCATTTGTGTATTTGTTTATATTATTTCATCTATAGTCACTTAGGTACATAGATACTATATATTATTTTCTACTTTAAAGATATTATTAGCACAGAATTCTGTAGTGATTTTGGCAATAGGAAAAAAAAAAGGTTACTAAACCATTTTCCATACAAACAAATGGAAAGAATAATATTATCAAAGTATGAAACAATGATCAGTATCACAAAGAAAAACTTTTCTACGTGTGTGTTTAAGCACCTCATATAGGGGTGTGTGGGGGTACTCAGTCGGTTGAACATCTGATTCTTGATTTTGGCTCAGGTCATGATCTCGGTGTCCTGGGATCAAGCCCCACTTTGGGCTCTGTGCTCAGTGCAGAGTCTGCTTGTCCTCTTCCTCCCTCCACTTGCACTCTCTGTCTCTCTCTCTTTCTCTCTCTCTCTCTAAAATAAATAAATAAAAATATTTTTTAAAAAACTTCATATAAACAGTTCTATTTACATTCAAATTAAATTGGCCCATATCCCAACACATCCAGCAGTGTGACACGGATGTAACATAGTTGTCTGAGAGTATACCATTCCTGGAGTAAAAATAGGTCAGTAAGAACAACTGTTGAAAAAAGATATTTGTTCACTCTTTGATCCACTTTCTGTGGAAACTCAAGCCTTACTGAAATTTCAGACAAACAACAATGAGATTCCCCAAAAAAGCATTTGAGGACTGGTATTATGGTTATTCTGTATCCCCTGCCCTCTGCTTCTTCCACTACTCCATATGATCAGTAGTTCTCCTATTCTAGCTGACACTGAGCAGCTTTAACATATCCTGTGCCTTTCAAAAGTACTCTGCAATTAATGTCCCTTATAGATAAAGGTTATTGATGTCTATTGTGTTTGTGGATTCCACTGGTGTTGCAATGGCCACTAGTACTTATGTATTGACTGGTATTATCACAGCAGCTTGCCTCAAAATATACTTTATTTTTCTTGTTTTAGAAAGACTCCCTTGCTCAAGGAATATTTAGGCACAAGTGTATATAATAAAGGGAAGCATTTGTAATGGGGAGAGGGAATGATGAGAGGGAGGGAAAGGATAGAAGCTAAGTGACAGCTTATTTTTCATTTGTAGAATGAGAAGAGATAACTCTGCTATAAAATAAATTCTTATTTCTCTTAAAAATTGATATTATATCAATATGTTTCCAGGTTTTATGCTGTGGATTCAGTCTTCTCTGTTGGACCCACATGATGTCTATCAAGATACTAATGAATTTGAACTCAGAAAACCCCCAGAACATCAGACAGTACCTAAAATAAACTCTTTGTTTAACAGAATTGAATGGGGAAGAAGGTGAAAAAAAAGTGGCTGGTCTGTTCATTGTATGCAGTAGTGAAGCAGTTAGAATTTAGCAACAGAATGTATACCCAGGGCAGAAGAAAAATGGACCTTCATTTCTGCATAGGAGAAAGTCTTACGATGGGGGCTGACAAGTCAGAATAAAAGGAGAGGAGAATTGAGCAGGTTCAAGAGACAATTAGAACTAGCAAAATAGATACATTTTGCCCTCTACTTAATGTAACTATTCCTCTAAATCTTCTGAATTTCAGTAGAGGTCCAAACCCCCAAAATGCAAAATAACTGTAATTATTGTAAAAATTAAGGCATAGGAGGATCATGGTTTGGGTTTTTTTTTTTTTTTGCAGAGCAGTTATCAGCTAGTTCCTTGGTAAGAGGAGTGATTCAAAAAGAACAAACATGAGGGGCACAGGGGTGACACAGTCAGTTAGGCATCCAACTCTTGGCTTCGGCTCAGGTTGTGATCTTAGGGTACTGATACAGGGTCGTGAGATCAAGCTCGGTGTCAGGCTGTGTGTTCAATGTGGAGTCTGCTTGAGACTCTTTCTCTTCCCCTGCCCCTGGACTAAGTGATTTGGGAAAAAATGATTACAGTTTTTTGTAACTCTTGGTTGAAACCTGGTTCTCTAATGTTTGCTCCCCCAGATTAAGGAAACTTTCTCTTAAGATAGCTATGATTTACAAAAGTATGATAAAGTATTCATCTGTAAACAAATTAAAGCATTTAACTTTTCTCTTTACCTGAACCCTCTAAAATTCAAACGTCTCAGTAAGTATTCTTTATTCCACAGCAGTCATACTCATTTGCTAAGTTCAACAAGACTCTGTTCTCCTCTAACAGGACACCATTGGAAACTTGGTTAGTTTACCAAGGTTTTGACTGGAACATCATATTAGAGAGAGAAATGCATAGACTGAGATACGACCAAACAGTTTTGAGGAGTTAAGGTTGACTTTATGAAACCTGGGGCTATAAATCCCCTTGAAAATGTTGGCCTGATACAAAGTTTACAGCGGCCTCACCAGGTGAATACAGAATGTCACTTCTTGGCAGATGCAGGAACCTCAGGCTATATTGGGGACCTCGTGAACAGGAATCTACCCAAATCTACAGGTATTGCAGGCATTTCTGATGGCAAGTACTTGGCTTGACTTCTGGCCTGGAGAGGCTACTAAAAGTTCAACAGGAAGCTTCCTTATAAAAGTTTTAACAAAGCAGATTCTAAATGATCTGTATGATCAATCATTATTCTTACAATGCTTATACAAATAATTACATCATTTGTTAAAACTGGACTTGTTTTTCAAACAAATTAGTCTTATTTGGCTCTCTCTGGAAATGAGGGTTTTTATAGAGACAGTATTTCAGTAACACACCTTTATGAATGCTAAATTTTAGTTCTGACTGTCTTTGAATGTTGTTTGTCAAAGCTAGACAACTTGAGGTTAACTTCGGAGAAACTGCCACACTATCTCATATAATCTCCTTGCTTGTCATTCTGTGGGGATAACAGGACCCGACAGACATATGATTACTTGAACAACTGGGAAATGAGATAGATTCTCCAACAATTGTATAACTCAGCTATCACCTTGACCAATTTTTTTGGAAGATTTTATTTACTTATTTAACAATGAGAGACACAGAAAGAGGGAACACAAGCAGCAGGAAAAGGAAGAGGGAGAATCAGGCTTCCCACTGAACAGGGATCCCAATGCAGGGCTTGATCCCAGGACTCTGGGATCATGACCCTAGCCGAAGGCAGACCCTAAACCACTGAGCCACCCAGGCGCCACTCACATTGGCCAATTCTACTTGGCTGGAATGACAAAACCGCTCTTTCAGAGCATACCCCATAGAGATAATGGATGGCCCTGCTTTCTTCATGATTAGATTTGATGATGCACTTGGGAATGCCCTTATCTCCTGAGAGGAGTCTTCACCCACTTGCCAGTGATTCCTATTAATTAGGATATTGTTAAAGCTGGACCTCAAACAAAAAGGGCTTCTTGAGGTTTCATCCCTCATTGTCTTTTATCCTAGAAGCCACTTCTACTGACAGTACCCTTGCAAAAAAGTCTTTAACAAAGCATACAAAAGCCGTCCTGGTACAAACAGCCTCAAAGCTCATAGTGGAACTTCTAGGACTTACATTAGGACTGCAATATAAAACAAGCAAAACAGTGTGCTTGCTCAGCAGTACTCTAAATGATATTTCCCAGGCACTGGATACACTCAGCCAAGAATTAAATGAAGTCATAGAAGGACTTCACCAAAACTGCGCCACTACTGACTGTCACTATTGCTATACTATTTGGGGTGTAAGAAATTCCCTCACATGTATTGTGTTAACATTATAGTTAACTCCTGCAAGGTGTCCCAATTAATAGGGGATATTTGTGATCAATTTAATTAAATAAGATCAAGATAGTCACTGATCCATTTGAAAAAATTGGTAACTGGGGATCTTATCTAAGGGATGTGATCATAATTTTCTGCTTAGTTATTTCTTAATGGCAGAAGAAGCATTTAAGTATATGGATTTAATAGTAGAGTAACCAGAAAGGCATGGTAGCTGCTTTTTGGCTCTTGGCAGCAGAAAGTGTGGGGAGCTCCCACCCTGTGGAAAATCTGTTGCCCAGGCTGAACCAACTCCACATTCTCCTTTCCTCCATCAACAACACACATACTGGTATACTTTAACATTTTTCTATATTCTTCCTTCTTATGTTATATCTCACTAGACAATTGTATCAACTCCTTTACTTTTAATTAACCTTTCTATTACAATAACTTCCAAATCTGTCTCACTAGCATAGATAGCATTCATTTTATTCATATTCATACATCCAAATGATAATAGATACTGCCTTTCAGATGTTACTCTTGAAGCTGATATTAAATATGCCTAACATTCAGCTTGTCAATTTCTCCTGAGAAAATTTTAATAAACATGCTAAAATGCTAAGGATAATTGAACTATTGTCATTGGATTATTAAAATTTTTTGAAGAAGAGAGGGTTTGCATTCCCTCTACATTCACTTAAACTATTCATGCATTTAAATATGTTAATTGATTGTTTGCTATATGCCAGGTAATCATCTAAGTAGGGACAGAGATGCAGAATAGACACAAAGTCTGTATTTCATGGAGCTTACATTCCTATCAGCAAGAGAAAGTTCCTAGGAACAATTAAATACGGAACAAATTGTGAGACAATTAAAATTTCTAAGAATTAAAGATAAAGTGTATTAAGGATGTAGGGAGGAAAGGGACAAGGATATTTTAAGTGCAAGTGTGAGAAAAGGTCTCCTGAAATAGTAGCAGCCCTTGAAGAGAACTGAGTAAATTGAGCAAGGAAGCCACATCAAGTTTGATGGAAAGAGTAACATTTTCCTAAGCAAGCAAATTTTCCATTTAAGAGTAAAAGTACTTTGTTGTCAAGATAATTATTTTTAATTCATACTAAGAAGTACTGGGCATGTTTTCTTCTGATGGTGAAAGCCTTGTATTTAACATGAACTAGACACTGGCTCAAAAACGGAATTATCCTTACATGAAAAAAGTGAAATTTGAGACAGTTAATGAATAGTATCACTAAAAGTCAATTAAGTAGGCATTAGTTTAGCTAAGTTAAATATTCACCTTAAAAATAGCAGAGCTTTATTTTCAAAAACAGCAATAACTATAGAGGAAACCAATTGCAAATGAATCAGGTTTTAATTCTGACATAATAAGTAGCAAAATCCATTTGTCATTTTTTAAAGTATCAGATTGATGTAATTTATTTTCTGCAAATATGTCATAGACAACTATATATTAGTTGTCATATTTAATGCTGTCAATTAGAGAGATGAGATGCAAGATAACTATCTTTAGGTGAATAAATAATTATTTTGTTTTCCTATGCCTAAGAAAAAAAACGCTCACCAAATATTACTTGACGTAGTGGATAATATGACAATCCAAAGAAAATTCTTTCATAGTGAAAAATCTCAGAAAGTTTATGAAGATTGTCTCTAAAAAAACACAATGAGGATTTTCTTTTATGAAATAATAATATCCAAATAAACAAGGAAATTTGAGAATTTCAAGTACAGAGGGATTATAAATTATGTGTGATGTGAACTGATGATATTAATAATTTTTGTGTAAATCCTGAATGAATAAAGCATTTTAATCATCTGTAATAAAATCTCAAATTGTCTAGAAAAAAGTCTTGTTTTAAAATAATAAGTGTAAATATTAAGTGTAAATAAATCATAATATTTTGCATAAGGGCATATTATGTTAATAGTGTATGAAATTGCTTATTTATGCATATTATTTGTAATTTCTAGTAATCACTTATTATAAATGAGATGTGGGTAGGAGTGCCTTTCAGGCAAAACTAAATACCTCTGTCCAAATAGTTTTTATTAAAAATTTGCTTAGGAAGAGTCAATCTCTTTCTCTAAGTTAATATTTGATCTAGTCTTCTGATTACAAATGAGTCAGCATCACACCCTTACTTTATCTTTAGTACTTTGTATGTAAAACATATCTTCTCTTCATTGAAGTTAGATAACACAGATATGGATTTGACTTTACAAAATTTCTAAAATGTTCACTTTGTTTATATTTGGAAGAAGTATTTTTTAAAGTGGTATTATCGGGGCGGCTGGGTGGCTCAGTGGGTTAAAGCCTCTGCCTTTGGCTCAAGTCATGATCCCAGAGTCCTGGGATCGAGCCCCGCATGAGGCTCTCTGCTCCGCGGGGAGCCTGCTTCCTCCTCTCTCTGCCTGCCTCTCTGCTTACTTGTGATTTCTCTCTGTCAAATAAATAAATAAAATCTTAAAAAAAAATAAAGTGGTATTATCATCTATAAAATACCACCATAAACATAATTATAATTAATAATGCACTTTAAATTTTAATTACACACTGCTCTCCTGTTAAAATTAAATCTATGATCATTTAAAATGTTAATGACCTTTGAGAAATCAAGACAATATGAATATTAGTTCAGACAAGTTAGATAAAGCAGTTTTTTAAGGACTCTATGCCTTCTACCAATATTTGACCCTCTAAGCTATTATCGGCAGAAACTGTAACTAAACTGTAAACTGTAATTTCAAATTATTCTAGTGTATGGAACTTACAAGATACCATAATTTTCAAATTAAGACAATATTTTAACTTTACAGAAATGGTTGATATATAAAGAAAAAAACTCTTAGTTATATATTTAATCTAAAATACTTAGATTACATTCAACACTAAGGAACTATATTTTACTTGTTAAAGAATGCTATTTCACTATATTTTCAGGGAGTTTTGATATGAAATGAAAAAATATGTTGCCCTAAAAATGAAAAATAATATGACTTTTTCTCCAAATATATTATTTTAATACTATTTAGTACATAAAGCTTGATTTCCATAAGAATGTTTCAAAAAATTGCCCCTTAAAATAATGAAGCACTTATAAAATTTAAGTCAGATTACTGATTCTCAAAAGAAATGTAATAACATTAAAAATATATAAAATTGTGAATAAAATTTGTTTTTTTTTTTAAATATTTTATTACTTGAGAGAGAGAGCATGAGCGGGGAGAAGGTCAGAGGGAGAAGCAGACTCCCTGCAGAGCTGGGAGCCCAATGTGGAACTTGATCCCAGCACTCTGGGATCATGACCTGAGCCGAAGACAGTCGCTTAACCAACTGAGACACCCAGGCACCCATTTATGTTTATTTATAATACAAATCATCTCCAAACTATAAATTTAATAATAATTGATACAGTTTTAATGCTGGCATTAAATTTATTTCACTTGGCATTTATATTATTTTGTTTAATTCTCAAAATTTCTTGATGGTAAGATGAATTTAATTCCTCAAAATTAAGAATTAAACCTCAGTGCGCATTTTTTTACCCCTTTTCTTATAGTATATCCCAATTATAATAAACTTGGGTCAGAACAAATATCATGGCTACAAGATGTCATAATTACAGATTTATCTGGCAACTTTTATGCTATTTGGGAGCATATCATTATGTTACATGTCACTAAATGTCAATGACTGCTAATAAAATGAGATGTCCTTGTCGAGACTCTGATCATCTCCCAATAGACAGGCTTGTATCTCTAGTGTCTCGTGATGATTCCCTGATCACTTATTTTTGGCTGTGGATTGCCATGGTGAAGCTTCATGGTACAACTCTCCAGCACTTACCATAGTTCCTGGAGCATGATAGTTATTCAATGAAAACTTGACTGAATAACTGAATGAATAAGAAATAAATCAATGAATGAATGGTGTGACTATGCTAGATATATCATGTTTTTCTTTTCCTTCTTTCATATTAGCATGTCTTTGAAAAGAATTTCCTTTTTGTGTAATTTGAGGAAGCTTATAATTAAAGGATCTTAATATAAATCTAAATATATATCTAAGATTTCAGTAACAACACTATGTCTTTTTTTTCCTTCTTAATAACAACTTTACATTTTAGGGAAAAATAAATGACATATCTTTTTACTTGTTTTATCCTGGGCTATTTTTACTACAAACAAATATTGTTTCTGAAGGGATGGAGTAACAGAAAGTAGCTTTTAGGGGCACCTGGGTGGCTCGGTGGGTTAAAGCCTCTGCCTTTGGGTCAGGTCATGATCCTAGGGTCCTGGGATTGAGCCCCGCA
This sequence comes from Neogale vison, assembly GCF_020171115.1. Taxonomy (NCBI): domain Eukaryota; kingdom Metazoa; phylum Chordata; class Mammalia; order Carnivora; family Mustelidae; genus Neogale; species Neogale vison. The sequence goes on along the minus strand of NC_058095.1, from coordinate 124,296,629 downwards.
TCAGGCTCTCTGCTCAGCAGGGAGCCTGCTTCCTCCTCTCTCTCTGCCTGCCTCCCTGCCTACTTGTGATCTCTGTCTGTCAAATAAATAAATAAAATCTTAAAAAAAAAAAAAAAGAAAGTAGCTTTTATGCAACATTGGATATTCTTCAAATTAAAATAATAAGTTAAGGTTATACTTAAGAATATATGGTATTTTTTTTTCAGCAAAAAAGGAAAAAATCAATGTCTATTTTGGGAAAGTATACAAAATACAGAAGCAATATCACCTGAATAAAAACTACCAGCTTAGGAAAGAAAGAATCTTCTTGGAAAGAAAAAGCTCTTCATGATTTTAGTTCAAATTATCAAAGAACAAGGTTTCAGGGACACCTGGGTTGCTCAGTGGGCTAAAGCCTCTGCCTTCGGCTCAGGTCATGATCTTAGGGTTCTGGGATAGGGTCCTGTATCAGGCTTTCTGCTTGGTGGGGAGCCTGCTTCCTCCTCTCCCTCTCTGCCTGCCTCTCCACCTACTTGTAATCTCTGTCAAATAAATAAATAAATAAATAAATAAAATCTTAAAAAAAAAAAAAAATGGTTTCTAAAAACGCTATAAAAGTATAAATGTTTTGTTTGGAAGCAGTTTCTTCCCTCTGTGCATGCTAAACATCTTACGATGTAGCTAAGGATTAATTTCTTTTTTGTAATGTTCTCATGTGAATTAAAGAGCACATTGGAAACTGAAGCTCAGGCTTTTTATTTCCAGAAGCAAAGAACTGTGAATAAAATGATAGCATTTGGACCCTTTAGATCCCTCCAGACAAACTTCCTCCAACACCCCGGTATTCTGAGAATTTGTAATTGGTGTTTGACCATATATAAGTTTAAAGAATCAGCATCAAGGGTCCAAAAAATAACACTGACATACCTAATATCCACATTTGCAAATACATATTTCACTATTTGTTTCACTTCCAAATTTTCAAGTAACACTTAAAAAATGTAAAATTGGTGACATTTGTTAATTTGTTCATTTAAAATTTGTATAATATTTTATACTTTTAAATTAATTTATTCAAAGACCACTAATTACTAATAAATAGAAGTAGAAATAGATTTTGAATGGGTCCTTCTCATGTCCATGTCCCCAATTCTAAATGAATTCTAAATAGCAAAACTGTAAACTATTATAAGGTATAAGTTAAAGTGATATTCAATATTGAAATTCGTATCTATTTTTTTTCTAAGATTTTATTTATTTACTTGCCAGAGAGAGAGATCACAAGTAGGCCGAGAGGCAGGCAGAGAGAGAGAGGGAAGCAGGTTCCCTGCTGAGCAGAGAGCAGGATGCAGGGCTCGATCCCAGGACCCTGAGATCATGACCTGAGCTGAAGGCAGAAGCTTAACCCACTGAGCCACCCAGGCACCCCTCATATCTATTTTCATTTATTACATCATACAAATAAGGACATAAAAGTATAATTTTTAACCATGTTAACAAGGTAAATTTTGGTACTTGCTCACTCAATCTAGACAGTATTTGGTAATTTTGGAGAAAGAGAGAAAAGAGGAGAAACTGGTAAGAGAGGTGAGAAATAGAAAAACCCAATAATGTATCTAATATCCATAGGAAAATTATTTTTAAAGAGTAATTATTAGTTTGCAAGACATAGAAACACAATAATTATTATTTTTTAATATTTTGAGAGAAAGAGAGAGTGAGAGAGAGCGCAGAAGGGGCACAGGGAGAGGGAGAGAGAATCTCAAATAGACTCCACACTCAGCAGTATAGAGCCCAACACAGAGTTCAATCTCACCACCCTGAGATAATAACCTGAGCTGAAATGAAGTGTTGGTCATTTAACCAACTGAGTCACCCAGGTGCTCCTGGAAATGTCATTATTAAAGTGAAAATTAAAATGTGGATTTATATAAAAGGATAAAAGAGGAATCTCTTGGAGATGGAAGGAAATAGTTCATTCTGAGCTGGAGAGTCACTATGAAACTTTTCTTTCTTTTGCTCCTCCCTTTCTCTCCTTAGTTACTTGTCTATTTCCAAGTGACAATATTCAATCTCTCTTCCTCTGGAAACTAATTTTTTTGCTCATTTGATGGCTTAAACAAAGTCTATTACGATCACACCTAACTGGAGATCTCAGACCATGGAATTTGGTTATCTTCTGGCTTGGTACTGAAGAGTTAATTGTCTTTTTACACACATTCAGAACTTTTATGATACTGACTTCAGTTGTTCTAAACTGTGCCAAATAATCAGCCAGCTTTTCATGAGCTTTTCAAAGCTTTTACAGATTTCCTATCCTAAGTCTGTGTGCAAGGCTTGTTCTCTAAGAAAAAAAAAAGTGTGTGAGTGAACAAAATTTTTAACACCTCTAGTATCTTAAAATCTCTTAGGTTGGCTTGAAGTTATAAATTGCTTTCATTTCACAACTGTTATATAAAAACTGTTTTTTTGCAAGAGAAACAGAAATGAACTATTGGGACTTCATCAAGATAAAAACGCTTTTGCACAGCAAAGGAAATAGTCAACAAAACTTAAAGGCAACCTTCGGAACAGAAGAAGATATTTGCAAATATCTTATCATATAAAGTGCTAGTATCCAAAATCTATACAAAACTTATCAAACTCAACACCCAAAAAACAAAACAAAACAAAAATCCAGTCAAGAAATGAGCAGAAGACACGAACAGACATTTTTCCAAAGAGAACATACAAATGGTCAGCAGACACATGAAAAATGCTCAACTTCACTTGACATCAGGGAAATACAAATCAATACCACAATGAGATACCACCTCATACCAGTCAGAATAGCTAAAATTAACAATGCAGGAAACAACAGGTGTTGGTGAGGATGCAGAGAAAAGCAAACCTTCTTGCACTGTTGGTGGGAATGCAAACTTGTGCAGCCATTCTGGAAAACAGTATGGAGGTACCTCAAAAGGTTAAAAATAGAGCTACCCCACAACCCGGCATTTGTAATAGTAGGTATTTATCAAAAGATATAAGCATAGTAATCTGAAAGGGCACCTGCCCCCACCCACTGTTGATAGCAGCAATGTCCATAATAGCCAAAAAAATGGAAAGAGCCCAGATATCCAGCAACAGATGAACAGGTAGGATGTGGTATATTTGTGTGTGTGTGTGTGTGTGTGTGTGTGTGTGTGTATGTAATGGAATATTACTCAGCCATCAAAAAAGAGTGAAATATTGTCTTTTGCGACAATGTGGATGGAGCTAGAGAGTATTATGCTAAACAAAATAAGCCAATCATAAAAGAAAAATACCATATGATTTCACTCATATGTGGAATTTAAGAAAAAAAATAGATGAACACAGGGAAAGAGAAGGAAAAATTAAAAAGATGAAAATAGAGAGAGAGGCAAAACATAAGAGACACTGAACTCCAGGAAACAAACCGGGGGTCATCAGAGGGGAGGTGGGTGAATTGGGTGATGGGTATTAAAGAGGGCACTTGATATAAGGAGTACTGTGTGTTATTTACAACTGAGGAATCTAAATTCTAATGCTGAAACTAAATAATACAGTATATGTTAACTAAATTGAATTTAAATAATTTAAAAAGCCCGTTTTTTTCCTCAATTGGTTAATCACATCAAAAATAGTTTAAATATTTTGAAAAAGTCTATCAATTTATCTGCTAATGTATATGCTCGTATACCTTCACTGATTTTATATCATCTCCTATAAATTGTTGATAGTTTTATTTTAACTTCCGACCTAGACTCTCATTCTCTAGCTCTCTCTAGTTCTAATTGACAGGTATAAAATGGAGTTAGTTCTGCTCATTGGTACAATCTCATCAAGAAAACTGCAGGAAATGTTAAATTTTATACTTTGCAAATAAGAAAACTGGAAAACAATTTTATAGAAACAACTTACTAAGCATGAATACCCCACTTTTGCAAAGTCTCATATTTTTAAAATATTACCCCAATTTTTCATATGAATTGCTGAATTAATTGGCCTGGAATAAGTAACTAATAACTAATTAGTAAATAATTATTAATAACAAAGAAGTAATAATTAATTGATCTGATATTACAACTTCTAGACTTTTCAAATGCATAAATCAAACTATTAGTTATTTCAAGAGATTTCCACCTTATTAATGGTTTTTTTTTCATTTTGAAATAAGGAAATATAATATGTTCCATAGTATAGTCTGCAAGTTAGAGATACAAGCCCCTGTTTCTTCATACTATTAAGAACTATAATTCAAATAGTTGCTGTCAGTGAATAAAAGTTGTACAAATTATCTGGACCAAATGGGAAAATTGCATCTTGTAAAAATAGAAGCAAAGTAAATATATAATATAATAGGTTCACCAGCATGAAATAAATGACATTTAACATTGCATCAAATTTAGGTATTCATTGACCTTCTGTTTAGCTTAGTTATCAGCATGAATATGTATTCAGTTAAATATGTTGAACGTGCCAAACTACAATGAATACTTTCTCATGATAATAAAATCACAAATGAGAATTTATAGAACAATAGTGCCGAGAAATGGAATTGTGTCAATACAAGTAATTCGCATTAGGAGGTGACTTTCCCTAGAGATTTACTACTTATTCTCCTCAGACGATGAATTAGAAAGATTTAGTTACCTTCATCAGGAAGCTATAAACTCAAGGGAATAACTTTCATTATGAACAAATGTTTGAAAATTTGTTATTCATTATTGAAAATTAAAGACTAAGTAGATTCATTAAGGACATTAATTACATACACAATTAACTTGTTTTGGAATTGCTTTAGATGGTTTCAATAAAATAATTTTAATGAATATGTGGATGCTGCTGCATTTCTAAACACAATATGCTAGCATGGTCATTTATTGAATGTTAGAGGAAATATATGAAGCTAGAAGAAATACCTAATTTATATGGGAATTTTGTATCTTAATAAATTATCTTAAATCCAAATGTGGATGTTGCTATTTGAAACATGTGATGTTGGTATGGTCATTAATACTGGAGGGAGTTTATGATATTAAAATGAAATATTCATTGGAATATCTGGAACTATTTGCAATTATAGTTTCAAAATATTTGAACAATTATGGAGGTCAATTTCTAATCTAAATTTTATAATGTATTGAGAAATTTGCTTGTTTGACAAACAGATTGCACCCAGTGAAGTAAATGACATCTATTTTTAAAAAGGTATGGAGGTGTCTGGGTCGCTCCATTGGTTAAGTGACTGCCTTTGGCTCAGGTCATGATCCTGGAGTCCCAGGATCGAGTCCCGCATTGGGCTCCCTGCTCAGCAGGGAGTCTGCTTCTCCCTCTGACTCTCTCTCTCTCTCAAGTACATAAATTAAAAGAAAATCTTAAAAAAAAAAAAGGTATGTTTCTCACTTACTGTGTCTGTCTAGGAGATATGAAATCTGACTGCTGATGTATTTCATCACAAGTAATTCTAACTAGCTGGAGCTTACACAGAGCATCCTTGTTCAGTAAACAATGGAATAGTCCTAACCTCCCACATGTAAGTCTATGGATTCACCTTTGGTCAATACAGAGTTGCAGTTTTGAATCCAGAAAGAGCATAAATACCACAAACTCCACCTTAAAACACTTCATCATTAGGGAACAACACAATGATTTTTTTCCCTCCAGCATGATTTATCTTTCTTGGATTTGTATTAGATTCAGCATTCTATGTAGCAAGGTTTGTCTTATTCTTTGACAAAATGTCCATTTTTTCCAAGTTATTCTTTTCACATCTCATGTGTATAAGACTATGGCTAAGTGATTTTGTATTCTGGAATATAGACACTGGAACAGCTATTCCTTAGGGAACTATGTGAGGTGATCATGGGCTAATGAGAGATATGTAGACAAACTTACTAATTCCTGGTTCATTGGTAATATGATGTCAAGACTTCTGTTGCTTGAATTCAAAGGTATATGATCTAGAATTTTTTTTTAAGACGTTATTTATTGATTTGACAGAGAGAGAGATCACAAGTAGGCAGAGAGGCAGGCAGAGAGGGAGGGGGAAGCAGGCTCCCTCTGAGCAGAGGCCTGATGCAGGGCTCCATCCCGAGGACCCTGAGATCATGACCTAAGCCAAAGGCAGAGGGTTAACCCACTGAGCCACCCAGGCACCCCTAGAATATGCCTTTTTTGTGTACTAATATCCTTCAAGCCTGTAACTGAACCCCTGAGATCTGAGCATTTTATGTCAAAGAAAGATAAAACCAAAGAAAAGTGTAAGTCTAGAAGAAAAAAACAGATTTATATATTCCTATGGGCTAGAACAACATTTGCCTTAGATTCTCCATCTCAACCTGATAAAGGGAGGTATGATATTCCAGTAAGAAATAGTTCAAGTCCTTAACATTCCAGATGGTAGGGGGGAAAAGAGTAGTCAAGCAATATTAAAGAAAGCCAGATGCAGATAAGCAGATAGGATGTTCTAAGTACTTTTGGCCTTCATCTGTTATATCAACATTTATTTTCCTGGCTGGTAATGAGAAGAAAGCAAAGAGGACAGAACAGAAAAACTTTCATGAGACAGTTCAATGAGTAGAGTATTTGGTGTAGATTCATCAGTTCTAGCAAAACCTTGAAAGTACACTGTTAGCAGATTTAAAAGACGAATGAATCAGAATTCAAATTATAATCTGTGATATTGTTCTCTGATAAGCATATGAGAGCAAATATAGTTTTCTGAAGAGCTTTCATACACTAGGTTACACGATAAACTATATGAGCATATCTTATAAAATGATATAATCATCACTGTATTAAAAAAGCCTTTTGATGCAAAGGTGAACATAATCTACCCCTCTATATTTGACTCCAGAAGAATAACTAATTCTTCACACCTTGTAAATCTGATCGATTTAATTTAATAACAAACTTAAATTTAAATTAAATTTAATTTTTTAGAGCACATATGCCCTAATAAAATAAGTAGGGCTACAAATCTGGTAAAATAGTTCAATGATTTTTAGAATTAAGGTTAATAGTAAAAAGTCTAAATATGAAATATTTTGGGGGTGGGACTGACCACGAAAGTTATTTCAGAAACTGAAATTCAATGAGTTCAAGTATTAAAAAGTGGGGTCTGTTTTCTGCAATTCAAGATGAAGTTAGTTATATAATATCATGAATGATTCCTAATAACATTTGAGATTAAGATTTGCATTACATGATCTTCAAATTGGGTAGTTAGTAGATAATGCTTCAAAATACAATTTGATACACATATAAAAATGGGGTTTATAATATTCACTGATAGAAAGGAGAAAAGTAAATATTCAATATTCAATCAGGAAGTCATTATTCTTTGAAAACTGATGTCCAAGAAGATAAAAATTTCTTTCTGTTAAGGTGAAAATAAAATTTTTGAAGCCTTTCTTTGGCCAAGTACTATAGTATCTCACAAAGTCAAAGACTCGTACATTCTTACCCCCATCATGCTGTAACAAACTACTGGCCTCTGATTGAACCCCCCCCCATTATCATTAAAGCAGTATTCTCCAAAACCTCCTTTTAAATTAAACATTCAGTTTGAGATAATTGTAGATTCACATTAAGTTTTAAGAAATAACACAGAGATTTCCCTTGTCCTCATAACCCAGTTTTTCCCAATGGTAACATCTTGTAAAATTATGGTACAATATCACAGCAAGGGTGCTGACATTGACACAGGCAATGCACATCATATTTATCACTACAAGGATCATTTATCTGGAACACTGGCACTTTTATGGAAACTCCCACTTCCACTTTGCAAATATTTCAGTAATTGGGTCTCCAACAGACAATTTTTCTTTCCTATAGGTCCAGCTGCTTCAGAATAATATAGATCACAAAACCTTAGAGTCCTTCCTCTTGTAAATGATTCCATAGCTTTGATTCTTTCATTATAAACAGAGTTAATTGATCAGAAACTGTATTTTGTGATAAAAAAAATACAGTGATGTTGGCAGAAATATGAGGCAAGAAAATAAATCCAACTATGTGCAGTTTTCAGCTAGGTCTGTCCTAGCTTCCTCATGATGAAAGAGCTGTGAGTAGAAGTAAAGCTGAATGAAATATAGTTTAAGTAAATTAGACACTTTTCCCCTGAAGTTAAAATAGACCAAGATATTTAGAGTAGTCCTTTTGCTACAAGAATCTGAGACTCTTTATAAGAATGTTTTCAACCATCATTTGCCTTCAGTTTGTAGCCTCATAGTCTTAGAAAGGCTATTCCACTTCCACATTACATCTGTCTTCCAGAACAGAAGTTCAAAATGGTACATACCAGTCAGCTGTGTGATTTTTTTTAAGATATTATTTATTTATTTGACAGAGAAAGACATGGGGAGAGAGGAAACACAAGCAGGGGGAGTGGGTGAGGGAGAAGCAGGCTTCCAGCCAAGCAAGCAGGGAGCATGATGCAGGGCTAGATCCCAGGACCCTGGGAGATGAAGGCAGATGCTTAATGACTGAACCACCCAGATGCCCCAACTGTGTGATATTTAAGAGAGGATTCTTTTTTTTTTTTTTTTTTTTTTTTAGATTTTATTTGTTTATTTGACAGGTAGAGATTACAAGTAGGCTGAGAGGCAGGCAGAGAGAGAGGAGGAAGCAGGCTCCCTGCTGAGCAGAGAGCCCGATGCGGGGCTCAATCCAGGACCCTGGGATCATGACCTGAGCCGAAGGCAGAGGCTCCAACCCACTGAGCCACCCAGGTGCCCCTTAAGAGAGGATTCTTAAAAGCTTCATCCAGTGAGTTTTACTTCTATATCATTGGTGTAACTGTGTTACCTGGCTATCCTTAGCTACAAAGAAGCTGAGAGATAGGTTTTATTTTTTAAGTTGGATACATTGTTGTCTTTTTAGAAATTAAGTTTCTTCCCTAGAGAAGGAGAAAATACATTTTAGGGGATTATCTGTGAAGACCACATGGGTCTAGTACATTCATCTGCCATTGCACATACATTGGTATATACATCCTTATTTCAATTTCATTCATTCTTATGGACAACCATTGTCACTTCCGTGAATGTTTGTGAGAAATAGAAGATGAATACCCTGGGGTGGGGGGAGGGAGGGGGTGGCTGGGTGATGGACACTGGGGAGGATATGTGATATGGTGAGTGTTGTGAACTGTGTAAGACTAATGATTCACAGACCTGTACCCATAAAACAAATAATACATTATATGTTAATTTTTTTAAAAGATGAATACCCTGATCTACCACAAAATGGTGCACTCAGTAGCCATAAAAGTTTTACAATAGTAATTTGAGTCAATAGCAGAGTGCAAAATTATTCTGAATGAGAACCAACCCTAACCACTATATCAAATGGGTTTAAAATTGGCTTTTGCTGCTGATTTTTGCAGATAACATTTCTAAATGAATTCATCTGAAAATTACAAAGCAAAAACGTGCTTATGTGCAAAACATAGTGCTGTAATGTTATTTCAACAACTACATTTTGAATTATTTAACTAATGTAAAGTTGTTTACACACTTCTGAGGTTGTGTGTTATAGAAGCGTATTTTCCATTTGTATACAAATTTGTGGCAGATATATTTTCTGTCGAGATCAAACTAGAGTTACAGTACTGCTTTTTTTGAATTTATTTAAGTGTAAAGGGAATTTCCATATTTCAAAATCTATTTAACTGTACAGTTGAAGATCTTCCACCTGACCTTCATTTGGGAGTTATTATTCTGCAGTATAATGATATGCTAAAAGGCAAAAATACCAAGAGAAAAACCCAATAAAATACTATAAATGCCTTCCAAGTTTTGCATATGCTTGATTAAAATAATATGCTTGTGGACTGATATTAGTATTTGGCAGCATCTCTGTGTTAAAAGATATTTCAAAGATGAAATATGTAAAGTATCATTATAGATGAGTATTAACAGTAGGTAAAGTCAGCTATGAATACCGCTTAAGTAAAATGTTACTCCCCAATAAAGAATTCCATTGTTGTTATTAGTGGACCTATACTATAAAAGAAGTCTACTCAATTATTATTGTACTTTGGTTTTTGCCAATAAAAAATCTGTGAAAATGTGTCATCTCCCTTCTTATGGAAGCACCTACATAACTCCTTCAATTTTGTCTCTTAGCCATGTAAGGACCTATTTTATATTTTTATATTTTAGCCAGAGGCTTCCACTGAGGTTAAACAATAACCTTGTTGTTTAACCCTTAAACTGTTCCTGCTCCCCTTCCCCCAGGGGACTTACTTAAAAACAAGTCCCGGAAACCAGCTTCAGGTAACAAAGCACAGATACAAGGATGGGTCAGGATAGGTGGAGACATCTGATCAGTGGGGGGTTGCATACTGTCTCCCTAGCTACCAAGGAGTATGGGCCCCGCCCTTTGGGAGACTTTTGGGTGCCAATCATAACCAAGGTGATAGGCTGGGTCAATTGTCTACTATAGGGTAAACTGTAATTCAATTGTTCACCTAGCATCACTGTGCAGCTTTCTCTGTGTGTTACAATTTCATTGGCCACCTGTGCGTGGCCAGGCCCAACCGCATGGCCTTTGCCCTTAAAAGCTAGTCCCTAAAGGAGAGCGGGAGGGATTGCCCTCCCTGTAAGAGGCGCAGCCCTGGCCGGTCAGTTTCAATTCTTGATGCTTGGCACGAAATAAATCTTTGCTTGACCTTCGCCTTAGATCAGTCTCGCTCCTTTAATCAGGGACCCATTATTGGGACATAACAAGCCAAAACCTAGAATTTTTGCATCCTGATCCTTTAGAGAAAACAAACAAACATTGATCCTTCCTTTGTTATTAACTGCTTATCATAAATTATCAACTCAAATATTCCTTATTAGGAAAAATTTACCTGACCTTCTACTTAGGTTCAAACAACTATGATCTTTCAGAGCAATTTGCCTTTATAATTTGTGTGCCTTTTGAACATTGTGTCAGAAATAGAATAAAATCTAAACATGTCCCATTGCCTCTATGACTTTTGATTAACTGATTTTTTTTCCCTACTTTCCTGAACCTAATTTTGTACTATTGGACAACTTATACTCTACAACTTCCACATTACTCTTTCATCTTTACTTTAAACCCTAACTCATCATTGCCTTAAGGTCTTTGCCCTGGATAAATTTTTTCTGTCTGAATCATTTATCTTCCTGTTTTTCAATGATCTGGCTCTTTCTCATAATTTCAATATCAGGAGTAATACTCACTCTTCAGAAAGACCTTCCCCAAGAACCATACCCAATGTTGCCCATTCCAGCAGTCTCAGCAAATAATATCTCTGTATTTAAGTATTCTTCAAAAATAGTAATTGCTATATAAAATAAATTTATTTATTTGTATATTTATCAAGACTTGGTCTCCCATTTTCCCAAAGAACCACTTCATAAGGGCACAACAATTTTTCAGTTAATGGATGAATTAATGTGTCTCTCTGCAGATTATACTTTCTGAGTGCAGAGACTATTACATGCTCTTAGTACAGTGATTAATACATATTTAATAATGTAAATTAAATGATTGGTTATGTTATATTTGCTGCTAAAACTTGCAAGTCAGAAAAAAAGAAGCTAACGTTTCTATACTTAAAAGGTTAAACACATTCACCTTGAATTTATTCACAGTACTCATTTATCATGTACTCTTTCAAGATTCTTCTGTCCTTTGGTTTTTGTTTCCTCTTTAATTCATTTTATTTATTAATTCTGTTTAATCCACCATAAATATGATAGGAAGATAGCAATAGGTCCTGAAAATAACCCTGTACAAAAATAGACTTTTGATTTTAATTGCCTGTTACTGGAGAGTCAAATCTACTTTTGTAAATCTATAACCTGAGGTTAGTGATTCTGCTCTATTTGAACTTAGCTAGGCTTTTCATAATGAGTAGAGTTATAACTGCTATTTTGCTTTTAATTTAGCTACCTCACTCTTGTCCTTATTGACCTTCACCCATGCTTTTAACTAACCATTTATCTAACCTGTCAAGATCATGACAAATGTCCCCAGAGTTTGCTGTGATTGAATGTGAAATTTCTGCAATAGGAACAATCCCCTCAGCAAGTGTTAAGAGAGACACCAGGAAGCTCCAACCCTTAAATTCGAATCTACTTGGTTTTCCCATTAATCTGGAAAGCCTAAAATTAAAACAAAAACCAAAAAAAAAAAAAAAAAAAGAAAGAAAGAAAACCCCAAAAACAAAAGCAAAAGAACAACATGCCACCTTTATACATGTAGACACACAGGATGTGCCAATATATTAAGTATCTAGCAATGTGTATCCAACCAAAATAATAGTAATAATAATAATAAAAACAACAACAACAAGTAGGGAAAGAAACTGCAGATCACTCATTGCTTCAGAAAGCAAATACAATATTTTATGATATGCAGACTTATAGTTTAAAGATACATATATTGCTTTCAAGCAAATAAAAATAAAACTAGAAGAACTGTTTTTTATAAATCATAGACATTAAAAATGTAGCTTTCCTACTGATTTTCAAATTAAAGTATATATATAAATATTACTGTAAAATATCTTTTAATATTACCTTTCTTTTATGTTGAGTTTATTTAAAAAAATAAAACAGTGATACTTACAAATATGGATTTAGGGTGTCCACCGATGATAGAAACTTTGATTTTACTGTTTGTAAAATATTGGTTCCCCCAAAATAAAATCAGCTAAAAGAAAACATGTAAAATTAAAATGAACATGTGACTACCATAGAAGTTTTGCATAATTTCACTCGAAGCAAAAACACTTCCACTAATTGCATTCTATATGGTCTTAACATGTTAAATGATAAAAATCTTGGGATAATGATTAAATGCATGCAATTTGTGCAGTTTCCTAGGCTTTTTTTTTTTTTTAAACCAGCTGTGACCAAAAAGGAAAACAACTTACTAAATAGTTATCAAAACCTATTCCATTTTGGTGTTAAACATTAGATGTAACTTAGAGGCAGGAAAATGACATAGTCCAAATCATATTTGCAATGTATAGTTTTTTGGGTTTTTTGTTTGTTTTAAAGATTTTATTTATTTATTTGTCAGAGAGAGCACACAAGTGAGTACAAGCACACGGAGCACAGGCAGAGGGAGAGAAAGAAGCAGAGAGCTTGATGTGGGACTGGGTTCATGACCTGAGCAGAAGGCAGATGCCTAACCAACTGAGCCACCCAGGTGTCCCTGCACTGTATAGTTTTCTTAGAAGTTTTATTTTAGGAGATGCAGAACAAGCTATGAACTTTTATATATTGATTTTATATATCGATTTTATATTTCGGTTTATATATTGATTTTAGACAACTCAGTATCAAAAACCAACTTTTCAAATATTCACTGTATGATATTAGGCAAATTACTTGACAATATGTGCCTCAGTTTCCTCGATATCAAAATAACAATAATAATTAAATTATCCTTAGTGTTACTGTAAAGAATAAATGAATAAACTAATGAGTCATACATAATAAACAGTTCAAAATAGTGATTATTTTAAGGTCTTATCAGTTTAATTCAGCAATTGACAATTTTTCCTACTTCAACTTGCTAAGTTTCAGATACATAAATGTGATTTTCAATTGATGTCTTCTAATTTGATCAGAAAAATTTGACTTCATTCTCCTGTGAGAAATAAATGATGTACACAAATGAAAAACAGATTGGAATTACTATCAGCTCCAACAGTGACACACAGAGCCACCTTGTGGAATTCTTGGCCATGTACTAAAGAAAGATGTCTAGATATAAAATGGGTTCAATCTAATAAAATGTAAAAGCACTACAGACAATTATTTGAAGTGAATTATAAAAAATTCTCTTGATGATAATCCCCTCTATCAAAGACTATCATTAATGTGAAGGAAAAATATGAAAGTCAAATGTACTTTTCTTCTCCGCATCCTTGCATTTCCCCAAAGCCACCCACCACTGTTAACAAAGGCTTGAGTTAACAGCTTTGGGTTATCATCATTGCAGTCCAGTTATTTCCTAACCCACCGAGTTGCTAAAAATTGTGTCATTTGGAAACAACAACAAAGGAAACCATCTATAACATTCGAAATGTGAAAGATGACATCCTGAGATGTTGCTATTGTGAAAAAATAAAATATTTATAGCATACGGTTTCTAGTCAGTTACAAAGCACAAAATGATAAAGACATGCCAGTTTACTGGGCTGGCAGGGCTGCTCTGCCTTTAGGGATGACCAAGACAGTATTAATGTTCCCCTCAGTTTGATGAATTTTAGACAGGCTTCATCCTATCTCCAGGTCACTGAACTCCCTTTTTTTAGATCATTTACTTTAGAATGCTTGCAATTGTAAATTATTTCTCTGCCCCTTTCAGATGTAAATCTCCTCCAGTTTCTTGCCTGTTTTACCATCCAGGAAGATTTTTCTGAAGTACCTGGGAGCCAACCTTTTGAAATGTAAGAGTTAATGCTCCCATCTCCCAGTATCTAAGGTAGGACTGCCTTGGGTCAAGTTGTAAAACTACTTCCTATCATGAACATATGGGAAAGTTTACTTTTCCTTTGGGTCAAGCCAATTATCAAACACAGATGGTCTATGATTGCCCCACCCCAGCTCTTAAAAACTTTCCAGCCCTTGTTTTAGTAGAGTTGACCTTATCTGAATTCTGGCCTATTTCCCCTCTTGCTAAAACATTGAATAAAGTCTCTTGCACCTGTTTATCTTTGCCCAGTACAATATTCACTGAGTATAAAAATTAAGAATCAACATTGCTTTTTTAACAATAAGAAGGGGCTTCTTTTTGTAACTTTGTGACTACTTGAGACAAAATTTTTGGTTCATCAGTATGTTCTGTAACAGTGCATTCTTTTCCTTTCCTTTTACAGTCTCTCTTGACAAATATTAAAGTAGTTGAGAATAACTAGACTTTCAGAGCCAATGTTATCAGAGTCTATTTTCCTGAAATGTATTGGAAATTCTGACTGGGACATTTCTCTGCACACCAGTATCACTAAGTAGTCAAAATTCTCATGAGCATTTGCAGCTGTCTTTCTTTCTTTTTCTTAACAAATCTATTGAGCTATCTTTCACATTTAAAGATTATATACATTTAAAGATCTAAAAGTTGATGTTTAGATATGTGTATATATTACATATTGTCATGATCAAGCCAGACAACTTATATGTCACCTTATATATAGTTAAAATTTTGTGCGTTTTTGTGTGTAAGACAGACATTCTCTTGATGTGATAAACTCTTTAGTTTTAATCCTGTGCCTTCAAATATGTCCATGATATAAATATGCATATTGCTTGGACTTTCTGAAATCAGAAATGAGCCCCATATACAGTCAATATGTTACACTGAAATCACAAAATCCAGGTGTGCAATAAATATAACTTTCCTTATTCTCCCTTACCAGATTTCATTTCTGTCTCTAGCACTTATTTTTTCAAGTGAAAAGAATTTATTCCATCCTACTGTAAAATTTCTTTGTCACATCAGATTTTTTCCCAATTTTGAATTTAGCTTCTGGTAATTCCATCTTTTTATTTATTTTGTGGCTGACACTACATGTGGGCAGAGCAGGTGAGGACTTTCCTTTTGCAATGCTGTGACAACACTGGACTCTATTCTCTATGCCATGCCATTTATTTCTCCATACTGATCCACTTGGTCTTAAGAGTCATCAACAGCCAAATCATTTAATCATTCCTTTGTTTGCAATGTTTTATTCATTCAACAAATTTTTATTAACCCTTCTTTCTTGGGATGAGACAGTACACAAATAACATTATCTCTGGCATCATGGTGCTTATATTTTCACATTGAAAGAGAGGAAATCAGCATAATGGAAGTATGTTAGCTATATGCATAATAGAGGAAAAGAAAGCAAAGAAGGAGAAGTAAGAGGTTAATGGCTACGATTTTAAATAGGATGATAAAGGAAGGTATCAATGATAAGATACTATTGACCAAAAACTGACTGTGATGAGGGACTGAGCCATGTTCACATTGTAAGGAAGAGCACTGTAGATAGGAAAAAACAAACAAACAACAAAACACCAAGTAGAATAGTCCTAAGGAAGGAGTAAAGGAGTGGGTCCTGAGAAGAGCAAGACTGAGTGAGTAAACACCAGGATCTAAGGTTAGAGAAGTGTAAATAATGAGTGAGGGTGCATTTCATAGCATTATGATGATCTTGAATTTCACTCTGAGTGAGTCAAAAAGTTATTGGACTGTTGAACAGAGAGGTAACATGATGTAACATAATTTGAAAGATACTGGCAGCTGAACTAAGAATAGACTTCAGTAGTTAGATGTGCTGAAAATAAAATTAGGGAGTGCTTACAGTAGCCTAGGAAAGACACAATACCAGCTGGGGTGGGGTGCAGACGGTAGAGATGGATGGAAGCAGTCCGACTCTAGACAGACTGCAGAAAAAAGAGCCAGCAGCTTTCTTGATAAATTGCAGTATAATGTGAGAAAAAGTAACATACACTAAGATGTGGGCCTGAACAATAGGAACAATGGGGTGATCACTAACTTAACTGAGAAAGACTGTAAGAGGCACAGACTTCAGAGGTGATCCAGGAGATCCAACTGGCATGTTGGATGCCTAGTAGGCATCTGTGAGGTGACGTTGAGCAGGCAGTTTGCTTAGGATTCTGGATTCAAAGGAAATATCAAATCTAAAGATGTAACTTTATTATCCTTCTCAAACCATAGTCTTTTGTTCAAATCTAAAAGAGAAAAAGTAGTTTCTCCATCCTCATGCACTCCATCAAATATATTTTTTCAAGGCATAAACAGTTTCATCAGAATATTGACTTTATTAAAATTCAATATAAGTTCTTATTAAGAAAAAATGTATTTTATAATACTTCCTTTGGACAGTATACACTAAGAGTTTAATTGTGACAGCCATCCTATTAAATATCAGGAAACATAAGGATGTCATTTTTGTTCTAGTATAGGCCTTGAAAAAATAAAGAGGTTTAACCAATGTAAAAGGAATGAAAAATGAACATTAAACAGAAACAAGTAATCACAACGAGAGTTCATGAAGGTGAGTGGTTATACATAAATATATAGGATATCAATAAGTTGTATAAATAACCAATACTTGGGGTGCCTGGGTGGCTCAGTGGGTTCAAGCCTCTGCCTTCAGCTCGGGTCATGATCCCAGGGTCCTGGGATCCACCCCGCATCCAGCTCTCTGCTCAGCAGGGAGCCTGCTTCCCCTTCTCTCTCTGCCTGCCTCTCTGCCTGCTTGTGATCTCTGTCAAATAAATAAAGATCTTTAAAAAAAAAATAACCAATACTCAATTATAAAATATAATTTAAAAATCAACAATAGACAGACAAGAGAATGTGGCAAGTGTATGCCAGATTCCCAGCATATATATTCTAAAATTTTTCAAAAGGAACAAGCACTTATATTAATAGAGGTCTATGATACTATTTAACATGTGATCTTACTACATCAAATGTTAATAATTTCTAAATGAATGGATGCATAAAACAATTAAAATCAAACTCTCTAAAATCAATGATGGGGGTGAAAAGTTCTTCTAGATGTAATTATGACATAGTGCTAATTCTGGAAAATAGTATTTCTCAAAGTAAAATTATCAGAGTAATTTGAATTCTATTGAAGTATTTCAAAAACAAAGATACTGAGGTACTCATGACTTTAAGGCATTTTGAGATCTGTGGTCAACTATGACATCAAGATCTGTGACACGTATGCTATTGATATATCTCTTGACTGCAAAGTCAGACATTAGATCAAAGTATAGCAAAAATAATTTTCAGAAGTAAAAAGTACTTTAGATATTGCTTATTCAAATATTGGCATGTAAAGGAAAACAAGTAGTCTCAAAGGCTCAGTGTAAGTAAGCTGGAACAAACTGTGCTCATTTAAAATTTGTGGTAATATTTATTGGGACTGATGTTTAGAGTATATGTAAGTATTAGAATTTCTGTGGACCACATCATTCTTCAAAGAACAGTTTAGTTTGAAGATGAATACCTATGTCTAGCCACTATCACCTGGATATTTTCTGCCTTGCTTATGCTAACAATCTAAAGCTTCAAGGAAATATCCTAATGAGGGAGCATGCTGTGACAATCTGCTAGCTAAGCTATTCCATGCAGACCAATTTCATTATTTTTAATGTATGTGCCCTTGCCTATGAATACATGATTTCCATTTTACTCCTGCCTCATCAAGCTTAGGTATAGACCAACGACAAAAGCAACCCAGATGCCTTAAAATGATGTAAACCTGATTTTTGCTTTGCAGTTATAAACTTCTCCTTGGCTTTGCATTTGTAATTGAATTTGATGATAAGCACCTGGGACATCTTTTTTATCCCAAGATTCGTTAAGCTCTTTTTAACAATGCTCAACAGCGATAGCCTTTATCTGGCCATTCTCCTTTATTTTGCTAGAGAAATAATTTATGAGAAGCTCATTTTCTTATATCTCTCTTCTTTAATACAAACAGATCAGCAAAGGAAAGAAAACACAGCATTTACACTAACCTAATTTTAGCAAATAACTCTTCACAAAAACGCTCAGTAGTTTTTCTTCTTTTAATCCCTAAACAAATTGGGATTTTAAAACAGTGAACTTTCTGGGCATCCAGGTCTAGAGAAGAGTCAGTATGTATATGACAAATAAATCATTTTGCCAATATCTAAACCAGCGGTGCTCAAGCTTTTTTTTTTTTTTTTTCTAAGAGACATAGAGAATATTTATTGGTGGGGGGGAACTGCCCCTTCTATACTATTATAGCCAAAAATCAACCAGAAATCTCAGTGAATTTTATTTAAGAGGATCTTAGAAATCTCATCAGATGAGATACATCACAGACCTGCCTATTCCAACAGTCAAAGTTTCCTCACACAGCTGTGTTCAAGCTTTTTGACAGAGATGCATATTAAAAAAGTCATATATATATATATATATATATATATATATATGAACACTCCCCTAAAATACAACAAAACTGAGTTTTGAGTTTTATTATAACTGACTCTAAAGAGCTGAATCTGATGAAATGCCATGACCTGAATGAACATTCACTTATTAGACCAAACTAAGGATACTTTCCTGGCTAATGGACAGTGCAGATATATGAACTCATTTCATTTTGTTCAATGTGTTAGTTTCAGCACTTAATTAACACAACCACCATGAATTCCTCTTTTTTTTTTTTTTTTTTTAATTTAAAGACACTGATTATCCACCTCAGCAACTTAGTAAAATTTTTAACTGGTGTGTGTTCCCTTGCTTGACAAGTTAACATACTCAGCTTTATAATTCTTATTGGTAGTAGTAGCAGTTGTAGTGGTAGTGGTGGTCATAGTAGTCTCAGTAACAGTACTGGTAGTCATAGTACTTTCTCTCTGGTCTTTGTTTTATTCTTAGACATTCTAGGAGTCTCACCAAAATTGTCTTGTTGCTTTCACTTACTGAGGCCAGTGTTGCCAGACTTCTGAATGGAAAGAAATGCTTCCATGTGCCTTCTGGAGATCAGTTTGGAGCTGCAGGGAACTTGGACTGTGGGTGAGAATTGCTGTGGGGACTGACTGAGATCTGAGTCCTTCTTGAGCCCTCCCTTACATTTATCTCATCTACTGAGATTGTTTGACATTTTCTAACCTGGGTTAATATAGCTCATGACTTATTTTATAATTTTGATCCTCAGTCAACTGCCACTGAGCTTTCAGTCTTACTGTGTCTTCCTTTTTCTGTACTTGTTTTCTAGAGCATTCTTGGGTTTCTTGTTTGGCCAACAAAGGAATCATGTCTTGGTTGGGTGTGTGGTGAATGCAATGTTAAAACAGCACCACTATGACCCTTTCCATCCTTTCTTTACAATTCTATGATATTCCACCTTTTTAACTGGTTTTTAAATCTGTCACTATATAGGCACACTCTAGAAATATCTAGTCCAAGTCTAAATCAAACCAAGTAGAAAAAAAATTAACTGAACTGTTTATATATGATCACTTTAATTTCACTGTAGCTCTGATGCTAATTATGTTTATAAAAACTTCTGTAAGTTTATAGAATGTTCTCAATACTCATACAATTTAAAAATAGATGATAAACATTTCCAAAGAACTTTTAAAAATTAATTACTAATTTTAAAGTGTTTGACTGGTTCTAAGAAAAACTGTCTGGAAGTATGGGAAAAATCTAAAACAAAACAAAAAATTCAGCTTCAGTTAAGGTAAATGCCTTGGTTACTTAACTCTTAGCTAAGAGACAGTAAAAGATGCAACATATTCAGTTTGATTATAAATTGTTGTATACATGTAAAAAGTTATGAATATTTCTATAAACTGTATCTAATCAAGGTGAGTTTTAAAAAAATTAATGTTCTGACTTCTCCATGATTTTGTCATAGTATAAAAATATCAGCTTAATATTCTAGTTTATGAGATCTTTGGCTTATTGTCTCATATAAAACATAAATAAAATTAACATCCTAAATTTTTCATTCTGAAAGAAAATGTTGCTTTAATAAATGTTAAGGTTTTAAAATGTAAGCATAGATGCTCAACTAAACTGAAACATAATAACTAATGACAAAATACTGTATAATACTATTACTCTTTAACGGTAACTTCAGTTTCTAAAACCTCTAACTTATTTTGAAAGCTTGAGAGGTTTTAAAGAAGTGTTTATTACTGAAAAAAATTTAAAAGAACATCAAAATGTCTCAAAGAATGGAACAAATACACTACAAAAATTTTTACTTATTTTTTATATTATATATTTATTTATATAATATAGACTTAAATTTTCAATTGTATTTTGATAATATCCATAAATATTACATGGCCATATTGGTTCTATATAAAGCTTAAATTGAAATGGTAGAATTTATGTAATTTGTGTATGTTACTTCAATAAGTTAATTTTACTTAAGATTGAAAAGGGAAGATTTCAAAAACTTTATTCTGAAATTATGCAGGATGGCTGTGTGTGTGTGTGTGTGTGTGTGTGTACAGACAGTATACAGACTTTCTGTAGAGACTACATATATATTCAAATATTTATAGACAATATTATGACAAAAATTTGTGGACTGATAACTAAAAGAAAACTATGAACTTGTATATATAGTATGTTCTTCATATATACTTCTTTCTATGCTTATAAGATCATTTAAGTATAACTGAAAGGACACTTCACGGCAAGAAATTCTAAAATTCTTAATTATTGTAATGGTTATTTCTATAATATTATTTTAACTTTTGCATGGTAACTTCAATTAATGAATCAGTCAAGACAACACTGACTTTCTAACTTCATTATATACAGGTAACTTGATAGTCATATAATATGTTTCAGGGAAGGCATGTTTCCATGTTGAGAAAACTATACTCATATTCCTATAAAATACTGATCCACTGTATGATTATAGGTTAATTTATCTTAGGACAAATTTGTTTTCTAGCTTCAGATATCCTTAGTGGTTATAAGAAATAACCCCTGGTATAAATTAATTAAAGACACTAAATGTTTGTCAATGCCTCCATTGGCAGTTGTTACTCTAAGATGATTATTGAGCAAATCCCTATAACTTGATTTGTATCTTATAGATAATTCTACTTTCTTATACTCTGTTACAAGTTATTACTACAACAAGTTCACTAGACCCTTTGGGTTTTAACAACCATAGGCAGTTTCTGTTTTGCATGTTATATTTTTATTTTTTTCTCCTTACTCTTGGCGGATGGTCCCTGCAACAAGCTTGAAGCAATTAAGTCTTCTGGAAGAAGTGCCATGAGCATCAAAGACTCAAGCAGAATCTTGCTGTATAACAATCCCTAAATGAAAATACATTAGTAATTGTTGTTGCTGTCAAATGTATTGTTACTAAGATCTTACATGTTGCAATAAAGTCCTTATCTTGTAAGTCTGTACATCAGATGTCTGCGTATGGACAGGAGACTGCAATGACTCAATAAACACAACATCATGCATTAAAAATCTAAAACTGAGGGCGCCTGGGTGGCTCAGTGGGAAGCCTGCTTCCTCCTCTCTCTCTGCCTGCCTCTCTACTTGTGATCTCTGTCTGTCAAATAAATAGATAAAATCTTAAAAAAAAAATCTAAAACTGAGAAGTGTCAACCAAAAAATCCAACTATTCAAGTCATTTGTGTCATTATTCTATTATCTCAGTGAATAGAAATTAAGGAAAGGTCAGCAAGCAAAATTTTGCTTACTTTGAACAAAGAGCTCACAGCAGTATTTGCCTAGGAAATATCAAAACTGACTACTGTGTTGTTTTTTTTTTTTTTTCTGCCACAGAATTAATCAGTGGGGGCTTGTAAAGGACATACCTATTGAGCATGCCTCTGAGACTACAAACCCTTACTTGATATGAAGAACTTTCCTGATCAATGAACAATGGAACTCATTTTATTCAACTATATACAGATCAATGGACTTATTCTATTCTCTCTAGGGTACCAGTTTTAATACTTAATTAGCACAACCTTCATGAACTCTCACTTACCAGCACATCAAAAACTGACTCTTTGTCCTCTGCAGGCTAATTTTTTTAATGGTGTATATATTGTTTGATACAGTTAATAGACTCAACTTTGTAAATATTTTTATCTCTGGTAGAGTGTTTACCTCATTGACTGAATATAACAGAAAATAAGTACATAAGGCAATTATATCTTTGTTATTAGGATATGTTCTGATATTTATAATTTACTATATTTTTAAAATAAATACTGGTGATGAATCCTAATTGATTTTATGAACTATTAATAGATTAGGGCCTGCATTTTTAAAAATATACTTCTTTAAAATTACATAAAAATACTTTGTTACTTTTATTACATAATTTCTGGGATCAGACTGATATTTGAATATTTGCTCCAACATCTCATAGCTTTGTAACCTTAAAAAAGTATACTTCACCTGAAGTATACATCATTATATGCAAAATATGTTATTACTGGACACAGCATAAGGTTTTTGATTATATCAAAAAGTTTGCAAATCATGTAGCATGGTGCCTAGAACTTACATGTTATTTTGATCATGAACTCACCATCAGTGTAGTTAATATAACTGCTAGTATTATTTTTAATGGTCAATTTTTGAAATTCTTACATTAAACAATATCTTTAATTAGCAAGGATAATCTTTATTCATAAAATCTCTCTCTCTCTCTCACACACACACACACAAAATATCAGTTAAGATTTAAGTGAATTTTCTAATGAATTAACTCTTTATTGGTAATCTTTTGAGAATACAACAAATTTATCTGAATCTAAAAGGTTTGGCTGAGTGTATATCCAAACTTATTACATTCTTTCTGGGATCAAACAAAAGTTCTCTTATTTATATAGGACTGTTAAAAAATAAAATGTAAATGAAAGAACTCCACTTTCTTTTGACATTCTCTAAGCATTAATAAGGGATTGCTTTGCCACAGTAATAATATGAATTATGCTAAATTATTCTCCTGTGAATTTCTCTATATACGGATCTTGTATGTACTATTGGGGATGAAAGGTACAAGATTCCCTGGGCAGCTTTTCTCTGTGAGGGTCAGATACTTAAGTTTCTAGTAAAGCTGTACACTGAGGTATTTTCAATTAAGTAGGTAATTAAAGAAATAGATAACTAAAACAATACAGAATTATTTGTAAAATTATTGAAACTATCATGGCAAAATATGGTTAATAATTTGTAATATATTCAATTGGAGCAATCTGAAAGGTTAAGTTTAAAGTAATTTGTTAATATGCAGACATTGGTTAAATCAAGTCAGCTAATGGAAATTTGCTCAATTAACACACACGTTCCAGATATAAAGTCTCACTGGATGGCTGCATAAAGATAGTTTGGGTGCTAAGAAAATATAGATCAGTATTAATTTTATAAAGTATCTACATTTCTAACTAAAAATCTTTTTAAGAAAATGTAGCATTGATAAATGACATGGAGATTTGTTTGAATATTTTTCCTCTGTAACTGATTTATGAACAAGATTATTTTTGCTCTTATTATATCAGTGTACTAATGGTTTACATTGTTTTGTTAAAGAATAAAATAGGCAACTTTGAAATCTTATGTAAAGTTTATTTTGAAAATTAAGCCACAACTGGACCTTTTTATTTTTAATACATGTAAATTGTGATATATAATACATATACCCTAATACTAGAATATAACATATATCTGTGACAAAGAACTTATGTTCTTTGCAGAAATACTTTCAAACACAAACTTTTTGTGGACATAATCGCACTTCCATTTCATTAAAATACTGGTTATTGTAATATTTTGCAAATGTCTGCAAGTTTAAATAAGAAGAAACCAGCTTTGACATTTTAACTTATCTACTGAAACCACAAACTAATTTCCAAGGCTCATACTTTAAAAAAAAATTTTTTTTTTTTAATTTTATCACATTTGTTGGGGTACGTGGGAGCATCATGTCTTTTTTCTTTCCTTTCTTTTTTTTTCTTTTCCTTTTTTTTTTTTTTTTTTTTGAGATTTTATTTATTTGACAGACAGATCACAGGTAGGCAGAGAGGCAGGCTGAGAAAGAGAGGGAAGCAGGCTCATCCCAGGACCCGGAGATCATGACCTGAGCTGAAGGCAGAGGCTTTAACCCACTGAACCACCCAGGCGCCCCTCCTTTTCTTTTCTTTTTATGTCTCATCAAGTTTAGGGATTGAGATCCTTGAATTATGATTGTCTAAACCCTCTAAAGCTTTCTTTTTTCCCTATTTATTTTTGCAGTTTAAAAGGTAGTGAACTAGGGGTGCCTGGGCGGCTCAGTGGGTTAAAGCCTCTGCCTTCCGCTGGAGTCATGGTCCCAGGGTTCTGGGATTGAGCCCCGCATCGGGCTCTCTGTTCGGCAGGGAGCCTGCTTCCTCCTCTTTCTCTCTCTCTCTCTGCCTGCCTCTCTGCCTAGTTGTGATCTCTGTCTATCAAATAAATAAATAAAATGTTAAAAAAAAAGTTAGTGAACTATTTCTTTTATTCTTTCAAAGAATCAAAAGCACTCTCAGCTATGCTCTGTATCGTTTGGAACAACTGAATTTCCAAAACATCCTTATTGAATCACCAATTTATCTGTTTCTGAAAGAAAATCTTTGTTAATTCAGTTGCATTGTATGCTAATTTAATATGCTCCATAGGGATTTAGATAAAACTTCAAAGTTATTTTAATCCTTAGAAATGAGGTGAAGGTAATTTTGCATATGACTGTAAACACGATGATAATGCAATGAAATTTCAAATATCTGTTAAAGATCAGTCAAGAAGTAAAAATACTGATCCTGGTAAGGATACTAATTGTAATCTTTCCACTGAGATACATGAGATCTTATAAGATATGGAACAAAATAGGGAAATTTTACAAACTCTGATATTCACAGAGTTTAAAAATTATATATTGAGTAAACCTGGTTCCAAGTACCTGTTTCAATGTTTATAAAATTGCCAATATTTTATTAAATGATGCCTATATCTGTATGATATAAAAATCAGCATTTTTTGGTTTTCTTTAAAAAATAAGGAATTAGTAAATATTTAATCAAGTTTGTTTCAAGAGAAAAAATCTGTTATTTTCTTTAACCTGCTATTCTTTTTTTTTTTTTTTTCCCTATATAATCTCCCACTAAAATCAGGAATACACAAAGATGCCCAGTTTAACTACTGGTGATCAGCATTAAACTACATGTTCTAGGCAGAGCAGTTAGACAAGGAAAATAAATAAAAGACATTCCAAATTGGACAGGAAGAAGTTACATTACATGTATATGCAGCTGACGTATCTTATATACAGAAAATCCTCTGAAAAATTTACAAGAAAGTTGCTAGATCTCAGAAACAAACCCAGCAAAGTTGCAGAGTAAAACATCAACACACAAAAATCTGATGTATTTCTATACATCAGTAAAGAACAATCTGGAAATAAAATTTTAAAAAGCAATTCCATTCACAATGGTATTTGCAACAAAATAATATATAACCCAATTAAACTTAATCAAATAGCTTGAACAGTCATTTCTCCAAAGAAGATATATGAGTGGGAAAAAAGCACATGAAGAGGTGCTCAACATTATTAGTCATTAGAGAAATGCAATCCAAAAACCACAATGAGATACTAATTCTTTTTTTTTTAATTTTTAATTTTTTATAAAAATATAATATATTTTTATCCCCCAGGGTACAGGTATGTGAATCGCCAGGTTTACACACTTCACAGCACTCACCATAGCACATACCCTCCCCACTGTCCATAACCCCACTCCCCTTCTCCCAACCCCCCTCCCCCCAGCAACCCTCAGTTTTTTTTGTGAGATTAAGAGTCACTTATGGTTTGTTTCCTTCCCAATCCCATCTTGTTTCATTTATTCTTCTCCTACCCCCTTTACCCCCTATGTTGCATTCCATTTCCTCATATCAGGGAGATCATATGATAGTTGTCTTTCTCCACTTGACTTATTTCGCTAAGCATGATACCGTCTAGTTCCATCCACGGGAGATACTATTTCATACGTACTATGATGGCTACAATAAAAAAATCAAATTCAGGAGGAGTCAAGATGGCGGAGAAGTAGCAGGCTGAGACTACTTCAGCTAGCAGGAGATCAGCTAGAGAGCTTATCTAAAGATTGCAAACACCTACAAATCCATCGGCAGATCGAAGAGAAGAAAAGCAATTCTAGAAACAGAAAAACAACCACTTTCTGAAAGGTAGGACTGGCAGAAGTGAATCCAAAGCGATGGATAGATAGACCCTGGAGAGAAGGGCTGGCTCCCGCCAAGTGGCGGAGCAACGGAGCACAAAATCAGGACTTTTAAAAGTCTGTTCTGCTGAGGGACATTGCTCCAGAGGCTAAACCGGGGTGAAGCCCACACGAGGTCAGTGTGGCTTCAGGTCCTGCAGGGTCACAGAAGGATCGGGGGTGTCTGAGCGTCACAGAGCTTGCGGGTGTTGGAACGGGGAAACCGGCTACAGAGACAGAGCCCACAGTGAGCTCACAGCTCAGGGTTACCTTGAACCAGTCGCAGGCTTGGTGAGCTCGGAGCGCGGCCAGAGGTCAGGCCGACGGGAGTTACTGGGCGCTGTTTTCTGAGGGCACACAAGGAGTGGGGCCCCGGGCTCTTGGCTCATCCGGGCCGGAGACCAGGAGGCCGCCATTTGTATTCCCGTCCTCTGGAACCCTACAGAAAGCGCTCAGGGAACAAAAACTCCTGAAAGCAAACCCGAGTGGATTACTCAGCCCGGCCCCTGGTAAGGGTGGTGCAATTCTGCCTGGGGCAAAGACACTTGAGAATCAATACAACAGGCCCCTCCCCCAGAAGATCAACAAGAAATCCAGCCAACACCAAGTTCACCTACCAAGGAGTGCAGTTTCAATATCAAGGAGAGCAGCAGAATTCCAGAAGAGGAGAAAGCAAAGCACGGAACTCATGGATTTCTCCCTATGATTCTTTAGTCTTGCAGTTAATTTAATTTTTTTCTTTTTTCATTTTTTTCCTCTTCTTCTGCTAAAATTTTTTTAACTTTTACCCTTTTCTTTTTTAATGTTTTTTAAAATTGTTTATCTAATATATATATATTTTTTCTTTTTTATACTTTTCTTTAATCGTTTTCTTTTTTTAATTCTTTTCTTACTTTTTTTTTCTTTCTTTCTTTCTGAACCTCTTTTTACCCCCTTTCTCCCCCCTCATGATTTTGGAATCTCTTCTGATTTGGTTAAAGCATATTTTCCTGGGGTTGTTGCCACCCTTTTAGTATTTTACTTGCTCCTTTATATACTCTCATCTGGACAAAATAACAAGGCAGAAAAATTCACCACAAAAAAAAGAACAAGAGGCAGTACCGAAGGCTAGGGACCTAATCAATACAGACATTGGTAATATGTCAGATCTAGAATTCAGAATGACGATTCTCAAGGTTTTAGCCGGGCTTGAAAAAGGCATGGAAGATATTAGAGAAAACCTCTCGGGAGATATAAAAGCCCTTTATGGAGAAATAAAAGAACTAAAATCTAACCAAGTTGAAATAAAAAAAGCTATTGATGAGGTGCAATAAAAAATGGAGGCTCTCACTGCTAGGATAAATGAGGCAGAAGAAAGAATTAGCGATATAGAAGACCAAATGACAGAGAATAAAGAAGCTGAGCAAAAGAGGGACAAACAGATACTGGACCATGAGGGGAGAATTCGAGAGATAAGTGACACCATAAGACAAAGCAACATTAGAATAACTGGGATACCAGAAGAAGAAGAAAGAGAGAGGGGAGCAGAAGGTATACTGGAGAGAATTATTGGGGAGAATTTCCACAATATGGCAAAGGGAACAAGCATCAAAATTCAGGAGGTGCAGAGAACACCCCTCAAAATCAATAAGAATAGGCCCACACCCTGTCACCTAATAGTAAAATTTACAAGTCTTAGTGACAAAGAGAAAATCCTGAAAGCAGCCCGGGAAAAGAAGCCTGTAACATACAATGGTAAAAGTATTAGATTGGGGGGGCGCCTGGGTGGCTCAGTGGGTTAAGCCGCTGCCTTCGGCTCAGGTCATGATCTCATTGGTCCTGGGATCCAGTCCTGCATTGGGCTCTCTGCTCGGCAGGGAGCCTGCTTCCTCCTCTCTCTCTCTGCCTGCCTCTCTGCCTACTTGTAATCTCTCTCTGTCAAATAAATAAATAAAATCTTTAAAAAAAAAATTTAGATTGGCAGCAGACTTATCCACAGAGACCTGGCAGGCCAGAAAGAGCTGGCATGATATATTCAGAGCACTAAACAAGAAAAACATGCAGCCAAGAATACTATATCCAGCAGGCTATCTTTGAAAATAGAAAGAGAGATTAAAAGTTTCCAGGACAAAAAAAAAAAAAAAAAAAAACCTGAAAGAATTTGCAAACACCAAACCAGCTCTACAGGAAATATTGAAAGGGGTCCCCTAAGCAAAGAGAGAGCCTACAAGTGGTAGATCAGAAAGAAACAGAGACAATATACAGTAACAGTCACCTTACAGCCAATAGTTACCCTGAATGTTAATGTGCTAAATGCCCCAATCAAAAGACACAGGGTATCAGAATGGATAAAACAACAAAACCCATCTATATGATGCCTACAAGAAACTCATTTTAAGCCCGAAGACACCTCCAGATTTAAAGTGAGGGGGTGGAAAAGAATTTACCATGCTAATGGACATCAGAAGAAAGCAGGAGTGGCAATCCTTATATCAGATCAATTAGATTTTAAGCCAAAGACTATAATAAGAGATGAGGAAGGACACTATATCATACTCAAAGGGTCTGTCCAACAAGAAGATCTAACAATTTTAAATATCTATGCCCCCAATGTGGGAGCAGCCAACTATATAAACCAATTAATAACAAAATCAAAGAAACACATCAACAATAATATAATAATAGTAGGGGACTTTAACACTCCCCTCACTGAAATGGACAGATCATCCAAGCAAAAGATCAACAAGGAAATAAAGGCCTTAAATGACACACTGGACCAGATGGACATCACAGATATATTCAGAACATTTTATCCAAAGCAACAGAATACACATTCTTCTCAAGCTCACATGGAACATTCTCCAGAATAGATCACATCCTCAGTCCTAAATCAGGACTCAACCGGTATCAAAAGATTAGCATCATTCCCTGCATATTTTCAGACCACAATGCTCTGAAGCTAGAACTCAACCACAAGAGGAAATTTGGAAAGAACACAAATACATGGAGAATAAACAGCATCCTTCTAAAGAATGAATGGGTCAACCGGGAAATTAAAGAAGAATTGAAAAAATCATAGAAACAAATGATAATGAAAACACAATGGTTCAAAATCTGTGGGACAGAACAAAGACAGTACTGAGAGGAAAATATATAGTAATACAAGCCTTTCTCAAGAAACAGGAAAGGTCTCAGGTACACAACCTAACCCTACACCAAAAGAAGCTGGAGAAAGAATAAGAAAGAAACCCTAAACCCAGCAGGAGAAGAGAAATCATAAACATCAGAGCAGAAATCAATGAAATAGAAACCAAAAAAACAATAGAACAAAAAAACGAAACTAGGAGCTGGTTCTTTGAAAGAATTAATAAAATTGATAAATCCCTGGCCAGACTTATCAAAAAGAAAAGAAAAAGGACCCAAATAAATAAAATCATGAATGAAAGAGGAGAGATCACAACTAACACCAAAGAAATACAAACTATTATAAGAACATACTATGAGCAACTCTATACCACAAATTTGACAATCTGGAAGAAATGGATGCATTCCTAGAAACATATAAACTACCACAACTGAACCAGGAAGAAATAGAAAGCCTGAACAGACCCATAACCAGTAAGGAGATTGAAACAGTCATAAAAAATCTCCAAACAAACAAAAGCCCAGGGCCAGACCGCTTCCCAGGGGAATTCTACCAAACATTTAAAGAAGAACTAATTCCTATTCTCCTGAAATTGTTCCAAAAAAAGGAAATGGAAGGAAAACTTTCAAACTCATTTTATGAGGCCAGCATCACTTTGATCCCCAAACCAGACAAGAATCCTATCAAAAAAGAGAGCTCTAGACCAATATCCTTGATGAACACAAATGCGAAAATTCTCACCAAAATACTAGCCAATAGGATCCAACAGTACATTAAAAGGATTATTCACCATGACCAAGTGGAATTTATTCCAGGGCTGCAAGGTTGGTTCAACATCTGCAAATCAATCAGTGTGATACAACACATCAATAAAAGAAAGAACAAGAACCATATGATACTCTCAATAGATGCTGAAAAAGCATTTGACAAAGTACAGCATCCCTTCCTGATCAAAACTCTTCAAAGTGTAGGGATAGAGGGCACATACCTCAATATTATCAAAGCCATTTATGAAAACCCACCACAAATATCATTCTCAATGGAGAAAAACTGAAAGCTTTTCTGCTAAGGTCAGGAACACGGCAGGGATGTCCATTATCACCACTGCTATTCAACATAGTACTAGAAGTCCTAGCCTCAGCAATCAGACAACAAAAGGAAATTAAAGGCATCCAAATTGGCCAAGAAGAAGTCAAACTATCACTCTTAGCAGATGATAGATACTCTATGTGGAAAACCCAAAAGACTCCACTCCAAAACTGCTAGAACTTGTACAGGAATTCAGTAAAGTGTTAAGATATAAAATCAATGCACAGAAATCAGTTGCATTTCTCTACACCAACAACAAGACAGAAGAAAGAGAAATTAAGGAGTCAATCCCATTTTCAATTGCACCAAAAACCATAAGATACCTAGGAATAAACCTAACCAAAGAGGCTAAGAATCTATACTCAGAAAACTATAAAGTACTCATGAAAGAAATTAAGGAAGACACAAAGAAATGGAAAAATGTTCCATGCTCCTGGATTGGAAGAATCAATATTGTGAAAATGTCTATGCTACCTAAAGCAATCTACACATTTAATGCAATTCCTATCAATGTACCATCCATCTTTTTCAAAGAAATGGAACAAATAATTCTAAAATTTATATGGAACCAGAAAAGACCTCGAATAGCCAAAGGAATATTAAAAAAGAAAGTCAAAGTTGGTGGCATCACAATTCCGGACTTCAAGCTCTATTACAAAGCTGTCATCATCAAGACAGCATAGTACTGGCACAAAAACAGACGCATAGATCAATGGAACAGAATAGGGAGCCCAGAAATAGACCCTCAACTCTATGGTCAACCAATCTTCAACAAAGCAGGAAAGAATGTCCAATGGAAAAAAGAAAGCCTCTTCAACAAATGGTGTTGGGAAAATTGGACAGCCACATGCAGAAAAATGAAATTGGACCATTTCCTTACACCACACATGAAAATAGACTCAAAATGGATGAAGGACCTCAATGTGAGAAAGGAACCCTTCAAAATCCTTGAGGAGAGCACAGGCAGCAACCTCTTCGACCCCAGCTGCAGCAACATCTTCCTTGGAACATCGCCAAAGGCAAGGGAAGCAAGGGCAAAAATGAACTATTGGGATTTTATCAAGATCAAATGCTTTTGCAGAGCAAAGGAAGCAGTTAACAAAATCAAAAGACAACTGACAGAATGGAAGATATTTGCAAACGACATATCAGATAAAGGACTAGTGTCCAAAATCTATAAGGAACTTAGCAAACTCAACACCCAAAGAACAAACAATCCAATCAAGAAATGGGCAGAGGACATGAACAGACATTTCTGCAAAGAAGACATCCAGATGGCCAACAGACACATGAAAAAGTGCTCCATATCACTCGGCATCAGGGAAATACAAATCAAAACCACAATGAGATATCACCTCACACCAGTCAGAATGGCTAAAATTAACAAGTCAGGAAATGACAGATGCTGGCAAGGATGTGGAGAAAGGGGAACACTTCTACACTGTTGGTGGGAATGCAAGCTGGTGCAACCACTCTGGAAAACAGCATGGAGGTTCTTCAAAATGTTGAAAATAGAACTGTCCTATGACCCAGCAATTGCACTACTGGGTATTTACCCTAAAGATACAAACATAATGATCTGATGGGGCACATGCACCTGAATGTTTATAGCAGCAATGTCCACAATAGCCAAACTATGGAAAGAACCTAGATGTCCATCAAGAGATGAATGGATAAAGAAGAGGTGGTATATATACACAATGGAATACTATGCACCCATCAAAAGAAATGAAATCTTGCCATTTGCAACAATGTGAATGGAACTAGAGCGTATCATGCTTAGTGAAATAAGTCAAGCGGAGAAAGACAACTATCATATGATCTCCCTGATATGAGGAAGTGGTGATGCAACATGGGGGCTTAAGGGGTAGGAGAAGAATAAATGAAACAAGATGGGATTGGGAAGGAGACAAACCATAAGTGACTCTTAATCTCACAAAGCAAACTGAGGGTTGCTGGGGGGAGGGGAGTTGGGAGAAGTGGGTGGAGTTATGCACATTGGGGAGGGTATGTGCTTTGGTGAGTGCTCTGAAGTGTGTAAACCTGGCAATTCATATACCTGTACCCTTGGGGATAAAAATATATTATATATTTATAAAAAAATAAAAAAATAAAAATTTAAAAAAAATCAAATTCAATTAAAGAAGATAAAATAACAAGTGGAGGCAATTAGGTGGAGATATTAGAAATCTGTATACAGGATGGTAGGAATGTCAATCGTGCAGTCACTGAAAAAAACAGTTTATCAGCTCCTCAAATCTAAAAATAGAATTACTATATGACCCACCAATTCCTCTCTAAGATACATACCTCAAAAAATTGAACCACGGACTCACATATCTGTATGACACTCCTCGTTGTGGCATTATTCACAAGAGCAAAAAGGTGGAAAAAACCCAAGTGTTCAACAACAGATGAACAGATGAACAAAAATGTGAGATATGTATACCGTAAAATACTATTCAGCCATTAAAACAGAAAGAAGTTCTGATGCATGCCACAGAAGAAACAAACTTTGAAAGCGTTATTTTAAATTAAATAAGTCAGGCAAACTGGGCAAATAGTGCATGAGTGTACTTGCATGAAATATCTAGAAGAGGTAAATTCATAGAGACAGAAAGTAGATTAAGGGTTCCAGGGGCTTGGGAGAGAGGAGAAGGAAAAATTATTGTTTGTTTCTGTTCGTGGTAATTAAAAAGCTTTGGAAATAGTGGTAATGACTTCACAAAACTGTAAATGTGATGTATGCCTCTGAATTGCACACTTAGAAGTGAATCAAATGGCCAATTTTATTTGACATATATTTACCTCAATAAAAAAAGAAAATTCCAAAAAAAGTCATATGCATATAAAATTCACAAGTGGTGTGCAAAGAACATGAATTTCTTGAAAAAGATCATTATATGACCACTTAGAATTAGCATAAATTATGCAAACAATGAGTCATGAACATTACATCAAAAACTAATGATGCCACTGCACGATGACTAACAACATAATTAAAAAAAAGTTTTCTAATTTATAGCAGCTAATTTTCTTCTTTGGAAATAATTTATAAAGCAATCTATCTTAAGTAAAGGAACATGTATCTACCTATAACTAATAGATTAAATACTGGGGTGTACAAACTAAAATAAGAATGTATTGGGGTGCTCAGGTCATGATCCTGGGGTCCTGGGATCGAGCCCCACGTCGGGCTCTCTGCTCGGCAGGGAGCCTGCTTCCTCCTCTCTCTCTCTCCGCCTGCCTCTCTGCCTACTTGTGATCTCTGTCTGTCAAATAAATAAATAAAATCTTTAAAAAAAAAAAAAAGAATGTATTTCTCAGGAGCTTTCCAAGGAAGAGGGGAGAAAGAGAGAAAAAGAAGAGAGAATGAGAGAGAGAGAGAGAGATAAATCAATAGAATAATTTTCCTGAGAGACAAAAAGAAATGTCATCTACTGCAAAGATTAGATAGAAGAAACAGTCACTTTGTTATAACACGATATACACTGTATCCAAATGATGTAAAAGTGTGTGTGTATGTTTGATTTTTGGAGGCAATGAATATGTAACTAATAGAAAATACAGAATTAGATTTTGAAGTGCATGAACAATTCTTGAAAGAGTTGAATGAAATAGGATGAAGATTAATTGACCAGATATCTTAAGTAGAATTGGGGTGATGAGGGATTATTTCAATTTTATGATGATCGTTTCATACCAGGAATACTATGTCCTGATATTTTATGTAGACAAAAATCAGATAACTTAGTTCTCCAGATTAGTGTAATGGAAAAGGAAAAATGTATAGGGCTTTCAAAAAATGGAAGAGTCTTATTAAAATATGAGCCATAAAATACAACTGGGGAAAATGCACACTAAGAAGGAAGAGATTTTTGAAATGGGAGATAGTATAAAATTTACTGAATTAGGGCTTCTGATAAAATCAGAGTGTAGGAGTAACTGAACAAATTAGTTGTAAGGTGGGATGTGGGGTTGTTATGGAATGAATATTTGCATGATTAATTTTTCAGCTAAAAGAGCTACAGATAGTAAAAAGATATGCCCATGTAATGGGTGTCTGAAGTCATGGGGACAAGTAGTTACCAGAAACAAGATAAAAAACTGAGATACAGTAGTAAATGATCAATCCATTAGAAGTTGTCGACAAGAATAAAGATAGAAATTGGGGTAGAGAGGTCTATAGTTTTAAATATTCAAGGGGTACTGATTGTGAACTTCAAAGATAATATATGCTTCATATCTCCTTCCCTGATAATGTGTACTCCTAAATTATTAATAACCTTGAGACACATTTTTAAATTATCTCTGGAGTATGTTTCTGTTGAAGAAATATTTGACATAGGAACTTTTAAAAAAAATTTCCAGTGTAAATCAACACATTAAAAAAAACAAATAATCTAATTTAAAATGTGAAGACATGAGCAGACATACAGATGCAAGAGCAAATCAAAACTATGAGTTATTACTTTACACCTGTCAGAATGGATAAAATGAAAAACAGAAGGAAAAACAAGTGTTAGTGAGGATGTAGAGTAAAAGGAACCCTTGTACACTGTTGGTGGGAATGCAAACTGGTACAGCCCTGTGGAAAATAGTATGGAGGTTCCTCAAAAAATTAAAAATAGAATTATGACATGGCCCAGTAATCACACTACTGGGCATTTACCCAAAGATTACAATACACTAATTTGAAAAGATATACACACTCCTCTGTTTATTGCAGCATTATTTATAATAGCCAAATTATAGAAGCAGCCCAAGTGTTCATTAATAGATGAATAAATAAAAAGATGAGTATTATTCAGCCATAAAAAGAATGAAATCTTGCCATTTGCAACAACATGGATGGATCTAGAGAATATAAGGCTAAGCAAAAGAAGTCAGTCAGTAAAAGACAAACCATATAATTTCACTCATATGTGCAATTTAAGAAACACAACAATTGAGCAAGGAAAAAAAAAGACAAATCAAAAAACAGACTCAACTACAGAGAACAAACAGATGGTTACCAGAGAGGAGGTAGGTAGGGGCAAGGGTGAAATGTGATCTAAATTAGAGCACACTTATCTCAGGGTGATTGGCTGGCTGAGCCAGTAGAGCATACAATTCTTGATCTCAGGGTTGTGGGTTCAAGCCCTGTGTTGGTTGTAGTGATTACTTTAAAAAATAAAAAAAAATCTTAAAAAAAAAAAGTTCACTTATATTGACTAGCACAGACCAATATATAGAATTGCTGAGTCATTGTATTTGTACACCTGAAACTAATATTATGCATGTTAACTATTCTGGAATTAAAATTTAAAAATTACCAGAGGAGTTTTTATTATACTTGCTATTTTTTTTTTTCAGTTAGTGAATATTTTAAGCAATTTAATATTGTAAAAATATGGTAAGGCAGTGGTTCCAACCATAGTATCAATCTACTGTTTGTTTCTTGAGATCAATGAACATATTGAAATAGATAATGGTTTGGGAAGAGGGGGGAATGTTAAAAGAACTACCAGAAAATGTTTACTAAATGCAAATCTTGTTCAGGAAAATATACTATTTGTTAAGGATATTTCAGATTTTCTTTCAACATTTGTCAGTGTGTTGTTTAATATATTAATGGGCATTCTCTTCTAATCTTTTTCTTTTAGTAACATAACTTTGGTTGCATTTTCTAGTTACCATTTTTAGGATTATTCACTTGACAAGTCTCTGCTACAAAAACTAACAGTAAAAAATGTGATGAAAGGTGTCAAATTTGGTTCTGCAATAGCCATTAATCTTACCTTGTAAGATTTTGGTGTCTCGTGAAACTGGGAAATACAATTGGCCTATAACTACACTATATAGAATACTAAACCAGGGAATTATAATCACCTTCCATATTACAGATATTTTCATGAGCTCATGAATCACAATGATAATTTAATTAAAAAAGCATTTTATCCCAAACACTTCAGATGTGTGTCTAATTTAATTTCTTTTGCCAATATCTCTAATAGATTTTATGAAACCAATTCTACATTTGAGGGGAAAAAAAAAAAAAAAAAACAAGAAAAGACTTAAAACACCTAAGGGATTTGCATAAGGTGATGTGGCAAGTGGAAATCATAGTTGGGATTAACACCCCTGGGGCACCTGGGTGGCTCAGCGGGTTAAAGCCTTGGCCTTCAGCTCAAGTCATGATCCCAGGGTTCTGGGATTGAGCCCTGCATCAGGCTCTGTGCTCAGCGGGGAGCCTGCTTCCCCCTCTCTCTCTGCCTGCCTCTCTACCTATTTGTGATCTCTGTCTGTCAAATAAATAAATAAAATCTTTAAAAAAACAAAAACAAAAAACTCAGATAAGTTCAGGTTTGCTTGAACCAAAACCTACGTTTATCAGCCTAATAACTTTCCCATATTCTCTTTAATATGCAATTATTTTCTTTTGTATTTCCTTAAACAATAATTAAAAAACAAAACTCACTAACTGCAAGTAATTATAGATTTTAATAACACAATCTGTAGCAGTTACACTACACATTATGTTTCTGGGTTTAGATTTAGAGGATGTGAAGGAATTTTAAGATACACATAAGAAGCAATCACAATTACAATGAGAATTTGCAGCAAGAATTATGAAACCATATTTTTTCTTTTGGTTTGTTACATTTACTCTGTTACTTCCAGTCCATTAATGATACATGACAAAGTGAAAAATACTATTACTATAGAATCTTACATTTTCTATAGAGTAGGTTCCATCACACCACTTTGGCATTCATGTTATCTTCTGCCACATTCAATTCATGGCAACCAAAACTCCAAAACCATTTGGCTCATCATGTTTCACTGAACTACCACCATCTACCTCACCTCTTAATAACTGAATTTTTACTAATCTTTCGAAGTCCAGTTCAACTTTACCTTACACATGAAAACTTTCTCAATCTTAACTACTTCTGTCAAATTTCCTCAGATTAAACTACTCCTTTTTTTGAGGTTCTTGGTGTATATAACACATTAATTTCTTTGGGGGGATTTCTTTTGTTCTTCCAGTAACTACCCAACCCTAAAAACAACATCACTAGCTCTTTTTTTTTTTTTTTTTTTTTTAGGTTTTATTTATTTGAAAGAGAGAACAGTGGGGGGCTGGGCAGAGGGAGAAGCCAACTCTACAGGGAGACCGACAGTGTTGGATCCCAGGATCCCAAGATCATGACCTGACCTGAAGGCAGATTCTTAACAGACTGAGTCACTCAGGCACCCCTCACTAGCTCTTTAAGTTCAGAGCATGAGACTTATTTAACTTTTAACTACTCTCCCGCATATAATATTTAATAAGTACATAAAATATTTTTGCTGAAACATGAAATATTTAATCTCACTTTGTCTTTACCTTGAATCAGCAATAATGTTATTCATCTCACAAAATCCCTGCAAGGTAATTAGAAAAGTTGTGATTAAACTATTGTGCAGAAAAAGAAATTAAGTCTGTGAATTTAGTAATATCTCCAAGGCCAAAGGATGTAGTTAATTATATATAACTCTGAATTCTGGGTTGATGGTTCAGCACAGTGTTATACTATACCTTTCAACTCATTTGAGACCAAATATACAGTAAAATTCATAGTTTTGCTAAACATAGAGATATGTTATGCACTCATGAAGCCATGATTTCAGTTGTGAACCCACATATTTTCCTAGGAAATTTTGTTTAATCTTTAAATTTCCTGATTTAAATGCACTTATCCATATTGAAACTAATTTTATCTTTTTTTAAAATTTTATTAGTCTATATTTACTACCAATTTTATCAATATCATGGTTAATTTTTTTCCACTCTTCATTATTTCTGTTGTAATTGTACTACATTTTGATTTTTTTTAAATTTTTTATTTTTTATAAACATATATTTTTATCCCCAGGGGTACAGGTCTGTGAATCGCCAGGTTTACACACTTCACAGTGCTGTGAAGTGTGTAATTTTATCTTTTTATAAGCAATTTGAGGAAACCATTTAAATTCTGTTCTCTTATAATGGTTTTACATACTCTTCTATACAATAAAACCACAAATGAATAAATATACTCTCTTCCAACAGGAAGACAGTGATAAAGTCCTAAAAAGCCCATAGATAATATCAGGTTATTATTCATCAAAGGAAACTATTGTTCTCTTCACCTGGATTTTTAAAAATTGAGTTAGAAAATTTTAAAAATCCTTCATGCACAATATTCTTTGTTGAGAACTGCTGAATGTTTATTGGTCTATGTGAAAGGAATTCATCCTAAAGTCCAATTACTAATTTAGAAATAGTTCATGAAACTAATCTACACAACTGGTATAACTGCCTTCTTAGAAATATTGGTAAAAGATCCAAAGATAGATTACAGATATGAAATTAACTAACCATGGCAGGTTTCCTTTAAGAAATTTCAGGAAGAGATAAGCAAGTGTTCCCTGAGTTCGTTCATGACTTTATATGTATATTAATGTTTCCATGACTAGGAATTCTTATCTAATAACAAATGT
This sequence comes from Neogale vison, assembly GCF_020171115.1. Classification (NCBI taxonomy): domain Eukaryota; kingdom Metazoa; phylum Chordata; class Mammalia; order Carnivora; family Mustelidae; genus Neogale; species Neogale vison. The sequence goes on along the minus strand of NC_058095.1, from coordinate 124,257,140 downwards.
TGTCATCTAAAATTCTATTTATTTATTTATTTATTTGAGGGTTGAGGGGAGGGGAGAGACAGAGGGACAGAGAGAGAGAATCTTCATCAGGCTCCACACTCAGTGCCCACTGAGGGGCTGGATCTCAGAACCCTGAGATTATGACCTGAACTAAAATCGAGAGTTGGAAGCTTAACTGACTGAGACACCCAGGAGTCCCTAAAATTTTATTTTAATTTGAGGTCTATAAAGGAACTTAATATAAGAAACAAATACCCACTAATTAATCTCAATCTCATTTTCATACCTCTTCCCTACTTGGGGTTTATATCCCAGATAAGAAAAGCCTCAAATATCTGTCAATACATCTAATTTATTCCTATATTTTCAACAATAATAAAACAGTTCTCCAGATTTAGCAAGTAGAAGCAATAGCAGCCAATAAATTCTGGGATTGGGCTAGACTGGCATTAAGTAGCCACAGGGAACACTATATATTTCCTGAACCTTTAAAGATTGCTTTAATATAATAAATGTCCAACACACGAACATGAGAATATGCTGATACCAAATCAGGTCTTCTGTCTCACATCCAGCGAAACAATTAGTGATGGATACTAACAATATAATTCCTTATATCATAACCCACTTCTAGATTTTAGCATTGATACTCAGTTCCTAATATATTCATTAGGCAGCACATATTTATCAATTTTCTTAAAAAATTTTAAACAGATTTATTGGGGTATAATTGATATACCATTAGAAGAGCTGCAAGAATGGCAGATCCAAATTTCCAAACTGAAGTCACTAACTGCCCCCCACAAACCTGCTTTGGCATTCTAAGACACACTAAATGACAGTGCCACCAGGAGCTGAGACATCAACACTGACCTCTTCCCTTCTCACATGTCTAACAATCACTAAGTTTTGCTAATATAGCATCTAAAACTATAAGTGAAAACAAAACAACAACGACAGAAAAACAAACAAAATCCCTCTGCCCAAATAAAGATTAGATAAATGGAGGTAAACAGATTTAAGAAACAAGTATCTTAGGGGGTGCCTGGGTGGCTCAGTCAGTTAAATATCTACCTTTGGCTCAGGCAGGGATCTGATTCAGGGTCCTGGGATTGAGTCCTGTGACTGGCTTCCTGCTCATGGAGGAGTCTGCTTCTCTCTCTCCCTATCCTCCTGTCCCTCCCCCTGCTCCTCCCCCTGTTCATGTCATGAGCATAGGCATGTGCTCTCTCTCTCTCTCAAATAAATAAATAAAATCCTTAAAAAAAGAAAGAAACAAATAGGTGTGTTAGGGGAAAATGAAAAAATAAAATGGCTTAGTCAAATTATTTATGCAATTTGAGAAATACACTTATTTGGCAAAATCCAATTCACATTATGTGGTTCTTTCACTTATAAGCTTTTTGATCTTCTCAAACAAAGGATGTATCATTTTAAGTTTATGGCATTGCTTTGATTTAGTTATTCTTAATCTTTAAATTCAAGACAGGAAAATAAAAGGAAAACAGATTAACATACTATTTTTTAAAATGTCCTACTTTCCTTTGTTGAGACTTCATAGCTGTAAGAGTTTCACGTTTCTTGTCCAAGAGATATGTCTGAAACGGACACAAAACCACAGCCTTTATTTATGTTTCTCTTCTATATAATTGGTCTGAACAATACATCTTTGTTCTCTGGCCTTGTTTGTTAGGTATTGGTTCCTGAGAAGAAAACAGTGTTTCTAGTATACTAAGAGAGCAAAGTGTTGTTCGTTATATAGACTTTTATCGATCATAAATGAAAGGTCTTCTTTCTTCTGTTTCTGTTGAAAAGTCCTTTGATAGAAACCCATTTACCCCTTCTTAGATGCTGTTTTGGTGAACAGCCTGAAAATTTATGCAATATCTATTTTTTCCTTAAACAATGTATTTCTAGTAAATATGTTAATATTTACACTGTGATCTGCTTCTGTACTCTTTACTCACCAATTGTTCAAATAAACTGATCCAAAGAAAATCTTCAGAGGTTTAGAAAAGTCTCTCAATATTTCTATAAGATAATACATATATGAATAAATAAGCTTCTGTAAAATAGGTTGGCAAAAAAGATATCTTATGTTCTTATGTTTTTTTAAGTATGAGTATCAAGTAGATATTAGTACCTCCATTTGTTAACTAGAACAACACTGTTTATAATACCATGTTTACATCAATGGAGAGGAAATAACATTGCTCTTATCACTCTATTTACCTATCTATATAGCTACTATCCACACATCACAAAATAAAATGGAAGTTGATAATCTTTGATGGCATTGGGTTCTGTGTAAATGAATGGTTATAAAACTAAACAAAACAGCTTCCTAACTCATGTAAAACAATTATTTGCAATTCAAGCATTATTTCCTTTTACTGCAATTCCACAGACAGGCATTTGTAGAGTCCAGGAAGCGTAAAAGAGGGAAAGAAAGAGGAAAGGAAGGAAAGTCACATTGATCAAGTGCCAATTTTCAGCTAATCATGGAGATAAGGACCTCCACACGTATGTGCCTTGTAACAACTCTCATAGGTTCTGCAGTTCCCAGTTTCTCACAGTTTTGATCACTTTTGATCACTCCCACTAAAAAATTCATGCAACTGTCCCCGAAAACACACCCTCACAAATGAATACACTCTCAAAAAAAAAAGCGTCATCCTAAACTTACTTGAGCCTTGTCAGAACTGTTACAGTTTGCTATGGAGACTCATTAACACATCTGAGAACAAAGTATTTTGTAGCTATTAGCCAATACAAGTAATCACTCTGAGAAATGATAGGTACAGTTCAAGCTTGTACTCCATAAAACATGCACCTCCTCACCATGCTCAGTCTCACATCCTTCAATTTAGACAAACATCACAAACGTCACTCTCTTGGATGCTACATTAACCTCCAGGTTGTCCTCAGTCTACGGTCTGCCTCTTTCCAAACACACTCTATATTTCTGATACAGCAATCTTTCTAACACACAGAGCTAACCATGTTACCTACACAATCTAACTCTTCAGTGCCTTCAAAATAAAATTTAAATTCTTCACTTCAGTGTATATGGCTCACGGTGATTGCTAACCGTGCTGCCACTGTCTTGCTAGACTCTTCCATGTAACCTACATTTACATCTTACTAAAACCCTTCCACGGTTTTTGGACTTGTCACACTTCCTTACACTGTCACGCTTTTGTGACACTTCATGTCACTCCCACTAATCTCTCAAGATGCCATTACTTTATAAAACTTCCCTTGATTTGTGGGAACCCAGGAATTGGAATGACAGCTATGCATGATGAGATGAGCTGCTACAGGGAAAGTACCAAGGGGTTATAGAATATCTGAAATCAAACTTGAAGTGTTGGGGCACCTGGGCGGCTCAGTCTGTTAAGTGGCTGTCTTTGGTTCAGGTCATGATCCCAGCGTCCTGGGAAGGAGTCCTATGTCAGCTTCCTGTTCAGTGGAGCCTGCTTCTCCCTCTCCCTCTGCCTGCCACTCTCTCTCCTTGTGTGTTCTTTCTCTCCCAAATAAATAAATAAAATCTTAAAAAAAAAACAAAACTTGAAGTGTTGCAAAAGTTCTCCACACAATTTCTTCTCTCTGTAAACAACTGTACTTTATAAGGATCACATATCTTGCAGTTGAAAAGAAGGTCTTAAAAAAAGTCACACCTTACTAACATACCTGAATCTGACACTCAGCATTATTCATGTTAACACATCGTTATGAGACAGAATTAAAAAGGTAAGAATATCCCAGTTTTACATGTAGTCTCTAATATTAGTACTTACTACAAAATTATGGTGAAACAGTATGTTATTTCTCCTTTAAGTAGACTTCCTAAATATATATTTAAAGTACTAAAACAAATCATCACAACTAAAGAGTGTTTAAAGTATACCACAAGCTTTGTCATTTATCTAAAATCATGTCACTTATAAAAAATAAAAACAATAAGATATGATAAAATCATACCACTTTTATTTGATGAAATAAAAATAAGGGTCCTACAGAAATTGAAAAAGAGTGATATTGCCCAGATGTTTAGAGATTTTATTTTACATATGAATTTGTTAAAATAACATCAGAACCATAGCAATCTCATTGTTATTGTTTCCTATAAAAGTGGTGAGATCTAAAATCTTATTTTGTTTTGCTTTTATTTATACTAATGCTTATTAGTAATTTTCTTTGCTTTCTCAATTTTTGTTAAAGAGATACCAGAATTTCTTAAGTAATTTTCTGCTCTTTTAGATTATTATAGTGATGCTCTTCATTAAAAGTCACAGCTAGCCAGTAATTCAATTCTAATATGTAATACAAAAGTCAATAGGTAGTCTTGTCAAGTACTAATAGCTGCATTTTTGAAATACTTGTCACCTGTTGCTTATACCGTAAAATAAGGCTGTTGGTCTTGATTTTCAGTCAGATGTATTCAGCTCTAATTTTTTTCCTTCTTTCCACTTTAAAAAAAAAAAAAAACAAAACTTCTTCCCATTCTCTCATTATCCATCCATCCCTCTACCTACCCATCAATCTACCTATCTATCCATCTATTTAGGTATCTCAAACCTAACCTGAATTTTGCATATGATGCCTGTATTTAAGAATTCAATTAAAACAGTTCATACACAGCAGTTTCGAAGGTGCTTTCAAAGTTACATCATTTGATAATCAAAACAATCTTTCCACATAGGTTTTACCTCTATATATTTTTTTAAGATTTTATTTATTTATTTGACAGACAGAGATCACAAGTAGGCAGAGAGGCAGGCAGAGAGAGAGAAGGATGTAGGCTCTCTGCTCAGCAGAGAGCCCCATGCGGGGCTCAATCCCAGGACCCTGGAATCATGACCTGAGCCGAAGGCAGAGGCTTTAACCCACTGAGCCACCCAGAAGCCCCTTTACCACTATATTTTAAAAATCAACATAAAAAGTCTTCTTCAGTTTTCCAACATGTAACTATTAGAATATTTTGTAATGGCCATTTGTTATTACTATTTTATCTCAATTTATTTTTTCACCTTTTTAAAGTTTACATAAATGGTATGTTATTTTATTGACATGCAAGGACATCAAATTTTCTATGGCCATTTATTATTAATGTTAAAAAAATAAAGTTGTGGTGCTTGTGTATACTTGTATGTGTACTAGGCCTACATGTACATTTATGGTTCTATATGATTATGTGGGTCTAATCATAATTTATTTATACTCATTTCTATATGTTATAGCTATATATGATATAGACGTTTTATACAGAGATTAAAAAGATAACCGAGCATTAAAGATTTTACATAAGGGGCACCTGGATGGCTCAGTCAGTAAAGCATCAGACTCTTGATCTCAGCTCAGCTCTTGATCCTAGGGCTGTGAGTTTAGGCCCTACATTGTACTCCATTTAAAAAAAAAAAAGGATTTTATATAATAGTCAATATCTTGTAAGCAATGAGTAGCAGAGTAACAAATCTGAGTTTCAATCTCAAGCCTCTCTCTTCAGTTTCTCTTAATAAAGAAAAGAGTTTACTGTTTCAAAATATTTAAAACTCTATTCTTAACTCAATTAAATCAGTATTTTCATCTTTTAATTAGGAGACATTTCTGTTAAGTTACTTCCAAACACTATCTGGCACAATAGTCTGTTAATTTCTTTTCTGAGAGGTACAAAGAAAGGAAAAGTTTGCAAGAATTTGATAAATATAGTAAGAAAAGTTGTGGGAAGTTTTGAAACTTGCTGCTTGTATATTTCACAATCTCACAGTAGTCACATGATAATGAGGTTCATAGTTTAAAGGAAAGAATATTTTGTAAAATGTTTCATAAGGGATTACTACCAAGTGAATTTAATATCCATTAGGTAGTCAAGGACAAAATAAAACGAGTATTTCATGAGCAAAAGAAAGTGAACCTAGATGACATGAAACGATGTCCTTTATGATTACATTAATAGAATTATTTGAAAAAATAATTGAGGTAAAATTTGTAGAGTCAAATAATAATAGCCAATTACTTGGAATTCTTATCTGTTACAGTAAAGTAGAAGTCAAAAATAAATATATAAATAAATAAAGTAAAAGTCATAGTTTGAACTTGTACTATCAGCTACACCTCCTATTTTTTCCCTCAGTAACTCAGCAATGCATCCTAGCTGTTAGAAAAGAAAATGAAACTCATGTATATTTTGTGATAAACTATCCTCTAAAATATTCCATAATCAAATACACATAAACAGTATAACCTGAAATGTTTGGTAAACTTGTTCCTCTAAAGAGAGAATTTCATCCCAAGGGAAAAAGAAAGTGAAGAGCCAGACTTCACCACAGAGCCCAGTATGCTCCTTGTGACTCCATAGTACCAGGTTCCCAGCAGGCTCCTATAATCCAGGCCCTGTCCTGCCCATTCCAGTACCAGACCATTCCCATGGACCCAGATATCAAGCCTACTTCCTCACAGACTCCGGCACCAGGCTGTTTTCCATGTATTCAAGCCCCAGGCGTGCCCATCTACTGACCCAGGTGCTAGAACTGTCTATGCAAGGACTCAAGCAGCAAGCCTGCTCAAAAACACCAAAATATGGCCCACTCATGATCTGGATGGGCTGACTGGCAAAGAGTTTGTTTATCAAAGCCAGTATATAAAGACTGGAAGAAGTTCCTACTTCCTTAAAAGTGCAGACATCAACCCAAGGCCACAGGGATCATGATTAATCAAGGAAAGAAGACACCACCAGAGGAAACTAAAAAACTCCAATGACTAACCCTGAAGAAATGGATATTTATCATTGTATGACAAAGAATTTAAAGTAATCCTCACAAACAAATCTTTTAAAACAAACAAACAAAAAGGGCAGCTCCTGGGTGGCTCAGTTAATTAAGCAGCTGCCTTCGGCTTAGGTCATGATCCTGGGGTCCTGGGATCAAGCCCTGCATTGGGGTCCCTGCTTGGGGAGGAGCCTGCTTCTCCCACTCCCTCTGACAGCTGCTCCCTTGCTTATGCTTTCCCTCTCTCTGTCAAATAAATTTTAAAAACTTAAATAATAAAGTAATCCTCACATAAATTCTGTGAACTATAGACAACTTATAGACAACTAATTGATATTAGGAAAATAATACATGAGAGAGAGCAAGAGTACCTATATTTATATCAGAGAAAGTAAACTTTAGGTCAAAATTGTAACAAAAGATAAAGAAGGTCATTAATTAATGATAAAGGGGTCAATTCACCATGAGTATATAACAATTGTAAATATATGCAGCTAATATTGGAGCAACTAATATATTAAGCTAATACTAACAGAGAGAAATAAAGAATAATACATTAATATTAGGGATACCCCTAATAGTCCTACCTTCAACAATGGATAAATCATCTGGACAGAAAATCAACACGGAAAAACTGACTTGAACTATATTTTAAAGTTCCTGTGGACCTAACAGACATATATAAAACATTTCACTCAACAGCAGCAGAAGATTCATTCTTCTCAACTGCACAAGACATTCTCTAGGATAGAGCACATGTTAAGTCCCAAAACAAATTTAAGCAAATGTAAGAAGACTGAAATAATATCAAGTATCTCTTCTGAGCACAATGGTATGAAACTAGAAAACAACAGCAGATGGGAAACTGGAAAATTCACTACTGTGTGGAAATGAAACACTACTGAAGAACCAATAGGTCAAAGAAGAAACAAACAAAAAAAGAAAATCAAAAAATATCTCAAAACCAGTGAAAATAAAAACAACATACCAAAACTTAGAGGATACAACAAAAGCAGTTCTAAGGGAAAAGTTTATGGTGATAAATGTCTACTATATTTAAAAGAAGAGAGAGAGAGAGAGAAAAGAAAAATACCACACATACAAATGCACACACACAAAAAACTCCCTTTGCATCTTCAGGACCTAGAAGAAGAACAATCTACATATGGAGATAGTAAAATCTCTAGACAGAAAGTAGACAAAGAATTTTATCAAGAATTTCACAAAAGGCATTTTCTCAAACTGAAACAAAACAAAAATACCAGTGTATACATAGTAGAATGCCTAAAATTAATATAAAAGCAAAGTTCATTGGCTACTCCAACAGAAATATGGCTTCAAAGACATATTGGATACCTTTCTCATTGTCTATAAGCAGTAGATTATGATAAAACAGATTCAGAATAATATTGATATTATATTTCTTAGGTGTTTACACTTTAAAAAAATTCTTCATTAAGTATTTCTTTCTAATACTTAGGAACAGAATTATTCCCTTTATGAGTCTTTCTAGTAAGTACTCTTCTCCTTGGTTTCTTTTAGGCATATTATCATATCTAGTCATCTAGTTAAGGTTGTCAAACGGTATATTCATACACTAAAGTTGAGAATCATACAGAGAAGGGTTTATGCAAAAATTTGAGGGAATTGCCAATTGATAATCAGAAGAATGGGAGAGGAAGACCTCTCGGCTTGATGTTCATTATATCTGATATCTAAACATAAATATACTCAGTGTTTTCAGGCGCTAAAGTCATTTTAGGGAACACCTGAAAGACAATGGTTGGTAAATAATTCACAAGAAACTGATGTATTAAACAAAATGTTAATATATTCATTTATAATGAAAAATATGATTTTTCTAAAGAAACAATAAGGAGATAGAAGCATATTATTCCCCTAAGACAATTGCATAAAGATCCATATCATAAACAGAAATTATTTGATTTGTCTTAACAATATGAATATGATAACCAATGTATCTTATGAGAAAAGGGCTGTAGAACAAAAGTCTTAGGACAGTTTTAGGCCTGGTCATTTGCCTTTCAATCTAGTCCAGCTCCCAGAAAACACCTTCAAGTGCACAATTCCCCCTCACCCCTCATTACTGTATTTACCCATTTAGAGAGGCAGAGATAGAGCCAGTGTCTAGAAATGTCATGTGTCGTCATAAGTTTACATAATGGGTGGGTAGTTGCTCCTTAAATTACCTTACGGGATCATCAAATTAATCATAGTATCTCTTAGGCATCTATTTGACCCTGAGAGTTGGAGGTCAGCGAATATACCAAAAGAAGTATGCCACTCTGAGGTTCATCAAATATTTTGAGAAATATTATTTTTCACTTGGATCTGTGGTTCCTTTTTGTGTAACAATTTACTCTTGTGCCAACCATGAAAATGTTTTCTTTTTGCTTAGCAATATAATATGCTATGCCCACAGTGGCGAGTAGTATGATTCAAAATAGACTTTTTTAGATATAGATTTGATAAAGAATCTAAAGAATATCAAGGCCTCTCAATTCAGTAAATAATTTTCTGTAAAACATATCTGTTATTGACATAGTTTATCTTTCACGTGAAACTACAATAGAACACAATGGGAGGGCTGCAATTTTAGTGAAATTAAATGACTATTCCAATTGTTCAGATAGTTAAAAAAAAAAAAAAATCAGACATAGTCCTTGACTGAAAGAACTAAATCTTTTAACAGTGTTTCTTCTTTGACAAAAATAAAATCCTAGCCATTCATTCACAATTTCAAAATTAACATGGTACACCCTTCATTCCATTTCTAACAGTGTAGAATATGCAAAACTTTGTTTCTCTTTCTACCAGGGACTGAAGTCAATACACAAAGCTGTTTGTGGGAAAGGTTTGGCAGCTACAGCCTTGCAGATGTTAAGATATGTTCTCTGTTAGACCTGGCAGCTGGGTATGTGTATGCTCCCCAGTTATATCACTTGTCTGACCTCATGATTTGTTCCACTGTTAGCTGTGGCGACAGCTGTTCAGCTGTATTGAGGTTTTGTCTATTATTTATTATTTATTGCAAACTACAGCCCAGCACAGCTAAGTAGCACTATCTACTAGAGGTAATTGTGTTGAACAAATCTCTTATCCCCAAATCCCTGATCTGGAGTACATGATATGAAGGCATCAGAGGAGCCATGGTCAGCAAAACCAGGAGAAGCACTCATTCTTTGGTCCTGTGCTTACGAGAGAGATTCTTTCCTTATCTCTTTGGCATAGCACTAATTTAAGATATAAACCATCCAAATTCATTAAAAACAAGTTGAATAATGAAAAAGTCTATCTTGTGGCACTTTAAAATAAAATGCAGATGATTGAAATTGCATTACTTTCTAAGAATTTTAGCAAAAAAAAAGAGCTATAATAAATCATATAATGTAGGTTCAGAGACATGGAATAAAAGAATTGATTTAATGCAATCACTAAATATATTTATACCTATATATTTATTTCTAGGTACTGTGCTGGCAGCATACCACAATGTTTTTATATGCTGTAATTTTATTATCATTCAGTTTGATACATTTTCTAATTCCCCTCATGCTTATTATCTTTGATGAGGTATTATTTTTGTGTCACTTAATTGACACAATATCCTCAAGGGAGGATATTTTTTTAGACCTTTTTTTTAAAAAAAGATTTTATTTATTTATTTGACAGACAGAGATCACAAGTAGGCAGAGAGGCAGGCAGAGAGAGAAAGAGGAAAGCAGGCTTCCTGCTGAGCAGAGAGCCCAATGAGAGGCTTGATCCCAGGACCCTGAGATCATGACCTGAGCCAAAGGAAGAGGCTTAACCCACTGAGCCTCCCAGGTGCCCCATGAAGTTGGGATTTTTGAAATAACTTCTCATTATTGATTACTAATTTAATTATATTATGGATAGAGAACTACTTTATAATATTTTAATCTTTTTGATAAATTATGACTTATTTTGTGACATAATATGTGGTCTAACATGGCATATCACATGTACTTGAAAAGATTTTATTCTAGTTCTTGAATTTAGTTTTCAGCGCCTCAACTCAATAGTGCTATCTGAGTGTCCAGATTATGTCTTTATTTATTTGTAGATTCTGTTTTTATTTGTTTATTTATTTATTTATTTTTAAAGATCTTTTTTTTTTTAAAGATTTTTATTTATTTATTTGACAGAGAGAGAGATCACAAGTAGGCGGAGAGTCAGGCAGATTGAGAGAGAGAGAGAGAAAAGCAGGCTCCCACTGAGCAAAGAGCCCAATGCGGGGCTCAATCCCAGGACACTGAGATCATGACCTGAGCCAAAGGCAGCAGCTTAATCCACTGAGCCACCCAGGCGCCCCCTGTTTTTATTTTTTAAATCAGTTTCTGAAAAGGAGTGTTAATATAATAAGTATTACTGTGGATTTGTATTTGTTTCCCAACAGTACTATCTGGTATGATTTTTTGGTTTTGTCCTTTTTTTGCATCAAAAATGCAGTTTTATATCTCAAGTGTCTCTTGTTGAAGCATATATTTGACTCTTGGTATTTTTCCTAAGTCTAACAATCTTAAAATTTAACAATCTTTAAATTTAATCTATTTTATGTAAACATTGCTATTGTTAATTTTTTTTCTCGTATTTTGTGGAATCTTTGTATTTTACCCATGTATTTTGGATCATCTCATCTCCATTTCTGGGTTTCTTTTGGCTCAAACCAATATATTTTATTAAGATTTTATTTATTTATTTGAGAGAGAAAGAAAGAACAAGCAGGCGGTGGGGAAGTGGAAGAGGGAGAAGCAGGCCCCCTGCTAAGCAAGAAGCCTGATGTGGGGCTCAATCCCAGGACCCTGGGGACCATGAACTGAGTGTAAAGCACATGCTTAACTGACTGAATCACTCAGGCGCCCCTCAAACCAATATTTTTTTCAAAAATTTATTGACTTTTGAACTATAAATTTTGCATTAAATTTTAGTGGTAGTTTTAATGACTTCAATTTGCATGCTTTATATTTAACCATGTTTGTTTGATATAAATGCCAAAATACAATCTTAGAATTTTTGCATTAACTGTTCTTATAACTTTTAAAGAGAGAAAGAAAATATGTATGATCCTTTATGTATACCCACATATTTACTTTTTATAGTGCTCGTCTTTTAAAAAATTTGGCTGTTTTCAAGAGATTCTCTTTTATACTTTTTATACTTTTTACATGAGCAACTGTTTTTCAACAATAGGCACTTGGAAATTTGGGGGTACTCTTTGTTATTCAAAAGCAATCTCTGAAGACATAATAATATAAAGTTTCCAGAAAAAAAGTCCTTCAACCTTTGGGCAATGTCTTCTTCAACAAAGCACAAACCGCTTGATATTTGAAAAGAAGCTCTTTGTGTGCTAATGATCCGAACTAGTTTTGCGTGCTGTACAACAAATTATCACCAAATTATCAGATTAAAACAACACACACTTATTATCTGTTGCTGTAGATCAGAAATCCAGGCATAATATTAATTAGATTCTCCACACAAGTTCTCACAAGGTGAAAATCAAGGTGTTAGCTAGACTAGGCTTCATTTTCATCTGTATTCAGGATCCTCTTCTGGGCTCATCAGGTTGTTGGCATAATTTAGTTCTTTGTGATTGTGAGACTTAGATTCTACAGGCATATCTAAGAGCTACTGTGGGTTCAGTTTCAGACCGCCACAATAAAGCATATATCACAATAAAGCTAGTCAAATGAATGTTGGGTGTTTCCCAATACATTTAAAAGTTATGTTTAGACTATATTGTAGTCCATTGTGTGAAATAGCATCGTGTCTCAAAAATTCACGTTATCTTTTTTTTTAAAGATTTTATTTATTTATTCATGAGCGACAGAGAGAAAGAGAGCCAGAGGTAGAACAGAAGTGGACACCCCGCTCCACAGGGAGCCCAATGCGGGGCTCCATCCCAGGACCCCAGGATCACAACCTGAGCTAAGGCAGATGTTTAACTGACTGAGCCACCCAGGTGTCCCCCAAAATTACACATCTTAATTTAAAAATACTTACTGCCAAAAATGCTAACACTGTCTGAGATTTCAACCACTTTCTGAGCTTATAATCTTTTTGCTGGTGGAGGGTCTTGATTCAATGTTGATGGCTGCTGACTAACTAGGGTGGATGTTGCTGAGGGTTGGGGTGGTTATGGCAATTTTTTCAAGTAAGACAACAATGAAGTTGGCTGCATCAGTTGAATCTTCCTTTCACTAACGATTTCTCTGTAGCAAGTGATGCTGCTTGATAGCATTTTACCCACAGTAGAACTTTTAAAATTGCAGTCCACCCTCTCAAACCCTGCTGCTGTTTTTACCAACTAAGTTTCTGAATATTCTAAATCATTTGTTGTCATTTCAACAGTCTTCACCAGGAGTAGAGTCCATCTCAAGAAACCACTTCCCTTTGCTCCCCCATAAGAAACAACACCCCATTCTGTTAACATTTCATCATGAGATTGCAGCAATTCAGTCACATCTTCAGGCTTCACTTTAATTCTAGATCTTTTGTGATTTTGATCACATCTAGAGTTTGAACATAAACAACATCTACTGATTTAGTTAACCATCTTATATGGGCATGGTTCACGGCACCCAAAATAATTACAGTAGTAACATTGAAAGCCACTGGTTACCATTTTTTTTCATGGAAAAATTTGAAATATTGTGAAAATTACCAAAATATGACAAAGAGACACAAAGTGAACAATTTTTTATTTTTTAAAGGTGCCAATAGACCTGAGGCAGAATGCAGGAAAAAAATGTCAATTTGTAAAAACTCACAGTATCTGTAAAGCAAAATAAAATGAAGTGAAAAAATGAGGAATACACCTGTATTTTTATTCTGGCTATTTGAGTGAGGGTTGGTCAAGTCTCCTAGAGGCCACTCTCAAGTCTTACTAGTACAGTTGGCTCACAACATGGAAACTTCCTTCTTCAAAGACTGCAGGAGAATCAGGCCCTCTTTTAAAGTCTTTTACCTAATTAATCCTGGCCCACCAGGATAATCTTCCTTTTAATTAACTCAAGCTGACTTAGGACCTTAATCACATATGCAAAATCTCTTCATGTTTTCCATATGTTGCAACCTTGTCACAGAGATGTAACCCCATCATTTTCACAGGTTGTTCCCATAATCAGGGGAGTGGATTATCTAAGGTATGTACAGGATTGGCCACAAGAATCTTGGAAGCCACTTTAGAATTTTGCCTACCCCATGATCTTTGTGGAGACTGAGTATCTAGTCATAGAAACTTAGGTATGATATGACTGGAACTGCCCATTTGCACAATCAGATTTGTTAAACTTAAGTCAACTGCAATAGAAATCAAATAACTGATGTGGCATTTTAGTAGTAGAGTCAAGCAGGTCTATCACATACTACTAAATATATGAGCTGATGGCACAGATCTGTATACCTACTTCTGCACTGACCCTTTCCCTCAGCTCACATCTATGACCTTATGGGGGAGTTCCTTAGCATCACATTACAGAGGAGGATAGATACTGGTTCTGGTTTGCATGTGGGTCAACTCAATATGTCACAGTTCAATGAAAGTAGCATGTAATTGTAATAATACATTAATCTGAAATGCGGTAATTGGGGACATCCTCTCAGCAGGTGTTACTACTAACATTACCCTTTGTTGTCCATTTGATATACAGTGAAAAGTGACCCAAGGAGAATATAATTTCTATAGAGTATCAGATGGCTTGGATGGTTGAATAGGGTCCTATAAAGAGCAAGATTAGATGTCAGATATATGGAAGTAAGGGGAAAAGCAGGTGGGTGGGTATATGTCAGTAGGCAAAAGTGTGTGAAACCTGTGTCTCACATTCATGAGCTACCCTGAAAAACTACAGGAATGCTCCCCTAGGATATCAGTTCAGTGGCTACACTGGAAACTGAACCAGTGCCCACTCAGTGAAGTGTCCTACAGATATAAATTATATAGGTTTCAAAACCAACAGGTGGGAGAAAATAGAAGGGACTTTTATTACCAGTTGTCCAGTGACCTATTCATAGAATCTATGCTTTATATTCCTGTAGCTTTAGGCTCTTATGAGTTAGACAGCCAATTTCCAAAGGAGTTGGTGGTACTACCAAAATGGGACAGAATATGAGTGAAACAATCACTGCCACATGGGATCCTCATGATACTGTACCAAGAGGGAAAAAAGAAGTCACTTTACCAATGGAGAGAGTCATGCCTGGTCATCATGAGGTGCTAAGACTGATGATAAACCATGTAGGTAGGGGGAAGTGTATTTGAAACCTGTGTTATACTCTTGAGTGTTTCTTGCTACTTTTATTTAGAATATGAAGAGTGACAGGACCATTCAAACAGTCATGAAGTTCTGGATAACCCCACCTTGCATGTGAATTAGATTAGATGGCATACTGAATGAGAGTATGGAAATCTACAACAGACGGTGTGGAAAGGAGATGATAAAGATGAATTCCAGCTTAGAGACCAGCCTCGAAAGTGGACACTTTCACTTAGTCAGAGTTGAGATGAAAATAACTTAAAAAGTAAGCAATATTAGAAATTAAATAACGATTTGTTCCTTGCTAACTGACAATTTTTAGAAAAGTCTGTTTTTACCACCAGAAGGAATGTGAAAAAATATAAAACGAGCTAAAAATAAATTGCCATTTGATGGAAGTAGGAATAAATATGTAAGAATAAATATGTAAGTACATGCAAAAAAAGTGTTTAAATTCTCCTATCTTTTAATATCTTTTTATTTAAAAAAAAGACTTTCAAGTCATAATTTTATAACTCCATATGTTATTTTTAAATTAAAAGATAATGAAACAGAAAAGTTAAAAATAAAATTATGTGCAAACAGACAATGCAATTTAAGTCATAATACCCTAATGGCATAAAAGGATTGCTAATTTTGATGAAAAGTATAATGTATAATTACTGTCATAATCTTTTTATAAAAATATGTTGAACATTTAAAAAACTGAAAAAATAAAACCCAGTAACCATCATTTAGATTAAATGTTAATGTTTACTTGAATTTGCTTTAAATCTTTATTTATTTATTTATTATTTTAAGGATTTTATTTATTTATTTGACAGAGATCACAAGTAGGTAGAGAAGCAGGCCGAGAGAGAGGAGGAAGCAGGCTCCCTCTGAGCAGAAAGCCGGATGCGAGGCTCGATCCCAGGACTCCGGGATCATGACCTGAGCAGAAGGCAGAGACTTTAACCCACTGAGCCACCCAGGCGCTCCAATCTTTTTTTATTTTTAACTGAACACTTAGGATACAAACAACCCCTTTGTATCTTTGTGTTTCTATGCTATTATAACAATAATTATTAATAAATTATTTTACTAATCATTTCTGGCCATTATTTTTAATTTTACAAATATGGATATATTTATCAGTTACCTCATTTTGATTTGCATATTTATTTATTTTTATTCCAGAATTTATAATATGACTTTCATCATTATACAACTGACTATTTACTTAATTACATTTTTGATTTTATACACAAAGTCTATTCATATTAATATCCTCCAAATATTTCAGTGTTTGAAGAGAAACTTTACCCAAGGGTATGGGGGAACCAAGGCCCTGGCACATGAAAGTTATTGATCAAATTAGCAAAAATATTTTCCTGTAACTCAATAATCAGAGAATTTCAGAATTGTTTTTACCCGGTCCACCTGACCAAGATACCAGACACTATGCATCAGAGTATTTTCAAACATCTGACTTTGTATGATGAAGCTGTTGAAATTTTTGTCAACCTCTTTATCGGCCTGTAGACAATGCTGTCTATTGTGTATCTCAGTAGTTCTTAAAAGTACATGTTTTAGTAAAGGCCAAGTTTTGAACAGAGTTTATTCACAGATTTTTGGAGTACCTCTTTTGCGGCTCCCTGCATTCTGTGATGTAACTTTCAATTACCAGCTGCTCTAGAATCACTGAAGTTTGATTTCTGATTTCTCAACCCAACAACACTTGTGTTCTGTTTGAGCTCTATTTCGTAGGAGCAGGAGACTGTCTTCAGAAAAAGCTTAAAAAAAAAAAAATAGTGGATTTCATCCAACATGGTTCACTTTTTAAAACCTGTCATCTTATCTAATTTCTTTCTTTAAGGAAAAAACTATTCATAGAAATCAAAAGTTCACAATAAAGAAGGAAACAATGAATTTCCTCAAAAATATGTTTAAACTCTTCGCCATGAAGTAACTACATGCTGAGGAAATCAATCAATCAATCACTTACTAACTGTTCCCAAGGGTTTTTTAGAGTTTAGTTCAGTGACCCTTGAATGCTGGTGTGTATATATTACCTACAATATTTATTTACATGCAGAGACCTTGATTCAGTGAGATCATGGTGGGGTCTACTAGTGTGCATTGTAAATAAACACCCAAGTTTTTCTGGTGCAGGTTGTCTGGGGACAAGTTTCTGTTAAAAAATAATAATAATAATAATAAAGTGAGGGAGAGAGAGAAAGATCTGGTTAGATCAAATAAGAGGACTGAGAATTCCCAAGTGGCAGCAATTCCCAACTTTACCCAATGACAAATTGGATTTTTCTGTCTCGGGCTTTTATAAGATTTCTAGCTGAAATCACATTGTCCAAAGACCTGTGGAATGCCTTGCCCTGAATTATTGCATTTTAGCTTGTTTTCACTCGATGGCACTTTGACTCAGAGTGACCTGAGTATGTGCAGTTTGGCTTCAGGACTAGAAGACTAGTTGTTCTGAAACCAAGAGTGATCTGACCAAACATGACATTTACTGGCATAACTCAATATTGCACTGATATTTGAATGTTCACAGAATCTCTTGCCCTGCTTCTCAACACTATTGATGTCTTAAACTATTTCATTTATCAAAGGCTATATCTCCAAGAGAACAAAATCAAACATGGGTCATTTTAATACAAGCATTCAATCAATTTTTCAATTTTAACTTTGACAGAATCAAAAGATTTGAATGTTTTTACTCATTCAGAACATTATATTTCAGCTCTGCCAAAAACATTAAACTGATTTTCTGTTTATCTAAATGCCTATCAAAATTAACCTATATACCTGACCCCCATCTAAATGTAAGTGTATGTACATTTGGGCAAATGCATATCTTTCTATCCTCACTACTGTGTTTTATATATCAATATTCTGTGTGATTTGGTATCTTATAAATTGACAGAATTTGTATCTATACAGATGGGATACCTATATCTATCTGCCTATACCTATCTATTCATTTATCTATAGAGATCTTATTATTCTAATTCTTGTACATACTGTGTATGTGCTGTCTCAATCTATAACAATGCTATGTCTTTATCTGAAGAAAACACTTTCATTCTGGACAAGATAACTACTGATTCAGAATAATCTGAAAAGCCTGTCATGAGTGAAATATAACATGAGAAGAAAAAAAAAACATAAAAGCACAAACTAGATGCTTAGAATAGAAATCTTGACTCAGATAATTTCTACTTTTATGAAGAATCTTATAATTTATATACAAAAGTGTCTGAATATTAAATTCTGGCACTATTAAATCACTGAACTCTTTAAATTTTTTGATATTGTATAAAGAGTGAATGAAAATAGTCCCAATTAGAAGAGTGTGCCTTCCAAAATACAGCAGCATATTGAATTACCCAGTGTAAGTACATAAATTATTATGTACCAGGGAAAGAGTATAAGCAAGAATGTAAGTAAGTATTATATACATATATATGATGCTTTATAATTTTGATTGGTCCCTTAAAGTAGTTATTTTACAGAAGTGTTCATGTATTCAGACTATAAAAAAATGACTGAAAAATAGCATGTATTCATACTTTTTATCCATCCATTTTTTTTTTTAAGATTCTATTTATCAAACAGCAAGCAGGTGCAGGTGAGAGAGAGAGCAAGCACACAAGCAAGAGGAGGAACAGAGGGAGAAGCAGTCTCCCTGCTGAACAAGGAGCCCCATACGGGACTCCATCCCAGGACTCTGGGATCAGGACCCTAGCCAGTGAAACGTAGATACCAAACCTACTGAACCACCCAGGTGTCCCTATGTCCATCCATTTTTAAGGTACAGTAAATATTTATTGAGAACTTACTATGCTCTATATACTTGGGACTGGTCACAAAATAGAACAAAGACCTTTGTTCATATGAGACTTCCATTCTTGTATGTTGAGGGATAATAAACAATCATAAAAATATATTAGCAAAATTTTTATCAGAAGGGACAAGGAAAAATGGCCTGTGGAAAAAGAAAAGCAAGCAAAAGACAATCAGGACTGTGTGTGTGTGTGTGTGTGTGTGTATGTGTGTGTGTGTGTGTAGGGTTAGGTAGTGAAGTTAGCCTGATTAGAAAGTGACATTAGAGCAAAGGCATAAAACTAGTGATAGATCCATATCAAGGGAAGAACATTTTATAAAGAATACAGGCAGTCTGAGGCTCTAAGAAATGTGAGGACATGACCTGCTTGAGGACCAGTGAGAAAATTGCTGCAGCTTAGGTAAAGTGAGTAAGATGGCAGTAAGAGATAAATCAGAGTTTTAACTTCTATACAGATCAAATAGAATTTGATCATAAGGACTTTACATTTTCTGTCTGACATTGAAGGAATGTGAGAGAAAAAGAACTAATATCTTAGAAAGGTATAACCATCTTGGAATTTAAACTTATGCATTTTCCATATGAATCTTAAAAAATTCCCTGTACTGCATAGAATTGAATGTTAATTTCCTATTTAAAAGTAGTATTACACAATAACCTGAAATTTTAAATATTTTGCAATATTGTCTTAGATAAGGAATATCATTAAACTAAAAACATAATGAGGTCTTCAAATAGAGGTAAATAACCAATAATTGGTTTAATTTAAAATATTTTTAAGATAATGGAATTTGTAAGAGATAATTCCATTGCACAGGACCTTGGAGATGAATGTGAAAATATTTGAAACACTTCATCAAATGACAAGAAAATATATTTTATACATCATGGATATTATTTTTCCTGAAATCCTATTATAATATTAATTCTGATAGTCACTATTTTGAGGAGTTGTAAATTGATCTTTGAGGTCTACAGCCAGTCTGGCACCTTCTCTCCATTTTCAGGGTCTTTTTATGACAGTATCTGTTGAATTACTTCCAGGTTATTTAGGAGTATTCGGAAGAGACAGACAGGGAAAAGTGAGTCTACATCCCAAAACTGAAAGTCTGACTTTGACTTTTTAAAATTATTATAAAATTACCTACATAGAGAACTCTTCTGCTAAAAATACACACATATAATGACAGAAGTTAGAAATAATAATTACTCCTCATTCAGTCTGCTTTGTTTCTGAAACAAACAGATGATCAAAATAATGTATAAATGTACATGAGGATATAAATTTAACTTAATCTTTTCTACCTATGATATATAGAGAACTGATGTGATGTGTTATTATTATGGCACTTACAGCAGATAGAGAGTGAATGTTAGTGTTTCCAGTGGAGGGAAAGTGAATCGGTTTTCCTAAATCAAATATATATATTTGCTTCTCAGAACCTATGACATGGATATTTAGTTCATTTCTATGATGGCATAACAAGGCCTCTGAGGATATAACTTTTTTGATCCTATTTTATTAAGTGTCAGAAAGTGTAATGTTGAAGGCTCATGTTGAAGGCTCATGTAATGCAATTTACCATCCTCACCTAATCTCTCTCTCTCTCACACACACACACACACAGACACATTTTCTAAAGATGCTCTATAAAAGATTTATGGGTATCATGCAAGTTTTATATCAGCAAATTCACTAATGGCTTTTACCAGTGAATCCCTCAGGAATACTGCTTTTTAAATTTCGAAATACAGCTCTTACACTTCTAAAGAGCAGGAATTTGGTGTGAAAGGTTTAAGAGCAAAAGGTGGAATAACACGTCAAAGAAAATCTCAGCTCTGATGGTTCAGGAAACTTACTCTTCTCTGGTAACTTACACATGGCACAGTATTATGAGCCAAACTGTATAAACAGCAGCTTACCACACGTCAAGGATTATGACTGCTCCTATGTCTCATGGACTCAAAAGAAATTTTTATAAGACTATACTATAACTCTGGCCCACCAATTTTCCTCCATATTTACATGGTTTCAAAGCCATCATTTAATTTTTGCATATTCAGAGTCACATTACAACAGTAAAATACAAAAACAGCTTTTTCTCTGGATATTTGTGATGCTCCAGTTAGTCAATAGGGGAAAAACAAAACAAAGCAAAACAAAAAACAACCAACAACAATAACAACAAAAAGGAAGAACAAAAAGAAGATTCTTTAAGTCCCTGTGCTTCAATACTAGTGTGAGTCAATGTTGTGATTTATATATATTCACAGACACATTATGAATGTATTTTCAGTTTTAACATTTGGCATGCATTTTTGTAAATGCTTAACTCATTTAATTTTAAAAGTGAATCTACAAGGCGTGTACTATTAACATCCTCATTTTAAGTATAAAAAAATTAATGCACAACAGTTTTACATCATGTCTTTGGTCACCTAGCTGTTAAGTGACAGAGCTGGGACCTGAACCTGCACTTTAACAATCATGAGTAGGCAATCTATTCTCCTTATCTTAATCCTGTTGTTCCAGATCCTTACCATATCACAGACACTATCTTTTTAATGAGAAATCACAATTTTTTTTGGTATGAAATTCAGTTGGATTATCTGCAACTATTTCCAATTATGAAATTTTCAAATAGCTCAATTTCCCTTTACATTTATGATTACAACTCCATGGGAGCTGTCTTACTATTGTAGTCTAATAATGTCTCTGTTAGGTAGGTATATAAAAGTGTAATGACTTCTCTATTTTTATCTTAATTGATCATTTTCCAAAAATCCAACACATCACTAGACGCATGCAGATATTTTTAGGTCATCCTTTCAAATAAATTTCTAACAAACCTTAATTTTACTTGATATCGATTTTTAGTACATTTTATGAGTTCATTATTTAACAATTATTCATATAATTAGACATTTAATCAATAATTTATTTTTTAATATTCTTGATACCTTTAAAAAACATCAGGAAATTTTAGTTTATTAGATAATGTGGGCAAATAAACAAGGAACTATAATAGATTGTAATGAGAACTATGAAAAAAAGATGGGCAAGCTCATATCTAAGAATTTATAGTCTTCATAAAATATATGGAATATCACCAGAATTTGCTTACAGACTACACATGTAAGTGTTGATTTCTCTCTGGCTCTCTGTCAGAACTTTTCTGCCATACACAAATCTAAAAACACACACACAATGAAATTGCAATTAAGACATAATGTTGTATAATCATAAAGGCATATTCAGACTACTACTGCTTCTGCATATTTCTACTGCCACTATTAAAATCCAATTTAATAATATCTTGCCTGGGCTGCTCAGTTTGCTAAGCATCTGCCTTCGGCTCAGGTCATGATCCCAAGATCCTGGGATTGAGTTCAGTGGAGCTTCATGCTCAGTGGGGAACCTGCTTCTCCCTCTCCCTTTTCTCCTCCCCACTGTTCATGCTCTCGCTCTCTCTCTCTCAAATAAATAAATAAACTCTTGAAAAAAAATTTGTTCTCACATTATTGCAGTAGCTTCCTAACTGTTCTACTTGCTCCCATACTCTATTCTTAATAATAAACCCTGATTCCCATTTCACCCAAAGTTAAAGTCACAGTCCTTTTATTGAGTCTCAAAGCTCTGTATTTCTGATGCTCAGTGACTTCCTCATATCATTCTCTACTGATACTATTCTCTACCTTGCTCACCCTTTTCCTACTACTCTTTTCCTCCTTACTTTTCCTCAGAGATTCCATGCTTGATGATCTTTTCACTGACACATTCTTTGGCCTTAACTAAGGCCAGATATTCATTATACTAATTCCTTGAACTGTCCTCAAGTATCTACTCAAATGTTACATTGTCATTAAGCCCCACAATGACTTGATCTTTAAAACTGATACCCTCTGAACTTCCACATTCCAAATCCTTTCTTACTCTGAATTATTCTCTGTCAGGGATCTTATGCACTACTAAAATATTGTTAACTTCATTATCTATTGTGTTTATGCTTTACATTATTCCTACTTCTAACATAATTTGGCTTAGGGCAATTATCTCTTAATTAGGGCAATTATCCTTAGGGCAATTATCTCTGACTGGTTCATACACTGACCTATCTCAAGTCTCTATAATAGTTCTGAGCATAACATGCCTGCCCAAAAAGTAAATTATTACTCAGCCCTGTGGCAACAGTGAATGAGTGAAACACCCAGGCAAAAAATTTTGGTACAAAATTATAACATTTGGACAAAATATACAGAATTTTAAAAATATTTAAAAGAAAGTAGGCAAAAAAGCAGAGGTCAGAGGACACTTTATTCTTGAAAAGTTGCAGCAGTAGGGGTGCCTGGGTGGCCCAGTTGGTTAAGAATCAGACTCTTGACTTCAGCTCAGGTCATGTTCTCAGGGTTCTGGGATCAACTGAGCCTGGTAGAGGGCTCCCCACTAAGTGGGGAGTCTGCTTGTTGCCGTTTGCCCCTCCCCCCCACTCCCAAAAGCTTTCTCTCTCTAAAATAAATAAATGAATCTTAAAAAGAAAAGTTGCAACAATAAAGTGTAAGAATTCATATTCATGTTTTTTTCCTTGAAGGTATTCTCCAACCTTAGGGCGACAGCAGAGAAAAAAAAATCACATTAAAACAGTGCAGCCTGGGTGGCTCAGTCATTAAGTCTCTGCCTTCAGCTCAGGTCATGATCCAGGGTTCCAGGGATTGAGCCCCGAATTGGGCTCTCTGCTCAGTGGGAAGCCTGCTTCTCCCTCTCCCCTTCTCCTGCTTGTGTTTCCTCTGTCTTGCGGTCTCTCTTTGTCAAATAAATAAAATCTTTAAAAAACAACAACAAACAAAACAAAACAAAAAACTTTGCAGCCTTACAGGCTAAAGAGTGCAGAAAAAGAATTCAGGAGTGGATCATTTAAGAGGGGGTAACCCTGAAGTGGCATAACCAGTGCGTGATCCATAGTACAGGCATAAAATGCTCAAATCTCTTGATGATCACTAACCTACACACATGCAATGGAGACCCAAGTTTAAAAACACAGGTACCAGAACGCAATCTATTTTTATAGGGTAAAACTATGCCAAGTGAGTTTTGTGCATTTGTAGCCTTATTAATGGATGTCATTCCCCAAGCATATGCAACTGGAGCAGCAAAAAGCCAAAGCCCAAAACTTGAAGATTCAGAGGAAAGAAGCTAAAACTGATGGAGCAGCTAGAACCTACTAGCAATTCCTAGAAACAAGAGAATAACAGAGAAGTCTGACCTCAAAGTTTAAGTATAATCTCTATATCTATTAGATTGAGACACAAATTAGGAAGAAACAGTAAAAGCAGCCTCTGGAATGCACAGGTATTGGGCAGCCATGCCCACTGCTGTCTAGTCTAATGGATGGTAGATAAGTCTATAAGTCCAGGCACAGTTACTGTTTATCAGAAAAAGAAGTAATAATTTCCAATTATTATTATTATTATTACTAGTAATAAGATTTATATTTACTCTAATATGTTATTTGCAATTTTCAATCTCCAATAAAAGTTCCAATGCTTGCAAAGAAACAGGGAAGTGACACCTTACAATAAAAGAAAAAATATGCTGAGCAAAAGCAGACCCAAAATGACAGCAAACTTTGGATTATGAAGAAAAATTCACAGGAGCTACTAAACTATATTCAAATAATTTTAAAAATTATGCCCAAAGAGGGGCACTTGCGTGGCTCATTGGTTAAGCCTCTGCCTTTGGCTCAAGTCATGATCCCAGGATCCTGGGATAGAGCCCCATATTGAGCTCTCTGCTCAGCGGGGAGTCTACTTCTTCTTCTTCCTCTCTTTCTCTCTCTCTCCCTCTCTCTTGCTTGGTCTCAAATAAATAAACAAAATCTTTAAAAAATTATACCCAAAGATTAAATAACAATGGTCTTAAGTGGTCTTAATGAGTGAATAGAGAAGAGACTCCAATATAAATGGAAAGGGGAAAAAATGGAATTTTTTGTTACTTATTTAGTCAGAGCTAAATGTCCAATAAATTAAAGGAAAAAATTACTATATGAGGTCAACGAGAGACTAAAGATGACAGAGGAATTATTAAACATAAAAATAGACCAGTCTATATATCAGAGACAGGAAAAGGAGATCAATATACACTGAAATACCTGTGAAAGAATAATAATCTCCCATTATAATCTCCCATTAAGAATAATCTTCCAGGGCGCCTGGGTGGCTCAGTGGGTTAAGCCGCTGCCTTCGGCTCAGGTCATGATCTCAGGGTCCTGGGATCAAGGCCCTCATCGGGCTCTCTGCTCAGCAGGGAGCCTGCTTCCTCCTCTCTCTCTGCCTGCCTCTCTGCCTGCTTGTGATCTCGCTCTGTCAAATAAATAAATAAAATCTTTAAAAAAAAAAAAAAAAGAATAATCTTCCATTAAGCTTCTGTCTTAATCCCAGGTATCTGTAGATTTGTTGCCTTACATCACAAAATAACGTTGCAGTTGTAAGTGAGTTAAGGAACTGGAGATAGGAGGATTGTCCTGGATTATCATATGTGTCCAATTTAATCATATGGGTCCTTAAAATTGGAGGGAAGTCACAGAGAGATGCAAAGTCAGTGGCTTTGAAAAGAGAGGAAGGGAACCAAGAGCCAAAGAATGTGGACAGCCTCTGAGAGTTGTGAAAGACAAGGAAAGGGATTCTTCCCTAGAGACCCCGCCAAAAGTAACACAGTTCTATCAACACTTTAATTTTAGTCAATTTAGATCCATGTCAAACATCTAACTTATAGAATTACAAAATGATAAATTTGTGGGTTTTTTAAGACCCCAAATAAAGTTTATGGCAATTTGTTACATCAAGAATAGAAAACTTTTAATGATGTATGATTATTTAAATCTAAAGAAAACTAGCAAATAACAGAAGGTTGTAAATGGAACTGTATTTTTCCAAAATACTCAGGCTTTCATAAACATTTCATAAAATAACTCCAATCAGACTTTGGTACATTAAATGTACATATTTTAACCTAAAGAGGAAGATCCAAAAGCCAGTTGGAAAATTAAGTTGAAATGAAGAAACAGATTGGAAAACAACTGGGAAAAAATAACAAAAATGGTATTATAAAAATTTAACCATATTGAAAGTTTACTTGAATGTAAATGAATTACGTCACCTCGCCAGGAATTGCCATTCTAGATTAAAAAAAAAAATCAAGAAATATTTACACTCTTTCTCCATGAAAGGAACTGTAAATATGTAAATACTAATAGATTAAAGGCTAATGATAAAATGACAAAATATCATGAAAACACTGAGAATAATTTGATTATGTTAAAGTCAGAAAATACTAGAATTCAAGGACAGGCATTACCTGAGATAAGGGTGGGAGCTATTTCTTAATAATAAAACTGGGAACTTATCAGGAAGATAAAATAATTCTAAATGTACACACATCTAATAAAAACAATGAAGCAAAACATGAAAACTTAAGAAATAAACCAACCTACAGCATTAAAGATACTAACAATACTTTACCAAAACGTAACTAAATTATCTATCAAAAAAAATCAGCATATAGATATCTGAACAGTAATGACTGAATTTGCATTTATAGAACAATACTCATTATTGAAGAAAGAATTTTTTCAAGTGTTCATGAAACATTTACTATAATGTTACCCATAAAATAAATTACATTAATTTTTCCAGAATTTAAATCT
Organism: Neogale vison; assembly: GCF_020171115.1. NCBI lineage: Eukaryota > Metazoa > Chordata > Mammalia > Carnivora > Mustelidae > Neogale > Neogale vison. The sequence continues at coordinate 124,230,532 of NC_058095.1, read as the reverse complement.
TACAGAACATATTCTCTGGGGGGAAAAAAACCCACAAATCACAAATCAATAATATATCTTGGAAGTTTACAAATATTTGGAAATTAGGTAACACACTTTGATTTCCCAGAGGAAATCAAATAGTAAAAGTGAAACCAGTTTGAAACATATGGTAATGAAAATATAACACGTGAAAATTTGTGAGATGCAATTAAGCCAGTGCTTGATTGATATTTATAGCTCTAAATGTTTATTTTAGAATAAATGAAAAGTTTAAAGTAACGCTCTATGTTTGCACCTTAAAGACCTAAAAAACTGTATGAGTAAATTATAATTATTATCAAAGTAAGTAGAGGGAAGAAATTAATACAAATAAGGGTAGAAAGCACTGAGATAGAAAACAGACAAGCCATAGGGGTTGAAAATACCAAAAGTACCAATTCTGTAGCTTTTATGAACTTAATAAATATAAGGAAATCCTAGAAAAAATTATAAAGGAAAAGAGAGAGAAAATACTCCTATCAATATGAGAAATGTAAAAGAGTTCCTTACTACAAATCCTATGGACTTTAATATGATAACTTTTGGGAGACAATTATAGATTTCTTGCTTTCTTGCACATTCTTGATCTTCTGGGCAAAGGTCTCATTTCAATAACAAACAGTCCTGTACGTTAGAAATAGTGGGTCCTCCAAAGATATTCAGAGATGTACCTCCTTAAAGATACCCTGGAATAGTAAAAAAAAAAAAAAAAAGCCCTTTCTTCCTGCCTGGAGACACTTGCTCATATTCCAGGATCACATGTAAACTGTTTCTCTGGAGAGGAGGACAAGAAGACTGCTGGAAGCTCCACAGAAACGCAGAGATTCTACATCTTGGCATTTCTCTCTTCTGGTGAACCCACACATGTGCCGGTAACCTCTGGCCCTGCTCTGGCCCTTATTTCATCATCCTCTGAGGATTGGGGAATAGGAAACTGATCCCAGATATTTCTCTGAGCACTTTACATTTTTACTTTTTTTTTTTTTTTAAGGGAGATATTATTTATTTATTTGAGAGAGAGAGAGAGAGAGAGTAAGAGAGAGAACAGGAGCAGAGGGAGGGGCAGAGGAAGAAGCAGACTCCCTGCTGAGCAGGGAGACTATTTGGGGCTGGATCTGGGACTCCCTCTGAAATCATGGGGATCCTGACCTGAGCCAAAGGCAGACACTCCACTGACTGAGCCATCCAGGCACCCCTATTTTTACTCCTTTGTACTAACAAACTGCCTTTGTCTCTTCTCCAGGGGACTTGTGCCCACATCAGCCTAATTTACTGGCTTGCAAGTAGGTATAATTTCAGTGATAAAGGATTATTATGAAAAGCTTTAGGCCACTAAGTTCAACTACTTAAGTGAAGTGGTTCTTATCAGCAAAATCTGGAACACTTTGAGAGCGGAAAAAAATAGTGACAGTAATTAATTATAACCCATTGAATAAGAAATAATAAGCCCCCTTGGGCGCCTGGGTGGCTCAGTGGGTTAAGCCGCTGCCTTCGGCTCAGGTCATGATCTCAGGGTCCTGGGATCGAGTCCTGCATAGGGCTCTCTCCTCAGCAGGGAGCCTGCTTCCCTCTCTCTCTCTCGGCCTGCCTCTCCGTCTACTTGTGATTTCTCTCTGTCAAATAAATAAATAAAATCTTTAAAAAAAAAAAAGAAATAATAAGCCCATTTGAATATAAATAAATGCACAGATACATAAATCAGTAAACAGTCGAAGTTAAAGTTCTCACAATATACTGGCAGTATAGACAAATTATGGGATGATTTTAAATTTGATTTTTAAATTAATGTGCAAAAATTTAATTAGATGCACAATATGTATATAGTCTCAACTGACTCTCACCAAATTGTTTTTTTATTTATAAAGGAGAAATACTTACCTTTAGAGTGGAAGAATCTCATGGACATATGATCAAATGATCAAAGCTAAATCAACAATACTGTGCAAGCCAATGTACTGTGGCTCCTGATAGGATACACTGAAAACACAAAAATATCAGTTTTTGGTATTTTCACCAGAATTATATTATTTAAATCTAAATATTTGCTACTCTGTAAAACTTTTGAAATGATTACTATTTCCATGGTGTTTTAACAATGAGAAAACTATGTTGACTCAGTCATTAACAAGTCAAAGATAATCAGTGCAGAGAAAGTTTTCCAAAAGAGGCTGGCACCAAACTGGGTCTATAGCCTTTTATAAATGAAGTGTCACTGAATCACAGCCACGACAGATTTGTGGCAAAACCGAGTAGGTAGTTGCAACAGAGATTGCTGGCTCCCAAACTGAAAATATTTAATATTTATTAAAACTATTTAGATAACCTGAAGTATTTGGCCCTTCACAACAAAAGTTTGCTAATACTTGCCTTAGAAGATAGAACATTTTATATATTCTGGCTAGTGTGCTAGTTTGTAAGGTAAATATAATTCACATCTCAGTTAACAGGTTAAAAGGATTCTATTAGCTCATATACCACCCGTTAGAGTTACAAATCATAGTCAAATTTGAGAAAATAATTGATTTCATAAGTAAAAAATATTATATAGGACAACACATTGTTAGTTTGCAACTGACTAATTTTTAAAATAATTTATAATTTTGGACTTTTGGGGTAGACGTATCTTGTTAAGGCAGTACATTTAAAACTATCTTAAATATAGTTTTCAACACAACCAGAAGTAAAAACTATACATGATTGTATTATGGGTGGGTGACAATTAGAAGGCTAACTTCTCAGGACTGAATCCATTTATTAACTGCCAAGAAGATAATCTAGTGGAAATAAGAATGGAAATTGCCCATTGCTTTTTAAGGTTGTTGATAATTGATTGTAATGTCATATTATTACTTGCTTAGCATTCTTTGATCACAAGAACCAGCATAAAATCAAGTTAAAGTTAAATAACAAGAAATAATATGGGGTGATTCTCAAAATCAAAGAAATATTATGGGAAGGAAATGATCCAGAAAAGGAACTGAAGTTTATAGACACAGTGGACACAATTTTCTGAGTCCTTCTGTGAATAAGAGTAAATGGAACTTTTTCTTGTTTAAAATTGAGATTCCCAGAAAATAATCTTAATAGGTTTGCTTGCATGAAACATCAACACATTCAGTAGGAGAGTGGGAGAAATTTGACTGACAAACCCCATTGATACTGTGAAAGGATTTATACTAAAAAACAAAACAAAACAAAAATGACCTGCCTAAAGTTTTTAATTGTATGATTTATTTTAAAATTATGTGAACTTAATTTTCACCTTTAGTAACATTAAAGAAATTAGCTAATCCGTATTGTCATCTTATTTTCAGATAAGATAGAAAACAACTGACTGCCATCCTCATACTGTAATCTTTATATTAAAAATTATTAAATTATTATTTAATAATTTAATAAATAAATAATAAATAAATTATTATTATAAAGATAATTAAAAATTATCTTGCTGTCCCAAACTTTTGGTATATCCTAGAAATTCCAAGTATCTTTCTCCATAACAAACTCACTACCATCTCAAAAACCAGTACTATGTGATACATTTATAATAATTGTATCAACAACTATTTATTCAATAAATATGTAACAAATATGGGGAAGGAATAAATATTCAAAAACTGACTTTTATGTGACAGGTATGCTATTATATTTAATCATCAAAGACATGCTTTGAGACAGGCATTACCTTCACCAACTTATTAATAAGACAGGTGAAATTCAGAGAGATTAAATAACTTCCTTAATAATATATAATAAGCAGGAAGAATTTGAATGCAGAAAAGAATTTATTCCTTTATACCATTGTTTTTTTCTGATAGCTAATGTAGATAATGCAAACATAAGTATGATATTGCCTTTAAATAATTAGTAAAATAAAATGTGTAAATAAAGATGTTGTAAAGAAGTACCATGTATAAAATTAGAGACATGTTTTCAGGAGAAGAAATTATTTTCCTGTGGAATCTATCCTGTGGAATGATGAATCAAAGGATTCTTAGTGAAAAGTTTGTCATTGAATGTTGTTAAAGACATATAGCTGATGGAAAAACATTCCAGGTAAAAGGAATATTTCGAGTTAAAGTAGTTAGATAGCATGTTTGGCTAGAGATTAACATGCAGGGTTTCTAGCGAGAATAATGAATGCATTTTTGAACTAGTTTACACAAACTAAGTACTAAGTATTTACAAAGAGAAAACATTTTTAACTATGACCACGTCCTAAAAGGAAAAATAACAGAGAAACTACTTTCACCAACATGTTTAATCATAATCATCTCATATTAAAAATTATAGCACAAATTTCCCTTCTACATCTCTAATAAAGGAAAATGTAAAAAATTTCAATGAAAATAATTCCTATTTTAGTTTTGCAAAGGAAAAATTTCAGTCTGTTACTATAACTCTAGCCATGTTTTAATATATTAATTCTTTTTTTTCATGAATTCTCCCCAAAAGTTAGTGAATATTTTCAGCTAGTCTCTTTCTGGTTTTTAAAAAATTCCTTTGGGGCTAAAGAAGTGTTTTTCAAACTTCAAAGAATTTTATAAACAACAAAGGTAGCATTTTATCTGCCCCCACTTTGCACTCTACTTCTTCACAGAAGTGAGGAGGCCAAGTCATTTGGGGATCTGGGCTTTAACTTTCTTACAAGAAGGTTACTTTTCCAATATTGGACAAATACAGAGTTTCCAAAAAGGCATATTTTATTGAGGTTGTATGACTAATGTCAAGGTCCCAGAAGGTCATTATCTCTTTCAAGTTGGTCAGAATGACATCTGCCTCAAGCAACCTAGAGGCACAGTTGATTGTTCTAGTTTTATGGTAAAAATATAAGCTCTTCCTGTAACTTTGGGTTTAAGTCAATGTAACTATTTTGTGGCAAAAGATGAAATTTGGGAAGAAGTGTGAAGAAATATTAAGTTTGCTTAATTGAAATATAATTGGATTATAAGTGGAAATATACATAAATAACTATTAAAATAAGTACAGTTTTCAGTTTCACAACGCAGAGTACTAACCACTATACGATCACGGCCAGTTTTCAGTTTCAAAACAACACCATTGGTGAGTTGGATGAAATCATAAAGACTCCATGTCAATGTTTCATGACTGGGTTTCCATATTTTTTTAAAGATTTATTTATTGATTGGTTTGATAGAGATCACAAGTAGGCAGAAAGGCAGGCAGAGATAGAGAGGGGTAAGCAGATTCCCTGCTGAGCAGAGATTCCTGATGTGGGGCTTAATCCCAGGACCCTGAATGACCAGAGCCAAATGCAGAGGCTTAACCCACTGAGCCACCCAGGCGCCCCTGGGTTTCCATATTTTATAAATATTGTTTGTCTTTGTAGACTTAAAAAAAAGAAAACAGAACTAATATCCCATTAGAAATCAAATTCATTAAGAATTCATTATAGTAGTTGTGATTCCTATTGTTCTTTTTGTTATTTTAACAGCTCTGGCCCAAGTGCGGACAAAACCTTTACTCTCAGGTCCCATTAGTACAAATGTTTCTCTTACACTCTATTTAGCATGGAATACATAAAGTGAAGAGAATATGCTGCTTCTTTTTGGAGAAGCTGTGGAAGATCTGAACAAAAATAGAGAGAAAGCATAGATTACATAATAATCTAAAAATTTATTTTCCAAGCTTCCCTATAATTAAAGCCTGAAAAATAGCAACAGTCCTCTTGTGATTGGGAAATAATCTATCCTACTTCACGAGATATGGTTTGCCAGGGAGCTAGATCATGAAATCACCCTAGGAAGTTTAGTTACTCTGCATTACAAAATATATAATTGTCCACAATTGGGAGCAAAAGCCTGATGCAGATATTGGTGCTACAATTCAGACAGTTCGTTTCTGTATGTACAATAAGATAGCAGACCAGGGGAAGGCTCTGCCACCTACCGACAATTGCAGAATGGCTGATTATAGAAGGCATGACGAGGTTGTATGCTTTCTAACATTATTTACCTTGCTTAATTAGAAATAATCTCTTTATTCAACTTAGATGCATAAGGAGAAGTAAATTTGCTTTAAATTTTTAAATCACCTACTTAGACTTACCAAAGGCATTCTTAATTTCTGTTAGTGTATTTTTTTTTTTTTTTTATCTCTAGCATTTTAGTTTTCTTGGTTCTTTCTTAGGATCTCTATCTCTCTGCTTATGTTGCTGATCTGATCTTGCCTGCTGTCTACTTTATCCATTAGAGCCCTTGGCATACTAATCATAGTTTTTTTAAATTCCTTGTCAGATAATTCCAATGTTCCTGTCATGTCTGCTTCTGATGCTTGCTCTGTCTCTTCAAATTTTTTTTTTTCTTCTCCTTTTAGTACGGCTTTTAATTTTTTCTTGAGAGCTGGATATGTTGTACCAGGTAAAGGAAACTGCTATAAACAAGACTTTAGTAATGTGGTAGTAAGGTGTGGATGGAGGGGAAGCATTCTATAGTCCTATTGGGTCTTAATTCAGTGAGCATAGACCTCTGGACTTTGATCTTCACAATTCTCAGGTTTTTTTCTCCCCTAATTAGTTGGAACAAGTTAGCAATATGGGCTGGAGTTGGATATTTCCCATCCCCAGGTCAATTAGGCTCAGACGACACCCCTGCAGGCCAGGTAGGCTCTGGTCAACTTGCCTCCCCCAAGGGTAAGCCTTGTTTGAAAAAAAAAGTGTTCTAACATATTTCAAAATAGTTCTTTTTCCTCTTCCTCTGCCAGAAACATTGAAGGGATTTTTCTCTGATATTCACTGTGTGAACCTGGCCCATTTCCTGGAGGTAAATATCACAATATCATGGTGGTCCTCAATGACTGACTTCCCCTGGAATTGTTATGCTGAGCTTCTGGCAGTTCATCAATTCCAGTTCAAGTTTTCCAACTTGGGCACTGGTTCCCACAGCTGTTCCTGTTCCTGAGTCTCTGCTCCACTTAGCCATGACTGTTTTCATCCGTTTGTCTCTCCAGTCTTGGATGCAGAAGTTTACTCTATGTCCTCCTCTCTCTTAGGGAGCCAAGAACATTTGTTGATGTTTCAGTCATTTGGGGGTTTTACTTGTTAGGATAGAGTGGAGATTTCCAAATTCCTTATAAGTGGTACTGAAAACCAGAACCAATAGTTTGTTTATGAATCATTTTTTTACCTGACATAACCTGGTTCTAATTATAAATCAAAGTATCTAGTGAAAAGATTAAGCTTTGCTTCTCTGTTATCAGTTTCTTTCAAACTTTATCACTCTGAACTACAAATACATTTTTTATATTATCTAGAATTTTTATAAATCACTTGAGTCTCCCATCATGGTGCCTCTCATATAATAAATTTTAGATTCTAAAATAAGAACTGTGTCCTAGGTAATCATTTCACCATCCCTATGGCAGACATATCTAGTCTAGAAGACAAGGTAAGACTCTCATGAAAAGAACTCCAAAATATTTCTCAAGGGTAGTTCATGATTTTCATGTATTAGCTGTTCTTGCTGGCCAATCCAACTGGACATTTCTTTTCTGTACTACATGGTGGTAAGATGTGTAACAAGTGACTGCATAAATGGATTGGAACGTTAAAGTATATAGTAACAGTAACAATTCAATTCAGAAACATGAGACTGTTTGAAAACATCATCATACTTAATCCTCCTCACAAACCCCTTAATTTGCCTAAACTAACAGAGGGTTGTAAGATTTTTAATACAGATACTACGTCTTGAATATCTTCTAGTTTAAAGGTGAACCATATTTATAAACTACCAAACTTTATTTGAAAAGTATGGAAAAATGAAATCGTGGTTGACATATTGCTATAAATGCTTTAACATTTGTTATGCCATTTCACCATTAAATGTTGTGCGGTCACTATAAGCTACTTATTCTCATGCTATTTAATATTTAAATTATGTTTAATAATGTGGGTTTGGAAGAAGACAGAACTGAGTCTATTTAGGATCTCAACTTGAACATTTAGTAGACGTTTGACCTTCAACAATTTACTTAATCCCTGTAAACTTCAATTTTTTCATGGAGTTTACAGGTGGTTTCAAGTGATTACAGATTTCCAATTAAGGTAACCAAGTTTTAAAGAAAATGGTTATAGATAATCAAATAAAACATTAAAAATATAGGGGTGCCTGGGTGGCTCAGTGGGTTAAAGCCTCTGCCTTCAGATCTGGTCATGATCCCAGGGTCCTGGGATAGAGCCCCGCATCGGGCTCTCTGCTCGGCAGGGAGCCTGCTTCCTCCTCTCTCTCTCTCTTTGCCTGCCTCTCTGCCTACTTGTGATCTCTGTCCGTCAAATAAATAAAAAAAAAAAAAATTAAAACAAAACAAAACAAAACAGAAAATTAAAAATATATATCCAACATTAGCTGCAATAACATTTATGTTAAGGAAAAAAAAGAAAAAGCCTTAAAGAAATAACCTGAATTCCTCTAGGACAGAAAAATAATGTGATAAATAAAAAAAGAAGAAAAATAACATTTTTTGTATATAGGCACAGTCAACATGGTTATAACTAAGTAAAATAATTAAAATGGTTATAATTAAATAAAATACTGCGATGACACTTTCTAGTAGTAATTATTGACTTTTTAATCTGATGACAGCTTAATTTTAACTATGTAGCTTAGAAATTTGGGAATTAGGGAAACCTAATCGCTTAATGATTTTAGGTGGAGGGAATTTTTTTTCTGAACGAAAAAATAAATTGAACATGTGAGATAAGCAGGGAATTATGCAGATTTTCTTATAGAAAGTATTATAATTTTTCCCATTTTAGAGATAAAGAAAGTAAAACATAAGTAATATATCCACAGACAAAACTAATAAGGTTCAAAATCATGTGTCAAAATTTTGTGTAAATCTGGAGATAACTATGTTAATTATCAGAATTAAGAAACTTAGAGAGTGAATGTTAAATATACTTCAACTGTGAAATGTAGCCAAGCTTTTATTTTGTATCTCTGTCACAATTCCCATTAAGAATTCTAGCTGGTCTTGCTTAGAGATGATCAACATTGTCAAGATGTTTCTGAACACTGTTCTGAGGCAGACAAGTTAACAGGGTTTTATTAGATCCCATGGAAGAACATGAACATTTTTCCATGTTCCCAAGAGAAGCTAAGAAATTATCTCTGTGAAAAATCACCTCAAAGTGGAACTTTCAGCACTCACAAGGAGACAAAGTAGTTGGCATGATAGATGTTTGATGATATCAAAGAAACATGTGAAAACATACATCCCAGTTAAATCAGCTAGAACTAATAATCATGCCTCACTACCAGAATAACCCCCTGAAACTTGAATTCTCTATTCAAGGGGAATGAAAAATATGACAAAATTTTAGTTGCCTGAGTTTATTCTTGACTGATAAAACCCTGTGAAGTGCAATGCTGAGAGAACAAGAAGGGGATGGCAATGTGATGCAAATATTACTAAGTAAAGGAATGAACTTCTTCAGCTCTGGGGATGAGATAATGCAGACATTAAGTGTAGGGAAGAACTACCAACAACAAGCCTAGAGAAATTAAAGAGAAGAAAGGGGGGGTTATAAGCTAGAAGATCATATGAGGAACCCTCACAGAAGGGGTCTAGTATTTCGGGGTGGGGGGTGGTGAACTTGATGTGAGTGGGAAAAGCCAAGAGAAGCTTGGAAGCTTCAACTCCAGATTTCTTCTTTTGGTGGAGCAACACTGAAAGAAAATATTTGTTTCTTAAACTGGTCTTAAATCTCTTGACAATTATTGTTCTGTATGTTTTATCTAGTGTTTTTGTTTTTTCAGGCAGATTGGTCAATCTGGTTTTGGCTAGCAATAGAAGTCCAGAAGTTTTTCTTTCTTTCTTTTTTTTTTTTTTAAGACTTTATTCATTTCTTTCAGAGAGAGACAGAGAGAAAGAGAGGAGAAGAGCAAGCACACACGCATGAGGAAGGGCAGAGAGTAAAGCAGACTCCTCATTGAGCAGGGTGCCCAGCATGGGCTGAGCTGAAGTCAGATGCTTAACTGACTGAGCCACCCAGGTGTCCTGTAGAAGTTGTTCGTTTTAGAATATTCTAATTTACAAAATTCAGTAATCTCAAAATATGTTATAAGTTTTAATTTGGTCCCAAATATTTAGGAAAAATAAAGGACATTCAGTGACATATGAGTTTATAAAAATTATAATTTCAGTTAAGCATTAAGATCTAGTAAAATTTTAACACAAGTTAATAACATTTTCCCAATTTAAAGTAGGAACCTCAAAATCAACTTTAAGCCACATTTTGAATGATTTCTTTATAAACATTTTCTCAAATTTCCAAGAAATACATTTGCTTCATTTTCATAATCAGATACCTGTGACTCACTTGAAGAATTCTGTCCCTGTTAGTAAGACTTTTATCTTAAACTGAAAATAAATGAACATTTAGTTGCTTTAGCATTTATGTTTAGTCTTCACTCCAGTAGTTGTGTGTTCATACCTTGGTGTAATTACGAGATGTCAACACTGGTCTTCCCATTTCAACTACCTTCTCAGTTACTTATTTTTTCTCAATTCTGGCAGATTTTAATATTTCCATTTGACTTTATCTCACCTACATCTAAACTGAATACAGTTTAGATGGTTTTGCTTTGTGTTAGTTAACATTTGTACTTTTTTTTTCTGCCATAAACAGATTAACCTATCAAACTATCTATTCCCTCTGCTTTAAGAAAAGTCAGATACATAGAAAGCAGTATTTCTTTTTTTTTTTTTTTTTTTTTCCCAATTTATTTATTTTCAGAAAAACAGTATTCATTATTTTTTCACCACACCCAGTGCTCCATGCAAGCTGTGCCCTCTATAATACCCACCACCTGGTACCCCAACCTCCCACCCCCCCGCCACTTCAAACCCCTCAGACTGTTTTTCAGAGTCCATAGTCTCTCATGGTTCACCTCCCCTTCCAATTTACCCAAATTCCCTACTACTCTCTAACGCCCCTTGTCCTCCATGCTATTGGTTATGCTCCACAAATGAGTGAAACCATATGATAATTGACTCTCTCTGCTTGACTGATTTCACTCAGCATCATCTCTTCCAGTCCCGTCCATGTTGCTACAAAAGTTGGATATTCGTCCTTTCTGATGGAGGCATAATACTCCATAGTGTATATGGACCACATCTTCCTTATCCATTCATCCGTTGAAGGGCATCTTGGTTCTTTCCATAGTTTGGCGACTGTGGCCATTGCTGCTATAAACATTGGGGTACAGATGGCCCTTCTTTTCACGACATCTGTATCTTTGGGGTAAATACCCAGGAGTGCAATTGCAGGGTCGTAGGGAAGCTCTATTTTTAATTTCTTGAGGAATCTCCACACTGTTCTCCAAAGAGGCTGCACCAACTTGCATTCCCACCAACAGTGTAAGAGGGTTCCCCTTTCTCCACATCCTCTCCAACACATGTTGTTTCCTGTTTTGTTAATTTTGGCCATTCTAACTGGTGTAAGGTGATATCTCAATGTGGTTTTAATTTGAATCTCCCTGAGGGCTAATGATGATGAGCATTTTTTCATGTGTCTGATAGCCATTTGTATTTCTTGATTGGAGAAGTGTCTGTTCATATCTTCTGCCCATTTTTTGATGTGTTTGTCTGTTTCGTGTGGGTTGAGTTTGAGGAGTTCATTATAGATCCTGGATATCAACCTTTTGTCTGTACTGTCATTTGCAAATATCTTCTCCCATTCCGTGGGTTGCCTCTTTGTTTTTTTGACTGTTTCCTTTGCTGTGCAGAAGCTTTTGATTTTGATGAAGTCCCAGAAGTCTATTTTCGCTTTTGTTTCCTTTGCCTTTGGAGACGTATCTTGAAAGAAGTTGCTGTGGCTGATATCGAAGAGATTACTGCCTATGTTCTCCTCTAAGATTCTGATAGATTCCTGTCTCACGTTGAGGTCTTTTATCCATTTTGAGTTGATCTTTGTGTACGGTGTAAGAGAATGGTCGAGTTTCATTCTTCTACATATAGCTGTCCAGTTTTCCCAGCACCATTTATTGAAGAGACTGTCTTTTTTCCACTGTATATTTTTTCCTGTTTTGTCGAAGATTAATTGACCATAGAGTTGAGGGTCCATATCAGGGCTCTCTACTCTGTTCCACTGGTCTATGTGTCTGTTTTTATGCCAGTACCATGCTGTCTTGGTGATCACAGCTTTGTAATAAAGCTTGAAATCAGGTAAGGTGATGCCGCCAGCTTTATTTTTGTTTTTCAACATTTCCTTAGCGATTCGGGGTCTCTTCTGATTCCATACAAATTTTTGGATTATTTGCTCCAGCTCTTTGAAGAATGCCGGTGGAATTTTGATCGGAATGGCATTAAAAGTATAGATTGCTCTAGGCAGTATAGACATTTTAACGATGTTTATTCTTCCGATCCAAGAGCATGGAATGGTCTTCCATCTTTTTGTGTCTTCTTCAATTTCTTTCATGAGTGTTCTATAGTTCCTCAAGTATAGATCCTTTACCTCTTTAGTTAGGTTTATTCCCAGGTATCTTATGGTTCTTGGTGCTATAGTAAATGGAATCGATTCTCTAATTTCCCTTTCTGTATTTTCCTTGTTAGTGTATAAGAAAGCCACTGATTTCTGCACATTGACTTTGTATCCTGCCACGCTGCTGAATTGCTGTATGAGTTCTAGTAGTTTGGGGGTGGAGTCTTTTGGGTTTTCCATATAAAGAATCATGTCATCTGCGAAGTATTTCAATTCAAGTAACAATCTTATAGCAGTATTATGCATGTTCTTTCTTTATTTTAAATTCCATTAGCTAACAAATAGGACATCATTAGTTTCAGAGGTTGAGTTCAGTGATTGATCAGTTGCATATAACACCCCGTGCTTATCACATCACATGCCCTTCTTAATGCCCATCACCCAGTCACCCCATCTGACCACCCACCTCCCCTCCAGCAAGCCTCAGTCTGTTTCCTATGGTTAAGAGTCTCTCATTGTTTTTCTCCCTCTTTGATGACTTCACATTCGGTTCTCCCTCTCTTCCTCTATGATCCTCTGTGCTGTTTCCTATATTCCACATATAAGTGATAAATAAATAGTGATAAATAAATATTAAACAAACAAACAAAAAAAACCCCTCCTCCTTAGCTTAAAAAAGAAAGAAAGAAAAATTACAAACACATCAATATGCCACAGAACTACTTCTCACAATCAGTCTTTTGGCATATATATATATGCATATATATATACATATATATATGTATATATATATTTTTTTCTATATATATATTTTATATATATATATATTTTTTTTACTTACAAATAATTTTTTTATTTAAAAAATGAGACTGAATCTTCTGTTCCTTTAGAATTATTCAGATATGTAAGCCTTTACCTATTAGCTGGCATTTTTTTAACCTCATCTGAATATAAAACTTTTTTCAGCTTAATCATGCATTGACATCACTGACTATATGAATATAAATATATAAGTAAAAAAATTATATAACCAGTGTTAAATGTGTAGTCATCAGACTATTTTGGATTTTCCTACATGACAAGTTTAATTATTGAGGAAAAGACTGGAATATGAAAGTTCTGTACTCAAGGAATATAAAATCAACTAAGAGGCAGACAAGTGAAAAAATTATCATACTTCATTGGCACAAGTGCCACACAAAAAATGCATAAGTACATAGAAAGAAGCCACAAAGGGTCACTTAATGCTGAGAACTGTTTCAAAAAAGTTAATATAGAGAAAGGGAAAGCTAGAATGTGCTGTAAAAGTCAAAAAGCATATCACCGACAAGGTGCATAATGTGGAAGGAAGGGAGGGCATTCCAGGCATGGGAAGCAGAACTAAAACTGTACAAATGGACTTTTAGTAGTTCTGTGACACACCATAGCACAAATATCAATAGGGGTTGAGAAGGAAGAGATAATACTGTGAAGAAAGACCAGGGCTGGTTGATGAAGCTTTTTGAACATAACATTAGTGAATGGATTTATGCTGTATGGAATGGAAATACAATAGAATATTGCAAACAAGAGGATGACATGTTAAAATATGTATCTTAGCTGTTGTGAAAACAAAGGTTGGAGGAATGCAAGACGGGAGGGAGAGAACAATTAGGATAAACAAGAATATGCAAAATCATATTATAGTATTGCTACCTTAAGGTCCTTAAGGGCTTTTTAAAAATCACGTAAAATATAAACCGAAAATATTCTGTGTGATTAGATTATAAAATTAAATAGCAACTCAAAGATCACAAATTCCAAAATATATTCTAAATAGTGCATTCTTTTCCTGTTACTAAGTGGAAAAATATTTTCCAATCATACCTGATCAACTGGCTTCACTAGAAAGAGTACATAGTGTTTCCAGCTGACTATTAAATATGAATCTGTCAGGTTTCATTACTATTACCAAAGTGGCATTATCAGTTGTGCTCTTTCAAAGTCAAAACAGCCTATTCAGTAGATAAGATCAGCCAAGTTTTGGTTCCTAACATTACACTTAAAACAACCTAACTTAACAACCTAACAAACCTTAACAACCTAACAAACAACTTCAAACAGCCCTTCTTCAGTTGTTTGATAGTGGATTTTGAAAAGGACTTTTATAATACAGACAAAAATCAGCTATAATATATCCATTTATAGTACACATTGAAACACAATAAAGTGTGAATCCAAAATTGGAAGAAAAATTAAAGAACATATAAACAGAATCAAAGAAGAAATATTACCCCTAGAAATAATGGTTACACAGTTTGTACTATCAGTTACATATTTTTGATCCAAATGTTTTAGATTCTTTAAATGTATAAGCAAAGGCAATTAAATTATGACATATTAATACACTACTTGAGGTGTTTATTATGACCAAATATTAACTTTATATCTCAAATAATAAGATTTCTAAACAAATGTAGATTTTTAAAATTCTTTTATGAAAATAAGGCTGATTTTGTGAGAAACTATTTTGATGTTTTATTCTCATAAAACAGTATTATTTCACTGAAATCATAATTTCATTTCCAAATTAATTAGAGCAATAAAATGACTCATGGTCTATTCAAACCTAATGGTTAACCTTATGGCCTGCTAGTCATGATGCTCTGAAAGAATAATGATCTAAGGGACTGAGAGGGGACAAAGAAAATCCTTGCATTCCCCTTGAGGAATGAGAGAGACAAAATATAGACAACCAGTAAATAGTATAACCTCAGTTATCTGGTACTTGAAACATGTAACTGTTTCAAGTTATTCTGTTATTATATAGATTCTGTTATTATACAGACACTTCTCTGAAAAGGGAACAGAGTTAGTGGTGAAAAAGACAAAACCTGAAATTACACAATTAATTACAAGCCATTTCTCCTATGGCTATATATTATACCTAGGAGAGCCTGAGCTTAAAGGTTATACTACTAATTCTCTGTTCAAATGGTACTTTTATTACCCATTAAATATCACTCAGTGTGTGATTATTTTTACCCTTGACTTAGAAATTGTGAACCTGAGACATTAAAATGGGTTAGTGGCTCTAAATCAGACAATACATAAAAACTCCCAACTAATTGGTTTTTATAAATTGTTTGGCATCCAGATGCATTTAAAAAATGAGTACGTAGCTTCAGGAAGAAACAAGTTAATAAACTTGTGACATAAGATAGGAAAGTTATAAAATAACAGTTTGTATTCTCACTCATTTTCCATTGAACATCTTTTTCTTGACAACCATTAAAATTAAACTACTTCTGTAGTAAGGAAACTCCCAATATGTTAATCTATTGATAGTCCTCCATATGTACCATTGGACATCTTACATTTTATAGAAATGAGTGTATTTCACAGGAAATGTTTATATTGCATAATAAAAGGAAAGAGGATACCCATGTGTCTAAAAGAGCAAAATCCCAACAAAACTACAGTGAAAGCCCCTTGAAAGAAATTGTGAGTATTTCTCACTTTTATATATTCAAAGTCTGAGAATAATTGGTCAAATATAGATACCATGTATATAATAATGAAAAAATATAGGACCTACCATTGACAGCATATTAGGGATACATATTCTCAGTGTGCTGACACAGAATATATGAGAAATTAACAAGTGCAGTGGGGACAGAGGGAAAACAGTACAAGAAGAGATGTCTCAAAATTTTCATTTTTATGTTTGAGTCAATAAACCTTTATCCAATGTACTTAAAAGCTATTATGGAAATGGTGAATCACTATACTGTACACCTGAAATTAATATTACACTGTACATTAACCAATGGGAATATAAATAAAAACTTAAAAAAACTAGTCAATCTATATATCTACCTATTTATCATCTATCTTCTATATCTATGTACATACATCAGGGTATTAAATAATTACTGCATAGAAGTTATTTAATAACTTTTCTTAAAATTTTTTTTAAAATTTTTTCAATTTATTTATTTTCAGAAAAATAGTATTCATTATTTTTTCAACACACCCAGTGCTCCATGCCATCTGTGCCCTCTATAATACCCACCACCTGGTACCCCAACCTCCCACCCCCCTGCCACTTCAAACCCCTCAGATTGTTTTTGAGAGTCCATAGTCTCTTGTGATTCACCTCCCCTTCCAATTTACCCCAACTCCCTTCTCCTCTCTAACACCCCTTGTCCTCCATGATATTTGTTATGCTCCACAAAAAAGTGAAACCATATGATAATTGACTCTCTCTGCTTGACTTATTTCACTCAGCATAATCTCTTCCAGTCCCGTCCATGTTGCTCCAAAAGTTGGGTATTCATCCTTTCTGATGGAGGCATAATACTCCATAGTGTATATGGACCACATCTTCCTTATCCATTCGTCCGTTGAAGGGCATCTTTTTTTACATGATTTTGTGGTATAGTATCAAATAAGAGGTGAGGTCAACAAAGTTTTATATTTGGGCATTCAATAGAAGTTCTCAAACATTCTTTTTCACTCATTGTAGGAGACATTAATGAACAGATTACACTGCTGCATGCCTTTTCTAGAACTACATATACTATTAAAGTGTGCATTCCCAAATAACTTTTAAAAAGCCTCATAGAATTCATTGGTAATTTTTAATTTATATGTGCTTTCTTCCTCTTGAACAAGTTTTGGTATCATTAAAATTAAATTGACATAAAATGTGCTTTATGTCAATGAGAGCATTGAATGGTTATTCACTACCTTGCTATCTGAACCTACAATAAAAAAGGTTTTATGTGTTTTAGCTACATACATCTAAAAAATTAGAATAAAACATATGACTTACGTCACAAAACAGTAAATATTTCACTTAATTGGAAAGCATACAGAACTATTTAGAACTGTATTACAAATACCAGGAGGTGGGGAATAAGTATGCATCACCAACTTTCATAAACATCACTTTCACGAAGTAGCAATAAGCCAGGTACTTCAGAAAAATTGGAGATCATTGCCACTTTCAGTATACTATACAGAACAACCCAATAATTTTTTAAAGATGTTTTTCATTGCAAAGAGTATTAATTACACATCTGCTGTTTCCCCTCTTGGAAAAAGATATATATAATTAAAGCAAGAGTCATTTATTGCTGGTTTACTGCAAAATAATTTTTAAAAATCAGAGTAATTCAGAAACTGGAGCACTTTTATCAGTAAAGATATACATGTTAATTCCTTTAAGTAAAACTTCTATATTGAATTGCAAGAATATATGATACATAACAGGCAGAAATTGCAAATTTCTCTTATGTTCTGGTATAAATTATATTTATTTACAGAGAAGATTTGTTCTTATAACTTCTTGTTTAATGAGCCAAAATATTGATATCTAATAGAAAACATAATCACATTCAAGAAAAACATTTCCTGGAAAGACATTTCATTTTTTAAAGTCAGGTTTATTTAGCTATAATCTATGCATAATAATTTTGTGTACAGTTCTATGTGTTGGGACAAATGTCTATAGTGTGCATCCACTGTTAAAATCAAATCCATTACCCTCCTAAAAATGCCTTTTTTAAAAAAAATCAATCTCTTCACAACCAGTAAACTCCAGGCTGACTTGTAAACAAAGGCATATGATATGTAGTCTTTGGAGTTTGGGTTTTTTCACTTTAAATAATTTATTTGAGTTTAATCCATACTCTCCATATATCAGTAATTGGTTCCTTTGTATTGCTTTGTAGTAGGTATGCTACTCTTTGTTTATTCATCCACCAGATTAAGACATTTGGAGTGTTTCCAGTTTTTTAAGATTGTTAATAAAGTTTCAACACACATGTATGTACAAGTTTTTCTGTCAACATAAGGTCTTATTTCTTTTGGGTAAATACCTAGAAGTAGAATGCTAGATCACACAGTAAATTTATATTTCACTTTAAAATAAACTACCAAATACTTTTCCAAAGTACCATTTTTTTATTCCCATCATAATGTGTGAGACCTCCAGTTACTACAACCACTTGAAAAGATGTGATAACAATCTGTTTTTAATTTGCATCCCACTTATGACTACTAATATTAAGTATCTCTTCCTGTAATTGTTGCCATCCATGTATTATCTTTGGTGAATGGTCTGTTTAAAAATTTTGTTAATTTTTGGGGCGCCTGGGTGGCTCAGTGGGTTCAGCCTCTGCCTTCAGCTCAGGTCATGATCTCAGGGTTGAGAGCCCACATGGGGCTTTCTGCTCAGCAAGGGGCCTGCTTCCCCTCTCTCTCTGCCTGCCTCTCTACCTACTTGTGATCTCTGTCTGTCAAATAAATAAATAAAGTCTTAAAAGTATTTTTGCTAATTTTTCTAATTGTTGAAAAACAACTGTCTTCTTATTCATGTTTTGAACACTTATTATATTATATCCCAAATATATCAATTCAGGATATAAGTCCTTTATTAAATGTAAAATTTGCAAATGCTCTCTTCCAGGATATGGCTTACATTCTGTTTTTTAACATTGGCTTTCAAAGGAAAAAAAAATTAAGTTTGATGAAGTCATATTTTTATTTTTATGGACTGTGCTTGTACTGTGATGTCTAAGAACTCTCTGATGAAGATATAAAGACATCCTTCTAAATTTTCTTTAGTAAATTTAATGGTTTTGAGTATTACTTTTGGGTTTATAATATATTTTTAAATAATTTTACATGCTCTGAACAATGGTGATTGTTCACTTGATTTCTACATATAGTTGTCTGAGTTTCCAGCACCTTTGCTGAAAAAAAAAATCCTCTTTCTAATAATTGCCTTTACTCCATACTAAAAATATCTATTAACTATACATTTTTAAGACTATTTCTGGACTCTATTCTGTTCCACTTATCTAAATGTCTAAATTAGCTATTTACTATTACTTCATAAAGTCCTAAAATCAAATAGTATAAATAAATACACTAAAAAACCTTCCAAATGTATTGTTTTGTTTTAAATTATTTTGACCAAAGTACTTTGGATTTCCATATAAATTTAAAACTAGCTTGCTCATTATTATAAAAATATTTCTGGTACTTTGTTCATAAAACTGAATCTATGAATTAAATTTGAAGATCTTCAATTTTGGAAATCCAATATTGGAGGATCTCCAAATTTGATGGCTCTCCCATCCAAGAAGTTGATACATTTCTTCTTTCTTTTGGTTTTATTTGAGTGTCATTAGTATTTTCAAGTTTTCATATAGCTTATTATATCTAAATTATAAAAATAATTTTGATGCTACTATAAATATTTAAGTTTGCTTTTAATTAATAGTTGTTCATTTCTGATACATAAAAAGAAACAGCTGATATTTGTTTATTGGCCTGAGTCTTATGGCCTTGTTAAATTCACTTATTGGTCCTGTTAACATTTTAGTAGATTCTTTGATATTTTCAGTGAAGATAATCATATTATCTGTGGTTAGAGAGAATTTAATTTGCTCCTTTCCAATTTAGATGTCACCTCACCTCTTATTTTTCTAGTCTTATTGCACTGACTAGAAGTTTCAATGTGATATTAAAGATTGGTAAGACAGAATATGCTTTTTCCTTGCCTCGTCCTAGGGAAAAACATACAGTATTTCAGTTTTATATGGTGGTAGTCTTTTGTAGGTCCTGTTTATCAGGTTGAAGAAATCCCCTTCCATTCCTTGTTTACAGGATGATCAATATGGAATTATAACAAAAATTTTTCCCTAATTACTTGAGAGGATTATAAAATTTTTCATTTTTAGTCTTTATATATGGCAAATTACAGTAGTTTTTAAAGCTTTGAGGCAAAATATACATAAAATAAAAATCACTCATTTTGAAGTTCAATTCAATGATTTTTTTAAGCAAATTTAGAGTTATACACTAAAATCCAAATTTAGAACATTTCCTTCACTCCCCAAAAATCCGATGCACTCAATTTGCAGTCACTCTTCAGTCTTACTTTGTGATTTGCAAACCACTAACCTACATTATATCTATGTATATGTTCCTTTTCTAGAGATTTCAGATAAAGTTGTCTTTTAGAGACTATATGTCTTTCGAGCCTGGCTACTTTCACTTAGACTAATTTATAAATTTCATTCATATTGTAGCATGTATCAGGAGTTTATTTTTCTACCAAACGGTATTCAATTACATAATATGTCTTATCAAAACTACTTTTTAGAAATGTAATATATCATAAATAGAAATTATCTGAATAAGTGAAAAATCTAAATTAAACAAGGTATCAGTTTTTTAACTATTTTTTGGTGTGTGTGTGTGTGTGTGTGTGTGTGTGTGTGTGATTATTGTGGAAATTTAGCTCGTTTTTTTTTTTTTAAAGTTTTTATTTATTTATTTGACAGACAGAGATCACAAGGAGGCAGAGAGGCAGGCAGAGAGAGAAGGGGAAGCAGGCTCCCTGCTGAGCAGAGAGCCCGATATGGGGCTTGATCCCAGAACCGAGATCCTGACCTGAGCCGAAGGCAGAGGCCTTAACCCATTGAGCCACCCAGGCGCCCCTTAGCTCAGTTTTTAATCCATTTTTAACTTTCACATTTTGCGTCAAACGTAAAATTAGAGATCAGATACACAATATATCTTGATTTCCTGGAGAATCAATAGCAAGTTATTGTAATCATATTCTTCAGTTAACAAATATGCTCCTATAAATGGCATGCAATTATTACAAATTAATTACTATGAATTAAACATCTGTTTTTCAAAGGAAACCTGAATATGAAAATGGCATTTATGTCTTCTGCATCAGATATGATTGACTTGTTTATGGATCATTTCTTACATTTATTAATAAAATTAAGCAAATTTACACACAAATGAATACCATTTTGCTAATGTAAAATACGTTAGACAATTTATCTTGATTTTTTTTCTTCATTCAATAGATCTAAATTGAAATATTTAATACCATCTGCACTCAGATTTATCATGATATCAATCTCCTTTCGCAGGGAAAAGGGTATTTATACCATTCCAAACCTTCATCTACTGGGACACATTTATTCTTAAACATACAATATTTGAAAATCTAATCTGTTATGGGACTCTTTTTTGGTACAGAATATTAAAATTTTAAGGGATTAATGAAAACTTAATTCCACTTTCTCTGTTCAACAACTTCCTTTGATTTTGAGGATTTTTAAAGGGTTACAAAATCATTGCCAGAAACAATAGATTAAATGCTGGTTTACTTTTTGGGGGGATATAAATAATATTCAGAATGAAATACTTATGAGGACAGGGTGACAATTCTAAATCTTAAAACCACTCATGGATATAGGAGGATTTATTACATGAGCATAATTGTTAATATAAATAAGAACAAGTCAGATGAATAGAAAAGTTTACTAAAGATTAATAAATATATAAACTGAGAATAGACTTTCAAAAATAGATTTATAAAATACAGAAATCAAATTATATGAAAAATAGCAGAGAACAACCATAGCAACATTATTTAAAAAGCACCAGAGATTAAAAAACACTTTATATTATTAAAAATAGAACCATATAAATAATCTAAGAAGCACATAAAAATGAATAAAAGTAAATGTAGTGGAACCTTCATAAGTATCAACAAAAATAGATTTTAATGTAAAAGTAATTATTGCAGACAGAAAAAGTAAATACAAGTAATAAATTTTCAATTGACCAGGAAGGTATATTCATTTCAAACTTCTGTGGGTAGATTCAAAAATGTTACATGAATATAGACAGATGATAAATATATTGCTAATAAATAGTGTATATATATATATATATATATATATATATAATTGGTATTTGTATATTTTCCTTTAAAAACTGGTAAATCAAGTAGATTTTATAATAGTTTGGTGCATTTGAAACTAACATCAATGTTGACCATAAAAGCATATACAAAATTTTATACTCACAAAGTAGAGAACGTGGATTCTTTTAAGCACATTAAAAAATCACATGTAACCTAATGCTAGGCCCTAAATCAAGTCTCAGTGTCCACAACCAGGTATCAAAATAGTCCTATTATCTGATTAAATTACAAATAAATAGAAACCATTAAGAATAGATAACTAGAAAAGGCCAATATATTGAAAACAAAAAGTATACAAACAATTGGGTCAATTAAGACAGTGGAATAAAATTCTAAAAATATTTCCCACTGTATAAAAATAACAACTACATTTCTGATTTTGTACTGTAGTATTGTACAAAATTAGCCAACACAATTTTTACAAATACAGAGCCCAAATTCAGGGTAGTGCTGGATATGACTCATTCTGGTTTATGTGTGATGACTGTTGAATGTTCAGTAATTTTGTGAGATACAGGACACCAGTTGCTTAAATTTAACCATAGTGGGAGCATTTACACCACAGTAGTATTCAAAAGCTACAGTTCAGAGCTTTAATTTTGTAAAATGTCAACACACCACTTCCTGTGTGTTTACAATCAGAAAGAAGAAATGCTGAAACCTAGGTTAGAATACAGACAGAGCTGAGTACAGCCAAAGAAAACAGAAGAAATAAAATAACAAACATAAGAGGAAAAAATAATGAGTCGGAAAGCAAGTATTCTAGAGATGCCATCAAATTTCAAGTTAATGTTCTTAAAAAGATTATTAAAAGAGAATTAACCAAAAATATTAAGAAATTGGTTAAGGACAAGCACATTGAAGGAGTAGCAATATTAGGAATTAGAGGTCAGAAAATATAGATGCAACAGAAATTTAAAATTTAGTTACATGGCATCATTAACAGATGCATTTCAATAGAATTAAAACAGAGCTAAACTTACCAAAACTAATTCAAGAGGAATAGAAAACTTGTGCCATTTCATAAATTGAATCCATATTTTAATATCTTCCCCCAATAAAAAAATCTCATTCCTATTATATTGCTGGGTTATTTTGTAAGAAGGATCTACAAATGTTTATTCAAGGGGAAATATATAAATCTAATCTTATATAATATTCCCACAAATAGAAAAATGTAATACTATGTTTCAGTTAAAATCTATAACCTACGCAAATGTATGGTGCTAAGTGAAAATCTAATTGGATGAGTTTTATAGCACAATGTTGTTCATACAAATTAAAACTAAAAATATTATAATATACATATGCAGGTGCAAATATAAACATCAGTCATTCCAATGGCTTTCTATGTGAGGTGGGAATGAGAGTAGAGATGAGATTAAACTATTAAATTCCAATAATAAATTTACTTAACATGGTAAATAAGTCATTGAAATTGAGTTAAAGAAAAAAAAAAATCCAAAGAAACCAAAATGAAATATCTTGCACAAATTTCTTGTTTTAATGATAAAAGGAAAAGTGATCATAACTTACTGGGTGATTTCAATTATATAAGTAAAAATTAAGAAAAAACTTGCTAACAGATGATATGGGGTAGTGATTGGAAGGGCACATGTTGGGGACTACAAGGGTGCAGATAATGTACTGTTTCTTCAATATTTAACATGTACTGATCTTATTTCTCATATTTAAATTTGTCTTGATACACTTTCTTTTATGCATTTGTAATAACAAAGCTTTTGTTTTTATCTCCACAGATGAAGGAATGAGGAAAAAAGAAGAATGTCAGAGTGAAAGGAAAATTTTTTTAAACGAGGTATAGGGGGTGGGCGCCTGGATAGCTCAGTGGGTTAAAGCCTCTGCCTTCGGTACAGGTCATGATCTCAGGGTCCTGGGATCAAGCCCCACATCGGGCTCTCTGCTCAGCAGGAAGCCTACTTCCTCCTCTCTCTCTCTGCCTGCCTCTCTGCCTGCTTGTGATCTCTGTCCATCAAATAAATAAATAAAATTTTTAAAAAAAGAGGTATAGGAGGTAAGAAACAACCTCCTGAAGTTACTCCCAAAATAATGGCACAAAATGAAAATTAATAAGGGTATTAGAGAATGTTTATGTTGTTATACTGGTTTTGCAATTATATTGGTGTGAACAAAAGAGACACTGAGCCAAAGTAAAGTTAACCAATTCCTTGCAATGGGGTTACAAGTGACTTAAAAGAACAAGTCTAATAGAAATAATGGTATCATAGTTTAAAAATCTCCAAAACATAAATCACAAATATTCTGGATATGCAATTCCAAAAACACATTTATTCTTCTTTTGAATCTTCTCCTTTAATTCATCTCCATTTTAATTCAACCATGGTTTATTGATTCCAATTATTATATTAAAATTTTCTGATTATTTATATTATGCACATATGTTCAGACAAGTGTATCAACATTTTATAAGACAACTTTCAACACATTCATATTTTACTCAATACGTGCATTGATTTTAACTTTATCACAAGATGTTTTCATCATATGGCTTTCTGATTATACAGTCTGTGGGCTGATTTTATTTATAAATACATTGGCTCAGTAACATTTTTCTTCAGGAAGAAAACATGGACAATGAACTTCCAAACTGAATGTTATCTTTGGTTATATCTTGGTTAGGGAAAAAAAAGGGGGGGCTGGGTTTAGATCTAGAATGCGTGTACCTCATTCTCTTATCAAAGCTATGCAGATGTGGTGGCAAAGGCTCAGTTCACTGGTCAGTAATCAGTTTCATCTTGCCATGCATATTCCCTAGATTTCTGTGCATCTAGGTGAGGCCCAGTATCTGAATTCTTGCTAAAGGAATAGGACTGCAAACTGTTAAGTACCACTTCCAGGCTAAGGCTATGAAAAACCTCTGTCTCCGCAGGTGCCTAAGTGATGGCTGAGTGATGGAAAGCCATAAGTGATGGCTTTCAATCTTTGAATAACTATTTCAGAATAAAGTAAGCCATTCCATTTGGGCCTACTCTTTATAGCAACTGGAGGAATTCTATCATTAGAGCAGACCTTGCTATATTGCCTCATATTTAGTCTCTCTTACAAAGAAAGAGAAAAGTATAATTGTAGAGTGGGTTCCCAATTTATCATGTCTGGCTGTTTGAAAGAAATTTTTTCAAACTGAATTTTTTGGTGTCACCAGGTATGGATGTTTTCCTTTAATTTCCTTTAATTTTTTCTTTTTTTTTAAGATTTTAAGATTTTATTTACTTATTTGACAGAGAGAGATCACAAGTTGGCAGAGAAGCAGGCAGAGAGAGAGAAAGGGAAGCAGGCTCCCTTCTGAGCAGAGAGCCCGATGCGGGGTTTGATCCCAGGATCCTGGGATCATGACCTGAGCCGAAGGCAGAGGCTTTAACCCACTGAGCCACCCAGGTGCCCCTTTCCTTTAATTTTTCATGAAAAACTTTGATCCATTTAAGTTTGAGGAATCAGACTTCTTAGGTGCAGAGACATAACATTCATTTTATGTTTTGGCTGGTTTCATTTTTTTCACACTGAAAATCAGATATTTTTATTTCATACATATTCTAGCTCTGTTTCGACAACAGTGTTCTTCTCTTTGTCATTTACTTACCTCCACATTTTTGAAATTTATCAGTCTTTTCCTACATGTCACAGTTTTGGGGGGAATTTAGTTTAGAGGAGGAGACAATAAAACTTTGTGTAGGTTACATCATATTTACCCAAATCACAGTTTCCAGAAGGTTTCCCTGGTTCAAGTACCTTATGTAACAGATACCACTTTAACAGGGAAAAAACCCAAAAGAGCCAGAAAGGCAAAATCCAATCTCATTCTTTCAATAAATATTACTCTCATATAATTTAGGTAACGAAGAAGAGCAGTGAACAAAATAGACACATTCTTTTCCTAAATTACAGTACATTCCATTTGAGAAGACAGAGGATAAGCAAAAAAACAATTTTACAATATAATGTTAGAAAAAGGGATGTGAGTGCTATACATGTATCTTCTGAAGGCCTCTGAGCATTAATATGCACTCACCAACAAATACTTGAAGACCAAATATGGATCAAAAGTTACTGGATATTCATATTGCTTGAATATTGATTCAAGTTATAATAATTATTTGGTTAGAAGAAGTGGAATAATTAGGGGAAAGAGACCAGCAGACAACAATGAATTCATTTTTTTTCCCATTATTGGTTAGAAGAATACAAAGTTAACACCATCATGATATTTATATAGACCTAGGACTTTACCATGCTCTTGATTAGAGTACAAATCTCCTTTGTCTACAAAACATCCAGCAGTTGCTAAATTGCTAGTAATACTAAGATTTTTTAAAGATTTTACTTATTTGTCAGAGAGAGAGAGATAGTACACAAGCAGGGGGAAGCAGGCAGAGGGAGAGGCAGGCTTCCCACTGAGCAGGGAACCCAATGCAGGACTCAATGGCAGGACTCTGGGATCATGACCTGAACCAAAGGCAGATGCTTAACCAACTAAGCCACCCAGATGTCCCTAAAAGATTTTGATAAAAATCCAATTAAATTATTTGGGAAATATCCTTTTACCATTTTCAAAGTACTTTTGTTTGCTTGTTTTAAATCACATAGACCACTCCACTTAGGAGGACTGATTATATGACACAAACCTAAACAATTTATGGTCTGTTTCATAATTGTAGTTTATGACTATTTGTATTTGTTGGTATCAGTCTGGTAGCTTTGCCCAGAGTCTATTGCTGTTGCTTTTTAAATAGAGACAAAAAATGACTGGTTGTTTAAATAACCCAGAGAGGATATGGTAGGTGGTCATATTGTACTTCTAGCTTCTCTAACATCTTGTTTAATAACATATGGTATGTGTATGTTATGGGCAGACTTTTCAAAATAATTAATTTATCTGGAAGATAACCTGCACTAACCCTCACTTTCTTTTCCTGATCCTGTCCATAGAAAGCATAACTAATATTTCTCGTATATAAATGGCAGCTAGGCACTCAATATTTCAAAATATATTTAGTTGGAAGCATCTGGGGACTACTAATTCTTCTATATTGGGGACATTGCTAGTGCCACAGGTTGTAAGATGCACGAAACCTCAGAGTGCCAATAGTTAGGTACTTTGGGAAATGAAGAAGAATTACAGGCAAAATAGGTGCATGCAGGAAGAGTGGGAGAGACTGAGTCCTGCTGTAGAACTTGAAGAGAATAGTCTAATAACTCTTGCTGCAATTGTTTTGCCATTTACTCTATAGTGTAAACCTAAAACCATTTATTTTATTTCATGGTAATTATTTATGTATTACTCAATAATCCTTTTCAATCACAATGAGCTAACATACATATTTATTAAAAATTACTGAATTCTTTTTCCCAAGGAATTTAAAGATAAATGTATAAATTTCATAACATGTTAATCAAAATTTATCTTCTAGAAGAGCAACAATTCTAGAAACAGAAAATCGACCACATACTGAAAGGTAGTACCAGCAAAGAAGTGAATCCAAAGCGACGGGAAGATAGACTATGAGGGGAGGGGCCAGCTCCCGGCAAGCAGCAGAGCAACATATCACAAAATCAGGACTTTTAAAAGTCTGCTCCACTGAGGGACATCTCTCCAGAGGCTAACCCCGGGTGAACCCCATGCAGGGACAGCCTGGCCTCAGGTCCCATGGGGTCACAGAAAAATCGGGGGTGTCTGAATGTCACAGAGCTCGCAGGTATTAGAGTGGGGAAGCCAGCTACAGAGACAGAGCCAAGGAGTGAGCTCTCAATTTGGGGTTGCCTTGAACTATAATCCATGGCGCAGGCTGGTGCTCTGTGAGTGGGGTCCCCACAAGATCCAGGGAGACTGCCCCAGAAGGGCTCAGGGATTTGTGGGGTTCCGAGACTCCAGGAAGAGCTGTGTGCCAGAGTCAGAGATGCTTGGTCACAGGCTGGGTGAGCTCAGAGAACAGCCAGAGATCAGGGAGAAGGGAGTAATTGAGAGCTTTTCTCTGAGGGTGCACTGAGGAGCGGGGCCCCGAGCTCTTGGCTCCTCCTAGATGGAGATGGGAGGCCACCATTTTAATTCTCATCCTCTAGAACTCTATGGAAAGCATTCCGGGAACAAAAGCTCCTGAAAGCAAACCTGAGCAGATTACTTAGCCTGGCCCCTAGTAAGGGTGGTGCAATTCTGCCTCTGGCAAAGACACTTGAGAATCACTACAACAGGCCCCTCCCCCAGAAGATCAACAAGAAATCCAGCCAAACCCAAGTTCACTTACCAAGGAGAACAGCGGAATTCCAGAGGAGGAGAAAGCAAAACATGGAATTCATGGTTTTCTCCCCATGAATCTTAGTCTTGCAAAGTTAATTAATTTTTAAAAATCTTTTTCTTCTGCTATTTTTTTTAACTTTTACCCTTTCCTCTTTTAACATTTTTAGCTAGTTTATCTTAATACCTTTCATTAAAAAAATCTTTTTTGAACCTTCATTATTATAGTCATATTTTATCCTTCATTGTATCTAACTTTATTTTTTGTATACACATAGGGTTTTTTCTTCTAAAAAATTTGGGGTACAACTTCTTCTAATAGATCAAAATACACCCTAAATCTAGCACTGGGCTAATCTAGTCTCCAACCTGAGCAAATTCTCTCCACTTTCTTTTTCTCTATTCTCCCAACCAACTTACCTTATCAAGTCCTTTGTTAGAAATTAAAAAAAAAATTTTTTTTTCATCTTTATAGTCATATTCCATCCCTTCATTGTGTTTACCCTTATATATGTTTTCCATTCTTTAAATTTTTGAGAGGTAGTTTCTTCTAAGAACCAAAATACTCCCAAAATTAAGTGGATGACCCTGTTCTAGTCACCAGTCTAATATATATATATATTTTTTTTTTTCTTCTTTATATTTTTTTTCTTTATTTGTTTTCTTTTTTGAATTTATTTTCCTGAACTTCTTTTTACCCCCTTTCTCCCACCCCACAATTTTGGGTCTCTTATGATTTGGTTAAAGCATATTTTCCTGGGTCTTTGCGACCCTTTTAGTATTTCATTTGCTACTTCATATATTCTTATCTGGACAAAATGATAAGGCGGAAAAACTCACCACAAAAAAAAAGAACAAGAGGCAGTACCGAAGGCTAGGGACCTAATCAATACAGAAATTGCTAATATGTCAGATCTAGAGTTCAGAATGATGATTCTCAAGGTTCTAGCAAGGTCGAAAAAGGCATGGAAGATATTAGAAAAACCATGTCCAGAGAAATAAAAGTCCTTTCTGGAGAAATAAAAGAACTAAAATTAACCTAGTTGAAATCAAAAAAAGCTATTAATGAGGTGCAATAAAAAATGGAGGCTCTTACTGCTAGGATAAATGAGGCAGAAAAAAGAATTAGTGATATAGAAGATCAAATGACAGAGAATAAAGAAGCTGAGCAAAAGAGAGACAAACAACTATGGACCATGAAGGGAGAATTCGAGAGATAAGTGATACCATAAGATGAAGCAACTTTAGAATAATTGGGATTCCAGAAGAAGAAGAAAGAGAGAGGGGTGCAGAAGGTACATTGGAGAGAATTATTGGAGAGAATTTCCCTAATATGGCAAAGGAAACAAGCATCAAAATCCAGGAGGTGCAAAGAACCTCCCTCAAAATCTATAAGAATAGTTCCACACCCCATCATCTAATAGTAAAATATAAAGTCTTAGCAACAAAGAGAAAATCCTGAAAGCAGCCCAGGACAAGAAGTCTGTAACATACAATGGTAAAAATCTTAGATTGGCAACAGATTTATCCACAGAGACCTGGCAGGCCAGAAAGAACTGGCATGATATATTCAAAGTACTAAACGAGCAAAACATGCAACCAAGAATACTATATCCAGCTAGGCTATCATTGAAAATAGAAGGAGAGATAAAAAGCCTCCAGGACAAACAAAAACTGAAAGAATTTGCAAACACCAAGCCAGCTCTACAGGAAATATTGAAAGGGGTCCTCTAAGCAAAGAGACCCTAAAAGTAGTAGATCAGAAAGGAACAGAGACAATGTACAATAACAGTCACCTTACAGGCAATACAATGGCACTAAATTCATATCTCTCAATAGTTACCCTTAATGTAAATGGGCTAAATGCCCCAATCAAAAGACACAGGGTCTCAGAATGGATAAAAAAACAAAACCCATCAATATGCTTCCTACAAGAAACTCATTTTAGACCAAAGATACCTCCAGATTTAAAGTAAGGGGGTAGAAAAAAATTTACCATGCTAATGGGCATCAGAAGAAAGCTGGGGTGGCAATTGTTTTATCAGATCAATTAGATTTTAAGCCTAGCACTATAATAAGAGATAAAGAAGGACACTATATCATACTCAAAGGGTCTGTCCAACAAGAAGATCTAACAATTTTAAATATCTATGTCCCTAACATGGGAGTAGCCAACTATTTAAACCAATTAATAACAAAGTCAAAGAAACACATTGACAACAATACAATAATAGTAGGGGACTTTAACACTCCCCTCACTGAAATGGACAGATCATCCAAGCAAAAGATCAACAAGAAATAAAGGCCTTAGATGACACACTGACCAGATGGACATCACAGATATATTCAGAACATTCCGTCCCAAAGCAACAGAATACCCATTCTTCTCTAGTGCACATGGAACAGTCTCCAGAATCACAACCTGGGTCATAAATCAGGTCTCAACCAGTATCAAAAGATTGGGATCATTCCCTGAATATTTTCAGACCACAATGCTCTGAAGCTGGAACTCAATCACAAGAGGAAATTTGGAAAGCACCCAAATACATGGAGACTAAACAGCATCCTTTTAATGAATGAATGGGTCAACCAGTAAATTAAAGAAGAATTGAAAAAATTCAGGGAAACAAATGATAATGAAAACACAACAGTTCAAAATCTGTGGGACACAGCAAAGGCAGTCCTGAGAGGAAAATATATAGTAATACAAGCCTTTCTCAAGAAACAAGAAAAGTCTCAAATACACAACCTTACCCTACACCTAAAGGAGCTGGAGAAACAATAAAGAAAGCCTAAACCCAGCAGGAGAAGAGAAATCATAAAGATCAGTGAAGAAATAAATGAAATAGAAACCAAACCAAACAAAACAAAACAATAGAAGAAATCAATGATACTAGGAGCTAGTTCTTTGAAAGAATTAATAAGATTGATAAACCCCTGGCCAGACTTATCAAAAATAAAAGAGAAAGGACCCAAATAAATAAAATCATTAATGAAGGAGGAGAGATCACAACTGACACCAAAGAAATACAATTATAAGAACATATTATTAGCAACTCTACACCAACAAATTTGACAATCTGGAAGAAATGGATGCATTCCTAATGACATATAAACTGACAAAACTGAACCAGGAAGAAATAGAAAACCTGAACAGACCCATAACCAGTAAGGAGATTGAAACAGTCATCAAAAATCTCCAAACAAACAAAAGCCCAAGGCCAGACAGCTTCCCAGGGGAATTCTACTGAATATTTAAAGAAGAACTAATTCCTATTCTTCTGAAACTGTTCCAAAATATAGAAATGGAAGGAAAACTTCCAAACACATTAATAAAAGAACACATTAATAAAAGAAAGAACAAGAACCATATGATACTCTCAATAGACGCTGAAAAAGCATTTGACAAAATATAGCATCCCTTCCTGATCAAAAGGGATAGAGGGATAGAGGGCACATACCTCAATATTATCAAAGCGATCTATGAAAAACCCATTGCAAATATCATTCTCAATGGAGAAAAACTGAGAGCTTTTACTCTAAGGTCAGGTACATGGCAGGGATGTCCATTATCACCACTGCTATTCAACATAGTACTAGAAGTCCTAGCCTCAGCAATCAGACAACAAAAAGAAATTAAAGGCATCCAAATCGGCAAAGAAGTCAAACTATCTCTCGTAGCAGATGATATGATACTACATGTGGAAAACACAAAAGACTCCACTCCAAAACTGCTAGAACTTGTACAGGAATTCAGAAAAGTGTCAGGATATAAACTCAATGCACTGAAATCAGTTGCATTTCTTTACCCCAACAAGACAGAAGAAAGAGAAATTAAGGAGTCAATCCCATTTACAATTGCACCCCAAACCATAAGATACCTAGGAATAAACCTAACCAAAGAGGCACAGAATCTATACTCAGAAAACTATAATGTACTCATGAAAGAAATTGAGGAAGACACAAAGAAATGGAAAAACGTTTTATGCTCATGGATTGGAAGAACAAATGTTGCGAAAATGTGTATGTATCTAAAGCTATCTACACATTTAATGCAATCCCTATCAAATTCCCATCTATTTATTTTTCAAAGAAATGGAATAAATCATCCTAAAATTTATATGGAACCAGAAAAGACCTCTAATAGCCAAAGGAATATTGAAAAAAAAAAGCCGAAGTTGGTGGCATCACAATTCCGGACTTAAAGCTCTGTTACAAAGCTGTCATCATCAAGACAGTATGCTACTGCCACAAAAACAGACACATAGATCAATGGAACAAAATAGAGAGCCCAGAAAGAGACCCTCAACTCTATGGTCAACTAATCTTTGACAAAGCAAGAAAGAATGTCCCATGGAAAAAAGAAAGCCTCTTCAACAAATGGTGTTGGGAAAATTGGACAGCCACATGCAAAAAAATGAAATTGGACCATTTCCTTACACCACACACAAAAATAGAATCAAAATGGATGAAGGACCTCAATGTGAGAAAGGAATCCATCAAAATCCTTGAGGAGAATACAGGCAGAAAGCTCTTTGACCTCAGCCACAGCTACTTCTTCCTAGGAACAACTCCCAAGGAACAACTCTTCCTAGAAACAACTTCTCTTGCCAAAGGCAAGAGAAGCAAGGGCAAGAATGAACTACTGGGACTTCATCAAGATCAAAAGCTTTTGCACAGCAAAGGAAACAGTTAACAAAACTAAAAGACAGCTGACAGAATGGGAGAAGATATTTGCAAACGACATATCAGATAAAGGACTGGTATCCAAAATCTATAAAGAGCTTAGCAAACTCAACACCCAAAGAACATATAATCCAAACAAGAAATGGGCAGAGTACATGAACAGACATTTCTGCAAAGAAGACATCCAGATGGCCAACAGACACATGAAAAAGTGCTCCACATCACTGGGCATCAGGGAAATACAAATCAAAACCACAATGAGATACCATGTCACACCAGTCAGAATGGCTAAAATTGTTGTCAGGAAATGACGGATGCTGGCGAGGAGGTGGAGAAAGGGGAACCCTCCTACACTGTTGGTGGGAATGCAAGCCGGTGCAACCAGCTGGTGCAACCACTCTGGAAAACAGCATGGAGGTTCCTTAAAAAGTTGAAAATAGAGCTACCTTACAACCCAGCAATTGCACTACTGGGTATTTACCCTAAAGATACAAACGTAGTGATCCGAAGCGGCACGTGCACCTGAATGTTTATAGCAGCAATGTCCACAATAGCCAAACTATGGAAAGAACCTAGATGCTCATTAACAGATAAATGGATAAAGAAGAAGTGGTATATATATATATACACATACATATGTGTGTGTGTATATATATATAAAGAATGGAATACTATGCAGCCATCAAAAGAAATGAAATCTTGCCATTTGTCACGACGTGGATGGAACTAGAGGGTGTTATGCTTAGCGAAATAAGTCAATCAGAGAAAGATAACTATCATATGATCTCCCTGATATGAGGAAGTGGAGATGCAATGGAGGAGAGTAGGAAGAGTAGGAGAGGAGAGTAGGGGAGTAGGAAAAGAATAAATGAAATAAGATGGAATCAGGAGGGAGACAAACCAAAAGAGACTCTTAATGTCACAAAACAAACTAAGGGTGGCCAGGGTGAGGGGTGTAGGGAGAGTGGTGGGGTTATGGACATTAGGGAAGGTACGTGCTATGGTGAGTGCTGTGAAGTGTGTAAACCTGACGATTCACTGACCTATACTCTTTGGGCTAATAATACATTATATGTTTATAAAAAAAATAAACAAAAATTTAAAAAAATTATCTTCTAACCTGAGGCCCAGGTGACATTAATGACCACTTCAGCAGCTGCTTCAAAAGTGGAAGCAATTTTTAAGACTGAAGTTAACAATTTGACTCATACAGCTTCAGTAGATATGTTTGTGCCTAGCTCTCTATTTATTATTTTTTAAAAGATTTTTAAAAATTATTTATTTATTTGACAGAAAGAGAGAGAGATCATAAGTAGGCAGAATGGGGAGGGTAACAGGCTCCCTGCTGAGCAGAGAGTCTAATGTGGGACTAGATCGCAGGACCCTGATATCATGACCTGAGCAGAAGGCAGAGGCTCAACCCACTCAGCCACCCAGGCACCCAGATTTTTAAAGATTTTATTTATCTATTTATTTGATAGAACAAACTGAGGGGAGAGGCAGAGGGAGAAGGAGAAGAAGAGGGAGAAGCATGCTTCCTACTGAGTAGGGAGCCCAGTAACAGAGTACTCAATCCCAAGCCCCTGAGTCATGATCTGAGCTGAAGGCAGATGCTTAACCAACTAAGTGAGCCACCCAGGTGCCCCTCTCTAAAGCCTGACTTTTCATTCAGATCAAATGACTATTCTAATTTCATTTCACTCACTTTTTTTTTTCAAACTTTCTTTTACATGTATGGAAAATTAAGTAATAATTGCTAATATGTCAGTTCCATTAGTAGAAAAGAAAATTCATATTCACTTAACTGTCACTTTTTTATCAGCTTCATTAAATATTGCAAGAGAATATCAGACAATAAGTTGCTTTTCCTATCCAATTTTTGTAATCTAAATAAGGTCAAGAAGTTCATTCTGTAGAAACACAGACATCATTGAAACATCTGACATCATTGAATCTGACATCATTGTGAAGCTATTATAAATTCAATTAAGAAGTTTAGTTGAATTAAATCACTAGTTTTTGTGTTAATATTATTTTGATGGAGTACAATATCATCAAAGCCACAATATTTTTACCAAATTAAGAATAATGCAGAACAGAAATACACTTGTAATTGGTTATGGTACACACATTATAAACAATTTGCTACAAATTGTGAGTTTCTTCCAATTGAAACAGAAGCTGATTAGAGAAATGTTTTTGGACGTGCAGTTGAAATCTCAAACATCTCCAGTGTTTCAGTGTACTTGTATTTAAAATGGCAGGATTTTCATATATAAAGGAAACAAATTTCTGCCACGAAAATGTAATTTATGAAAAAGATTAGACAGAAAACACACATATGTATCAACGGTTAGGAAAAAAAAAACCTAACATTTTCTTAGAAATTAATATGTAAGTCAGCATTTACAAAGTTAATTTTAAAGAGCTTATCATCAATGAGTAGCTGTTCACTAACTGGCAGCTATTATTGTATATCATAGTTACTGCCTCATTAATAACCAAAAATTTTTTTGAAACTTTTTTTTAATTAACATATAATGTACTATTTGCCCCAGGGGTACAGGTTTGTAAATCATCAGGCTTATACACTTCACAGCACTCAACATAGCACATACCCTCCCCAATGCCCATAAGCCAACCACCCTTTCCATACCCTCTTCCCCCAGCAACCCTCAGTTTGTTTTGTGAGATTAAGAGTCTCTTATGAATAACCAAAATATTTTTATCTATTCTAATCATTTGCAACTATTCTTTTGACTATTTATTCAGATTAACTGAACACAGAGGAAAAAAAGTTATCAGCAGTGTAAGAGTAGCAACTAGATAAGAAATTAATGGAGATGGTAGATATAAAATACATGAACTTTTTTTTTAAATTTTTATTTATTTGACAGAGAGATATCACAAGCAGGCAGAGAGGCAGGCAGAGAGAGAGAGGAGGAAGCAGGCTCCCTGCCGAGCAGAGAGCCCGATGTGGGGCTCGATCCCAGGACCATGGGATCATGACCTGAGCTGAAGGCAGAGGCTTTAACCCACTGAGCCACCCAGGTGCCCCTGAACTTTTTTTTTTAATACTTGAACATTTGTGAAGAAAAATACTTGAACATTTGTGTGTTGTTAGGATGAGAAAATGAGAATCAAGGTTGCTTCTCCTTTGTATGGATTAGAATTAGAGCTACATATAGAACAGAAATAGCCTGGGGCAAATGATATCTAACCAGTTAAGCAAACCCAAAACCTTTTTCTCTCCCACATGATGGTATCTTTATTTGCTATTTATTTGTTTCTTTCCTATAGCCAATTAAAAACTAG
The DNA here is from genome assembly GCF_020171115.1 of Neogale vison. Taxonomy (NCBI): domain Eukaryota; kingdom Metazoa; phylum Chordata; class Mammalia; order Carnivora; family Mustelidae; genus Neogale; species Neogale vison. Next base: position 124,194,010 of record NC_058095.1, on the reverse strand, counting down.
TGAACATTCTATATGCTCTTTTTAAGAGCAACAAATATGGAGCTTAATCCTAAAAACCCATACTATTGTCATGTCTCATAAAACTAAAAAAAAAACAAAAACAAACAACAACAAAAAAAAAGATCCACAAGAAAATATGGAACAGATAACAAATCCTAGATTATTTCAAGATTTGACTTTATTTCACTGTTTCAATTTCTTTCAGTGATACTCACTTCAGTAGGGATTATAGTGTATAGAATATGTATCAAAATATGTACTTTAATTTACAGAATTAGTTGCTGGAATCTCAAAAGGGTTTTTGGGTTACTTGTTAATTATGAAGAGAACTGGAAATTATTTTTTTTAAAGATTTTATTTATTTATTTGTCAGAGAGTGAGAGAGAGAGTGAACACAGGCAGACAGAATGCAGGCAGAGGCAGAGAGAGAAGCAGGCTCCCTGCCAAGCAAGGAGCCCGATGTGGGACTCGGTCCCAGGACACTGGGATCATGACCTGAGCTGAAGGCAGCTGCTTAACCAACTGAGCCACCCAGGCGTCCTGAGAACTGGAAATTAAATGTCAAGGACAGTTTTATACAATTGGTTTCTGTAAACTTCCAACAAATAATGTTGTACTTAATTTAAAAATTTACTGGCTTCCATCTGTTCTTACTTTAAATAGGCTCCTGGGAAAAACCAGGTTTTTTTGTTTTTGGTTTTTTTTTAAAGATTTTATTTATTTATTTAGCCAATTTATTTATTTTCAGAAAAACAGTATTCATTATTTTTTTCACCACACCCAGTGTTCCATGCAAGCCGTGCCCTCTATAATACCCACCACCTGGTACCCCAACCTCCCATTCCCTTGCCACTTCAAACCCCTCAGATTGTTTTTCAGAGTCCATAGTCTCTCATGGTTCACCTCCCCTTCCAATTTACCCAAAAGCACATACCCTCCCCAATGTCCATAACCCTACCTCCCTTCTCCCAACCCCCCTCCCCCCAGCAACCCACAGTTTGTTTCGTGAGATCAAGATGGGATAGGGAGGGAGACAAACCATAAAGCCAGTTTGTTTTAAAGAAACACAGAACATCAAAAAATGGGCAGAAGACATGAACAGACACTTCTTCAAAGAAGACATGCAGATGGCTAACAGATACTTGAAAAAATGCTCATCATCATTAGCCATCAGGGAGATTCAAATCAAAACCACATTGAGATGCCACTTTACACCAGGTAGAATGGCCAAATTCAACAAGACAGTAAACAACAAGTGTTGGAGAGGATATGGAGCAAGGGGAACCCTCTTATACTATTGGCAGGAATGCAAGTTGGTGCTGCCATTTTGAAAAACAGTGTGGAGACTCCTTAAGAAATTAAAAATAGAGCTACCCTATGACCCTGCAATTGCAGTAGTGGGTGATTACTCCAAAGATAAGATGTACTGAAAAGAAGAGCCTTCTGTACCCCAATGTTCATAGCAGCAATGGCCACAGTCACCAAACTGGAAAGAACCAAAATGCCTTTCAATGGACAAATGGATAAAGAAAATAGGGTCCATATATATATACAATAGAGTATTGTGCCTCCATCAGAAAGGATGAATACCCAACTTTTATCAACATGGATGGAACTGGAAAAGATTATGCTGAGTGAAATAAGTCAAGCAGAGAGAGTCAATTATTATGTGGTTTCACTTACTTGTGGAGCATAAGGAATAACACGGAAGACATTGAGAGATAGAGAGGGGAAGTGAGTTGGGGGAAATCAGAGGGGGAGACAAACCATGGAAGACTGTAGACTCTGAAAAACAAACTGAGGGTCAGGGGGCACTGTTGAGCGAGTCTGGTGTTGGGTATTATGGAGGGCACATATTGCATGGAGCACTGGGTGTGGTATGTAAACAATGAATTTTGGAACACTGAAAAAAAATAAAATTAAAAAGTAAAAAATAAAGGTACACAGAAATTACATTTAGTAGTATTTGATCTAGATTTTCTTTTGTAAGAAAAATTCTTTGAAATAATGTTATGCCTCTTTTGAATCTATTTATGTCCACAATCAGTCAAGCAGAGAGAGTCAATTATCATATGGTTTCACTCATTTGTGGAGCATAACCAATAGCATGGAGGACAAGGGGCGTTAGAGAGTAGTAGGGAATTTGGGTAAATTGGAAGGGGAGGTGAACCATGAGAGACTATGGACTCTGAAAAACAGTCTGAGGGGTTTGAAGTGGCGGGGGGGTGGGAGGTTGGGGTACCAGGTGGTGGGTATTATAGAGGGCACGGCTTGCATGGAGCACTGGGTGTGGTGAAAAAATAATGAATACTGTTTTTCTGAAAATAAATAAATTGGGAAAAAAAAAAAAAAAAAAAGAATAAGTTATAAGAAACAACCCATTGGAATTCAACTTTATCAGAAAAACACACTTTAAATTGTACCTTTAAACTGTACCTTATGATTTCTAGGTAATATAAAGTGCTCTAGGATAACAGAGAAGGAGGAACTAAATTTGGCTTTGGAAAAAGGGGTATTCCTGTCCTATATCTTAGAACCACTGAATCAGAATCTCTGGGATTGGGCAAAAGGTACTGTTGTCCAATTCCCATTTCACAGAGGAGAAACAGAAGGACAGTTAAGTGAAGTAACATTCCAAGCTAATAAACTAGCAAGAAGAGGTGTAATTCCTGCTGAGGGCCAGAACTGACACTCAATCACTGTGCTACCAATGCTGCATGATTTTATTTTACAACCTGAATGCTGCTACCAGATTGAACTTTGTAAAATAATTACTTTATTCCACAATGCTACCATTCTTGGCAACCACAGAAAAAACTATGTACAGATTATATGTCCCTCTCAATCATCTCCATCCACTTTTTTCTTTCTTTCTTTTTTTAAAATATTTTCTTTATTTATTTGAGAGAGAGAGAGTGAGAGAGAGTGAGCATAAGCAGTACAGATGAGCAGAGGGAGAGGGAGAAGCAGACTCCCTGAAAATTAGGGAGCCTGATGCAGTGCTCCATCCTAGGACCCCAGGATCATGACCAGCACCAAAGGCAGGAACCAAACTGACTGAGACTCATCCATCCAGCTTTTCAAAAAATACCCACCTTTTATCCAAATAAATCCTTTCTTCCAGCCACACTAGTCTTCCTTACTTCTTTCAGGATACCCATAACACCTCCAAGCCTCAAAGAACTTTCTCCAAACTGAAATACCTCTACCCTCCTCTATACTTACTTATACCTTATGTATCCTACAAGGTCCAGCATTCAGAACACTTTCATAGCACTGACTGAATGAACTAAAGTCCCACAGCTACTCCAAGTAGTTTCCTTGATAGCTTCCACACACACATTATCTTTAATTTCTTTTGCACTTAACTTTAGATAACTTAAGCATTAATTTAGAAAGGGGCAAGGTACAGTAAAATTAATCTAGCAAGCTGCAAAGTAGGGTAGTGCTTATATTAGTTAGAGATAGGCCTACATTCAAATCCCTGTCCTGCCATTTACTACCTAAGTGGCTTTGAGCAAATGCCAACTCTGCCAGTTTCATCATCCATAAAGTGGGGATAAATTATGAACTTTACAAGGTTGTGGGAGTTAAAGAAATCACATGCAAAAAATTTCTAGGTAAGAGCATGATAAAAAATGACACCATTCTGGATGTCCAATGATACCCAGACTTGATTGTCTCACTCACTTACTTAATTTGATAAAGTCTCTTGGGTATCAATGCCTTTGATTTCTCAGCTCTAGATGATAATGTACAAGTAGATGATAGTGGTATATAATATTTATTCTGATTATAAGATAATAGTGTATATGCAATAACATGTTGGGTGCATTTTTTTTTCTTTTACCAGCCACCAGTGGTTTTCAAATTTCAAGTTACAGCTGGATCTTTCTTGTCCGCTCTTGTCAATTTATTGTTGACTCTCTACCCCATTCTCCAATATGGATGTCCTAAACCATTTTACTATTTATTTCTCCTAAAATAATGTGTGATCTTTTATCATATTGTCTTCACTTATATTTCTGCCCCCCTAGGAGGGCTTATTAAAATAACTGTTCTATTAAGGGTCCTGTTTAAGTTTCTTGATTACAAGTAACTTTCTTACATTCAATCATTTAAACAATCACATGACTGTCTGCATTGCTTAACTCACATCTCTAAATGATAGTAATAGAAAAGTTCTTCTCTGTCAACAATTTCTAAAATACTATTCATGACCACATCCTTCTCTATTCCATTACTCTCTTCTCCATAACTTACATTACATCCTAAATATTCTGAACATTTACTTACTAGTTTTGTCTCCTCTTCCTAAAATATGAATACCTGAAAACAGAAATTTTACTTATCTTGTTTTATGCTCTACCAAGGACCAGCTAGACCCAGCCATAGATATTAAATATCTCCTAAATGAGTGAATCGACAAGTTAATTATGTAGTAAATGAATAGGCTAGTCAATGAATAACTAAACAAAGAAAATGATAACCCCTTATTCATAAATAAAATACTTAATATCTCCTATATACCATAAAACATTTTCTGCTGAAAGAAAATTGCAAATACCCAATATTTTGCTTATGAGTATAGCATACTGTATAAACTTGTTGAATCACTATGTTATCCACCTGAAACTAATGTAACACTGTGTGTCAACTACTCCCAAATGAAAAACAAGAACAAAGATATGCTGCCTGTGAGCATCAATAAAATCTCTTGAGAATATAAAACAGAACAAAATAAAAATTTCTGCTTTCAAAAGGCTAAAATAAATCAGGTTGTTCAACATGTTTGCAGTAAGAATTTCACAATGTAAGTAGAAAGAAGAAATTGGGGCACTTGGGTTATTAGTTCCTTAAGTGTCCTCCTTGGGCTCAGGTCATGATCTCAGGATCCTGGGATCAAGCCTCTTGAAGGGCTCCCTGCTCAGCCAGGAGTCTTCTTCTCCCTCTGCTGATCCCTTTCCCCTTCCTCCTCCCCCTGTTCCTGCTCCCTCTCTCTCCCTAATAAATAAATAAATAAAATCTTTAAAAAAAGGACAAGAAATTTTAAGTAGTGTACAATGTAGGTCACGCAGACTTCTGAAAACCATACCACCTTACTTTCTACCTCCAAAATCCACTTCCAAACTGTTGAGTAACCTGGCCCCATACAAGAAAGGCAGGAAGAGACCATAGAAAGAGGCAGACCACTCCAGATTGGTAGGTGGCAGTTTTAATGACCAAGGGAACTTACAAGACTTCTCTTTGGGTGGCCACAAGATGAGTAGTTTTCTGTACATGCCCACCAAATCTTAAAATTTTACATATAGAACTTAACTGGGTTCAATCACATATACAGACTAGATAGTCTCAAGACCATATGCTATCTCAAGGCTCTGTCCTTAGGGTAGCTTTTGGGAGTGGGGCAGGCAAGCAGAACAAACATTCTAAAAAGCAGTGGGGGGACGGTGTGGTGGGGAGCCCCTGATTGCCTATAGCTACCTCATGGACCAAGTGGCAATTATAATCTCTTGAAGACCTCCCAGAAAACAAACACATAAAGTCTTTTTTTTCCAACTTCTACGTGTGACCTACTAAGAACCTGTTCTTCATCTTACATTCAGATGGCAGCCCTTAAATTAACACAGGGAAGCCAAGGATATTATGAGTGCAGTGAATGATTCCCCTTGGTTCTATGGACAAGTGATACAACTTATATATCAGTAAAACTATAAATTTGAAATTTGAGCATAGCGGAGTGCCGTATCAAACATGGAAGTCATGACTTACTTTGCACAGACTTTTAAGTCTGGAGAATCTTTTTAGAACCACTGTTCACCCAGTGCATAAATGAAAGCTACAAATATTAGCAAAAATTCTTAATCAAACACTCACAAAAACTTGCATTCTACCACTTCTGACCATTGTGAAATATATTGGTTTATTTTAACTTGAGTTCTTGCTTTGGGACCTGAGAAAATGTAATCTAGTTTCTACATAAACCTGTGAACATATTAATCTGACAGCCTCAGTTTCCCCTTCCTGATTTCTTAGATTTTAATTTGTCCCTTATTTTTATCCTCATTTTCTTCTTTATGTTGGTGTTTGGAAGAAAGATTCCTATTTTGTAACCAACTTGACAGAAATACACCCCTGGCAAGGCTAGCCCCAGACACTACCAGTACTGTGATCTTATGCAAATTACTCAAGTTATCTGAGCCATGGTTTCCTTATCAATAAAAAATACTAGAAATATTTAACTTTAAGTGGTGCAATGACATTAAAAGAAGTAATAGTCATAATTCTTTTGATAAAGTCCTTGCATATGTCTTACAAATATTAAACACCAATCAAATATATGGTAGAACCAAAAATAGAGCTTTACAGATCAAAAAAAAAAGTAAACACACCTTAATAACTAATAAAATTAATTAACAAAGAAAGTTTACATATACATTTTATATTCTAGAATATTATTAGTAAAGTCATTTGATTCTCTTTAAAAATCAACACACAGTTTAAAATTTCCACTTGTTTGTGCTCTCTCTTCCTTCTGTTCATACAGGGCATCTTTAACTCCATTCATAATGAAATTAGAGAAACATACATTCTTTTTTCAAAATTATTATTTCAAACTTTAAATAACTAAAAGTCAATCCAAGGTTCTCTTTAAAATGATGATGAATGTGGAGACATAGACCTTTTAATTTGTTTGACTAGATGAAATAAAAAAGATTTCCTTTTTAAAATATCCTATTTATTCCTACCCAACAATACATTTTCACATGTAGATTACTACTAATATGTATTAGATATATTTGAGAATTAGTTAAAAGGATAGAGTCTTATGAAGTTCAGAGTTAGAAATATGGTCTTTTAAAACACAAAGCAATTTCAAGTATTTAATAGAAATATGGTTTCAGGCTTAGTCTGAAATAAAACATAACGGTAATTATTAATCTGCAAATCATTAGTTACAGCACTTAAAATAATATTGTAAAATTTTCCAAAATTAGAATAGGCTCATTTGTCATTGTATGCTAATGTAATTGTCACGCTGTATTGGTTCTCCTACAATTAAATGTTCCAGTTGACAGCCACCCATCAGGGTATAGTCATCAGTCGAAGAAGTAACTCAAAGACCTCTTAAGAATCTTCCTTTATGTGGAATCAATCTGCACCATAGAAAGTGTCACCTTCTTTCGTTCTTTCTCTGTGATATTTTCCTGATCCCTAGAGTAGTAATTTATCACATCTGCCTCTGTTTCTCTCTCCAAGTCCCAACACCATATGGTTTTGTAAATGGATATCTACAAATCGGTGTCATAAGTGCTACACTGGATATTTCTTAAATAATAAGGCTGTACTTTTTAAAATCTGTATTTGTAAAGTAACCAAAAGAGTTTTATCATTCCCCTTAGCTTGGCTAGACTTTTTCTGACTTTCCTGCACCTCCTCCTCTTTTTTTTTTTTTTTTAAATTTAAGAGCATTTACTTTAAAAAAAGTTTGTAATTGGAAATTCTTTCTCTGTCCTTTGAAATGTGAATCTTCTCCTAGGAATTACTGATGCAATGATTATAATAAAGATATCATACTAAAGTAAGCTCTTACTAATAGGAGAAAGTAGCTGTTGGATGTAAGGAAACTCTGTACTATCTTTATAGTTTTAATGTATATCTGAAACTATTCTAAATAAAACATTTTAAAAAACTGACTGAAAAACAATGGTATGTGCTTAAAAACAGACTTAAATATACAAGAAGCAAAACAGATTTGAAAAGAAAATTTACACGGGGGCGCCTGGGTGGCTCAGTGGGTTAAAGCCGCTGCCTTCGGCTCAGGTCATGATCCCAGGGTTCTGGGATTGAGCCCCACATCGGGCTCTCTGCTCAGCAGGGAGCCTGCTTCTTCCTCTCTCTCTGCCTGCCTCTCTGCCTACTTGTGATCTCTGCCTGTCAAATAAATAAATAAAATCTTTAAAAAAAAAAAAAGAAAAAAGAAAAGAGAATTTACAATTGCAATTTTACTGGGAAATTTTCATCCTACAAATTGTGTTATGCTTTTTGTCATTATTCAGATTCAAACATTTTTACTGAACTCTTTTGACTATTTAAATGTTTGTTATTTCATTTTGATCTTTTTAAAAAGATCTTATTTAATTATTTATTTGACAGAGAGAGAGAGAGATCACAAGTAGGTAGAGAGGTAGACAAAGGGAGAGGGGGAAGCAGGCTCCCTGCTGAGAAGAGAGCTCAATGATGATGTGGGGCTTGATCCTAGGACCCTGAGACCATGACCTGAACAGGAGACAGGCTTAACCCATTGAGCCACCCAGGACCCCATGGCTATTTAATTTCTAAATATTTTCAGATTTTTCTGTATATCTTATTGATTTGTAACTTAAATCCATCTTGTGAGAGAACATATATTGTATGATTCTCTCCTCTGAAATTTATGAACAGTTATTTTATGGATTGTCATATCGCTTATCTTAATGATGAGCCTTTATGTCCTTGAGAAGAATGTGCATTTTGATGTTATTGGATATTTTTTTTCCAATTTATTTACTTTCAGAAAAACAGTATTCATTATTTTTTCACCACACCCAGTGCTCCATGCAAGCCATGCCCTCTATAATACCCACCACCTGGTACCCCAACCTCCCACACCCCCGCCACTTCAAACCCCTCAGATTGTTTTTCAGAGTCCATAGTCTTTCATGGTTCACCTCCCCTTCCAATTTACCCAAAAGCACATACCCTCCCCAATGTCCATAACCCAACCCCCTTCTCCCAACCCCCCTCCCCCCAGCAACCCACAGTTTGTTTCGTGAGATTAAGAGTCACTTATGGTTTGTCTCCCTCCCTATCCCATCTTGTTTCATGGATTCTTATCCTACCCACTTAAGCCCCCATGTTGCATCACCACTTCCTCATATCAGGGAGATCCTATGATAGTATTGGATATATTTTTAAACAAATCTCTAGTAGATTATGATAGTTTATTGGTCTAAACCAATGTCTATTTACCTTTGTTTTGCATGGTAAAAAGTTTTAGATTGGTGGCTCAGTAGGTATGGTTATTGTTGCTCTGTCTTGTTTAGTTTTTTTTTTTTGTAATTGTAGATACAATCATGTCTTCTGCTGTTCTATATTCTGCAGGTGTGAAGAGTCAGCCACTAGGCTGCAGTGTGCCTCTGTGTGTGAGTGTGAGTGTGCTTTCCTGGGGGAAGTTCCCTGAGCTCTTGTATAGATGCTAGGAAGTCTTTCACTAGTTCTCTAATAATTAAGCTGTAATAAATCTTCAAACATTGCTTTTAAACTCTTTCTTTCATTTCTCCTCCTGAGAATGCAACATATGTATTTCTACTTTAAGCTGTGTTTTGTATTTCCCTTTTTCTGAGGTATCTTCTGGGTTCATTTTTTTATTCTCTCTGTGGGTATTTTGTATTGACTGACTTTTTTTTTTTTAATTTTCTAATCTCCTTTTTTCAGTCTCTACCTAAACTTAATAAGTTAATATCAGTCATTGTGTTTTACAATATGAGAATTTGATTTGAGTTTTGTACATTATTATTTTTTGCTTAGATTCTCTATCCTTTTTTTCCACTTCCTGAATGTATTCATTAGTATTTATACTAGTTATCTTATAATCCTTGTCTGCTAGTTCCTATATATGTAACATTTGGGATTCTGCTTCTACTGTATTTTTTTTCTCTTGACATCCTTCACACTTTCATGCTCCTTTTCTTGTTATATTCTATGCTGTAATTTTATTTATAAAAGCAATGTACATCAATAATTTGATGTAGTTTTTATCAGGGGATGATTCATCTTTGCTCTTTTAGGAATGGAGTTTGAAATCTAGTTATCTAAACTAATCTCTGGCTGCTCTACTTACATATAATCTATCTCTATCCAAACACCCTTATCACAAAACCTGTCATGTGTATGCTGTAAGACTCTCCTTCTGGTGACTTTTTGTTGCCAAAAAAATCCTTTAATTCTGGAAGATTTCACTTAACTTTCCAACCTCTCAATAAATATACAATGGAAAAAAATGCCCGTGTCTTTGGAAGTGACCTAGATTTTAATTTCTCAGGCAAGACTACCTGACTGTCAAAATGTCCATTGGTCTCCTGCCACTAAGAAAGCCCGTCTGCATATCACAAGCCCTGTCCCTACCTTGTGCTCATCTTCAACCATTATCTCTGGAAAGTGGGATGTAAATGGTTGATGATTTCATCCCCAAATTAGATGGAATTCTTCCTTCTCTGGAATTTTAATGACTCTTGTTTGTTTCAACAGGCATCTGACATACTTGGAAATATGATCTATCTGGATTATTCTTGTTCTTTTGATCTCTAGCCAATATTTTGTAAAAAGATTTGGAGGTCCTATCCCTGTTTTTCAAATTCTTCAATGTCTCATCATAGTTTGGAATAAATTTTTCAAAACAAAACACTCTTTTGAGTGGACAAGTCCATTCATTATCTGCCCTTTGAAATAATATTTCATAATAATATTCTTTCATTCACTTTTTACATATAGTTGTAGAAGGACTTGTATTTCCTAATATATCAAGTTGTTCCCCAGTCCTTTTCTCTCATAACTACTTGATATTTCCTGCAGTTAATCAACTGTTACCTTGTTAACCTGTTCTTTTTCTTTCCACTTAACTATTACAATTCCTTTAAGATGAGCATCAGTTCATGTTACATATTCTCAGGAGATGCATATTCCTTTAGTTAATTATCTCTCTCTCCTTTGTACTGTTATAGTATTTGAAATATGAACATTTGTTAAGTTGCTCATGTAAAATGATAACTTATTTAGGATCTTTTTAATACCAGTTTTATTGAAATATAATTAACATACAGCACTGTATAAGTTTAAGGTATATCGAATAATGACATAAATTTATATTGAAAAATGATTACCACAATAAGTTTAGTTAACATCCATCACTTCACATAGATAAGATTTTCCTTTACTTATGATGAGAACTTTTAGTATTTACTCTCTTAGCAACTTTCCAATATACTCTGCAGCACTGTTACCTATTGTCATCATGTTGTGCATTATATCCCCAGTACTTATTTTATTTTATAACTTAAAGTTTATACCTCTGACCACCTTCAGGCCCACTCCTCCCGACTCATCTACCAACACTTAAAAGAAAAGCACTTTGTACATCTCAGTTTCTATAACTAGTTTATTTTTTAAAAAATATTTTATTTATTTATTTAACAGGGAGAGACACTGTGAGAGAGGGAACACAAGCAGGAAGAGAAGGTGACGGAGAAGCAGGCTTCCTGCTGAGCAGGGAGCCTGATGCAGGGCTTGATCCCAGGACCATGGGATCATTACCTGAACTGAAGGCAGACACTTAAACTAGTGGGCCATCCAGGCATCCCTCTATAACTAGTTTAAATGATAAGATGGAATACATTCACAGAAATAAAATTGGAAATTTATATATAACATATCCAAAATATAATGGTCACCATAAGGATAAATATGTACATTAACAACCAGTGGGCCATGGAAAAGCAAAGAGAATAACTGGGATTTTATGCCATTATGGTACAATTTTGGAGGCTCATGTACTCCCAGTCAATTGTTTTGTCAGTTTTTGGTGGTGGAAACAGTTTAAATAAGGAAAATAAGGATTTCTAGATTTCTTGAGGAATGTGCACCATCTCTCAAATTCTATGATATATTGGACTAATCCTGGTGAGGTTTCTTCAGAAAATGATCCCAAATAAGAAATACTAAAATAGAAATTGCTTTGTATTTCCAAAAGAACAAAAAGAGCAAAAACACAATATTGCAGAGAATTTCAATTTTAATCAAAGTGTATGTCTTCCAATGTAAATTTCATCTTTAAAATATTGAATATAAACACAAAAATACCTAAATTTTTAATTTTAATACTAAAAATAGAATTATTCTATAGATTTATATTAGTGAGAAATGTACTTAAGAGGAATAATATTCATTTATAGATTTCTTTTTTAAAAATATTTTATTTATTTGACAGAGAGAGACACAGCAAGAGAGGGAACATAGCAGAGGGAGTCAGAGAGGAGAAGCAGGGAGCCGGATGCAGGGCTCCATCCAGGACCCTGGGATCATTAGCCTAAGGCAGACGCTTCAAGACTGCGCCACCCGGGTGCCCCTAAGTATTTCTTTTTAAAAATAATTTTTTAACAGGTTATGCTAGACAATTTAGAAATAATCCTGAATTGGATTAAAGGAAATTGATAAATCTAATACTTAATTTTTAAAAAGTTTTTAAAAACTCTTATTTATTTATTGGCTAGAAAGAAAGTGAGCCAGAGAACAGGAGCAGGGGAGCAGAGGGAATGGGAGAAGCAGGCTCCCTGCAGAGCAGGGATACTGACACAGGGCCCCATTCCAGGATCCTGGAAACATGACCTGAGTTGAAGGCAGGTGCTTAACCGACTGAGCCACCTAGGTTCCCTGATAAATCTAATATTTTAATATTTAATTTACTTCTATTATTTACAGATATTCTCTATTCTGATAACATAAACCCAAGCACAGGTCCAAACCAATACGATATTTTCTTTAAAAAGAGTACCTATTATTCACAAAGTCGTAAAAGTACGTATTTTTTTCTGTCCTGCTTTATATTAATATATAATAATGAAGAATTTTTATTTTTACATATTTATCAGTTTTTATACTCTAAGTTTTATGTTCTAAAATCACCTAGCAGGTAAACAAAAATTAAAACATTTTTATATAATTGAATTATACTTCTGGGAGGACAAATCAAACAAGTAAGGCAGTTTGGTTTGTTTTGCTTTTTCTTTTCTTTCTTTCTTTCTTTTTTTTTTGCAAATAGAATCAGATTCAAATATAAATCATTCCACCACAAATCTCATGCAGAGTAGTTTCTTCTGAGTTCAGATCTGTGTTGGTTTGTTATGGCTCTACAACAAAATACCACAGACTGAGTGACTTGAACCACAAAACTTAATTTTCTCAAAGTTCAGAGGCTAGAAATTGGAGATCAAGGTATTGGCGGGGTTGGTTTCTTCCAAAGCTCCCCTCCCTTGGCTTGCAGATGGCCGTCTTCTCCCTGTCCTCAGATGTTCTTCCTTCTGTGTATGTCTGTGTCCTAATATCCTTTCTTTGTAAGGACACCCAGTCATATTGGGTTAAAGCCCACCCTAATGATTTCATTTTATTTTTAAAAATTTTTTATTTTTTTATAAGCATATAATATATTTTTATCCCCAGGGGTACAGGTCTGTGAATTGCCAGGTTTACATACTTCACAGCACTCACCATAGCACATACCCTCCCCAATGTCCATAACCCCACCCCCTCTCCCAAACACCCTACCCCCAGCAACCCTCAGTTTGTTTTGTGAGATTAAGAGTCACTTAAGGTTTGTCTCCCTCCCAATCCCATCTTGTTTCATTTATTCTTCTCCTACCCCCTTAACCCCCCATGTTGCATCTCCACTTCCTCATATCAGGGAGATCATATGATAGTTGTCTTTCTCTGATTGACTTATTTCGCTAAGCATGATTTCATTTTAATCTAACTACTTCTTTAAAGACCCTATATCTCTAAAGCAGTTACACTCTGAGGTACTGGGTGCTAGGATATCAACATATAAATTTGGTGGAAACACATTTCAGCCTATAATAATAAGTCCTAAAGCAAATCCTACTGTTTCATGCCTGCATTGTTATATGTATTATATAAGAGTAAAGTGTTCATTACAGAAGATTTAATAAACAAAAGTGACTAAAAGTTATTTGAAAAGTAGATGAATCATGATAGTGAAATTATCATGCTCACTATATGTGTTTACATTTGGAATATGACTTATGATACTTAATTGTTCGTACTTTTATTTTTCATTTTTGTTTCAAATATATTTACTCGTCACAGCTTATGGAGACAGATATTTGCTGCCTCCATGACTTTGTGGCCTATGCATTAACCATGGTAACAGCACAGGATTTATCATGGTGTTAGTTCCTTAGTAATCAAGCCACTTTATTTAAAACACAAAATAGTTTTACTTTTAAATGCCTACAAAATATGAACTAGTATATATGATATTAAATGATTTCTTTTAATAATCACAATTTTGTCAACATAGATTTTTTTCAAGGTTTTGTTAACAAAATTAGGATATGTATATCTGGGAGATTCTCATTTCCTGATAACAGGTTCCAGAAGCTTTGGTTACAAGACATAAACGTATTTGATTTATTGTAATAGTTTGTGTAAGTAAAGATGCTACAACATATTGGATTATTTGCCTTTGTACTATGATCAGTGATTTAATTATTAACTGCAGCTCTTTTCCAGCATATTCACAGATTCCATGTAAGAATATTTTATAGAGCCATACTTCAAATAGAAAAATTATCACACTAACAACTTGATAATAGAGAATAAACACCAAGGCTCCACTCCAATGGCATAAGATAAAAATACCAACTTCTAACACTGCAATTGGTTTAGTAAGATGAACTCTTCTCTAAGTTTATATTAAAGTTTTATAGACAGCCCAAGTATTCCCTTTCCAATTGTCAACATTTCTTCTCTCACTTTTAGTTGATTTATCATGGTACAATACAGTTTTATAACACGACCATTTGAAATAACTTACATTATACCATTTTATGACTGGAACCATTAGTGTATTAAACAATTTCTTATATCCTTCTTATTTGTTTAGTTTCTTTAATTGTTATGGTTATTTTCATATTCTCTCCTTAGATAGTACTTTAGCTATTTCCCTGATGCAATGCTGATTAGCCTTACCCTAATGAGGGCTGTTTGCAGACTCCCAACGGATGCCTATAAAAACTAGTTCAGCATTCAGGTCCAAATAATTGTTAATTTCTTCCTTAATTCCAGGCATTACCAAGGGACCATTTAAAATACAATTATTAAATTTCTAGGATTGGAATAATCATCTTAATTCTATAAATATGTGAATACAAAAATAGAATTTTATTCCAATCTTTGTCTCAAAAATATATACAGAAGAAACTATCAACATCTTGACAATATGCTTTTCTTAAAGATTTATACATTTAATAACCTGTAGTTACTTATAAAAATTAAAAATAAAGAAGTGAAATTAATTTTAGGTTGAAACTTTAGAAGTCTTTAAAACAATTAATAATTCAGGCATCTTTAGCATGTCATCAAACAGAATAGTTTTTGTATTAATTTTAAGGATGAAACTTAAAAGTTACTTTTAGTATGTGAGGTTGGTAAAACTAGACACATTAGGTCAGAATAGATGAAATCCCTTTTTGACACAAACCACAGCTATAAACAGCTCTCTAGCTCTGCGAGCGTGTGGAAATAAAGTACAGATTAACTCTAGTTCTTCATAAAATGAAAGTTCATTTACTCATGCATTTGAAAGGGTGAGAAACACCATGTACCTACAAATATGTGTGTGAAGCATATTCCCAAAAGGGATTTTTAAAAAATGAAGGAAGGAAAGTTTTAGAAAAGTTAGCATTGATGTGTCAGGCACTGGGCTAATGATTAAGGATTCAGTAGATAAAATGCCATGCTTCACATTCCTTACAGTGAAGTAGAGCACAATTCACCAATTTAGATTTCAAAAATTTATACTACATAAAAATAACATATCTTTGACATTATTTTTATTGATGGGTTCATGAGCTATAACCATAAAAATTGGACACAAAACTGTATTTCAAAAAAAAAAAAAAGAAAAAAAAAAAAACATTTGACTGATAAGATATACTAAGCTGCACCAGCACATGAATTGGTATGGCAGCAACGATATAAATACTGATAACATTTAAGTTATATGGTATAAATTGACATAAAACAAATTAATTGACACTGGATTAATTCCAACCAATGTTCATCTGAAATATGATTTGTAAAATGAATAAACATGACAAACATGGAAAACATACTCTCCTTTTACATCATTGATTACTTAAAAGGGACTTGACCAAGAAAGTTATTTTTATTTTTTTATTTTTTATTTTTTTTTAAAGATTTTATTTATTTATTTGACAGAGAGAGATCGCAAGTAGGCAGAGAGGCAAGGCAGGCAGAGAGAGAGAGAGAGAGGGAAGCAGGCTCCCCACTGAGCAGAGAGCCCGATGCAGGACTCGATCCCAGGACCCTGAGATCATGACCTGAGCCGAAGGCAGCAGCTTAACCCACTGAGCCATCCAGGTGCCCCCAAGAAAGTTATTAAACCAGAAAAGTACTGTGGACAGATTTGAACGGTTTATAGTGTTTTCAGATCTAAAGGTAATTCAAACCTAGCCCTCATTCATTTTGAGTAAACGTTTTGGTCAAAATACCACTCTCAAATATTCTGTTTCATGCTAGAAAATACTGGATGTATGTGTATATTCTAGGAAGTCAAGGGATACCTCATGGACAATTTTATAATAGTTTTATTCTGAAAAAGAATGAATATGTCTACTGGAAAAATAAAAAAGGACATTGCAGCACACATAGAAGGCTATGAGAAGTAAAATCAAGACACACAATACTGACACTAAGGCAATCACTGTTTGCATTTTGCTGTATACTTTATTGTTTTCCTATTATTTTTATAATGATGATTATAAAACAAATATCCAATTATGTGAAAGAACTCAAAGTGAAAATATAAGTTCCTTTCTCCAGCTCACCAAAATACCAGTCACAGTATTAAAGATAACTTTGTGCTGTGTGCTTTAAGAAATGTTATATAGTTAAAAATACCTTTATCTATATATGACTTTATGTTTATATTTCTAATTGAATATATTATAAAAACAGAATTATGTATTAAAATCTGTGCCAGAACTTGTGTATTGTCTTTTTTAAAAATTTGAATGTTACATAATGTTAATATTTTGTGCCTACATATATCGATTTAACTTCTTCATAAGTTCTGATTATTATTACATGATATGAGTGTGTTATCATTAAGATACTCAGTTTCAGTTATCTGAGCAAATAATTTGTTTCCAGATTTTGATTGTCAAACATTTATGTAATGATAATGGTGATGATGGTGGGGGGCCGGGGGAGAAAGAGAAAAGGAAGAGATGGAAGAATCATAATTATTATCTGCCATTTGACTTGGGGGAAAAGTGAATGTAACCCAAGTTCAGTCATTTAACTTGACTAAATGGCTTTAGTCATTTAAGCCAATCCCTGGGATACTTCACCTTGTCAGTGATTGATTTAAGCAAAAACATGTGACCCATTCTAGCCAATGGAATATGAAAAATGTCAGCTTAGAGGCAACCATAAAAGGTTTTCTGGTTCCCAGAAAGGAGACACTGGAAGAGACACTCTCTCCACTGAAGAGGAGACAGGGTAGCTTCTGAGAAGACTCATGCTTCTGATTAGGGTAAATTTTTATAGATCACCTTATGTAAAGTTTTCAGCAGTGTGGCTATTGTATGGAACACCCTGACCCTCACACCGCTCTATGGAATCTTCACTGAGAGCTGGTAAACCAAACTCAAAATACTATATCATTTCCTATTCCCTCACTTTTTTCTCTGTATCCTCTGGGCTATTTTGAATCCCCCTATACCTATACCTATACTATACTATACCTATATAACTATACCTATACTATAACTATATACTCAGCAAATTTTTAAGTATACAACAGTATGACTAACTATATGCACCATACTGTACAATAGATCTCTAGCATTTATTCATCTTACATAACTGAAACTTCATACCCTTTGATCAACACTTCCTCATTTTCCCTTCCCCTGGCACTCCCTTGCAATCTCTCTACCTGAGTTTGACTAATTTAGATTCATCATATAAGTGATCATGTAGCATTGTTTCTTCTGTGTCTGCATCTTCGAGGTTCATCCATGTCTTAATGCAGGATTTCCTTCTTTAAGGTTGAATAATATTCTATTTTATGTGAATACCACATATTAAAGGACATTTATGTGCTGATGGACATTTAGGTTTCTTCCATGCCTTAGCTATTGTGAATAATGCTGCAATAATTTCTTGACACCGAAAGCACAGACCAAAAAGAGCAAAAATAGAGATTACAGCAAGAGATTGTTATACCCGAGTTTTCGCGTCTGAGAGACCACCAAGGAGCCAAGCACCCATGCAATCACACGAGGGTTTATTTGACAAGCTTGAGCTTGGGCCCAAGTATACCTGACCACAGTGGAGTTAGGGACTTGGACCCTGAGCCGGATTACAGTCAGAGTTTTTAAACACAGAGTAGGAGTGGACTCGGCGGTGGGTGAGGACAAAAGGGGTTATGGATGATGTAAGTCTCATATATTTTGGAAGTGAGGTCTCCAGGAACTTGAGGGGCTAGCTGTTGTCTGGGGAAAACGTTATTCATTAACAATAATAAAAATCTTCTTGTGAGACCCTTTAGATGTATATCAGTGGGTCATATGCTTGGGAATGATCACTGACACTATCTTGGAGGTTTAGAGATAAAGTTTCACATTTGTCCTATCAAGTGTCCTTGTTAGTGAGATTTAGGTTAGGAGAAATTTAACTTTATTTAGGGCTTGAGGAACTGAGTTATTTGCCTCTGGAAATGGTGCTATTGTTAAGATAGCTTCTTTGTTGTAAATCTCTAGGACATTGGTAAACCGAGGGAGACTCCTGTCTTGCAGGATTGTGATCTCTGCAAGTTAACTATTTGCTTTTCCCCCAGGGCAGCCAGGGGTGGCCAAGGAATGTCACACATACTACCGAGGGGAGGGGAGCAGGTGGAGAGGGGCTGCAAGGTGCCAGCCTCCACTTTGCCAAGATGGCTGTATTTATGTCAGGGCTAGACTGGAGGTAGATACAGCCTTGTTTTTCTTGGCCTCCACAGAGATTACATCAAACTAAAAAGTTTCTGCATAGCAAAGGAAACAATCAACAAAATGAAAAGGCAGTCTACAGAATGGTAGAAAATATTTGCAAACTACATCTAAAAAAGGGTTAATATACAAAATATTTAAGAAACTCCTATCATTCAATAGCAGAAAATAATAACCCAACTAAAATATGGGCAATAATCTGAATAGATATTTTCTAAGTAAGTCATACAAATAGCTACCAATTATATGAATAAAATGCTCGCCATCTCTAACCATCTTGGAAATGGAAATCAAAACCACAGTGATATTTTGTCTCACATGTGTTAGGATAGTTATCACCAAAAAAAAAAAAAAATCCCAAAGATAACAAGTATTGGTAAGGATGTGGAGAAAAAAGTGGGAATGTGAAGTGGTACAGACACAGTGCCACAATGGAAAACAGTATGGAGGATCTCAAAAGAATTAAAATCAGTCACTTATCTTAAAGAAATTTGGGGCTGTCTTGCATGTAATACGTGAAAAGCCTTGTGTTACATATTTTCTCTTTATTTTTAGCTACTGTTTGCTTTTTTTTGTTATAAAGGTAAATCTGTACTTTTTTTTTTTTTTTAAGATTTTATTAATTATTTGACAGAGAGGGAGATCACAATTAGGCAGAGCGGCAGGCAGCGGCAGGGGGGTGGGGGGCTGCAGGGAGCAGGCTCCCTGCTGAACAGAGAGCCCAATGCAGGGCTCAATCCCAGGACCCTGAGACCATGACCTGAGCTGAAAATGACCTGAGCTGAAAAAAGAGGCTTAACTCACTGAACCACCCAGGTGCTGCACTCTCCTCTTTTAATTCACCCTTTTCTTGAGATAGTCATTTCCCTGGTCATGATTTGATGATTTAGGTCTATAACATATGGCACAGCTTATAGACTTTTCTGTTAACTTCCATCCTACAAGTGGCAGCAGAGCAGGTGACACGGAGCAACTTTATCTGTTTGTTTTTAACAAATGAGTATCATGATATGTAGGAAGAATAGTAACGTAGGAAACCAAAAAAGTAAGTTTAGGGATAGGTCTTCATTTTTTACCCTTTATAATCCTAGATATAATTTTACAGTTCTCTTGGTATTTCTATTTTCACCTCTGTGAAATAAGAATTGTATTTAATAAATAGTACATTAGTGAAAAATTCAGTAAACAGAAATAACAATCTCCTTACTGAAGATCAGGTTTCTTTTACTATTTACCTTTCTGTGAATGCTGTGCTATGCAGGTTAATATCATGTTGACCTTTCAAATGTTAATTGTATAGGCTTATGATAGGTACTTGCTTAATATGTGTATGTATATCCTTCTCTGATATGAAAGGATATATATATATATATATATATATATATGTACTTAGATATGTATTCTCAACATCCATGCTCAGTTAACAATAAACATACTAATTAATAGTATAAAACTAAGTGCTTTTTTCATTTAAAATAAAAGACTAATTTAGTGATGCCTAGGTGGTACAGTCAGTTAAGCATATGATTTTAGGTTTTGGCTTAGGTCCTGATCTCAAGGTCATGAGATTGAGCCCTGCATCCGGCTCAGAGCTCAGAACCAAGTTTGCTTAAGATTCTCTCTCCCTCTCTCTATGCTCTTCCCCTCTCCTCTCACTCCCACACGTGCCTTCTCCTCTCTCAAATAAATAAATCCTTAAAAACCTAAGACTAGTTTTTATTAACTGATTTTTCCATTGGTTACATAACTTTATTTTGTTTTTATTAGAATTTATTATTTAAAAACACAACATACTGTTTATTCTGGGCTTACACATTTATAAATACTGCAGAGAATAAATTACACTAAGATAATACTCAGGTAAAAAAGGGCTTTCTTACCTAAATATATAAGAAATATACCCTTCTACTCTATCAATATAAAATTCTTTATATACTGTTGGATTCCCTTCATATTCTATGGAATAGTTTTCTTAATTATCCATTTACATGCATCACAAATATGATGCACACAATTACAGTGCTTGGATTTCCAGAAACAAACTATCTCTGTGCTGTAAAAGCAAATCAGCTTGTATATACATTTGTTTGTAAACCTGCCATGTTCACTTTATGTTTTAATAAAATTACATCATTTGAAAATAGTGATAAAGATGAACGTGATAGTAAACTCAAACTATGCTGATTTTCTGCCTTCCTGTTAAACAACTTATTTAAGAAACAAGATTCTGTGTCTGTTCAAAAAGCAGAAAATAAAGCAAAATTCTTATACATGAATGCTAGATTCTCTTTTTGAAAACACCACAATCTAGAGTTTCTTTCCGAACACTTGGCGATATATTACAGAATTGGATTTTGGTTTTCCAAAAATCAGTAGTAATACAATAAAATAAGTCAAGGCTATGGACTAGAAAACAAAATTACTGAGATATATTGAAAAAGCAATTTAATTTACAATGCCATGTTTTGAGAAAACATACCTAAAGTTCATGGTTCTAAAACCAATATAAGAAAAATTTGAATTTAATTATATACTCACAACTGAAATAAAGTTCTTATCAAAGACAAAAAGTATAATCATTAAGAAAGCATATCTCAAACTGCTATATTTTCTTCAACAAAGATATTCTTGGCAACTTGACATATAAGAAAACTTATTGATTAGAATAACTCTCACAAAGAAGGAAATACACAATTACTGAGAATAAAATAGCTATTAGAATTGCATAAAATAAAGGACTCCTGAACATTCTGTTTCTGAGTACATTTTTATATACCAATTACTCTTTACTTTCCTAGGCTCTAGTAAAGAAATATGGAAAGAAATAGCTTGAGATTTTTTAGGTCCTGCTTATTATTACTCTTTTTTAATATTTGTGAACATATATATATTAGACTATACATATATAGTATGTATTATATATTACATGTATACACATAAGTATGCATATAGTATTGAATGTTTAGGTTGTAAGATCTTTGAATCATTACTCTGTAACTAATTGCAGCTAATATATTAAAATGTTTATGACTGTAATTTCAAAGTTGCAAAATAAGAAGAGCAAACAGATATGCTGTTTTTTTGCTTATTTCTTCTTCTATCTTTTAAGATGGGTATCTGTCCATAGATTTCTCCTTATAAAATTGAAGAAGATACTTCACAGATTTTCAAAAGTCATGATATTTAGAAATACTGTTCTGAAACTTAATTCAGAACAACATAATATTATGACATGGAAAACCCTCAAAGTCCAGTGTATGGACTTAATTAAGTCCTTTTACTCATTATATTCACTCTCCCAAAACAGCTGTTACAGTCTGTAACTTTCCTACATTAACTGACACTTCATTTCTGTTTGGGTACTAATGCTTTTATTAAAGTGTTTTGGTTTCCCAAATGTAAGATTGATGGACTAAAGTATGTGTCTTTTATTTGTTAAATTTTATTTAATTACTTGTTGCCAGAGTGACTCATAATTGTGATCAAGAAATACACATTTCTATTAGGAAATACATAATACTTCCCCTTACATTCACTACCAATATGCAATAGTCCTCTAAAAAAATTGCTAATCAATTAAAATAAATTACATAGTTTTGTTGCTTAATTTGGCATCGTTTTACTTCTCAGGTAATTTCAATTGGCTATTCTGTGAACTGCCTGTCCATATAGTTTGTCTAATTTGTATTTAACTGTCATTTTTTCTCAATTTTAAAATTGTTTTCATCTTACAGATTTTAATATTTTAAGTAAATAGTCATTGACAGTATGCCTCAATTTATTGATATGGCTCTGCTATATTTTTCCCTACAATATAACTTCAATTTTTCTCAATATGACTATATTTCTCTCTTAAAGACGTATCTTCTTTAAAAAAATTTTGGATCTCTAGATTGTCTAAAGTCTCCTAAATTAATTTTTTCACTTGTGTTTCTTTTGAGATTTTAGTTAATGGGGAATTTCTTTTCATATATGCTTATTCCTATAATTATGTATCTGTTTCATGTGACTACTACATGAGCCAACTATTTTTAAAATCCTCTCACAACTAAAATGAAACACTGATTTTGTCATATAATAAATTCCCATCTAATGAGTTCATCTTTCTGAATTCTATTATACTCATTAATTTGTCTACCCCTCAGACAATATCTTATAATAAAGTAAATTTGCTTTATATTGATAGTAGGTAAGCCCATAATTATTTTTAAATAACATTCTTAGATATTTTATAGAATTTATTCAATTTTTAAATATTTTTCAATTCACATTCCAAGTGGAAAGACAGAAAGATAGACAGATATACAGATAGATAGATGTACAGACAGATGTACATATATATATGTATATATGTACACATATATAGAGAAACGGCATTGTTGCAATATTAGTTGTTCTCCAAAATCAGAATGCAGAATATGTGTGTTCCAATTTTAGATTTTGCCTTATGGTTCTATTAAAGATGTTATATTTCTCCTCATAACTCCTCTATATTCTTTTCTCAAAATTATAGTTTTCTAAACATTTCACAGTTAGGTATGGACCCTGACAATCATTTACCACTACAGAAAAAAATATTATTGCTTTTATATTTAGAGTTTAGTCACTTGCCATACCCTCATATTATTTCTTTTATTTCCTGTGTTTACTGGATTTTGTCACCTCAAATCACAATATTATTAGCAAAAGAGATAAATATGTAACTGATTATTTTCTTTTATTCTTATGTATATAAGAACTTCGAAAAGAATGTGAAATAAAAATGTAAATAGAGGGGTGCCTGGGTGGCTCAGTGGGTTAAAGCCTCTGCCTTCACCTCTGGTGGTGATCCCAGGACTCTGGGATCGAGCCCCACATCTCCCCAGGGAGCCTGCTTTCTCCTCTCTCTGCCTGCTTCTCTGGCTACCGGTGATCTCTGTCTGTCAAATAAATAAAATCTTAAAAAAAAAAAAAAAAAAAAAGAGAGGCAGCTGATTTATGTTCACTGCTTTAAAAAAAAATGTTACTGGCTGTGAAGTGTGTAAACCTGGCGATTCACAGACCTGTACCCCTGGGGATAAAAATATATGTTTATAAAAAATAAAAAATTAAAAAAAATGTTACTGGAAACAGATTTAGTTGCTTATCATTTAAAGTATTTGCAAATGTATAAATATTGAGTAAACAGTCATTTCAAAACTTTGCTTGTTTCCTTCTATGTATATTTTACTTAGAGTTTTATCAGCAATGAGTTATCTGATGAAGTTTTGAAATAACTTTTAAGCAGTACCCTTTTTTTAAATAATAAAATGTTTTATAATATCTACTGTTTTTAAGTACTGCAGGAGATGGAATCACTCTCCTAACTTAAACAGTAAAATCCTGGATCAGACTAAACCATTTAACATGCATTACTGGACTGATATCAAATTAGAAATCCATACAGCCTAAAACCAAAGAGTCTATAACAAAAAGAAAGAAAGAAAGAAAAAAAGAAAGAAACAGAAAACAAGTCATACAATTTTTTTTCCAGAGAATTTCTGCCCAATATGGAAATTTGAGCTTCTGATTTGAGACACACCATGTTAGAGGGAGGGAATAAGACAGAATGTGCCTCAGTGGTGTAATTTCATAGGAAACTCCTATAAACTTGAGGATCACAAAAGGCTACACTAGGAAGCAAGCAGTATACAAAAGGAGACACAAAGGAATTTGCTTCTCTTCACTTGAACTTGGTAGAAAGAGAATATATTCTTGAAAATTCATAACTACCTATATATAGGCATCATATATTTTTGCAGCCCAAAACCATATTGTGTGGTCCACAAAGTTTCAAAAAGATTCAAGTAGAGAATTTAATTTAATTTAATGTCTTCTCATATTGGTCATGCCCAAGGCAAATGGCTGAAGCAAAAGTGAATATTCTCATGAGGAAAGCAACTTCTATTGGAGGTCTCAAAGAGATAAAGTTTGATGGAACGTGGAGAATACAGAGTTAGGAATCACTTAACATAAAAAGAATATACCACATCATGTGTAAATAAGAACCACTAAAAAGAACAGATGAAGAAACTGAACCATAAAAAGTTATCAGATTCAAATTTAAGATAAATATACTTTATATGTTTAAAGAAACAATGGTGAAAAAAATATGATCAGGCACAGAAAATGATGTTAAAGAACCAAGGAGGTGAGGGGATGAACTGAATACAATACTAACAAATTCTAAGTTTTTCTTTTGAGCCACAAATGAAAAAGAAAAAGATCCCTTAATGTTCTGGGTTATGAAAGAATTGTGAAAAAAGATATTAGCAAATGCATAAATAAATTTATGTATATATTGGTGAAAACACTACAAATACTTACAACTCATGAAAAAAATTTGAAATACTACTCTATAATTGGAATATGTTAAAAGGTGTATGATTAAGAT
The DNA here is from genome assembly GCF_020171115.1 of Neogale vison. Lineage (NCBI taxonomy): Eukaryota > Metazoa > Chordata > Mammalia > Carnivora > Mustelidae > Neogale > Neogale vison. The sequence goes on along the minus strand of NC_058095.1, from coordinate 124,168,747 downwards.
ATTTTAAAAATTTAAAATTCTTGGTATTATTCAGAAAGAGAGTAAATTTACCAATTTATTTATTATCTATGTTACTCTAATATACATTTAAAATCACCTGCAAGGGCGCCTGGGTGGCTCAGTGGGTTAAAGCCTCTGCCTTTGGCTCGGGTCATGATCCCAGGGTTCTGAGATCGAGCCCTGCATCGGGCTTTCTGCTCGGCAGGGAGCCTGCTTCCTCCTCTCTCTCTCTGCCTGCCTACTTGTGATTTCTGTCTGTCAAATAAATAAATAAAAAATCTTTAAAAAAAATAAAATAAAATCACCTGCAGGTACTTACCAAAATAAAATATGTTCATGTACATAAAAGTAAAGACAAGGGCAGCTGGATGGCTCAATGAGTTAAAGCCTCTGCCTTGGCTTAGGTCATGATCCCAGTGTCCTGGGATCAAGCCCCACAGTGGGCTTCCTGCTCAATGGGGAGCCTGCTTCCTCCTTTCCCTCTTTCTGTCTGCCTCTCTGCCTACTTGTGATCTCTCTCTCTGTCAAATAAATAAATAAAATCATTTTTTTAAAAAAAGGCAAATGATGGAAGAAACAAAATTTTTAAAAGTGGCTTTATTCCAAAAGAAAGCAAAAAAGAATAATTAAGTTTAAAAAAAGAAAGCAAACTTGTGAATAAATATTAATATCGTATCACATTAGTCTGGATCTATATAGGAGACTAAAAACAATATGTTAAAGAGGTTAGATTAATATAAAGAATTACTAATTGCTGCATCATGCTTCCTTAAAAATAAAATAAATCTGAAATATATATAAAATGAATTATTAACTTTGACAAATGAGTTACTACAAAATACAAAGAAATTCCATGTGGTACTCTAGGGAGAGTACCCAAGGAGGGATAAGCTTGGAAGAGGTCTACCCCTGGCTAGAGGAGATGTGTTCAACTACTGGATAATAGAGAATTTTACTGGCAGAGCCAAGCCAGAATTGGGCTGAAGTTGGTGGACAAACGGCAGGGAATCCTCTTGCATACAGGCTCTGTAGGGGCTTGTCCGGGCAGCGTGGATAGGTAGATGCTTCCAGTCTGCATGAGGCTCTAGTTTCCACATTCAGAGGGCTGAGGAAAGTGTCAGGTGGATGTAGGCTACAAAGCTGCAGAGGGACCACACTCTGGGCTTCTGTCTAGGGCAATTTACATCACGTGTTCTCAAGACCACATCACCGACCCTATCCATTCACCAGAAAATGAAGGAAGACTCTTCCTCCTATAATATTTCTGAAGTGCCCTTCCCCGAAAAAGCTTTATGTTATGTTCACTTTAAAAGATAAAAGTTTAAAAGGATTCCACTCTATATGCTATAGCTTATATCGATGAGTGCTTTTGAGATGAGAGGCAATAAATTGATAATAGGCACAGTCTATCCATTTGATGACTCAGCTTCCATACATACCCTTCTACACATATTTGAAATTCCTTACTTCTATAAAGGTAGCAAACTAAACTACCTAGAAGGATATATTTTATATTTCTTAAAAGTGAAGAATTTCTCACTTTACCCTATATGAGATGCAAAGCTTCACCAGTCAGTCATTAGATCTACCATGAGCTGTATTGATTACCCTTCAAATTCAGTCATAGTTTCACTGAATATTGTTACCTAAAAACTAAATTCTAAGGCCTATTATATACAATTTAATAAAGGGGAAAAATGGGAAGAGAGATAAAGAAGAGGATGATTCCTGTAAACAAACAAACATAAGTTGTAACAATATGCACAACTACTATGGCCGTCATTTCTACAATCGTTTATCAGGTTAAAGTGGTTATCTACAGCTTCATAGATGCTCTCAGTTCTTTTATTGGTAAAGCCACCCAAAACTTCATTCCTGAAGGGAAAAGCATTGCTTTTTATCGGTTGCTTTGTTTTTTAGTTATCCTTAATATTGAGCATGCAAGCGCTGAGGCATCCGACAATTTCCTGAGCTCCAGCCACAATTCTCCTTGGCGCTGTTATGTAATGGCTCTTGATATCACGGGGTAATCAGAATCAATCAATCATTCCAGAAAGTAATTTTTTTTTTAAATTTTTTGCCTGTCAGTTCATAGACAAAATAGCCAGGTGGAAGTCTCAACTTCTCATGGATTCAAACCACTGTGTGTCTCTTTGCAGAAACATTCCCTTCTTTGGAAAATCAGCTCTATAAATCAAAGAGGCTCAAAGTTGTTGGGACAAAAACAGAAATCCTGCAAAGTTATTAGGTTCTCTTAGTGAGAAGAGCCATTCTCCCTCTGCCCCTTGATCCCAAGATCCATTTGTTCTGACTACAGCAAAAATGGCACCATACAATCATCTCTGATTAAAAGTGTAAGCTGCGACCTAAAAAACAGAGCCACATACTTTCAGGAAGATGTTTCCCAAAGGGTGCTGAAACTGTGCATTTAATAGTCACTCCATGTTTTATTAAGTCAGTCTCTTTTGGGTGATAGAGTAATTGATAAGACTGGTTAATTCCAAGAGGCTGAGTGCATTGTAATACTTCTTTTGCTATGAAATGAGTTCCATAATCCAACACAATGTTGTATAAAGTGCCATGACAGTGAACCAGGCATTTTGTGCAAAAAAAAATGATGGTAGTAGCAGAAACATCATTGGTAAGGAAGGGAAATCCATATCCAGAATGTGCGTCTATTTCAGTGATGATAAATACTTGCCTTGGTCATGAAGGAAAGATCTGATGTAATCACAGAGAATAATGCCATAGTTAGGACTCAATGTTGGTATCTGTTATTAGTAAATGGGGCATTTGGCAGTAGGAGTAGCCAGGTCAGCCTCGGTAAGGGGCATTCCATGTAGTTCAACCATGTAAAGTTCCACCCACTGAGAGGAATTTAATCACCATCCTTCACAGTTACCCCATTCAGGGGTAGCTCTAGTGCTGAAAACATTCATATTCAGGTCTTATTTGCATATTGTGCAAGCTCTTCTCTAAAGCATGCTTCTTTGATTAGATGGTCATAAGAAGCACACCAGTAATCCATGGGTTTGAATTTAGATCGAGAAGGCAATACAACAAAGCTGGTATTGAAGTCTAGGCCACCTGTTCCTACAATTCACTTGTACCTTCTGAACCTACCTAGACTTTTATGTACAATTTCCATTTTTGATAGAATTCTGATGTGCACGCATACCATATGTTACAGGTGGTTAGATTAGAAATTACCCAGTTTATGATGGGAGTCTCAGGGCACATGGTTACCTGACCTGATGCCCCATAATTAAATGCTGTTTCCTACCAAGACCCAGTAGCAAAGGAGAAACTTTCCTCAAAAGAATTATTTTGTACAGATGACATAAATCAGCTCCAACATCCTAGAGATCTGTATTGTGATTCTCCTATTGCTATTTGTAAAAGTTTTTGTAGAACAACTTTATTTGCCACAAATATTTCAATTAACACTGGATCTGTTGGACTGTAAGAAATGAGTGATAGAACAGCTTGTTTAGCAGCCTTAGCATGCTGTGGTGTAATTTCTTGCACTATTCCCTACTCAATCACACAGCCTTAGGGAAGACTCTGTAGAAGGGACAAAATAGCACATTCAAATGAGGTCTATGATTCCTCCAAAATCTGAAAAGCTCTGAGAGGTGGTTGCCTCTTTTTAATACAAAGAAAATGTTAAGTGGTGTGAGAAGCAACAAATGGTTTTCCAGCCAGAAATAACTCAATATCTATACCTGTACTAAAGCAGAAAATTCACTGAGAAAGTGATGGGAGGATTTTTGTGGGATTTACTTTCCATATTTTTCATTCACTTATGCTTTGCTAAACCATTGAAAGTACTTGTTATGCTCTGCTCATCAGGACCTATATGTCATCAATTTAATGGACCAGTGTGATGATTTGTGAAATGTCAAGGCAATCAAGATCTTAGTTGAAAATATTATGGCAAAGTGCAAGAGAATTTATGTAGTCCTGAGGCAACACTGTGAAGATATACTGTTGGCCCTGGCAGGTGAAAGCAAACAGCTTTTGGTGGTCCTTACAAATCGGTGTAGAGAAAAAGGCATTAGCCAGGTCAACAGCTGCATACCAAGTACCAGGAGCTGTGACTTTCTCCACTAAAAGTATTGTATTTAGGGCAGCAGTTATAATTGGAGTCATCACCTCATTACTTTACAATAGTCCACAGTCATTCTCCAAGACCCATTTGTTTTCTGCACAGGCCAAACTGGTAAATTAAATGGGAACATGATCATTAAAAGCATCCTGCTTTTTTCAATTATTTGATGGTGGCATTAATCGCTGAAATTTCCCCTGGGATGCAGTATCACATCAGTTTATTATCTAGGAAGAAAGGAAAAGTGACTGGGGCTTCCATTTAGCCTTAATGGCCTCACCTCATAGGTCAAACAGCCACTCTGAAGACTCTACCAGTTTCAAAATGTATTTATTCCAATCATACATTCAGGAACTGAGGAAATAATCACAAGTAGATCCACGGACCAACTTATCTCACTGTGATTTAGACTTAACTCCATCTGTCACATGCCTACCATAAAGCCCCCAGTTTGACTCATGGGCCACAGAGACTCATTGTGTCACCAAAAATTACTGTTATTTTGGAGCTAGTGTCCAATTATCCCTGAAAGGTCTGGTAATGCCTTTCCCTTCAGTGAACTCCCACTTTATTAATGACCAACTGTTCCTCTAGGGAAGACTTCTTAGAAGATTTACAGTGTATCCTTGTGGCAACAGTACAGTCTTTCCTCAAGGAGACTCAGCATCCCTTTTGGTCACAGAGCTCTTTATTCTGTTAAGTGAGTGAGATCTGAAATCTGAGTGAGGGGCCATGATCCTCCAGGTATTAAAGACTCAGGTCAGGTTTCTTGCTACCATATTTAAACATTTTCCTATTACATAGATAAAAATATACTAACAGGCTACTTATTTCATTCCCAGAAATCACAACAAATCAGCCACCATTCAGAAAACTGGAAAACCAAAACATTCTGATTATATTTATTTTGTCTTTTATGATTGAAGCACACATGTGTTTGACAATTAAATGCTGCCGCTTGGTATCTGCTTTCTCAGATCCCATAAATAAACCCCACTGAAATTAGACTACCATCTCAAAGGCAGTACCATGTATTGTCATATCTGGTTTACCATGGAGATCACCACAAAGATTTTTGGGGATGCACATTTTATTTCTCAATGCCTTAGTGAAAGGAGTGTCTCCTGGGCCTTTCTATAGACTACAGTTGTTGAGGGGGTTGGTATGTAGGTCATACAGGTCTAACATTTCCATTGCCCTGATATTTCCGAGGTTTGGGGGCAGTTTTCTTCTGTTTTCTATTTTTTTTTTAATTGCAGTATAGTTAACATACAGTGCTATATTAGTTACAGGTGTACAATATTGGGATTCAAACATTCTATACATTACTCAGTGTTCATCAAGATAATTGTGCTCTTAATCTCCTTCACCTATTTCATCTACTCCCCATCCCTTCTGGTAACCATCAGTTTGTTCCTACTATTAAGTCTGTTTTTTGGTTTGTCTCTTTTTTTGTTGTTGTTCATTTCTTTTTGTTTCTTAAATTCCACATGAGTGGTATTTGTCTATTAGAATGACTTATTTTGCTTAGCATTATATTCTGTAAATTCATCCATGTTGTTACAAATGGCAATATTCCATTCTTTTCCATGGCTGGGTATTATTCCATTGCATATATTCACCACTTATTCTTTATCCGTTTATCTATTGATGGACACTTGGTGTGCTTCCATAATTTGGCTATTATAAATGATGCTGCAATAAACAAGGGGTGCATATATTATTTCAAATTAGTGTTTTCATATTCTTTGGATAAATACCCAGTAGTGCAATTACTGGATTGTAGGGTATTTCTGTATTTAATTTTTGTGGAAACTTCCATAATGTTTTCCATAGTAGGCGCACCAATATGAATTCCCAACAACAGTGCAAAAGGGTTCCTTTTTCTCCACATCCTTGCCAACACTTGTTGTTTCTTGTGTTTTTTATTTAGCCATTCTGACAGATGTGAGGTATTATCTCATTGCAATTTTCATTTTCCTTTCCTGATGATGAGTGATGTTGACTATCTTTTCACGTGTCTGTTAGTCATCTGTATGTCTTTGGAGAGCTGTCTATTCATGATTTCTGCTTTTAATTGGATTAATTGGTTTTTGGATACTGAATTATATCAGTTCTTTATATATTTTGAACATCAACCTTTTATAGGACGTGTCAGTTGCAAATACCTTATCCAATTCAATAAAGGTATCTTTTAGTCTTATTGTTACTTTGCCTTTGTAGAAGCTTTTTCTTTTGATGTAGTCTCCATAGTTTATTTTTGCTTTTGGTTCCTTTGCTTCAGGGGATATATCTAAAAAATGTTTCCATAGCCAGTGTCCAAGAAATTACTGCCTCTGCTCTTTTCTAGGATTTTTACCATTTTAGGTCTCACTTTTAAGCCTTTACTCGATTTTGAATTTATTTTTGTGTATGGCTTAAGAAAGTAATCCAGTTTCATTCTTTTGCATGGGGCTAATTTTCCTAACACCATTTGTTGAAGATTCTTTTACCTGTCACATATTCTTTCCCCCACTGTCAAAGATTAATTGACCTTATAATCAAAAGTTTGTTTCTGGGCTTTTCTGTTCCATTGATTTGTGTCCATTTTTATGCCAGTATCATACTGTTTTGATTTCTACAGCTTTGTAGTAGTATATCTTGAAATCTGGGATTGTGATACCTCCAGTACTGTTTTTATTTTCAAGATTGCTTGGCTATTTGGAGTCTTTTGTTTTTCCCATACAAATTTTAGGATTGTTTTTTCTATTTTGGTGAAAATTGTTGTTGGTATTTTGATAGGAATTTCATTAAATCTGTAGATTGCTTTGGACAGGATGGACATTTTAACAATATTTGTTCTTCCAAACCACAAGTGTGGAATGTCTTTCTATTTCTTTGTGCTATCTTCAATTTCTTCAAATCAGTGTGTTACAGATTTCAAAGTACAGGCACTTTACCTCATAAGTTAAGTTTATTCCTACATATTTTATTATTTTTGGTGCAACTGTAAATTGGGGATTTTCCTTCAATTTCTCTTTCTGCTGCTTCATGGTCAATGTATAAAGATTCTATTCATTTACTTGACAGAGATCACAAGTAGGCAGAGAGGCAGGCAGAGAGGAAGGGAAGCAGGCTCCCCGCTGAGCAGAGAGCCCGAAGTGGGGCTCCATTCCAGGATCCTGGGATCATGACCTGAGCCGAAGGCAGAGGCTTTAACCCACTGAGCCACCCAGGCGCCCCATGGTCAATGTATAGAAATACAACAAGTTTCTGTATATTGGCTATCTATCCTGTGACTTTATTGAATTCATTTATCAGTTCTAATTTTTTTGTGTGTGTGGAGTCTTTAGGATTATCAATAAATATATAGTTCATGTCATCTGCAAATAGTGAAAATTTTACTTTTTTTCTAAACTAATTTGGATGCTTTTTATTCCTTTCTTTCTCTGGTAAGATTTTATTTACTTATTTGACAGAGAGAGAGAGAGCACAAGCGTGGGAGTGGCAGCAGAGGGAGAAACAGGATCCCCACCAAGCAAGGAACCTGATGTAGGGCTCGATGTAGGACTCTGGGATCATGACCTGAGCCAAAGGCAGATGCTCAACTGACTGAACCACCCAGGCATCCCATTTTATTCCTTTTCTTGTCATATTTCTATGGCTAGGACTTCCACTATTATGTCGAATGGGAGTGATAAGAATGGACATCCCTGTCCTGTTCCTGAATGTAGAGGGAAGTCTCTCAGTTTTTTAACCATTAAGTGTGAAGTTGATTGTGGGTTTTTTTTTTTTTTAAGATTTTATTTATTTATCTGACAGACAGAGATCACAAGTAGACAGAGAGAGGAGGAAGCAGGTTCCCTGCTGAACAGAGAGTCCGATGCGGGGCTCGATCCCAGGGTCCTGGGATCATGACCTGAGCCGAAGGCAGAGGCTTTAACCCACTGAGCCACCCAGGCGCCCCTGATTGTGGGTTTTTCATACATGGCCTTTATTATGTTGACATATGTTCCCCAAACCTACTTTGTTAAGGATATTATCATGAATGAATGTTGTATTTTGTCAAATGCTTTTTCTGAATCTCTTGAAATGATCATATGGTCTTTATCTTTCTCTTATTGATGTAATATATCACATTGATTTGTGAAAATTGAAGAATCTTGTATACTGGGAATAAATCTCACTTGATTATGGTGAATGGTTTTTTTTAATTGTATTGTTGGATTCAGTTTGCTAATATTTTGTTGAGGATTTTTGTAATTACATTCATCAAATATATTGGCCTGTAGTTCTCCTTTTTTGTAGTGTCTTTATCTGGTTTTGGTGTCAGGGTTCTTCTGGCCTCTGGCAGCTATCCTTCCTCTTCTATTTTTTGGAACAGTTTGAGAAAGATAGGTATTAACTCTTCTTTAAATGTTCAGTAGAACACACCTGTGAAGCCTTCTGGTCCTGGACTTTCGCTTGTTGGGAGTTTTTGATTACTGATTCAATTTCTTTGCTGGCAATTGGTCTCTTCAAATTTTCTATTTTTTTTCCTGCTTCACTTTTAGGAGGTTACATGTTGTAGGAATTTATCCATTTCTTTAAGATTGTCCAATTAGTTGGCATATAATTTCTCATAATATTGTTTTTTATAATCCTTTGTATTTTTGTGGTGTCAGTTGTTATTTCTCCTCTTTCATTTCTGATTTGATATGAGACCTCCCCCCCACCTTTTTGATGAGTCTTGATAAAGGCTTATCTATTTTTTTGACCTTTTCAAAGAACCAGCTCCTGGATTCATTGATCTGTTGTTGTTGTTTTCTTTCTATTTTATTTCTGCTCTGACCTTTATTATTTTCTTTCTTCTACTGGTTTCAAGTTTTGTTTGTTCTTTTTATAGTTCATTTAGGTATAAGATTAGATTGTCAATTTGAGATTTTTCTTGCTTCTTGAGGTAGGCCTGAATTGCTAAAAACTTCTGCTTAGGACAGATTTTGCTGCATCCCAAAGGTTTTGGACCATTGCATTTGTATGTAACATCTGCATTTGGCAGTCTATACTGAACTGATGGCTGCTTAATTTTGAAGCCATTCTTTACTCCTCTCCCCAACCCCATCTTATAGGTAGACCTTGTCATCCTTTAAGTCCTTTTATTTTGTAAATTGGTTGACTGATTCTATGCGCATATTTATTTTTACCGCTTTTGTGCTTCTTATTTTTCTTACTCCTACTGATGGTCTTTCCTTTCCGCTCAAAGTGTCCTCTTTAACATTTCTTGTAGGGCTGATTTAGTGGTCATGAATGCCTTTAACTTTTGTTTGTCTGGGAAACTCTTTATCTTTCCTTCTATTCTGAATGATAACTTAGCTGGATAGAGTTTTCATGGATAGATTTTTTTTCATAGATTTTTTTTTCCCCTTTCATGCCAGAATTTCTGCTGACCTGCAGAATTCCTGCTGAAACATTAGCTGCTATTCTTTGGAAATCATGCCAATCTCTCCTGACCTGCAGAATTTCTGCTGAAAAATCAGCTGATATTCTTTTGAGATTTCCCTTGTATGTAACTATTTTCTTTTTTTCTTTCTCTTCTGATCTGCAGAATTTCTGCTGAAACATTAGCTGCTATTCTTTGGAAATCATGCCAATCTCTCCTGACCTGCAGAATTTCTGCTGAAAAATCAGCTGATATTCTTTTGAGATTTCCCTTGTATGTAACTATTTTCTTTTTTTTCTTTCTCTTCTGATCTGCAGAATTTCTGCTGAAACATTAGCTGCTATTCTTTGAAAATCATGCCAATCTCTCCTGACCTGCAGAATTTCTGCTGAAAAATCAGCTGAAATTCTTTTGAGATTTCCCTTGTATGTAACTATTTTCTTTTTTCTTGCTGCTTTTAAAATGCTCTCTTTATTAGTACTTTTGGCCATTTGAATTATTATGTGTCTTGGCGTATACCTCCTTGAGTTGATTTTTTGGAGGCTTTATGTGCCTCCTGGATCTGGATTTCCATTTCCTTTCCCAGATCTGGGAACTTGTCGGCTATTATTTATTCAAATACATTTCCTGCCCTCTTTTCTCTTTCTTCTTCTGGGATCCCTGTAACGCCTAATCCTAACTTTTTGATACTAATTTTTTGGATTCCTGATGATGCCAAGTAAGCTTTGATTTCTCACCCTCATTGTCCCCTCCGTAGGCAAGTTTCAGTCTACAAAACAAGTATGCATTTGAATACTACAAATACCCACTTCATATTTCATGATACCTTTATTTTCCACTAATGCCCTTTAATGTGAAAAACTGAGGGACACTCTGAGTTTATCATTGTAGTTCAGCATTCACACAATTGAATATTATTTTTACTTCCAGCAGTATCCAATCTGCAGATACAAGAGATAAGAGACTATTTTAGGGCTATTATGAATGCTATCTGATTCTGAGACTATGACTTAAGGTGAGGGTTAATAGATCTGGTTTGTCATTTTTTTTTTAAGATTGTATTTATTCATTTGACAGACAAAAATCACAATCAGGCAGAGAGGCAGGTAGAGAGAAAAAAGGAAGCAGGATCCCTGCTGAGCAGAGAGCCCGATGCAAGGCTTAATCCCAGGACCCTGGGATCATGACCTGAGCTGAAGGCAGAGGCTTTAACCCACTGAGCCACCCAGGTGTCCCTGGTTTGTCATTTTTTTTCTTTGTAAGTACTCATGCACTTAAACAACACAAGCCACACTGGGGTATTTAGAGTCATAATTACTGCCATAATCCTCAAGTTCAGCAGTCACTTGAGCTCCAGCAGCTTGTGATTCAATTGTCATTTTATCAAAATCAACCAGAGGTGATAACCTGATTAATTATGGTCCCACTGCACACCATGGTTTACTATGGTCTCACTTCTAATTGGCAGAGGACTCAACATACACTCAAGCCAAAAGGCAAACCTAATCCAACCCAAGTCCCATTTTTAGGGTTCTTCTCCCAAGACCACTCCTGATACAAATGGTGTAGCAATGTGAGTCCAGTCAGGAGACAGAAACCACATAGTAAGTTAAATGGTAAAGTTTAATGTAGATAATGATTAACTATGGTAAAAAATAAATCCAAGGAAACTATATGTCTTCCTAAGGCTAAAGGAAAGAACTCGAGGAAGGACAAACTTAGAAAGGACTCCTAATTCCCTGGAGAAGTTGTGGTTTGGTCACTGGATAGAAGGGGATTTTGTTAGCTATGTCAGGCCATAGCTACTCTGAAGCTGTTGGGTAAACAACAGCCATCCTTCTTGAGTTTAAGCCATTTGGGAACTTGCTTAGGGAGACTAGACAGCTTGTTGCTTATGGTTTCTATGTCAAAGGGGCAGAAGAAAGCTTAATTGCTAGGCTGAGAATGGCTGCGAGTGTAAAAAGAGACCACATTCTAGGTCTGTGAGGTGATCAGGCATCGCTGGATGTTCTCACACCCACAACATAGACCCCACCCCATGCCAGAAGATTCAAAAAGCTTCTTACTTTTATAATGTCCCTAAAGAGCCCTCTATCAAGAATGTTTACCACTGTATTCACTTTAAATGAGGAATGTTTAAAGGAAGAATTTTTTGTTTGTTTGTATATCATTGGGCATATATTGAAGGATGCTATAGCAAAAAGCTTATGAAAGTTAAAAAGACGATTATGAATCATGAGAGACTATGAACTCTGAAAAACAATCTGAGGGTTTTGAAGGGGTCAGGGTTGGGAGGTTGGAGGAGCCAGGTGGTGGGTATTATGGAGGGCATGTACTGCATGGAGCACTAGGTGTGTTGCATAAACAATAAATTCTGTTATGCTGAAAAGAAATTAAAAAAGATGATTATCATAATGTTCATTTTTTGTCAGTGATATATCAATTTTTATATCCATTAAAAACCATAGACTTAAATTCATAAAGGTCAAATTATAATACTAGAAGGAGAAACTGACAAGTATACTATTTAAGTAACTTACTTTAATGATATTCCTCAGAAATTAGGAAGTAAAAGAAATAAGATCTTTAGACATTAAAAACCTGTTTAATGTAATCTAAGAAACACAAAATCTGAGAACATATTCTTTTTAAAGGAACATGGATATTTGTAAACAGCACTCCATTGTCAATTCTCAGCTCTATTCAGGGACTCTATTCCTAGGGTTTTTTTATTCACAAAGCCAACCTATTCTTTTTGAGATTTTGGTTAGAATATTCTGATTTTCCATATAACTTGATAAGTTTATTTGATATTCAAAAGACTACACCTCACATATAGATATGAAACTCCTTAACAGCTGCTTACCAAGCAGGCTACAAAAAGTGAGTAGTGGTCTCCACAACAGGAAGCCTGCAATTAGCTATAAGCAAGCCGTACATTTCTGTGCCTATCTTTTTCATATCTTTTGGAACTACAAGTGTCTGTGACTGATTTTACATTTACAGGAACCTCTAGCAATGAAACACCTCAGAATTCATGCACCTTTGGTTTCTGAACCATAAATTTTCCTCCAGGCACTGAAAAATATATGTATTTTGAAGGAAAACTACTGGCTTGTTATAGGGGTCTACTGAAAATTAATTACTTGACCAGAAATTCTTATCTTGTACTGGGTTCTCTCTGAACTAAAATCTCAGCAGGTGGGATAAGTTCCAGAAAGCTCTACTGTAAACCAGAGCAATATATCCAATCAAAAGTTTAGCTTGGCCTCTGAAATCTCAGTTAGCTACAAGAGCAGTACCATTCCTTAAACACAGACATCCCCCTCTGTGATTCTTTATTTTGGGGATACATTTTTTTTTTCTGTAGAGATTTTGATTGTAAATATTTTAGCCTTTGCAGGGCATATGATGTCTCTCACAACAACTCAACTATATAACTGTAGCATGAAAGCAAATTCATAATGGTCATGGCTATACTCCAACACAACATGATTAAAAAACAAACAAACAAAAAAACAAACATGCAGAGGACTACACTAGGTATGTGGACCAGAATTTGCCAAACTCTTGCTTACATAATTTACCATTTGATAAAGAGAACTTGTTTACTGCAGGAGCTGCACTTCAGAGAAGACAGCAACTCTAATCATTCCTGGGAATAATGGAAGGTAGCTAAGAATGTTGATGTATCATCAAGTCATTGCTCTACCCAAGACTAGACTAAACCAAACACAGAAGGAAAATACTCTGTGATACCAATTATACAAGCAATCTAAAACAGTCACACTCATAGAAGCAGGGAATAGAATGGTGGATACCGGGGGTTGGGAAAGGAATAATTGAGGAAGCATTATTAAAAAGGTGCTAAGTTTCAGTTATGCAAGATGAGTAAGTCCTGGAAATCTATTGTACAGCATGATGCCTGTAATTAACAATTCTGTGTTGTATATTTTCAAATTTGCTAATAGGTTAGGTCTTATGTTAAGTGTTCCTATAAAAATAATGATGATGATGATGATGATGATATTTATTATGGTATAAATTGTGGTGATGGTCTCATAATGCATACTTATCTCCAAATTCATCAAGTTGTATACACCAAATATTCACAGCTTTTTGTATGTCAATCATACTTCAGTAATGTGGTTTAGAAAAAACAACTTAAAAAAAAAAAGAGATTAGACTACCAACGGTACATTAATATAGGGCACCTACTTGTACAAGTGACTAGAACTTGTTTCTATTAACAGCCTGCAGAAAATCAAACTACATGAAAAAAAAAATATCTAGAATGATAAAACTAAGAGCAGGCAACTGACTCCATATCTTATCCATCATGGGAATGAATTATTATGAAAAATGTGAAATTCTAAATGGGGTTCATCTAATCCTACAAGATTTCTAGGTTTCTTATAATTAACTATAGAGTAATTAAGAGAGTGTTGCAGTGGTAAAATGATTGATGTTTAGGTTAATGAAACAAGATAAAGTGCCCAGAAACAGAACTGGACATTTATGATCATTTGATTTTTGACAAAGGGCCAAAAAAATATAAAAGGGAGAGGAAACTCTTTTAAACAAATAGTCCTATAAAAACTGGATGACTCTGTAGGGAAAATAGGGAAATGTGGATATTTATCACACATAAACAAAATTAAACGTAAATGGATCACAGACTCAAACATTAAAACATAAAACTTGCAGAAGAAATCCAAAAGAAAATATCTGTGAACCCTAAGGTACAAAGGTATTTTTTAAATCAGGATAAAATTATTTCCCTATAAAAATTAAAAACACTTGGTCTTTAAATGATAGCATTAAAAAAGAAAAGTCACAACAGGAGATATACTAGCAATACCCATATCTGATCACGAACTACAATGTACAATATATGATGAATTTTTACAACTTAACAATTAGAATACAAATAACATAATAAAGAATTGCTACACATTTTGAGAAAACAAATAACCAATATGAAACAAGTAACTTGTCAATATCACTAGATATCAGGGAAATAAAAATTAAAATAACCATGAGATATCATGACACATTCACTAGGATGATTAAAAAGAGTGACATTATTGAGGAAGGGGCATATGTGGAGCAATTGGTGCTAATGGGAATATAAATAGTATATCTTTCTAAAACTGTCAGTTCTGCCATTTCACTTTTTGATATTAATAAGAGCAATGAAAACAAGTATCCAAACAAAGATCTGTATTCAAATATTCATAAGAGTTTTATTTCCAAAAGCCAAAACCTGAAAATGACCCAAATGTCCATCAACAGGTGGAGAGATAAACAATACATGGTATGTCTTTATAATGGAATGCTATTTGGTAAGAGATAGAAATAAACAACTAATAAATCATAATAACACGAATAAATCTCAAATTCATTATGGCTAACAAAAAAGTCAAGGGCAATTCAAGACATATGAAATGATTCAATTTGTTTCATGAAATACAAACTGATCTCTAGTGTAGTGATTGCCTAGAACTAGAGGCAGAGAGACAGACTGCAAGGAATATGAGGAATATTTTCAGATGATGGAAGTGTTCTGCATCTTAATGGTGGTGGTGATTTCTTCAGTGTACATAACATCAAGACTTCCTGACTTGTACACTTTTAGAAAATGCAGTTTATTTGTACAAATTCTTCCTCAATAATATCGATAAGAAAAAATACAAACCCATGGAATTTGTTCATGTTATCAAGATAACTCTGCATATTTGTTCTATGCAGACTTAAAAAAATCTTTAATATTATAATATTATATATATATAAAGTTTTTATAAGACATATTGTTATATGACACTAAGGAGTGTTGCCATTTGTTTGGGCTGTGTGTGCTTGTCCACTTAATCTTGTATACGAAGTTTATAGAGGTCCTTCCAACCTAACATATGTATTTGTCCTCTTCATAATAGGAAAAAAAAAGAGAAGAAACTGACATTGTGGGGATGGAGTGCTATGTTATATAACATGAACTGGAAAGGCTCTCTGAAAAGACCGTTAAAATAAGAAAAAGAGTCATAACATGTCTTGCGAAGATGAATCGCAAGAGAGCATGATAAAAAAAATAAAAAAAAAGAAAGAAAGAAAAAGAAAAAGAAAAATCTGGCATTTTCTGAGTTCACCAAGAGAGTGAGCTTATGTGCCAAAGCGTGTGTGAAAGAATAGTTTCATTAGAAAAGAAAAATAAAGATTAATAGGGTTCAATCATATAAGAATTTATAGGTCATAAAAAAGAGTATGAATTTTATTTTGAAAAAGCTTTGACGGTGTTAAGGAAGGAATGAGATATGATTGCACAGGCTGTAGGTGAATAGGATATAAAGTATAAAGAGAGTAATCAAGCAGAGTGTAAATGATAAATGATGATGAGTTTGGAGTATGATGTTAATAGTGGAGCTTTTGAAAAGTGGTCAAACTGGGAACTTTTTCCAGGTAAAGCTAACAGGACTTGCTGACATCTGAACATGGACTGTAAAGGAAAGAGAAGAATCAAGAACAATTCCTAGGTTTTGGGTGGCATAAGTCGGTGAGTTTTCATGCTGTTTATTGAGCTGAGAATGCATAGATTAGGATAAAGATTGGAAAGAGAAATAAAAGCTTTATTTTGAACTTACTAAGTGGAGATGCCTGGTACATGTTTAAGCAGTGATGCTATGTGCACAGTTGGAAAAACAGGAAGAACCTGGATATTTAGGACTCATCCAGTGAAAAATTTTTGTAAAACCAAAGAAATGGATGAGATGATCAAGTAGCAAGGCAAGCAGAAGACAGACTCCTAGGGATTTCTTTTCTTTAACATTTTGAAAGAGAAGCAAAAATCAGAAAACTAGATTCAGAGAAAACTAGAAGGCTATAGAAGTCATTGTTTTAATATAAGAATTTCTCAATACGTTATGAATTATTTAATAATTGAGATTTTGCTATTAAGCAAATATTAAATTATTCTAGTATATTTACAAAGAGGATAAACATTTAGTAATATTAATAATATTAATAAATTGTAAGTATATATATCAGTATTAAGAATCTGAAGGGGAAAATTATATATACAGATTACACAGCACATTATAATTTTCTAAAAGAGTTTTAATATCCATTGTATCATTAAATTTCTCAACAACCTTAGGGTAAAGCAATTAATATCTTAATTTTACCCATGAGAAATTTAATGCTCATAAAGATGAAGTGCCTTGTCTGGATGAGAAAAATAAATCAATGGAGTTCTTCCTTGAAAATGGACTAACTGAAACTTTTATGCAAGTTTAATATTTTTAAATCATACTACCTTTTTAAAAAAATATTTATTCATTTGACAGATAGAGAGAGAGAGACAGGGAGAGAAGGAACACGCAAGCAGGGGGAGTGAGGAAGGGAGAGGGAGAAGCAGGCTTCCACTGAGCAGGGAGCCTGATGCAGGGCTGCATCCCAGAGCCCTGGGACCATGACCTGAGCTGAAGGCAGACGCTTAGCAACTGAGTCACCCAGGTGCCCCACATACTACTTTTTTTGAGAGAAGAGGGATAAGGAGAGAGAATTTGAAGCAGACTCCATGCCCAGCACAGAGACCAATGCGGGTTTTGATCTTACAACCATAAGATCATGACCTAAGCAGAAATAAGTCTGATTCCCAACCAACTGAGCATCCAAGCACCCTAAGTTATACTACTTTTTAAATGCTGTTTATTTAAGACCACAACCTCAAAAGAAAGCACTTTATATCTGTACAACAGAAAGTAAAATGGAAAAAAAAATTGGGGCAATATCATCCAGCATTTTCTAAAACATGTCCTTTTTAAAAAAAAAATAATAAGCTAATTTTTATTTTTTTAAAGATTTTTAAAAATTTATTTATTTATGATAGACAGAGAGAGAGGGGCAGAGGCAGTGGGGAGAAGCAGCCTTCCCGTGGAGCAGGGAGCCTGATGCAGGACTCGGTCCTCGGACCCTGGGTTCATGACCTGAGGCAAAGGCAGACGCTTAACCAACTAAGCCACCCAGGTGCCCCACATAAGCCTAATTTTAAAAAATACTTCTGGATTTATAGAAAAATTACAGAGATAGTACAGAAAATTCCAGGTTCTTCTACACAATTTCCTCTATCATTAACATTTCACAATAGTATGATATACTTTGTACAGTTATTGAGCCAATATTGATCATATGGTAAAGTCTATCCTTTACTTAGATCTCCTTCATTTTTACCTAATATCCATTTTCTGTTTCAAAATTTTATACAGATTATTGCTTTATATTTAGTTGTGATGTCTCTTTAGGCTCCCTTTCTCTATGACAGTTTGTCAAGTTTTCTTTGTTTTAAATGACGACAGAGTTGAGGAGTACTAGTCAGGTATAATGTCCCTCCG
The DNA here is from genome assembly GCF_020171115.1 of Neogale vison. Classification (NCBI taxonomy): domain Eukaryota; kingdom Metazoa; phylum Chordata; class Mammalia; order Carnivora; family Mustelidae; genus Neogale; species Neogale vison. The sequence goes on along the minus strand of NC_058095.1, from coordinate 124,150,854 downwards.
CTGGGAGTTTTCTAGTACATTGTTCTAGTGGTTACACTTGGGTTCTGAGTTTAGAGGAGGAAGACCATGGAAGTAAAGTACCATTTTCATGATATCATATACAGTTTGTATGCCTTATGTATGTATATCAAGGTATGTTATCACTGCTGACATTGATATTAATCATCTAGGTGAAGTAGGGTTTGTCAGCTTTCTTCAATATGAAGTTACTCTTTTCTCCCCACTTTTCTATACGCTATTCTTTGGCAGGAAGTTACTATGTTCAATCCCCTTTTGAAGAGTAAGTAGTTATGCTTCACTTCCTTGAGAGCACAGTATCTCTATGAATTGTTAAGGATTTTTTGGCATTAGGGATTTTTCCCTTCTCCATGTATTTGTTTGCTTGCTTGCTTCTTTGCATCAATATGGACTCATGGATATTTATTTTACACTTGGATTATGACCCAATACTATTTTATTTTGTTTCTTAAATTGTTGCAACTTTGGATATAGGGTGCTTTTTCAGTTGGATCCTATATTTCTTTGATCTCACATCACATGGGCGTGGGAGGTTAAGTGGTGTTTTTTGAATGTATTTTCTTAATTTTTGACATTATAAGACCCTACAGGTACATCCTGTATGTTTCCTGCACCAGTCCTAGAATAGGCCATTTCTAACAAGGAGTTCAGGTTTCTTATATGGAATAATTACCATTATGGCTATTCTAGACTTTTCCTCTTAGTTATGTGTAATTTTCCACTCCAACAGTGACCAGTATGTATCTCACCATCCACTATCAATTTATGCCACCATTTTATTCTTATTTTACATTTAGATAAATTTATTTCAATTTATTTATTTTATTTATGAAATTTTAAAAATTTTATTTTTATTTATTTGACAGACAGAGATCACAAGTAGGCAGAGCAGCAGGCAGAAAGAGAGGAGAAACCAGGCTTCCCAACAAGAAGAGAGCCTGATGCAGGGCTCAATCTCAGGACACTGGGATCATGACCTGAGCCAAAAGCAGAGGCTTTAATGCACTGAGCCACCCAGGTGCCCCTATTTATGAAATTTTAAAAATCTACTGACATAGATCTTGAAAACTATAATTCTCTGAAATAATATATCATGAAATGGTAGAATCACTTCAAACATGAGATGGATGAATCAAGTTATTTATGACATTAAGAAGTTGGTAGGCTATAATTTCAAATATGAGAATGTATATTCATACACTAGGATTAGTTTCTCATTACATCTATCAGTATCAAGACTTTCTTATATTTTATTTATTCAGACATTTTAGCAGCAAACATTTATTTATTCTTATCTATAATAATGGACTGTAGCTTTGGAAAAAACCTTTTTCTAGTATGGGTGTAATTTTTTGTTATGTGAAGACTATTTTTCAAGTATTAATAAGAATCAAAGAAAACAACTGCAAATCAAGTCCATTCTCTTGAAAACTGGATTTTGAATTCACAAATATCTAGGTCACAATGATAAACATCCTAAATGCAACATGCTCAGAATCATATTTCATTCTGTTGGTAGTTAAAAATTTCAACAGATATTTGAAGATATATGGGAACATCTTCCCATAAGTTCATGTATTGTTTTAAAGTAAAATGTTTTCTAGAAAAACATATACAGAACTGAACATGTTCAAAATTTATATATATGTGCTATCTCATATGATAATTATTTGCTTCTTAATAAATAATAAAAATAATTCACAAAATGGTTTGACATGAGAACACATGAACAAATCAACTAACCAGGTAATATTAAATACTTGCTTCCTCTTATATTTTGCTAAGTTTAGAATTTGAAAGATCTGATGATCATGAAAAATGCAGCATACAAAATTCAAAGAAACAGCTTTTAAAAGTATCATTCACACATCCTTTCAAGTGAATAGTAGTTTATCTTGTCATTTGCCTTGTTCTACCCTGATTTCATTAATATCTTTTGACTATACTGTCACCTGTTTTTATCTAATTCTCCTCATATGTTATACATCTTTTGCAGCTATAAAAATTCAGGCTTGCATTGCTGTTTACCTATACAAATTAGATCACAATTAAGAAAAAAATACTGTGTTAATATGTCTACTTCCTGAAAAATAATTAATATGTTCATATTTTGCCAAAAACATATATAATTTATGCATAAAAGTGTAGATAGTTGAATTAGTGTTCTGCCTTAATCAGTTGGGATTGGTATACAAATTACCATAGACTGTTTGGCTTAAATAACAGAAATGCACTTCTCACAGAAGCCTGCAATCAGAATGCAGCTTTGTCAGGTTCTGGTGAGGGCTCTCTTCTGTTTTGCAGAGGCTAACTTCTCATTATGTACTTAAATAGCAGAAAGATTAGCTAACTTTCTAGCCTCTTCTTATAACAGGCACTAATCTCATTCATAAAATACTATCTTCTTGACCTAATTATGTCTCAAATGCCCCTCTCCATCATCTCATTAGGGAGTAGACTTGAACACATGAATTTTGGAAGGACACAGGTATTTACTACACAACAGATTCCATCACAATTCAATTGGAACAATAGGGTTTACTGATAATAAAAACAAAATAATTCAAGGAAAAAACTTTTAGTCTTAGTCAGGCTAGAATTAATGATGTTTCAACAATATGTAGAAAAATATACAGTAAGAAAAATTTCTACACATACCACACAATTAGTGTATGTTCTTGATTTAAAAATTAATTTTACTTAATAGTTACTGCAGAACTTCTATGATGCCCAATTATTTTAAATTCTGGGTGGCTCAGTGGATTAAGTCACTGCCTTCGGCTCGGGTCATGATCTCAGGGTCCTGGGATCGAGTCCCGCATCGGGCTCTCTGCTCAGCGGGGAGCCTGCTTCCCTCTCTCTCTCTCTCTCTCTGCCTGCCTCTCTGCCTACTTGTGATCTCTCTCTGTCAAATAAATAAATAAAATCTTTATAAATAAATAAATAAATAAATAAATTCTTTAAGAGAAAATATTAGCTGATACAAGTTTTCTGATAAGATTGGCACCATTAGAGAAATGCATTTATGGACATCAATACTTTTAAAAGTAAAGAATCATCACATTTCTTTCCAAAATTATTTAATCAAGAAATTGAAGATGACACTCAAAATATATACCATATGCATGGAATAGAAAAATTAATTTTGTTAAAATGTCCATACCTCCCAAAGCAATCTAATACAACCTCTATCAAAATACCAACAGCAGTTTTTGCAGAACTAGAACAGATGATCCCAAAGTTTGTGTGGAACCACAAAAGACCTTGAATAGTCAAAGCAATCTGGAGAAAGAAAGAAAAGCAAATCTGAAGTATCACAATCTCAGATTTCAAGATATGCTACAAAGGTATAGCAATCGAAACAATATGGTATCAACAAAAATTAGATACACAGACCAGTGGAATAGAATTGAGAGTCCAGAAATAAACCAACATCTATATGATCAATTAATCTATTACAAAAATAGGGGAAAATATACAATGGGGAAAAGATAGTCTCTTCAATAAATGGTGCTCTGATACTGGACAGCTACATGTGTAAGAATTGTAACTTTCTTACATCATACATAAAAATAAACTCAAAATTGATTAAATACCTAAATGAGAGACCTGAAACCATAAAATTCCTGGGGCGGTGTGGAAACAGAGGCAGTAATCTCTTGGATGTCTGTCTTAGCAACACACTACGGATATGTCTCCTCCGGCAAGGGAAACAGAAAGATTAACTTTGGGATTACACCCAAATTAAAAGCTTTTACACAGCAAAGGAAAAAATCAACAAAACAAAAAGGCAACCTAATAAGTGGGAGATTTTTGCAAAAGAAATATATCTGGTTAAGTGATTAATAGTCAAGATAAATGAAGAACTTATAAAACGTAACTCCAAAAAAGTCAAACAATCTGATTAAAAGATGGGCAGAGGAACTGACAACACATTTTTCCAAAGATGACATTCAGATGGCTAACAGCCTCATTAAAAGATTCGACATCACTACTCATCAGGGAAATGCAAATCCAAACCACCATGATAGGGGCACCTGGGTGGCTTAATCATTAAGTGTCTACTTTCAGCTAAGAACATGATCCCAAGATCCTGGGATTGAGCTCTGCATTGGGCTTCCTGTGTAGTAGAAAGCCTGCTTCTCTGTCTCCCACTCCCCCTGCTGTGTTCCCTCTCTTGCTGTTTGTCTGTCAAATAAATAAATAAAATCTAAAAACAACAACAACATGAGGTGTCACTCTATACCAGTCAGAATGGCTAGCACCCAAAAGATAAACAAGTGTTGGCAAGGATGTGGAGAAAAGGAACCCTCGTGCACTGTTGATGTGGAAAAAAACATGGAGTTTCCTTAATAAACGAAAAATAGAAATACCATATGATCCAGTAATTCCAATGCTGAGTATCTACTCAAAGGGAACAAAAACATTAAATCAAAAACATTAAATCAAAAAGATTTATGCACCCCTACATTCACGGCAGCATTATTTACAACAGACGAGACATCAGCAGATGAATAGCTACAGAACATGTGGTATATTTATGCAATGGAATATTATACAGCCATAAAAATAATAAAAGCTTGCAATCTGCAACAACATGAATGAACTTAGAGGGTATTATGCTAAGTGAAATAAGTCAGACAGAGAAAGACAAATACCATGTGATTTCACTTATATATACAATCTAAAGCACAAAACAAAGCAAACAAAAACCAGACTCTTAAATACAGAGAATAAACTTCTGGTTGCTGGAGGGGAAGTGGGTGGGAGGATTGGTCAACTAGATGAAAAGGATCAAGAGGTAAAAACCTCCAGTTATAAAATAAATTAGTTATGGAGAGGAAGAGTACAGCATGGGGAATAGCAAAGAATATTGTAATAAAAATGTCACTCAATCATTTGTCTTTCTTTGCTCACACAATTTGCAATTTTTTTTCTTTAAAATCTCTTTAATTAAAAGGAGTAATTATTTGATAGCAACCTAGGGAAGAAAATTATGTCAATTTCTTCAATATCTAAAATTATTAAAAAATAAAGCATGTCATTGGTTAAATGTCTAAAATTATCAATTGCTAAAAAGTGTGGCTTTGGGGGCACCTGGGTGGCTCAGTGGGTTAAGCCTCTGCCTTCGGCTCAGGTCATGATCTCCAGGTCCTGGGATTGAGCCCTGCATTGGGCTCTCTGCTCGGCAGGGAGCCTGCTTCCTCCTCTCTCTCTCTGCCTACCTCTCTGCCTACTTGTGATCTCTCTCTGTCAAATAAATAAAATCTTTAAAAAAGAGAGAGAGAGAGAGAGAGAGAGAAAAGTGTGGCTTTGGTAGAAGTCTTTACAAATTCCTGCAAAGAGGAAGACAAAGCAATTTTGTAAGAAACAATTCAGAAAGATTTTATGTTGACATTCATTCTTGATTGAATTTCAATTAGTTAATCAGTTTAGGAAACAGAAACCAGAAATTATTAATAAAGAAAATTTAGGATAAGGAGTTCTTAGGTACTAAATATACTTTTAAAAACCAAAGGAGACTACTAGGATGTCACAGAGATACCATCTGAAGGAAGTTTCTGGACTCCTTGGACTGGCAGGAGGAGTGACTATACTTCAAATTATTGAAAGTTTTAAGGTTGAAGGAAGACTCTTGCAGAGCTGACACTTATAAATCTGAGTAAGGAGTGCTTTTTGTATTTATTTATTTATTTATTTTAAAGATTTTATTTATTTATTTGACAGAGAGAAATCACAAGTAGATGGAGAGGCAGGCAGAGAGAGAGAGAGGGAAGCAGGCTCCCTGCTGAGCAGAGAGCCCGATGCGGAACTCGATCCCAGGACCCTGAGATCATGACCCGAGCTGAAGGCAGCGGCTTAACCCACTGAGCCACCCAGGCGCCCTGCTTTTTGTATTTAAACTCAAAGGAAGAGATAAGAGAATGAAGACCTTTGAGAGGAGCACAGACCAGCTGGGTCTAATTTTGCTAGGAGGGCAATAAATAGTGCTTTTTTAAATGATGGAAAAAACTAAGCACTGGACTCAAGTTACTAAAATATATTGCCACTGTCATAAGGAAGAATTGCTAAGGTGGAATCCTCTTCCAGCTTTCCAGTTTTCCTCTACCACTCACTGTTGGCTGAATTTTAGAGAGGCAGCAATCTGAGCAGGTGTGTGGACTACAATGTCTTAACACCAACATCATCAAACCTGTTGAGAAGGGTGGTTTTGATGATGAGAGAAAACAGCATACTGAAGGGCTAGTAACTTAGTAACTTTGCCAGTTACTAAACACTTGTCCGTACACTTCTACAAATATTTTTTTTTCCCAATTTATTTATTTTCAGATAAACAGTATTCATTATTTTTTCACCACACCCAGTGCTCCATGCAAGCTGTGCCCTCTATAATACCCACCACCTGGTACCCCAACCGCCCACCCCCCCCCGCCACTCTACAAATATTTTAACTTCCTTAGTACAATAAAACAACTTTTGCTTTCACTAATCACAAGCACAACTATCTGTAAAAGGACAGGTCATAAATATTTTAGTCCCTGTAGGCCACGTAGGGTCAGATGCATATTCTCCTTTTTTTGTTATTATCGTTCTTTGTCCATTTGTTTTTCACAACCTTTTAAAATGTGTAAAAACATTCTTAGGTTGCATCTATTTCAAAACTGGCTGAAGGGTGGATTCGGCCCATGAGCTGTTTTCTCCAAATCCCTGCTTCCTATAATCAAAAATGATCTCGCTCGCTCACAAAACTGAGACGACACAAAGTCCCGGTAGTCATTACTTCCCATTTATAATAGACAGTTATCATAAATTCCCTTATCCATTTCTGGTATTTCTTATTTACTTCTCATTCTGGTCATAGTTCCATCTAAATATTCTTTTACTAAAGACAAAATTATAACGTTAACCTCCAATAATATGTCTATCAAATAATAAAAATGGGGAGAGAGATTTTGTTAGTTTAAGAGTTTAAAGTCTACTTAACTATACAAATAATAAGAAATGAAAGATAACGTGTAGCTACGATGTTCCTCATTTTTATAACTGATTTCGAGGTTATAATTGACACCTGTAACTTTGTTTCTACTACTCATTCTATGCTTTCTTTGTCCTCATTAGTTTTACGTGATTCATCACCCAGACCTTCATTCCTTAAGGCCAGTATCTTACATATTCATGAATTTTTTTCTTTATTGCTGTAATTTGTTATTATCTTTTCTATTGGATACAGAAGTACTAAAGAGTCCCCCAGAATACTCTTCGGGTTCCTAATTTAGTCCTCTCTGTTACTATGGTGAGGCAGCAATTTAATGTCCATTTGGTAATCTGGATTATTCATTTTAAATATAAAAATAAAAAACAAAACTGTGTTATTTGGTTCAGGAGCACAAGAAACACGAAATGGCTAGTGGCAGTACCACCTCTAATTATGTGGAACTATTATTGTTTGTTGCATTGGTGGAAACATTCTCCTTCGGGATCTAAGAGCTTCAAATCAGCATTGCTCAAGGTGGCAGGAATTGGAAGTGAAAATATTTTTAGTGCGCCATTAGTTAAAATATCAAGAGAAGCCACTCTCTCTTCTGTTCTAGCTCCTTGCATTCTGACTAAGGGAGATACAACATTGTATACAAGTCCCTAGTTCAGCATAAACTAAATCCTTTACAATAGAGCATCAATCATCAATCATCAATACATCAATCATCTATCATAACACTAACTGAGATCATAATTTTTTCTTATCAGAAAAATACTATCTCCAGGTATCTATGTGTATGTGGATCTACCTATTATATCTACCTATCTTTCTCCTCCCTTTCAAATTTATACTGGGAATTCCATTCTTTATTAATTTAGGTTAACTCTGCACCATATTTTCTTGGCTATTTTTTTAACTGTAAAAACTTAACAATGGGAGCAGCACTGCTGTATATTATATTTATTTTACATCCTACTTCCAGTAGAGCAACTGCTATACAGCTGGTAGCTTTAAAACATCTGCTATTGAAAGAATGTAGCCTATTTTTAAAAAAATCTTAATTTGTTTATACCCAGAGGACAGTTGAAATTACTCCAATAATAACAATTAAAACATGATAATTGATCTTCAGTGCTTCGGGGCTCATAACAACATTTGTCTATTATAATGTTCGGCTTAGAACCTGATGCATAAAATATGAAGAAGATAAACAGTGGGACACAGGGGGCAAAGTCAATTTGTGAGGTAAACGAAAGTCCTTGAGAAATAAGAGATCAATAAGAAGATTCAAAAATGCCTAAGCTGATGATTAGACCATAATTTCTGGTTCATAGAAGAAAAACTTTGAACACCTTTAGAGATCTCTGAACAAAAATAGTCAAGTTACTTACAAAAACTGATGAACATCATGAATACACCATAAATACACTTTTGTGTCAATTATATTTGTTTAGAGACCAATATCCCATACTAATCTTATTGATGATGGCAAAAAGAGCTAGAGGACATAAAAGCTTATGTTGTTGATACTTAAGTTGCAGTTCTTGATTGAATTAACTTTATGAAATATATTTATAAAAATGGCATAAAAACAATTTTCAGACATAATATCTTAAGCATCTATAACATGATAATCTAAGAAGAGTGAAGCTCTTCATTGTTTGACAGTTGTAACTTGTTTTAGTCCAGTGGATGTTCTTCAACTTTGACTTACCTTATCATGTAACTCCTTCCCATATCACTCTTTATGTAGTAAAGTACTTTGCATTCTGCCTAAAAGATATTCAGGATTTTACTAAAGATTAAAAAAAAAAGCAGGATACATAGGATGCATTAGTACAGAAGTGACACAGCTAATGTGTTAAAAAGTCATATTATTTTGCCATGTATGTGTGTGTGTGTGTACACAGACACATGTATATTATATGTATGAGTTATACTATTAGAATTACCAGGAGTTCCTTCCAAAACTGTTAGGTATTTCTCCAAAACTCTGTTTTGAAGTACACTGGTCATTTTAGATTAGCTAATATTTTTCAAAAATGATGAATTGTTTTAAGAGAAGAAGGTACCCAGATTCAATTTTTGCACAAAAGTATCTAGAGTTCTATGCCATTCTTATCCAGATGCATTTCCTTCTGAGATCCAATGTCTAAATGGCCTTGCTTAGAGTGTGCTTTCTTGGTTAGTAGACTTTCCTTCTTTCTTTCATTCTCTCTCCCACTTCTTCCTGTTTCCTTCCTCCCTGCCTCCTTCTCTCTCTCTCACTTGTATTCCATAATCATGTCTGTGTATAAAAATCTTGTTTCTGCATAATAGTCCCTACATATATAACCAAATGGAATAAAAATGAGAAATTATTCAAAATCATAGAATAATCAAAAAATAATGAAAGATTCCAGTATAATTTTGTTGGTGAATAAACAGACCTCTGTAATGCAGTTTTTGTTTTTGTTTTTGTTTTTTCCCAAGTGAGTTCATTCATAATTGACTGATGCTGGCATTTTCCAAAATTGGCTTAAAGTCCTATTCCATTGAGGAAGGAAAATCATTCAAAATCTCTTATTACCATGGAGATTTTACTATTGAGATGTGTATTTCATTTTTACAGAGGAAAAAAATTATCTGACATAATATTTCCATCATATTCAAAGACCTTTATAATGTGAAAAAGTTAGAGGAGTTCAGTCATTTCAGAAGACGATAGCACATAATGCTATAATAAACTTTCTTGAATACATTGGATGTGAGAGCATATTACTGATAATTTATATTGTTTTGTTGTTTATTCAACACCTTAGGGAAATTTGTAAATGGGAAACCTTTGAAGAAACTGAATTTTCTTCCAATTAATTGATGTTTGACAAATATTCATATACTTTATTAAATGTGACTGTAGTGAAATACATCAACAAAACACATCTGTTGATGATGTATGGAAGACATGCTTGCACTTTTTTATGAAAAGTATCTCCTTTGAAAAATACTCATTTGATTTAAGATATCACAGTTGTGCCATCCTTTTGAAGAACTGCATTGATATGTCATATAATAGTAAGGGTCCAGAGAATAATGTTTGTTAAAAACCCTAAGATTATTTACTATAGAGAATTAAACAATGCAAAATAAAGACTTATAAGAATAACTTCTATTGTCTCCACAAGCTTATTCCTAGTCCCATACATTTTTATCCTCCTGGATTGCTCTGGGGAGAATAAAAGCTCATAGGAGTCACTAGATTCAGAGCGTTCTGATAGAAAAAGATATTTATGTGCCTGTAAAAAAGGATTCTAAGGTAGAGAGAGATAGTTCTGAAGGGAGGAAGACCACTAATTTTTGAGGTAAGACTAAAATGTAAAATAGGAATAAGAGAGAATATATTTCATTTGTACTTCATACAACTGTAGCTTTGGATGAGAGCAATTAAAAGAAAATCTTTCACACAATTACAACACAATAAGTTCATGAAAGGAGTGATAGTTAAGGGTAAATTTAGAGGCCTTTTAAACAAGCTAGGTCATTTTTATTAGATTCCAAAATCAATGGAAACTAGTAAAACAAACAGAAGAATATGAACAAATTGGCATTTGTAAAGATAAATCTTGCCGCAAAGTATAAGAATGTGTCATGTGAGGCAATAATAGAGACTGAGAGACCAGGTATTAAGCTCTCATGTTAATTCCAGCAAGAATGTAGAGCCACATAATGTAATAAAGAAGAAAAAAGGACAGAGATCATTTAGAGGTATATTTTAAAAGGAGAATAATTTTATATTTGGCTTCAGTGAGACAAAGGAAAGATTTTAAAATGCCTTCCATAATTATGGCTGAGGGCATTGAGTAGAATAATACCATGGAACACTAAGATAGTGAATATAGGAGAAAAAGATATGCAGCAGATAAATGACAAGAAAAATTTTGAACAGGTTGTGTTTGTGGTATATTCCAGTGAACAGTATCACATCTGGGTTTTAAGCTTTTATTATAAATGAGCCTATGTGAGGGATAGTAGTTTAAAATTCTACCAGGCTAATACATATATATATATCTATCTATCTATATATATATAGATAGATAGATATATATATATTTTTTTTAATTCTAGAGAATTTTTTTTAATATTTTATTTATTTATTTGACAGAGAGAGATCACAAGTAGGCATAGAGGCAGGCAGAGAGAGAGAGAGGAGGAAGCAGGTTCCCTGCTGAGCAGAGAGCCCGATGCAAGACTCGATCCCAGAACCCTGAGATCATGACCTGAGCCAAAGGCAGCGGCTTAACCCACTGAGCCACCCAGGTGCCCCATACATATATATTTTTAAAGATTTATTCTTTTATAGAAAGAGAGAGCACAAGTGTGTGCATGAGTGCTCACACACACACACACGCACACACACACAAGTCAGGGGAGGGATAGAGGAAGAAGGAGAAGCAGATTCTGTGCTGAGCCCAGAGCATAGCATGCAGCCTGGAGTGGAGGTGGATGTGGGGCTCAAGCCAATGACCCTGAGATCATGACCCCTGTCAAAATCAAGAGTCCAAAGCTCAACTGACTGAACTGCCTAGGCACTCTCAAGCCTAATATATTTTTACCACAAATTTAATATCTTCAATATATAAATTACACAAATTGAAAATAAAAGCATCAACAGCCAATTATGCAAAATCACAAAACTATACAGAGCATTCATGGAAAAAGTACAAGTAACCTATAAATAATAATATGGGAAGAATTCATATGGCACTTATTATATGCTACCATCTTTTTTCTAATAGCTTTATTGAGGTATCAATGATATAAAAAGAACTGTAAATATTTAATGTGTATAAGATGAGGAGTTTGGACATACACAAGCATCTATGATACCACCACCACAATCAAGATAGACATACCCATCATCTCCCAGTTTCCTTGTGTTCCTTTGTTTTTGCTTTTTCCTTTTTTCTTGTTTTGTTAATTTTAACATAGGCATTAGCCTTAAATATAACCTCAAAAATTCTGGAGTGCACAATAACAAATTATTAACTATAGGCACAATGTTATCAGTAGATCTCTAGAGATTATTCACCTAACCTAAATGAAACTTTACACTCTGAAAAACAACTCTCCACTTACCTCACCCTCCAGCCAATAGCAACCACTATCATATTTTTGGCTTCTATGAGTTCAACTATTTCAGATAACTCACACAGGTGAAATCCTGTAGCCCTGCAGTGACTGACTTATTTCATTTAGTCTAACTTTCTCCAGGTATCTCATTTAATAAATATGGAGTCTGGGGACAAGGTACAGGATGAGAAGAAAATGGGACCTTAGAGAAAACCAAAGGCAAATGAAAATATATCACTGATGGGGGAGAAGGAGGATCACACAAAAGAAAGTGAAGGAACATCCAAGAAAAAGCAAAAAGACACAGATTCTAAGGTGGGAGACTTCAATGATGAGGAAGTAGTCAACAAGGCTGTATTCTAGACAACACACAATTCAGGTAAGAATACAAAATGTAAAATGAAATTAGCATAACAAGTTTTGATGACCTTATTCAGAAATGTTACTAGAGAAGTATGAGAAGAATCTAAAAAGTAGTGAATTCTATGTGGAGGAAATTGAGTGATTATAATATACACTTCCGAGAGTAAAAAGCAGCACTGAATTATTATCATATGAATGAAATGAATGAATTATTAGAAGAGGGGCACAGGGATAAACCAGAACTTTCTCACACAAACCGAGATTTATGGCCTTCCCCAAAATACATTATCTAGATAATGTATAGTATTAGAAAATCTATCCCTTCAAATTTTCTGTAGTATTGATAGAAACTAACACTTACTTAAACACTTAATCATAGCATTCTTCCAGTCACTTAACCTATAACAACTCATCCTACCCTCATAATACCCCTAACAAGGTAGTATTGCTACGCCATTCTTAAAGAGAGGAAATTAAGGCACAAGAAGATTAATTGCCTGAAATCTCACAGCTATTAGGAAAAGAGTCAGGACTTGGATCCCAGATCTCTCGTTATCATGAGTATTTTCTTCATGACACTGTACTCTCATTATAGATGCAGTCTGTTAATCTCAAAACCACATTCTAATATTATATTATGCTTGGTGTGTGTGTGCGTGTGTGTGTGTGAGACTTGCCTCCTCAACATCATAAACAATATTAATTGTGAACAGCTAATATCAAACAAGAAAGTTAGATGGCTAATGAACAACAAAACTATGGTGAGGATAATGAGAGTAGAGGAAAAGAAGCTTCTTAGACATGTATCTTACATACTTTAATAAAATATTTCTCAAAAACATAAATAATTGTCCTGCATTCATTAAATGGTCTTTTATGAACAGTTCACATTTGCCACAGAGCAGCAGTATTAATTATGAACACGAGATCATTTTGATATAGAAAATAAAGAATAAAGAACTTAGAAAGACCTATTGAATCAAGTTTTTTGATTTAGGTTTCTGACATTAAGTGGTGACACCATTATTAGTCCTTTACTTATAGTCTTGAATTTCCTCAGGGTCTCAGACAAGCAAACTATGGAAATTCAGGCAAATAATTCACTGGGGGTAGCACAGTGTATATAGTCTATTGTGTTTAAACAGCAGACACAAACTTCTAAGACATTTAATTAAATCTGAGACACATATTAAAAAAAGAGGAGAGGAGAAAAAAAAATCCATAGTTGTGAAATATGATTCTACTTGAAAGAGTGGCTTTTCCAAAGTAAAGGGCAAACACTATAAATTGAACATGAATGAAAGAAATTATATAACAGATGTTAATATAATATCAATATACTTTAACAATATTCATTAAAATAAGCAGAAATGTAATTGGGAAAGTGAAAACCCAATTAACCCGCTTAACCTGCTTATTTAGATTATAAATTGTGAGAATTCCTTGCACACAATTCCACTATCATGGAACTATTTGGTGAATTCAAATGAATTTAAAACAAATTAAAAAGTAAAATATGCAGTTCTGAAGATAAAAATAAAGCAGTATTAGATTAAAGTAGACTTAATTCCAAGGTTAATATCCAGTGTTAAAAAACATATTTACCACATCCCACAGATAATATCTTAATTCATATTTTAAAAGCATGTATTAGATAATAGAAATGGAAAATGTTCACATACTATGAGCTTATAAACCTGAGAATATGCACTGTGCCATCCTTCACATGCTTCTTTTGCAATCCAAAGCAATACAATTACACGAGAAGCCCTGCAGAGCTCCCTGGAAGCATGACTTGTACAAAGAAGCAGTGGACTCTTTGGACAGCATAGTTTTGGATTCCTCTCCTCTTCAAAGACAAAATGAGGATTACTTTCTTCTGAGAAATCGAGAAGCAAGTTTAGTTATAATTGAAAACCTTTGAGGATAAAAATGTGGGGGGCAGATCTTTATATTTTAGGAATATATTAGCAGGGAATGTAATTTCTAATTAACTTCAGTATTCAGTCCCTCTCAGATCTCCGTATGGTTTTAGCTGCACCTCATGGCATCGCTGACTACCTGTGATAGTCAAGGACACTACGAAAACTGAATAGAAGCTGGCAATTTATTGTACTCTGAAACCATTTAATATTTTCTAAAGAGAAATGATATACACTTAACATGTTATAGAAAGCTGAGCAACACACACAATAAAACAAAAATTATGACTTGGGAGACAGGAGAAAATTGTTAGAAGATCATCTCTCCCTGTTATTACAGGTAATTCATCATTACTCATCTATTTGTTCACCGGATTTCCTCCTGCTTACCTATCTTGAGAGGTTTTCTTCATTTAAAATTGCAACTGAATTTTTACCAAAATTATATGCCACAAGAGGATGTAACTTATATAGGAAAGCATTTTATAATTTTTTCTTAAACTTCTTGTCAGTGTCATGCAATCTCAATATAGTATTATGTAATAGAAAACTATTGTCAAAGTAACTTCAGACACAATACAAGTTTTAAGGACTTTTCCTCCAAATTAAGATGACTTTAAGGAATCTGCATTGATTCTTAAAACACATTTGGATGATCACTAACAATAATTACATATTCAATATAAAACTAAAGTTATTTGAGTAGATTTACTTTTATTTGGAAATATTACATATTTTACACTCATAGCTTCCATAAGCTTAAAACTCTATAAATACAAGTGATACCAACAAAAGACTTCATGCTATATTTTTTTTAACTCAAACAACTAAGTACTAAAAGTGGCTAACATAGTAGTAGTTAATATTTTAAAGTTATCCCAGTTTGACTCCTATGGATTAATATTTTTTCCTGCTGGTATATCAACAGAGTGAGCAATATTCTCCCATTACCTTGTAATTCATAAAATTCTGACTTTTCCAAATTTACCCAAATTCCATGCTATTTGTTATGCTCCACAAATAAGTGAAACCATATGATAATTGACTCTCTCTGCTTGACTGATTTCACTCAGCATAATCTCTTCCAGTCCCGTCCATTATGCTACAAAAGTTGGGTATTCATCCTTTCTGATGGAGGCATAATACTCCATAGTGTATATGGACCACATCTTCCTTATCCATTCATCCGTTGAAGGGCATCTAGGTTCTTTCCATAGTTTGGCGACTGTGGTCATTGCTGCTATAAACATTGGGGTACAGATGGCCCTTCTTTTCACGACATCTGTGTCTTTGGGGTAAATACCCAGGAGTGCAGTTGCAGGGTCATAGGGCAGCTCTATTTTTAATTTCTTGAGGAATCTCCACACTGTTCTCCAAAGAGGCTGCACCAACTTGCATTCCCACCAACAGTGTAAGAGGGTTCCCATTTCTCCACATCCTCTCCAACAAGTTTCCCGTTTTGTTAATTTTGGCCATTCTAACTGGTGTAAGGTGATATCTCAATGTGGTTTTAATTTGAATCTCCCTGAGGGCTAATGATGATGAGCATTTTTTCATGTGTCTGATAGCCATTTATATGTCTTTATTGGAGAAGTGTCTGTTCATATCTTCTGCCCATTTTTTGATGTGTTTCTCTGTTTCATGTGGGTTGAGTTTGAGGAGTTCATTATAGATCCTGGATATCAACCTTTTGTCTGTACTGTCATTTGCAAATATCTTCTCCCATTCCATGGGTTGCCTCTTTGTTTTCTTGACTGTTTCCTTTGCTGTGCAGAAGCTTTTGATTTTGATGAAGTCCCAGAAGTTTATTTTCGCTTTTGTTTCCTTTGCCTTTGGAGACGTATCTTGAAAGAAGTTGCTGTGGCTGATATCAAAGAGATTTCTGCCTATGTTCTCCTCTAAGATTTTGATGGATTCCTGTCTCACGTTGAGGTCTTTTATCCATTTTGAGTTGATCTTTGTGTACGGTGTAAGAGAATGGTCGAGTTTCATTCTTCTACATATAGCTGTCCAGTTTTCCCAGCACCATTTATTGAAGAGACTGTCTTTTTTCCACTGTATATTTTTTCCTGTTTTGTCAAAGATTAATTGACCATAGAGTTGAGGGTCCATATCTGGGCTCTCTACTCTGTTCCACTGGTCTATGTGTCTGTTTTTATGCCAGTACCATGCTGTCTTGGTGATCACAGCTGTAATAAAGCTTGAAATCAGGTAAGGTGATGCCGCCAGCTTTATTTTTGTTTTTCAACATTTCCTTAGCGATTCGGGGTCTCTTCTGATTCCATAAAAATTTTAGGATTATTTGCTCCAGCTCTTTGAAGAATGCCGGTGGAATTTTGATCGGGATGGCATTAAAAGTATAGATTGCTCTAGGGAGTATAGACATTTTAACAATGTTTATTCTTCCGATCCAAGAGCATGGAATGGTCTTCCATCTATTTGTGTCTTCTTCAATTTCTTTCATGAGTGTTCTGTAGTTCCTCAAGTACAGATCCTTTACCTCTTTGGTTAGGTTTATTCCCAGGTATCTTATGGCTCTTGGTGCTATAGTAAATGGAATCGATTCTCTAATTTCCCTTTCTGTATTTTCATTGTTAGTGTATAAGAAAGCCACTGATTTCTGCACATTGACTTTGTATCCTGCCACGTTGCTGAATTGCTGTATGAGTTCTAGTAGTTTGGGGGTGGAGTCTTTTGGGTTTTCCATAGAAAGATTCATGTCATCTGAGAAGAGAGAGAGTTTGACTTCTTCATTACCAACTTGGATACCTTTTATTTCTCTCTGTTGTCTGATTGCTGTTGCTAGGACTTCTAATACTATGTTGAACAAGAGGGGTGAAAGTGGACATCCTTGTCTTGTTCCTGATCTCAATGGGAAGGCTGCAAGCTTTTTCCCATTGAGGATGATATTTGCTGTGGGTCTTTCATAGATAGATTTGATGAGGTTCAGGAATGTTCCCTCTATCCCTATACTTTGAAGCGTTTTAATCAGGAACGGATGCTGGATTTTGTCAAATGCTTTTTCTGCATCAATTGAGAAGACCATGTGGTTCTTCTCTCTTCAAATTGGAAGGGGAGGTGAACCATGAGAGACTATGGACTCTGAAAAACAATCTGAGGGGTTTGAAGTGGCGGGGGGGGTGGGAGGTTGGGGTACCAGGTGGTGGGTATTATAGAGGGCACGGCTTGCATGGAGCACTGGGTGTGGTGAAAAAATAATGAATACTGTTTTTCTGAAAATAAATAAATAAATAATAATTTAAAAAAATTCTGACTTTTCTGTCAGCATTTCTTAATTAACAAAGCATCAGTTTAGTATGGGACTCTGCACTGGAAATGTTCACAAACAAGAGCGTTCTTATGGATTTAGTTACCTCTGTCTTCAGACAGCAGTTAAAAATCTCTTAATACTATTCATTTTTCTATAATATGAAAACTGATTAACCTATTAAACAATACAAACAATTTATTTGAAAATAAATACTCCTCTTGCACACAAGCCTCCATATAAGACCTGTCATCTTCCCCTTTATTTACTTCCGTAGATAAATTCTATAACTATAAATTCCCAGAAACAAACCCAGTAAATACAAAATAGAATGCTGCACACAGTGCCGCATCTCTCTTCGTAACATAAACCATTTGCTACATATACTTTTATCTGCACAGAAGGGTCAAATGCAATATTTAAGCTAGAGGCATTATCTAAGATCCAGCCAAAATATCTGAGTGATTTCTGACTACATTATGGCCTTGTGTAGCACCATGAAATATATTTACAGGGCAAAGTGGCAGAAATGTTCTATCTCCTATACACAGAAGATGTTACTATGATTCTTTTATAAAGTAAAATAAGCTAACAATAACCATGAATGTCAATTAATAATGACACATGAATATTAAAGTATTCCATTACAATTTTTATTTCATTAGACATCTGAAGTTCTACTATTGAATCAGAAAATTTCAAATATTTAGAAGAAGGAGGAGGAGAAGATGAAGGAGGAGTAGACATTGTACCCTCCTTTGTTGTTATTGTTAATGCCCCAGAAAATAACTGAAAATATTTCTCATGAGACTAACACTTATTTTTACTTTTAGAGATAAAAATACAGACTTGAGCATTCAACCTTTACATGAAACAAAATTTCAAAACTTAAGACAGTAAGGACAAAGAGGATAAAATTAAATATTGTCAGGCTATTGCCAGATACCCTAACTCTGTGTGTTTTGAACATTGATGATGAATTTTTTTAGAAGATTTTATTTACGTGAGAGAGCAAGAGAGAGAGAACAAGCAAGGGAGAGCACAAGTGGGGAAGGGGGACTGAGGGAGAGGGAGAAGAAGACTCCCTGCTGAGCAGGGAGGCCAATATGGGGCTTGATCCCAGGAACCTAACATCATGACCTGAGGTGAAGGCAGACACTTTACTAAGCCACCCAGGCACCTGGGTGATGAATGTTAATAAAAATTTTTCTTTAAAGAAATCATAATATATACAATGTTGAAGAAAGCACTAGCTCATTTGCTCAACTTGTATTTATTAAAAACGATCTATTTGAAAGCACTGTAGAGACAAGAGGTCAAACTACCAAAGTTACTTTCTAATAGTTCTGTAAAAGTAGAAAATCAGTAAATGCCAACTTCAGTGATGGATATAAATAACAATAAACAAATCACAGACACATCCAAAGTAAAAGTTTACAAAGTAAAACAGTATAAAACTGAATTTCAAAAAGTTACAATTACAGAATGATACTACTTTGTTTTATTGTAGAACAGATGGCAAAAAAAAAAAAAGAAAAAAGAAAAGAATAAATATTATGTAATCTTTAAGGTATATCTCATGCTCATGTGAGTTATTATTAGAAGGTGGCTGCCCAATGCAAGGGTCATGTTTTTTTTTGTTTTTTTGTTTTTGTTTTTGTTTTTTTTTTCCAATTTATTTATTTTCAGAAAAACATTATTCATTATTTTTTCACCACACCCAGTGCTCCATGCAAGCCATGCCCTCTATAATACCCACCACCTGGTACCCCAACCTCCCACACCCCCGCCACTTCAAACCCCTCAGATTGTTTTTCAGAGTCCATAGTCTCTCATGGTTCACCTCCCCTTCCAATTTAAGGGTCATGTTTTTTAAGACCACTAGATGAGAGGATAAGAAAAGTGCTTATATACCCAGGATGACTCAAGAGAAAGAACATCAGACATTTGTCTTAAGATTAAAATACTGAATAACTAGAAAAGTGTTCCCTAGAAGACCAAAAATAATTTGTAAGTCCCTAATTGTGATTAGACAATCTAAACTCTGACCATCTACTTGTGTCTTTGTATTTTTCCATTCCATGTTCAAGAGGCACTATTTTGCTTAATATTAGGCCTAGCTAAATTATAGAAGATAATGAAAGTCTAGATGTAAGATCTGCTATATTCTTAAATCTTTGTTCCATTAAAAGAAATGGGGTGGGCAGTGCATGCCATTACTTATTCTATAGAGGGTAGAAAACTAGCAGGTATAACACCCAATCTGTTATTCAGAGCACTGGTAAAAGAAATATTTTTGTCAATGTCAGTATTTTAATTAGATTTCTCTGACTCATGAAGGAACTCCCCAAAAGACAGGATGACTTCATAAATCATACCATGGAATAGAGATTTCCGGTGTAACTGGTAATGAAAACTAAGGGTTTTTGAACATATATAAACATGATAATATAATTAGAAATGTGTATTTAATAAAGTACCTCTAATTTTAGACCAAACCCACAAGCTTCTTAGCGGAAGTCTGACTACCTTCGGTAATATATAAAGATCTTTAATTATATGTCATGTTGACATTGATATACTCATCAACATTTACTTCTCTTCTCCAATTCACTGGGATAATGGTCCCCCCACACTAAAATTTTAACTGATTTCTTATTTAATATTTGGATTCAGATATTTGAGATAGGTGATTAATTTAGTCCCAGTCTTGATTATACCCTTTTAAGTCATGTTTATTGACATAGATTTCATATTCCATAACATTTGCCCTTTATAAAACACAATTCTATTTGTCTTAACTAATGAATACAGTCATAGAATGGCCACCATAATCAAGATATAACACTTTTCCATCACAGAAAATCTTCTCCTTGACCCCCTCTGCAGTCAGCCCCTTCCCATGCTGGCACGGTCCCTGGCAAGCATTGATCATCAGTTCAAATTATTCCCCCACTTTTGTTTTTGGGAGACTCCCATATGAACAACCTCCTACTGTATATACCTTTTGAAGTTGGCTTCTTTCACTTAGCAACTACGCTGAGATTTATCTATGACTGTATTAGCAGGCATTTACTTTTATTGCTACCTGTTATTTCATTATATGAATAACTATATTCAATTACCAACTGAAGGACATTTGGATTGTTTACATTTTTTGTTGATTAAGAACAAAACCCTATAAAATCTATGCATGTTTTTTATGGAAAGTTAAACTATATTTCTCTTGAGGTGAGCATCTATGAGTTAGATTAGTGGATCAGGCAGTTAAATGTATGTTTAATGTTAAAGAATCTGCCAAACTGTTTTCTAAGTAGTGTATGACAGCTGCTCTGAAACCTCACTACCACTTAGCATTGTTGGGCTTTTATTTTTTATTCTATTCTACTCTAATGGATATATAGTGTATTTCATCGTGATTTTAATTTGCATTCCCCTAACAGCTAGTAATATATTCATTAGTCATATCTTCAAGATTGAGTGTGAATTTTCTTAGTGGATAAACTCAGCAAAACCAGGATTCTATTTAAAAAAGAATAGTAAATTGGGAGATGGGTTGGGCATTAACTATTTATGTCACAAACACTAATAGTATCTTGCTACTATTTTATTTCTCAGTTCCAAGGCTAGTTATACTTAAAAATCCAAATATTTCTTAGACGTTCTCAGCTATCACTCTGGTCTAATCCAACACAATCTCTTGACTGGATTATTAAAATAGCATCCTAGCAGTATTCTCCACTTACACACTTGCACCCTGCCACAGGCTACATTTCCATAGTTTGAATGAGTTCTTGAATCTTAAATTCTGACCTCACTCAGAAATAAAATAAGATCTTCAGAATGGCACAAAGATCCACAGCTCAACAGAATTTCTAAAGCCTTTAGCATTCAAGAAACGTTATTTTGAGAGCAGTCTATATGATACACTGGGAGAAAGGCCTTAAATAACAAAACACAATTGGAAATTAAATGGAGTAATAAAAGCAAGAGAATAAGAATCCATTTTAGAATGATATCTTCTGGATTCCAAAGTAAGGGGGTATATCATGAAGCACGAATTGGTGAGAGATTCTATATTAAATATAGAGAAATTAATAATAAATCCTTATTAATATATTAATACGTTAAGTTGGTTGGTTTTTTTTTTCTTTCATCATGATAAGTGTACTCTTTTAAACTCAGTTATTTTGCAAGTAGTTTTTTGTAACTGCCATATCTCCGGCACTCTACCAGTCTCTGAAGATAAAATAACAGATTGGCCAAAGTGTTTGCCCTGTATTAGCTCATGGTCCAGCATAGTCCTACAAATAAGGACAATCAAATAGGCCATGATACATGCTGAAATGGTGGACTACAGGTGCACATCTAACACAGCACAGTGACTCAAGAAATGCCCAGCAGAGAAGATAATATCCAAGCCAAAACAGGAGTAAAATTAAGTCTGACAAAATGGAACAAGAGTCAATGCACTCTAGGAGTTCACAGAAATATGTACAAAAGTGGGGGTACCTGGGTGGCTCAGTGCTTAAGCATCTGCCTTCAGCTCAGGCCATGATCCCAGGGTCCTGGGATTGAGCCCTACATTGGGCTTCCTGCTTGACCGGAGGCCTGCTTCTCCCTTCTCACTCCCCCTGTTCGTGTTCCCTCTCTCACTGTCTCTCTCTCTCTGTGTGTCAAATAAATGGATAAAATCTTTAAAAATGTATAAAAGTGTGGAGACAAGGACAAGCATGAGGTTTGGGTTAAAATGAGAGAATGGTATGTCATTAATAGAATTAGGAAAATTACCTAGAAATTGTCTATAGTGACTTTTGAAGTTGTAAAGATGTCAAGAGAAGTTACTCCTCTAAAGACATTTTAGATAGGGAAAAATAAATGGAGACATCACAGCAGTAATGCAAAAAGAAATTGAGAACAAAGGTGAAATTTAAAAGAAAGAAATGCTTGTGTGTGTGTATACTTATATACATAATTGTGTTAATGGAAAATAAGTAACAATTACCAAACTTACTGATAACACAAACTTATTAATAAGTATCTGGCTTCTCTCCAAATTGTTCTAGTTTCCAAAAACGCAATTCAAAAATACATATTTTTATTGAAGTCAACTCAAAGTGAGATTGATATGACTTTGCAAGTTTTTTGAAGGTAATATCATCAGTTCAAAAAAAGTCTTAAAGCTACCATGAACAAAGGGTGAACAGCTTCTCAGATTAGGGATTGAGATTCAAAATTCATTTATTATAAAGGGAATATACGTAAGCCATGACACAGAAAGCCATGGGGAAACAGAAAATTGTAATTGAAACTTTGTTCCCGTGATCACATCTCTTCTTTGTTATGATAGTTTTCAAATATATGAATAGCTAAATATCTCTGTAAATTCCCTTTTATTTTATACAGATAAAGTAATTTTCTTTTATTATTTATAATTTTGAGTACCTAGTTTTCTAGTGGTACTTTTTAATATTTCATATCTCCACACTCCACACAATGCTGGAGCATCACATTCTAGACTCCAAATGCATAAAAATTGTTATTTAATTGGACACATCTGTCATGTATGATTTGACTGAAAATCATCACTTCTGAAAAACACTTTCACCTTCAAACCTCTTCATTTTCTTGTAGAAGAGTTACTTGTGTGCTTTTTTCTTTTGCTCACTACTTTGTAAGCTAGGTGAAGGGCCCCTGTAGGCTTCATCTTCATTTATTCTGTATTGTTTACCACAAAGTTTTGCTTGAAGTAGGCAATCAGCAAAGACTTGTTAATAGAAAATAGCTATTAGAATGCTCTTATTTACTGTATTGTAAAAATGATGTGCTGTTTGTAATTACTTATGAAAAAATAGTATTTCAGTAAAAATATATATTTTTTAGGTTTTATTTATTTATTTGACAGTGAGAGAGAGAACAAGCAGGGAGACTGGCAGGCAGAGGGAGAGGGAGAAATAGGCTCCCTGCTGACCAGCGTGCCTGATGCAGGGGCTCAAACCCAACACCTTCAGATCATGACAGCCAAGGCAGACGCTTAACCCTCTGAGCCACCCAGGCGCCCCAAGTAAAAATATATTCTGCACTGCTAAAACGCATTTTCCAAACAGACCTACCACTCTTACCTATACTCTACTCCTTAACTCTGTATGGTAGGTTTCAAATGACAAATGTTATGTAAAATAATACTGAGGAAGAAAAATATATTTTCAAAATGAGTTATAATACTCCACGTGAACACATGTTATTGAGGCAAACATATCTGCACTTCCAAGTTCATTAGAGCATTATTCACAATACCCAAGACATGGAAGCAACTTAAATGTTTACTAATCGATGAATGGATAAAGAAAATGTGGGGTATAATACAATGGACTATTATTTAGCCACAGAAAGAAGGAAGTCCCAGCACCCATGACAGTATGGATGAACCTGGAGGATATTTTCTTAACTAAAATGAACCAAACACAAAAAGATAAGCACTGCATGGTATCACTTAAGCATTATCTAAAAAAGTCAAACTTGTAGAAGCAGAGAGTAGAATGGTGGTAACCAGGGGCTGAGAGAAGAGTAAACAATGGTACAAGATTTCAGTTACCCAAGATGAATAAGCTCTAGAGGCCTACTGCCCAGTATTTTGTTTATAGTTAAGAAGACTACACTGTATACTTAAAATTTTCTAAGAGGTCAGGGCACCTGGGTGGCTCAGTGGGTTAAGCCTCTGCCTTTGGCTAGGTCATGATCTCAGGGTCCTGGGATCAAGCCCCGCATCTGGCTCTCTGCTTGGCAAGGAGCCAGCTTCCCCCTCTCTCTCTGCCTGCCTCTCTGCCCACTTGTGATCTCTCTCTCTCTGTCAATTAAATAAATAAAATCTTAATTTTTTTTTCTAAGAGAATAGGTCATGTGTTGTGTTGTCATCACAAAATTATAATAAACAAACAAATAGTGTAAGAGTAAACTTTTGGAGGTGATGAATATGTTAATGGCATAGATTGCAGTGATGGTTTCATAGGTTTATACTTATATCCAAACTCACAATGTTGTATGCATTAAATACATACAGTTTTTTTAATGTTTAAAAAAATGTTAATTACACTTTCATGGGAAAGTTTAAAGAGTCTCATGCTCTACTGACTGAGCTAGCCGGGCACCGCTCTCATGGGAAAGTTTTAGAACCATTTCCTTACGACTGTTTTTTTTTTTTTTTTCCCAAAAGAAAAAACAAAATAAAACCCCACTATTACTAGGAATACCATAATAATATCGACAAATGTAATGATACATTCATTTAAGTGTTTATCCTGCATTTGTTTGTGGCACATACCATTTTACAGATATTAAATCACATATATATATATACACACACACACACAGTCCTTGTATTTGTTCACCTTATTTTGTTAACAATTTGAAACTACAGTAAGACTCTACTACTTATAAAATCAGACATTTACTTGGGGAAAAATAAAATCCCTGAATGTGTTAGTGAATTTTATCTTGGAGAGTTACTGATTTAATTGATGTAATCTGACCTTGCCATTAGTCTAGCTGGAGGCAAGCTATTTCTGCCTGCATTACTTTTCATTATTGCTTCCTTGTAGGAATTCAGTACCTGCTGCTCCATATAAATGTGGGACAAAGCTAAAGAATATAGTCTAGAAAGTCATTCCATTTTCATCTGTTATTTTCCCTTCAATGTTAACATACAATTGTATTCTTCCTAACCTTCATAGTTCAAAGACTATTGTTTCAATGGAAATTTGGAAAGCCTACATTCAGGATTCTGACTTAATATATAGAAGAAAATTTATATTCCTTATTTATTTATCTAATGTCCAAGACTCATCACCCATGATATAAATCACTTGAATTCCCTAGCAGCTTCTTTTGCAGTGTGCCTAAGCTTATCATTAATTTACTCTGTTCTTCCTAGATGCAGAGTGAAGGAGAAGATCAAGTCATATATCACATAAACAATTAAAAACTATCCTTTGGCTGTAGGCCTTTTGAAATGATGAAGTGCTAGTACAGAGTGAGCTGTCCTTGAATTACTTTCATTGGTAAGTATTAGACAGTATGATGAATTTTTTACAAGCCAGACATTTGGAATGGTATCTTCAAAGCTGTGTCAGTTGCCTATTTATCTTTATTATGGCCTAGAAACTGATAGCAAAAATACAATGTTAGTACATGTATTACATTAACAACAATTATGGGCATCATTTTTTTTTTCTTAAAGATGAATGCAGTAAAAGTTGGACTTCCATAACAATGCCATTTCTTACCCCTCCATGTTAAAAGGTAATTTCAATGTAAATATGTGGCAGTGGTTAAAACTCAAATTATAATATTTTATGCTCAAAAGTGATTCCTTATAGCACTAAATGCAATTTCATAACTTGCATTATAAAGAACAGGTGACTTCCTATATTTTAGAACACAGACATGATTAATATTTTATATGAAAAAGATACACTGATGTACTTTCTTTGAACTGAAATAGTTTTCATTAGTGCAATGACACAATGTATGTCTAGTATCCACATAAAACGGATTTTCAGAGTGTGTGTATATGTATGTATACATGTATATAAATATAATTAAAACTTGTCATTTGAAAAATTTATATTTTAAACCAAACCAACAAGTAGTTTAACAAATCTTAAGACAGTCATTATGTATTTGTTACATAATCAAATGGTTTTTTTTTTTTAATTGGAAGGAAGAAGACCTAGCTCAAACCCACAAAGAATATATTATAAAACAATTCAGCGTAAAATTCACCTTGTTTAAGAAGAAAGCTATAGTACTAAGAAGATACATAAGTTACCTAGAATCTCCAAGTTAGTGAGTGTTGAAACTGAATCCAAAGAGGCTCTTCTAATTTCAATTTATACATCCTGGCAGGAAATCATTCTTCTTTCCAGAGCATGTTTCTATGGTGGGTCCTACTTATATTATGGCTCTAAGTAAACTCTGAAGATACCTTCATTGATGCCTACCATTATTAATATTGAACATTTAAGGATCAACAAAATGTAATGTGCAATTGCTCAAAAGATTTTAAAATACAACCAAATTATTGTTTTTTGAGTTGCAATCTTTCTGTTTAGATAAATATACCAAAAATTTAGAAGTACCAAGACACACATATTTATTCAGAAACACATGTCTGCAAAATTCACTTATAAATTATCTCCACCCTGATGAGATACCATATTTGACAAAATTATATCCACATAAAAATAACTTAGAGGCAGTCACCCAAATTTGGAACCATCTGTGTCCACTGTGTACAAAATGAAATTGAAGATTTGAACTGCAAGTAAAATAAACAAAGAGGCATGGCTTTTCATATATGAGTCTACATACCAAGAGACTATTTGATATTTAGGGGACACTAAAGGTTAGGGACTTAAAATAATTGTCAGATTAAGTTTTATATTTGTACTTCATACAAATTAAAGTATTTTTTGTTTTAATTTTCTCATCTGCATTATTTAAAATAATATGATGTTTTTAGGTTAGCATATTTCAAAGGATAAACTATAAGCCAGTCTAATTTTAACAAGGGTATCCTACAATGGCATAGTTTTTAACCTACTATGTTCACATTAACCTGTCTTAGACTCATTTGTCTCAAAACTTCTTTGTTCACTTAACTTTTACTTATCTCTTTGCAGCTCATTTCCTTAAATTTGTACAACCTGCATCACCATCCCTAAAGCCATATCCAACATTTACAAGCTGAAGGACTTCAAATAATTGCCTAACTTCTTTGAAAAAAACAGAATGAATAAATCAAAGTGATATCATTAGAATTAGATGTATTTCATAGAAAAGACGTCTATAAAATAAGGCCTATCTATATAGAATGTTTTGTTAAGCAGAGAAGGTCGATTATCATAGGGTTTAATTTACTTGTGGAGCACAAGGAATAACATGGAGGATATTGGGAGAAGGAAAGGAAAAGTGAATTGGGGGAAATTGGAGGGGGGAGATTAACCATGAGAGATTGTGTACTCTGAGAAACAAACTGAGGGTTTGGGAAAGGAGGGAAGTGGGGAATGGGTGAGTCTGATGGTGGGTATCAAGGAGGGCACGTGTTGCATGGAACACTGGGTATGGTGTATAAACAATGAATCTTAGAACACTGGAAAAATGAAATAAAAGTTAAAAATGTTTTGTTAAATAATATTAGATAAATCAATATTGAAACTGATGCTAAATAAAATACAGTACATGTCCCATGTATGGTCTTTCTATTCTTAACTATCTAGAATTCATTCTATCAAATTCTAATAATTGAAAAATACTATAGTCCCTCCTTATCCCTGGGAATAGATTCCAAGACCCCTGTCCCCCACAAGTGGATGCCTAAAATTGCAGACAGTATTAACCATATACATTATTTTTTTTCCTGTACATATATACCTAAGATAAAGTTAAATTACAAATTAGGCACAACAACTAGTAATAAAATAGACTAATTATAACAATACACTTTAATAATAGTCATGTGAATGTAGACTCTCTCAAAATACCTTATTGTTCTACACTCATCCTTCTTGTGATGATGTGAGTTTATAAAATGCCTACATGATGAGAAAAAATGAGGGGAATTATGTAGGCACTGTGATGTTGCATTAGATTACACCTGACCTTCTGGCAATAAGTCAGAAGAATAATCTGCTTTGAACCATGGTTGATGGTAGGTAACTGAAAAATGCAGAAAGCAAGACTGTGGATAAGGGAGGGAGGGCTATGATGTATTTGATTTATATCGACTACATTCCCCAAGAAAAGTAACTAGTCATAATACACACATTGCTTTAGACAACAGAGCACTGAGTTTAGTTTAAAAATTCATTCCAATTCTTGAATAAAATTAAAGTCACAATATTTTCTTAAAATCCTTGATTCAATTAAACTCACAATTTCTTTTTTTTTAAGATTTTATTTAGTTATTTATTTATTTGTAGAGATACAGAGAGCACAAGTAGGCAGAGAGGCAGGCAGAGGCAGAGAGAGAAGCAGGCTCCCCACTGAGCAAGGAGCCCGATGCAGGACTCGTTTCCAAAACCCTAGGATCATGACCTGAGCCGAAGGCAGCGGCTTAACTGACTGACCCACCAGGCGTCCCATAAAGCCACAATTTCTTGATTAGAGAAATGAGATCATGACCCAAGCCAAAACTAAGAGTCTGACATTCAACCGACTCCCCTACCCAGGTGCCCCAAGACAGTTACTCTTACACTATACTGTTTCCAAACATTTTACTCATGTCTCTGTTATAACATTTGACATATTGATTAAAAGCTTTAATTCATTAGCCTGTAACCACTTCATATTGAAAACACTGGGTTTTTTTTTTTGTTTGTTTTGTTTTTTGTTTTGTTTGTTTTTTTAAGGTTTTATTTATTTATTTGACAGAGTGCGAGAGATCACAAGTAGGCCAGGGCCATGCAGAGAGAGAGGAAGAAGCAGGTTGCCTGCTGGGCAGAGAGTGCAACGCAGGGCTCGATACCAAGATGCTGAGATCATGACGTGAGCTGAAGGCAGAGGCTTCACCCCCTACGCCACCCAGGCACCCCTGAAAACATTGTTAACCTATTTGTATATGTAGCATTTAAGAGAATATTTATAATATATGGATATTTCAAAAATGTTTTGATAAAAAATAAAATGAAGGGGATAATGTAAGGTGAAGAAAGAATTGAAGGAAAGACGGGATTAAGAAAATAAGGTGGAAGGAAGCAAGGAAGAGAAAGGAAAGATGAAAGGTAGGTCAGAATGCTTATAATTGACAGAACTGTGTAGATGTTGTCTCTCTAAGGTTGGTTATTGTTTTGTTGCTTCTTAACATACTTCCTTTGTTTATACAAGTATTGCTAACTACTGTGATTTCATTAGCATATGGCTTTTATGAAAATTATTAGTATCATCTATAACAACATTGCTCTTGACTAACCATTAACAGGTATATAGTGTTGATAACCAGCCCCTCCCAACCACCAAAGCCTCTTCTAAAATGGTGTTTGACAAAAAGTTAACATCACAGTTTAGCCATCAATAATTTTAATCTCTTAGAAGAGTGATGAAAGGAGGATTCGTTTCCGTTTCTAGCTAGTGTGTAGAATGCTGAAAAAGATGTTTATTCTTTTTTTAAATTTTTCTTAAAGATTTTATTTATTAGAGAAAGAATAGGAGCAGGGGGAAGTAGAGGGACAAGCAGACTCCCCGCGGAGGGTGGAGGCCAGCTCAGGCAGATCCCATGACCTGAGCGGAAGTCAGATGCTCAACCTACAGAGCCACCCAGGCGCCCCCTTTTATTTCTCCTTTTTGAATATTTTATTTATTTTTTAGAGAGAGAGAGCAGGGGGAGGGGCAAAGGGAGAAAGGGAGAAGGAGAATCTCAAGCAGACTTCATGCTGGGCATGCAGCCCCAACTGGGGGATGGAGGGGCTCAATCTTGTAACTCTGAGATCATGATCTGAAATAAAAAAATCAGAGGCTTAAACAACAAAGCCACCCAGGCATTCCAAAAATGTTTATTCTTAATAATGAAACAAATTCATATAGGGATGCCTGGGTGGCTCTGTCAGTTAAACATCTGCCTTTGGCTCAGGTCGCAATCCCGGGGTCCTGGGATCGAACCCTGCATCGGGTTCCTTGCTCAGGGGAGTCCAGCCTCTCCCTCTGCCCTCTGCTTCTGCTCTCTACCTCTGACAAATAAATAAATAAATAAAATCTTTAAAAATAAAGAAAAAATCCAGATAAACTACTAAATCATAACCACCTTGAACCATCAGAGAGACAAGATTCCAGGAAAATGAAATAACCTGCAAGCCAAAGAAGACAGTCCTCTGTTGAGGGAAGACAAGACATAATGGTTATCTCACCTGTGGCACAGCAGAGGATGAAGGGAGAGATTCATGTTTTGCAGGTAGGAGAAAATAGCCTAAAATGTTAGTGACTATCAAAATACCAACTATAGACTTGTGTGATACTATGGCAACCCTGGGATTTTCATTTAAAAAAGGGGAACTTCACAACCACACATAGGATCTTTTTCTTATACTTCCGTTTGCTGCATGAGACTAAGTGATAGCAGGATAGGAAAGTAGAGAGAGACTCCCTCGTTAGTTATGTAGACATATGGAAGAATGAGAGTAGTCAAGCTACCAGCAGGATTTCTATAGGCATTGACAAGTTAATTACAGAATTTAGGTGACTAAATAAATATAGGGAATTCAAATAGTTTTGAAAAACAAGGTAAATCTGGAGATTTACTATCTACAGAAATAAACATAGTGTGTTATTCTCAGAATGATAGCATGTCATTCAATGTAGTTGAATAGAGACTTCAGAAACAGATCCACACTTACACGGGCAATTAATTTCTGACAGAAATGTCAAGGCAACTCAAAGCACAAAGAATCATCTTAAAAAAAAAAAAATGGTATAGAAAGAATGTCAAGGTCCTGTGCAAAAAGGATGAATCTTGACTCAGACTTTCAACCTATAAAAAATAATCTGAAGTGGGACGCCTGGGTGTCTCAGTGGGTTAAAGCCTCTGCTTTTGGCTCAGGTCATGATCCCGGGGTCCTGGGATAGAGCCCCGCATTGGGCTCTCTGCTCAGCAGGGAGCCTGCTTCCCTTCCTCTCTCACTGCCTGCCTCTCTGCCTACTTGTGATCTCTGTCAAATAAATAAATAAAATCGTTAAAAATTAAAAAAAAAAATCTGAAGTGGATTAGCAAATTAAATGCAAAATCCAAGACTGCTGAACTTCCACAACTAAAACATTAAAATGTTTTAAGTGGATAAAGTTAGGAGGAAAAAATAAAACCCTCCACAATGGTAAGTGCTGGAAAGAATGTAAAGCAACTAAAACTCTTGTATTTGCCCATGTAAATGCAAACTGACACAGCCACTTTGCAAATAGTTGAGAATTTCCATATATTCTACAATTTATTCCTAGATCCTTAGTCAAGAAAAATAAAACACGTACATACACGCACACAAATGCAGGGACACACAAACCTAAAGGTAAATTTTTTTGGTAGCTTTACTCATAATTATCAATAACTAGAAATAAAAAAAAAAGTCTTTCAAATGGTGAATGGATAAACAAATTGTGGTACATACACAAAGCAAAATACTACTGCATATTAAAAAGGAATGAACTATTTACATATCTAATGCATCTAATTAAAAATAAAAGAAGCCATATACAAAAGCTTAGATAATATATGATTCCACTTTTATGCATTCTTTAAAAGGCAACAACCAGAGTGACAGAAAATAAAACAATGCTTGCCAAGGGCTAGAGGCACGAGGGAGCCTCAAGAACTATTGGAAATGTGCTGTGCCTCAGTTGTGGTTACACAATAACTGTACTTAATAAAATATATAAGAACTACTCTCCAAAATGGTAAACTTTATAACATGTAACACACCGATTATTCTTCAATAAACATGATTTCCCTGTAAAAAGCCAAAATTATGCCATGAATTATGATGTTTCCCCATATATAGTGAACTGAGATCACTAGTTTCTTCTGACTTAACCACATTTAGCTTTCAGCACAGGGAAATTTTTTAAAATTATTATTTGCATAATTTGAAATACATAAAATTATAAATGTATATTTTATAATAAGGATAAATATTGTTTGAATTATTTTAAATAGACTAAGAAAATTGAGACTCGGCTTTGGAAAAGCAAGGAAAGCCAGAGAGTGAACTGATTCAGGGGAGATTGGTAGGTAGTTGGATCAGATCTCTTTGTATTTGTTTTGATTGGATTGGAATAGCATGTAAGTGCCCTCTGCAGGTCCTAAGAAAAACTCACGAGCAAGCAGGGAAGATGCTCTACCGCGAGGGTAGGATTCAGGTCGTTGTCTTCTGGGTGAAATAATTTAATACCTATGTAACCAAGAACAGTAATATCAACCTCTGAGTTAGTACCTTTGTTCTGAGCAGGAAAGACCCAGTTACCTTCAAAGGACCATAATACCAAAGGAATTAGACAC
Source organism: Neogale vison (assembly GCF_020171115.1). Classification (NCBI taxonomy): domain Eukaryota; kingdom Metazoa; phylum Chordata; class Mammalia; order Carnivora; family Mustelidae; genus Neogale; species Neogale vison. Next base: position 124,118,161 of record NC_058095.1, on the reverse strand, counting down.
AATTTCTATGGTAAACTTCTGTTGCTCATCCAATGATCTCATGTATTTTACTTTTAACACTGGTACATCAAGTTTTTAAGCTTTTGTCAATCCTTTCTAAAATATCTTCATAAGTAATGAAAGTTATGATGCTTTTTTAGAACTTCAATATATACAGCAATGATAGTTATATGCAATAGAAACATAAAATTAAACATATTTTATTATAATCGTCATTATTTTGTACCCTGACTTCAGATCTACCCAATAGTATTCCTAAGGATAGTGAATAAACTTGCAGTTCAATCCAAGAGAACATCACAAGAGGAGCTATTTCTGATTTTCAAACTAATTTGAAGATTATGTCTACATGAACATTTTAGAAAATACCAAATTAGTATTAGAACACTTCCGTAGTCAATGCAACAGTTAAAAAAAAAAAAAAGGCAATTTAAAAGAAGCAGAAAAATTACATCTTAAGTGTTTTTCTGTTGAGGATCTTCAAGGCTTTTTTCTGAAATCAATCTCTAATCTCTCTCTCTCAATCTTTATCTCACACATGCATACACAAGTCATTCAAAGCTCAGTTTAGTCCATTTGAAATACAGTAACAATTATAAAATATTGAGGATTTATCACAAATGTCATTAAATTAAGAGCTTTAGGGATTGATCTCATCACTGGATATATACAGAAATATACTTTTAAGTAGCTGCAAAGGGAGGATTAAGGTCACACAATATACTGGGAATTCTTATCTAGATAACACAGTTAAGAAGTAGCTTACAGGATATTGAACACACACCACCCCAATTATTGGCTGGTAATGAACCACAGCTTTGCAAAGCAGTAAAAAAGTTCTTTCCAGGGTGGCAATGACTCATTATCCAGAGAAATGATTAATTTTTTTTCAGAGTTCAAGACCTACACAATTGTCTACTTTACTTATATTTAAAGCTGGCTTGATTACCTTATTTAAAGCTGGCTTGAATTAGAGGCAACAGAGTGCCTATATCTGAAAACAGATTAGTTAAACTAGTGTCTAATTCCATTTGCATGCTATCCTCAGTCTTGCTTCCTCATAAACCAGTCAGAGAAAGAACATAGACATCACAGCCCCAGGGTGACTTGATTATATTACTCCATGAGATAATGCATTTGTACCTCTTCGTTCATTGTCTTGAAACCAGAGATAACAATACCATTGGTGGAGTACTGAGAGGGGTTAAATGGCCAATCAGTCAAGAAGAAAATCAAGTCTACTTGGATGACAATTTCAAGAAATAATTCCGAAAACAGATCTTAAATAAGATTATGAACAATCACTTCTGTATACTTTCCAATGTTTTAAATAATTTAGCCCACACAGTACAAGAAAACAAGGCTCCCTTTTATTATTGCTGTCTATGTTATCATTGTTACTATTGCTTCATTGTAATTATTAATAACAACTACTATTGTACTGTGGATTATATGGACACCACTAAAACAATGTCTTTAATGATCACTACCACTCATCTTTTCTTTTTTTTTTAATTAAAGAAACTTAAATACCAGGTAGCTTAAATAAATTTTCACCTACAACTAGTAAGGTATAAAGACAATGCTCAAATTCCAATTAATTTGACTTCAAAGTGTTCTCTGTGAGTATCAAAGCTTTTCTTTTTTTCTTTTCCCCCCAACCTATGCAGAGGTTGTTTTCCATGTTCTATACTATTTTCATCCCCATGGATAGAATAAGTGTAACCATGACTTCTCCAAGATTAAAACTGAGTGGAAAATTGAATCAATTATTAAATTCAGGAAGAAAACCAATAATTGGGTGCTTCAGATATTTTTGTGCATTTAGACATATATTGGAAATTTTGTATTTTATTATCTGCCCTCTCTAGTTTCTTTCTTTTGACTCACATTTAAGAAATGTTTAATTAGTTTTATCTTGATCAGCAGATAAGTGTTATTTCCCACAGGCAACAAAAGAAATTGTAAGTATTATTGAGATGGTAGGGAAAAGGAGGCATATAAGGAAAAACACTACAAAAAATTCTATCATCAAAATTTACTTTGGCTTCCTCTTTAAATTTTTTTTTTAATTCTTATTTATTTATTTGACATAGAGATAGAGATCAAAAGTAGGCAGAGAGGCAGGCAGAGAGAGAGGAGGAAGCAGGCTCCCCACTGAGCAGAAAGCCCAACGCGGGGCTCGATCCCAAAACCCTGAGATCACAACCCGAAAAAAAAAAAATCAAAAACTAAACGTTTATCCTCAAGGCATTTTAATTTGCCAGAAGTCTAATTTTTCAAAACCAGAAAGTATATGATGAATCTAAATTTATTTTCTCTTATGTATTTCTCTTCAAAACTACAATTCTTAAATGTTTCCCTACAGTGTGAGGCAAAAGCTTTGCTTCTCTTGAGTGAGATTGTGGCTAAGGTTTTCAGAAATGCAGAGTTAACTCAAAACACTCAAAACACTTTCAAGAGGAGGCCAAGGGGCGCCTGGGTGGCTCAGTGGGTTGGGGTCTCTGCCTTCGGCTCAGGTCATGGTCCCCAGGACCTGGGATTGAGCCCTGCATCGGGCTCTCATGGGATCGAAAATAAGCAATACAACGTTATTAACTTATTATTATTATTATGCTATTAACTATAGTCACCATGCCATCCCAATGTATCCCCATGACTTATTAATTTTATAACTGGAAGTTAGTATTTTTTTGACCCCTTTTATTTATAATGAAGTTAAAAAGTAATTTTACTTTTAACAAAGCTAAGATACCTTCAGTGCTTCTCACCACTGTGCAACAGTAATTCATGCTATCAATTATTTACTCAAGGAGGGTGCCTGGGTGGCTCAGTGGGTTCGGCTCAGGTCATGATCTCAGGGTCCTGGGATCGAGTCCTGCATCGGCTCTCTGCTCAGCAGGGAGCCTGCTTCCCTCTCTCTCTCTCTGCCTGCCTCTCCATCTACTTGTGATTTCTCTCTGTCAAATAAATAAATAAAATCTTTTAAAAAAATTATTTACTCAAGGAATATCAAGTATCTTTTCAACCTCTTAATTTTCTTTTTTTTGTTTTTTAGCTTTTTCTGGCCCCTTGCCTTTTTTTTCTTCACTAATAACCTCTAGCTTCACTATTTGAAACACATATTAAAATTGAATTAAAATATACTTAAAAGTAAACAAATGTATATGTCATTTGCATATGGCTATCGCTTCAAACTACTTTGCTTTCTTCTTCCTTTTGTATTATCTAATGCATGAGGACCATAGTCTGTAGCTAGAACCTCCATTTATTCTCTTTTCCTCCTTCCTTTTCCATTTCACTTACTGTTTTTTAGAGCTATTATCTCAAAAGTCACCAGTAATTTCCCAAATACTAAAGTCAATACTCTGACTGCTTTTGCTAACATTTTTAGTTACCTTTTAGCATTTGTTAATTTATTATTCTCATTCACCTTAAAACCTTTACTGTGTTCTGTAGCAAGTGACAACTGAGGATGTACTTTGTCTTCTGATTGTTCTTTTTCTGCTTACTAGTTCTCCTCTATCTCACACTACATAAATGCAGTATTTTTCCTCAAAGTCCCTTCAAACATTGTTTGCCTTTTCCCATTTTTATGTTTTCCACTGTAGAAAAAATTATTTCATATTGTCAAATTGTTAAATTGTTATAAGATTATATAATTGTCAAATTTATATTAGTAGTTTGAACATATAAGCTTTTTGAGTATTTCTAATTGTCTAAAGGTACTGTCCACCAAAATACCTTACTGGCAAATAAAACTCAATATAGTTAACATAAAATTAATCATTTATCTTCTCAATTTATCACATACCTACTTTTAAATGAATAACACTGTCATTCACTCTAGCACAGATGTATAAAACAATAAATCATTTTCCACTTAAATCAAGTGGCTTTTGAATGAATATATACATAAATAAAAAATCATATATATCTCTGAGAATTTGAAATATACAAGAAAAAATAAATTCTGCATTCATACCAATGACTAAAACTAGCACAAGATTTTGATAAGTTTTCATTAAAGAATGCACAACAGAAAATTAATTGTACCCTCTAAAAATCACAGTACCCTTATCTGGGTATGGGCTATTCTTCTAACAAAAATAAGATATTTCTCTTTATCTTCCACGGATTGTGTGGCACTTGTGGACAGTAACATATATAGCATTGAATCTTCAATGTTTTCTTTTCTGAGTTTCTCCAGGACTGTAAGAACTGAGACCATCACTTCCTCCACTAGGGAGTTTTCATAAAACTGGTGAACAAAATGCCATTTGTTTAAACATATGAGTTCTATGGCTGTCATCTTCATATTCAATCAAATTCAAAAATAAGTTGGTTATGCCAAAACAAATTTTCCAACTGGTTATAAAAAGACCTGAAGGAAGTGCTTCTTAATCTTGACTTAATATCACCTTGGGAACTTTAAAAAAAATTGTAAACCCTGGAACAACTCTCCCGACCAGCTACCTCAGCATCTCTGGGGGTGGGACTGAGCCAACATTTTCAACGCTTCCCAGGAGACTCTAGAGAGAGTTTGAGTAAAAAATCCATATTTCAGTAAAAAGAGTGCTACAGTTTATATGTTTTACCTTCCCACTCCTATAACTAGTTGAGAGATTTCCATTGTTCTTGTTTTGTTTTTGCTTTATCAGAAATGATGAAAAACCCACATTCTCACATACGTGATGCACACACCAGATTTTGTGGGGGTGATTTTGCTCCTGGCAGTAAAGAACTTAAACCTGGCACTACTGACAATTTAGACTATATATTTTTTTATGCTTATATGACAATCAAAAATGTCTCCAGACACTGACAGATGGCAGTAAAATGGCAGTAAAATCACTTCCAGGTGACACCCACTGGTACAGAACCACAGAAGGAAATGTCTAAGATGAGACAAAGAGGAATTGTGCTGGAATGATGAGATAGTGTTTTGCTACCGGACAGAAATGGCGAAATTCTGATTCAGAATAATATTTTATCTGATCTAAGATGTCAGGGATATTGAAACGTACCACTGAATTAAAAAGAAAAACTCTACCTATTAAACTATGATTAGTATCTATTATTACCTTGACATTAGAGTGGTAAAACATAAGAATATATAGAGCTCAAAAATTGACAAAACCCTGTACATTCAATATTTTATGTACCACAACTTCCAAGGGGGTAGAAATCTTAAAATTTATACATATCACACAAAAATACAGAGATTTAATTATATTACATGTAATATAATTATCACATTGCTTATAATTTTTTTTAAAAAAGTAACTTTTTTACAAATTGCTTTTAATTTACTTTTTTAAAAAGATTTAATTTATTTATTGATGAGAGACAGAGACAGAGGGAGAAACAGACTCCCCACTGAGCAGGAAGCCAGATGTGGGACTTGATCCCATGTCCCTGGGATCATGACCTGAGCTGAAGGCAGATGAGCTGAGCCACCCAGGTGTCCCTGCTAATAATTTACTTTTACTTATTAGTACATTATGATCATTATGCATGTACTATAATCATTAATATTTTATTAGAATGTGTCTCAATATTTAAAATAAATAAAACAATTTTTAGTATATCCCCATTGTAAGGTCATATTATAAGACGACTTTCTTAAAACCCTAGCAAGTGTTACATTTCAGAGATTGTATTATTTCAACACTGGAGAGTCAAATTAATTGTTCTTATAGTTAATTTAGAAGAAAAAAATACCCATATTTGAAATAACGTGCTGTAAACATAATAATTAACAACTTATATTAAATCATCTTGTTAGTTCTTCTGTAATAAAGAATTTTAGCAATGTCAAAATCTTGTATTCTCTAAATTCTTCACTCACTTCCTTACACCACAGATGCATAAGGGATGGTCCAAACAAAAGCACACTGTTAATTATGAAATGCTTTATCCCAAAGCCTGAAATGGAAACTTCTGCATCTGACTTTGACGTCCCAAGCGTTCTTTTAGATCTACATCTTAATCTTGGCCCTTTAAAGTTTTTTAAAGAACCTCAGGGAGACAGCACCAAGATAAAAAAAATTTTTTTAATTAAATATGAAAACAGCATTGGCCCAAATTTCCCACCTTTATATGAGAAGGCTCTACTGAAGTAGAGGAAGCTTTATTCTCAGTTTACCATGCTGGTTGGAAGGGAGGAAGCATGGTAAAAGGGGTAAAGTCAAGACAGCATGAATATAACGTAATTTTATAAAAAGTATTCTTAAAGAGGTCACAAATTATAGAATATAAAATGAAAACACAAGATTTTAGCCTCTTTGATCACCAAAGCAGTATCTCCAGCTCTAGTCAGTGATGCTAGGGTTTCCATTCTTAGAACCATGATTCCTAGGCACAGAATGAGGCAGATGGAAGCTAAGAACAAAGGAGGTCACACTTCCTAGATCCAAGAGTAAATGACCCACACATCTGCTTCCACCCCCGATTCCTAAACCCCACCTTCTCTTCCTTCTTACTGGGTTGCTTGGGATAGAGGTTTTTTTTCACATTCTCAGAGGTGGAGAGTCAAAGAACTCTTCAATTCTCTACAAAACTAGGTAATTTTATTCTCTCCATGTAACTCTTAAAAATGGTTTAGCATTTTCCTGAAGGAGAACTCTTTCATGTAGCTATATATAGGAAAAACTAGACTCTTTACTTACACATTTTAAAAATGGAAGTCTAAATGATAAAGCATTAAGTAGGATTTCTGAGATCAAAATTAAATTGAGAAAAGAATTTTCCACACTCTTAATGTTTTGTAAAGAGTTTGCTCATTTCACCCTACACTGAAAGGCAAGCTCTATATAAAGCTGTCATAATGATTTTAATATTTATCATGATATTTTTAATTTCTGCAAAATTCTGAACTAAAATGGCTCCTCATATTGGCTTCTGATGATAGCATTAAGTAACAAAATAGCAATAACTAAAGGAGCACAAGGTTAAGCGACATATGCCCAGTGACCAGATTCAGGGAAAAGGATCCTCATTAAATTATTTAAGTGCAGGCAAAAATTAAATTCACTTACTATAGTCCAATGTGCAAGTACAGAGGAGTTGTTCTTTCTCTATTTCCTGTTCTACTTGCCATCATAAAAAAAGGTAAAATATGAAATTTGCGATAAAATATTACTCTTCTGCTATACCATAAACCACTCAGTTGATATTTATATTGCACTTAAAACCTAAGAAGATAATGTGGATACATCAGAGGATTACAGTTTTGCTTTCAAATTTGAAAATACATTTTTGAATTATATTATAGCTTCTATTTAGTTGAACTTCTTTATACTGTTAAAGCCAAATGGAATAGTGCTCACAAGCTGTCTTATTCTAATGAGTGCCCAGGGGTTGGGTGGTGGGGAGCTTGTTGAAAGGATTTTAGAATTATAAGTTCTTTAGGGCATGGATTTATCTGTATGCTAACCTTTCTAAGACACTATTTCCATTTACATCACTTTATGAATAATGAATAATAATGACAGTGCAAGTTCTATTAAAGATTTTAGTGCCTTGGTAGGTGAATCAAATTACTACTTATAAATTAAAATCACCATTCATACAAGCCATAACATTCCATACTGGTGCTTCTCTAAAATGTATGAAAGTTTTCTTTCTCCTTGAAATGATTTTTACTCAGTGATACTATATAACAAAACAGAAAAAATTTAGAAGTCCATTAGAGTACTATTTTATTTGTTTACCCTGGAAAATGATGGAAAGATTTAGACATGAGAAAACAACAAATTGCAACAGAACTATAGCAATTATCTACCTACTAATTTCTAGTGATATATTTATTAATAACTCATAATTTTGCTGCCTTAAGTATCTTTGGAAAGTTTTTTAAATTAAATAATTAAAAGTCATCTGGAGGGACATCTGCTTCCACTATGATGGAAGGACTGGCATAGGGCCAGCACCCCAAGCTAAATGAACATAACATTGGAGAAAATATCAGAGAAACTGTTTTGAGGCAAGAACTATAAAACTGTAATTCAAAAGAGAAGGAAACTCATGTGAAGAACCCCATTATGACCCAGGTTCTCAAATGGAACATTTTAGACTTTTGGAGAAAAATGTCAATGTTCAAGCTTACCAGGGTGGTGTCAGTGAACAGAGGAGACATATTAGAGGTGAGAACCAGGACCTTTCTGTTACCTCCAGAAAACAGAGCAGAAGCTGTGAAGCTGGGAGAGGGGAAGCCAAAAAGCAGTCCGTAAGACTATTCCCTGGGAGTCCTTGGTGGAGGGCTGCTGAAGATGACAGAGTTAAGATGAGACTTCCCAGAAAAGGACTGCTACAGAATGTTGAATAGAACAGAGATAATGAGGTTCAGAATTAAATGTAGGCTCTGTTAGGGAGAATCTGTGAGGTGGCCAAGGTTCTTCCCTCACCTCTTCAGCTTGGCAGGACTCAAGGTCCCAACTTGGCTTCCTTATGCTTGTTTTCAGGGATTGCGTCCACCCTGCCCTGTGCATTCATATGCTTCCAATGAGGGTGGTAGTATGAGGATACAGTTAAAGTAGAGCACAGTGAGGAAATTATAACCTTTCCTATCTTGGGAAAGAAGAAAGGTTTAAAAATCCATGATGGAGGCACTTGAGTGACTCAGTGGGTTAAGTGTCTGCCTTCAGCTCAGGTCATGGTCTTGGGGTTCTGGGATAGAGCCCTTCGTCAGGCTCCCTAATCAGCAGGGACTCTGCTTCTCCCTCTCTCTCTGCCCCTCCCCCACTCAAGCTCGCTCGCTCTCTCTCTCTCTCTCTCTCTTGTTTTCTCAAGTAAATAAATAAAATCTTTTAAAAAATGAAATAAAATCATGATGTATTGGAATGTTAAGAAACAAACAAACAAAAAAAGGAAAAAGAAAAGCTAATTAAAATCAAAATAAATAGTAGGAAAGGTTGTTTTAAAAAGCCAGAATTTAGTTCTCAGAAAAATGCCATAAAATGGTTAAAACTATATAAACACTAATCAAGGCAAAAGAAAAACACACCCATGCACATGCACACAATATCAGGAATGAAAGAGGGTAAATTATTCACTATAACTTTCATAGACATTAAAAAGACAAAAAGGAAATACTATGACCAAAGTCATGTTAAAATTTTTGCCAAAAAAAGGAAATGAACAAGTCTTTAAAACACTAAACAACAATGAACAAGTTCTTGAAAAACACAACTAAAGTTTAATGAAGAAGAACAATAATCAGAATATTCCTATAGCTAGCAAATATATTAAATCAAATATTTTTCCATAAATGATATTCAATGCCCATATGGTTTCACTAGTGATTTCTACCAAATATTTTGAGGAAAAAATATATAAAAAGCACACAAAGCCTTTCAGAAAGTAAAAATGAAAGAGATTCTGTTTAAGTCATTTTATTTTTTATTTTTTTATTTTTAAGATTTTATTTATTTATTTGACAGAGAGAGATCACAAGCAGGTAGAGAGGCAGGCAGAGAGAGAGGAAGGGAAGCAGGCTCCCTGCTGAGCAGAGAGCCCGATGCGGGACTCGATCCCAGGACCCTGAGATCATGACCTGAGCCGAAGGCAGCGGCTTAACCCACTGAGCCACCCAGGCGCCCGTGTTTAAGTCATTTTATGAAGACAATATTATGGGACGCCAAAAACTGACAAAGATCTTACATGAGAAAAGAATGTTACTCTTTACGAACACAAGCAATAAATTCTCAACAAATACTCTCAACAAATATTAACAAATCAAATCCAACAAATTAAATCAATATTTAAATCAAATATTTAAAGCACATAAAATATATTAGCTAGGATTGTAAGCCCAGTAAGTACAATTTAAAATGCTTAATGTCATCTGTCATGAGGCCAAAGCACATTAAAACCACATGAAGACAATACTACAAACTTATCAGTCTGACTACAATTAAAAATTAAAAGAATTACCATGCCAAATATTGCTTAGGTTTTAGAAAATTGTAAATTTCATATCTCACTGGTAGAACTCTAAAGTTAGTACAACTGTAGAAAACAGTTTGACACTTTCTTTAGTTAAATATACAGTTACCATATGATCCAATAATTGCATACCCCAGGCATTCACCAAAGAGAATTAAAAACAGATGTCCACAGGAAAGCAACACACACACATACACACACACACCCATTGAGACAAATTGTCATGACAACTTTAGTTATGACAGCCAAGACTGAAAACAGTCCAGTTATCCATCAACAGATGAGTGGATAAACAAACTGGTACCCATACTATAGAACACTGTTCAACAATTTAAAAAATAAAATAAAAAAATAGTAAATTGCAATAGCATGAATGGATTCCAAAATCATGCTGAAAGAAGAACCCAAACACAAAATAGTATATTGTATGATTTGATTTCTACTGTGACAGAAAACAGATTATTGTTTACTGTGATTGTACAGAGTACAAGGGAAGGGGATGCATTACAAAATGGCATGAGGGGACTACTGGAATAATAAAATCCAGATACTGTGTATCTGGATTTGATTGATGATTACTTTAATGTGTACATTTTGATACTTCTTGAACTGTGAAATTAATGTTTGTTCATTATATGGTACGTATACAATATACATGTATTATTTAGGTCTATTCAATATTGAGTACATATATATATAGTTTTTTTATTATGTATAATATGTAACCATTTATGTTGTATGTAAAAGTCATTTTATATCACACATATTACCTCCACTCACAATCAGAGCAAGACCTCAAGACAATCACTTAACTTTTTAAAAAATTTAAATACAATTAATTAACATATATTATTTGTTTCAAGGGTACAAGTATGTGAATTACAATTTTTTGACAAAATACTAACTTCATTATCTACATGGTTGTTGGACAAAGTATTATCTTTCATTTCAATCAACAACATGATATGTTCTAGAAGGCTCAACTAATGATATGATTTTTACAAATTCTGACAATTACAATTAATTTCCAAAGGCTTGGTTGACACAACCTACTTCATAAGTAATGTACAATGCTTTACACTGTATATAATGACTGTGGTACATGTCCCAATGTCTACAAAGTAGTATGTCATCTACTTATAGAAATTCCCTTTTAGAATTATAAATTTAAATTAGGAACTCAATTATTAATAAAATGTAATGTAAGTAAGCTTCACTATGTATAATCTCATTTGATCTCATACTAGGCAATAGGGATAATATTATATTTTAAAGACAAAGGTATATTCTGCTGTTTAATACATTTTCAATAAAAAATGTAATTTGTTCTACACTAGAGTTGCAAATAAACACACAAACGTCTTTTTTTTTTTTTTTTTTAAGATTTTATTTATTTATTTGACACACAGAGAGATCACAAGTAGGCAGAGAGGCAGGCTGGGAGAAAGGGAAGCAGGCTCCCCACTGAGCAGAGAGCCAGATCCAGGGCTGGATTCCAGGACCCTGAGATCATGACCTGAGCCGAAGGCAGAGGCCCAACCCTCTGAGCCACCCAGGCACCTCCACACAAATGTCTTTTAATTTACCTTTGCACAACTACAAAAATGTTTGCTCATTGTGTCCAAGGTTTTAATCTTTTATTTCAATTTAAGCACTGAAACAAAAATTAAGACCTTCTAGAAAGGTGTATTGAACTGTGAAATATAGATGAGTAATAGTTATACATGATAGTTTTACACGGAACCACTTTACTGAGCAATTAATAACAATGCACACAGAAGCAGCGAAGTAGCCACTCTTAAAAAATGTTTTACTCCAGGCAGGGATTTTATTCTTTTTCATAATTCCAACAGAACTCACTTTATTTTGACTTGTTACGTTTCTAGGTATCTTCAAGCAACAAAACACTCAAGACTCTGATCTGGAGTTGATGAATTCTTAAACATAACACAGTTTCTGAACTGTTCTAAAGAAAATAAATATATCAATTTGCTTGTAGAAACCCTAACCTTTACCTAAGATGCTGCTCAGAAAGAAAATGTATATGAGGAGAAAGAAAACAACCAAAGTACAGTTGACAGCAAGGCCAGTAACCCACTGCTTAATTGAGAAGAAAAAAATACCCATATGTTCAGTTTAGTCATTAGACTAAATTCAGTATTATGATGTCTCTGAAAATGAAAGGTCACAAAGAAAGAGCAAGTACTAATGCTCAAGTTCACTGTGAAAAGTTAAGAAGCATCAGATATTCACTATTATGTGTGTATCTGTATGTGTGCAATCTGATTTTTAAAAACTGATCTTACATTCTGATGCATGGAACAATTACTGGTAGACATTTTTTAAAATAACACGCTCTATACTATAACTAAAGTTACATTTCTAATACAAAAATAGCATGGGTTGTTTAATCAGTAATATTGTTCCGTTTTATTATAGATTCAAAATCATGAGGGTTAAAACTTCATGAGTAATATATATTTTTTTAAGATTTTATTTATTCATTTGACAGACGGAGATCACAAGCAGGCAGAGAAGCAGGCAGAGAGAGAGGAGGAAGCAGGCTCCCTGTCGAGCAGAGAGCCTGATGCAGGGCTTGATCCCAGGACCCTGGGATCATGACCTGAGCCGAAGGCAGAGGCTTTAACCTACTGAGCCACCCAGGGGCCCCCATGAGTAATATTTTTTAATTTAAGTTATATATTAGGCAATAAGGGAGGAGCTTTCAGATATATTGTTTTATTTTGCTTTTAATATAATCCTCTGAAGTAGGAGTTATCATCTAGATTTTTTAAGTGAATAATTTAATTTTGCAAGCCTGCTCCACCTGAGTGGTAAACCAAGATCCAGAAGCTTACCTTTTTAGTCATAATGCCAATATTCTTTCAAATACACTGGTATACCTACTGGGAAAAAAAAAAAAAAAGAAATGATAGTGAAAATGGCATGACTGAAAGAAAAAACATGATTTTTCCTAACATGTTAATATATAGTGACAAACTCACCAGGGGACAATTTGGGCGCAAAGAGTATTGCAGAATTATTCAAACTTATATCACAAACTTGGTTGATGACTCCTCTCATGGAAAATCAAAGAACTCAAAGAGTGTTCAACCCATTTTACTTCATATCCAGAAAGTTCTTAATCTAAGGTAAACTTATTAAATTATCTGATCAGGTAAAGTATATAAATAAATCAAAAAGTATATTTCAATATGTACTGAGTAATATGTTAAATGTGAACCAATTTAACCCTTTACTGAGCTGATTGCAAACAGCAGAACTGTGAACCAGATTATGACATCTTTACATTTATATCTATTTTATTCAATATCATGCAGTCTGTTAGCATACATATCACTGAATATATGTGAAATATTAAACAAAAATTCTTATTGTGCAACATGCAGAACATATTTATAATTACACAATATATATATATAATAATGATTTAAAGGGCATATAGAATAAAACAGATTAAAATTGTCATGTACCAGTATGTATGATATTTCCTTTCTTCATTTTATATTTAGCTAATATTTTAATATCATTCTTGAATGTGCACACAGTGCATTTTATGATTTCTTATAATGAAAAAATGTGCAGGGTATATAAAGACACAGGCAAATTTAATAATTTGGGAAAGGGAAAGGATACCTAGTTCCTGAATGATACAAATGGTACAATATATAAATGCATTCAACTTGTATAGAAAGTTTGGGTGACTATATTCAGAACTGACGGCTCATTCTTCCTACTTAACTCTGCAGGCACAATGCATGCTTCTAGTGTATTTTTTATGAAAATTAAGAATTTGTGAACAAGCAATAATATATGCTGAAAATGCTAAAATGTTAATTTTATCAGGATAAATACAAAAAAGCACTAAATTTTCAAGTAAGGTAATAATTATTTCACAAATAATATCCAAGTCTTACTGAGAGAACACATTCAAAATGCTATGTCATTTAAGGGGTTTGGGGACATTCTATCAATTACAGTCACCCAGCAATGGAAAATCCTAGGGAACATGTGATTGTGTTCATGCCCAAAGGTGGTGTAAGGGGAGTTACTGGTACTATGAAAAGTTCAGCTGTAAAGCATCCAGTTGAGGGAATGAGAGTACCTGGTTCTGGCCTGTTTATCAAGAGTCAACCCAAGCACAGTTTCTGGGGTCACCCACCGCACAACTCAGTTTGTATCTCCAGTTTGCTCCTCCAAATCATGAGTCAACAAAGTTTGACCCATGGGCCATATCTAAAGATTGGGAGTCTGGTTTTAGTGTTTGAGATGTAAGATTAAATGCGGTAATGATCTCATTACCTTTGGAAAATTGGGCATCCACAGCCCATCATAGGCAGTGCCTGTCAGACTGTTGAACAAGCAGGTTAATTAAAAATACAACTCTAGAAGAGAAAATGCATGTGAGATATTCCTTGTTAATTGAAATTATTTCTTTCATTTCTCAGATGATTCATTTTGGGACTTTCCATTTCGTGCCAGTTTGGCTGGGAATATTTGAATCTTAAACCAAAAAGAGCAAAAAACTGAACCATTAAGAGTTTTATGTATGTGTATTTGGTACATGTGTATTCAACTACTGTGCCTAATCTTTTTTAACATCTGTTTTCTGACAATGAGTTATTTAGCTTAGTTTTCACTTCCTGAAGTATGCAATAAGCCTTTCCTGAAAGCAAAATTTGCTTAGTAAAGAAATTCTTCTTTCATGTCCACATATTCTATTTTAGAATTGAGTTTTATCACAATCTTAAAAATAACCGAAGTGGGACGCCTGGGTGGCTCTGTTGGTTAAGCAGCTGCCTTCGGCTCAGGTCATGATCCCAGCATCCTGGGATCGAGTCCCACATCGGGCTCCTTGCTCGGCAGAAAGCCTGCTTCTCCCTCTGCCTCTGCCTGCCTCTCTGTCTGCCTGTGCTCACTCTCTCTCCCTCTCTCTCTGACAAATAAATAAATAAAATCTTTAAAAAAAAAAAAATAACCGAAGTGATGCATATACACTCACAGAAAATATTCTATGGTATATAAGCAAGTATAGATAATCTGATAGTCATATATGATTTCATAATTAATAAAAAAAAATAAAAGCAAGAATTCCATGTATTTTAAATTATATCAAAGGTAAGGATTTTATTTATAATAGGTTTCTACATATAACAATTTAATGAATTTTACTGTAAAAAATTTAGTACTAAAAAAAATTAGTACTGTATCCCTTTTTGTGCAGTATGGCTAGGTGTGTTTTTCCCATTTGGTATTTCATATAACTACAGATGTCAAAATAAAAATACAAGGGAAAATGAATAAAATTAGAATTCACAAAAAATTAATTTGAGGGAGACTTGAAGAAAAATTAAACGGAAACTACCCATAATTCTCATATACTTATCTCCATTCTCAGTGTCCCTTATTTGTAATACCTTGTATTTGTGTGATACATTTGTTATAATTGAAAAACAAATAGATACATTATTATTATTAACTAAAGCCCATCATTCATGTTGGTGTTCACTGTTTGTATAGATCTATGGGTTTTGTCAAATGCATAATAACATATATCCACCCGTGCAGTATCATACAGCGTATTTTCCCTGCCATAAAAATTTCCCATGTTCCATATATTCATCTCTCTTCCCTCTCCCTAGACTATGTATTTAAGAATTATCAAAGCAATTTAGTCAGATGGTGGACACATTAGAAAAATAAAAGTCTGTTCAGAAAGAAGAAGTTGGAGATGGGTGCTGAATCAAACATCATTATTGGCCACTATATGAGGAATGGAAGTCTGAGTGAGGTAGTGTTTACGTTAAGATGTTATCTATTGGAAGACAATAGATGTTCCAAAAAAGTTGAAGAAAACACCTGCATAAAACCCAACCACACACCGAACTCTTCATTTGATTGATTGATTGATTGATTTCTTTATTTGAGAGAGAAAGGATGAGAGACAAAGAGCACAAGAGGGGGTAGGGTCAGAGGGAGAAACAGACTCCCTGCTGAGCAGGGAGCTGGATTCCAGACTCAGTCCTGGCACTCTGGGATCCTTACTTGAGCCGAAGGCTGTTGCTTAACCAACTGAACCACCCAGGCACCCCTTCATTTGATTTATTGTCTGTGTTCTTTTTGGGTTAAGATTCAAATATTTCTAGCCAAGATGGCATTACTCAGAAAGAGTCTTCATTATGGACATTCTACAACTGTTAAGTAGGAGCACGTTAATCCATATTTCTCTAACTCTAGAAAAGAGAGGCCATGACACTCTTCATTAAATGAGTAGTTTCTTCATTTTTTCTCAATGACTTATTTTACATTTCTTCAAAAGTGCACATTTCCTAAAAATTAAAATTAAATTATAGTTACATACATTCCATGCAATTTCAGATTATCTAGATGATAAACTTTAAAATGCATACAAATTAGAAATTGTTTTAGTTATTATGAAGCTTATTGGGCTTTACTGGAAAGCAGTTAAAAATAAAAATATCACAGCAAAACCTAAGGCAGAGTGCTTAATTCTAACCATGAGATAAACATTCCATTTTTTTAAATGCAGAGCCCTGTGTGTATTGGTAGATTTTTCTGTTTGTTCATTTGATTTAGAAAATTGGTTCATTTGAATTAGCTTCTATTTTCATGTAAATACTATGTACATTTATCTCTCTTTACCACTTTCTGCTTTTTCCTTCTTAGGTGAGTCATTGATTATCTGAATTGCTTAGGAAGCCATCATCATAAGAAAAATAATTAAAAGTGAGTAAGCAAACAAATAACAGAATCTGTTCTCTTTTGCTTTGTTATCTTTGTGCATGGCATTCTACTTACAAAGCAAACAGATGCATAGGTGTGATGGAAATGCCAACTCTGAATGAGGAAATATCACTAGTACCCCAAATAGTTCCACAGAATACAAATAGGTATTCTAGACTTTAGGATTTTTTTTTTTAAGAGATTGAAATTGAGCCAGAGTTTTACTCTATCCTTCTGGGTTTTATGATTTCAGAAAGTAGGACCTCCAAGATGAGACTGAAAGGATTATGCATAGAACCAAGGAGGGATTGAGACATCTGGAATTTTTCCAAAAGGGATAAATTGAAGATCCATTAATAGACATAGGGATGACTATGCCTGGAACTGAAGGATGACCATCCAATCAAAGTGCCACTACTTTATATTTCACAGAAAATCTGGAAGATGTTTGAAACATGTCAATACCTCAGGAAGATAGAGAAGATGTTAAGAATCCTCTTTGTTCTCATAATTCAGGATTTCATTAACCCTGCAATCAGACTAGGTATCTTTCCGGAATATGATTTGAGATACTATACTGTGTTAGAGATTACCAGTGCTAACTCTGTATAAGGCTCTTCTCCCTATCCAGGCATATGGGATAATCACACTTCCCCACCTTTCTTGAACTTAGGTTGATATAAGTAATTCTGGTCAATGAAGACTGAGTAGAAATAAACGTAACTTTCACTTCTGAATTAAGGCATTTAAGTGGTGCCTGGGTGGCTTAGTTAAGTGTCTGCCTTCCGCTCAGGTCATGACTCAGGGTCCTGGGATCAAGCCCCACCTGCATCAGGTTCACTGCCCAACTGGGAGCCTGCTTCTCCTTCTTCCTCTGCAGTTCCTCATGCATGAGCTCTCTCATACATACTCTCTCAAATAAATAAATAAGATACTTAAACAAATTTTAAAAACACACAAAAAATAAAGCATTTAATTGGTAGTACAAGGTTTTCTAGCACTCTTTTTCCTTGATATTGTGATATTAAAGCCTATGTTGAGATGCATATGCCTTAAGATCAGAGTATCACTGAGTCACTAAACAGAATAGCTTATATATATTATTACCTTTTTTTTTTTTTTTTTAGAGTAGGCTCCATGCTCTGCATGAAGTGCAACATGGGGCTTGAACTCACAACCCTGAGATAACCTGAGTTGAGATCAAGAGTCAGATGCTTAGCCAACTGAGCCATCCAGGTACCCCACATCACCCAATTTTTTTTTTAAGATTTTATTTATTTATTTGACAGACAGATCACAAGTAGGCAGAGAGGTAGGCAGAGAGAGAGGAGGAAGTAGGCTCCCCGCTGATCAGAGAGCCCGATGCAGGGCTCCATTGCAGGACACTGGGATCACGACCCGAGCCGAAGGCAGAGGCTTTTACCCACTGAGCCACCCAGGCGCCCCACATTACCCAATTTTTAAGGTAAATTTGGTTTTATGTGAAATGAGCTCACTTGTTTTTAACAAGCAAGATTCCAGCTTATTATTGCAGTATAACCCAACTAATCCTGATGAGATACTAGTCTCCCCACAATAATATCCACCTTTAAAATCAAATTGTTGGGGCGCCTGGGTGGCTCAGTGGGTTAAGCCGCTGCCTGCGGCTCAGGTCATGATCTCAGGGTCCTGGGATAGAGTCCCGCATCGGGCTCTCTGCTCGGCAGGGAGCCTGCTTCCCTCTCTCTCTCTCTGCCTGCTTCTCCATCTACTTGTGATTTCTCTCTGTCAAATAAATAAATAAAATCTTTAAAAAAAAATCAAATTGTTTGTATAAACACCTGATCCTTCTAGATGGCAGGAATGTGGTGAGGTTGGGGAGGCTGGTATATGTGTGGCTTTATCGTCTGTGAATTTCACACACTTTAGTCCTGGGGCTTGTGACCTTTTATCTGAGTAAGATGGTAGAGTCCAAAAATAATAAAATAAGAACTCTTTAAAATATAAAAACGATGGGGCACCTGGGTGACTCAGTGGGTTAAGCCTCCACCTTCAGCTCAGATCATGATTCCAGGGTCCTGGGATGGAGCCCCACATGGGGCTCTCTCATCAGCAGGGAGCTTGCTTCCCCCTCTTTCTCTCTGCCTGCCTCTCTGCCTACTTGTGATCTCTCTCTGTCAAATAAATGAATGAATAAATAAGTAAATAAATTTTTTAAAAAATAAAATAAAATACAGAAACTATAAAAAAATGTCAATACATTACACTATTGTCAGTCAATGATACCTAAAAAAATTAATTTTTCTTACCATATTTTAGGAAAATAGAAATGATAGAATGAAAAACCTCCTATCCCATCCCTGATGCTCTAAATAGTTTATTTCTGGTCTTTATAGATGGCTGCATTAAACATTATGCAAACTAAGCAACCAATCAACAAAAAGTATTATTTCTACAGAAATAACATTTGACATGTAATGTAGTTTATGTAAAATCATGTGAGCATTTGCATAAATAAGTGTAAATAATTTAAAAACAAGAGTAAAGAATGCTTTTGATTTAATGTTAAGTAAAAAAATCAGATTATAAAAGCAAAACATATATATTTGCATAAATTTAATATATGTATATATGGAGGAAATGACTAGGTATCTTATAAGATAAGTATCACTATATAAAAATATATATTATTCTGATAATAAATCAGAGTATGTGAATATATAAATATTGTATAAAAATTTTATTTTAAAATATATTTAACAAATAATAAATATACACTACTATAAATAAAAACCACTGGAAATTGCTATGTAATGCTTCTATTATTTAAGACTTATGAATGATATGTAAGGACATAAGAAAGTGCACATAAGGAGTTATTATTCCTTAGAATGTTGACTTTTCTCTTTAGAAAAGTCTTGCTAGAATGCATTTTGATCTCAAGGAATAAGTGAAATCATACATTTACACATGAAGATTTTAAAATATAGTTTTAGTAGACTAATTGCTTCTTTCAATTTCATTATTTAAAATCTGACTTGCTCATTCACATACCGGGTATTTAATCACATTGCTGTTGGAGTCTCTGTGATTTGTAAGTTCCTTAAGAGCAAATCTCTGATTTTAATATCTCCTACCATGTCAAATACAGAGTTATGCAATAATATAACTTAATAATTCATGTCAGATGAATGAATTGATTGAATTTTATTTAACAAATATCTTCCTCCAGCTTATATTAATAATCAGAAATTTGATTTCACATAACTTTTTTTTTTAAGAGTTTTGTCCTCAACTTGAAGTTGGTATTAGAATACAGAAATACTCATTTTGGTTATGTTTATATATGTTAGGTTTTGTTTATGTATATTGATACAATATAGCCCTAAGCATATCTAAAGACATTTATTATGAGTACGTAAAATATGAAAAGCAATTCATTATAGGACTATGTATGTTTAACTTGATTTAAACCTTTTCCACTATTTAAAATTTTCTTTAAAACAGTTATGTGAAACATGTAGTAAACAGAACTTTAAACCAGTCATCTACTGTTTGCTGAACAAATATGTATTCATATTCTATTAATACACTCATTTATCCATAAAAATAAATTATGGAAATTGTCTTTAAGAAGGCATACAGGAAATTGTAAGGAGAGGAATATTCTGCATGTTAGAAACACAGGGTAATACTGGCTTAAGATTTGGAATGAGATAAAAGCTGGATGTAATTGACATTAAGTACCCTTAAATTTTGAAATGAGGAGTTACAAAAAAGGTTCAAAAATGGAAAGCTGCCTTTCAAGGAGCATATGATGAAAGAAGTACTTCCGTAGGCAAATATTAAGGGCCAGCAGCAGAACAAGAGGAAAAACAGGGGAAAAAAAAAAATCTAAGAAGTTAATATGTTTATATTTGTAAACCTGTTCCTCCCCGCCAAATCTCACTCTAAAACCCATACGATCCATTTTTCCATTTGGCAATTACTCTGCCCTCAGTTTTATCTCAGGTTATGGCAACTCATTATTCCAGACATTCAGCCTAAGGTTCTGGATGGTACCCTTGTCTGTTCTTTCTCACCCTATGTCGGTTCTTTTAGGAAAACTCATGGATTAATTTTCCAATTATATTTGGAATTGGACTCTGTCAACTCTTTCACTGTCATCACCATGGTCTTACTACCATTATATCCTGACTGGATTGCTATAGCAGACTAGTTGGTCTTAGTTCTATGTCTGCCTACTGAAAATTTATTCTATTCTGGGTTGGGAAGGCCCCCATTTGAATAAAAGTAAAAACTGATGTCCTTAGAATGGCTTTTGAAGCCCTTCATGATCTATTTTTCTATTTACCTACCCTCTCTGTTCTTTTTTGAACTACTATGCACCTTGCTTGCTCCACTCAGACACCTCTGAATCCTTGATATCCCCTAGACACCAGCTATGCTTCAGCCTAGGGCCTTTGCACTCACTCAGCATGAAACACTCAGCGGATTTTACAGCTGACTTCCTCACCCGGTTTAATTATTTGCTCAATTTTCCCTTTTCAGTGAGGCTTACTCTAGTCACATGGTTTAATATTAAGTATTCTATGCCCTCAGCACTTCCATTCTTGCATACCTTGCTTTACTTGTCCTTTTTCAGAAAGCAATATTTTAATAATATGTATCAATTCTTGCCCTTTTTCTGCCAAAAGGGCAGAGTCATCATTTTTATACTTATTGATGTATTCTGGGTGCCTAGAATATGACCAAAAACAAAGTAAGGGTGTAATACTGACTCCTTGACTAGATTAAACACACGAAAGAAGTTGCAAGAAATGTGTGTTTGGCAAACTGCCAAAATCTACTGAGAAATCAAGTAAGATCTAGATTGGCTTCTGAAATAGCCATGGTTCTCTAAAAAAAGAGAACAAAGACAATGAAGATGTTGAAAAAGATGAAGAAGGAAAAGATAAAGAAGGAGGAGAAGAAGAGGAAGAAGGAGAAGCAGCTGAAGTTTTCCTGAGTAGGAAGAAATTGGATACAGGACTCACTAAGTCTAGGTATAGGAACCATGGTGCCTGGAACACCACAACGGATGATTTTCTGGAAGATTCTTTGAAGCCTGTAACAAACTTCACAAACTGCCTGCCAGGGCCCAGGAACTTGCCCTAATTTGCCTCCTGATAAATCTCTTCTGCCTTCCAAATCTCAAATGAATGTGTTTCATTAGTGGAATACCTATAAAACCCTACTGAAAAGGAATACATATAAAACATTTCGGGACTTACAGCTCCTGCTGTACTGGGAGGAGCCGCAATGACTGAGAGAACCATGTTAAAGATAAGCACTTTGATGAAAGTGTTTTAAGGACATTTAGGAAAAAAGTATGAGATTATGAACATGGTAGAACACACCTGTTATATTGAAAGATCCTTCTTTTGGTGACTTAAGAACTAGAAAGACAACAGTATAAGCCAATATATTTAGGTACAGTATAAGCCAAAATATTTAGGTGCAGATCATTAATCATAAAACAAAAAACAGAAGCAAAAACAAAAAAATCAAAAAGCAAAGCAAAAAAAAAAAAGGCCCAAACAAAACAAAACTTTATTTATTTTTTTTTTAGAAAGCCACTTCTTTTCTTTAAATAAGTAAGAAAATGATTACTCAGATCAATGAGAAAGAGAATGAAGTTCCAAACTGTCAGAGTATATCCTGAGGCCCCAGTGCTAACGGGGTCGTGAATAATTTCTTGACATTAAGTCAAAATCATTAGCTATTGAATGAATGAATTGGATAATGAAGACTCAGGGAAACACTAGAATATATTTTTAACTTATTTGATTAATCAGATTTATTTGCTGAATCAACTACGCTGTAAATTTATTTAACTACAGATGCTACCTTTTCCTTTTCCATTATGTAACATCTTAAAAGCTAGTTCTCCACAAAACACATACATATTGAGAAACATTGTCTCAAACATACAAGATCTAGAATAATTAATGAATGAATATAGAATTGTTATGAATTCCCTAATGAATGCTATGGAGTTTTATTGTATTTTCCAATACCTGGTGGATATATATGGTTGATATTAAAATTTACATATTTTTAGAAGTTCCTTTCTTAGTGGGAATTTTAATTTGGAGGTGATATAAATTTATATTCCTAATCAAAGGATGCCACCATATTTCTATTTGGTCTTTCTTACTGCTGTTTTTGCCTTGATATCCCTGAAACTGTCCATGAACATATGAGACTTTCACCTCAGCTTCTATTCCCATGGCCATAGTTAACCTCTACTTCCTGCAAGATAAATGTCTTTGTTCCCTGATAATTTTTCGTTTGTGATTTTCCATTGTAAATTTTGAATGAGCTCAGTAGTGGGAATAATACCGAATGCTAATTGGAAGTTTTGACACCAGATGGATTAATCTTGTCAAACATATATTTTAACAAGTCCTTTCCTGTTCCCAGCAGGAGTATAATTTTCTCCCCACCTGACTAATTGTGCTCCTCTTACCTCTTCACCACTGGTAGAATCAACAGCCTTAGGAGTGTGAAATACTTCCCTGCTCCTCCATCTGTCATTTTCACCATTCAGTCAAAATGAGCCAAATCATTTTCTCTTCCCTCTTTTAGGTAACAGTAAAAAGAGAGAGGGTGGGAATTATCAGCAACTATCGTCATTTTATATCTATATATAAGATTTCACAAAAGATAAACTGGTCTGGAACAAATATTTGAACACAGCCAAATGTAATTGAAAAAGTCTAACACAAATACGTATCTTCAAACAAGACAGGAAAGACTTAAGAAGTATAAATAAGACATAAAAGTGTCTGATACCCTCAATTTTCCATTTTACCCCTGTAGACTTTCAGCAAGTATGAAAGAAAAGATTGTTCCTCAGTTCTTGTTCAGCACCCCATGAAGCCAATTGGTAGGGAGCTCTTATCTTTCAGAAAGGACTTTGTAGGGGTGTGAGCACTGGAAAGCATAAAAAAGAAACAGCTGAAAGAATTGCATTGTAGAGATGTGCTTGATTAAAAGAACAAGCACCATAGTTCTTTGAAATGCTAGTAAATTCAAGGGAAATTTGAAAACATATCATTGAAAAATATGATTACAAAAATGGCAAAAAGTCCAAGTTAAATATTCTGAAAATTAATGAAAATAACCTTTTGATTTTGCATGAGTATTTGGAAAATCATCTTCATCATCCTATAAATTTATATTTTTAAAGATTTTATTTATTTGACAGAGAGTGTTGGGGAGAGAGCAAGCACAAGCAGGGGGAGTGGCAGCAGAGAGAGAATATGGGGCGCCATCTCAGGACCCTGTGATCATAACTTGAGCCGAAGGTAGCCACTTAACTAACTGAGCCACCCAGGTGTCCCTATATTTTAAAATATACCCATAAAATTGCCCAACAATTGTTAATCTCATGATGTATTCTTGAAATGCAAATGTGCATGTAACTTATACTATAAAAAGATAAATTAAGTTTTTTAAAATTTTTGTCCTAGTTAATATTATTTTAGAATAGAAATGACAATGCCCCTTTATAGGGTGTCTGTGAAAATCTCCTACAAACATTTTTACACTTGCCCTATTTAATATGCTTAAAATATTTTTAAGTGACTATATAGTGACATAATGAATAATTTTATATTTTATAGTGACTATAATGAATAATTTTATTTAAATCACTCCTTAGGTATATTTTGGCACTTTTAGCAGCTCTGAACATTTCTATTTGTTCTTGCTTTCATATCTGCCTTAGACTCTTCATTTTGTGACCCAAGAATTATTTAACAGTATGTTAGTTTCCTATCACATTGCATCTATTTGAGATCCATTTCTAATTTGTTATATTTTTCCCAGAGAATACAGAAGGAATGAATCCCACTGACCCTTTTAACCATTTTTTGCCTATTATGCTATTTATTTATTCATTTTTATTACTGTCCTGTGGCATGTTTTATATATTATGTATGCACATGAATTGTTATTTAAATACTTGATACTTCTACTAATTTGTTACGGCTTCATGTATAAAGGTCTCTTAAAATAGTAACATATCCCAAGTACATTTTTTGAAACTGATCTCCCTCTAGTTTTGCCAGCTTTATTTAATATATTTTATGGGTCTGTTATGTTCATAAATACTTGTTCCATTGTTAATTTTACCAGTAAATAAGGTGACATTTGGATCACTAAAATCTTTTCCCTTTTTCTTAAGCATTTCCCATCTCTCATCCTCCGTGTATATGTGTGTTTAAAAGTATGTTTATTGTTATTTAGGTAACATATTGTCCAATCTTCTTTTATCCAATCTGAGAAATCTTTGGATTTTAGTTTGTGAGTTTAAAGCAGTTGTGTTATATTTTGATAAATATGTTAACATACTAACAAATTAACATATTAACAAATTTGTTAACAGATGACTGTTAAAATTTTCTTCTATTATGTGAATTCATATTTTCCATTTATAATATTGTTTTTGTTAGCTTCCCCCCCAAATTTCCTGCTTTAAAATGAGGTCAGGTTTTCTCCACTGGATTAATAGTATGCATTCTAATTTTGTATCTATGGAATTCCACTACTAGACAATCATTTATGTAAATTTACACTAACTTCTAAATAATCAGTATTTTATATATACACATACACACATATATACTTTCACAAAAGTAGTATTTTAGAATACTCTCATTTTCTCATTTAGCATAAAAATGAAACATGGTCTGGAATAATATTACATATTCTTTGAAAATAATTCCTTAAAAATTCCTTGAAAATAATAAACTGGTTTAAGAAGCTGTGTCAAAATATTTTATCATGCTTTCTATAACTCTTCAAGCATTTCCCTAATTTCTTTCTCTGCATATAAATATCCCTCCAAAATATTTTCAAGATGGATTTTATATGCTAAAATCAAGATGACTTATATATCTGATGGTGTTTTATTAGTTCCTCACATTTAAATAAAAACTTGAATAAATATAAAATGTAGAGGCCAAAGTAGGTTCCTGTAAGACACACACACACACACACACAAACACGCACACACACACAAACATGCCCCCACCAAAAATCTGTTCTCCTTCATCCAATATTGCTATTGACAAATCTGATACAGTATGATTCTTAGAATGACCTTCTGAACTCTTAGAAAATTTAAAATTATTTTTTGGTTTTCTATATACTTAAATTTCGTATACTACATATAGGAGTGGGATTTATTTTTCTCTCCTGTTTATTTCATGAAATCTTTCAACATGGAATTTGGGAGTCATGATAGAAAAGTGGATAAGCACATTAATATGCAATCAGATCCCTTTTATTCAAAGCACACTGCTGGTAAGATTTACCACTGTGGCATGTAGAAAATTTACTTAAATCTCTTTATGCTTCATTAAAAAGGAAAAATATTAGTACTCATTAGGTTTCATGAGGATTAAATGTGAATTATCACAAAGCATTCATAGATTTTATTAATGTCTCTGTTACGATTTAGAAAGTTTAAAGATATAAGTAAGCAAATTATAATTCTTTTCAGAAAAATTTATTTCTGGTAGTTCTTTAAATATCTAACTTGTAAATCAGGAATAGTAATAAAAAACTACAGTTGCTATAAGGTCAAATTATTTCACGTCTGTAATAAATATGCACGCTAAATATAAAGCTACACATACACCTACACACATGCACACCACACCTACACATGTACATGTGGATTTACATGTATGCATTTTTGTGCAAAATCTCAGTTGTGCCTAGCACACAGCAAGGACTATGGAAATGTTAGCTGTAGTTATTATTAATACATCTAAAGGAAAGGCCAAATGCCAAATGCCGGATACCAGTTGTGGCAATTGTGATGAGTTTATGGAATTGAGGAAGTGGTGAAAAGTAAAGGTCCCCATGCACTACACTAGTTTTTGGTTAACACTTTTTAAAAAATTTTATATAACCTTTTTATTTTAGAATAGGTTCAGATTTACAAAAAAAGCGTTGTGGACATAGTGTAGGGCTCCCATAAACCCACCACCTGGTTTCTGCTGTTATTAATATCTTACATTATATTGGTTTATAATTTATAAACCAATATCAATACATTATGATTAGCTAAAATTTATATTTTTTTTCAGATTTTATTAATTTCACCAAGTACTCTTTTTCTATTTCAGGATTCCATTCAAGATATCTCATAGCATTTAGTCATCGTGTCTCCCTAGCTTCTCTTGGATGTGACGATTGTTGAGTACAGGTGAAATATTTTCTAGAATATCCCCCAGATGGTATCTGCCTGCTGCTTTTTTCATGGTTACAATTAGGGATTTTTTGAAGGAACACCACATAAGTACAATTCTTGATATGTAACATCAATGTTATATACCATCCACATGAGCTATCACTGTTGGTGTTAATCATCTGGCTGACAGAGTGTTTATCAGGTCCCTTCATGTAAATTTATTCTTTTTTCTCCTTTCCATATTATACTTTTTGAAAGGAATTCACAGCCCACACTTAAGAGGAGTAAGGTCAACTTCTGCAAGAGCAGAGTGTCTACATAAATTATTTGGAATTCTTTTGCATAGGACATAGGTCTCTTCCTCCTCATTTATATATTGATCCAGTTATACATTTATGTCAGCATGGGTATATATTTTTTTCTATTAGGCAAAAATATACTACTACTTTGTTTAAATTCTTGCTTAAATTGTTCCAGCCTTGGACTTGAGTTCTTTCAGTTAGCTTTGTGTCCCTCTCACATACCCCCATTGTTGTGGATTCATTTGTTTGTTCAACTTCCTTGAGCACATTCTTACTTCTAGCACTACAAGAAGTTCCAGGTTTATCTTGTATATTCTTTGACCAGCCTTTCAATCATCTATTTTTCCAAGGATCCCTAGTTTTTTTTATTGGAGACTGTTATTAAAACCAAGTTGGGGCTGCAAGGTTTGCTTTTTGCTCTGGAATGTCATTGTTTCTAAGCCTCTCTGTCGACAGAGCAATGAGGTATAAATGTGTATATTAATCAGAGTATAGAAACACATACATATATACATATTTCTTTTTTTATACATATTTCTATATGCAACCATCTTTGTCCATATTAAACTAAATATGAGTTTATACTTTTGTTTCAAAATCTAATCCATTGCCCCACTGGCAATCTAAATTCAACTTCTTGCTTATCTCTAACATCCCACTCTAATATTAAGAAGATCGACTCCCACCATTTGGCATGTGTTTGCTTAATCATTCAATTCTAGAGCTGTAAATCTATGTAGTGAAAACAATTTCAGAACTTTTAATCCATATTCCTGTGGAAAACACCTTACCTAACAGAAAAGTACTTATGAACAGTTCCTTTTGCCATTAGTCTTACAGACTCCATTCATTTCCAAAGTTATTTAGATCAGTACCCTGTAGTGTGGTTCTACCATGTATTTGAAATACCATTGGAATATCTTTTCAAAATCTGCATCCCATCCTGCATTCCCCCAACCTTCTACATAGTTAAATTTGCATAAATTGAGGTTTACTCCTTTGCTCTGTGAGTTTTGGCAATGCATAGCATCACTGATGCTCCATTGTAGTATCATACAGAATAGCCCTCTAATATAAAAATACTCTGTGCTTCCCCTGTTGAAATCACCCTTTCCAAACCCCTGGTAACCACTGGCCTTTAATTTAACTTCTCAGTAGTTTTACCTTCTTCAGAATGTTACAGAAATGGAATCATACAGTATGTAACCTTTTGAGACTGGTTTCTTTCATGTAGCAATATGCATTTAAGATTCAACCAGAACTCGACAGCTTTTATTTTTTCCTATTACTCAATAGTACTGAAATGTATCATAATGTCTTAAGTTGTCAATCAATTCATCTATTAAAGGACATCTTATTTCTTTCCAGCTTTTGGTGATTAGGAATGGCTACAATGAACGTTCATGTACATGCTTTTGCATAAACATAAGTTTACTAATCATTGGGTGAAAATCAGTACAGCTATTATTACTGGATCATATGGTAAGATTCTGTTTAACTCTGTAAGAATGTACTAAAACAGGCTTATAAAACCATTTTCATTCCTATCAGCCATGAAGAGTTTCTATTGTTTTACATTTAAACCAGCGATCAATATTGACAAGTCTATAGATTTTCCAATTCTAATATTTCTGTAGTAGTATCTCATTACAGATAAGCCTAAGGAAAGTAATTTATTTTCAGTTTTCTTAGAATTTTCTTGGAAGGATGAGAGTGACAACTTCCAAGCTCTTTACATGTTAGAGTTAAAACCAGAAGTCCAAAGGCTCTTACGATCATTCCTGCTCGCTGCCACCTGGGCAGGCATTTCCTGTAGTCAGAATGGCACTTTTACACCCTGAAAAGAAAGAAGTACAGAGTGATCCACTCATTTCAGTCCAGCAGCAACTCCTCAAAAACAGGACTTCCTTGACACCTGTACTGGCAGTTCTGTATGAGGTGCTGCTGGCTCTAGAAAGTGGCATGGACTTCATTGTACTGAAGCTACACACGCAGATACCAGCAATATCAGAACTTAAAATAAATTTCCTCCATTACTCTCTTTAGAGCTACCTCCAATTTCTCTCTTCAGCAAGCTGTAGCCACCCGCCTCTCCCCCTCCCCTTACCTTAAACAAGTGCTTAAGCAATTCAATAGTGTCTATCAGCCCTCCAGAGTTTCTCATATTTTTACAGTTAGCAATTTTTCAATAAAATAACTCTGAGCCTCCACAGACAACATCATGTGATGCATATATATGTGCATGTTTCTGGGCTTTTTAAATAAATGATAATTCAGATTGGCTAGGCATGTACCCCCAAAGAAAGTCAACTATTATTTTATCAGAAAGGACAAACTCCAGATAAGACTCATACAAATATTCATACAAATATTGCCTCTGAGCAAGACCAGAAATGTTGCTAATTAGCAGTATGGTGAGGGTCTCAGAGAGGTTTTCATTGGTGAAATTAATAGTTGATTAATAAATCATTGTAACCATTAGTTATAGTTCTCATTAGCAAAATTGAAGTATTCAAATTATGGGAATTGGCTAAAATATTTCAGACACTGTAGACATGCAACAATATGTGTAACCTAGGTCTTTAGGAAAGGCAACTGTACTTAATTCCTAAATGACCTCTAGGCCAGTTACTGGTATGGAGCATTTCCTATTATCTCATGTTGACTACAGGAATAAGCAATACCTGCCTCTGAAAATGAATCTACAGTGAACCTTTACTGCAGCTCAGTGACTGAAGTATCTTAAGGAACTGCAAGCCAGACCTTTGCAAAGGTGCAAATCAGGCTTTGTAGAACAAGTTATGAAATTTCTATGTATGTGTGCAGACTTACACATAAATATTTGTTAGATAAATGTTTGTGATGATATCAAAATCTGTTCTGTAATTCTTGTTCATTATAAACTGTAAGCAAAGCAGTATAGGAGATAACTAAATCTGTTTTAGTCTTAACCAATGGGTACAATTATTTTCCAAAAGAAACTGAGAACCAAATTACAACCAAAAACAAATTAATTGAGGTTGATGTGCAATACTTAATTCCTGAAATTAACATTCATCTTTAAATCTACAGATCCCCAGAATTGATTTTAAGGAAAGGGACCAGAAGACTAGAGACAGTTTTGTATGTTTGAAAGACCTGGAAGCACTGTTATTTCTCTGCAATATAAAATCACATATTTTTAGTTTAGTATAATGTTACATGTTTTCTGCCAGACCAAGTTACATATTTAAGTGATTTGGCTTGAATAATTTGCTAAATGAAGCATTTGATTTTAGATTATTATTGAGTTAACACTAGAATTTATTATGGGATTTTTCTACCCTATAATTTGAATTTTTGTTTTATATAATTTCCTTTTTAAAATATTACTTATTAAAACTGCATGTACTGTATGCTACAGAGAAATATTTCCCCCTTCATTTCTAGAACTAAATCTTGTAAACACTCTACTTTTCTCTACTTATGAATATTCAAATAGTTAGCCTCTTCAGGAATATTTTGTAGTTTTCACATGTATATTGTATATGAAAATACACAATTATTTCTCTTTTTATCATATCTCAGATAATTGAGGGAGAACGAAAACTGAAGATAATTATTTATAAATTTTTGCGTTTTATGGTATGTTATTGGCATGGAAAATAAGTAGTGAAAGAAATTGAAAATGTAGTTATGTGTAGATACTGCATTGTCCATCTAAAACATAATGGATCCCAGTACTTTCACGCTATGATTATTTTTGTCTGATAAGTTACCTCCTTATTTCCACAAACAATGCACTAAGCAATTGATCTTGGAAGATCAATGAATTCTATAATTGATTTAAACAATACTACTATGTCTAGAGGTTTCAAAATCCATCAAGAATTTTTCCCAGCTTATTTCAGTTTTTTAGAATAAAACAGTGTTGGGATTGATGTGGTTTTTATTTTAATGATTCTGCATAAATGCTACAATAAATGAGTGAATTGCAACATCTGAATCTTTATTGCTATTTTCAAATAAATTCATGTCTTCAAAGACTGGGCCTGAAAATGTTAAACTACAATGAAGAAAACATAACCAACACAGCAAAAAACCCCTCGTGTACACTCTCAGTAACCATCTACTCCAAGGACATCACAGTCATAACTTCTAACATTATAAATATATTTTATCTATATTTCACATTATTAATGGAAACATGTGACCTATATTTTTATATGTCCTTTTCAAATACAAAATTATATTTGAGAGATTCATCATTATAGTCATAGTTCATTCTCAATAGTGTATAATATTCTATTATATGAATATACTACATCTATTTACTGGTTGATGATTACTGAGATTATTTCAAAGTGTGCTCTTAATCCCTTTTATCTATTTCCCCTAACTTTCCACCCACCTCCTCTCTGGTAACCACCAGTTTGTTCTCTGTATTAAAGAATCTGGTTTTTTGTTTGTCTTTCTTTATTTTGTTTTGTTTCTTAAATTGTACATCTGAGTAAAATCATATTGTATTTGTCTTTTGCTGACTGACATATTTCACTTAGAATTATATCCTCTACACCCATCCATGTTTTGCAAATGGTGAGGTCTCATCCTTTTTTATGGCTTGGTAATATTTCATTGTATATTTCATTAAATATGTTATAGATATAATATTATATATTATAATATATATTATGTATTACATATTTTATATATATATATATAGATATAGATATAGATATAGTGTGCATATATATCACCTCTTCTTTATCCATTCATCTATTGATGAACACTTGGGTTGCTTTTGTAAAAGTGTTGCAATAAACACAATGGTGTATTTGTAAATAATGCTGCAATAAACACAGGGGTGCATAGATCTTTTTGAATTGTTATTTTTATTTTCTTTGGTTGAACAGCCAGTAAGTAGAAGAATTACTGGATCATATAGTAATTCTATTTTTGATTTTTTGAGGAATCTCCATACTGTTTTCCACAGCAATTGCCCCAATTTGCATTTATGCCAACATTGCACATGAGGGTTGCTTTTTCTCTGCATCTCCATGAACACTTGTCATTTCTTACTTTTTTATTTTAGTCATTCTGACAGGTGTAAGATGATATCTCACTGTAGTTTTGATTTGCATTTCAACTAATACATTCTTGAAAACTCCTCCTTTCTTTCAAAGAGATGGAAAACAGAAATTTTATATGCTTTTTGTCCCCAATGTAATATATACTATTGTAGAACATAATATTTTCCTTAAAAAACAGAAATTAGGGGTGCTCAGTTAAGCATCTGACTCTTGTTTTCAGCTCAGGTCATGTTCTCAGATCATGAGATAGAGCCCAGCTTTGGGCTCTGTACTCAGTGGAGAGACTACTTGGGATTCTCTCTCTCCCTTTCCCTCAGCCCCTTCCCCCCTTATCTCTCTCAAATAAATGAATAAATCCTTAAAAAAAAAATCATGTTTAAATTAAATATGAGGTAAATTAAATATGAATTTTCCAAATTGAAACCATTTATTCTTAATATTTTTGGAGACATTTTACTTCCACATATCCCCTTTAATTATCATATGCACATTTTTAAATGTAAGCACTGTATTCAGTTCAGTTCCAGAATTCTTTATCTTTCTTTCTTTTCCTTTTTGAACTCTGTAGTTCTATGTATGAATTCATTTTTGTTTTGAAATGAGTAAAAATACATCTTTTAAAAAGGGCAATTCTACCATTGCCATTTTGTTGCCTAAGGTATGAAAGCTAATATAAGCACTCATAAAATTCTGTAAAGAAATGAAGATTTCCCTGTAAATAAATTTTAAGGTCAGCTCTCTTATCCTTGATGACAGAAAATGTACTTGGCCCTGAGATCCTTGCAAGCAGAGGAGCTGGTAATTTTCCATACTTGTTGCCTGATGATACATTTTAGTTTAAAACTTGTTTCTTGCATCATTCCAAAAAGCATCAAATCCTAAATTTCAATTTCTTTCTAAGTTTTGTTTTTTTCTATTTTATCTTTCTTTCCAGCATATATTGGTATTCTCCATATATATTTCATAAGATTGCTTAAGCACTGATTCATAAAGAACTTAATGTTTTACTAAATAGCTTTAAATATTTTACCAAGTAATTTCATAATGAAAGTACATTGATGAACAGTTGAACAACTCTGGTATTATCTTTGTCTATTTTGAAAAGCACTAAATTCAAGGGAATTTTATTACTTGGTTTTAAGTTAGTAATTTTAAAAATATATAACTAAGCTGGTATTAAGTACTAATACTGGGAGATTCCCCTCTATGTACAGTATCATTTCTCCAAGTAGGATGAGTTACTTCCTCACTTACTGCTTTGACGGAACATCAGTGACACAGCTAAGAGCCCCTATCCAGTTTTTGTTCTGCTACTTCCTGCTTCTTGATCTTTAGAAAAGCTATTTAATCTTTGGTTTCCATTTCCATTTCATTACTTACATCAGAATCAAGAACTCTTGTTTTCCATATTGTTTCATAAGTTTTTCCACCATAAAATTCACAGAGTTTTATATGGTAGCAATCAATATGGCTGTCATTCTTTGCTCCTCAAAAGGACTAACCAACAAGTCCAAAGCCTTCCTGACTTAACAAATTTTGATAAAGAATTACCTCTAAAATTTTAATTTATTAAATTCAGAGGATAGTCCTGAATCTAATAAAGTATTCACTTATTATACAATAGTTTTCAAAAATCAAAATTGTAAGAGTTGGAGAATGTAGTTAAGGGTACCCTTCAAAACTCATATGTTGAAACCTCAACACACCCATGGGACAGTTTTAGGAGGTGGAGCTTGTGAAAGGTAATTAGCATGAAATGAGTTCACAGGATGAGTGCTCATGAATGGGATTAGTGCCCTCAGAGGAGTTACAGAAGAACTTGCTTTCCCTCCCTGCTCTCTGTCCTATGAGGATACAATGAGAAGTCAGCAGTTTACAACCCAGTAGAGGGTCCACCAGAACTTGACTATACTCTGATCTCAGACTTCTATCCTCTGGGATTGTAAGCAATAAATTTCTGCTATTTCTAAACCACCCACTCTATGCTATTTTGGTACAGCATTTTGAACCAAGAAAATAGTGTATTTTTCTACCACAGTTGTATATAGATATTATGCTTGATACTGCTTTTCCCACATTTTTACCTTATGAATAAGGCTAAATCTTTATACAATCTAGTTTTCTTGTGGTCCTCCCAAACATTATCCTCCCTGGATTTGCTAGATACTGAGAAGTTTATTGATTTTTCAAACACTAAACTTGATTCTTCTAGCTTTTCTCTGTATTTCATTATATTAGCGATCATGATTTAATTTTATCTCACAACACTACCACTAATATTTATACCATGAATAAAAAACACTATAGGTAATATAGGAATTATATTTGAACAAGAAGAAAAGGTATTCATTCCTCTCTGGCACATAGCATCATTCCCAGGCCCAGTTCCCAGAAGGGAGAAAAAAAAAAAAACCCACCTTTAATAAGAATATTTTCTTGACAATATGATTTCCCCCTATTTATTAATAGAATTTCTGTCATTGGGGAAAAAAACTGGCTCTCTGCATTTGTCCTGTGACAAGTTAGTAATGTCAATGCATCTCTGGGAGCTTGGAATTTAACATTTTAAGGTATTTTTACCTTTTAGATCCTCAGAGCTTTATGTTCTTTCAATTGAGAGATATGAAATAGAAAACAGATACTGAATCTGTGTATCTAACTAATTTGCTTCTTTTTCATCTATTATTATAATTGCTGAAATAACATATTCTAAACATTTATATTCTAAGTTTTTTTCTTAACAAATGGTAAAGAAACTAGTATGTCCTATTTTCATCATGAAGAAAAAACTTCTTCGTGTGGGGTCAAATAATCTAAATGTCATTAGAGGTCATTATTGCAATTGCAGCCGGCACCTAAAGAGGAAGGAGAATCTGGAATACAGGAAATTAGAAATAATTTGGCAAAGGAACTTTAAGAATAAAAGAAATTGTGGTTGAGAATAGCTAGCTAAAGCCTCCAGGCTGTATTAATCCAGACCAGGATGCATCAGAGCCTGCCACTTCCAGTCAGCGACGGGAGAAGAATTAGGCACAAACAAGTCAGCTGCAAGAGATTGGGAGCAGGGGACAACAGTCGAAAAGGGCTGCTGCCACGAACAACTCCACAGTCTCACTTTAAATAGATAGAAACAATAGCCAACAGAAGGATCGATGAAGGTCAAACGTTAGTCACATCTTGCAGGCAAGCAAGGAGGAGGATAAAGCTTACAGTTAAACAAGCACATTCAAAGGACTCATCAAACTAACAATGGGCCCTTCTGGGAAGAGAAAGGAGTGATAACGGAAAAGGGAAGCAGGCGGTTTTCGTTCCACCCTGAGCTGACCAGGCGTTCCTAGGTGCTCGGCTTCCCTGAAGCAGGCGGCATCCGGCCCTCCGCAGGCCGGGACTTCCCGGTTGCCCTGCTTCTGTGAAGGGGCGGCCTCCCGCCCTGAGCGAGCCGGGCATCCCCAGCTGCCCAGCTTCACGGTCGTATATCGTCCTTCTCCCCAAAGACCTGTTGCCAGTATATGTATTTCTTAAGGCCATATCTAAATGTGCTTGGCAACCAGTAAAATCCTCCAGAGGTTACAGTTTAAGTAACAAATTGTTCCGAGGGGCAGCAGCAAGAGCCAGAATGCTGATCCAGAGCATCTAGTTATAAACCCCATCTCTGGCACTTCCATTCCAGGTGACAGCAATGAACAAGACAGCTTGGTAATCAAAACACTTTGAGATACTTCAGCTTTGTGTCAGTGAGTATCATTTGGAGATTAATCTAATCCCTTTTCAACCAGTTTTCTTCTCTGAAATATCTTCTCTGATATTTCATCCAAGCACCTACTTCATAAAATTGTTGTGAGGATAAGTAGACTAATTGACAGAATAAGTATCAGCCTTAGTAAGTAACAAATAAGCAGGATCTTGTGTATTTAATCTATTGTAAACAACTTCACACAA
Organism: Neogale vison; assembly: GCF_020171115.1. Lineage (NCBI taxonomy): Eukaryota > Metazoa > Chordata > Mammalia > Carnivora > Mustelidae > Neogale > Neogale vison. The sequence continues at coordinate 124,081,910 of NC_058095.1, read as the reverse complement.
ATTTTCTTTGGCCATGCCAACAATGAGTTGTTTTGTTTGTTTGTTTCCCACTTTTTGCTGCAACAACTTTACCTTCTCAGAGTAAATTCAGCTATCTCAGTTTGCCCCAACAAAATCACATTACTTACTGTTCTCTCTTCTGTTAACAAAAATGTATCCCTGACCAAAGTTTTCTGAATCACAGGAACTGATCAGCAAATTTTCAAAGTGTTTAGAACTACACCTTTCATGAAAAGAAATTATGAAAACTTAAATTAAAATGGACTTTTTTAATGCCACTTAAGATTTCTGCGAATTCAGCCCTTTATTTTTTTTAAGGATTTTATTTATTTATTTGACAGAGATCACAAGTAGGCAGAGAGGCAGGCAAAGAGAGGAGGAAGCAGGCTCCCTGCTGAGCAGAGAGCCAGCTCAATCCCAGGACCCTGAGATCACGACCTGAGCCTGAGCCGAAGGCAGAGGCTTAACCCACTGAGCCACCCAGGCGCCCCTAATTCAGTCCTTTAAAAACACATACACACTCTAAAGGTTTAGGCAAGATAGTTCTAAGGAATCTGTTTTGGGTTCCTGTTTCGTGGGAATGGTTTCCTTAAAAATTTTATATACATATAAATTACAATGATCAGACTTTAATCAGGAAAACAGAAATTGCTTGTATTATTTTCCTACAGCTGCCATAATAAAGTACTACCAACTTAGTGACTTAAAACAAAACACATTTATTCTCTCACAGCTCTGTAGGATAGATGTCTGAAATCAAGTTGTTAACAGGACCATGCTCTCTCTCAGACTGGGCAGCATTCTTCCTTGTCTCTACTAGTTTCTGGTGGTGGCCATCAGTCCTTGGTGATCTCTGGCTTGGAGCTATAGCTATCTATCCCTCATCTGTTTTCCTTTCTCACATGGCACTGTCTCTGTGTGACATCTGCCTGTGTCCCATTTTTTCTTATATGGACACTAGTCATATGGGAATAAAGGGCCACCTATTCCAGTATGACCTCATCTTAGTTAATTACATCTTTACAAAGCAAAACCCTTTGTCCATCTAAGGTGTCACTCTGAGGTTCTGAAATTAGAAGAATTTGGTTATGGAAGAACACCATGTACCCCACTACACCCCTCAAGTTTTTTTTTTTTTTGTTTTGTTTTGTTTTGTTTTTAATGCCAGAATGAGGTTTAATCAGGGATTTAGAGATATTTATAGCTACTGGAAGGTTGTGGGAATAATGGTGAGGAAAAATAGGGGCATAGAGAGGCTACCACTAGTGATTCCAGCTGCCTGCAAAACCAAAGTGACTGCATCTAAGATGGTGCTCAAAGATTTGGGAAGCTACCACTACTCACCTTGGCTACTCTGAGTCTTGAAATGGATGATTCTCAAGAGGATATCTAAAAGTCAATGGAAAAAGTCTTTCATTTGGCAAAGCCCATACTTTTTCACAGCTGCTACCACAAAAAACTCATCTCTCTTTTGTCTTCTCAATCTCTTTAGAAGTACCCCTCATTGTTAAACTCAAACCAAAATTGAGGTTTACTCACAAATTGAGGAAATATAGCATCCCCTCACTCCATATCCCCCAACACTGTTCCTACAAGTGAGAGTATAAAAGGGATGAGGAAGGTGTTGAGAATCACAATCAGTACCCTTCACAGAAAGGTTTCTAGTCACCCTACTGAGACAATCACTCAATGATTATCTAGTGGAATATAAATATTTTGTTCTCTCCTTTCATTCTTTCGCATAAGAAGTACCTAGTAATCACGGGAAAGAAGGAATGTGCCGGCCCGTTTCAGATGAGCAACTGTCATAAAAACAGCACAAATAGCATTAGAGAGTCAAAGGACCTTAAAAATGGGTAGGACTCCTAGAGAAAACATTCTGCTATTTTTCCTCAAGGTAAAGTCAAGGATCATAACAGTATCTCTAATCACAAAAAAATGGAAAAGATTCATTTATTTCCAAACCCCCACCATGAATGACCATGAGCCTGGGTGGCCTATCAAGCCATTCTTGTTACTTAGTCACAAGAAAAGATCATCTGGCTTCTCACATAATACTCTATTCATTGGGAAAGCTCTAATTTGTTTAAAGATATCAAAGAAAAGACCTAGGGCCTGCCTTCAATGAACAATTTAATGAATATATATTCATAGTTTCCTCTATATATACATATATGTGTGCACATGTACATACAGGAAAAAATATGTAGTAAAATAAATGTACATAGGTAGCTAACACACACAAGTGCATGCATACCAGCACACATACAGCTATATATAGATATAGATAACTCCTAGCTTTCTATGGGGGAATTTGCTGGGGGGGGGGGAGAATGGTAAGGTAAAGAGAAAGAAAGAGAGAGTGAAATTAATTTGAGTAGATTCTAGAAGGAGAAAAATAACACTTTGATTTACTGCGCAAAGTGAAGGAGATCACATATTCTTTATTGGCCCCAAACAGAAATTTTAGACACTCCAATAGTATGACATTTCCAGATACAATTTTAATGTCTTTTTTTTTTATGTTATTTATTTGACAGAAAGAGAGAGATCACAAGTAGGCAGAGAGGCAGGCAGCGAGAGAAGGGGAAGTAGGCTCCCTGTTGAGCAGAGAGCCTGACGCAGGGCTCCATCCCAGGACTCTGAGCTCATGACCTGAGCTGAAAGCAGAGGCACCTGAGCCACCCAAGTGTCCTGAGATACAACTTTAAAGAGAGGAGGAGCCAAATTTCTGAGCTCAGAACAGGGCAAGTCACAACTATAGCTAGGATCAGCACAGAACAAGTGTTACTTAATTCTTATTAGGTATGCAAGTGTCCCCTGGACACTATCTACAGTGGTTAAGCAAAGTGAAAAAGAAGGGAGTGTTCCACAAAGTGTTGTCTTCAGTCTGTTCTATCAAAGACTCTATTTGGAAAGATCTTCTTTTTGAATGATTTTTTTTTTTTACCTCATGCATTATGCAGAACATCCAATATATTTAACTTGGTAATCACAAAAAAATAAAAGGAAATTATCATAAGAATATGTCATTCTACCCTTTGGCACAGGGTGGGAAGGAGCAGTAGGTTAACATTCTAAAATGAAAAATTTCCAATCTTTCTAAGCATATGTACATCACTTTAATCTTAAACAACTGTTTAAATCAAAATTTTACATTTTAGCATTTTATATGAATAACTGATGAAAGTATTCTAATGTGACAATACTTAAATTGCATAAAATGGATTATCCCCTCCAAACCACAAACTATGAATTCCTGAATTGCTCTATGACATACCTCGCTAGTGGTAGCAAAACAAAACAAAACAATAACCATAGAAAAAGGGATCACATTTGTGGTACCAGAAGTGATGATGGGGTGGATTGAGGAATAATTGGGATTGTTTGTCAACAAATACAAATTCTTAGTTATATGATAAATAACTATTAGGAATGGTAGTATACAACATGATAAGACCCTGGTATTTGATATATAACAAAGTTAAGAGGGTAAATCCTAAGAGTTCTCATCATAAGAAAAACTTTCCTTTATTCTTTTCTTCCCTTTCTTTTTATTCTATCTCTATAAGATGGATGTTACTAAGCCTACTGTGGTAAGCATTTCACATTACATATAAATCAAGTCATCATACTGGTCACCTTATATCTATACACTGATGTATATCAATTATTTCTCAATAAAATTAGGCACAAAAAGTTCTCATCACAAAAAAAAAAAAGAAAAGAAAAGAAAAAAGAATTTTTTAGCTCTTTGTACTATTCCTGAAGTAGTCAGAAACCATTTTTGGAGTTTGCTAAAATAAGTCAGTTCTAAAGTATTACTTTAGAAATAAAGAAGTTATTCAATTGCACTTATTTTATTCTCTTTTCCTCACCTTTTTTTTTTCATCTAAATTGCTCAAACAGAGACAAAACAGTGTATAACTAGTCTTCCTTGATCGGAAGAAATAAGAGCAATCAAGGCATATGACTCACAATGACACAGGGAGTAACAAAAAGTCATCATGATCTTTGGCATGGGTCCCACAGAATATAAACCAGAAGCCAAGCCTTCCTCAAGGCAATTTCAAACCACTTAGAGTTCGAATAATCTTAAAAATTATATCAGCTTTAGAAATTGGTCTTTAGAATTATCCCCTTTTCAAGGGGTACTTGAGTTGTTCTAGCTGTCATCAAGTTTCCATGGTTACAGAATTTCTCAACCAATTATCCTTCTTGTGTAGTATTGGTTAAGATTTTGGTATCGGATATCTAAGTCAAAGGCACTGTCCGTCTTTGAGAAGTATTTCTACTACCTCCCCTTTATCCCATCCTCTCTTACCTGCACTCAGGGGATCCTAGCCACTATGGTCAATCCACTAGAGAAAAAACAAAACAAAACATAGGTCCAGACACAAGTCCAAATCTAGGTGAAAGTTCGGGGCCACATTTCACAGCAATTCATCCAAATGCTTAGATTTGTTAATGTGCTGGCAAATGCTGAAGTATCTAAAATACTAATAACCCAAAGTATAATGAAGCTATTCATCTGATTCCGTATATAGAGGAAAAACATTTGAAATTCTCTGGTGAACTTTTATAGGCTTGAATCACCATATATAGCAGAAAAACCATTTCTAACTTAATTTAAACTTTATTTACAAATAGGCATAGATCCTACTCACATGGTGTAATAATAAAATACATGTAATGTTTTGATTTCCTAAAATATCATATAATAACTTTTCAAGTAGTTAAAACAGTGTAAATTCAACAATATGGCATCAAATGAAAATCTGTTACCTATTATTAATATAGTACATATAAATATCTAAATATTTAATACATGTTAAATATATAATAAATTATATAATATAGTATATAAAATTAAATAAATAATAAATTATGTATTACAGTTTATTTTAAATGTTCTTACAAGTAGAATATATATTAATTAGCATATTAATTATGTGTAAACTGATATATTTATTATTTTCAATTTGCCTTAATGCATGTAATTATTTTCTTTTATTTTGATAAAAGGAATTGCATGTTTTTGAATGATCTTATTACAATAACTGGTATAATAAAAAGTTTGTATTAATAACAACTGGTATTAATAACCTTTATTATGGGTAAAACTAAGTAAGTTAAATTTCAGTTTAGGTAAAGAAAAACATAACTTACTGAAATAATGTATTACTCTTTAAATATCAGACCTCTGTATAGTATTAATCTCTGGAATCAAATACGAAATATAAAAACAAAGACAAGAATCACTTCTACGTGATTCTTTAAATTTAATCTACTTTGCTCAAATTAAAATATGGTATCTAAAAACCATAACAACTGGTATTAATAACCTTTATTATGGGTAAAACTAAGTAAGTTAAATTTCAGTTTAGGTAAAGAAAAACATAACTTACTGAAATAATGTATTACTTTTAAATATCAGACCTCTGTATAGTATTAATCTCTGGAATCAAATACGAAATATAAAAACAAAGACAAGAATCACTTCTACGTGATTCTTTAAATTTAATCTACTTTGCTCAAATTAAAATATGGTATCTAAAAAAAAATAAAAAATAAAAAATAAAATAAAATATGGTATCTAAAAGGTTATCTGAGGCTACCTGGGTGGCTCAATTGACTATCATGGACTCTTGATTTTGGCTCAGGTCATGATCTCAGGGTCATGAGAACAAGTCCTGGTCAGGCTCTACTCTGGGCCCAGAGCCTGCTTAAGATTCTCTCTCTCCCTCTCTTTTTCCCCCATCCCAAACTCCCAGCCTTGTCTGAAAAAAATACATATAAACAAAAGGTTATCTGACTGGTAGCAAGACAGAAAAGAAGTTGAATTTATTACCTAACAAGTCTGCCTCATTATATCAATAATTATTCATTGAAATTAGCTACTTATAAACCATCTAAATCAATTTTATATAATGTAGCTTTTTCCAATGCTACAAATTAGTGATTCACAAGCCAAGGTATGCTATACATGACCCTTAAAAAAGTGTCCTGAGTTTTCAATATCTGACATCAAGGTAAATTATAAAATAAATCACTCTCAAAACATACTGTTAACATGTTTCCAATGCATTTCATTGGGTAACTAGGAGTCAGTAAATACATACTTGCCCTCATAGGAAGATCACAAACAATATTTTAAAGGTTGGAAGTCATTACTGAAGGACACATAGTGTAGTCTGAAATGACTAGGAAGACTTTAATACCAGAATTGATGAAAGTAGTAAATGTCTTGCTACATTTTAAATATAGGTTATTAAACTTTTCAAACCTTTTTCTTTGCAAATCATTTTTATTTTTGTATTAATTCTACCAGGAGGATAGATAATTCATCTAAAATATTTAACATACCTTAATTTTAGACAATTCTGATTTAAAAGGAAGCTGAAAATGGCAGAAGATGTGATTGATAAAATACTATATTTCTAATTAGTTTCTGATTTTATATCTTACCGCTTGCAAATTATTTTACACCATATTTTATTATGTGAAGCTCAAATTGCTAAAATTAACCTCCTTCTCTGATAGCTTGCGTTTGTCTTAATTTTATGAAAATTTATATAAAAATTTAGCAGAAATTAAAGCTTGACAAACAATAATGTCAACATAGATGAGTGTGGTTAATTTTTTTGTATTTCTATAGCTAACTTTTATTCCCATTAATATCCTGAAACAATCAAGAAGACATATTTATGAAATAAATTATAGTCTAACTAAATTTCTTAGGGTAGAAAGCATTTATGACATTTCAGACCTAGTATTGCTGAATCAAATGATTTCTTCTGACAGGCCCAATAAATTTTGACAATACCAAGACAAGGTAAAGGACTTAAAGGATTCAGATACTTAGCATTTTTCTTTTTTCTTTTTCCTTAGCAGATTGATAACAGTAAACGAACCCAAGAAGTAAGACTGGACCTTTAAAATACTGGACCTTTACCTATATGCTTAAAAGTATTTTCAGTTCTCACTATATAACCCCATATAAATTATAGATTCAAAGCCTCCTATTTCATGTTAAACTCTCTCAATTAAGGCTTGAAAATTTTTAATATCATCATTGTCATATCCCTTACCTGCAAGGTCATAATGGAGTTATAAGGTATGTTGTGTTAGCCTACGGAGAGCTGTGGACAGAGGATAAGACTGACAAAAAGGTTCTGCTACAAGTCCTGCTCCCTCACTGTAGACACAGAACTCCTTCACTACGGGCACATTCTGAAACTCTGCAGGCTGTATTTACTGTGAGTGCAAAGGCTTTTTTTTGCCTTTGTCTCCAGCAACCTCCGCACTCCTAAAATGAATCCAGTTTTCAATCTTCAAGTCACTTGAGCTATCATTATCATTGGGGATACCGGACAACTCACTTCTTGAAACGGTGTCTTCAAGTCCAGATAATACTTTCTGTTGGTTTCTTATCTATTTCTTAAATCAACTGTTTTTCTTTATCCTCTTCATCTCTCTTTTAAAATTGAAATGAATCAAATAAAAACTGCTGTTTCACAAATATTCTTCACTATCTTAGATTCCTTCCCTTAACTGGAGATTTGGATGTTAAAGTGACATCAACTCAACATGTACAATACAGATTTTCATTTCTCCCCTGAAGGTTCTTTCTCTCATGTACAGTCAATCTCAATTAATGGCAACTCTCTTCTTCCAATTTCTCAGGTCAAAACTTTGGAATAATCTTTAATTACCTACTTTTTCTAGCATCCCTTATTTAATCAATTAAAGGACACCACAGGCTCCACGTTGAAATCATAACTGTAATCTGACCAATTTCTACATACCACCTCCAAATGCCACAACTCTAGTCCAAACTACAAATAACCCTCATTTGTTTTATAGCCTTTTCATTGGTTTACCTTTTTTTTAATGCAGGCCAATCCTTACCCCTTAAGCCAGAAATATCCTTTAAAAGCTAAATTAGATAATCTAAGTCCTCTGCTTAAAACCCTATAATATCAGTCCAATCACTCAGAATAAAATTCCAATGTTCTTTTTTTTCCCTCAATGTTCTTTCAATGTCTTCAAAGCCTACGTGATCTGGCCCTATTTATTCTTTGGCCTTACCTCCTACTATTCTTCCCAGTATTCAATCAACTCCAGACACACTGGTCTACTTCCATTTCCTATAATATGCATAAGATCCTCCTGCTTTGGGGATTTACACTGGCTGTATCCCACACCTAGAACTCTTTCCCCCAGCTTATGCCCTCCCTTCAGCTGTCCATCTATATGTCAATCCACCCTTCATCCTTTCCATGACAACACTGAATAAAATAGGCAAACCTTTCCATACACTTTCGCACTCAGCCATCTTTATTATTCTCCATAGCATTTACAACTATATGATATTAAACACCACTTGTCATGCTATTTATGAGTATTTATTTATTGCCTACTGTATATTCATGTATCAAAGTGAAATTTCAAGTTCTCATAAAATTTATGTTTTACTGGGAAGTTATAGATAAGGTAACTATTTTTAAAAATTAATAAATTTTATACTTGAAAAGTTCTACTAAGTATAATATTTTGGGAAAGAGAATACCAATTGTGAAAAGGAGGTAGCAATTTCAAAAATTATCATCAGGAAAGGATTCATCAAGAAAACGTCATTTGAAGAAAGACTTGAACAAAGGAAGTAAACAAGCCATGTGTACATCTAAGAAAAGGACATTCTGTACATAGGGAATACTCGGTGAATATTACTGCTTCAGGAATACTACTAGAGTGTTTGAGAAGCAGCAAAAATGCAGATGTGAGTAATGGTAATAAGGAGTAACTGGAAGAACTGAGTTAGAAATATTGTAAGTTTAAGTACACTTGTTAGGACAGACCTGCCTATGAAGATACATTTAAGAAAAGCCCTAAGGAAGTCATCTACAGAGAAGAGCACATTATACAGAAGAAAATAGTCCAGAGTCTCTGAAATAGGAAGATTCCTGACATGCTGAGGGGAAAGCAGAGACTGAAATAAAATGTGGGGGGAGATGAAGTCAGAGGCACTTGGGGCCAGATCACGTAGAACCCCTCAGGGCATTGGGAAGACTCAGCATTTGTTTTGAGTCCTGCTTTCAGTTTCTGAGGAGACTACAGGAGAGTTTTAAGCAGAGAAGTGATATAAGCTAATGTACATTTTAACAGTATCATTCAGGCTACTATGCTGAAATACTCCTTAGGTGACACTGGTAAAAACAGAAAGAATTTAAAGGCTATTGTACTAATGAAAGTGAGAGATGATGGTGGCTCAAAGCACGGTGTTAAGATTTAAGATACAACAGGAAATAGAGTACTGGGAAGACAGCAGGGAGAGAAGTGAAGACAACTCTTCTAAGGATTTTTACTCAAAAATCGGAGGGAGTAGTGCAGATTCTGAATAAAAAGCACAGTCCACATGGGGAGGGAAGCATCCAAAATGAGAAAAATAACAGAAAGCTTGTATAATGATGGGAGATGGTCAGAGAATAAGATAACACTTTGTTTCTTTGCATTTGTCTACCACACTTGAATGCATACCATGATAGAGGTACCTTGTTTCTTTTGCTTATCCTTATATCCCCAGGGCTTACAAAGTGCCTAGTACCTAAAATGTCTTCCACATAATAATAGTTATTGATTAAATAAATAACATGAATTATGGAACTGCTGCTTAACTTAATATAATTTTTTTAAATGCTACTTTCAAGTATGTCCATAAGAGGATACTAGTAGGAGTATGGACAAGTATGTCCATAAGAGGATCCATAAGTAGGAGTTAGAAAGCAGAGTTGACCAAAACAATGACACCATGTATTAGAATTAACCAATAAACCTCACTTCTAGTAATATCTCCCATATCTGCTACTATGAAATTCAAAGACAATGTATCTTCTTTAATATTCTGAACTCATTTTACCAAGTTCAATGATAATTTTGCTCATGCCTACTATGTAGCAGATTGGGGGAAAAAAAAGAATGAAGAAGACGAAGCCCTTGTCCATATATATTTAAAAAGTCACAAAATTAATTCTGCCTTACGCTGGCTAAATCTCAGAGACAGGGCCATGCTATAGAAAAAGACTTTTAAGTGGGGTAGGATTTTGTTAGATGGAAAGAAAGAATGTCATCACAGACAAATAATATGATTTACCAATACAACTCATACATAACTGGGTATGAAAAAATTAGATGGAAATATTCCCTGATCTGCAGCTGAAGGGGTTTTTATGTTGTAACACAAAGTGTAGCTTAGTATCACACAGTGGAAGAGAGTATTTTATGTTTAGAGCCTGTTTAAAGTGCTTTTTTACTCCCAAATAACAACAACAACAGCAGCAATAACCATATTTAAAGCAATTCTCCCTTTCCTGTAGTTCACAGAGAACACTGTAAATTGTGCCTGGGATATTTTCTGTTTATTCTGCATCCAGACACTATTAAACCTTTAATGAATGCTATAATCCTTTTCCACAAAAAATGTAATGTATATTTGTGCATACAGACAAAATTTTGCATGCAATTTCATGTGAATTATAGAGTCCATGAAACACAACAGCAAATGACCATTTTAGATTAATTATACATGAGACCTACATTTTGCAGAACCCACTGAATGAGGCAATCTTTGTAACAATGAATTGCTAAGGACCACATCACTAGGGAAGTTGAAGCATTCACAGATATAAAAATTGCGAGATGTGTCATACAGTTTTAAATAATTAGAAACAAGACTATCAAGGATATCATTCTTCCAGGAGCTTTATACTGGTAACTCTTTCCTCTTCAAAGCAAACTTCAGTACTAAGATGATGATGATGAACATGATGATGATGATGATGATGATGATGATTTTTTTTTAAGGAAAATAAGAGACAAACTTAGCAATATGTCATAGGTACATGTAAGTAAATGCAAGAGTTGAGCTATAAACCCAGGTGGTTTGTCACAAGGTCTGCTGTGTTAATCAAAATGCTGCATTTCCATTTACAAAGAGTATCAACAAAAATTGAAAAAAGATTATCAGAGTAGATCAAAGCAGAACTTACTATCCATCCCATACTTCGTTAAACATTCCAGCCAAGTTTGAGGGAAGAGAAAGTTGATGTTTTCCCAAATCTACTGTAGATATGTGCCTCCAATATTGTTGGTAGGACGGCTCACTACAGAACAACTCACCCACTAAAAAAAGAGAGCCAAATAAATATCTCTGAGAACACCAGTACTATCAAGGAACTTCTGAAACTTGAGGAACCAGGATCCAGAAGAAAAGAAAATCACAGAAAGGTAAACCTCAAATTTTGCACTTCTGTCTTTGACGAATTTGTGAAGCATAATTTATGGCTGTGAGTTTGAGAAGTTAAACCATCATTATACAGGGATAAAGGGAACAATATGGGATTTCAGAGTGCATGAGTAAGGAGAGGCTTGGTCCACTTCATAGTTGAGATCTACAAAGGTCCACATCCTAGGATTAGGGATAAAACGCTCATGAATATGGAATATCACTATCCAAAACAGTCAAATCTGTACTCCGTTAAAGGTGCTCTTTCATCAATGCTAATTGGCTATACCAGGAATGGGGAAAAGGAAATTACAAAGAAAACCATGCCTAAACACTTAGTAACAAAACTACTAAAATACAAAGCAAAAAGGTAAAGCAAACATATATGCACAGTACGCTCAAAGGAAGAAAAGCAAATTCCCTTCCTAACTAAAACAACAGGAGCTAGAAAACAAGGAAATTATATCTTCATAAAGAGAAAAAAAAAAAGAAAAAGATAACTATGAAGCCAGAATTCCACATCCAGTAAAAATATCCTGTAAGAACACAAAGCTGGGCAAGTTATAATATTAGTAAGTTCTACATGAGGAAAAAAATGACCTCATGCAAAAACCTAGAATTACACAATGAAAAATGTAAATATATAACCAATTCTACATGAGCACTGCATTGCCTATATAAAGCAAAAGTAATAATACCTTGTGAAGTTTAAAAGAAAGAAGAAAAATACATTACAGATCTATCCAGAAGTTAGAATGACATAAAGTTGAGAGTTTCTACTTGCATTATTTGGTAATGGTAAAGATCAAGATTGTGTGCTACAGTAACACTAAAGAATTAGTAAATTTTGTATGTATGTGTGAATAAGTAATAACTGAGTGGAAAAATAAACAGCAACAAATATGGTTTAACCTAAATGAAGACTACTAGATAGGAGAGAAAAATATAGAATGGTGAGACAAATGAAAATAACATTTTATAAAGTAGATTTAAATTTGAGTATGATTATTAATTGTAAAGATATCACATACAAACTTTTAAAGAAAAGATATTTGAATATTTTAATCTCATAATACAAATAACTCATTTTTGTTCATTGTCTCAGTGTAATTTTTTTTCTTTTTCCAGAAGAACATCAGTTGTGAAGATGCTTCAATCTATAATGGCTAAAAAATAATCTTTACAGGAATTGGACTTGAGATTTTTTTTTTAAATGAATTATCTTCTCCATCACAGTCTTAAACAAATTTGGCTGCTGTTTTATCATTGCTTTTGTTTAAATCTAATGTCATATTTTTTGATATTTCACATGCTACTTATTTCCATTTATTGAAACAAATTTACCTAATATTTGAAGATTTTATTTTAATACTATTAAATTATATATATCAGATTTATATTTAATTATATATTGAGTATTAACTATGTTCAATATTAAAATAATAAACATAACTTTAAAAGCATTTTTAATCAGTAAAAAGGAAAATAGCAAAGTAGAAATAAGGTTGATTTTGTTGTAAACTTTTGTTACTATCATTAGTGGTAACACTCAAAGAATGTGAAAAGTAAAAATTAAAAATTAATTTTATTTCTCTCCACATTTCCAGAGTTTCATTATTTGAGAAACTTCTTTTGCTTGAGTGCATACCATATTTTAACTAACTTATTTAATTATTTTAAGAGAATTTTTTGGGCATTTCCACTATATGTCTGAGAGTGATTCCAAAGTTGAATTTGATGTGCTTAATTAAGAAGTATTGATCCTAAGATATTCTGTATCTGGTATGAATTTCTCTCAATATATCACTACTGTGAATAAAATGGAGCCTGTATCTCAGAGCATCATATTTGAACAATGTATCCTTTATTAAACAAATATCTTAGTTTCTAAATTTTCTGGATTACATGCCTATTGTTTTACTAAATTATGACTATTTACAGTATAAATTCACAGGTTTACCTCAACAATCTTTCAAATAAATGCATAATATTAAGGTTTTTGTTATTAAGTATGCACATGAACTTTGTAAACCTGTATAAAACAATGACATATGTTAAATTTAATTCATTTTTTCTCTATTATTTCTCTTTATTTCTCACACATAATAAATATTAGCTCTTCAGTATTCTTTTTCTCACCTCAACAGAGTAATATTTCTTCCTTATTTTATATATATAACATTATGTCAACATATTAATCATCCCATTAATAATCTTACTTTGAAATTGTCAATCTAAGTTTTGTTAAATTATTTCATCTATGTTATATACTCAGTTACCCCATTACTGAATTTCAAGATCATAATCCATGATCTCTGTAAATACTATGCCAAGAAATTTATTTCTATGATTGACATGTTCAGGTAATGGCTTATATATATTCTCTCACTTAAAAATAGTATGAAAATTTCTCTATCTCTATTTATTTACTGGCATTAAATACTAATAGTACTTTCTTTATTCAATTCCAGTGTTTTATATAAAAATGACATTTACTATTGTTCTATTTGAGAAACTAAGTATTTCCAGCATAATACCTGCATAGGTACTGCTTAAATTTAAAATTGGTTTTGAAGGACATAAAAATAAACCCTATCTTTTTAGGTTTTTTTTTCTTTTTGTCATGATATAAAAACACCTATCTTTTAAGTTAAAATATAAATATGGTTTCTATAATTCCTTTCTCCATTTCTCAATATTTTAGTATACCATAAAATAGTAAATTTTCAGTCATGACCCTCCAGTGGAAAAATCATGATTATTAATTTGAATCATATAATGTCTTTTTAGAAACATCCCTATGCTGTCATAAGGATGATTTGGCAATTTTCTAAAAATATAATTAATAATATATTAAAGAACCAGAGGCATGCATTTTCTTGTTTAAATTATCAGTTTCATGAATATAAAAATGTTCATGTTCTAAAGGGCAATTCGAAGATTCATAAGTTGGACCTGAATTGTGAATATAATAGGAATACCTATGTGCAGTCTCATCATTTTGATAACTAATCAAAAAATCTTTAATCAAAAAATCTGAAGCTGCAAAGTTTTCAAAGGACTTGTGAAGTTGTACATTTGATGAGATGTTTTGCCAAATATTCATTATTATAAATAGTAAATATTCATTAAATAAATAACATGCAATGGCCTCTCTGAATACACTACCTATGTAATACTGCATAAAATAAAGGCAAAAATATGCTTCAAGAGGATACAGAGGTTTACAAATAGGCCAGATCTCGTAAAGCTAAATTATAATTTACCATTTTTTATAATTTACAACTTTAATGTGATCTAAACAAAATGTAAATAGGTCCTTTTGAATCTATAGTTCATACAGAACATAAAAAAGAACAAGGAATTCCTGATAAAAAAGATCAATGATCTTATAAAAGATCAAGTATCTTTTATACTGTATTAAAATATATTGCAAAAAACAGCACTATATAAACAGTGGGGTATTGACATTTGAACATATAATGAAATTACTACTTCAAACCTATGGGAAATTTTTGAATTGTTAAAGAAGCAAGAATCTAGATTTTTAAAAAATTCTTACTTCCTAACTCGCAAAAAGGTAATTTTCACAGAAACCACGTATCTTAAGTAGAATATAAAACCTCTGAAATCATAAAATAAAGTATAAAAATAAAGACATATGTTAAACATTTTCTACATAGAAAAAATTATTATAAGCAAAATCCAAAGAAAAATAATATTTAAAATTGGTAGCAAGAAACAGTGTTGATTTCTTTCTTCTTTTTTTTAAAGATTTTATTCATTCATTTACATGCGAGAGACAGAGAGAGCTCAAGCAGGGGGAGAGGCAAAGGGAGAGGGAGAAACAGACTCCCCACTGAGCTGGGACCCAGAAGCTTGATCCCAGGACTGTGGGATCACAACCAGAGCAAAAGGCAGATGCCTAATAGCCATCTGAGCCACCTAGGTGCTCCAACAGTGCTGATTTCTTAACATTGAATCCCTACAAGACACTGAAAAAGACCAGTAGAAAAAATAAAGAAAGAAAGAATATAAGTGGACAAATTCAGAAAAAAGAAATGCTGGAGCACCTGTGTGGTTCAGTCAGTTAAGCATCTGACTCTTGATTTAAGTTCAGGTCATGATCTCATGGCTGTAAGATTGAGTCCCTGCATCAGGCTCCACTCCGTGTACAGTCTGCTTGAGATTCTCTCTGCTCTTCCAACTGCCTTGTCTCTCCCTCTCAAAACAAATAATTAAAATCTTAAAAAAGAAAAAGGCACTCATTTGTGGAGCATAACCAATAGCATGGAGGACAAGGGGCGTTAGAGAGTAGTAGGGAATTTGGGTAAATTGGAAGGGGAGGTGAACCATGAGAGACTATGGACTCTGAAAAACAGTCTGAGGGGTTTGAAGTGGCGGGGGGGGGGGGGGGGGTGGGAGGTTGGGGTACCAGGTGGTGGGTATTATAGAGGGCACAGCTTGCATGGAGCACTGGGTGTGGTGAAAAAATAATGAATACTGTTTTTCTGAAAATAAATAAATTCGGAGGAAAAAAAAAAAACAAAAAAAAAAAAACAAAAAAAAAAAAGAAAAAGGCAAAAGAAATTTTAATGACCCCTAAACATAGGAAATAAAAATATTCCTGATAAAAGAAATAAAATAAAAATGATACAGGCACATCCATTTTTACTTATTATACTAGCAAAGTTCCAAAAGTTTCATAAATAATAGCTTTATGAGGGTCTGGAGAAACCATAAAGCAACTTTAGTAATTTCTAACAAAGTACAAATGACTGTTATCTATATGAAGTGTAACTTTGCAGTATCTATCAAAGTAAAAATAAACATCTTAAGACTTCCACTACTGAAAGATTATTCCATTCATTTATTAAAATAAGTATTAAATGATATATACAGGATTAATCACTGTAAATTGTAGCATTATATAACAATAAAATACTGAGAACAACCTAAATATTCAAAAATTAAAAAACAGTTAAATAACTGTGGTACATCCATTAATGGAATAATTCACATCCTTGAGAAATAAGGAAGTAGTTCTTTCATTTATTGAAAAATCTTTTTGAAAAAATATAACCAAGTTGAAATCAAAGTACACAGTGTAGTAGTGTGAAAAGATGGGCAAAATAAAATAAATGTGGGTTTATACATATGCAATTTATCTGAAAATATGTCTAATAAACTAATACCTGCACTGATAAACTAATAACTGCACTTACTCTTGGAAAACAGAATTAATTTATCAGTAAAAATTAGTAAAAATAAAGAAAAGAAACTAAATTTTTTATGAAGTTAAAAGGTCCAGAAAGTTACACAAATCACCTAGGATATCATTAAGTAAGAGGAAAGGGAACTCTATAAAACTTAATGAAAGTAGAAATTATATACAACTAAACTTTTCCATGTTCTACTCCACTGAGTTGAGTCTGATCAATAAAACAATTTTAAAGACTTTTGAGGTGAAGTGTAATGATCCTCTCTGGGAATAGCTATGCTCTACATTTCTGTGACTTCTGATATATGGCGTAGGAAAATCTCTGCCATTAACAGGAATGATGTGGTAAGGAAGGCTGCCTTCTTTCTGTCTTTCTCCTTTGCTATCAAAAAGACATTTGATAGGTCTAATATTTTTAGGAAGACTCCATCAGCTATTGTACTTCTGGTCACATTTTTAGGATTTATATTTTTAAAATAAAGTAATATTTATTTATTCTTTATGCATTCACATTATTTTTCTCATAATATCAAAAACCATGGGTTATTTATGACATCAAAATTATAGTTATACAACATTAAATTCAAGGAAAAAGGAAAAAAATTTAAATAGTGTAAATTTTAGTATTAATCAAACCCTATTTTATGGATCCTGATTTCTTTTCTCTTCTATTATATACAGTCTTTTTCAACATGGTAGGACAAATAGTCATTAACTATTTCACAGTATCTAATACAGTGAGCCTTCCATCTGAATTCCATCTAAAGACATTCTAGAAAGCATCGTAAGTCAGCTGCCTATCCCTGAATCAATCAACTATTATTAGAGTAGAAGAGCCACTTAAGAGGTTGGTATTCTCATGAAAAGCACTTTCTAAAATGAATAATGTGCAGATCGTCCAAAAACCAGCATTGTTTTCAAAAGAAAGAGGATGCTTAACAACAGCAACAACAACAACAACAAACTAAAAGAAAAACATAAATACAGAGGATTAGATAGATGACAGATACACAATACTGACAGATATATTGGCAGGCATAAAAACACATACATATACAACACATACACATACACCAGATTTATAATTGATTTTCTATGAATAATGTGAATGGCTCTGTGTTTACCAAATATCTACCTCCCCGAAAAAATATTAAGTATAAAATCAGGGAAGTGTAAAGATACAAATGCATATATCATATAAAATATAAAACAATTTTTATCAGGAATATATGACTTCTTTTAGTATAAAAGAAGGCTTTGGTTGGAATCACTTGGACACATTTGGGCTTGAATTATCTAAGCCTTCTCATCCTCAAGTCTTTATAAACTTATCTGAAAAATAACTTCTAATTGATTCAGAGTAAATGAGAAATGAGAGAAAATCTATGTTTAATATCTAGGACAGTGCTTAATAAATAATCAGTTCTGGTTTAATATCACATTTTAGTGGTAAGATTACCACATATCTTTAAAAAAAACATGCCCACAATTTAGAATTAATCTTTAAAAATCAATGCACAATCACTATTCAGATTTAAAATAATTTAAATGGTGGTGCTGGAGCTACCTGCTGATATAATACATTTTCAAAGAAAACTTAACATTCCTGCCAGAGGATGTCTAAAAGTACAGGAGTTTCTGAGTATATATTTCCTCACTCAACTGTAGTTATTTATGATAGCTGAAAAAATAATTGATATACATATGCATATATGTCATACATATATGTAAGATGTATTTGCATATATAATATATAATTTATGTATATAAATATGATATATATCCAAAAGTTAAGTTTAAATACTTCTTAATCTTACAGCAATTAAGAAAGCCATAGTACAGCAACTTTTAGTTTTGCTCTCTCGTCTGGGATACTTGTGAGAGAACTTTATTTAATCAACTAAATGTTCTCCGCTCTGTAATGCCACATGTTCAAGTTTCTCAGTTTGAATCCAATCATTTTCATGAACACTGAAGCACAATTTATCAATATGTTTTGTTGCCTTGAGTGACACAAATTACTTTCCAGGGATCTCTGCTTGGGGATCAGTCAATTCCCGGTGTTTTATAAGTAGGGCATTTACCATCTGGCATATTTGTTTCATGTTAATGGAGAGTTACTAACATATGATATATATGTACTTTACTGATACTTTTATTTTTAACTTTCCCCCTGAATGAATATCAGTGTTCATGTTGACAGCATTTCTCAGACAAAGAAGATTGTTTGCCATATTCTCACAATTTCTAACATAATTAAGTTTGCAAATATGTCAGAGAATGTTCTTATCTGTGATAGTCAAACTCTTCTGAGTAGAAGGATCACCTGGGGAGCTTGTTAAAATGCAGATATGTGGAACTATCACAAAATCTTGGGGACAGTTCAGGAAATCATCCTGGATGATGCTGTCAAAGGTCATCCACATACAACTAGTTTACTCAAAATATTAGTGCCTGTGGAATAACAAGCTCTAATTCTAAAGCCATATTTTAAAGATTCATAAGATTAAAAGGACAAGAAGAAATTTTGTTCCACACTTCTAAATTTGATAATGGAGAATTTTTCCTGACTGCCATTGTAGCTGTGAACTCACCCAAAAACACTTAAGGAAAGTCTTATCTCACTCCCTCTTTTATAAACTTCCACTCTTGTCCTATAGTACTTTTTATTGTTGTTGTTAATGCTATTGATATTTTTATAATCCTTACTATCTATTATCAGGGCAAATCGCCTATTGCTTTAGAAATTCAGAAGTTATTTCTCTTCATGCATGTAAGAACCAGAGACACAACCAAAACATGATATCGGATAAAATATTTGTAGCTCAGTGATCCCTTGACTAAGGGATTACTCAAGAACAGTTTCAAAGAAGTTCAACAGAGTGTGAGTCATGGAACCTCTGTATTTCATTAGAAGTAGCAAATGAAACACCATACATAAAAATAAACTCAAAATGGATTAAAAACCTAAATGTAAGACCAAAAAGCATAAAAATCCTGGAGGAAAGTACAAGTAGTAATTTCTCTGACATCAGCTAAAGAAATTTTTTTTTTTTAGACATGTCTCCTGAAGCAAGGGAAACAAAAGCAAAAATCAACTATTGGGACTATATAGAAATAAAAAACTTCTGCACAGCAAGGGAAGCAATCAAACTAAAAGACAGCCTACTGAATGGGAGAAGATATCTGCAAATGACCTATCTGATAAAAGGTTACTATCTAAAATCTATAATTAACTTATACAGCTCCACAACAGCAACAACAAAACACATAATCCAATTAAATAATGGGCAGAAGACATGTATAAATATTTCTCCAAAAAAGACATACAGACGGCCAACAGACACATGAGAAGATGCTCAACATCACTCATCACTGGGGAATGCAAATAAAAACCACAATGAGGTATCATCTTACACCTGTCAGAATGGCTAAATTCAAAAACACAGTAAACAACAGTGTTGGCAATGATGTGGAGCAAAATGAACCCTCGTGCACTATCAGTGGGAATGCAAACTGGAGCAACCACTCTGGAAAACGGTATGGAGTTTCCTCAAAAAATTAAAAACAGAACTACCCAATGATCCAGTAATCACACTACTAGATATTTACCCAAAGAATATGAAAACACTAATTCTGAAAGCTATATGCACCCCTATGTTTAATTGTAGTATTATCTACAATAACCAAATTATGGAAACAGTCCAGATGTCCATGGATTGATAAATGGATAAATAAGAGGTGGTACACACACACACACACACACACAGAGTGGAGTATTATTAGCCATAAAAATGAATGAAATCTTGCCATTTGCAACAAAATGGATGGAGCTAGAGAGTAAAATTCTAAGTGAAATAAGACGGAGAAAGATACTGTCACTCATATGTAGAACTTAAGATACAAAACAAACAAATGAAGGAAAAAGAGACCAAAACCAAGCTTTTAACCATGGAGAACAAACTGATGATTACCACAGGGGAGAAGAGGGGAGAATTGGTGAAATAGGTGAAGGGGATTAAGAGCACACTTACTGAAAAAGAAAAGAGTAGAGAAAAATGAGTACACTTATCATGATGAACTCTGAGTAATGTACAGAATTGTTGAATCACTAGGTTACACACCTGAAACTAATATAACACTGTATGTTAACTATACTGGTATTTAAAAAAAAAAAACTGGCCCTATTAGTAAACTGTTAAAAATAAATTACTGACTGGAATTGCAAAGGATTATCATATTTTTGATACATTACAGCATAAGCAACAAAGTGAGGAAAGTATAAGGGACAAGATAAAACATGCATATAGTAGAGAAGTCCAAGAATTTTCCTTATGGGAAATAAGAAAGTTTAGAATAGGATACCAGGTGACAAAAAAAACAAAAAACAAAAGTAAAACAAAACCCAGAAATAAAAAAAGATGCTGTACTCATATTAAAAGAGTAAAGTAGTAAAAATCCAAATATATTATAAAAACTCAGTAGATTATAAAAAAATTTCAGAATACCATAAAATTTCTTAAAATTCCCAAAGATAAAACAATAGAAGACATTAGCAAACACCAAAGGAAACAAAATACACTAAAAATTCCATCAGATATGTCACATAAAACATTATCTAAAAAGTCTGAAATTTTTTTTAAGAAAAACATTCACCATGTTCTAAGGAGCAACTAGTGAACTTAAAATCCACCTCTCAATCAAGAACTCATTCAAGCTGAGCATGAATCTACAAATTTGAACACCATAAACACTAAAACACTGAGATTAATTAAAAATAAGAATGAACATACATCTATTCATCCTTACAGACATAAATATGTATAAATTTTACACTCTGAAAGATTATAATTACATCACACCATAATAACAACAACAAAATGGTAATTATGTGAGGTGGCAGATGTGTTCAACATTTTGGTGACCATTTTACAATGTATACATGTATCATATCATGATTGTATACCTTAAACTTACCCAATGATATATGTCAATTCCATGTGCTATTAAGTGTCTTATTTCCATCAAAAAATTGCCATTGGAGAAAAAAAATATGAGTGGGACAAGTGGTATATGGAAAAAGTGTACTTCTTGGTTAATTTTAATGTAAACCTATGACTGCTCTAAAAAATAAAGTCTAAAAACAAACAAAAACAAAAAACAAAACAAAACAAAACATAAAAACCCACAGAAGTATGGAATGACAAAAGACCCTGTACAGTCAAAGCAATCTTAAGAAAGAACAAAGCTGGAGGCATCATGCTTCCTGATTTCAACTCGATTACAAAGTTATAGTAAATAAAACAGCATGGTATTGGCATAAAAACAAACATAAAAACAGAATAGAAAGTACAGAAATGAACTCATGCAAGGGTGCATGGGTGGCTCAGTTGGTTAAGTGACCGATTCTTGGTTTCAGCTCAGGTCTGATCTCAGGGTCATGGGACTGAGCCCCACATCAGGTTCCATGCTTAGTGCTAAGTATGCATGGGACTCTCCCTCTCCCTCTGCTCCTCCCATTTGCTTGCTCGCTCTCCTTCCCTCTCTCTCAAATAAATAAATCTTAAAAAAAAATAAACTAATGTATAATGTTCAATTTATGAAAAAGGAACCAAGAATATACAATGGTTAAAGTATAGTATTCAATAAATGGTACTGGGAAAACTGGACAGCTATATGCAAAAGAATAAAACTGGGCCATTATCTTATATCACAGACAAAAATTAACTCAGAATGAATTAAAGATTTAAATGTAAGACTTAAAATTCGTAGAAGAAAACAAAGATGATACACTTCCTGACACTGGTCTTGTAATAATTTTTTAAATTTGACACTAAAAGCAAAGGCAACAAAAGCAAAGCTAAACAAGTATGACTTGGAACACCTGGCTGGCTTAGTCATTAGAGCATATGACTCCTGATCTCAGGGTCATGAGTTCAAGCCCTACATAGGGAGTAGAGCTTACTTAAAAATAAGTAAATAAATAGCTATTTATTAAGAAAAAGTAAGTAGTACAGTATTAACCTAAAAGGTTTCTGCATAGTATAGAACATGACTAACAAAATAAAAACAGAACCTACCAAATGGGAGAAAGTATTTGTAAATTATATATCTGATAAGAGGTTAATATCTGAAATATATAAAAACACATAAAAGCCAATAGAAAAGGCCAACGACTCCATTAAAGAATGTGTGGAGCAGGATGCCTGGGTGGCTCGGTTGATTAAGTGTCTGCCTTTAGCTTAGGCCATGATCCCAAAGTCCTGGGATCAAGTCCCATGTTAGGCTCCTTGCACAGCGAGGAACCTGCTTCTCCCTCTGCCTGCTGTTCCCCCACTTCTGTTCTTTTCTCTTTTTCTCTCTGAAAAATAAATAAAATCTCTTAAAAAGTGTGTGGAGCATTTTGAATAGACATATTTCCAAAGAAGACATACAGAGGGCCAACAGGTATAAAAAAGAAGCCCAACATTCCTAATCATCAGAAAAATTCAAATCAAAACTACAAAGAGGTACCACCTCACACCTGTTGAAATGGCTATTATCAAAGAGGAGGAAATAAGTGTTGGTAAAGATGTGGGGAAAAGGGAACCCTTGTATATAACTGATAGAAATGTAAATTGGTGCAACAAGTATGGAAAACAGTATGCAGGTCCCTCAAAATATTAAAAATAGAATTACCATATGATCCAGCAATTCCACTTCCAGGTATCTTTCCAAAAACAAAACCACCAACTTAAAAAGATGTATACACTCTCACATTCACTGCAGCATTATTTACAATAGCCAAGATATGGAAACAACATAAGTGTCCAGTGATGGATCAGTGGATAAAAAAAATGTGGTCTATATACACAATGGAATGTTATCTGGCCATAAAATAGAATGAAATCTTGCATTTGTGACACCATGGATGGACCTTGTGTGCATTATGCTCAGTGAAATAAGTCAGACAGAAAAGACAAATACCATATTATTTCACTTCTAAGTGGGATCTAAAATAAACAAACCAACCCAAGTTCATAAACACACTGAACACATTGGTGGTTGTCAGAGGTAGAGGGTTAGGGGTGGGAGAAATGGTGAAGAATATAAAAATTCTAGTTATAAAATGAGTAATTCATTGGGATATAATGTACAACATGGCAACTATGTTAATTAACTATGTTAATAACACTTTATTATATATTTGAAAGTTGCTGAGAAATATCTTAAAAGTTCTCATCACACACAAATTCTGTAACTAGGTATGGAGAAGCGTGTTGACTAGACTTATCTTGGTGATCATTTTGCAATATATACAAATATCAAATTATTGTGTGATATACTGGAAATTAATAAAATGTAAGTCAACCATATCTCAATTTTACAAAGTCAGAAACATAAAAAACTAGTTATGAGTTGTGAGACACAGCAGAGCAGTACTCACAAGAAAATGTATACCTCTAAGATTGACCCAATTAAAAAAAAAAAGTACTTTTTTCCTTTCTTTTCAAGATAGGTGCTAACTAGATAATTGTAGAGACACATTGGGGATAGTACCATAAATATCTTCATGTCTCAAAGTATAACCAAGGTATAAAAATATGATCAACTTTACAGATGTCTGAACCAAGAAACAAATTCTTAATCATTCTAAATGTCCTCAATGGACTGAATCAGTGCATCAATTTAAACCCTTTCAGTAAAAAGAACCACCAAATCCAAATATACTTAAGGAAGTTCCTGAGATCATATCACAAATACATATTTTAAGTTTTCCCTTAATCTTCTTAAGGTACTTCCTGCTATCCATCATCATAATATAAACTAGAGAAAGGGAAATATCCAGGTATACATGGGATTATTTGAGACCAATTTTGGGGTATCATTTTTACAAGAAAAAGAATTACTGTCATCTACTTCTTAGAGGTGTTTTATGAAAGACAAGTGATAAATGGTAGAAAAAAAAAAAAAAAGAATGCCTTCATTGTAGGCGCAGTGCATCCCTACACTAATCCCAGAGTTAATTCTTGGTCTTTAGTTGTAATATGCTATTGGCATTACATATTAGTTCCCTAAACTGTAGGCTAAGAACTATTACAAAAGAAAAAGGAAAATAAATAAAAGCAAAAAATACTGTAAAGATAGACAAAATTAAAAAAAAAAAGTTCTTATTACACTTATAATGAATTATCCAGGTTGAACTATATTGAATATGGTTATTTCTTAGAAACTGACAACAAACTATTAGAAACACATTAGGCTGGTGGCTCCATACGCAGATGCTTTTCCAGTTGGGCTTTTCTCTTGGAGCAAATTTATTTTGCCTCTGGTTCACAGCATGCAACCATTATCTAAAAAATGCTTTTAACTTTATCCTATACACAGAAGCACCAAAGGAGGGTTCTAACAGGAAAAACAGTCAACCAATTCAAATTCACACAAGTAAGAGACCCAACATTAAACCTATCCAATATAACTTCTATCCAAGAAACGTGTTTTGCTGAAAAGAAAGCAGCAAATAGGATAATGACATACATGCCTCATTCTAAGTAAAATGCTTTATGTAGGGAAGTTGTAGCAAAGACGGAGAGGAATAGGAAAAGGAAAAAAAAAAAAAGAAACTGGAAGAGAAGCCAAATTAGAGAGGGTGGAGAAAAAAAAGAATAGAAATAACCATTCTTCTACCTTTTCATGCTAATCATTTCTTTGCTCTCAATGATAATTTTACTAATTATGGACACAACTGTAAGGAATATATTTAGTTTAGCCTATATCTGAATTTTACAGTGTGTGTTTATTTTTTGTCTTGTGTCTTTTCCTTAACATTATTGTGTGTGATTTTTCATGGCTGTTGCCTATAGCTGGGATTTGCTCACTTTCCAATTGCCAAATAACCCATTGTGTGAAGAGACTATATTTCTTGTTAATCCATTCTGATGTGGGTAAAAAAAAAATGTATTTTTTCACATTTGGGAACCACAATGGAAAGGTTGGTATGAACAGTTGAGAACATGTATCTAAACACTCACAATACCTGAGTTTCTTTAAGATATTTACTTAAGAGTGGGTCAAGGGCTCTGGATATCTTTACCTATTCTAGATAATGTTACATTGTGCCCAAAAAGTTATACCAATTAATAGCAGAATAGTAGAGGAGGTGTCTTTGGTCTGCAAGCTCACTCTGGCATTGTTAGATACTTTATTTTATTTTATTTTATTTTAATTTATTTATCTGACAGAGAGAGAGATCACAAGTAGGCAGAGAGGCAGGCAGAGAGAGAGAGAAGGAAGCAGGCTCCCTGCTGAGCAGAGAGCCCGATGACAGGCTCTATCCCAGGACCCTGAGATCATGACCCGAGCAGAAGGCAGAGGCTTCGTGTGTGTTGAGTTTGAGGAGTTCATTATAGATCCTGGATATCAACCTTTTGTCTGTACTGTCATTTGCAAATGTAACTACTCAAACTCAACACACACGAAACAGGCAAACACATCAAAAAATGGGCAGAAGATATGAACAGACACTTCTCCAAACAAGACATACAAATGGCTATCGGACACATGAAAAAATGTTCATCATCATTAGCCCTCAGGGAGATTCAAATTAAAACCACATTGAGATATCACCTTACACCAGTTAAAATGGCCAAAATTAACAAAATAGGAAGCAACATGTGTTGGAGAGGATGTGGAGAAAGGGGAACCCTCTTACACTGTTGGTGGGAATGCAAGTTGGTGCAGCCTCTTTGGAGAACAGTGCGGAGATTCCTCAAGAAATTAAAAATAGAGCTTCCCTATGACCCTGCAATTGTACTCCTGGGTATTTACCCCAAATACACAGATGTCGTGAAAAGAAGGGCCATCTGTACCCCAATGTTTATAGCAGCAATGGCCACGGTCGCCAAACTATGGAAAGAACCAAGATGCCCTTCAACGGATGAATGGATAAGGAAGATGTGGTCCATATACACTATGGAGTATTATGCCTCCATCAGAAAGGATGAATACCCAACTTTTGTAGCAACATGGACGGGACTGGAAGAGATTATGCTGAGTGAAATAAGTCAAGCAGAGAGAGTCAATTAATATATGGTTTCACTTATTTGTGGAGCATAACCAATAGCATGGAGGACAAGGGGCGTGAGAGAGGAGAAGGGAATTTGGGTAAATTGGAAGGGGAGGTGAACCATGAGAGACTATGGACTCTGAAAAACAATCTGAGGGGTTTGAAGTGGTGGGGGCGTGGGAGGTTGGGGTACCAGGTGGTGGGTATTATAGAGGGCAAGGATTGCATGGAGCACTGGGTGTGGTGAAAAAATAATGAATAGTTTTTTCTGAAAATAAATAAATTGAAAAAAAAAAAAAAGAAGGCAGAGGCTTAACCCACTAAGCAACCCAGACACCCAAGATATTTTAAATTTCTGAGAATCTAGAATGTATCTACTGTGAGTACATTTTTTTTGTGTACATATTTAGTTTTATTGTAAAAAAAGCAACTTGTACACTTTTAACGTTTAAAACTGAGCATCATCTTTCCTTTCCAATGAGACAAAAAGAAAATTTAAAAATAAACAGGAACAAAATTACAATAGAGAATGTCAATTCCAAATAAGATCCTACAAGTTCTGCTGATTCTCCCATCGAGTGGCAGGGCTCAAGTCGTCATTAGGAGAGAGTTTTATTTTAAAAGTGTCATCTTAAACTGCAAGGATGCCCATTAAACATCACAATTAAACATGCCAAAGGAGAAGCCATGTTTTCAAAATGCCCACTTAACCCACCCAAACCTCTCAAATCCACCCTTTCCTGACCTTGTATAACCCCAGTTTTTAAAGTTTTTTTTCTTTTTTTTAAACAAGAGAAAGTAGACAGGTACATGTTGGTAAATGCTAACTGTCCATATTCACATAGAGACACAGTGTAATCTCTGAGCCCAATATACAGAGAAAGGAGGAAAAAAGCTAGAATTCTATGCACTAATAAACAGGGGCCTAGCACCCTCCAGCTTCCAGCAGAGCTAAGGGAGCAGGTTTTTCTTTTTTCCCACAGAGCACGGTGGTGTTGATTCCATAAATTTTTTGTTTTTGTTGAGACAGGAAGGGACAAAAATGAATTTGGAAAAAAAAGGGGTAGAGATTCTTTTCCCACTGTATTCTGCTCGAGGTATTTCCCCCCAAAATAAGCTGAGAACCATGGTATAAAGGGAGAGAAAAAGGAGACTTCAAAAAACAGGGCGAATGAGCACGAGAGGAGAAAAGAAAAAGAAAAAAAAAAAAAAGAAAGACGGCAACTTGCTCCCAGGGACTGAAAAAAATTAAAAAAGGAAGGTTAGAATCCATCAGTGTTCCATTAGTCATCTTCTCCTTCATCCTCCTCTCCTTCCTCCCCCTCATCATTATCTTCATCTTCTTCACCTTCATCCTCATCTGTTCTTCATCAATATCTTCCAATCCTTCTTCTTCATCATCATCATCATCACCCTCTTCTTCCCCTTCTTCATCATCCATATTGGGAACCAAGCAGTACTGTAATGGATTTGGCCAAATATCATCTTTGATGACCTCTCCTAACCCATCTGCACCTGCATCAGAATGGTCAGTAAACCAGGTGAAGAAGCTCTCTGGTTCCTCATGCTGTCTCTTCCTGCTGCTTTATTCTGTGTTTGACTTGAACGTTTCGTCAAATCCTTTCCAGGTTTCCATTTGATTTAAGTGGACTTTGAAGATGGATCACCACTCTCATTCAGATGAAATTCTTTGGAGAGAACTTTATTTTCGAAGTAAGGGTTTTCATCAAAATAAAAATCTATTTAGTAACCTGATTTATTATCTTCAAATTCTGTCACTTCAACTCTTGTCAAATAATGCAGCACCTCTTCATCCTCCTCCCAAAGCAGTGCAGACACTTGTGGATGGTTGAGAGATGTTGTTACCCAAAAATAGGGGATTTTGGCGATCAATTCTGACCTCTTCTGAAAAAATGGTTGGTGGAGTTTGTTATATTTCTGTTCTACTTTCAAAATATCCTCACTGGCTTGTTCATTAAGTCTATTTCATTTTGTACTTCATCAATATGTTCAATTGCTTCTTGGTGTTCTTTTTCTCCTTTATGCAAGTGCTGAGATGTTGACGTCTGCCATGGCTTGGGGGCAGGAGGCAGCCTCCATTTCTTTGTTTGAGGCGGGAGCGAAGACTGGCTTTTGGGGGCCATGCTGCGAGGAAACTCCTGGAAACCAGGAGAGAGGCACATCTGGAAGCTCTGATTGCTGCTGTGAGTACATTTTAATGGTCAATTTTAATTTCCTAGAATACAATGTCATTTATCATTTTTAACATTTGGATTTACTCTTTTTGTTGTAGCTTTTCAAGTTACTTGCCCATTTTTTAGAGTACATTTAAAAAAAACTCAGTGACTCAGTGACTCACTCGTTAAGCATCTGCCTTCAGCTCAGGTCATGATCCCAGGGTCCTGGGATTTGACCCCGCATCAGGCTCCCTGCTTGGCTGAAAGCCTGCTTCTCCCTCTCCCACTCCCCCTGCCTGTGTTCCTGTTCTTGCTGTCTCTCTCTGTCAAATAAATAAATAAAATCTTTAAAATAAAAAATTTAGAAAAACTCTTTCATATATACTTCTTTCCATATTTTGAACGCTTGTCATTTATAGGTTATATGCGTTGAAAAATACATGGTGACAATACTTTCCTACACACTAGGCTCTTTCACTCCCACATCTTGGCTTTTTCACACACTGTCATATTTTCACTCTCCTTTTGGTATATTGTGATTAACTGAATTCTTAATTTTAATGTAGTATCTTTCAAGATTAGTATTAAAGAACTTCTATTATAATGGTTTCATTAAGATAGTATCTCATGATATCTTTTTAACACTGATTTTGTCATTAACAATGAAGTAATTTATTTACATGGAAGAGATCTATTTTATTGCCCAACAAGGATTGATTTTAATTTTTTAACACACTCCCACTATGATTTGAAATGTCCACCCTTTCCCCATTTTCCTCAGCGTTACTTCTGTCACTTCTCTATATATTGGGAGGTTTGTTTCTGTGTGCACAAGACTATTACACTGATTATTTTATTCCCAGGACTAACATGGCAGTATATTACAGAACATGGCTTTATTTATAATGGATAATATATTATATATATTTATTATTTATTACATTATATATAATAATTATATATACTAAATAAATATATAAAATGATGCATTATAATAAATTATTTATTATATTTATATATTTATTTTATATTATATTTATATAAAATAATGTATTATTACTTAATTATTATTTATCCTAATAATTGTGGAACAAGTTCTCCATTTCCTCAACCCCCCTCGTTTTTACAATGTCCACTTGTTTATCTAAAATGTCAACTTAGTTTGTGACAATTGGTTTCTCTCATTGTTCCAGCTGGTATCAAATGCAAGGCCTAGGGAAAATCTGAGGGCATTGTTCTAAGGTTGTTTAGGGAGCCTCTTCTCTCTGGTGGCTAAGGTATAGCTGAATTGAATTGAGAATTCTCACTTGGATAATGAGTAAAGGAACTGACTCCTCTTACGAGCAGTTACAGAAGCCAACCATGAGACACCTACCTATACTCTGAAACAGCACTCTATGGTTATATAATAAACTGTTTCTCTTTTTCATTATCTTATTGTTTTGTAACTAACGGTATCCATGAGTAATTCTTGGTTCTCCATTTTTCCACTTAATGCATTTTTCAAATTAGATATTTGAATTAAATTCATTTCAATCTTAGTCCTAATGTAGACAAATTAGTTTCTATTCTAAGGACAATGATGAAAAATATGTTTTCTTAAGTGCTTTTAATTTGATATATTTTTAATATTTTTATTTATTTATTTGAGAGAGAGAGAGTGAGCACAAGCAAGCATAAGCAGGGAGAGGTAGAGTGAGAGGGAGAAGCAGTTTCCCCACTAAGCAAGGAGGCTGATGCAGCACTTGATCCCAGGACCCTGTCAAGCAGACAGTTAACCAACTGAACCACCCAGGTGCTCCTTAATCTGTACTGTCATTTGCAAATATCTTCTCCCATTCCGTGGGTTGCCTCTTTGTTTTTTTGACTGTTTCCTTTGCTGTGCAGAAGCTTTTGATTTTGATGAAGTCCCAGAAGTTTATTTTCGCTTTTGTTTCCTTTGCCTTTGGAGACGTATCTTGAAAGAAGTTGCTGTGGCTGATATCAAAGAGATTACTGCCTATGTTCTCCTCTAAGATTCTGATGGATTCCTGTCTCACATTGAGGTCTTTTATCCATTTTGAGTTGATCTTTGTGTACGGTGTAAGAGAATGGTCGAGTTTCATTCTTCTACATATAGCTGTCCAGTTTTCCCAGCACCATTTATTGAAGAGACTGTCTTTTTTCCACTGTATATTTTTTCCTGTTTTGTCGAAGATTAATTAACCATAGAGTTGAGGGTCCATATCTGGGCTCTCTACTCTGTTCCACTGGTCTATGTGTCTGTTTTTATGCCAGTACCATGCTGTCTTGGTGATCACAGCTTTGTAATAAAGCTTGAAATCAGGTAAGGTGATGCCGCCAGCTTTATTTTTGTTTTTCAACTTTTCCTTAGCGATTCGGGGTCTCTTCTGATTCCATACAAATTTTAGGAATATTTGCTCTAGCTCTTTGAAGAATGCCAGTGGAATTTTGATCGGAATGGCATTAAAAGTATTGATTGCTCTAGGCAGAATAGACATTTTAACAATGTTTATTCTTCCGATCCAAGAGCATGGAATGGTCTTCCATCTATTTGTGTCTTCTTCAATTTCTTTCATGAGTGTTCTGTAGTTCCTCAAGTACAGATCCTTTACCTCTTTAGTTAGGTTTATTCCCAGATATCTTATGGTTCTTGGTGCTATAGTAAATGGAATCGATTCTCTAATTTCCCTTTCTGTATTTTCATTGTTAGTGAAAGCCACTGATTTCTGCACATTGACTTTGTATCCTGCCACATTGCTGAATTGCTGTATGAGTTCTAGTAGTTTGGGGGTGGAGTCTTTTGGGTTTTCCATATAAAGAATCATGTCATCTGCGAAGAGAGAGAGTTTGACTTCTTCATTACCAATTTGGATACCTTTTATTTCTCTCTGTTGTCTGATTGCTGTTGCTAGGACTTCTAATACTATGTTGAACAAGAGTGGTGAGAGTGGGCATCCTTGTCTTGTTCCTGATCTCAACGGGAAGGCTGCAAGCTTTTTTGCATTAAGGATGATATTTGCTGTGGGTCTTTCATAGATAGATTTGATGAGGTTCAGGAATGTTCCCTCTATCCCTATACTTTGAAGCGTTTTAATCAGGAACGGATGTTGGATTTTGTCAAATGCTTTTTCTGCATCGATTGAGAGGACCATGTGGTTCTTCTCTCTTCTCATATTAATTTGTTGTATCACATTGATTGATTTGCGAATGTTGAACCATCCTTATAGCCCAGGGATGAATCCCACCTGATCATGGTGGATAATCTTTTTAATGTGCTGCTCATCATCATTAGCCCTCAGGGAGATTCAAATTAAAACCACATTGAGATATCACCTTACACCAGTTAGAATGGCCAAAATTAACAAAACAGGAAACAACATGTGTTGGAGAGGATGTGGAGAAAGGGGAACCCTCTTACACTGTTGATGGGAATGCAAGTTGGTGCAGCCTCTTTGGAGAACAGTGTGGAGATTCCTCAAGAAATTAAAAATAGAGCTTCCCTATGACCCTGCAATTGCACTATTGGGTATTTACCCCAAATACACAGATGTCGTGAAAAGAAGGGCCATCTGTACCCCAATGTTTATAGTAGCAATGGCCACAGTCGCCAAACTATGGAAAGGACCAAGATGCCCTTCAACAGATGAATGGATAAGGAAGATGTGGTCCATATACACTATGGAGTATTATGCCTCCATCAGAAAGGATGAATACCCAACTTTTGTAGCAACATGGACAGGACTGGAAGAGATTATGCTGAGTGAAATAAGTCAAGCAGAGAGAGTCAATTATCATATGGTTTCACTTATTTGTGGAGCATAACAAATAGCATGGAGGACAAGGGGCGTTAGAGAGTAGTAGGGAATTTGGGTAAATTGGAAGGGGAGGTGAACCATGAGAGACTATGGACTCTGAAAAACAGTCTGGGGGGGGGGTGGGAGGTTGGGGTACCAGGTGGTGGGTATTATAGAGGGCAAGGATTGCATGGAGCACTGGGTGTGGTGAAAAAATAATGAATAATGTTTTTCTGAAAATAAATAAATTGGAAAAAAAATTAAAAATGCTTTATTATACGAGGAACATTTGGGCCAAAAAAATGTGTTATTACTTAAGCATTGATTATTTTATGGTGAAATCCATGTGTTTACTTTTGTATATCCTTTGGTATTTTTTTATAATCCACTTTCCAGGAAGGTATACAATAGTAATTAATAACAACAGTAGGTTTATTTACAATAAATGTAAAGTAACTGGATAGTTCCTGATTTTGGACACTTTAGAAACATATAAGGAAAGTCAGAAATTATTATGTGGCCAACTGAATGTAAATGTTTCAGAATTCAACTGCTATCAAAGTGAGAACTATTGCAATCTGTGTTTTTACTTTTTAAGGAATGCAATGCATACTAAAATAGAGCAGTCAAAATTGCTCATTTTCCCAAACTGGCTATTATCTATATATTGATTATGCCACAACCTCATTTCCTTTTTGCTGGACAGAAACATTATAGCCTGAAAAGTATATTTTTCACCTTGAAAATAGGTCAAAATATACAAATTCAATATATATTTCTCATAACTAGAGATCCTTCAGAATCATCCATGGGACACCTACATTATAAACCACTAATATAAACACTTTGTTATCAATGTCAGCTTTTATCTCCTGAAAATACTCATCTTCTTGAGTCAGAATGCTGTTACATTGCATCATTTTAAAGTCTTGGATTGAACAGAAATACCATTTTAACATTTTTTGTATTTTAACCTACCTGGGCTCAAAATATGCTTTCTAGTAAAGAAAACTATAAATAATCTTCTGACTCTTTTACAAAGTTTTAAATCAACCACATGCAGAAAGCTGATAAGTAAGGGGAATAGAATAAACTGCAATCCTATTATGTTATTTTTTTTAGTATACATTTTCTGATAGATTGTTTATGATGCATTATCTCCTGTTTCCAAACTGTCAAAATGGTGAGCAGAGATACACAGTATAACTTCCACTGACTTTAATAGAAGTAGCTGAGCAATTTTTGAGGTGCCAGTTGTCTGGTTACACAGACAATAGGATTAGCCAAAGTGGCTCCTGATACAACAAATGAAGGAGATGGATTTCTCCTTTTAATTCTGCTTATGTCAAGTGAGTTTACATGCAGAAAATAGTCAAAATCATGATATTTTTGAATTCACATTAAACTTACATTATGATTGTATTTTTTTAAATTACATGGTTTTCATAGACTATGTGACTAAAAAACAATACTTAAATAGATTACTATTTAAGAATTCTGAAATCACTTTTTAGGTAAATAATAATCTACCAAGAAGGAATTTGTTCAAATTTTAATGATAAAATTTCATAATACAAAGATAAACATTAAATGTAAACACTGCTAAAAGCAACTATAAGCCAATCATTTAGTTCAAGTAAAATTAAGAATGACATACTACATAGTATGTAGTTATTTGTAACATGTGATATGTGGAATGTAATGTGATACCATAGAATGTATATGAAGTCTGGATTCAGGGTTTGTTACAAATACTAGATGTGTCGTACAGGGAAAGTTACTTATCCTTCCTGAATTTAATTTCTTCACTTGTAAGTGGTAATAACATCACTTATAACATAGAGTTATGAAAGTTACACAGAATTAAACTGAATGATGATCCAAGTCACCTTGCTCTTAATGGTAGTAGTTGTTCAATGTATTCGTTTTTTCCTCTCAGTGCCTTATGTATCATGACTTTTTTTAACTCCTTTTCAAATCTCACATGCATATCTTATTTCATTTACCACTCTATCAATAATATTTTATTAAACTATTATTTCTGTTGGGGAAAACTAAAATTTAAAAAAGTTAACTCACTTACTCAAATAATCTACTCCAGACATGTATTTTGGTTCCATGATACAGCAATTTAAAAAAATGGAATAAATTATATGCTTATAATTTAACAGGGAAACTAGCAGAAAACAAATAATTAGAAAAAAATATAATTAATTTTATAATTGATGTGACAGATATGAAATCAGCTACTAAGAAAATGAAAGTGGGATTTAATACACAGTTTTAATGCACAGTTTTCTTACTTGTTTATTTTACAGAACCTGACCCTAGAGACAGGTGATCCAGGACCATGCAGTAACTCCACAGTGGAATTACTGCCCCATGTTCCCTCCATGTGCTCCATTATCCATAGCATGAGGTACCCATCCTCAAACTTCTACCGTATTTCAAAATGGCTGCTACAGCTCTAGCCACAAAATTTATACTCCAGACTGGAAGGAAAAGGAAAATTACAGAAAGCAAAACTTCTCTCCCTTAACAGCTAAAGGGAGAGAAAACAGAAAAACCCTGAATCCCTATTAATCACTTAAACAAACAAAATCTCACAAATTTTAAATTAGTGATACAAAAGAAATGTCATTTTAAGTCCAATAATGACATCATAAGACACACATCACTTTGTTCATGTATATGATTTATACTTCTTAAAAATATGTTCTAGGGCACCTGGGTAGATCAGTTGGTTAAGCATCTGCCTCCAGCTCAGGACATGATCCCAGGGTCCTGGGATCAAGTCCTACATTGGCCTCCCTGCTCCATGGGAAACCTGTTTCTCCCTCCGTCTCTGCCCCTGCTTGTGCATTCTCTATCTTTCTCTCTCTTGCACATGTGCACAAAAATAAGTAAAATCATTAAAAGTAAATACATAAAAATGTTCCATCTTATATTGTCTCAGTCACGTAAGTGATCCAGTGCATTAGTTTCCTACTGCTGCTGTAAAAAATTACTACAAACTAAAGTGGCTTACACAACATGAACTAGTTATTTTAGTTCTGGAGATCAGGACCTTAAAATGGGATATTGGATATGTTTTCATTCTCAAAGTTTTTAGGTGAAATTCTGTTACCTTCCTTTTTCTAGTTTCTAGATATTGTCTGCATTCCTTGGCTCATGGCCCCATTCTCCAACTTCAAAGTCAGCAGTGTAGCATCTTCCAATTTTCTCTCAGTGACCCCAGTTTCTGTCTTTACCATTCCCTCTCTGACTCTTCAGCCTCTCTCTTCCCTCCTTCAAAGATCTTTGTGATTTTATTAGGCTCACTTGGATAATCCAGGATAATCTCTCTGCCTCAAGGTCCTTACTTAATCACATCTGCCAAGTTTCTTTTCCTATCTATGTAAGATAGCATATACATGATTTCCAGGGATTAGGACATAGATATCTGGTAGAAGGATCTAATATTCTATTTATCACAAAAAGTGAAATTACACATGTGAACTTCAACATATGAGGTGTCTATTAAAAAGCCTACATATGCAGGGGTACCTGGGTGGCTCAGTTGGTTAAGCATCAGACTTTTGATTTAAGCTCAGGTTTTGTCCTCAGGACTCATGAAACTGAGCCCTATGGCAGGTTCTGCACTGGGTATGGAACCTGCTGAAGATAATAAATATTATCTTCAAATACTTATATTTACAAATAAATATAAGTAAATAAATAAGTAGTCTACATATCCAAACAAACTAACCCTGACAATTACATAGCTCTCCACTCAACAAATTGGATTGTTGTCTTATATTTATGTCTCATCCCTTGCTTCACTGAATCTTAAAACATCCTCTTTGTAAAATTCATCTATTAGACTATTTATTTTAGGTTTTTTAGGATTAAAAAACTCAAATTCCATTTTGTCACATAAGGCACATATTTTCAATAAGGCACATATTTAAAGTAAGACACATATTTTTATTATTTTGGTAGAAAAAACTGTTCAGTGTCCTGTAATTAATATACTGGTATTACCTCAACTAAGATGCCTTAATATGCTAGAAAGGCTTCACTAAAGTATCCACTCTAATACAAAAGTTTATATATTCATTACACTTCACAAACTCTTATAGAGTATAGCAAAGCCTCTTCGACCATAAATTTAGCTCCATCATCATCTTTTCCAATATGCAAAAGGTTATAAAATGTTAGACTATAAAGTTATTTGAGAAATGACCTAATCCTGCCCTGACCTCATAATACTCATCATGTAAGTGATTCCTCAGAATTTGAATCCATTTAGTTATAGACACCAACATGTACAGTAAGTTGTTCAACTCATAAAACAGGTTAATCTTATTACTTATTGTTGAATATCCACTGTACAACTACTTTTGGAAAAACTAAGTAAAATACTATATGTGCATGGGGTGCCTGGGTGGCTCAGTTGATTTAGCAACTGCCTTCGGCTCAGGTCAGGATCCTGGAGTTCCAGGATCGAGTGCTGCTCCCTCTGACCCTCCCCTCTCTCGTGCTCTTTTTCTTGATCACTCACTTTCTCTCTCTCTCAAATAAATAAATTAATTTAAAAAGTAAAAAAAAATTGTGCAAATAATTTTTAAAAATTTAGTCATTCATGGTGACCTGTCTTAAAGTTTGTTGTGATTTCCACACTTAAAGTATATTTGAAACATTACAATGAGTAGGATTTGAAAGCTTAACAATTCTACAGTACTATAAATAAATGCAAATTGCTTTGAAGTTTCCAGAATACATATGTAAATAATAATACTAAAATGCTATACAGTTTTTAGGAATTATTCTTTAAATGATTAGCCACATAGACAAAATTTTTTAACTTCATTTTATTATTTTCTATTTAATATATTTCATCTCTTTTTAACCCTTTGGGAAACCTCATATTTATATCTTCCTAAGCAAGAAGATAAACTTAAAAAGATAAAATATATTTAACTCAGAGTTTAGACGGAATGAGAGAGAAATTAAAGAAAATAAAGAAAATGATATTTAAGTTGAGAATTCCCTGGACAATAAAAAGTTTAAATTGAAGTTTATATTACTTTATCTAAACTCCAGTGGGAGATATAAAACTCTTCATATACATAAGGGCACACATCATTATTCATGATATTTTTCTGCCTAAAGAAAAGTACGTAGACAATATATGGGCAAAACAGTGAAGTGCCCACCATAAATTAGAAAATTCAGGATACTTCTTGCAAGGTAGCAAGTGAAAGGATATATGGTGCAGTTATTGCACTAAATATGTAACTTCTTTTAATAACAGTCTACTTTCCAGGTTTATAAGAGAAAATAGAAAGAAATTATATATTGTGTGTTCAATTATTTCCTTTTTCATTCTTTCATTTAATTTAATGAGCATTTATAGAAAGGCTACCTAGATGCCAAGCACCGCTCTAGGTGCTAAAAGAAACAAAGAAGTTTATGACTCAGTTGGTAAAACAGAAAATAAGTAAAT
The DNA here is from genome assembly GCF_020171115.1 of Neogale vison. Taxonomy (NCBI): domain Eukaryota; kingdom Metazoa; phylum Chordata; class Mammalia; order Carnivora; family Mustelidae; genus Neogale; species Neogale vison. Next base: position 124,043,898 of record NC_058095.1, on the reverse strand, counting down.
ACAATAACCAAAAGATAATTACAAATTTGGATAAGTTAACTGAAAATGAACAAAGTTAGAGAGCCAGGGAGAGAATTACATAATATAAAGTTGTAAAATTTAGGCTGGAACTGGACTATGCATAATTACCTAGACTACAGAAGACTGTAACACTGCAAATGGTATTATTATACTTGAATAAATGTGGTCATAGTAAATAGAAAACATATAGGGAGACTAGAGAAGGGTATTCCTGTAGATTAATATGTGGCATTCTTTACCTTGTAACTCCAGTAGAGAATCAGGGAATTTTGAGGTTATACTAAGGTCTCTGAGGAAGGAAATGGCTTGTTCATAGTATTGGCTCCATGTTTGTTTTTCTCTCACTTTTATACCCTCGGAATAATTTTAATCACAGAAAGAGTTCAAAATAAATACATGTAAAGTAAATAAGTGAAATAATAAGGGAATATTTGTTCTCTTAAGGAACTCTTCCTAAAAATTTCTAATTTCATGTTGTGTTTATTCCTGGCTCACCAAGCAATCATTCATATGGGATTTCACAGATTTGTCCTGTGAGGAAAAAAGTTAACCTTTCTCTGTCAATAAATTTTCTCACAGTAAAGAATTACTCATTTTGCTTATAAGTCTGAATGTTTATGATTGGATAATTATGAATCAATTCTTCAAAAATTAATCAACACTTGTATCTTGAGAAACTACAAAATTTGATAAACAATTTACCAGACATGGTGCACCCACTATTCTTAAAGTAAAAAACAGAATACTCAATGTGCCCTAAATGACCCTATTTTATCACAAGTTTTAAAATCAAGTTTTGAAGAGAAGTTGGATAGAGCCTTATTCCCCTCATTATTGCTGGCAGGCACTTACATAGTATTCCCAAGTATTTATTAATTCTATACTCAAATTACAACATTATGAACTCTGAATACCTCATCTACTGTCTATGCCTGTGACAGTCTACATATGGAGAATATGTTCTATTGTGATTCTCTATAATGTCTATAAGACGCTGATCAAATATGGATATTTGATAAAGCCATGAGAAAAATTTTAATTTGGGAAAAAAAAAAACAAGAACAAAAAACAAACAAACAAAAAACCCTCTGTAATTGAGTATGTATTCATGGTATATAAGAAAAGTCAAGACATACCATTGACTTGAATAAGGAGAATTTAGATGATGATGACTAGCAGTTATATATAGTACTTTGTTACAGTAATTTGAGAAGAATGAGACATGCAGCAAGGGCTTTAAATTTAAATATTTATTTTTTTAACAATGGAAAAAATTTTTAAATAAAAATACCAGAATACTAGCATTTTTAATTAAGGAAAAGCAAAATAATCAGCTATAGAATAAATACCTAAGTATTAAAGTAATACAAAACATAGAAAACCTTAGCCTGATATAATGCCTTACCACTTCTTTGAAAACTAGTGACATACACATACCTATTGTAAAAATTAATAAAGGGAAGCCTCAACAAAATGTACTTGGAAGGCTAGAAGGAAAGGCTGGAAAGGGGGGTCTTACAATGTTTACTTGTCAATTATAATTGTTAGTTATAGACCCCAACAGAAGAATCATCAATAGGAAGGAATTATTAGTTTCAGGTCCCAACACAGAAAGATATACATTGCATCTCATACAAGAAATCAATTAGCAACTCAACTGATGAGAAACTGTCATCCTTGTGAACTCTTGCTTTTTTCCAGTGGATTTTCCTTCAAAACAACACCTCAACTTTCTCCTTCTCTGTAAAATAACATCCCTCTCTTTTTTTGTAACATTCCTTTTTTGTTGCACTTGCTTGTGGTTTTGCCATGAATTGCAATTCTCTATTGTTCCCAAATGCACCCACTTTTGATGGTAAAGCAATTGAGTGTTATATTTCTAAGATTAAAACTATTATAAAAAAAACATATTTTTACCAAAGTTATAAGACTTTTATCATTGAGCTACTATATATTTAGTATCTGGTTTTACAAACATCTCAAGACTCTCAGAGAAGGTGACCAATGATATTCTCATTTACATTTATCTCTACAATACACATTTTAAAATATTTATATTTTTTAAACCTAACAAAACTAGAACTGAACTAAAAAAAAATTTTTTTTAAACTTATATAACTATGACTGGATAGGAATGTAATCAACACACAGAAGGACTGAAACAACCTGCAGGGCTCTGGGTATAAGAGAAGAGAGTAGTGGATGAAAGTTTGACTTAAATTGCCTGTAAGAAAAGAACATGTGTCCCTGGTTCATTAGGTCCTCTCATTTGTGAAAGAATAACTTGAAAAATATAGATGGCTGACGTTTCCATTTTTGTATGAAAGCCCACACAAAGCTGTGGATTGAGGAAGTAAAGGGAACAAAATAAACTCCCCTAAAAGGAATTGAAACCACATATCCACCAGCTCGAATAATAGGTCTGTGATCTCTCATTAGCACAATGGATCCAATTCGCCATTTTGGAATCTAACAGCAACTGAGTTAGTCGGGGCCTAGATTAAGAGAACTACAAAATGAAAGAGAGAAAGAATTTCCTGTTCAAATATAAAAACAAGCCTGCAAAGCAAAATGAGCAGCAATATGGAACAAACAAATCGTAACATCATGTGTCTGATAGCCATTTGTATGTCTTCATTGGAGAAGTGTATGTTCATATCTTCTGCCCATTTTTTGATATGATTGTCTGTTTTGTGTGTGTTGAGTTTGAGGAGTTCTTTATAGATCCTTGATATCAACCTTTTGTCTGTACTGTCATTTGCAAATATATTCTCCCATTCCATGGGTTGCCTCTTTGTTTTGTTGACTATTTCCTTTGCTGTGCAGAAGCTTTTGATCTTGATGAAGTCCCAAAAGTTCATTTTCGCTTTTGTTTCCTTTGCCTTGTCAAGAGACATATCTTGAAAGAAGTTGCTGTGGCTGATATAGAAGAGGTTACTGCCTATGTTCTCCTCTAGGATTCTGATGGATTCCTGTCTCACGTTGAGGTCTTTTATCCATTTTGAGTTTATCTTTGTGTACGGTGTAAGAGAATGGTCGAGTTTCATTCTTCTACATATAGCTGTCCAGTTTTCCCAGCACCATATATTGAAGAGACTGTCTTTTTTCCACTGTATATTTTTTCCTGTTTTGTCGACGATTATTTGACCATAGAGTTGAGAGTACTTATCTGGGCTCCCTACTCTGTTCCACTGGTCTATGTGTCTGTTTTTATGCCAGTACCATGCTGTCTTGGTGATCACAGCTTTGTAGTAAAGCTTGAAATCAGGTAATGTGATGCCGCCAGTTTTATTTTTGTTTTTCAACATTTCAAATTGTAACATCAAATCACTCCACACAGAATTAAAGACACTCCCCCTAGAAAAAAATTAAAGCCACAAAAGAATAGATAATTTTTGAAAAAAAAAAAGGCAATGAATGACAAAAATATATAATTTCATCAGAGTGTTAGCGTCATCCGAGATTTGTATAATTGACTGTTATTCAAGGTGGAGAGAATAAAATAGATTTTCATGTTTGTAAGAACCTGGACTGTTACTACCCATGAAACAAAACTAGAGAAAATTTTGTGAGAAATTCTGCATGAAGAAAAATAATTCCATATGAAAGAAACAGGATGCAAAAAATCCAAAAATACTATGTAAACATATTAACAAAATATTTAATGTACTAACTATTAAATATACTAATAAATAGTTTCCCTTGGGAAAGGGACTCACTGAAAGGGGGAAAAGGGCAGGATCAATGGAGAGCTAGGCATGATATATCTTGTTCTGGGTATTAGTGGTATTAGTTCTGGGTATTAGTGGTATTGGTTCTGGGTATTAGTGGCATTGTTCTGTGATAAATCACTTGACTTATATGAAATATTCTGTTTGTATATTACACATCAATAAAGTATTAACAAAAATGACCATTTCTTTGTGTTTAAAAAAATAAGTATAAAATCTTCAACAAAAAAATTATATGGTGTGAGGGTGCCTGGGTGGCTCAGTCAGTCAAGTGTCCAAATCTTGATTTCGGCTCAGGTCATGATGTCGGGGTCCTGGGATTGAGCCCTGTGTTGGGTTCCACATTCACCAGGAAGTCTGCTTGAATTCTCTTTCTCTATCTCCCTCTGCCCCTACTCCCTGCATGTGTTCTCTCTCTCTCAAATAAATAATCTTTAAAAAATAACATGGTGTGTGTTGGATGCACATGTGTATAATGGCAAGTTCAACTGTGAATCGTAATAGGCTAGCCACTATGTCCCATCAGACAGAGGGTAAAAATGCCAAATCAAGTTGGAACCTGAAAAGCTATTTTACATAAATATATATATATAAGTATTTAAAAAACACTTCTAGTAACCATTAAAAAATACTAAAATTTAAATAAAGAAATCAGTATATGGAAAAGGAGGGAGAAATGTAGAAACTTAAAGCCAAAGCCTCAGGAAAGAAGGAAACAGTAACGGAATTTTTTTTAAAACTGTAACTAGAAGAAAGTAAGTTTTTAGAAATACATTAATCATAAAAAAGAGACTCAGTCATGATAAGACAACTGTTACCGACTGTATGCTATTTATAAAACACACATAAAGGTCTAGTTTTCTGTAATAAAATTATGTGTGTGTACATAATCATGCAGATTATTATAGTATTAATACATAATATTGTTAATATTATATTGTAACAATATTATAATAATACTGTTTGTTTACTCTCCTGCTAAGCTAGAGAGCTAAATTTATTATTTCTATCTCCTTTGAAGCTAGGGTCTCACATGTGATATAGGTTCTGCCAAATCAGGACACTTACATGAAACTTAATTTTAAAATGAGTTTCATGGAAACCCTTGTTGGGTACAAAACATTAATAATGATACCAAGAATTATGGTAGAAAGGAATTTCTGAGGAATCCAGCATTTGAGGAGGTAGTTTCCTGAATCCATCATTTTTAATTATTTGAAGACCGCCATGTCCTTAAGGAATCATTTTGAAAATGGTTTCTGAAAGGTCAGTCTAATTTTTTTCTTTCTTTTGATGGAGCTTAGGGCAGGTTGCTCCAAAATATGCTAAAATGGCATATTGATTATTTTGAATTAAAGTTACTTGAGAAGCAGCTGGTTAAAGCAGGACACTCTGATCCTCCTCTCTGTCCCCCTGCACACAGGAAATAAATCTCATAAGGCAGTGGGAGGTGGAGCCACATCCTTACATCTTTATCCCCCTCATGCCCCCACCTCCACAGAGATAAAGAATTCAGAGCTGATAATCTATGTAGACAAACTTCTGTTTAGCTTCTTCATTAATTAATAACTAAGCTCAAGTTTTTCTTCTCAGTTCTTCACAAATTTATTGCTTCTTTTTCTAAAAGGTCAACTTTGTTTACTCCTTGAGGCCCCTATCTATAAAACCATACATATGAAATTAAATGTTATTTTTCTTTATTCCTGTGACTGTCTTGTGTCAATTTATTGTTTTTAAGATTTTATTTATTTGAGAAAGAGAGTGTGCAAGAGCATGAGCAGTCATGGAGCAGAGAGAGAGGGAGAAGTAGACTCCCTGCTGAGCGGAAAGCCTAATGCAGGACTCAATCCCAGGCCTCCAGGATCATGACCTGAGCAGAAGGCAGACACTTAACCAGCTAAGCCGCCCAGGCACCCCTGTCTTGTGTCACTTTAATTACTAGACCAAAGAACCAAAAGGTGAGGGAGATATTTTCCTCTCCCTGATTCCTTCTAAACTCTTATGTTAATATCTATATCCTTTAATAAATACTTCTTTGCTTGAAATAAGTATAATGAAATCTGTTGCATGTAACTAAGCTCCCAATAACAGACTAAGCACACCATGACAAAAGAAAGCTGGAAAACCTGAATATAGGATATCCTCTGTTATAACCTGAATTGTGTTCTATGACAAATCATATGTGAAAGTAGGAACACCTGCTACCTCAGAAGATGACTATTTGGACATAGTTTCCTCTTAAAAAGACCCTAAGTTAAATCATTAGGGTGGTAGTTTCCTCTTAAAAAGACCCTAAGTTAAGTCATTAGGGTGGTCCCTAATCAAAATACTGGTGTACTGTAAGAGGAGGAAATATGGGCACAGACATGTACAGAAAACCATACGAAGACAGAGGAAGAAGACACCCATAAGTAAATCAAGAAAAAAGGTCTTAGAAAAAAACAACCCTGGGACGCGTGGGAGGCTCAGTGGGTTAAGTGTCTGCCTTTGGCTCAGGTCATGATCCCAGGGTCCTGGGATCAAGCCCCACATCGGGCTCCACGCTCAGTGGCAAGTCTGCTGGTCCCTCTCCCTCTGTGATCTCTCTTGCTTTCACTTTCTTTCAAATAAACTAATTAATTTAAAAAATCTTTTTTTTTTTTTAGGATTTTATTTATCCATTTGAGAGAGATTGATTGAGATAAAGCATGAGAAAGGAAAAGGTCAGAGGGAGAAGCAGACTCCCTGTGAAGCTGGGAGCCTGAGGAGCAGGACTCAATTCTGGGACTTGGGGATCATGACCTGAGTGGAAAGCAGTTGCTTAACCAACTGAGCCACCCAGGCATCCAATAAATAAATAAAATCTTTTAAAAAAGAATGAAAATTTTAAAAAATAAAAAATAAAAAAAACCCTGCCAATACCTTAATTTCTGACTCTTAGCCCCTAGAACTAGAGAAAATGCATCTCTGTTACTTAAGCCATCCAAGGTATGTACTACTTTGTTTTGGCAATCCTAGTAAATTAAACTAATACACTGTCCTACTTTTCAGACAACATAGTTGTCTCTGTTTGAAATTCAGAAGACTCCACAAACTATTTGAACTAAAGAGAGTTCTAAAAATTTACATCATAAACAACAAAAAATATCCTTCTAAATGAGTAGAGGGACTTAGGACAAAATGATTCTTTTGAAAAGGGTTAAAAAAAAGTGTATATTATTTATGATTAAATCTGGTTATGTACTTGGGAAATACTAATGGTTAAAGTGTAAACACTTTATGAAAGGCATGAAAGAAAAACTTGATTAAGGCCCACCTATTGACATGATCACAGATTAGATTACTTATTGTCATAACAATATACAATTCCCCAAAGCATCCAAAAAATTCAGTAAGACAAAAATAGAATTCTCAGTGTATTTTTAATTTTAAAAGACTTTGAGAAGAGCTAAGCTATTTTTTAAGAGGGAAACAATAACTTAAAAATTAATTCTAAATAATATTCAAATAATCCAAAAGACAAGCAGAACATGAAGAGCAGTGAAGAATAATTAATTAGGGATAGGCAGCAGACAAATAGTAAATGGTAAAATATAATGTGCCCTTGGGGCACCTGGGTGGCTCAGGTCATAATCTCAGGGTCATGAGGTCAGAGTCTTCTTGGGATTCTCTCTAAAATAATATATTCTTTTAAAAAAAAGTAATGTGCCCTTACCAAAAGAACATAAGATATAAATATTTGTGTATATACATATACACATATACATACACACATACAACTATATACTGTTTAAATAAGATGTATTTTATTTTTTAAAAAGATTTTATTTATTTATTTGACAGAGGGATCACAAGTAGGTAGAGAGGCAAGCAGAGAGAGGGGAAGCAGACCCCCCACTGAGCAGAGAGACCAACATGGGGCTCGATGTCAGGACCCTGAGATCATGACCTGAGCCGAAGGCAGAGGCTTAACCCACTGAGCTACCCAGGTGCCCCTAAATGAGATGTATTTTAAACATAAAGATACAGATTAAAGACAAAATAAATGAATAAAAAAAGGTATATTATTTAAATAGTAAGCAATAAGGCTAAAGACTATAACAGGAAAAAAGATATTATTACATAATTACAAAAGGGCCAATTTATCAGTCATTAATAAGTATATACAACTTTCACAATGATAGATGATTTTAACACCTTTTTGATAAACTGACTGAAAAATCTGATCATCCTTTCTTAAACATTTTGATCTAAGGAACTGCTAATATTCTAAAAACTTATTCATCAAGTTATAGGTACTGATATTATCATTTTATCAAATAAGAATAAAAAATACGTAATATATTAATTATTTTATTTTTAAAAACAACACTAAATCCTTACATTAAAGTAATACTACATTATCAATATAATATAACCATATTTTCCAAAATAGAAATTTAGAAGTTTGGTATTATTTTTTTTTCAAATTTCTTTATTATGTAATTTAATAAAGAAAAATTTTTGTATTAGCTTCTATATTCATCTATTGCAATTATATTGTTTAGTTGCTTGTATATGAAGAAAATCTTGCCTTACACTTATATAATGTTTATAAAAGGAGTATTTTAATAAGGATTTTAGATAATGGAAGATAATCTTTTTTGATACTACATTAAACCTTAGCAAGTATTAGTATCCTAAAAGTTAATTGTCATATGAAAAATGAAGCTATATTAGAGATGTTTTTAAGTGTTTCTATATTAAAACCCATCATGGGGCGCCTGAGTGGCTCAGTGGGTTAAGCCGCTGCCTTCAGATCAGGTCATGATCTCAGGGTCCTGGAATTGAGCCCTGCATCGGGCTCTCTGCTGAGCGGAGAGTCTGCTTCCCCCTCTCTCTCTCTCTGCCTGCCTCTCTGCCTACTTGTGATCTCTCTCTCTGTCTAATAGATAAATAAAAATCTTAAACAAAAAAACAAACATCATTTTGTCTTGCTTATTAAATGGATCTTTTGAGAGTTCTTGGTGGTCTACCTGAACCACACTTTTGAGAACCAATTAACAACACAACCCAGCAAATATGTAGGCTGTCTGATGAACATCATCAAGTACCATGATGGAATTAATATTTATGGAATACCATACCCAACAATTATATAATTCACTAACTTTCCAAAGGTACATGGTATTTTTATGATGGGTTAATCATACTCCGGGTCCAAAAGTAATAAATACAGTGACTGAAACCATATACAATATTTCTCCAACCATAATAGAATTAAATTAGAAATCAATACTAAGATGGTAGCTGGTAAAATAGCAAATATTTGAGAAATTAAGATAATAAATTTCTAAATAATCCCTATACCTAAGAAGAAAATATGAGGGAAATTAGAAAATATTTTGAATTAAATGATAATGAACATTAAAATTTATGTACAAGGTACACAGTTAACTGAGTGCATGAGGGATTATTTTTGGTTATATAGTTATTATTTTAAAAATATAAATTCAAAGATTTATACTTCTACCTTAAAATTCTAAATAAAGGAAATCAAAGAAAAAAACAAAATATGAGGAAAGAAGGAAATAATGAAGTAAGATCAAAAAGAAACATGTATTATCAAAAGGGAGTCTACTGGCAGAATTCCTTCTTTCAGGAAGGAGGTCAGCCCTTTATATCTTTTTTTTTTTTAAAGATTTTATTTATTTATCAGAGAGAGAGAGGGGGGAAAGAGAGAGAGCACAGGCAGACAGAATGACAGGCAGAAGCAGAGGGAGAAGAAGACCCCCTGCCGAGCAAGGAGCCCGATGTGGGACTCGATCCCAGGACGCTGAGATCATGTTCCTAAGTAAATGAAGGAGCCTTCAGCTGTGTACATTTCAACTGCCCCAAAATGTATTTGCTACATATTGCAGTTGTTTGAAGTATTACCTCTTAACCTTCTTTTGTTAATCTTTATTTCATTTTGTCTTATATAGTCCAGTTTTCCAAGATAAACTCGGTCTTTTTTCAAATGTCACCTTTTTACCAATACTTTTTCATTAAATTATGCAAACTGCAAAAAAAAAGGCAGCAGAAGGCAGCTGCTTAACCAACTGAGCCACCCAGGCATCCCAGCCCTTTATATCTTAAGGCCTCCAATTGATTGGATGAGTCCCACCCATATTATGGAGGGTAATCTGATTTACTCAAGTCTACTGATTTACATGTTAATCTCTTCTAAAAATTATCTTTATAGCAACATTCAGACTAGTGTTTGATCAAATATCTGAGCACTACGGTCTATGCAGCTGAAACATAAAATTAACCATCAGAGTTCATTTCTTTGCAAATTTTACATTTAAAAAAACTACAAATAACTATTGAACTTTAGCTAAAGACCTGAATGTTGAAATATTGGATGGGATTGTATTAATTTCTGCAAATTACTTGAAATGTATCAGAAATCTGGTGACTGGGTAGATTAATTTAGGAAAAAATGGATGAAAATGAATATATATATATATATATATATATATATATATATATATATATATGATAAAACAAGTACCACGCAAGGCTAGAATTTAGGTTGTGGCTGTGTGGAAGTCTATTTCATGGAAGAAAAAATAGATTATGTGCTGAGCACATATTTAAAGGTCCAATTAACAGATAATGGGCTTTGGAGCACATGGGTGGCTCGATCAATTAAAGTGGCTCCCTTTGGCTCAGGTCATGATCCCCGGGTTCTGGGATTGAGCTCCAAGTCAGGCTCCCTGCTCAGGGAGACTGCTTCTCCCCCTCCCTCTGCTGCTCCTCCTATTTGTGTGGGCGCTCGCTCTCTCCCTCTCTATATATATATCTGGCTCTCTTTCTCTCAATTAAATAAAAATCCTTATTAAAAAAATGATAAGGACTTAAGAGGAAAATAAGTCAAATTGGAATCATTTAGTCATTTCATATTTGAAGCATGATCTTGACAAATGAGAGTATCAGTAATCAAAGGGAAAATACTGAGAAGCAATTCTTAAGGTAAGCACAACTGAGAAAAAAAGAATGGGATACTATGCTGGCATAGGATATTTGTGTGGGAAAGTGGTAATATTATTCATACCTATGCAATAAAACCTATACTGGTTAGCCTTCCATTTAAGATGAGATCTGAGTCCCCTCTCTCCAACATCAACCTCTATTACTTACATGTATGGGTCACCTAATCTAATTAAATTAGACTTCAACTGAGTTTTAGAAAAGATTTCTCATCTGTAGACCTCTCCTCAACTTAATATGACCTTCTGGGTAGACTTTTCTTATATTACCAACCTGTCAAAGCTTAAACAAGTATCTCATCTGATTTCCTAAGATGCCCAAGTTATTCAGTATTCCTCTTCCCAATGATTAATTAAACCACTTCATTTGTATTATTTTATAACTTTTATCATTTTATGCTTCAATTCATTTTTGTTATTTTATCTACTTATTCAATTATATTTTATATAAATATACAAATATATTTATATAAATGTATACATATAAATATACATCTTCTTGCCCAGTTAGACTAAATAAAGTCATTCTGGTCAGGAACTCTGCTTTACTTACTTTGCTTCCTTCATAATTATCATTGCACAAACTTATCTACTATATATGGCAAAAAAATATTTAGTGGGTTAGTTTTATGTTGCTGCCTAGTAATTACCACAAGTTTAGCAAAATAAAACATCTATTATTTCATGGTCAGGAGATCAGAAACAGTTTAACTGGTTCCTCTGCTCAGGATTTAATAATGAAACTATTGAGCTTTCTACTAAGAATGTGATCCTATCTGAGATCCTCTTCAAAGTGCGCATGAATGTTAGACGAATTTATTTCCTTGAATCTATATAACTTATCATGACTTGCTTCTTCAAGGTCAGCAGGGGAAAGAAAGTCTTTAATTTCTTCAATCTCTGGTCTCTAGATTTTCTTTTATAGGGCTAATGGATCAGATGGATCCAACTAGGAAAACTACCTTTTGATTTACTTAGAGTCGACTGATTAGAGATCTTAATTACACCTATCCACTTTGCCAGACCCTACTCAACAGGAAAATGTTGTAAGTCCTGACTTCAGTAAAGTGTTGTACAAGAGAATGGGTCATTAGGGGTCTTCTTAGAACTGTACCTACTTTAGGAAATAAATAACATTTATTTATATTTGTATAATGCATTAAAAATGTTGACAAACCCACTGACACAGTTGCATATATTGTATCATGAATAAATTGGCAAAGAATGGTCAATATTGGTTTCCCAGAGCACTCTGTAGATTTCTCCACCATAACACTACAAACATGCTGATTATTAAGAGAAAGAACAGGGACTGGACTAAGGTCCCTCAACCCTAATCGCCAATCCAGCATACAAAGATAGCTGAAACTCTATGCCCCTTAAGTACTATATCTCCCAAACTCCGAAGAGCTAAAACTTGATCTCTTTCATTAGCATGTCTTGCAGGATGCTTACTAAGAGCCACTGGGGTACAAAAAGTGGTAGAAACTGGATCAAACTAGTGTCTGGCAAGATAGACCTCGCTGATGAACTTTCTCTGATTTTTTTCTCCATTATACTACTAAAAAATCACACCCAGGGATGGAGATTTACCATGTTAATTAGACATGCCACACATGAAGAAACATGGCTGTTAAGTGTGCAGGTGCCAATAAATCCCCACCTCTACATATTCAGACACCACCTTCCTTCCTCCCCGCTAAGTTTCTTGAAGGACCTATCCCTGATCTTTCCTTGGAGAGTTTGCCTGAGGATGCTTTCTTCTGTGCGGCCTTCCTTGTCCATAAGCCCCAACAAAGCCTTGCCTGAAGCTTCCATTGGTCTCTTTTCAATTTCTATTATTTAGAGATCTCAGGGCTGCATTGCTATCTGTTAACTTCCAATAGTTCTTAGTTTCTTAGTATATTGACATTTGTCTTGAAATGTCTTCCAGACCCCAGTGATATGCCTTGTTTATAATAAGATTTCAATAACAAAAAACAAATATATTAATACTCAAAATACATAAAATATTAAGATTGACCTTCAGAGGGAGAGCACTGCATGTTGGCATCTGTAGGATGATAAAGTATTTCTGTAACAAGATACAGAGGTCTAAATTTCTTAGCATGAAATTTTAGACTAGCTAAAAGGCATTTCTGCACTCAAACTTATTTGCTCTTTTTTAAAACTTTTGCTCAATCTTGCTAAGGTCTTAGAATCTGAATATTACCATATTTTTTTCAAATTAAAATGGCATTTTGTATTATCAATTGAAACAGAAAGAAGTACACATAGTACAAAGCAAATTACCTAAGGGCATAATATATTTATGGCTCAAAGGATTTTATATTGAAAGGTTTCTGACTGATTTATAAGAACAGTCTATGCTTAATGAGCTAACAAAGTTCTTAAAAGCATGTTTTCTCACCTCCTGGATACAATCAGCAAATAAAAACAAAACTCCAAAGGGAAAAACAGTATTGGCCTTTTTTTCTTTGTTGTGGCTGGCAGAAAATAATTGGCTTAGTCCCAATTCATAGAATGTTAATGCTGCATTTAAACAGCACATTAGTGCATCCCTTCTATGGAAGAGAATTTACTGCCAGTGTGAAGCTCTTCCCTTTATATCATAACATAGTTGTAAGTATAAGTATGGCAGAAAAAGTGGAGTAAAATTGTTTCATAATGCTTTCTGTTTTCTCATAAATTGTTTATTTTATTTAAAAGCAGAACAGTTTTGCAGAATCATCTTAAAGACCCTATCTGTGAGAAAATTTTATTATATGATCTATTTTAAAATTCAGAATTGATGTTTAATTACCATAGCAAATTCAATTTCAAATAGGATATATATGTATTGAAGGGGTAATGTAGTGTACAACTAAAAGATGATGTTTGCAGTTACTAGTTCAAATAAACCAACATTTATAGCATTTTATTTTTTAACAATTACATTTTTTATGAAGCTATTAAAAATGGCACTGGCTATGTGAAATAAAACACTCATTCAGGCAAAGAAATTGCTCTGATACAGTTATTTTTTTCCCCTCTCATTTGGGTAGCCAAGAATTTTAAAAAATGTTGTACTTTATTTTTTTCTAGACCTAACTATTTACACAAATAAGACAATTATTAATAATTACGAATGAAACATTGTTGGCAGGAGCACAAATTGAACAAATACTAGTCATTAGTGAAATGCTGTTGCCAAGAGCACAGAATTTGAGTGCAGACTCGTGGCGCTCAAACCTGTTTCTGACAGTTATTACTCATGAAAGCTTGAGCACATGAAACATTCCTTGCCTTGATTTCTTCATTTGTAAACTGAAATGATACAAATATCTACCTTATATAATTACTGTGAATGTTAAATGAGTAATTACATGTGAAACATGTGGGTAACATCTTCCATGACATAATCTTGTTTAAGCATTTTAAATATTATTTCTGTTATGTCTTGTTTAGAATGTTTCATCAGTATAGACATATTTGTTATAAATTCCAAAATAAAATTATAATGTGGTCATTTTATATTTCAATGAAATCACAGTATAGCAATATTTTACACGACAGGAAATATACAGATCAATAATAACAATTTTAGTATGTTCCTCAAACAGTTTACAGTAAATCTTTATGCCTGAATTGTAGTAAAACATACACTCTGCAGATCAAGATGCTGAGGAAAAGCAATGATTACATACTTGCTTCTTGGTCACACGAACTGGTTTCCAAACTCAAGCTCCATATACCTTATTCTACTTGAAATATGTACATAAATGGAAACTGTCATATTTTATTATCATTGTTATTATTATTTTCCTACCAGATAAAATTCATGGTGATGAGTGTTCCATTATTTTAAAACTGGATTTTTATACTGAAATTTTAACACAAAATGTGTGAAGAAAACAATGTATGAAGAAGGGTAACTTATTAATCAGAAATCAAAACTGAGAAGAATTATATTTTAAAATTTTGGATTGAACATAATCAATTGAATTGAAATTGAACATATATTATTTATCTACACATGTAATGAAATAGAATATTTTTATTAACAACCTTCACCACAGAGACCCAAAAATGAATGGCAATCATAAAATGCTTAGCTTCAATTATTACAATATATGAACTCTGTATTGAAAGTAAAGAGTAAACAGAAAAAAAAATAGTATTCCACAAGATTGAGCCTAAGGTTAATAAAAAGTTTGTGGATATTGCTAAAGATAAAATATATATATATATAAATCATGAGTGTCAGGAACACACTTTTTTTTTTTAAGATTTAGTTCATTTATTTGACACTGAGAGAGAGAGAGAGAGAGAGAGATCACAAGTAAACAGAGCAGCAGGCAGAGAGAGAGAGAGGGGGAAGCAGGCTCCCTGCTGAGCAGAGATCCCCATGCAGGGCTCCATCCCAGGACCCTGAGATTATGACCTGAGCCGAAGGCAGAGGCTTAACCCACTGAGCTATGCAGGCACCCCAGGAACACACTTCTGATACATACATCCATCTATGTATGTATAACACCTTTCTTATAGTGACTAATGAGAGTTTATTCTGTTTTATTTCCTGTTTTTTTTTTAAGATTTTTATTTATTTATTTGACAGACAGAGATCACAAGTAGGCAGAGAAGCAGGCAGAGAGAGAAAGGAGTAAGCAGGCTTCCTGCTGAGCAGAGAACCGGATGCGGGGCTATATCCCAGGACCCTGGGATCATGACCTGAGCCTAAGGCAGAGGCTTTAACCCACTGAGCCACCCAGGCACCCCTCTCTGTTTTATTTCTTAAGAGTAGCTAATAGCTTTGCCGTACAAATATATAAAAGAGCAGGGGTATCTGGGTAGCTCAGTTGGTTAAGCCACCCACTCTTGATTTCAGCTTAGATCATGATCTCAGGTTATGAGGAACAGCCCCAAGTTGGACTCCACATGGTGTGAAGCCTGCTTGGGCTCTCTCTTTATCCTTCTCCCTCTGCCTCTCCCAACCCCCTCTCCTGACATTCACACACCTGTTCTCTCTTCAAAAAGAGAGAGAGAGAGAGAAATAAGAAAATATAAAAGAGCACATTTATAGTTTGATATGAAAACACACAGTAATCATGGTTCTATCAAAGGAGGATGTTCTGCTGATATTACTTACGTCTGTATAAATAATCAACTGAATTATTTTCTGCTCTTTAATATGATGACATTTGGTCAAGTGTCTGTAAAGTTAGACTTGCCAAATTCACCTTGAAATGGAATAAAGGATGGTGGGGAGCCGGGGCACAAGTTAGTTCTCTGGACATAAGAAAATACCAAATACCATTCACCTATATAGAAAGATTAGTTTCATTCGTAACACAAACACTGGGTTCACCACTTACTATTGTCTGAAACTTTTGATTCTGTTTAAGAAGAACTAACAATTTTAAGAACAAAGTTACATATATTGTTGATTTATCATGAAAAAATCTCTTAGGTAGGAAAAACTACCATGCATTTTATACCCCATAGTTTTCAGTGGTGAGGGGTATGGGATAGTGTGTGGAATACCATGTGGAAAAAATATAAAGGCAAAATTTATTATGTAACAGCTGAACAAGTTAGCTTTATTTTTAAAAAGTCTTAATAAAATTCTAAAAAAAAATGGGGAAATCTGAGTAAGAAGTTTAGGCAAGTGCCAAAACATGCAGCAAATGTTAAATATACCTTCCCTTTCCTAATGAGAAGAAAGAAAATTGTTTCTACTTCTTTTTTTTTTTTTTAAGATTTTATTTATTTATTTGTCAGAGAGAGAGAGGAGCGAGAGTGAGCACAAGCAGAGTGGTAGGCAGAGGCAGAGGGAGAAGCAGGCTCCCTGCTGAGCAAGGAGCTCGAATGTGGGACTCGATCCCAGGACATCGAGTTCATGACCTGAGCCGAAGGCAGCCGCCCAACCAGCTGAGCCACCCAGGCGTCCCTTGTTTCTACTTCTGAGAGACAGGAAGAACAAAAGAGAAAAAGCCAAAGACCAGAGAAAATAAAAAGGTTAGCAAGATGGTAAAATCCTAGAAACCTAGAAACCCTTTATCCTAGTGAGATAAAGGATGAAGAATGTAGTAATCCTTCTCATTCTCAACCAAGTTTAATGTTAATTTCAGAATGATCTCCCTCTCCCCATTTCCCACTCACTTAGTAAATAAGTTACACAAATTAGCCATATTGGGTACTTTTGAAAATGAAAGGAAATGATTAAAAATGAGCTCAGGCAATAGACATAAACCAGGATCTTTCCAGTCAAACCCTTGGTCATTCTTAATGGGCATTTTCCAAGCTTTATCTTATTCTATTTCTCAGTAGTGTTGAACACCATTGGCAACCTCTCCTCTTTAACAGTCCTTGCTCAGAGTTCTATAATGCAATTCTCTCCCATCTTTTCTTTCACTGTCCACTAAATCTCAGTCATCTTTGTCAGCTTAGCTATTACTTGTTGGGAGCTCCTCAAAGATTAGTTTTAGGACCTCACCTCTTACTCCCTTGGCTTTTTCTCTTTTGTTCTTCCTGTCTCTCAGAAGTAGAAACAATTTTCTTTCTTCTAATTAAGAAAGGGAAGCTATATTTAACATTTGCTGCATGTTTTGGCTGATAACAGAACTCTTTTAATCACATTTCTTTGGTGGAAGTCATATGGCTCCAAGTAAACATAAATGGCTATGACTGTGGTCTAGCCATCTACTACCTAAGAATCAAACATAGATATGTTTATTAACTGGCATTAGTGAATTGTGGCTGATGTGTAAGTTACATTATTAGGACATTTATAACAGTGTCCTAGGAGTTATACTTGGCTCAAACATGCCCAAAGTCTTAGAATTCCACATTCACACAGAACATGAAATAGAATTTACAGACTGGAAATGAGCCAAGATTTAGTATTCAGAATTTACTAAACACTAACAAGAAGTAAGTATCTCTTGTGATAAGATTTACTGAGAAATTATAGGAAGCAATTAACTAGGAGTCTACTGACTAGAAATCAAAACAAAACAAAAGAGCAACGTTAGATTAGAACAAGTACTTACGCCCCTTACAGAAAATTTCTGCTTCAAGTTCCTGGCCCTGGATTTTCTTGAACGCTAGGTTAATTGGACAATATAGTTATCTTGGCCAATCTTGGAAAATAGATGAGAACATCTCTGAAGTCACCGATTTTTGAGGTGGTAGAAGATGAGTTAAAGTTACAAAAAAACCCCAAGAAACTTTAGGGATGCATCTGGTTCCACTGATATCAATGATGTGTATATAAAACTTTTTGATGAATCCCACATAACTGTTTAA
This sequence comes from Neogale vison, assembly GCF_020171115.1. Lineage (NCBI taxonomy): Eukaryota > Metazoa > Chordata > Mammalia > Carnivora > Mustelidae > Neogale > Neogale vison. Next base: position 124,025,867 of record NC_058095.1, on the reverse strand, counting down.
TTTTCCTAGAAAAGTTTTGATTTTTGCTGAACTTTGGTATCTGTAGATATTATATGGTTGCCATTGATAAGGGGATATAGTTCTGACATGAATGTTCCTGATATTTTCATTTACATTTGTGAGTAAGGTGAACGCAAAGCAGCAAAGATAAATGTCAGAACTACTCTTTTCAATGACAAAATTGTATGTTTCACAATTTGACATAAATCTGCATAAGCCAAACTACCAACAGTCAGTCTTCATTTGTTTACAAAATGTCCTGATACTTGTCTTTTTTTCTATCTTTCTTTTTAAAAATTTAATTCTATGTCAGTACATAAATATCTACCTCATTATGTTTCATTACTGAATAATATGAGGGTTTCTTTATTTAAATATCTTAATATAGATGAATAGCAAGTATTTCCTGGCTATCTATCCATATATTTACATATAGATATGTATATAGAAATGTATTTCATTTTATTTGAGAGAGAGAGAGAAAGATAACATGAGCAGGGGGGAGAGGTAAAGGGAGAGGGAGAAGCAGACTCTGCAGAGCAGGGAGCCTGACACAGGCTCTATCAGGATCCATCTGGCTCCATCCCAGAACCAGAGATCATGATCTGAGCCAAAGGTAAACACTTAACCAGCTAAGCCACCCAGGTGCCCCTGGCCTTATTTATATTTTTGACCAGGCTGTTTTTATCAATATAAAGCTTGCTTGTACAAAGTAAACAAAACAAATGAAAAACAAATCTTAGTCAGTGTTACTAAATAATAATTTAACAAGTTGTCATGCTCTTATGTAATAATACTGTAATAATACTGATTTTCTAACACATAAGATAGTTCTGAAATGAAGTTTGGTCAAATATACTATTTGACCATTATCTCTTATCATGACTCAGATAAATAGGCCTTGCTTAGGCAAGGACCTAGTTCACAGAATAGAGAAAAGGGGGAGAAAGAGGGAAAGTGAGAAAGCTGAAAGAAAGAGAGGGCCATTTTTTTAATAAGCTGATTGGTGTAGAAACTTCTAAAAAAATTACAGTTTTCATTGTCTATTACTTTAATTATTGTGTGCCTGAACTACCATTTAGCAGAGTTATACCTGGCATGGCAATGATTACTTCAATAAAATAAGGAAATTATTTCACATATTTTACTTTAAGAATTAAAAAGAAAAAAACTGCCTTCCACATCATTTCAAGTTAAATGATGCATCCGGAAATTCTAACACAGGGAACTCTCTCTTCTGTTCAAATATGGCTTGACTGATGTCACCCTGCCTCAAGTGTATTACTTAAAAAACAGAGTGCAAAGAGAACAGCTGTCAGGGTGAGAAGTCTAAACACACTTTTGCAAAGTAACCTACTGCTGACAAAATGCATTTAATCATGTTCAAGCTTCATGAAAATGAGTTCATTAAGTTAGAATTTTTAATAATTATGACTAAGAAAAAGCATTATTTATATTTAAACTACTGAAAAAACAACCACATAAAGCTATCCAAGGAGATATAAAGATTTTAATAAACTGGGTTAATAAATAGTTCTTTCAGCATTTCAGTTTTTTTCTAAGAAGCTGAAATTAGGGGAACCTTGACAACTTTCGTTTATTGCCAGCACAGTCTGAAATTGTGAAAGAAGACAAAGCCTGGTACTCTGAGCATTGACCTGTTTCTTTTTCTTTCCTTCTGAACTTAACAACCTCATTTGTTTTCATGGGAATTTTGTGTGACACTATGGAGATAATTGTGCCATAGCCTGAGATAAGACATTGAAATCTATACCCCTGAGAAACAACTAGAATTCACTTAAGGGAATAAAAACTGATTTTCTGTTTTAGGATTCAACAGTTTCCTCAGTACAGTCCAAGAAGTTCCTATCTTTTTACAGAATAATTAACTCCAAGCAAGATACCTTCCAACCAATAGTTAAATATGTCAACAAGAAATACAATTAACAATCACAACACATAAATTTACAGAGTATATGGGAAAGTATAAATAATAAGAAAACTATATTCTTCACGGTACCAACACAGAGCTTTATTTGATAACTGCATTTACACTATAAAATAAAGTCAATCATATTTTACCAAAATGAATTTAACATTATCAGATGCATTTTACACATTCTGATTTCTCTTGAGATTACCCTTTGGCAAATATGGGATGCTGCATTTTAAATTTATCTGACATGTTATTGGCTCTAAGACTCTGATTAGGAGGATTTTTATGAAATACAATTTTTTCTCACACTCTGTATTTTTCTTGTTGAGGGCATTCAAGTAATGCAATAAAACACCTCTAACATTAATTAATTAACATTAATGTTAATTAAAGTTAATGATCCAAGCCATAAAAGGCCCTTCTTCCCTCATAGTGTCCCTGAGGTCTCAGTGAATGTTATTAACAACCATTTCGTTTTTGGGAATATTAACTACCAACTGAGTGACCTCCCACCCAGTCATTTTGTGGCTGACATCTGTGGTGACATATTTTGACATGTTACTCAGAGTCATTTTCTCTTTAGTGTTTATAGATGCTTAAGCAAACAAAAATATAATCAACAAAGCTAGCTATCCCAGCATAAGCATCTTCTAATTACTTGACATCCCTTACACTCTTATATGCAGAAATCACTGCAACCTTTCAGGAGAAACCCTGAAAATCATTCCTCCTCATCCTTAAGAAACGATCTTCATGTCCCTGAAGATGGACATGCATTGTCTCTTTCACATCTAGGAGGCAGGGGTGTATATTAGTTCAGGTACTCCTCTTGGGTATGGGAGATTTCTCATTTTGCTGTCTTAATTCCTGTGTTCTGAAGCATATTCCAAAATTTTTAAGGTTCTCTTTTCCATCTTCCCAAAGAAGTCAGGGGGCTTCATCTAACCACATTTCTGAGGGTTCTTCTCTGATATGTTGAAATTTCTGAGGTACACAGATTACTTTGTAGCTTTGGCTAACCATCACATATTTAAAACAGATTTTGAGAAACATGTAATACAAAAATGAAAAAGAAATAAAGGAGGGAACAGAGGAGAAAAAAGGAAGAAAGTAAAGGAGGCAGAAAGAGAAAGTGGAGATGGAGTGAGAAGAACAGAATAAATGAAATGCGGAGAAGAAGAGACAGATGAACAAAAAAGGGAGGGGAGTATTTGAGGATGGAGAAAAGACCTACCCCCAACACTACTCACAGTGAAATAAAGAATGTAAGTTCTCAGACTTTAAAACCAGACTAGGTGGATTCACATCCAAGGTTCACTACTTGGTGACTAAAACACTGTGAGAATTTATTTAACTTCCTCTAGCTTCATCTAAGGGGCAGAACTACACTGCGGTTGGTATTGCTAAATAGAGACCTCACTGATGTGCCTAGTCCCTGTGCTCAAGAGAAAGGAACTGCTTCACCTATCTCTGTGCCAAAGGCAGACATTTTGTTGACTGTTGAGGGATTTACAGACACAGGTTCATTTCAGTTTACTTTATATCACACAGCAGAATGATTTTTGTAGGACCTGCATGACACACTCTTGGAGAAGTAGGAAAGATGGAAAATTTATCAGAAGATATTTAAAGTTTCTAATGTTCACCTCTTTTTACCCTATAGTCTCCTATCTTCACTTATCTGACACTTCATCTAAGAAGTAGTTTCCATGATTATGTTACTGTATTTTGTTCCTCTCTCATAAAATATATTCTTACAGAATATTATATAGTGTGGTTTCCTAAATTTGGATGTCTTTTTTAACATTTAATATAGTGAGAGTTCATATTAAGTAAGTATTAAGTAATATGAGAGTTCATATTAAGTAAGCCACCCAGGCACCCCAACTTTAATTCCCTTTCTGAATCCCTATACTTCTCTCACATTTTTATATTTTATTCACATTGCTTCCTTCTGAAACTATTCCTATAAACTTCATACATGCTCAGTATGGCAGAGAAAACATACACTAGTTTCCATAGTCCATTGTGCACCATGATGTTTAACATATTTAAAAATTGTCCAGTACTTCCTAACAAAAACATGATCCATACATACCCAAGTGTGAAAAGAACAAGAAACCTGAATAGCTGTGATGCATAGCATATATGTACTTGGTATAATCAATTAAATGTTAGCAAATTTTAGAAAAGAGTATTCATTTACTACTGAAACAGAAAAAGATTCACAGTAGCATTTGGTATGGAAACTAAAGCCTAACTGTACTTGAACAAGTGATGAGCAAGAGATGTGATTTACCAAGTTTAAAGTACAGAGTGAAAAATACGGAGTTCGGGGGCACCTGGGTGGCTCAGGGGGTTAAAGTTTCTGCCTTCAGCTCAGGTCATGATCCAAGGGTCCTGGGATTGAGCCCCAAATTGGGCTTCCTATTCAGCGGGGAGCCTGCTTCCTCCTCCTCCTCTTCTCTCTCTCTCTCTCTCTGTCTGCCTCTCTGCCTACTTGTGATCTCTGTCCAATAAATAAATAAAATCATTTTTTTAAAGATTTTATTTATTTATTGGACAGAGACAGATCACAAGTAGGCAGAGAGGCAGGCAGAGAGAGGGGGAAGCAGGCTCCCCGCTGAGCAGAGAGCCCGACGCGGGGCTCGATCCCAGGACCCTGAGATCATGACCCGAGCCAAAGGCAGCAGCCCAACCCACTGAGCCACCCAGGCGCCCCAAATAAATAAAATCTTTAAAAAAAAATACGGAGTCGGGGGCAGGGGGGCAGAATAAAGGAAGGGAGGGAGAGAAAGAGATTTAAATTTTAAAAGTTGTTCGGAGAACAGTTACCTACACTTTTGTCAGGACAATTTGTTCTACCATGAAAATATCTTTCAAATTAAGGGATGTGTGTCTTGAATAAGGTGACACAGTTTTAAGGTCATTATTTCACACTTTAAAAAGCCAAGCAACACAAATGGTCCAAGATGGCAGTATAGGAAGACCCTGAACTCACCCGCTCCCACAGACACACTGAATATATATCCATGTATAGAACAATTTCTCTTGAAGAAGAACTGAGGGCCAAGTGAATAGTTTCTGCACAACAAATGACAGAGGGACTATACAGAGAAGGGTAGGAGAAACAGAGACATGGTAACAACAGGAGCCCCAGGCCCCACTCGGTGACCTGGTAAGGAGGGATATCACTGAAGAGCCCTGTGCATAGATTCACCTGCCCTGGGGCACAGCAAAGAAACATCAGTTTAAAAAGTCAACTGGACTATAAATAAAGAAATCCATTTACTAATTCTAGAATGTCCAATAAATGAATGGGGAGTTGCTGAAACTCTCTCTGGGGTTGGAGGTCTTAGCAAGTGCCATTTTTTAATGTTCACCCTCAATAGTGCAGACAAAAAGCAGGGTCCAGGTGCTCTAGCCAGTCTGCTAGGGCCATCCCAGCATAACCCAGCACGTGGATTACACTAGCTCTAGATTTCTCCACAAAGGCAGCCCCAGCACAGAACCTTCTGGGGGACTTCCCAGCCTATGCCTGACCAAATCATTCTGATAAGTTGACCCTGGCACTGTATGCCCCAGAACCTACCCCTACCTCTCACTCCCACTTGCTATGCCCACTCCAAGGAAAGTCATACATCCAGAACACCCCCGATGCAGTGGGGCCTGGGACTCCCCTGGCCCGTACCCACTCCATCCCCAGTTTCTCATCAAAGCAGCCCAAACTGTATCCCCCCCTAGCTCTGGCCATCCTGACAAAGGGTCCTGGCACAAAAGACCCCTGAACCCTTCCTGTCCATACTCAACTTACTACCACCAATGTGGCCATGGCACAGTGTGCCCCTAGGACTTCATCCCTCTCCCTGTCTGCATTCTAGCTGGCCCCCACACAGAACACCAGGACCCACTAAGCACACCCACACTAACTTCATTCAACCCCTTAAGGTGGCCCTCATAAGGCATATGCTAGGACCCCAACTGCACCTACTCTAGCTCCAGATGGCCTGCCATAACTGCTAGGCGCATGCAACCTATACAGGGGATGTTCCTACATATGCTACTCCTTCAAGATTAGGAGAAGCAGCTCTTCCAACCAATTCATAGAAACAAACACAGAAAGTCAAACAAAATATGGAGAGAGACAAATATATTACAAGCAAAAGGACAAGATAAAACCCCAAGACCCTAAGAAAATGGAACTAAGCAATATACCTGACAAAGAGTCTAAAATAATGACCATAAAGATGCTCAATGAATGTGGGAAAAGAATGGAGGAACACAGTAAAAACTTCAAAGAAGAGAAGATATAAAAAAAGAATCAACCAGAGCTGATGAATACAAAACTCAAATGATAATTACACTAGAGGGAATCAAAAGTAGATTCGATGATACAGAAGAGCAATCAATGATCTGGAAGACAGAACAATGGAAATTACACAACAAAACACACGTGTGTTGACACACACACAAAAAAAATTAAAATGAGGACAGTTTAAGGGATATCTGAGACAGTATCAAGCACATTTAACTTTTGCATTTAGGGGTACCAGAAGGAGAAGAAAGAAGGAGGCAAGGGGGTACCTGGGGGGCTCATTGGGTTAAAGCCTCAGCCTTCAGCTCAGGTTATGATCCCAGGGTCCTGCGATGGAGCACCACATTGGGCTCTCTGCTCAGCGGGGAGCCTGCTTCCTCCTCTCTCTCTCTCTCTCTGCTGGCCTCTCTGCCTAGTTGTGATTTCTGTCTGTCAAATAAATAAATAAGATTTTTATAAAAAATAAAATAAAATGTATTTTAAAAAGAAAGAAAGAGGCAAAAAACTTATTTGAAGAAGTAATAGCTGAAAACTTCTCTAATCTGGGTAAGTGAACAGAGACATCCAGGTCTAGAAAGCTCAGAAAGTCCCAAAGAAGATGAACTCAAAGAGAGAGCCACACTAAAACACATTATAATTAAAATGGCAAAAGTTAAAAACGAGAGACTCTTAAAGGCAGCAATGGGCGGGGGGGACATAAAAGGGAAATCCCACAATAACAGCTGATTTTCAGTACAAATTCTGAAAGCCAGAAAGAAGTAGTAGGATATTTTAAAGTGCTGGAAGGGAAAAACTCACAACCAAGAATACTCTATCCAACAAGGTTATCCTTCAGAACTGAAGAGATAGTTTCCTAAATAAGCAAAAACTAAAGGAATTCATCATCACTTAAATTGGCCTTGTGAGAAATGTTAAAAGGTCCTCATCAAGCAGGGAAAAAAAGGCTTCAATTAGAAATAAATATATATATATGAAAGAAAAAAAATTCAGTATAAAAATTAATGTCTATTAGAGGCAATAGATTGGCCACATAAAAGCTAGTATGAAGGTTAATAAACAAAAATAGTAAAGCCAACTATGACTACAATAAGTAGTTAAGGGATACACAAAATAATAGATGTAAAATATGTTATCAAAAACCTGTATGCATTTTAGCTGGATTCTAGCTGTATGCATTCTACCTGCATTCAAAAACCTCTATGCATTCTAAAAACAATTTGAAGACCTATATGCACCCCTATATTCACTGCAGCATTCTTAATAATAATTGACATATGGAAGCAACGTAAGTGTCCATGGGTAGATGAATGGATAAAGAAGATATGATGCATGCGCGCGCACACACACACACGCACACACACACACATACACACACAGGAACATTACTCAACCATAAAAAGGAATGAAAGCCTGCTATGTGCAACAACATGGATAGATCTAGAAAGTGTCATGAAAGTCAGACAAAGACAAATATTGTATGATTTCACATATATACAGAACCTGAAAACTAAATAAACAAAACAGAAACATATTCATAGATAAAGGAAACAAATTTTTGGTTACCAGAGGGGAGAGTGGTTGGGGCAAGTGAAAAAAAGTTAAGGGAATTAAGAGGGAAACTTCCAGTTATAAAATAAATAAGTCACTGAGATTTAATATACAGCATAGGAAATATAGTCAATAATATTATAATAATTTCGTACACTGACAGATGGTAAATAAATTTTTCATGAGGACCATTTCATGATGTATAAAAACACTGAATCTCTGAGAAGTAAACCTGAAGCTAATAGGGTAGTGTACATCAATTATATTTAAATAAAACGTAAAATAAAAAGCGAAACAACATAGCCTCTTAAGCAGATAAATCTGAATATTTTTTAACAGTGGGACTTTAACTTTCTGTGAGTCTGTCTTATAGAAAAATTATACACAAACACACACACACATATATGCTTTTCTTGCCTCTCACTTGAACTCTAATGTTTATCCTAAAGCATTAAGTAGGCATTATCACACTTTCCACAGCTGAAATTCCTTAAAACTTGCTTAATGGCTTCACAGTCAAAGCAATTATCTCTATCACTGCCTAACTGGGCAGCTTGTTCTCCAGAGCAAAATTAATAGATATCATTTAATGGTCAGAGCTGTTTCTGACCTTCCCATGACTCCAGGACACTGAAACTGTTTGTTCAATCTACTGCACTTACATAAAATGCTGCTGCTAACAGCTTGGATTTAGCATCAATTTGATAACAGAAGGTCTTTCTCAGCAGGGTCAGCACACTTGGCATGGTGCAGCGCAACGGCAACAAGAAACGTCAATATTATGAAAATGCAACTCAGGACACTGATGTTAAAAACAAAAACGTGTAAAGCAGCTTTCTCCTGAGAAACGTAGGATATGTATACGATCACTGGCATCTATGTTATTGTATATTTTTAAGCTCAAATCAACAACTGATGAAAGAAACAGATGAACTATGAAAGCAGTGGAATTTAAAGATGTGATGAAGCTAATCAGATTACTTATGCTTCTTATATCTAAAAATTGTCAATGTATTTGCTACTGAAAGTAAGGAATCATTCCCATACATAAGAAGTAAGCAAAAGTGTATATAGCTTCTTGAAGGTTTTATTTTTTGGTGAACATACATGGTAATATAATTAACTGAGAAAAAAATGTGATGGCAGGGATATTTTAACACAGAAAGGCTAATGTAAGAGCGTAGATCAGTATTAGTAGAAAACTTAGTTATGTATTTTTTTCACTAGTGTCCTGAGAGGATTTTGAATACTGGAGGTTCTTGTTGCAATTTTTCTATACAACACGAGCTCACCCCTCTGAGAAAGATCTAGTATAAGGATTATGTGAACAAATATGACTATATTTCAAATATGAGTAATATTTTCTTCATAAGTAAATTTTAAGTAGAAAAATCAAATATAACAATTTAGCTATTTACTATTTCTAAAAAGAAAATACTTTCTATGCAACGTGTCCTACAATATAGCAATGTGTTCATCTTGCATCTGTTAATAATGCATACCTATTTAGATAACCAGAAAATATCCTCTGACCTATACTGTTACTGAATAAATTGTCATCATTAATATCACCAACCCTAAAAACAGTTATAAAAATGATACAGTCACCTGTAAAAGCATTTTAAAATTTACTTTGGCAATAAAAACTCGGGACAAAATGTATTTTCTAATGTCTTAATTTCTCACAAAAAAAAGGTGCTCTAAATCATTAGACATATTACAACGGGATTCTTGCTAGCCCTTTCTATAAATGAACATACACCACTGAGTATAACAACAAAACTAACTAAACCAACTAGTATCTGAATTCTATCAGAAAGTGTGGATTTGAGTTTTAAAAAAAAAGTTATTGCAAAAAGATTAAATCTAGGGAGAACTGGGTGCAAATATCATGAACAAAAACTTGGTCTTCCTAGGTCTTTATAAATTGAATCCCAATGTTGAACCTTAACTATTTTCTCATTTCTCTCTATCCTTATTTTATTAAGTTTTCCCCAGATTCTTCTGTTTGGCGAAAATGAAGGCTTTAAAATTGCTGATCTGAAGATGAAACTGCCAGAAGCAATTTTGTTAATGGATCTTATAAAAGTGCTTTAGTAAAAAAACAAGAAACAAACAAACAAAAAAAACCCAAACAAACAAAAAACCCAACATGCTTATGTACCTTATCTTTGATTAACTAAATATATTTTCAAATAAATAATAACTATTAATATGAAAACTAAAACTTTGAAGCAAATAACAAAACATAATCCCCTCTTGTAGACAGTCTTGGCATTAATATTTGCATTTCTTTCTATTGGAAAAGGGCAAATAAAATGTAATCATTAAATATAAAAAAGCATATTCTGACTTCTTCCTTGATTGCCCTTGTTGGTGTGAACTTCAAAATAGCTGTTCATTGTCTGAACAACGGACTATCAGTGATATTAGCTCTTAGAGAGGAGTTTTAGCATCTTCAAAGATATCTTTTATTTTTATGACAATCAAACAAGCTTATAAATTTTTCATCAGAGGATGAAGTGTCAGGTACCCTAATTGATTTACTGGTTTCCTAAAATAAATAATTGCTCAGAAGTAATCATTTCTGCATCTCTACCATAGCCTTATAAAATGTCATTTAGACAATGAAACAGAAAATCCATTAGTATATATTTAGTTGGCAGCTCTGAATGCTGTATAATATATTTTAAATATCTATTTGATTGAATTAGTATTGCTATGTCCCAGTCCACTGGAATTATATTTAAAGTTACAATGGATGATGTGCTCTCATACAAAGTCACTTTTCATTGTAAAACGATAATGATTATAATCAAAATCAATTTCAAGGGCTCCAAGCCCTTTAGGACTACTACACTGGCCAAAATAATGGAAAATTAAAATGATTTAAAATCCATTTTAGCCCTGTGTATCTTAAATATTATACTTTATCACATTATGTAAATTACATATATTTGCAACACAGTCTAGTTTAACAGCCTCTTATGTCCTCATGCAAGTGATAAGGGTGACATACTATCCACTTTGTAATGAGTGCATAAAATGGTAATTTTGTAGGCAAACATTCCCATCTCTCTGGCAGATGGCTTAAAAGGCTGTTCAAGAACCCTTTCAAAGCAAGTTGAAATAGCCTAATAATGAATAAATAGCAGATGTTGTCATTGTAAATTTTAGAACACACAAAATACTCAGACAGATTCTTTTGAAAGCAAACTTTAGTCAAATTTGTACCAATGTATTTATTTTTAATTTAAGCTTCTCGTTAATTCAGATGGGTCAGAACTATCAACCACTGTCACAGTTATTACAGAGGGTAACCTTAACTGATCTACTAACTATATTTATGAATTCTGACTATAATCCTACAAGAATATAGAGTAATTGTGTGTGTATTTTTTTTAATGGAAAATACGCTGTGTATGAAAAATATACCTGCAGGGTGCCTGGTTAACTCAGTCATTTAAGTGTCCAACTCTTGGTTTTGGCTCAGGTCATGATCTCAGGGTGGTAAGATTGAACCCCAAGTGGGCTTTGTGCTGGGTGTGGAGCCTGCATAAAATTCTCTCTCCTCCTTATCCTCTCCCCTCATCTTCCTCTCTCTCTCTCTCAAAAACAAAAACAAAAACAACTTGCAATTATGCCTTCAACTTAATCATCCCATTATCTGAAAATAAAAGTTTATGGTTTTACATAACAGGTTTATAAATTTATTCTCAGTAACTTCATTTTCAATTTATGGATAGACAATTAAAATGCACTTGTATGCTTTGATAAGAATTTATCTCCATACTTTTATTTAGGAATAGACTGATTATTCACTGGGATAATGTGAATTTGGGCCTTTGGCTTTATTTTACTTATTTATATTTAGTTTGGGTTGACCCATTTCATGACTCCTCATGTCTTTTAATCCTTTAAGATAAAAGCTACCAGAGCTTCCTTTATTTTTACTTTATCTCAAAGCTCTGAAATTTTTAACATAGTTAAAATTTTGGTGACAAATGTAGCGAATTCTGAGGTAGGCACGGTACTATCTGGTATATAACATGACAATTTAAAAACATTACAAAAACCTTAATGTAAAATAAGTCAGAGGAAGAAAGACAAATACCATATGATTTCACTTATATGTGGAATCTAAAAAATGAAACAAACAAAAAGACAAAATCAAACCAAAAAACCCAGGCTCTTAAATACAAACTGTTGGTTGTCAGAGTGGAGGACGATGGGGGTTGGGCAAGATAGATAAAGGGGATTAAGAGGTACAAACTTCCAGTTATTTAACAAATAAAAAACAGATGAAAGGTACAGAACAGAGAATATAATAAATAATATGGCAATAACATTGCATGTTCACTGACTATGCTTATTGCAGTGAGCACTGAGTAATACATAGAATTGCTGAATTGATATGTTGTACACCTGAAACTAATATTAACATTGTGTGTTAATTACAATTCAATAAAAAGTATGTAAAAATTTAAAAAATGAGTTTGGCTGAAATCATCTTAAGAGTTACACATGATAATTGACTCTCTCTACTTGACTTATTTCACTCAGCATAACCTCTTCCAGTCCCGTCCATGTTGATACGAAATATGGTTTCACTTACTTGTGGAGCATAAGGAATAACACAGAGGACATTGGGGGAGATAGGAAGGGGAGACAAACCATAAGAGACTGTGAACTCTGAGAAACAAACAGGGTTTTGGAGGGGAGGTGGGTAAGGGTTTGGGTGAGCCTGGTGGTGGAAATTAAGGAGGGCATGTATTGCAAGGAGTACTGAGTATGGTGCATAAGCAATGAATTATGGATCACTGCACTGAAAAAAAATTGAGTTAAATAAAAAGAAAAAAAAGTTACATAATCGTGTATTATATGTCAAATAAGCAAAACAATAATGTTTTGAAGAATATTTGAAAGGTGTTTATTAAAAAGCAAACAATATGGGGCGCCTGAGTGGCTCAGTAGTTAAGCCTCTGCCTTCAGCTCAGGTCATGATCCTAAGGTCCTGGGATCGAGCCCCACATCATGCTCTCTGGTCAGTGGCAAGCCTGCTTCCCCCTCTCACTCTGCCTGCCTCTCTGCCTACTTGTGATCTCTATCAAATAAATAAATAAAATCTTTAAAAAAAATTTAACTATAATTTGGATCAAGTGTAATTTGTAATGATAAACTTCAAAGAATCCTCTACCTGAGTTGAGATCTTCATGCTTAACTCAAAATTAAATTTCAGACATTGCATGAATTTAAATTTTTATTTTTATTTATTTATTTTTTTTTAGTTTAAATTTTTAGTTCACTATGTAGTAGATGGAGGTATGGTAGAATTAAAAAGAGTCCTGTGAATTTTTGTCAACTGTATTATTAAACAGGACTCCAGCTGAAACAATTCTTCCTTTTGTACTATCCTGGAAATACAGATGCTACTTTGAGGTATTTAAAATCCAAAATTCCCATTCTTTACAAAAAGTAAGTTTCCCTTGATTCTTTTATCCTAATAAATGATCTTTCCATATTTATTATAAAATTTAAAAAAGAAATATCAGTGATATTTATTTACTGCATTACTCAGCATATTTAAAAAGGTTTAGATGAAAAGCACACTATATGTAAATATTATATTTATCAAGTTGCTATGATGAAATTTACATTAAAAATATTTTAGTATACATGGAGTGAAACAGGTATGCATATTTGTTTAAAATCTACATCTCAGGATCAGTTAGTTTGATGTGACTTGTTCTAATTATAAATCTATATACTCTGCCTGTGGCTAGTTACCTTTTGATGCACAGGGATGAACAGACAAGAGGTAGTTAAGAACTTCAAATACAATTGTCAAAATCTATACTAAGAGTGCCTGGGTGGCTCAGTGGGTTAAGCCTTTGCCTTCAGCTCAGGTCGTGATCTACGGGTCCTGGGATCTAGGCCTGCATCTGGCTCTCTGCTCAGCAGGGAACCTGCTTCCCCCTCTCTCTCTGCCTGCCTCTCTGCCTACTTGTGATCTCTCTCTATCAAATAAATAAATAAAATCTTAAAAAAAAAAAAAAACCCTATACCAAGACATTTGTTAAATAACACAGGTGAAGCTAGAATTATTTCATGGATGTATTTGACTAGTTAGGCCACAGATATTCCCTTTCATTTTGGGATGAACTCCTGACTTATTTTTACCAGTGAAGTATTAAGAGGAATTAGTATGTACTTTTTCTGTGCTGGAGGTACATTTCAAAAAGTATTCTCACACTCTCTGACTTCTCTATTACTTCTACTTTCTGGATATATAAAAAAAAAAAAAAAAAAACAGATATATATTCTCTTTTCTAACTTTCAGGCACAGATGATAAGATGGTCTTACAAGATGACCAAGCCACATGTTTTAACAAGCATGGAGACACCTCAGTACAGAGATCCTAAGAGCCCACCTTGGCTGCATGAACAAAGCATATGAATCGTGCCAATCCAGCAGCCAAATACCTTCAGAATATCATGCAAGAGCTGATACCCCATTACTCCCTATTCTCCGTCTTCTCCCTGAGGCTTCTCTGTTAATTTGTGTAATCTGTAGAGATCAAAATATTTTTGCATCTTGGAAGAATGTGTTTTACCAAAGAGTTCTCTAGGTGCCCAACAGCATGTAATGCGATTTTACCAAGAAAAATTTGTTTTTTTTTTTTTTTTAATATACTACAGGCATTGAAACATTTAAACATACAGAAGAACTGGATCCAAAGATTAGATTTCATTTAAGTATTTCACCAGGTAACAAATTATTAAGTAATGGATACCTGGATTTCATGTATATCTTTACAGAGTACGTTACCGACATATTTTCAAACCATGTAACAAGAGCTTAAGAATTAATTTAGTTGGGGTGCCTGGGTGGCTCAGTGGGTTAAGTCTTTGCCTTCAGCTCAGATCAAGGTCTCAGGGTCCTGGGATCGAGCCCCACATCAGGCTCTCTGCTCAGCAGGGAGCCTGCTTCCCCCTCTTCCTCTGCCTGCCTCTCTTTCTACTTGTGATTCTCTCTCTCTCTCTGTCAAATAAATAAATAAATAAAATCTTAAAAATAAGAATTTAGTTAAGTTCAAAGTAAAATTTTATAAATATAAGTATGAGCAAAAATACTATTTCAAGATAACAGGAAGTTGAGAAATCACAAGAAATCATCTGTTTTGGGTCAACAATCCTGAAGGGATTAAGGAGAAAGAGATAAGAGAAAAAGTAAAATAAAATTGAATGATAGAATGCACTTCTAAATTTAAGAAATACTGGTTATTTTCTTAATATTATTTTTTGAAAGTGGAGCCAATTACATAGAATGAAGTTCTTCCCTAAATAATCTTTAGTCCAAATGCCCTACAGAGTTGCAAGTAAATTGTAACATGGTAAATACCAAAAATATGGTTTTCTAAACAAAATATTCTTTTCACTTAGGTAAAGGAAAGTACTGTATCCAGCTTAGGCAAAACCAGGTAAACAGCAAACCTGAGCTGTCACTAAATTTTACTAATCAGGAGACTAAAGAAATGGTCATTTCTGTCTAGCATGTCTTTGATTTCACTTACTATTACCTCCTCGAGAGGGCAAGAAATAAAATCATAACTTCTTTCCAGTCCTTTTTCTCCTTCAAATTCCTCTTAAAGCAAGGAGTTTAATAATAACTTAATCTACCCACCAAGAGGCACAAACTAAATCTTCAGAAATCTGTATTACAATGTTTATAAGATTCTTTTTGTCCCATTCCTAATAGTTGAAAATGTCTTGTTTTTTTTTTTTTTTAAGATTTTATTTATTTATTTGACAGACAGAGATCACAGTGGGCAGAGAGGCAGGCAGAGAGAGAGGGGTAGAAGCAGGCTCTGGGCTGAGAAGAGAGCCTGATGCGGGGCTTGATCCCAGGACCCTGGGATCATGACCTGAGCTGAAGGCAGAGGCTTTAACCCACTGAGCCATCCAGGCGCCCCGAAAATGTTTTCTGTTTGTTTGTGAGACATAATGGCACCAAATATAACATGGCATAATGCCACTCCACTACTATCTTTTAAAAAAGTATCATCTCTCAAATACATCAAAAAATATGTACCAAATCAGCAATGATCAATAATACTTGCTTTCTGTAGAAGAATCATGTGGATCAAATCAAGGTCATCATGAAATGTCCTTGAAGTACAATGCTGGCTCATGATCTTCCTGACTGTACCTTAGAGTTAGCTAAATATTTGTTGATAAAGTTCAGAATTCATTGTTTCATAGATAGGGTGAATACTGTACCTTTCACTCCATTAGTGACTGCCAGATTCATTTTTGATTTGACGTTCTCTATCTAATTTGACACCAAATAGGTAATCTCTTTACCCTTTAAATTTCTGATGTGTCATATTGCATTACATTTCTTCTGTCACCTTCCATCACTGTATATTTTGTCACATAGAAAAGCCAGTGTGATTTGACATAACACAAGAAGATGGGATCCAAGAGATTTAAGGCAATGCTAGTCAGTGGAGCAGAAATGTGACACATTGCTTCAAATGTGCAAATACTTATTTAGCTATCTGCTAAAAGCAGGTATATAGGATAATCCATAATAGTTTCAGGAAAGATATAGATTTTTACCTTTTAGTGGCAAATTTAAAACACTGAGCTGCTCTGTATAAATAAAGGGAAAATTGATTCAAAGTGACAATGGCCAGAGAAAAATTAGTTTGATTCTACTCTATTCTGTGTGGTAAGCATTCTCTGAAGCTCACTAAATAATCCATTGAAATGCCTCTCAAAGTTTCACTGTTTTACTTTTAGACCAAATTGGAAATAACTTGCATAAACTTATGTCAAAACACATCATCTTTTGTATTTTAAAACTTAAAATAGTAATTAAAAACACAATACACTGAAAAGAAAAACATTTCCACACTGCTTAAATAACTTTCTTGGATCATTTTTTCCCCAAATTTTCCTTAAACAGTATCTAGTTTTGAAACAATAAAATAAGTCATGCCATTTCCCAAAGAAACTAACAACAACAACAACAAAAAACTTTACTAAATTTCATTTGAAATTAAAAGCAATAAAATTTATAGCAACCCTTTTTTCAATACAATTAGATTGCTAAATGTGAGAGCATATTTTATTATTAAAGGACAAATAATAAAGTTACTCTCATCAATAGTACAAAATATACTATTAGAAAGGAAGTATTAGTCCAGATTGACATTTTATTTTATGTCATTAGAGTATGACACATGTGGACACCTGGGTGGCTCAATCAGTTAAGCACCTGCCTTCAGCTCAGGTCATGATCTCAGAATCCCAGATGGAGCCCTGCATGGGCTCTTTGCTCAGCAGGAGGCTGCTTCTCCCTCTCCCTTTGCTGCCCTGTGCTCTGTCTCCCCTGCCTCTGACAAATTATAAAATCTTAAAAAAAAAAAAAAAAAAGTATGACACATGAGATTCCATTAGTGGGACTAAAGGTAATCATCCCAGGGGGACCAATTTATTCAGGCTCTTCAATAGCACAACTTCAAAAAAAGTTTTCAAAATACTTTAATGCTTTTGCAGTATCACCAAATACAAAAAAGTTGATATATACCTTCACTTCCCCCACCCCTAGGCTATTTTATTTTGGAAAAGAAGGTAAAATTCCTTGAGCTTACAAAAAAATAACAATCTTTATTCAATGTAGGAATCTATATATGTAATCCTGGTATTAATTTAATAAAAATTTTTTTCTCTCCAAATGAGAATTCAACAAAACAGTGAATGTATGGAGAATAGCTAAGAACTTTTTTTTAACAGCTCACACAATGTAATTATTTTTTATTATAGTTAAGAAGAAATTAAACTTTTTAATTAGAAAGTTACATTGTAATTTGAATCTAAGCAACTGTTCATAAAATAGCCACTGGCATTGTCATTAAAGTAAAAATAGATTGAATTTAAATTAAAATAAATGTCTTTTTAGAAAACACAGCTGGATGCCTAACACCATTTTTTCCATAAAGTTTCTTAAAATGAAAGATCCAAATTGTTGGAATAATATCTATTTTATTAGTTATTAATTTCTAAAAAAATATACTTTTTTTATTTGGTAGCCTTAATATTGCATAAACTCCTGTTAGCTATAAGAGTCGTTACCTGAAGATGCAATTTCAATACTGAGTGCCTGGAAAAACCTGCTCTTTCTTTTACATTTAAAAAAAAAATGGTTGAATAGATGGAAGGGTTTGTGATACATTTTAGTTCAATTATAGTGCTGTTGATGGCATGAATATTATAGGTTAATGGTTCTAATCTTCCCATTAATGGGTTATCAGTTTTATTGAGCAGCGTAAAAAAAAGTACACATAAACGTTTCACAATAAATATTTTTTAAATGCATATAAAATGGTATTATAAAGTTTAAACCTTGAAATGTTATACCACTGATAATGAGAAAAATGCAGATAAATATTTCATGGAGAAAATAGTGAGTACTTGGGTATCTAAATTTTAAGCCTAAAGAAAAATATGATTCAATTAAGATACATTTTGGTAAGTTTCTGTGTACCTTAATGGAAAAGACATTATTCCGGTCTTCAAGAACCTTCTCATTAAGTTTGGTCAAAGCAACAAACAACTAAAGAGCAATCAAGCATTTCTATTTAGGCTATGTGCTACCACCTTTTATCTTATTGTAATTTGTATATAACTTCCACTAAATTTTTAAAAAGAATTTGAAAAGAGAAAGTACAGAGAGCAATGTGGATTTAGATCTTTCAAAAAGTAAGGGAGACGTTTCTTCCTTGGCACATTTCATTCCATTTATTTATTTATCTATTTTCTGACAGACTATCCAATCACAAGGTGAGACTAGAAGGCCAAAAGGCACTATGAACAATTTCAATTCCAGAATAGCCTGAAGGGTCCCAGTCCAGAAGTGAGGAGAAAGGAGGAGAATCTACTCTGAACATCAGAGTCTTTCACAAATAAAGGAAAGGGGCTTGGAGAATTGAAGTTTTTTTTTTTTTTTTTTTTTTTTTTAAAGATTTTTATTTATTTGACAGATCACAAGTAGGCAGAGAGGCAGGCAGAGAGAGAGGAGGAGGAGGCAGGCTCCCTGCTGAGCAGAGAGCCCGATGTGAGGCTTGATCCCAGGACCCTGGGACCATGACCTGAGCCGAAGGCAGAGGCTTTAACCACTGAGCCACCCAGGTGCCCCAGAATTGAAGAAAAGTTTAACAGAAGAGAAAGGACTATATACAGGGGAGGTAGTGAAAGAAAGGTTCAGAAGAGAAAGTCTAGGACAGTAAACCAAAGGAAGATACCTTCATTGTTTCAGAAGATGTCTACCTTCTATAAAATATGTAGAAAATAAGAGAGAGAATATACTTGTAAAGGACTTTAAACAGAGGAAGATAGATTTTTTATCTTTTAAAAAAAGAAGCCCTTCCTTCACCCCTCAACTTATTTCCTCACCAGCTCCCCTCCCACGCACTCCCCTCTTCCCACACCAGGTAGGAGAGTGTGATTAAAATTTTTCTTTGGAAAAAAAAAAAAAAATTTTTTTTTTCTTTGGGTTTCTATGTGGCTCCATCTGTTAGGTATCTGCCTTGGACTCAGGTCATGATCCCAGGGTCATTGGATGGAGACCTTATGACACTGGGCTCCCTACTCAGCAGAGGAGTCAGCTTGTCTCTCTCCCTCTGCTTTTTCCCCCGGGCTCAGGCACTCTTTCTCTCTCTCAAATAAATAAATTTTTAAGAATTGTTTTGTTAATTTTTTCAGCTCTGTTTTTTTAAAACATATTTTAGTTTTTTTATATTAAGTGGTAAAAACACTTAATAGGAAATGTGTTTTTCCAATGAATTCTTAAGTATTCAATACTGAATTGTTAACTGCTGTCACTCTGTTGTACAATAGATCTCCAGAACTTACTCATTTGCATAGCTGAAACTTTATACCTGTTGAACAATTCCTCATTACCCCATCCCAAGCCATTTTACTCTTTCTATGAGTATGACTATTTAGATACCTCCTATACAAGGAATCATGCTGTACTTGTCTTCCTATGGCTAGTCGGTTTCACTTAGCTTAATGCCCTCTAGTTTCGTCCATGTTGTTGTGTATGTCAGGATTTCCTTCTTTGTAAAGACTGATTAAAAGTCCACTGCATGTATACACTATTTGTGTATTTTTTCTTCAGCCTTATTAAGATAAAATTTGCATATAACATTGGTTAAGTTTAAGGCATACTTGTGATGACTTCATGCACGTATATACTGCAAAATGATTACTAAATAATGTCAGTTAACCTACCATTCTCCTCATATAATTGCCATTTTGTTGCTGTTGTCACAATAAAAACATTTGAAATCTACTATTTTAGCAACTTTCAAGTATAAATACCATATTGTTAACTAGAGTCACCATGCTGTACGTAAGGTCAACATAAGTTCAACAGAGTTTATTACTTTTAACTATAAACTGGAAGTTTGTACCCTCTGACCAACACTTCCCCATTGCCTCTACTCCCAAAGCCCTGGAAACCACCATTCTACTGCCTGTTTCTTTAAATTTGGTTATTTTAGGTTCTACATATAAATGATGACAGTATTTGCCTTTTTCTGATTTATTTTATTTAGCAAATTGCTCTTCAGGTTGGTTCATCTATGTTGTAAATGCTATGATTTTCTCTATCTTCTTTGAAAAAGTGTTTATATAGGTCCTCTGCCTACTTTTTACTCAGGTTATTTTGTGGGGGGTTCTTGGCTGAGTTGTAGGAGTGCCTCAAACTCTTCCAAAAAATGAAGAGGAAAGATCACTTCCCAAGTGATTCATTTTATGAGGCCAGCGTTATACTGATACCAAATAAAGAAACAACAAGAAAAGAAAATTATGGGCCAATATCCTTAAAGAATATAGATGCAAAAATCCTTTTTTTTTATTTTTTAATATATTTTTATTATGTTCAGTTAGCCACCATATAGTACATCATAAGTCCTTGTCGTAGTGCTCAGTGGTTCATTAGTTGCGTATAACACCCAGTGTCCATCCCAACACATGCCATCGTTAGATGCAAAAATCCTTAACAAAATAATTAGCAACCTGAATTCCATAGTGCATATTATCATCCCAAATCCAACAGTGTAGTACATTAAAACGAACATACATAATGATCAAATGAAATTTATTCTTTGAATGACAGAGTGATTCAACATGTGTAAATCAATTACTATATTACTGTAACAGAATGAAGGATTAAAAATCATATGATCATTTCAATATATGCAAAAAGCGCTGATGAAACTCAACACCCTTTCATAATAAAACCTCAATGATTTTGGCATAGAAGGATTTTTCCCTCAATATAATACTGGCATATATTATAAGCCCACACAATGAATCATACTCAATGCTGAAAAACTGGCAGCTTTTCCTCTGAGATCAGGAACAAGACAATGATGCCAACTCTCACTTCTATTGAACATGGTACTAGAAGTCCTACCTAGCACACCTGGGCAAGAAAAACAAAAGAGATCCAAATTGGATATGAAGAAGTATAATTATCTTTGTTTGCAGATGACATGACCTGATAACGTAGAAAACCTATGTTAAAAGTAATCAACTAATTCAGTAAAGTTGCAGTATTCAAACTCAACATTATTCTTTTTAATTTTAAATGCCATTACAACTATGTTATTTCTGATCATCTACAGTTATAAATTTGGCAAAATCAGATAAACTTATTATCTTAAAATAAAGTAAAAGAGTTAATTTAAAAGAGTTAATTATTAATTAATAGTTAATTAATAGTTAATTAATATTAAAAGAGTTAATATTTAAGCCCATCAACCTT
The DNA here is from genome assembly GCF_020171115.1 of Neogale vison. NCBI lineage: Eukaryota > Metazoa > Chordata > Mammalia > Carnivora > Mustelidae > Neogale > Neogale vison. The sequence continues at coordinate 124,004,228 of NC_058095.1, read as the reverse complement.
TTTCTGGTGCCTAACTAAAATGTATGGGTCCAGTGGCCATGTTTTCCTTATCACACCTAAATATCATCTAGTTAAAAATCTGTCCTTTTCCTGGATTTGTTCCACTTTTGGTATAGAAATTTACAGTAGGTTTCTTCTCTTTTTTTACCTCTTCCTCAGCTAACAAATTCAATACACACACACACACACACACGCACAAGGGAATAGGGGAGCCTTTTCAATTAAAACAGGCTGAGGTAGATGAAATGAGATAAGGAAAGGTCTTATTGACTAGTGCAGTGGTTATCAGTCATCCATACCCACTGACTGGCTCTCTCACTAGTGGGAAACTTTCATAGGTTATTTGATTGACCCTCATTATTTAGCGAGCATTCGTTAATGGGATCTTTTATGGAAAGTTTCCTCAAACGTTTTCATGTACCGTTTACTCATTTCTTTAACAGTCTACTCACTCTGCTGGGGTCCATTTACCCTTCATGGCAGTCTTTTTAGCATGAGACACCTCACATCCCTCATTATCCACCTTTTTCTATCTGGGCACACCAGGACCACAGAAATGTAAGTGACCTGGTCTAACCACATTCTTAAAATATGAGTTGTTTCTAGCCCTGTTTGTGTGTGTGTGTGTGTGTGTGTTTAATACCCCCACTGCTCTTAAATATAGTACCTCTGGCTACAGTATCTTTATTTAGATTTTTCAGGGATGAGTTATTTACCAGTTTTCATGTTGACTGAACTCTTGGAGACATACACATCAAGTTCTCTGAAAGGTATTTGAAGATTGCTTCCTACTTTGGTGATAAACATCTTCCAAAAGTTCTCATTTTCTTATCCTTTTTACCTAACAATTAACCCTCCTCCCCAGTAAAATCTTTCTCCTGATGAATACTTAATAGCCTATAAATAGGTGATGGCTCTTGTTATAAAGGAGTTTATAGCCTTAGCATATCTGCATTAACAGATTAGTTTGTCACATTTGAAGGCACAGGAAAAGGGAACTCACACGTGTTTTCAGCACTGGGCCTTGCCCAAAACAGGGGTACAGAAAACCCACAGGTTAACATCTTATTCTGCCTGTGTAACCCTGAGTCATGAAGTGGCTATCTTGGGAGAAGAAAAGAGATAAACAGAGGCACCTGGTTGGCTCAGTCGGTTAACAGCTGCCCTCAGCTCAGGTCATGATCCCAGGGTCCTAGGATCGAGTCTCACATTGGGCTCCCGGCTCATCAGAGAGCCTGCTTCTCTCTCTCCCTCTGCCTGCCGCTCTGCCTACTTGTGCTCTCTCTCTCTCTGTCAAATAAATAAATAAAATCTTAAAAAAAGAGAGAGAGAGAGAGAGATAAATAGCTGTAGAAGAAATACAGAAGAAGTAAAGGGAAAAAATCAGAACAAGGGGGTATAAAAGAGAGGGTTAATAGCAGCTTCTTCATTTCTTGAAACCTAGCTATATTCTTGCTCTTGACATCAATAAAACACTTCTTTCGGTCATATTTATTTGAATTTAATTTATAACCCAAAGAGCTTTAACTCTTTAAATAAAGGCCATTACTTATATGCTTCTTTCTTCCTCTTTTTTTTGTTATTGTTTGTTTTTGTTTTTTTGTAATTCATAAGAGTATGGTAACAGCAAAGGTTACCTGCTGAAAAGTAGTATCACTTGCATAGTCTCTTTTCCATGTTTCACATTAGAGCTAGGGATTCTGCAAAACTACAATTAACTTTAAGAAGGCTCATTCTGGATGGTTATTATTGAATAAGAAATCATTACTATTTAAAACAATTTTGATAAAATGTTTTTATTTAAATTCAGTTAGCTAACATACAGTACATCATTAGTTTCTGATACAATGTTCAATGATTCATTAGTTGCATATAATACCTTGTGCTTGTTACATCACATGCCCTCATTAATGCCCATCACCCGGTTATCCCATCTACCCACCCACCTTCCCTAACTGCAACCCTCAGTTTGTTTCCCAGAGTCAAGACTCTCTCATGGTTTGTCTCCCTCTCTGATTTCTTTCTATTCAGTTTTCTCTCCCTTCCCCTATTCCTGGACTGATAAACTCTGTGACTGACTACTAAGGGGATCTAGCGTTATTATATTATTATTTTAAAAAATAATATTTATTTATTTATTTATTTATTTGACAGACAGAGATCACAAGTAGGCAGAGAGAGAGAGGAGGAAGCAGGCTCCCCACTGAGTGGAGCACCCCATGCAGGGCTTGATCCGAAGACCTTGAGACCATGACCTGAGCGAAGGCAGAGGCTTTAACCCACTGAGTCACCCAGGCGCTGGGGATCTAGCTTTAATATTAATCTGAATTCAGTTGTTATGAGAGTCTTTAAAACCAAGTATTTGTGCCTATGGAGCCATATTTATTTCTGAACTTCCATAAGGGAATCTAATTGTCAGGGAGTTAATGGCCTGATAAGAGTTTCAAAACTCAAAAAATTTGGATTGAGGATTAGCTTATTTTCAAAAGTTATAGGGATTTCTGACTAATTGGAAAATATGATGTCCCACCTGTGCTATCTACATGTTGGTAGAATGAACTTACATCACCTCACGATAATCTTTCCTCAGTTTAGAGAGTTGTCTTTTACCATCAGAAAATGAGGGAGGATGGTGTAAAAATTATTTGCACACATCTGAACACTATTTGTCAAGGAACTAGATAAATATTTATCTTAATTTAGCACTGCCAGATTAAATACAAATTTGCTAATTACTGATGATTGTTCTAGCAGTTATATATATAACATTTTTGTCCTTCCTAGGTGAAGCAAAGAGGGAGACTAAAAAAATAATTCAGATAAAAAAGGATAGGATCAATGATAGCTATCATTTAATGAGAGGGCAAATAATTTTTTCTATTTTTAAATTCTTATTTATAGATAAACAGGAAAAAAATTTACTTCAAAAATCTAACACAAAGCAAGCAAAAAAAAATTAATTCTGAAAAATCCAGAATAATAAGATACTGTGAATTTCAAAAGTATTCAAGTCTTGTGCTTCTTAAAAACTATGATGAGCAAGTAATACATAGTAAAGATGAAAATGATATGCAGACAGATGGGTTGAAAAGAAGAAAAATGAGGTAACAAACAAGAGAAAAGACAGAAATAAAAATGATTCATATTGATGACTAATTTTATTTTATTATAAAGATATTATTTATTTTTTTATTTAGAGCACACGCACATGCCAGGGGGTAGGGGGCAGAAAGAGAGGGAGAAAGACAATCTCAAGCTTACTCCACACTGCACAGAGCCTGACCAAGGGCTAGCTGTCAAGACTCTAAGATCATGACCTGAGCTAAATCCAAGAGCCCAGATGTCCACTGGCATATGAATGGATAGAGAAAATGTGGTATATACATTCATACAGAAAATGTAATTTTACACAGCTGTTAAAAAATGAATACTTGCTATTTACCATGATATGGATGGAACTAGAGGGTATTACGCTAAGCGAAATAAGTCAGTCAGAGAGAGACAATTATCATATGATCTCACTGATAGGCAGAATTTGAGAAACAAGGCAGAGGATCATAGGGGAAGAGAAGAAATGAAAGAAGATGAAACCACAAGAGGTTACATAAACCTCTTCATGGGAGGAAGATAAACCATAAAAGACTCTTAATCATAGGAAGCAAGCAGGTTGCTGGAGTGGAGGAGGGTGGGGGACGGAATAACTGGACGATGGACATGGGGAAGGGCATATGTTGTAATGAGCATTGGGTATTATATAAGACTAATGAATCACAGGCCTTTACTCCTGAAACAAATAATATATGTTAATTAACTTAATTTAAATTAAAAAAAAAAAAAAAAGAGTCAACAGCTCAACCAACTGAGCTACCCGGGCTCCCCAATCACTAATTTTAGAAACTACTCCAGAAATTGTAAAATACAAGAGAATGGACTAGAGACAGAATGGACTAGAAAGACACTGACAGGTACTAAGGGAATGATAAAGTATGAGCTTTGGTTTTTAAACCAACCTTAGAAATAAAAGTGTAATTTATAATTATATTTTTTAATAGCAGTGAGAAATCCAAATGCCTCTTACAGCTCTCTTAACTTCCTTAAAAAGAAGCAACAATGTAAAATATGTACATCAGCCAACATCAGCCATCAGCCAACGGAAAACAATATAACGTATCAGTTATTAACCTCAATGCAAACGTGATAGATTTCTTTATGTATTTTTAACAGTCAGACTACTTATAATTACTTATTATTACTTATTACTTATACTTAATTATTACTTATAATTACTTATTTACTTGTTAAAACTACTTATAATTTTTTAAAGGTTTTATTTATTTATTTGACAGAGAGAGACAGCAAGAGAGTGAACACAGGTCAGGGGAGTGTGAGAGGGAGAAGCAGGCTTCCCCCCAGCAGGGAGCCCAATACAGAGCTGGATCCCAGGACTCTGGGACCATGCCCTGAGCTGAGGTAGATGCTTAAATGACTGAACCACCGAGGTGCCCCAAAACTACTTATAATTAACAACTCCACTCTAGTTTGTTAAAGAAGTACTTGAACAGGGAAAAGAAGACTTGGAAACAAAAAGTTAATCAGGTAATTTTTAAAAATACCCAAAACATTATATTGTATCAGCTAAAGATGGTATTAAAAGTTACCTTATCGTTCAGGAAAAAGAGTTATATTAAAAAATAGTAAAAACACAATTTATGAATAAGATATTAATCATAAAACTGTATACAATTATTGGAATGGCTATAACAAATGCTGGCAAGGATAAAGAGAAGAAAGAGCTGTTGGTGGGAGGGCAAACTGGAGCAGCCACGGTGGAAAACAGTATGTAGCTCCTCAAAATATTAAATCTAGAACCACCTACGATCCAGGAATCCCACTCTGGGTATATATCCAAAGGAAATGAAATCAGGATCTCAAAAAGATTTGTATATCAACCAAAAGCAATGATAACACTAATCACTGCAACATTATTCATAATAGCCAAGACATAGAACAATCAAAAGCAATGAAAACACTAATTCAAAAAAGATGAATGAATAGATAAAGAAAACATTTTACACACATACATACACATACACACAATGGGATATTAGTCATTCATAAGAAAGAATAAAATCCTACCATTTGCAACAAACACGAATGAACCTGCAGAATATCGTGCAAAGTGAAATAAGTCATATAGAGAAAGACAAATACTATACAATCTAACACTTATTTGTGGAATTTAAAAAAGTCAAATTCCTACACACTGAGAGTAGATTGATCATTACCAGGTGTAGGGGTTTGGGAAAAATTGATGACAGTTGTTAAAGAATATCAACTTCCAGATATAAGTTCTGGAGACTTAATGTACAGCAAGTTGACTATAATTAACATACTGTATTGTCTACTTGAAAGTTATTAATGGAATACATTTTCAGTGTTCTCACTACATACAAAGAATGGTTAACTATGTTAGGATATGGATGTGTTAACTAACCCTACTGTAGTAACTGTTTTGGCTATCAAATGCATATCAAATCATCACACTGTATAACTTAAACATAAGTATATCAAACATAACTCAATAAATTTAGGAAAAATAAATAAATAAATACCAGCTGGCTCAAGCATTTAATTTTTTAATATATCTTACCATAACAATTACACTTATGTAAAAAGATAAATATAATCCCTGTGGAATTGTGTGAATTAGCAAAAGATTAGGATTAATCACATGTCTATCAATAGGTGAATGATTAAGTAAGCTATGGCAAGTCTATTTTGTACTGTTTTATTAAGTACTGATATGGAATATATTCTAAGACATACCTGTATATTTTCATTTAAATGAGTGAAAAATGTATTACTGAGAAATGTGTGCCACCATTTGTATAAGGGAAAAAAAGAATATGCAAAATTAACAAGTATATAGTTTTAAAATTATGATTGATATTTTCAGCCCTGGAGTCATCTGACTCTAACTTATACTAGACATATGATTTTGACCAATTTATGTAACACACCTTTGTCTCGGTTTTAATATTATTTACTTCCTCGGCTTGCTGCTGTAATTAAATATGTCAATTTAAATAAATATTGTAACACTGAAAGATAATTATATGTAAGAAATTATATGACGATATGGTTAATTATATAGTTAAATATATTTTGTCAGACAATATTTTGTCCTATGTTTTCAATTAAACCTACATAGATGGTTTAAAAATTTTAGTTGTGTAGTTTTATGACAGAAGGAATTTTTTCAGGTAATTTTCCTAATTGTAAATAAAATGGTCATTTCTTACATACTGACTGGTTAACCAAAGCAACGTAAGTGTAGTCATAGACACAGATCTGTTCACAGTATAGGTAGAAAAAAATACTTCTTGAAATACCTGAAAAAGACAACTTACAATATTAAGAAAAAAATCTCAATGACAAACATTTTTAAAATGTGGCTAAAATATGCCTAATATCATTTCCTAATTGCTAGTAGTTGGGAGAAATATTCAAACAAGCCTCTCAAATGTACAAGAATGCTTTGTCCATTTCTAGTCCACAAACTCAGAAAATTCAACTCTATTAACTATCAAAAGTATATTTTTAGTTTATATTTTATGGATTCTGGCAAGCAAAGTATTTTCTAACATTCTTAATTGTCTTGTCACACAAAGGGTAATGAGAAACTCTGGGTAGGAATTCTCAAAACAATTATATCAATAACATCATTTTCTAAGTGTTTCTCACTGACAGCAATGTAACTTTAGGGCTTATGATTTCAACTTATATAACTGGCCATGGCTGTATCTAGTGATTATTTATTTGCATATGTATGAATACAAGTAAATATATACACAGATTTATATGCATACATAATTAAATATCTAATGAAAAAATACAGAAGATACTGGTAGGTTTAACAGAAATAATGTTTTATAGAATTAAAAGTTAAACAAGTAATATAAGAAAATCAACGACAACACTATGCAAAAAGCGAACTTGTGAACAGCTGTGAATTATGGGAAGAACTACCTCATATAGTGTTTGACACATTTAGATTTTGTTCCTATCATATTCACGTAGTATTTAAAATGTGGCATTCTGATATTCTTGGTACATAATTATTAAGAAATATTTTTAGGGGCGCCTGGGTGGCTCAGTGGGTTAACCCTCTGCCTTCGGCTTGGGTCATGGTCTCAGGGTCCTGGGATCGAGTCCCGCATCGGGCTCTCTGCTCGGTGGAGAGCCTGCTTCCCTTCCTCTCTCTCTGCCTGCCTCTCTGTCTACTTGTGATCTATGTCTGTCAAATAAATAAATAAAATCTTGAAAAAAAAAAAGAAATATTTTTAAAGGATTTTTTGTTATTATTATTATTTTTAAAAGATCTATTTATTTGTCAGAGAGAGAGAGAGCACACAAGCAGGGGGAGTGGCAGGCAGAGGGGGAGGGAGAAGCCTGCTCCCTGCTGAGAAAGGAACCCCATGTAGGCCCAGGACCCTAGGATCATGACCTGAGCTGAAAACAGATGCTTAACTGACTGAGCCACCTAGGCATCCCAAGAAATATTTTCTGTCTCTGTTTTCTCCCAACAGTTCCACATTTGAAAATAAGTAAATAAACATATACAAATCTTTTACTTTTTGTTACTATGTTTGCTTGTTTATTCCTTACTTTGGTCCTCTAAGATTCACTTCGTTTCTGCTCCATCTTTTACCCCACTTCATTTTTCCACAGTCTGGAAAGACACCTCTCTTCCATTGTTAGGACTAATTGGTCTAAGTTATGTGACTAATTTTGGCAACTGTATAGTCAATAATTAAAATGAACAATTTCTACCCGTATGGTTTCCCTTATGGGACTAGAGAGATGGCAAAACATACACTCCAGTTTATTCAATTTCAAAACTTAAGGACTTCTTTTCCTAAATGTTCCCATTATTATTACTACTTGCTTTTTATAGCAGAAGAAAATGTTTCTAGAATTTTTCCATTTGTCTGTTTTCCTTAAGTAAACACATAAATCTCTAAGTTTATAAGTATCTTTCATTTCTATTTTTTAAATTTGTTTTTGAATAAGCAAACTCCATAGTAAACTGAACTGGATTAGGGAATGCATTATAAAATATATAATCCCTACTCTACCCCAGAACTCAATAACATAAAATATGCAATCCAAACCATAAAAAGCAAAAAGAATTTCCTATAGAAGAGATCACACAAAAAAATGTCTCATAATACTCTCTGCTCCTACATCTTCTAATGCAAAAATAAGCACGTATGCATCTGGAAGTTGCATGAAGTGTGGGTGTTTCTTGAAGGTGTTTCAGAAGGTCTGGAGACCTTCTGAAGTTTGACTGGGAGAGCCAAGGTCACAGCTGTGCCTTGACAAAGAACAAAGATGAAAGATGTCAAAGAGTTCTGAAAGGGTTTCAGACAAATGGCCAGTTCAAAATTAACAAGGGAAAGGGAATGCCAAGAAACATGATCAACCCAAACATGATGATAAAATTAAATGGAAACACAACAATGTATAATTAATAGTAACCCCAAGTAAGAGAGAAGAAATAAAACCAAACAGATTATTTATCACCATAAATGAAAATTATTTTAATACCACTTGTAAAAAACAAAACTGAAGTGTCTGAAAATGGTTTCAAACAAACATGGGTTTCAAAATACTGGGACCACCTCTGACTCCAGGCCCTGACTGTAGGTACTATCACTACATTCTTGGATGTACATATATCAAAATTTTTAAGGAGTAAGTGTGTGAAAGATCCTTGCATTTCTGAAAAGCTTTTTTTATACCACTACTCAATTGGTAGCTTGGTGAATTATACATTTCTGAGTTGAAAAAAAAAAAAAAGATCTCATAGAAACATGAAAGCATTGCTCCCCTGTCCTCTGGTATCTATTGTAGTTCTTGAGAAGTTGGGCACCATTTTATCAGTAGATAACATGTTTTGTCTTGCTTCATTCTGTTTACCTCTCTAGCAGCTTTTAGTTTTTATTATTCCCCATATTTACTAAAACCACATTAAAGTGCACCTTGATATATATACTCATGTGTTTATTTAATATATTAAAGAGTTACATGTTTTTCCTTAAATATTTCCACTGTTGCTTTGCAGGTATTTTCTTCACTCTATTTTCTCCATAAGTTATGGAAAACTATGTAAATCAGATGTTGGAACTCCTGAAAATCTCTTCCATCTCTCTCTCTCTCTCTCTTTTCTTTTCTTTTCTTTTTCTTTTTGTTATCATGTTTCTTACTTGTGTCTTTTTCTTCTATTTTCTGGGGGATATTTTAACTTATTTTTCTAGAGTTTAATTGTGCGTAAGTATCCATAGTTATATTTTTCCAGGAATATTTTTTCTCAGATTTTTCCTCAGAGCTGCTCTTTATTTTAGAGGCACTGATTCTTGGAAAACTCTTTAAACATACTCATTAGATGGGTGTTTGCTTAAATTTTCTTTTGTCTCTTCTAGGAAAAACTCTGATTCCTCCTTCTTCATCATTTTGCACTGTAAACATTCCTCAAGCATCTGGTGGCTATAAATTAACTATGTAAAAGAATAAAATATTACCAAAAAAGCAGTTTGGAACTTAGGAACTTAGTAGGTCTTATCCACTGGCTAACTTTGCTTTAGGTTAATTAACTCTAATACGAAAGTTTTGAATCACTTTCTCCAGGACAACTGAAATTATCCAATAAAAGTTACCTCTTATCTAGGGGAATAGAAATCTGACTGCTTACACTCTGGATACTGGAATGGGACAAGTTTTCAATAGTGAAAATTTCAATTGCCTTCCAGCTGCTGTCTTACTCTTACCCTTTGAAATGGCATTCATCAACCTGTATTTCTCAGAGGTTCCATGGGAAAACCTACTTTTTAACTGTCCGCATCCCTTTTGATGTAGAAACTTTGTAGCAGCTTTCTTTTCCTCTATTTTCCATTATATTTATATAACACTACATAACTGCATATTTCAAGCCATTTTTACTCTAATTTAAAAAAAATATGTCTTTTTATCCACTCTACACTTTACTTTGAGATAATGGATAAATATATATATAAACAATTCTTAATCTTCATTCAGAATGCTTTCAATATCTCAAATACCCCAGGATCCAATCTTCAGGCAATATCTGAAGTCAAATTTCATAGCCTAGGATGCAAGAAGGTTATGATAACTCTGTACATGGAAAAGCATAATAAATAAAAATCTCTTCTAGAATAAATCCCAATGATTGTGTCTTTTAATCCAGGGCTTACAGATCTATCTAAAGCACTAAAAATGTCAACAAAGACAGAAGGGATTCAATATGGGAGTCATGGAACTATCTGGAGAAAGAACATTCAGAAAATGTCATTCAAGAATAGTGAACAGTAACTGCAAGACCTACCCCGATGTAGGACTGGGTCTGTCATGTTAAAGGAACAGTAATAAAGATAGCATGCCTGCATGTTTGAAAAAGTTGTATGTAAGATTTCATAGTCTACTGAGATTTAGATTGTTAATTTATGAAAGATGGAAGTGTACTAAAGAGGCTTGAGCAAATGAATAATGAGATTTTCTCATAGTTAGAAAGGATAAGTCTGCATGATGTGCTGGGAATAGAATTTAGCAAGGCAAGGACAAAAAAAAAGGACAAACAGACAATTCTGTACAAGAGATACATCCCTTGCATTTATTTAATTACAAAATGCATTATTATGTTTTTGTTGTAAAAAATTTATAAAACTATAAGGAATTTGCTATCATGATTGAACTTTTTCCATCAATTTGATTATCATCTCAGATCCAGGAAACCATAAGAGCTTTGAGAATTTAATGAGGTTCACACAGCTTCCTCAAACATTACCAATGCTAATAGGATAAGGAGTTTGATTAAATTCCATCTCTTTGGAGCCAGAGCTATTGTACATTATTTTCTTTACTTGTAGTTATAAACAAAGGGCTTGCATAAATTTCCCATGTGGCTACTAAAGGAACTATATACTTAGTGCCTATTAATAGTATAGGTATCTGTCCAGCTAAATAGCATTATATTAATTTTGAATAAAAGTTATAATCATCCTTAATTAGAGGAATGGGAATATATCATAGATTGAGTTTGAACAAAATAATGAAGTCACTCACCATTTGAAATAATCACAAAAATAGAGAGTAAGTTGGCTTATTCAGAACAAATGCGGTGATTATTAGGGCATGTTTGGGATGGACAAAATGTTAGTTAAGAACTATATTTGGTAAGAATAACCACTGAAAAAAGTTGAGAGGAAGATCAACTTAATATAAAGTATGAGGGAGGTAGAGGCTGTGCTACAGGTTCTCCAGGAAATTTTTGTAAACCGCACGCATAAAATCTTTATTTTCTGAATCACTGACATATGTTTTATTCTCTTTCTCAGAAATAATAGTCACATGTCTTGTTAAACTTTTATATTCAGCTGGAGAGAGGAAGTTGGCAACAAAGTAAGAGGACCCTAGGCAGGTCTTGGCCCACAAACACAACTAGGTAACTATCGTATCACCCTAAATATTGACCTGGAGACTAGAAATTGACCTGAAGACTGATAAAACAAACTCCACAACCAAAAGATGAGAAGAGGCCACATCAAAGAAGGCAGGAAATGGGAAGACATGGTTTAGAGGAGAAACAGATGGCAGGTGCTGTGGAGAGGAGGGAGCTGTGGTCATGGAGAAGGGCAAAGGAGAAAGGAGCAAAGAGGGGAATGCAAAAGAAGAACATCTCCCCAAAGTCATTGGCTTAGAAAATGAGAGGGGCTGAATTTAGTGAATTCTTTCAACCAGGTTAGAGCCTGAATTTTTTTTTTAATGTAATTCTTTTTTAGTATTTCAAATACTCAATAACAATTGAGTCTGTTTGTTTGTTTTTTCCATTTTATTTTATTTTATTTCTTTTCAGTGTTCCAAAAATCGTTTATACACCACACACAGTGCTCCATGCTATACATGCCCTCCATAATACCCACCACCAGGCTCACCCAACTCCCCCCCAACTCCAAAACCCTCAGTTTGTTTCTCAGAGTCCACAGTCTCTCATGGCTTGTATCCGCCTCCAATTTCCTCCTTCTTACTTCTCCTCTCCATCTCCCAATGTCCTCTGTGTTATTCCTTATGATCCACAATTAAGTGAAACCATATGATACTTGACTCTCTCTGCTTGACTTATTTCATTCAGCATAATCTCTTCCAGTCCTGTCCATGTTGATATAAAAGTTGGGTATTCATCCTTTCTGATGGAGACATAATACTCCATTGTATATACGGACCATATCTTTTTTATCCATTCCTGGAATTTTAAAGATTGGTGGGCTTGGTTGGGATAGATCCAGAAGGGTAATGAGCTGCTCATAAAGAAAAAGCAGGCAAACCACCCAGGAGCAGATGGAGTGGAAACAGGGATCTACAGAAAGCCTGGGGGCACAGAGAATAGGAGATTATTTACTCTTCTAGGAACACCTACTTGCAAGACAGCTTTCAAGAAGGGGCCTCTCCAGGAACAAAGCTGCTGGCTGGTGCCATTTCCTTACTTACTCCTCAGTATAAACACAGAGCTACTTGAAGGAAGCAGCTTAGCATGGACACTGGCTGCATAACTTGCATATATCAAGCACCATCCTCATGCATTGTGGCAGAACTATCCTCAGTCACACTAGCCTCAGTCTCAGCATGGCAGGCCCCTCCCATAGAAAACCAACAGAAACCCCTGCCCACACCACATCTCCCAACCAGAGTTCTCCAGGGCCTCGGTTCCAGTAGAGGTGTTGACGGGACTTACCTCACAAGAATAACAGAATACACCTAGTTAAAACTCACCACATTCAGGCCAGGGACCAAATACTGGTGACAACAGGCAAGGAAAGCCTCTGCAGTCAAATGGCCTGAAGGACACAGCAACCCAAACAATAACACAATGCAAGCAGCACATACCAGGGACATTCCCTGAGGCATTAGGCCTTGGGCACTGCATGACTTTTCCTTCACAAGGCCATTACTTTCAGGATTAGGAGACATAACTGACTTTTCTAACACAGAAAAGAAGGGAGAAAATTAGACAAAGTGATAAGACGGAGGAATTTATCCTAAATGAAAGAAGAAAAGGCCATGGCCAGACATCTAAGAGAAACAGATATAAGTAACATGCCTATTGGAGAAATTTAAAGCAACAAACACAAGGACACTTACTGAGCTTGAGAAAAGAATAGAAGACATCAGTGAGACCTTTACCACAGAGATAAAACAGCTAAAAAATAATCAATCAGAGATGAAGAATGTAATAAATGAGATTAGAAACAGGCTTAACACAATAAACAGCAGGCTGGAAGAAGCAGAAGAATGAATTAGGGACCTAGAGAACAAAATAATGTAAATTAATGAAGCTGAACAAAAGGGGGTCAGAAGAATCATGCAACATGACATTAGACTTAGGGAACTCAGTGACTCCATCAAACATAATACATTTTTATTATAGGAGTCCCAGAAGAAAGAGAGAAAAGGGGGCAGAAAATTTATGCACAGAAGTAATGCTGAAAAATTCTCTACTCTGGGGAAGGAAGCAGACATCTAAATACAGGAGACACAGAGAACTCCCAACAAAATCAACAAAAGCAGGTCAACACCAACATATATTTCAATAAAATTTGTAAAATATAGTGATAAAGAAAAATAAATCTTAAATGCATCAAGAGAAAATAAATCCTTAACTTCTTAACTTCAAAGGGAAGACCCATCAAGGTTAGCTGGAGATTTCTCAACAGAAACTTGGCAAGCCAGAAGAGGGCAGCATAATATATTCAAAATGCAGAATGGAAAAATCTGTAGCCAAGAATAATTCATCCAGCAAAGCTATCACTCAGAATAGGAGATAAACAGTTTCCCAAACAAAAACTAAAGGAGTTCATGATCCCTAAACCAGCCTACCAAAGATATCAAAGGAGACTCTACAAGTGCAATAAAGATACCAAAAGTGACAAAGACAAGGAAGGAGCAGAGAAAATTCCCATAAATGATGACAAAATAAGCAATAAAATGGCAATAAATACATATCTATCAATAATTTGAATGTAAATGGACTAAACCTTCCAATCAAAAGACATAGGTAGCAGAATGAATAAAAAAACAAGACCCATCTATATGTTGCCTACAAGAGACACTTTAGACCTAAAGACACCTGCAGATTGAAAGTGAGGGGATGGAGAAATATTTGTCATGCAAATGGAGATCAAAAGCAAGTGATAGGAGCAAGAAGGAAGGAAACAATAAAAATTAAAATAAAGATTAGAGCAGAAATGAATGATACAGAAACTAAAACAAAAACAAAAACAAACAAACAAAAAATACAACAAAACAAAGAACAAAACAACAGAACAGATCAATGAAATCAGGATCAGGAGCTGGTCCTCTGAAATAATATACTCCAACAAGCATGAATTCCTAGAAACATCTACTATCAAAACTGGAACAGGAAGAAATAAAAAACCTCAACAGACCCATAACCAGTAAGGAGACTGAAGCAGTCATCAAAAATCTCCCAACAAACAAGAGCCCAGGGCCAGAAGGCTTCCCAGGGGAATTCGACCACACATGTAGAGAAAGGTTAATATCTATTCTTCTCAAACTACTCCAAAAAAACAGAAATGAAAGGAAAACTCCCAAATTCATTCCAGGAGACCAGCATTACCCAAATACCTAATCCAGATAAAGATTTCACTAAAAACAAAAACAAAACAACAAAAATTAGAAACAAAAACAAAAAAAAAAACTATTAGCCAGTATCTCTGATGAACATGAATGTAAAAATTCTTGATAAAATGTTAGCAAACCAAATCCAACAACACATTGAAAAAATCATTCACTACAATCAAGTGTAATTTATTCCTGTGCTCCAAAGGTGGTCCAATATTCACAAATCAATGTGACATACCATATTAATGAAAAAAAGGATATGAAGCATTTGACATCATTCAAGATAAAAAACAAAAACAAACAAAAAAATGAAATAAAGTAGGGTTAGAGGGAATATACCTCCACGTCATAAAGGCCATATATGAAAAACCCACAGCCAATATCACCCTCAAGGGAGAAAAACTGAGAGTTTTTCCTCCATTTCAGAAAAAAGACAGGAATGTCCATTCACACCACTATTATTTAATATAGTACTGGGTGTCCTAGCCACAATAATTAGAGGAACTTGTGTGTATGTGCATCATACACACATACACAAACACACTGGAACATTACTCAGCCATCAAAAAGAATGAAATCTTGCCATTTGCAATGATGTGGATGGAGGTAGAGAGTATTATGCTAAAAGAAGTAAGTCAGAGAAAAACAAATATGATTTCATTCCTCCAAAGAATTTAAGAATCAAAACAGATGAACAGGGGCGCCTGGGTGGCTCAGTGGGTTAGGCTGCTGCCTTCGGCTCAGGTCATGATCTCAGGGTCCTGGGATCGAGTCCCGCATCGGGCTCTCTGCTCAGCGGGGAGCCTGCTTCCCTCTCTCTCTCTACCTGCCTCTCCATCTACTTGTGATTTCTCTCTGTCAAATAAATAAATAAAATCTTTAAAAAAAAAAAAAAAACAGATGAACATGGAGGAACAGAGGAATAAAAGGGGCAAACCATAAAGCAGATTCTTAACTATACAGAATAAACTGATGATTACTGAAGAGGAGGTGGGCAGGAGGATGGGCTAAAGGGGTGATGAGTTAAGGAGGGACACTTGTGATAAATACTGGATGTTGTAAGTGATGAATCACTAAATTGTACACCTGAATCCAGTATTACACTGTATGTTAACCAACTGAAATTTAAATAAAAACTTGGGGGTAGAAAAAGAGAGAGAGAGTGAGGGTCAAACCAAGAAACAGACTCTTAACTATAGAGAACAAACTGATGATCACCAGAGAGGAGTTGGGGAGGTGGATGGGTGAAATGAGTACACTTCCTGTGATGAGCACTGGGTGATGTACGGAAGTATGGAATCACTATATTATATTAGACAACTAATAAGTCAAAGGCAATTTAATGAAGAAAAGGCAATTTAATGAAGAAAAAAGGTAAAGTCAATTCTTGTGATTTATAGAAATTATAGTAGAGCTGAACTTATATGGATTACTTTGAACATACAGGATTTCTATAAATAGAAATTCTATTCGAGGCAGCTAACATGGAGAATGAACCTAGTCCTCAACTTTTCTGCAAGGGCCTTGTGATATTATGTGAAAGGATTTTTCTTTTTAATCAAAGATCTATATTCTGACCAGAATAAACTTCAGAATTTATGAGGGAGGATTATATATAAACATTCATAATTAAAACTTCCCTGAAAACACAAAAGAATAACAATGCATATCTTTGAATGTACAGAAAAAGGGGAAGAAAGGGAGGTAAAATAATTTCAACAAATCCTTAGAATGTTCACATATGAGTATCATAAAATTTTATCTGAACATGCAAATAAAAGTTTATAATAAAAATAAATGAGAAAATAAAGAAAAAGAAGAGAATGAGCAAGTATTTTTGAAGTCCTGTACAAGGCTTCACATGCAGATAACAGAAGGGGACCCTGGAAAATTTTAAGACAAAAATATATTAATATATTAATATATTTATATATTAGTAAAACTATATATAACCTACAGGATCTTTGGTAGAGAGTTAGATTTGCAGCCATAGCATCTGGAATCACAACAAATTCACTTGACAGAACTGGCTCATTTAGGCACTATTGTACCGCTTGGGCACCAAAACCAGACAGTGACTGTCTGACTGATACCATGGACAACAGGCTTAGCACACTGCAGCTTGCATCACTACTACTACTGATTCTGACCCTTAAATGCTGTTGTCAAAACTACCCTATTTCCTTTGGAAACTAGATCAAAGAAACATTTTCTTTTTTTTCCTTCAAAATAAAAGAAAACACACATTGGAAGATGTTTTGATAGTGGCAAGGGAAGAAAACTTTCAAAGTTGATATACTTAATATTTTAAGAAAATATACAATCTCATTCTGGAAGAGAAAGTCGTAAGATGAAAGGAAACTAGGGACAGATGATAAACAGAATAAAAGTATTTAATAGCAGAATGTCCATATAAAATGGAGTAAGAAAAAAATAAATAAAATAAAATGGAGTAAGAAAGTGCATAATTCACAGAATTTAAAAAAATAATAATTTAATGGAGAGGCACCTGGGTGCCCCAGTCAGTTAAGTGACTAACTCTTGATTTCAGCTCAGGTCATGATCTCAGGGTTGTGGGATGGAACCTGTATCAGTCTTTGAGGTGGATGGGGAGTCTGCTTGAGTATCTCGCTCCCTCTTCATCTGCCCCCCATTCCACTTGTGCACACACACACTCTCTCTCTAAATAAATAAATAAATATTTTTAAAAAATTAATTAAGTAGAAACCATCTTGAGAACTTTTCCTAGTATGCAAAGGAAAATGACAAGAGGATGAAAACAGTGTGAAATGAGAGAACAGATCCAAAGGATAAAGAACAGAAAAGTTTTAAAGAAGAACAACAAGAAAATTCGAAAAACTGTCATAAAATCTATAATGCCCAAAATATTATTGAGTTGAAAAATATACTGAATATGTACATTAAAATTCTTTTCCTGTTTTTTAAAGAACAAATAATCATCTAGAAAAATCCTTCAATTTTTTTTTTTCCAAATTACAAGGTTGATAAAAATTTGGACTGAAAAAGAGACTGCTTTTTTTCAAACTAGATAACTACTTCTGAGCATCACAAAATTTCAGAAGAAAATTAAGCAATCACTGCAGAATTTAGGAGCAAATTTTTTGTTGAGAGTTCTGTATTCAGCCAAGCTCTCACTTATATGTGATGAACATAAATGATATACTTATCCATGCAGGGACTCACAAATATGTTACCAATACATAAATCTTTAGAAACTGCATGTAGCAGAACCCCAACAAGAAATTAATAAGATTCATAACTTGAGAAGACGTACCTGTGCAATAATTTTTTTGGCAGGTCTTACATCATTCAGTTAAAGGCTAAAATCAGGAATCTAAATGTACAGTATGAAAGTGAATTACTGGGGCACCTGGGTGGCTCAGTGGGTTAAGCCGCTGCCTTCGGCTCAGGTCATGATCTCAGGGTCCTGGGATCGAGTCCCATGTCGGGTTCTCTGCTCAGCGGGGAGCCTGCTTCTCTCTCTCTCTCTCTCTCTGCCTGCCTCTCCACCTACTTGTGATCTCTCTCTGTCAAATAAATAAATAAAAATCTTTAAAAAAAAAAAAAAAAGAAAGTGAATTACTGAAATGGAGACCAAACTTGACCTTGCTTTACTTCCACATTTGCTTTTATTACCTCCCTTTCACTGCCATTGTTTCTTTATCCTTGTCTATATCCCAGACATGAAATGTATTATTTAATTGCTTAAAACTTAGCAAATACTGCTTAAATTCACATGCCCACAAACACACACACTCCTTCTCTTCCTTATCCCTGCATATCTACTTCATTCTTCCTTTCCCCATAAATCTCGCCACGAAGTCATCAAATAATAACTGCCACATCTCTCAGTTTATCTCACTGGGAGAGGCTATATGACTCTTTCTCAACCACAATTACAAGAATATGGAAAATGTTCTCTCATTAACATGTGTTAGTACACAGTCCTATCATGTCCTATCATTAATGGTTGGGAAGACATTTTTCATACTGGTAAAAACATGTCTTTTAATTTGCGCTTCCTCTGTGAACAGATAGATTTTTAAAAGATGTTATGTATTTATTTACTTATTTGAGAGAGAGCACGAATTGGAGAGAAGCAGAGGGAGAGGGAAAGCAGACTTAGTGCTGAGCACAGAGTCCAATCCTGGGCTCCATCCCAGGACGGACCAAGAGATCATGACCTGAGCTGAAATCAAGAGGCTGACACGCAACCACCTAAGCCACTAGGTGCCCCCTCTGCAGGGGGCAAATTATATAAGGACATTGCAATCTGGGCACATATCCTAATAGATTTCCATTCTAAGCTTGGAAAAATGTTCCAAACACTTGAAGCATTATTGGAAATCACTAAAAACTATAAAACTTGATGAGTTCACCCATACTTATTTCATTTCTCTTACTTTTATATTTCTTAAACACAAATGAAAATATTTAAAGACTAATCTCAATGACCAAATTCTTATAATTTGATTATGAAATCAGTAACAAATTCTCTTAAAATATACACCAGATCCTGTCACACTTATCACATATTAATAAAAGATGATATAAAAGAGATTTTATTAAATTGTTTTTGTTCAGTAGTTTAATTGGTCTTAAAAACCAACAAGAGTACAATAAATTCTTTTTGAGATCATCAAAATATGGATACATTTGTTTTATATTAAAGAAATTTCAGACACTAAAGTTTAAGCCTCTTTTCTATTATTGCAACCACACTGGAAATAAATATAAAATTTAAATGATATTCATGTAGATTTTAAATGTAAATAATAAAAATATTTTAATATGTTTGAAAATGTTTCTTCAAGAGTCAGTAGTTACTAAATATGTATATTATTTTGTTGACGAAAATAAAATACCCAAGTAGTATTTTCACGGTTGCTAAGAAAAATCAAAACCATCTAATAATTTTGAGAAATGAACAGAGGTTGAGTTTGCTGCTATCCCTGGAACCCCTCATCAGGTGTGAGTGGATTTTCAATTGTATACAGAAAATACTATGAGAGACTATGGACTCTGAAAAACAGTCTGAGGGGTTTGAAGTGGCGGGGGGTGGGAGGTTGGGGTACCAGGTGGTGGGTATTATAGAGGGCACAGCTTGCATGGAGCACTGGGTGTGGTGAAAAAATAACGAATACTGTTTTTCTGAAAATAAATAAATTGGGGAAAAAAAAAAAAAGAAAATACTAGAGAGGACAAAAATGAGAATTAAGAAGTAAATATAGCCTAGGGGCACCTGGCTGGCTCAGTGGGTTAAAAGCCTCTGCCTTCGGCTCAGGTCATGATCCAGGGTCCTGGGATGGAGCCCTGCATGGGGCTCTCTGCTCAGCAGAGAGCCTGCTTCCTCCTCTCTCTCTCTCTGCCTACCACTCTGCCTACTTGTGATCTCTGCCTGTCAAATAAATACATAAAATCTTAAAAAAAAAAAAAAGAAGTAAATATAGCCCATTATGTTTTCATAATACCCCTTCAAAGAGCATAGCCACTTTAAAAGATTCTTAGAGTCATTATCAAACTGTGTACGTTTAGGGGCAAATACTCAACGTTGAAATAGCCATATTTAGAAACAGTCTGGGTTTGTGTGTCTCTCTCTCCCTCCTTCCTTCTCCCCTCTCCCCATCCTAAAAAAGAAAAAGGAAAAAAAAAAAGATGAAATGCATCACAAGAATTATATTCTTTAAAGAAAACTACAGGGGTGCGTGGGTGGCTCAGTCAGTTGAGCGTAAGACCCTTGATTTTGGTTCAGTTCATGACCTCAGGGTTCTGAGACAGGGCTCTGTGTTGGAGTCCACACTTGGCATGGAGCCTGCTTAAGATTCTCTCCCAGTCCCTCTCAAGTTAATTAATTAATTAACAATCATAATCCAATTAAAGTAGAGAAGTATAAATTTGCTTGTTCAAAACCTTTTTATATTTAAATCCTTGTATATGTGAAATATATTTAACACTGAGTTTGACTCTCCTTGGAAAAATAGAGTAAGTAGTCTTTCATAAAACATAGGAGATCTTAAACTCTTGTCTCTTGGGTTTAGGGAAAAAAGTCTACTTGCCTACTATTCCTAATCTTCATAAATACATCCCCCCACAGCAAGACCTCAAGCAAATTGCTGCATCTTGCTTGCAGGCCACAGAAAGGACGGCATGGCCACAGCCTCATTTCATTCTTACTCTCATTAACTTTAGAGAACATGAACTCATGTTATTTAACATTTTAGACTTCAAATTCTCAAGAGTAGGTTTAATTTGCATCCGTCACAATACTAACCACAGCTCTGGCACTGTATGTTTGAACAAAAGAAGGAAGAAGAAAAACGGGCCTGCAGGCAGGCAATTCTACATTTATTTATTAATGTACAATTTAGGTCAGATTATTGACTATGTTACATACAATGTAACTCACATATTCCCAGAGAAATATGTTTAAAATTCATGGCCAATTGAAATCAGTTAAAAAAAAATTAAAGAATTTTAAAAATCAAGCATTGACTTTTAAACTATACACCATCTGTGCGTGGAAGGCTTTACCTCATATTAATTAATAATTGTGGCAATACATTTGTTTACATAAGAATGAGAGCTTTTAAGTCTATTTCATATGCCAGTCATTCATACAAAATATCACAGAGGAAATTACCCTCCCAAGGGTTCTTTTTGTTTAAAGCAACAAAAGCTACTGCGGTGCCTGGATGGCTCAGTAGGTTAAGTGTCTGACTCAATTTCAGCTCAGGCCATGATCTCAGGATTGTGAGATGAAGCCCCATCTCAGGCTCCGTGCTAGGGGTGTGTAGCCTCCTTAAAATTCTCTCTCTCACTCTCCCTCTGCCCCTCCCCTACTTCTCCTCTCTTATAAATAAATAAATAAGGCAACAAAACTAAGTAGAAAATAGCCTGAATGAAGGGATGTCAGAAAGCTCACATTATTACCATAAAGGAAACTGCAACAGGTTTTAGAAAGAAAAGGAAAGCAAGCCATACAGAAGAAGCCACTCCTAAAGTGACACCTGGGAAGTGTTTACTTAAGATACACTGCTACCCCTTCCACTGCGGATCACCAGCACCACAGGCATTCTTGACATCAGACACAACTGTACCGTCCTGCAGCCACACCCTTTATGAATTGAGTTCCAGTCTCTGCATCTATACTCACAAGACTCATAAGTCAATCCCATATAAAAAGCACTGAATGGTAATAAGAAGGGTGACATCCTGATCATAATCTGCACCTTAGCCACCAGAGACAGAGGAGAGGGAATACTGACTGGGCCTTTGGTGACACACCTTCCTCAAAAGCTTAATACAATGGATGATTCCACTGACATAAGGTTTGTGATGCAAGGAATACTATTTAATAAATGCACAATACAGGCAATATTAATTGTTTATTTAAAATTACTTTTTCTAATTAACTTTGAAGATTAAGATACTGAACTTATTTTAGGTCTATAAGTAAGTCTCATAAAAATCAACTATTACATATGTGAGCAAAGATGTCTTCTTTGGCTACTTTGGGAGAGTGAAAATGCGTTATTCCAAAGAAACAAGCAGCTGCCCCATTAAGGTATCAGCAGAACTGAATATATCCTGGGATAAAGTGTATTTAAACTATTAAATGCAAACATACCCTGTTGAATATTTTTTTCATACTTTAGAGAAGGAATTAGATATGACACCATAGGAGACACCAATCATGCTCAATTCAAGAAAGTAAAATCGTACAATTTTCCAAACCATTCAAACATTATTTTATACTAATACTTAAAACACAGAAATTATATTATCATAAACACCTTTCTTTCTTAAGCCCAGACTGAAACAATTAAATTCTACCAATCATCAGATGTTGTACGTATGTGGCACACTCAATTATGAAGATGTAGCAAGATGAAAACAGTTAATTCAATAAAAGAAAAGTACACCAGCTAATATATTTGAAGATTTATAGTCAGTTTACTTCTGGTAATGTCAGAATAATGTGAAAATGGCAAATGGTAACTATCTCACAGATGGAGAGAGAGAATTAAGTCAGCAAATGTTTATATAACAAAATCATTTGTAGTTACAACACTATTGCTAATATAAATTTCTGAAAGTTTTTGAATTGAAGGCTAAACCTTTTGAACTATTTCATATGTTTCCATTGATTAGTAACAGTAGGAAAAACTGGGAAAAAAAGAAACAAAAATGAAGATCATTCTCCCAACTTTTAAAAACTAAGAATTTAAGATATATGAGGTTGGAGCCTCTTTCATTAATTTATTTTTTCCATCATGATTTCTTTTACTTTACTTCTCTCTAAAGTTACTTTTAAAAACTGTATTACTTAAAAATATGTTCCATATATAAGCATAAGATATATTTGAATTTAAAAATTGATATTTAAATTTAAAATGATATGCAAATTAAAATGAGTAAAATTTAAAATACTTAAAATGCCAAAGACAATCATATTTCAGCTCAAACATGAAATCAAATGAAACTTGCAAAGTGTTCTTAGATATATTTTTAGTTTTTCTGAAACTACTTTATAATTTCAGGCTTTCTCAAAGATAAAATTTATGAAAATTATTTAAAATAAAAATAATAATGAACCCCATACTATCCTGAGATAAATTTACATATATGCATCTGGGGCTGTGGTTTCTTAGTACTATTAAAGTGCATTTTAATAGCACCATTTGGTGGACTGCACACAGAAATCATAACATATTTTCACTGATTCAATTCTTCCCAAGAGATGAACTATATTATAGGCATTTTTTTGTTTTTTCCTATGTACGATAATTTGACTTGTTGAACATGCACGTAAATCTCTTACAGTTGAATTCTCACCTTGCATAGTACAATCAGTGTATTCCCTTTCGCATTATAATTTTTTGAAAAATTAAGTGATTTTTATTTTATTTTCTTAAAAAATCAAGATGTAATTTTCATCCAGCAAAATGCACAAATCTTGGCTGAATGGTTTGATGAGTTTTGACAAATGCCAACAACCATGTAATCCACATCCCTATCCAGATATAGAATATTTCCAATGCCTCAGCAAGTTCCCTATCCTCCTTCAGAGAAATGCTCTCCCTGCAGAGGAAATCCCACTTCCTCTACTCCAATGAATCAGTTTTGCCTTCTAAAACTTCTCAAAAATACAACTATGCAGTTAGTATGCATTTGTGTCTAGGTCCTATCAGTGTATTTTTAAAATTCATCTATACTACTGTGTGCATCAGTCTATTACTTAGTTTTACCATAAAACTGTATGATTATGCTACAATTTGCTGACCCATTCTCCTATTAATGGATATTGGGTTTCCTCCATTTCTTGGCTGTTGGGAATAAAGCTGCTACACACATTTCTGTACATGTCTTTTTACTGGCATAAGTTTTCATTTCTCCCAGCTAAAAACCTAGGAGTAAAATCACTGGAATACAGGGAGGTGGATATTTAAGCTTAGAAGAAACATCCAAACTGTTTTCCAAGATGGTTATAACCATCTTACAGTTTCACCAACAATGTCTGAGTGTTCCAGTTGCTCCATACTCTCACCAACATTTGGAACGCTCAGTGGTTTTAAGTTTAGCTATTCTAGAGAAAGATTACAGTGGTATGTCATTGTGGCTTTAATTTGTATTTTCCTGGTTAATACAATGCTGACCACATTTTCTTGTGTTTATTGGCTATTTATACTTCTCCCTTTGTGAATAGTCTTTTCAACTATTTTGCGTATTTTTCAGTTGAATTGTTTATGAGTCCTTTACATTCCTGACATAAGTTCACTGTCATATATGTGTATTGCTAAAATTTTCCCTCAGCCAGTGGCTTGGATATTCATTTGCTTAACAGTGTGTTTTAACAAGCAGCATTTTTGCTTATCGAAGTTCAACTTATTATTTTCCTTTTATATAAACTTACTATTTTTGTGTCCTGACTAAAAACTATTTACCTACCCCAGAGTACAAAATGTATGCTCCCGGTTTTTCCTACAAGTGAAATGGTTCTACTTTTTATGTTTATGTATTAATTAATTTTAATTAATTAATTTTTGTTTAAAATACGAATTAGAAGTCAATATACACAATGGAATACTATGAAGCCATCAAAAGAAATGAAATCTTGCCATTTGCGACAACGTGGATGGAACTAGAGGGTATCATGCTTAGCGAAATAAGTCAAGCGGAGAAAGACAACTATCATATGATCTCCCTGATATGAGGAAGAGGTGATGCAACATGGGGGGTTAAGGGGGTAGGAGAAGAATAAATGAAACAAGATGGGATTGGGAGGGAGACAAACCATAAGTGACTCTTAATCTCACAAAACAAACTGAGGGTTGCTGGGGGGAGGGGGGCTGGGAGAAGCAAGGTAGGGTTATGGACATTGGGAAGGGTATGTGCTATGGTGAGTGCTGTGAAGTGTGTAAACCAGGCGATTCACAGACCTGTACCCCTGGGGATAAAAATATATTATATGTTTATAAAAAATAAAAAATTTAAAAAAAAAGTCAACATTCATTTTCTTCTGTTTTGATATCCAATTGTTCAACCACCATTTGAACAGACTTTACTTGAAAACATTTTTTTAAAGTGATGTAAGGGGGAAAAAAAAAGAAAATTTGAATAGCCCTAAGTTCATTAAAGAAATTGAATTCATAATTAAAAGCCTTTCCAGAAAGAAAACACTATATCCAAATAATTATATTGGTGAATTTAATCAAATATGTTAGGAGGAAATAGTATCAATCATTCACAAACATTTCCGGAAACTGATAAGGCAGTAACAACTTCACAAGAGCTAATAAGAATGTCTATGTTCATGTGTTAACCAGTGTGCCTGATGAATGTAGATGGACAGAATATTAGCAAATGAATTCAGCAATATGTAAAAATCATAACACAGAAGTAGCATTTACACCCAAATGAACACATTTGTTCCAAGATGTAAGAATACTTCATAATCCAGAAATCAATTAATGTAATTTACCAAACACAGAAAAAAGGAATAAACTCATAATCACCTTAAATAAAGGACTACTTTTGAAAAAGATAAACATTACTTATGAAAGCAAACTGTTGGTAAAGTAAGGATAGGTAGAACTTCCTCAATCTGATAAAGGGTATCTTCAAAAACATCTCAGTGAACAAGATACTTATTGGCAAAAACTCAGTCCTTTTTGTCCTATATTCCAGAAGAAGGAAAAGATATCTCTCTGTGCAAGTTTTATTCAACTTTGTTCTGCAAGTCCTAGCTAGTAAAAGGAAGACAATGACCTCAAAGGTATCAGGTTAAGAAGAAAAAAATAAAATTACCTTTATTCCCAGTTTCTATGTAGAAAATCCCAAGGACTCTACAAATGAACCATAAAAAATAACAAATAAATTTAGCAATGTCAAAGTATGGAAAAATCAATTGTATCTCTATTTAATACTAATGAATAATTATAAAAGAAAATTTTAAATATCACATGCAAAAATATGAAA
Source organism: Neogale vison (assembly GCF_020171115.1). Taxonomy (NCBI): domain Eukaryota; kingdom Metazoa; phylum Chordata; class Mammalia; order Carnivora; family Mustelidae; genus Neogale; species Neogale vison. Next base: position 123,978,014 of record NC_058095.1, on the reverse strand, counting down.
ACTATAAATGAAAATAAAGATAGATGTATAAGATTTCTAAACTGTAAACTCTAAAGATAATTGTGAGCAAATGAAGATCTAAATAAGGAGATATATGAAAATAATGGACTGAAAGTCTACATAGTGTTAAGATATCATTATCCCCCAACAGTTCTAATAAATCTATTGCAACCTCAATCAAAATTGTAGCAAGCATATTGGTAGAAAATGACAAGGTGACTCTAAGGAATTATATGAAAAAGCAAAGGACTAAGAATAACCAATACTACTTTGAAAAGAACAGTATTCGATGGCGTATACTACCTAATTTCCAGATCCTCTATAAAGCTATAGTAATCTAGAAAGTGTAGTTCCAGCATATGAGGGTAGACAAAAGGCCTCAATATGGAAAATAATAGAGGATAGAAATAGACCCAAACGGACAGAATCATTTGATTTACTATAAAGGTACCAAACAATTCAATGGGAAAAGAAATTCTGTTCACATTGATAACTTGAGACTGAAAAAATTAACTTGATGGTTTCATGGATATATTATAATCTCCTAACTCATAAAAATTTACCCTAAAAATATACATGCTTCTACTCTGAACATTTAACCCTTATACATTAATATTCATTAAAGAAAATATTGCTCTTTGGAACACAAGTTGAGCATGAAATACATGTAGTTCTCTTTTTAATCCCTTTTAATAACTATCCATTCATTTTAGCCCTCTTTCAGTATCATAATTTTTATTACCTTCATCTGGGGCAGAAAATCAAGCAACTCTCTAGTTTACTGCAACAGAAAAAGTGCTTATGATATATAAGAAGAGTCTTGACACATATCACCATAAAATGATGGTCAACTGTTGTTGTTGTTTCCTCCTAGTTTACTAGTCACAATACCAAACAAGAAGTTATATAATAACAAGGATTATGCCTACCTTAACTTTGACTTCATCCTATGTGGTACACAATAGTACTATATCCATATTTGTTATATGAATGAAGATGTTTTTGTCATTCATGAAGAATGAAAGAATCTAAGTGTGTTTTTTCCCTCAGAAGTCTCTTAAGAGACCACCAGCACAATGTGGACTATGTGGATGCAATTTACATTACTGCATAAACTATTATACAAATCTAGTACTCCATAATCAATTTGTTTTGTTGTTATTACTCCCTGAAATAACAAACTACATGCTCACGTATAAGCCAAATGAATCCAAATACACAATTCAGCTGTACTCTTAAAGAGTAATAATAGTTTTATACACAATTAATAAGTTAAAAAACATGTATTTTTAAAACAATATTCTGTAAACAAAAAAGGCTGTTTGTGTCATCAAAGACTGAACTACTCTGACTAGCCTGAATTCCACTCGGTCTTCCCATGACAGGCAGCTCAGCAATCAATAATGGGTCACAGGAGCTGAAGGTCAAGAATTCTACATCTTAAGGTCTTACATTTATTTCCAGTTCTTAGCCCCTCTAGCTTGGATCTTATTTCTTATCTCTTACTTATTAAGTATAAAATTTTTTTCACTGTATTACATCCAATGTATTAAATTTATACACACATAGAACTTCCCAGTTATAGTGTCTGAATGTGGTCAGGATAAAATTAATGCATTTCAATAAAAAAATCAAACAAAGAAGGGCATAAGATTGATATTAAGTTTTTGCATAGCCAGTTCTAACTATGTCCAACTTAGAGGTAAATATATTCTACCCATGTATGGATCTTTAATTCAATAAATCTCATTCATTTCCCAAAATTAACCTAATAATTTATGCTGTCATGAGTCACTTTGCTTATTCAAAAGAAACAGAAGGACAAAGAAGTATTTCCAGAAAAGAGATGAACTACAAAAAGGAAAGGAAATAAATTTCTAATAATAATAGTTTTGAATCAGAGCTATTTTTTAAAAACCAGAATACGTATGGCAGCTATTTTTCTTTGGTGTCATGAAAGCTATTCAGTAAATTATCCTAGAGTAAACTATTGACAACATTATTCATTTAGAAATCCTAAATGAACTTTCTTGAATGTGTTTCAAAGTGAAGCAATCATGTGACACTCTGCATATCTCATGTTTGTGCCTGCTGCAGTCATAATGTCTGTTACGCAGACAGACACAGACAATTAAGTTCCCCAGGAGAGTGTTGTTGGCACAAACTCGTAAAAGTTTTCTTAATGCTAAAAACATGAAACAACAGACTAAACAGCAGCCAAGAAGAGGAAATCATGACCGTTGGCAGTACATTGTCACTCACCTTTCTCTAGTGAATTAATCTGCCGTGAACATTAGGAATAGCATCCTTCATGTCAGAAGCAAAACCATTAGATCACCATCCAGAGTATGGACAGGAATTATACAAACCTCTAGGAACTCTAATGCCAAGGTAATTATAATCTTCAGTAACTAAATGGCTCAAGAGTTTTACTCATCTTCTGTTTTAACTGATGGACATCTGTCTGTTAAATCTGTGGGCCCCATGTGGCTATTTAAAATGCCGACAAATGCAGGTTAATAGAAATGAGCAAAACTAAGTTTAAATGACAGAGAAGTTTGGTTGCTACCAGAAATAAGGGTAGATAATAAACAGCAATGACATATATTGATAATAGAGAAATATTTGGTTTCACTTAGTTATTCTTTGCTCATCTATCTTCTCATTTGCATGGCTTCTGACATTATAATAGGTCTTTACCAGCTGGTATGTATAACTGATGTAGTAGCTTCCTCACCAGTTTGCCTTAGTCTTCCTTTTTGGCCCTTCAACCTACCCTCCTTGTCAAAAGCAAGAAAATCTTCTAATAGTAGTACTATGAGTAAGTCATTTCAAAAGAAGGGGCTTCACACTTCATATTCAGCAGCCATGTTTCCCCTGCCCTGACCAAGACATCCTTAACATTCCCCTCAGCTCCAGTAAACTTCAGAGAATGTACTTCTTGATTATAGGCCTCTGACCTCCCCCTTTTTAGGTCACTTATTAAAAAAACAAACAAACAAAAATCTTGTGATTTTAAATTATTTCTCTGCTCCACTGAAATGCAAATGTTCCTCCAGCCTCTTGCTAGGATTACAGCCCATGAATGTCTTTCCCAGACTACAAAGCCATCCCTTTGAAATCGAAAGCAGCAAGATGACGGGTCCCCTATATCTCACTCTGTGGGAGGGTAGGAGCCTTCCTTTGCTAAGTACTGATTACCAAACACGAACCACATTGACCAATCTCCCTTCTAAAGCCCTCCAGTTCTTTCCTACTAGCTTAACCCAGTGCTTAAAAACCATTACAAACACTTCCATCTTTTGTTTCAGTGGGGTTGAGTTAGGTCCCTCTCCACCATTGCAGTAGTCTCAACCCCTACTGCAGTAATCTTGAGTAAAGTCTTCTTGCCTTTTTAACTTTTTAACTCCATTGGATGCAGTTTCTTTTTGACAGCACTTACTCTGAGCAACTTCTTATGCCTCTTGGTGTGTCTTCCCCAGCCTTCCTTCTTCGAGAACCTAATTACTCTGCAAGACCTAGATTAAATGTATTTTATGTGAGTACAGTTAGCTGAATTGAAATTACAAAGGAATTGGGGAGAGATAGTTTATTTTATACTACTGTGTACTGCCCAAAAATGTAAAACAGAATCAGCAACCTCGCCCTACTAGAATTAGACATTCTCTTTTAGAATATTCAGTATCTTTAATGAGAGACTGGAAGAATACAGAAAGACATTCTCTCTTTCCTAGCAGTTATCAGGACATTTCTTAGGTTTCCAATCTTCAAATGTTCACTTAGAAGAGGACTTCCACTTAGAAAGAAAAAAAAAAAATGAATTAGAACACTGTGAAATTTGTCTTGCTGAAACATTTTTCAGTTACTTAAAAGACGAAGAAGACTATCATCTTCTCTCTCACCAGGCAACTTCCCTTCAAATGACTTTGTAATGTCACTGAATATAGAACTCTGCTGAGCAGGGAATAGAAACATTGATGTCTGTGGAAAAGTGCTAAAGAACTCCTTGACATTTTGTGTCTGGCACCGTAAGGAAGTTTACTTATGAGAAAAGTTTATTGTGATGCTCATCAGGCATCGAATGTTCTATTTTTCTCCATACAAAAATGTATAATTATGTGCAGCAGCATATATGTACATCTGAGAAGAAAAAATAACACAGTGGGAAATGAGGGCAAGCATGAGAGAGGGGTTATTTGTTGTTTATCCTTTCATCCTGAGACTTGACAGAGGAAAAAGATTAAATGGAGACAAAAAAACCATGATGACCACAAATCTGTAAATCAGCAGTTGAAAAAGAATATTAAAATCCTATTAAAAAGAGTTTCCTCGACTCCTTTAACACTCAACATGCAATCTGTTTTCATGTTCTTTGAATCTAACATAAGATTTATCCCAAATTGCCCACTCTGCAGAGCCATTATGACTTTGCCCCCCACCCCCATCTCTCAACTGGACTCCTGCAATAATTTCAGAAGTAGCATTCCGGCTTCCCCTTTTTCCTTCTGAAAACTATTTGCTACCTGGCAGTGAAAACCACCTCGGTGAAATGGCATCATGCTTTCAGCAAAAGACAAAGCATGTCACTCCCCTGCTCAATAACCTTCAAATCTGTCTAAAAAAATCTCAACACTTGACCATGGGGTAAAAGGCACTATATGACCTGCCCTATATCTCTGTCTCCAAAATTACTGCCTTTCATTTTTCCCATTAGACTCCCTATTCAGGCCATACTGGACTTACTGCTATTCCTCAAAAGCAACTTCCCAGAATATCCATCCTAGAGATTTCCACGGGATTCACTCCCTTACTTCATTCAGGATTCTGATCAAATATCTCCATTTTAGAGTCTTCTAGAATCCCTCCTTGAAATAGATCATTTTTTTCTCTCCATGTCACCTAACATATAATTTTCTGTTACTGTTTTTACAGCAAAATTTCCTCCTCAAATAATCATATGAAAACAATAATCAGATTGCATTGCTTCATAGTCACCACCCTTCCCCACCCAAAGGCTGCTTCTCATTGCACTAAGGAAAAAAGCCACAACGGTTTCCGTGGAATAAGAATTCATTAGTAAGGACTCTTCCCATAACTGTGAACTACTGATCACACCTATTCTATCTACTCAGTTATTCCTTTCTGGATATTCTGATATTCTTGCCTGTTTTGAAAATACAAAGCTAGTTCCTGTTTTAGAGTCATTGCACTCATTGTCCCCTGCATGGGAACACCAATTCTCTATTCAGGCCTTTATCACAGTATCAAAATGCCACTTCATAGAACTCTCCATTGCCTTACCTTGTTAATTTTTCATGGCATTTATAACTACTTATATGTTTACTCACTAATTTTATTTGCTGATTTCTACATATCTCAGTAAAATGAGAGTAAGAACCTTGGCTCTCTGGGTCATCACTGTATCTTTGACTCTTAGGAACAATGCCTGCCATGTAATAGGATACAGTAAATATGTTGAATAAACAAATTATATGTATACTTACAGGCAATTTTCTTTAAATGCCACACATGACTCTCAGGAACACATCAATTTCCTTAGAAATATGTCCCTTTTGAAAATTTATGTTTTTTTTAAATATGTGCAATCATCTGATTTATTAAAAGATAACAATATTTAAGACAATACAAAGTATCAAAACATCAAAAGGTGAGTGTATTTAACCAAACTCAGCTCATAACAGAGAAACAAGTAAAAAGAATAATTCATGCTATAGCATATTGCTAACAGGAACTGGCAACAGAAAAAGTTGGTAAAGGGAGGCATTCTTTAAAGAATTAGAACCGAGGGGTTCCATAATCATCTGGCATCTGCTCAATGTTGTACCTATGGTTAGAAATACATGATGGGAACTCTGGGGAACTTCTGAATCCTTCATTTAAGGTCCCAGTCAACTGTGACCACAAAGTAGTGCTCGCACTGAGTTACTCTCTGAACTAAGCAGTCATCTGCATAGGTTCCCATGTGTGTGCATGGTAATAGTTCAAATCCTGGGTCTTTGGCAATCCTTAGAGCCACTCAATAATTTTGCCCCAGTTTCGCAATTTCAGCCATTACACAGTTATACAAGTGATATACACTTGGCACAAAGACAGTCCATCATTGAGGTACCTGGGTGGCTCAGTGGGTTAAGCCTCTGCTTTTGGCTCAGGTCATGATCTCAGGGTCTTGGGATTGAGCCCCATGTCAGGCTCTCTGCTTAGCAGGAAGACTGCTTCTCCCTTTCTCTCTGCCTGCCTCTCTCCCTACTTGTGATCTCTCTCTCTGTCAAATAAATAAATAAAATCTTTAAAAAAAAAAAAAGACAGCCCATCATTGGCTCTACTAAGTCAAGTTTGCCTTTAATGGAAAAGGTGATAAAGTTGGTATCAATCAGAATGTGGTAAGGTAGGCCCACTTGTGTGTTATATTGGAAGAATAACCAGGAAAGATGTTGGGGGACTTCTCTTTCCTTGAGTGCAGTGGGATCTTTCTTTTCTTTCCTTTTTTTTTTTTTTAAATTAACATATAATGTATTGTTTATTTCAGGGGTACAGATCTGTGAATCATTAGTCTTACACAATACACAACACTCACAATAGCACATACTTTCCCCAATGTCTATCACCCAGCCACCCTATCCTCCGCCCACCACCCCCAGCTGCCCTCAGTTTGCTTGCTTCCTGAGATTAACAGTCACTTATGGTTTGTCTCCCTCCCTGGTCCCATCTTGTTTCATTTTTTTCTCCCTTCCCTCCCACTAACCCCTGCCCTGCCTCTCAAATTCCTTATATCAGAGAGATTATATGATAATTGTCCTCTGATTGACTTATTTCACTTAGCATAATACCCTCTGGTTCCATTCATGTCTTGCAAATGGCAAGATTTTTTTGATGGATGCATTTTATATATATAATATCTTCTTTATCCATTTGTCTGTTGATGGACATCTAGGTTCTTTCCATAGTTTGGCTATTGTGGACATTGCTGCTATAAACATTGGGGTGCACGTGCCCCTTCAGATCACTACATTCATACCTTTAGGGTAAATACCCAGTAGTGCAATTTCTGGGTCATAGGGTATCTCTATTTCCTACTTCTTAAGAAAACTCCATACTGCTTTCCAGAGTGGCTGCACCAACTTGCATTCACACCAACAATGTAGGAGGGATCCCCTTTCTCTGCATCCTTGCCAACACCTGTCATTTCCTGACTGGTTAATTCTATCCTTCTGCTTAAGGCCCTGATCTTGGAGTCTAAGCATTCGCTTCTTGGTCACATACTTTCTTGCTTTCTTTTGCTTCCCCATGTTCACACCACACTCTTGTTTCGTGAGTGTGTGTGAGTGTGTGTGTGTGTGTGTGTGTGTTTTGTTGTTATTGTTTTTATGTTGTAGAGAAATTATACCTGGCTCTTCCCTTGGACAATTCAATTTGTCATATTTGATTAAAGAAACCATAGATAACATAGCTTCAATTTAAAGAAATGATCCCCATGATCCAGGACATTTCCTTTTTCAGTAATGTTTTAAGGTACTAGTATAAAGAAGGCAGAACAAATAGTATACATAAGATTCTTTCTTTTTTTTTTTTAAGATTTTATTTATTTATTTGAGAGACACAGATCACAAGCAGGAAGAGAGGCAGGCAGAGAGAGAGAGGAGGAAGTAGGCTCCCTGCTGAGCAGAGAACTCAATGCCGGGCTTGATCCCAGGACCCTGGGATCATGACCTGAGCTGAAGGCAGAGGCTTTAACTCACTGAGCCACCCACATGCCCCCATAAGATTCTTGATATTCAAAAGTTTTTTTTTTTTTCTTTTCCTGCTCTGTTGCCTAATAAAATATTTAACTATTTACTTAGTACCTGAATCTCTAACTTAGACCTCTTTACTAGGCTTCAGTTTCCTATAGTACATATCCATTTGACTCTGCTACCTCAAAATCAACAAATGAAAAGGGAACTTACTATCTTTTCTGTTCCCATCCTAACGCCTCCTCCTGTTTTCCCTCTTTCCTGCTTTTTCCTCCCACCCCATTGATAGTTTTTAACAGCAACCCAGCTGCCAAAGCAAGACATATAAGAGATCCTTAATTCTATTCAGCTGCCCCACTGTAGTTTTTAAGATTTTATTGATTTGAGAAAGACAGAGAGAGAGGGTATGTGAGCAGGTAGAGGAACAGGGAGGGAGGGAGAAGGAATCTCAAGCAGACTCTATGCTGAGTGTGGAGCCCAACGTGGGGCTCAATCTCACCACCCTAAGATCATGCCCTGAGCTGAAACCAAGAGTCAGATGCTTAACCAACCAAGCCACCTGGTGCCCTGCACTGTATGTTTTTCTATACAACTTCAATCCTTCAAAGATGCAATCCAGAATTAGAAATCTGAACAAAATACATGAAACAATTATTTTCATTTGTTGAACAACCGGCAGTTAGTTCAGTGCTCTGAGAGAAGTAAAACAAATGAGATAAGTCCTTCCAATTAGTCCGGTTTTCTGACTTAACTCAAGGTGCTTTCTATACCTTGGTGCAGAGAGGACCCAGGAGCAAAGCACAGTGGTCTAGCTGACCACAGGTACATAGATAAGATTTCACAGAAGTAGAAGTAATTGGATTTGCAAGGCTGAATAACAGAGGGAAGGAAAATAAACAGAGAAGGAACTCCACAAAACTACCTGTGGGTCTTCTTAAATACCTTGCTGAATAAGAATCTGGGCATACTCCAGGAGGATAGGAAAAAAAAAAAAAAACACCAAGGAAAGAACAAACAAAACCATGAACTAAGAAACTGTAGCTTACACAGAGCTGAGCAATATTTTAGCATCAACCATCAAGTAATATTTAGCATCAACCATCAATTAATCATCCAAGGAAATCAACTGAGATCCAGGAATGACCATAACTTAAGGTATAAAGTGAAGTGCTAAACCAGTCATAGATTATAGATTATGGATATCTACCCTAATAAAGCATCAGAAATAAGTCTGTAAGAATAAAAATATCCACAAGTAACTGCCTGCTTAAACAAACTAACATTCTTTTTTTAAAATTTTTTTATTTTATTTATTTGACAGAGAGAAATCACAAGTAGGCAGAAAGGCAGGCAGAGAGAGAGAGAGAGGGGAGGAAACAGGCTCCCCGCGGAGCAGAGAGCCCAACATGGGGCTCGATCCCAGGACCCCGGGATCATGACCTGAGCTGAAGGCAGAGGCTTTAACCCACTGAGCCACCCAGGCGCCCCAACAAACTAACATTCTTTAAAGGAAGGTCCAGATATCCAAAAACATAACACTCAAAATGTTCAAACCCAATAAAAAATTACTGGACATAAAGAAATAAGAAAATATGATCTGTAAGCAGTAGATAAATCACAAACAGAAAGATAGCCAGAAGTAACTGGGATGATAGAGAGCAGATAGTATTTAAAACAGTTATTATGAAGATGTTAAAATACTTAAACATAGACACAAGACACAATGAGAAGGAAAATAAAAAAATGTAAGAGAAAAGGAACTTCTACAATGAAAGTACAATATCTGAAATTTAAAAACACACTAGGTATAACTAACAGCAGTCTAGACACTGAAGAAGAAAAGATTAGTGAACTTGATGAATTCTACCTATAATGAAGCACAGAAATATTGGACTCTTAGATGGAGTAGGTAAGGAGATAAAGTATTTCTGGTGATTATGACTCCCAAATTGTTCAGATATGATAAAGATATTAACCCTTACACCTGAGAATCTCAACAAATCACAAGCAGAATGAACACAAAGACAATTTCGAGGACATAATAATCACATTCTTAAAACAAGCAATAAAGGAAAACATTTAAAATCAGCCAAAGTTAAAGATGTTTAATACGTAGATGTTCTCCAGAGAACAATAACATCTCCTTTTTTAAAATCTCAAGCAAATGTCCTTCATATAAAATAATAACCAGAGAACAAGCAGGAAAGGAAGTACAGGGAATTATAGTTCTAAATGTTTCCTCTGACGTGGCACTTGATCCCAGAACCCTGAGATCATGACCTGAGCTGAAATCAAGAGTCAGATGCTGAGTGTGGAACCCAATGTGGGGCTCAATCTCACCACCCTATGAGGCACTCCCAAGGGGAAGGCATTTATCTGAGGAATAAAATCCAAGGCTTTCATTATTTTGATGAGCAATTTCAAAATTCCCCAAAGAAAAATGTTCTCTTGAATTCAGAAGGCTTTTTAGACCTACAGTCTAAATTATTATCTGATAAGCATTTGCAGATGTTTGTATAATCAGTGAACAAATACAACTACCTTTGGATTTAAACACAACTATCTTCGCATTAAAAACATAAACCTATTTTTTTTAACCTCCTCTAAAGTCCCTTCAGTGGCATCCCATGCCCAGAGGACAAGTTCCAAGTTCAGTTTTTGTCCTCACTTTTTGCCTATTCCATTTTACTCCCTGTTATTTTGTTTTTGACACTCCATTTAGTTGAAACACCTTTTTTTTTTATTTTCTTCTTTCCACACAGAATGGCCCCTCACTAAATTAGAAGACTCTTGCTAAATGTATCCAGAGTATACTGTGCTCCTTCTATCAAAATATTTGCTTCACTTTAACTGCTTACTGAAATTCCTTTCTTTCTCTGAGTCAGATTTACTATGAAGCAAGTGAATCTTAAGCTTCCAGGTTCCTCACTTCAGGCAGCCACATTTAAGGCCCTGGTTATTAAGTACTGACAAAAATTATTTAAAATTAGTCTCTGCACATGAAATGTCACATCTCCTAAATTTTTGTAGTTGATATAGGAAATAATCTTAGGGTTTTTACTAAATTTAACAACTCTAAATTGTATCTGATATTACAATAATGAGTGCAAAAGCCAAAAGAAACATTAGTTAACTACATTAAACAGGCAATCTTGCTAAAGCAAAAACTGAATTGCATGTTTTTTAGATATCTTTTAAGAATAAATTCATTGTTTGAAAGTTAAGCACAACTCAAATCATTGTGGCAAAGCAATATTCACACTAGAAAACCCTTACCTCTTTTAGGCACTCAGTAATAAAAAAGGAAGTAACAGATATTTCTCAGTTCCGCTATAAATTAGAAGACATTTTGCAGGGTTGTGGGCTATGTGCTCTTCTGTCCAAATCTCCAGCGACTTCTCTAAAAATAACCACCAGTTTTCTTTAGAAGAACTACTGGGGTATTTATGTAAGACTCAGCATTATGTGCAAACAAAGGAGAGGCACCTGGTATAACCATTAAAATATAGAGCCTGCTTATTCTGTAACTGGAAAATGGGGGATATTGAGGTAAAGTAATTCAACAGGAGGTCTTGGGATGGTAATCAATTCTATTTTGATCGAAGGTTTAAATACAGCTGACTCTGGCCACATGAATTAACCATCTCTCCTAACCTGTTATCTCAAATCAAGTACTGATATCATAGGTTACTAACGAATTTCACAGGTTATGAATTCCAATTTAAATTAGAAGATAAATTTTTGTTCTCCTACCAATTCTTACCATAACCCCCATTTTAAAGAAGCTTATAACAGCTGAGATCAGGCTGAGAGTTTTGAATCCTGACACCATTGAGAAACAAGCAAAAATCAGAAAGGCAGTAAGGAAAAATCAACCAAAAGCAATACATAATAAAATCTTGGTCTTTTTTTTGCTGATAATAGACAATATATCCCTCCTTCTGAGTCATTACACCCATTAAGGATAGTCTTAGATACAGCAGATCAATAAATGTTTGATGAAATAAATACTTTAAAAAAGTTATATTTTAAGATTTATTGAGACCTCAGCTCATTTTACAACTAGAAAATGAAGGTTTGAGTCAGATCATGCTGAGATTCACCCTACTGTTAAAAATTTGATAGAATCTTGTATAATGTAATATGTTCACAATGTACAATGTATCAAAGTTGAGATAAATGGATTATAAAAAATTTAGAGCACAAATATGCAGATGTGATTTTTAAGTTCTGACACACATGTATGTGGCTCCATTTCTGTCTGCAAACTGCAAATTTTATCTGGCATATTCTCAAGCTTTTATAATAAAAAATATAAATCTAAAAAATAAAAAATTCAATTTACTTGAGACCAACATTCTAGATACTCATATGTATGCGTTTTTAACATATAAGTTTTCAAGATTTTTTGAATATGTTGAAACTGTATAAATGGCAACTGAAATATTTTAATCTCTCAGAATAAGAAATAGGATAAAATATCAAATAGTCAGAAATATATAGTATTTTAAGAGGAATGATGTTCAAGATTAAATAATAACATTCAAAGAGTAACAGGCCCTTTTTCAAGGTTTTAGGATACTCAAAATGAGAACATACAAAAACAAAACAAAAAGACTACTTGGAATAAGTTGACAGTATGTTTCCTTCAAGATTAATCATAGTGCAGAACAGACCAAATACATCCATTTATTGAAAAAGTTGTACAATCAAAACTTTTAAGAACTGACAACTGTCTTGGTGTCCTGAGTCACCTCAGTCCCTGAGAGGAATGATCTCTCCTTCTCACTAAATCACACCAGATTATGTGACAAGGCATATGATGTGTTATTGGCCACATGCTGACTGAGCAGCTGTACAAAATGAATTAAAACCAAATTGCGAAAACATCTAGAACTGCAAACTTTTTAGAATGTTAAATGAAAATAAAAAGCTGTTTACACGGATTATACAATCAAATGAAGTAGAGAATTGAACATATTTAAAATTACTATCTTGTAAGTCATCTTTAAATGATAAGTTAGGTTTCACTATGAACATACTGGAATATATAGATTCTTAGGTAATGGCCCTAACTTTACCAAAAAATTGTGAAAATATGTGATGGCAGCATGAATAAAAATGTTATGGAGAAGGATTTAGTAGAATATGACTTTGAATTACTCAGTAAGAGTTAAATAATATCCAGGTTTCAAAGGTTATTACAGAAGGTATCAAGGGATATTAGTGGCATCAATTCTAAATATTAAAAACATGTATCATTCTTCCATATTCACAGCAATTATTTATTTACTACCTCTCAATGCCAAATTTACCCTTCAATACATGCTTTGTGATAATGCACAAAATTCCTTTAAAAATTTATTTTACAAGTGAGCACAATGTTAAACTTTCTCAGTAGAGGTAGTTAGAGGGACACTGCAAGAGAAAGGAGCACTCCTTCCATTTCCAGAGGTGCACTTTTGGTCCATGACATGGGTGTCAGAAATGTTCTGGCTACATGAGTGATCTCCTGGCACTGCTGCAGCCTTGGCTCAGGCTGGTGATCACTGTGCTGCAGCTATCTCAACATAAACACGACTTTTACACACACCAGAGCCCCACCTTTCTCTGCTCACCTATCTTAAGGCCCCAGTGGTTTGTCTTCCAGGGTTCTCCTGATGCTACAGCCCTGTGAATGCCATGGACCTCCCAACACAGACACCATGCCTTCTTGGCTTTCTGTTCACACTGATGCCTCACTCTCTCTATATGCCTGTGTACCTGGCCACACTGGTGATGGCTCACCTGTGTCCCTCCTGTATTCTGGAGGGTTGTTTCCTGCTTGTTCAAAAACTATGGATGGGGCCAGGCAAGCCAGTGAACTTCCTTCTGCCCAGTGGCCTGCAAGTACACCTTCCTACAGATATCTAAACCCTAGTCAGGAGTGGCCCACCCTTCTAAGTATGACTTTCCCTAAATCGTCTTCCCTCAATTCTAAGATGTCACATTTCTCGTAACTCATAATCACTTGTATGTTAAGTCATTTCTCCCACTAAACGTTCCCTGATCATATTACTTTATAGTTTATGTCTCTTGATTTGATTCAGACTGCTATAAAATTGGTATCGGGAGTGGTCCCAGAAGACAGGCCTTTAAAGATAGCATTTGGGAGTTAGTTTTGTCCTTGAGCTTGATTACAATGCCGGCTCCTTCCCAATGAGAAATGGAATGCTAGTGACCCATGGCCTGCAGTGGAATCACAAAATGTAACCTGTGGTTGAGTGTGATAAAACATCGAATGAAGCATGGGGAGTTCATGTGGCTGCTGCGCTGGACTATTTTGCTGGTAATGATGATATAAGGACCATAATGCAGTAGAGATTCTTTTGAGTGGAAATATCTTGCTCTCTGTTTTCTGAAAAGATGAGCCTTTTGTGCTTAAAAAATACAGTGATAGCCTCATTTGTAGAAGATGCTTTGGAAGGCTATGCTCATTTTACTCAGGGTGCCACCAGACACATAACTAATGGCCCCACATCAGCATGCTCTAGGGCATTAGATATGCCTGTAACTCAGGAGGAAATAATTTAGAGATAAAATGACTATAAGAATTTCCTAATATATTTTGGCAGAAAACTGAACATGTGTGGAGATGGATACTATGGCCACAGAGGGAATACCAAAACAGTAGATAGACCTGAGTTAACTGATATGGGTGCATGTTCTAGAAATTTTAGATTTAATATCAAATATATTTATATTTATATAATTTAGATTTAATATCACATATATTATATTTTAAATATTTCTGAATTATTTTCTTTTGTTCCCCTGAGACTCTAATTACAAGCTTAGAATTTCTTCCTCCTCCACTTACTCCTATTTTTTTCCTAACCATTTGCTGTGTTCCAATTAGAATATTTACTACTGACTTACTCCAGTTTGCTAACCTATTTTGTCCAGTTTATTACTAAATCTCTATTGAATTCTCTATTTCTATTAGTTTTTCAGAATTCTAAATTTTCTATTTGATTTTATCTAGATGACAATTTTCTATTTTAATGACCATATGTAACTTTTGACATATTTTAGATTAAAATCAATTAATAGTAATTTCAATAACCTTATTATCTTTAGGTCTACGTTTATTATTTTTGTTTTCCCTCTTAACCACAGATATTTTAAGAGTGGACATTGACTATGAAAAACTTAAAAAAAAAATTTATAGAGGCTTTGGATGATGTCTTTTTTCCAAAATAAGCTTCTCCCTATTCTCTTACAGACAGATTCAGTAAGTTCATATTAAAGTTACTTATTCAAAACTGCATTGCAGTTTGTTTTTATTTAAAGGCTCATCTACCTGGAATTCATGTCCATTATTAGGATGTACTTCTCCAGAATCACAACCGAAAAGTATGGGTTACTTGTGTGTTGTTATAGACTTCAATTTTTATCTCCTCAGAATAGTGAGACTCGTTCTTCCCCTGTATATGTCTTAGAGATAAACCACTGAGTCTCTCTTACCACTGGTATGGTATCTTAGCTCCAAAATTTTTAAGTTTCTTGTCACTCAAGTCTCAACTTTTTTTTTTCTAGCACTATAAACAAAATCAGCTATCTTCTCACATTCTTGGCAAATTGTGGGATTATTGGCTTTGTTCAATATCACTAATTGGCAAATATCCCCTCAAATAGAAAATGCCTTCATGATTTTTGGTTCAACTCTATAGTTAATTTTTTTCTGGGATCCTACCTTTGAATTATGATTGCTGCGGAAGACCTTTCATTTTTTCAAATGTTTAAAAAAAATGTTTTGACCAGATTTAGTCTTGTCGTTTTTGTTCTAGGTTGGAATGTTCATCTCCCATAAGCTACTCTGTATGAAACAAAAAATCTTATCTTATTTATATATATTATCTATCTGAATTCCATGACAGTAATGTCTACACTTTTACTTTTTTTAATAGGAAGTATCTTGGTACTCTGCATCAGAATTTAATTGTATGTGTCAAAGAGGGCAAAAGTAGACATAAAGAAAGAAAATAGAACATGGATATAATGTAATGCCAAGTGGCTTTGTATGAGGTTGTATCCTGGTAATGGGCAGAAGTGGCAATCAGAAACTTTTTAATTGTCCAGGTGTATTGCTAAGAATGTTGCCCACTAGGAATCATAAAAATCATTTTCTGAAGGTCTCTGTACCAGGAACATCTGTTCTTCTAAACAACTGTTAAGAAAAATCTGATGTTATGAATATTGTACTTCTCTTAATGTATTGTTTGTTTCTGATTTGGCTACTCAGGAATTCAGAAATAAATAACAGCCTATCTTTAGTTATTCAGTCGTGCTTGTTGGGTTTGCAATTAGCTTTATTTTTGCTTTCCAACTAGTTTTTCTTTTTGCTAGCATAGATAACATCTCCTCTGCATGATTAAACCCATAAATTTTGGTAGGTTGCTTCAAATTTTTCTTTTGGTCTGAAGCAAAAAAAAAAATAAAACATTAATACATACATGATAGTAAAATCAAAGACAAAGAGAACAAAGGCCGCTTTCTCCTCCTGACTTAGGTGTTTTTATAAGCCACAGGCATAATTTATGTAAGGTAATTTCAATAAGTAGCACAAAATTCAACTATAATAGCCTGAATGAGTAAAGAATTTACTGTTTCACATTAGAAGTAGCCCAGAGTCTATGAAGTTCCAAAGTTGTACTTCTTGGTGCATCTATATTGTCAAGGCATCAGTTCAGCCACTATTCTCCTGGCTGTCTTCTCCTTAATTCATGACGCCTACATATCCCCTACCCATGTATATCCTCAGTGATATCAAAAGACAGAAAGGCAGTATCTTCTAATACCAAAGAAAAAGTACTTCCTCATGAGTCAAGCGAATACTTCCCTTTACATTTCATTATTTAGGGGAGTCATATTATTATGCCTAAATGGATTAACAACAAAGAGACTTAATTTACTAATTGGTTTAGATCAGTGTTCATCCCTTATTACTGGGAAGGGCACCTATGAAGCACATCACTGTGTAATACATTAAAAAAAAAAATCAGGGTTCAAGATTCAAGAAAAAGGGAAACAGTAATACTTTAGTTGGAGGAAAAAAAAAAAGCATAGTGGGCTCTGCCTAATTCTCTTAATACTATCTCATGGTTTTTAGGCTCAAAACCTCAGTTATCAATCATTAATTCATTCAACAAAAATTAACTGAGCATATAATTTATCCAAGCTATAGTTCTAGAAAATGGGACACAGAACAATTAACAAAAGAGGTAACATCTCAGGTATAACAGAGCTTACTATCCAGTGGAGAAGACAGAAAAAAAGAAAAAGTTAGCTGATATATAATATACTAGATCATAATTGGGGTTAAGGAAAAAATAAATAAAAGCATCAATGTGGATATAAGATAAATAAGCCTGTCCTATTGAGTAACCAAAGAAGGCACACTGAGAAGGAAAGTTCTGATTAGACAGAAAATGAGTGAGCAAATGCAGATATTTCGAGAAAAAACAAAACAGGTAGAGACACCAAGTGCAAAGTTTTGAGGCAAAAGGATTCCTACTCTTTGAGGAACCTAGAGGTCAGAATGGCTGGAATAAAACAGACAAGAAAGAAAAAAAGGTCAGAGGGCTTTGTAAGCTATTTTAAGAGAGTCGTTTTTTAATCTGAATGTGATGAATAGCCACTGGAGAGTTTGGGGTAGAAAAATGATACAAAATATTGCAAATTTTAATAGAATCATTTTGGCTGCTATGTGAGAACAGACTGAATGAGGGCAAGTACATAATTAGGGAGACCAAAGAGCTATTCCAACAATATAGGTGAGTGAACGTTGACTTGGACTGAGGGGGTTGCAGAGAAAGTGGGAAGCAGTCAAATTCTGTGAATATATTTTGAAAGTAAACCAGAGGCTCTGCTGGTGGTTGGAGTGTGAGACAGGAGTGAGAAGATGAATTAAAGATCATACAAAACTTTTTACCCTGAGATATTAAAATAATTGTTTTGCAACTTCAGTATGATTTCCCTATAATTTCTAACTTTATAGAATTCTAGCTAAACTTTAACTTTTTCATGTAGATTTAACCTACCCTTTTTCTGCATTTCCTAAAATGTTGCTAGTCTCTCCATTATTTCATGATCATATTCTAAATTGTATTATATTTGTTCTTTGTCTTACCCATCTACTCACACTTTAAACATCTGTACTCCTTGACAGCAGAAATATTATCTTCTATATCCTTCAATCATGCATATTCCCCCCCCCTTGAGTACCAGGCTAGGCATTGAGACTGTAGATATATGTAAGTCAACACAATATTACCTTTGTAAAAATGCCACTTCTTGGTGTTCGATCCAAATTCACTGAATTGGGATGCAGTACAATGTTTTTATAAAAACATTTTTCATTGTTATTTACACTGTTGCTTTTTTTAATACCTACAAAAATATCTTCCTTCAACATGAATATTATAAAATGCTATATCTGTAACTCCATCCCATGGGGAGAAACATACAAGATTGCTATTTGCTTTCCTAATACTCATAAAAAGAATTTCAAACTGCTGGGATATAGCTTAGTGACCCTTGTAAGTGATTGGCAGTGTTCTATGAGGCCATTTTTGAAGTTGTAAACAAAAAAGAGACAACAGTATTGTTCAAATCCTCCAGGCTGTGTTTGTTCCTTGGATTCAGGTTTCAAGGTGACTATTTTGTACTTGCAAAGGTGGTTTTCAGTGCAGAGAGAACATATGCTTTGTAGATATACTTAAAAAAAATCAGTTGAGGATATTTGTGTTTAGGAGAGTTTATTCCAGCTTAATTGCATTTTATATAAATATTTTGCCTAAGTTTTTTTTTTCTCTAAGTCAAAAGGGGAGGCAAAAGATGACAATTACAAGTATTTCCTGTGATTGGGATATAAACCCCAATTAAGATAATATTCTGAAGTCCAGCTGTCTGACTTCAAAATACAGCTTAGCTACTAATTTATATATAATTGTGGTAAATCATTTAAGTGCTCCAAGCTTCCATTTCCCTGTTTACAAAATGTAAATAACAAGTTTTAAATAAAAGGCTTTCCTCAAGGCTGTGTTATGTGTTGAACTGTGTCCTCCAAAAAGATATATTAAGTCCTAACTCCTGAGGCCTGTGAATATGACCTTCCTTGGAAAAAGGATCCATGCAGATGTAATCAATTAAGATACAGTCATTAGGGTAGATCCTAATCCAATACGACTGTGGTCCTTAGAATCAGAAAAGGTCCTGTGAAGACAAAGATACACAGAGAGAAGGCCATGGTACTGATGCAGTTGCAAGCCAAGGGATGTCAAGGACTGCTTGAGGACACCAGAAACTAAAGGAAAGGCATGCAACATGTTCTCTCCTAAGAGCCTTCAAGAAAATATTTCTCTCCCTATACCTTGATTTCAGATTTGTGGCCTCCAGAACTGTGAGAGAATAAATTTCTA
Source organism: Neogale vison (assembly GCF_020171115.1). Classification (NCBI taxonomy): domain Eukaryota; kingdom Metazoa; phylum Chordata; class Mammalia; order Carnivora; family Mustelidae; genus Neogale; species Neogale vison. The sequence goes on along the minus strand of NC_058095.1, from coordinate 123,958,801 downwards.
TTGTTTTAAGCTACCCTTCAGGAAACTAATACAGGGTAGGTATGGGTTATTAAACAGACTTCTATATCTAAGTACTCAGAATAAATCCAGGCACATTTTAAGTGGTTTATGAGTTTGGGTTTTAATATTATTGAGCACTTAGATAAAACAGAACATTCTCTTCAGATCACTGTATTTATTCCAACATTTAGGGTCTCTTATCATTATAAAAGTAAATTTAATATAAAACTTGTAATGGTTTTGGTTTTAGATAACATTGCTATTTGATTTGTGTAAGCTTTTATTTCAGTAATTTGCCTTTGTAGTTAATGAGAATAGCATTTTGATATTTGTTTGTTTATCCAAGAAATCTGAAAATACATAAAAGCATTTAAAGAATATATCAATTTTGGAAAATCACTCTCCTAGAAATTACTTTTACATGTACTACCTTTTAATAAATAATATAGAACTGTTGTTATAGGTAGAATTTTTCTAACTGTTTTCCATTTATATTACTGAAAATAGTAAGTACCTTCAGATATGCTTTTTAAAATACTACATTCACAAATTATCATATGCAAAAGGAATAAATGATTTAAAATCGTGTTCCATCTATCTGGTTTTTTATTGTTTTTAATTCCAGTAGAGTTAGCATACAGTGTTGCATTAGTATCAGGTGTACAATACAGTGATTCAACAATTCTATACATTACTCAGAGATCATCATGATAAGTATATCTTTAATCTCCTTCACCTATTTCATCCATTCCCCCACGCACCCCCTCTCTGGTAACCAACAATTTGTTCTCTATAGTTAAGAGTTTGTTTTTTGGGTTGTCTCTTTTTTCCTTTGTTTGATTGCTTTGTTTCTTAAAATTCAATACAAGTGAAAACAGAGGGTATTTGTCTTTCTATAACTGGACTATTTCACTTAACATTATAACCTTGAACCCCATCCATGGTGTAGCAAATGGAATTCTTTCTTATGGCTCATGATATTCCAAAGTGTGTGTTTGTATGTATGTGTATAAAGAGATGGTATATACGCAGGGGTGTGCATGTGTGTGTACATATAAATATATACATATATAATTACTTATAATTATTTATTATATATATATAAAATAGTATGTGTGTGTGTGTGTGTATACCACCTCTTCTTTATCCATTCATCTGTCAAAGGATGGACACTTGGGTTGCTTCCATAATTTGACTATTGTTTAATGCTGTAATGAACATAGAGGTGCATGTACCCTTTCAAGTTAGTGATTTCATGCTCTTTGGTAAATATCCAGCACTGGAATTAATGGATTTTAGGGTAGTGCTATTTTTAACTTCTTGGGGAACCCCCATACTATTTTCCATAATGGTTGCACCAGTTTGCATTCCCACCAATAGTGCACAGGGCTCCCTTTACTCTAATTCTCAGACTTGTTTCTTGTGCCTTTTATTTTAGCCACACTGACAGGCATGAGGTAATAGCTCATTGTAGTTTCAATTTGCCCTGATGTTGAGTATCTTTTCATGTATCTGTTGGCCATCTGGACGTTTTGTTTGGAAAAGTGTATTTTCATGTCCTCTGCCCATTTTTAATTGGATTATTTCAGTTTTGGGTGTTGAGTTTGAGGAGCTCTTTATATACTTTGGATACTAACCTTTCATTGTATCACTTGCAGATATCTTCTCCCATTCTGCAGGTTGCTTTTTAGTTGTGTTGCTTGTTTCCTCTGCTGTGCAAAAGCTTTTTATTTTTATTTATCCCAATAGTTCATTTTTGCTTTTGTTTCCTTTGCCACAGGAGACATATCCAGAAAAATGTTACTATAGCCCATATCAGAAAAACTACTTAATTGCTTTCTTCTAGGATTTTTATGACTTCAGGTCTCACATTTAGGTCTTCAGTCAATTTTGAGTTTATTTTCATGTACACTGTGAGAAAGTGATCCAGTTTCATTCTTTTGCATGTAGCTGTCTGGTTTTCTCAATACCATTTCTTGAAGAAGCTGTCTTTTTCCCATTGCATATTCTTGCCTCCTTTGTTGAAGATTAACTGACCATATAACTGTGGGCTTATTTCTGGGCTCTCTATTCCATCCCATTGATATTTATTTTGTGCCCATAACATACTGCTTTGATTACTAGGTACTTGTAGTATATCTAGTATATCTTGAAATCTGGGATTGTGATACACACAGTTTTTTTGTCTTCAGGAGTGCTTTGGCTATTTAGGGTCTTTTTGTGGTTCCATACAAATTTTAGGATTGTTTGTTCTAGTTCTGGGAAAAAGTCTGTTGGCATTTTGATAGGGATTGCATTAAATCTGCAGATTCCTTCAGATAAGACGGATATTTTACAAATATTTTATTTTTAATCTTATTTTTTTTAAGATTTTATTTATTTATTTGTCAGAGAGAGGAGAGAGAGCGAGCACAGGCAGACAGAGAGGCAGGCAGAGGCAGAGGGAGAAGCAGGCTCCCTGCTGAGCAAGGAGCCCGATGTGGGACTCGATCCCAGGACGCTGGGATCATGACCTGAGCCGAAGGCAGCTGCTTAACCAACTGAGCCACCCAGGCGTCCCTAATCTTATTTTTTATTTTTATAAAAAATATTTATTTTTCCAATCCATGAACATGGAATGTCTTTCCATTTTTTTGGTATTATCTTCAATTTCTTTCATCAGTGTTTTACAGTTTTCAGAGTACATGTGTTTTACTTCTTTGGTTAGGTTTATTCCTAGGTGTCCTATTATTTTTGATGCAACTGTAAATTTTTTTTTTAAAGATTTTATTTATTTATTTGACAGAGACAGATCACAAGCAGACAGAGAGGCAGGCAGAGAGAGAAAGGGGGAAGCAGGCTCCCCGCTGAGCAGAGAGCCCGATGCAGGACTCGATCCCAAGACCCTGAGATCATGACCTGAGCCGAAGGCAGCGGCTTAACCACTGAGCCACCCAGGCGCCCCGCAACTGTAAATTTTTTTTCCCTTAATTTCTCTACTACTTCATTATTAAGGATATAGAATTGCAACAGATTTCTGCACACTATTTTTACATCCTGTGACTTTAATGAGTTCATTTATCAGTTTTAGTAGTGTTTTGGTGGAATCCTTTGGTTTTCTATATAGAGTAGCGTGTCATCTGAAAGTAGTGGAAGTTTCACTTCTTCTGTCTTCTGATTGCTGTGGCTACAACTTCCAGAACTATGCTAAATAAAACTGGTGAGAGTGGACATCCTTATTTCTTGTTCCTGATCTTAGGGGGAAAGTTCTCATTTTGTTACCACTGAGTATAATGTCAACTGTGGGTACTTCATACATGGTCTTTCTTATGTTTCATTCACCTGGTTTTTATCAAGAAACCCATTAAATTTTAATATTCTGTGATAAATGATAAATACAGCATTTAAATGCTTAATGCAAAATTAATTCTAAAGATCAATAATTAATCTTAAGATTAAATTAATCTTAATTTTGCTTTAGCTTGAAACTAGCAATATAAAAGATATTTAAGTATCAGTTTAAATGTTCATCTTTTTAAGTAAATGCTAATATATTACCAATGTTCAAATGGACACATTGGTTAAAAAACATTACTGTTTTGTTTCATATGAAAGCAGTAATTTCTAAAGATTTCTCACTTCATGACATGTATATTGATATTCTAACCATCTCATCCTCACTTCTCTTTTAATGATATCCCTAGTATTAAAGAGGATATCATCATTAAATAGCTGCAAGAAATAGAACATTTTTAAAAGAGAAAGTAGAAGAGGAGAAAAAGAAATATGAGCAGAAGGAGTGCTAGAAGCAAGAGGAAAAGAAGAGGACAAAAAGGAGCTTTCAGAAGACCTCAGGTAGTAAAGGCAATTCTTTGAAAACATTCATTATAGGGCACCTGGGTAGCTCAGTGGGTTAAAGCCTCTGCCTTTGACTCAGGTCATGATCCCAGGGTCCTGGGATTGAGCCCCACATAAGGCTCTCTGCTCGGCAGGGATCCTGCCCCCACCCCCGCCTGCCTCTCTGCCTATCTGTGATTTCTCTCTGTCAAATAAATAAATAAAATCTTTAAAAAAATTATCATTATTCCATTAATGTGAGAAACAGAGAAAATTACTAGTGGCATGTTGTATACCTTGGAAAATTTCCAGGACAGATGGAAAAATCTTGTGCTTGATTTTAATATATTAGTGAAGAATGGGCTTCTATAATGTGCACAGAGCCATAGGTTACTTGTTTACTTCCACAGAAGCCTCAAAAAGTACTCATAAGGACCCTACAGAATACAAGGAGTATTGACTTCCACATGGGAAAGCATAGGCCATTCATTCTTCCATCTGCCTCAACATCCAAAAGAAAATACTTCTTTAGATGTATTTTTAAAACAATAATTTTTTTTCCAATTTATTTATTTTCAGAAAAACAGTATTCATTATTTTTCACCACACCCAGTGCTCCATGCAAGCTGTGCCCTCTATAATACCCACCACCTGGTCCCCCAACCTCCCACCCCCCCGCCACTTCAAACCCCTCAGATTGTTTTTCAGAGTCCATAGTCTCTCATGGTTCATCTCCCCTTCCAATTTACCCAAAAGCACATACCCTCCCCAATGTCCATAAGCCTACCCCCCTTCTCCCAACCCCCCTCCCCCCTGCAACCCACAGTTTGTTTCGTGAGATTAAGAGTCACTTATGGTTCGTCTCCCTCCCTATCCCATCTTGTTTCATGGATTCTTCTCCTACCCACTTAAGCCCCCATGTTGCATCACCACTCCCTCATATCAGGGAGATCATATGATAGTTGTCTTTCTCCGCTTGACTTATTTCGCTAAGCATGATACGCACTAGTTCCATCCATGTTGTCGCAAATGGCAAGATTTCATTTCTTTTGATGGCTGCATAGTATTCCATTGTGTATATATACCACCTCTTCTTGATCCATTCATCGGTTGATGGACATCTAGGTTCTTTCCATAGTTTGGCTATTGTGGACATTGCTGCTATAAACATTCGGGTGCACGTGCCCCTTTGGATCACTACGTTTGTATCTTTAGGGTAAATACCCAGTAGTGCAATTGCTGGGTCATAAGGCAGTTCTATTTTCAACATTTTGAGGAACCTCCATGCCGTTTTCCAGAGTGGTTGCACCAGCTTGCATTCCCACCAACAGTGTAGGAGGGTTCCCCTTTCTCCGCATCCTCGCCAGCATCTGTCATTTCCTGACTCGTTGATTTTAGCCATTCTGACTGGTGTGAGGTGATATCTCATTGTGGTTTTGATTTGTATTTCCCTGATGCCGAGTGATATGGAGCACTTTTTCATGTGTCTGTTGGCCATCTGGATGTCTTCTTTGCAGAAACATCTGTTCATGTCCTCTGCCCATTTCTTGATTGGATTATTTGTTCTTTGGGTGTTGAGTTTGTTAAGTTCTTTATAGATTTTGGACACTAGTCCTTTATCTGATATGTCGTTTGCAAATATCTTCTCCCATTCTGTCAGTTGTCTTTTGGTTTTGTTAACTGTTTCCTTTGCTGTGCAAAAGCTTTTGATTTTGATGAAATCCCAAAAGTTCATTTTTGCCCTTGCTTCCCTTGCCTTTGGCGATGTTCCTAGGAAGATGTTGCTGCGGCTGAGGTCGAAGAGGTTGCTGCCTGTGTTCTCCTCAAGGATTTTGATGGATTCCTTTCTCACATTGAGGTCCTTAATCCATTTTGAATCTATTTTTGTGTGTGGTGTAAGGAAATGGTCCAATTTCATTTTTCTGCACGTGGCTGTCCAATTTTCCCAACACCATTTATTGAAGAGGCTGTCTTTTTTCCATTGGACATTCTTTCCTGCTTTGTCGAAGATTAGTTGACCATAGAGTTGAGGGTCTATTTCTGGGCTCTCTATTCTATTCCATTGGTCTATGTGTCTGTTTTTGTGCCAGTACCATGCTGTCTTGATGATGACAGCTTAAGATACCTAGGAATAAACCTAACCAAAGAGGCTAAGAATCTATACTCAGAAAACTATAAAGTACTCATGAAAGAAATTGAGGAAGACACAAAGAAATGGAAAAATGTTCCATGCTCCTGGATTGGAAGAATAAATATTGTGAAAATGTCTATGCTACCTAAAGCAATCTACACATTTAATGCAATTCCTATCAAAGTACCATCCATCTTTTTCAAAGAAATGGAACAAATAATTTTAAAATTTATATGGAACCAGAAAAGACCTCGAATAGCCAAAGGGATATTGAAAAAGAAAGCCAAAGTTGGTGGCATCACAATTCCGGACTTCAAGCTTTATTAAAACAATAATTTTATAGAAACTGTAAGCTGACTTTATGGCTCTACTAATCCAAAGATGACCCTTTAAGATATGGTAGATTTGAGCAGTTTGCCTTTGTTTATTAACCATACCAGTAAACTAATTTTCAGCCATATGCGAACATTAGTCCTAACCATCAGTTTCAAAGACATCTGAATTAGGTTTCATCAGTTTCAGGTACATCTGAATTACAAAGCAAACTTAAAAAATAGGTCAATTATCCAAGTTTACCTTAAGACTAAAATATTTTAATCAGAAAAATAAACCTGAAGATATCTAAACATAGAACAAAGCAAAATAAATCCTTAATTGCATTTAATAAGAATTGCTTAATAAATTTAGGCCATAGACTTGATCTGGGACTCAATTGAGATGTATTTGGAAGTATTTAGTAACTATAAGCAATTTAAGTTTTACTTCAAATCTTCTCAGATGACTAACATACAATATTTTCATTTCTATGAAGTCAATATGTTAAAGAATTTTCTGGATACTTAAATCGTAATTATCCTACAGAACTCTAAATCAGGCATCAACAAATAGTGGCCCCCTGACCAATTCAGTTCATCTCCTGCTTTGTTTTTGTTTTAAAGATTTTGTTTATTTATTTGACAGACAGAGATCACAAGTTGGCAGAGAAGCAGGCAGAGCAAGAGGGAGAAGCAAGCTCCCAGCTGAGCAGAGAGCCCAATGCGGGGCTCAATTCCAGGACCCACGGATCATGACCTGAGCCAAAGACAGAGGCTTTAACCCACTGAGCCACCCAGGAGCCCCCATCCCATCTCCTGTTTTTTAAATGAATTTCTACTGGAACTCAGCCACAGCCATACTCATTCTTTTTGTATGCCTATGATTGCTTTCATGCTACAATGACAAAAAGTTGAGAAGCTATATCAGAAACTGCATGGCCTGTTTACTCTCTAGCCCTTTACAGGGAACATTTGCTGGACTCAGAACTAGATTACATTTTCATTAATTGCTTAGTCTGATTTTTTAACATAAATCTAAAGTAAAAATAAATTTAACAATTTACGTAAGAGTACTTGATTCTTAGGTTTTATGGCCAGTCTTGTCTAAAAGTAGTTCAGTAATTTCTCTTTACAATAAAAATTCCTCTAATAATACTTCTTCATACTTTATTAATTTAGCCATCAGAATGAAAAAAGTTGAGTCATAAAAGTCTCTTTTATAAAATGAGGAAGTTGGACAAGAAGATCTCAATAGTCAAGAGTTAAGTCATTATGATTCCATAATTAAATATGAGATATTAAGACAGATGTTGCCCACAAACTTTATTTTTAGCCATGAACATAAGTACAGTGAATGTTTAGACATTAGGTAATATAATGGCTGTTGAGGAGCATGGTATTTAGTTCCATTTGTAACAGCTAGATACTGAGTTCCTAATATGTTCCTGCTTAAAATAAAATTCAGTGTCCATATGATGTATCTTTAAAATAAAATAGGAATTTGCAATGAGTGTATGCTAATTTTCAAAAGTGTTTCGATCTTTGAAAGAACACAAAAAATTAATTATTTATAGATAGCGCTCCACATTTTTTCAGGTAATATGAATAGTAGAGACTGATTACTACAAAATCGTTATTAGGCCTTTTTTTTTTTTTTTTTTTTTTTTTACAAAAAGGAAGAACACTATAAAGCAATTTTTCAAAGAGGTCAAACATTTAGATGTGCCTTGTAATGGCTTGAAAATGCCAAGAGTCTGTGAAACAGGAGAAAAAAAAATATGTAGATTAGCCAGAAGGAAGAAGAGAAATGAATTTTCTTGGGAAAACTAACAGTTTCACAAAATTTAAAAATTTTTTCATCATTGATTAAAATGATAATCCTGTTACTTACAAGATGAAGAGATTTCTAAGTTTACCCAAGGTTATGCATCACAAAAGCACATAAAAGAATAAGACTCTTTGAGAACCTAAGAAAACCACAAGATTTGCTGAGGTTCGTGAATGGGAAGACTTTTTTTTTTTTTTTTTTTTAGAAATAAAGACATGATACATAATTTTAAAAAATTGTGCGATTCCCATTCAAACTAACCTCAGGTTCTAATTATTTGTCTTTACAACCAACACACTTATTCTCCAAACCAATGCTCCTATATTTAAACATTTAAGATCAATTTTGGTTTTAAAATTTGCATCTTCCCTGTTTTTTGTTAGTTTAGCTAAGAGTTTTGTCAATTTAATTGATCATTTCAAAGAAACATTTTTGGTATTATCAATTCTCTGTTATTTTTCTATTCTCTATTTCATTTTTATCCACTGCAATTTTGCCCTTCTTTTTCTAATTTTTAAGGTGTAAATTTAGGTTCCTGATTTGAGATCTCTTTAAATGTAGGTATATATTGGTATAACTTTTCCTCTGAAAATAGTCTTCATTGTATCCCATGATTTATTTTGTTTTTATTCACCTGTACTTTTTGTTTTGTTATTTTGTCACCAAGAAGTTGATTTTATTGGACTTATTGTCATTCATTTATTCCTTCCATTAGAATTTTAATAGACTTTTGTATTTGTGCATGTGTGTATACACCAGTTATCCCATTATATTTTCTGCTATTTACTATTTTTAACTATAAAGTATAATTGACATGTAATATTGTTATATTATTTTCAGATGTATAACATATTGATTCAACCATTATATACATTATGAAATGCTCACCATAAGTATATTACAATATTGTTTATATTCCTTAAACCATACTTTTAATCCCATGACTTTTTTATAACCAAAAGTTTGTACCTCTTTTTTTTTTTTAAAGATTTTATTTATTTATTTGTCAGAGAGAGAGGGAGAGAGAGCGAGCACAGGCAGACAGAGAGGCAGGCAGAGGCAGAGGGAGAAGCAGGCTCCCCGCTGAGCAAGAAGCCCAATGCGGGACTCAATCCCAGGATGCCGGGACCATGACCCAAGCCGAAGGCAGCTGCTCAACCAACTGAGCCACCCAGGCGTCCCAATCTCCTTCACACATTACACCCATCTTTAAGTACCTTCTAATTTCCCATACTCCTTCATCAACTCATTAAGCATGTGTTGTTTAATTACCCTACATTTGTGAATTTTCCAGTTTGTCCTTTGTTATTGATTTCTAGCTTCATCCCATTTTCTTTGTAGAAGACACTTCATCTGATTTTCATCTTTTTAAATTAATCCTTGTTTTATGGTCTAAAATATTGTCTATCTTGAACAGCATTCCATATGGATTTAAAAAGGATGTATATCCTGCTGTTGTTGGCTGTAGTATTCTATATGTCTATTAGGTCTAGATGATTTAAAGTTTTCTATTGGCCTTCTGCCTAGACAGTCTGTCTATCTTGGAAAGTAGAATATTACTAATTATTACTGTAGAACTATTTCTCCATCCAATGTTTCTTTCATAATTTCAGAACTGTATTGTTTGGTGCATATATGTTTTTAATTGTTACATCTTCCTGACGCATTGACCTTTTCATCAAAAAATAATATTCTTGTCTCTTGTAGATTGTTTTTTTTTTTAACTTACACTGTAAAGTTGCTATGTTTTATTAGTATAGCCTCTATCACTCTTGTTTGTTTGCATGAAGTACCTATCGTTTACATGAAGAACCTTTTACTAACCTATTTGGTGTGTTTGGATCTAAACTGGGTCTCTTGTAGATAGCCTATAGTTGGATAATTTTTTATATCCATTCTGCCAATATCTGTTTTTGATAAAGAGTCTCTCTCTCACCACTTTCAAGATTCTCTCTTGTTTTGGTTTTCACCAATATAATTATAATGTGCTTCAGTGTGGTTCTTTGGTGGCATGGATTTCATTACAATTCTTATGTGTATAAATTATTGTATTTCAAAAATTAGGGAACTCTTTGGCCTTAATTTCTTCAAACATTCTTTCTGTCTCTTTCCCTCTTATCCTTCAGAGATTCCAATGTTACATATGCCAGTCCTCTTGATGGTGCCACAAAGGTTCCAGAGGCTCTGTTCACTTTTCTTCATTCTTTTTTTGGTCTCCTCCTCAGAATAATTTCAATTGTCCTATCATAAAATTTGCTTATTTTTCATTCTGCCTAATAAATCCCTAGAACATACCTAGTAAGATTTTAATTTCAGTTTTTGTACTTTTCAGCTCCATAATTTGTATTTTATTCCTTTTCATAATTTCTCCTTATTAATATTCTCATTTTGTTCCAACATCACTTTCCTGGTCTCCTTTAGCTCTTCGAGCATATTTAAGATAGCTGATTTCATCTTTTTGTAGAGTAAGTCAATTTTCTGAGCTTCTATAGAGAGAATTTCTGTCAACTAATTTCATTCCTCTGAATGAATCATACTTTTGTTTCTATGTATGTCCTCTAATTTTCTGCTGAAAGCTGGAAGTTAAGTATTATAATATGGTAACTATGGAAATCAGATTCTCCTCTGTCTTCACAGTTTATTCTTTGGGGTTGTTGAAGATTGCAGTCATCCTTTTGTTCGGTGACTTTTCCAACCTTTTTGCAAAGGTTGTGTTCTTTATCATATGTGGTCATAGAATTCTCTTTTCCTTTAGCATCAGTTCAGCTAGTGTTTTGGCAGAGATTGCCTTGAATGCTAGGAGCATGTTAAAGTTGCCATTTTTTTGTTTCAACATGCACTTACCTCCTATAAACCTTGACTGTTATCTGGAATTCTAACAAATTATTTCTAAAAGTTGCTGTTTGCTATTCAGTGTTTTTCCGGAGGCATGGAATTGTGATGCTCCACCATTTTGCTAATGCCACTTTTCTGTATTTAAAATTTGGTAAAAATCTAATAAGTCTTTTACACATAAGGTTTAGAATACAAAGATACATAGGACCTGGTTTGTTTATTTATATTAGATTATAATTAAATAGATAAGCCAGCCCTACATATATGTAATGACACGTAAGTATGAAAAATAGGTGAAAAGAAGAGGATGGAAAGTGCAGACTGTCTGGGAAGACATTATTTTCTACTGAAATTAGAATGTTAATATTAACATACATCTGGAATTTAACTGCTTTTTTAGCATCAAGTCATTTCGAAGAGAATTTTACTTTTACTTGGTGGCAGAATATCCTGCACCAGAACTGACTATACTATCCCCTTTACAATGATTTAAAACATAATTTACACCAGGGTTTGAAGCAAAAGGCAATGAGATTTCTCAACTTTAAAAGTTCTGCCTTTCAGACACATTTCTGTCATCCAGAATCACAACATGACAGATTTCTCATACACCTAGATTTTTACAGCTATTAATCCTTGCCCAGATTTCTATTTTATGCCATTAATATCATCATAAAAATATCACCAAACATTCTTGATATAAAATCTGAAATATTACATTTTTCCTAATTGAATTTTTTATTTAAAGACTTTTTCTTATTTTATTTATTTGAAAGAGAGGAGAGAAAGCGCAAGTACAGATGAGGGGCAGAGAAAGAGGGACAAGCCAACTCCCTGCTGATCAGGAAGCCCAATGTGGGGCTCGATCTCAGGACCCTGAAATCATGACCCAAGCTGAAGGCAGCTGCTTAACAAAAAGAGCCACCAGTTGCCCCAAATTTTTATTCTTTGGACTCTCCTAATTATGTACCCTTGGTTTCTGAACATAAATAACTGATTCTCTTCTTTATTTGAAAATTGAATTCATTACCCCACAGTTTTATCTGTACAATGAATCAAACCCCTTAGGCTCATAAAAAATTCTGTGGAATTCTTCTGGGTTTTATTTTTTTTATTATTTATATATGATCAAGCAGTGAATGTAATTTTACAATCATCTTCTTGAAATTACGTTTACATATTAGGGCTTATCTCCCATGAAGTAAAATTTATTGTTTTCAGATATTGACTTTTTGTTACATAATTCTCTGTAAAAGTGAATAAATCATTCACAGTGCAAACTGACAAAGACAGTATTATCTTACATACTCACTTTACTACTAAGACAATTAGGCACTTCAAATTCCTGAGTCAACTGAAATCTAAAATTAAAAATCTAGAGTTCCAACTAGTGATATCCTTTGAGCTTTCTAGCCGGCAACAGTTATGGAAATTAGCTCCAATCAAAACTTCCCTAGCTGCCTTTGATAAGAAAAGCAGAACCCAAAGTTAAATAATTTCACTGAAGAAGAACTGTTATTTTTCTCTTAGATTCTTGAATCTATTGCAAAAAAATTAGCAAAATCTATTAAACCTGAGTTAAATATTTTAGGAAGGATTCTATGACTTTTTCTACAGCCTTCCTTTAAGGAGTCTGTATTTTCTTAGTTCTTTTGAGAACATAGAGAAATAATTTTTTTTCATTGACAGAGTAGAAGAAAATGGATTTAAAACAAAAATCTATTTGAAAAATAACTATTTAAGACATTAAAATCATTTTAATACAGATTAAAGCATGATTTCTTATTTATTCCCAATATAGGCATTTTGGTTTATGTTTTACATTTCTTACACTAGGCTTGCCTCTAATTTTGAACACACTTTCCAAAAACCCAGGATGGCTAAACAGTGTAGACTACATCTGAAAATTTTATATGTGGTCTGTACCTCTGGAATTGTCATTTAAAAAAAAAGATTTTTTTATTTATCTATTTGAGAGATGGAGATAGTGAGAGAGAGTGGGAGAGAGCAGAAGCAGGGAAGAGAGGGAGAAGAAGGCTCTCTGCTGAGCAGGGAGCCCAACATGGCGCTCGATCCCAGGATCTTGGGATCATGACACAAGTTGAAGGCAGATGCTTAACTGAGCCACCCCAGCACCTTTGGAATTGTCATTTTTTAAGAGAAAGTAAACCACTGAAATCTGAGCAAAAATATAAAATAAGCCATTTTCAAAGTACAGTAGTTATCTTAAAAAAATTCTAAGGGTATTGTTATTAATGTCTTAGATTGTATGTTTGAGAAAATATCATGACAGCCCCTCTATCCTATGGGAGATACCCTCTAAAAAACTCAGAATTACATTTGAAAATAGATCAGTATAATTTACATACAATTAAAATGTTTATTATTAAAAGAGGCAGTATCTATCCAGTATAGCATTAAGAATTTAATAATCCATATAACAGAAACATATTTAATGTTTTATTTAATAAATTTTACTTTAGGTTATAGTATTATACTTATGGGAATGTTATTATATTTCTATATAAAAAGTAGCATTTTCTGCTTCTCATCAATGAAAATTACTATATTAAAAATTTTAATATAATTATAATTTATATAAAATGTATATTACATTTATAACTATATTTCAATCATTTAAGCCTGAGAAGTTATCTATATTCACTATTCCAAATTTCTCTCCTCCTATTACTACTTAAATTCACTTTAAATAGGTTTTCTCTTCCACCACTCCATTTAAAACTGCTATTACCAAGTTTGCCAAACATCTCCACCCTTGTTAAATAAAATTGCCAAACCCAAGTCCCTGTTCTTGGTAGACTGTCATTACCATTTAATACTGCAGATAATTCTTGTTTCTTGAAACATATCTTTTAAATTTTAAAATACTGCACTATTGGCTTTTCTTCTTTCTCATTAAATCTAATCTTTCTGTGCTGATTCTTCCTAATTGCCCTTCTAAACTATGGGGTTCCCCAGGCCTTGTTCTTTAGGCCACGTTTATCTTCCAGCTACCCTCCTTCATTTGTATATTCTCATCTGTGACACTCACCTGTTGAGATGAGCATTCTCAGAGGATGCCCACATTTATATCTCCCCCATCCAGGCCCTCTCCTCTTTATTACAAATGTGTATATTTAATCCCATACTCAATATCTCCACTTGAATATCTGATAGGCATTTCAAAATTAATACATAAATATTTGTATTTTAAATATTTGGAATACTAGCAGTTTAATCTATATAGACAGATACATGCAGCTATGCATATTTCTAATTTATAGGTAGCACCTTTCAAATTATAAAACAGAATTTGAAAACAGTTAAGGGAATCTGGTAACACTCAAAAATGTTTTGGTTTTTTTTTTCCTCAGTATTCCAAAACTCACTGTTTATGCACCACACCCAGTGCTCCATGTGATATCTCTCCTCCCTAATATCCACTACCAGGCTCACCCATCCCGCCACCTCCCTCTCCTCCAAAACCCTCAGTTTGTTTCTCAGAGTCCACAGTCTCTCATGATTCATCTCCCTCTCCAATTTACCCCAATTCACTTTTCCTTTCCTTCCAATGTCCTCCATGTTCTTCCTTATGCTCCATAAGTGAGTGAAACCATATGATAATTGACTTTCTCTGCTTGACTTATTTCACTCAGCATAATCTCCTCTAGTCCCATCCATGTTGATACAAAAGTTGGGTATTCATCCTTTCTGATGGCTGCATAATATCCCATTGTATATACAGACAAATGGATAGAGAATATATGGTCCATATATACAATGGAAAAAAATTAATACATTAAAGGACACCTAGGTGGCTCAGTTGGTTAAGCCACTGCCTTTGGCTCAGGTCATGAACTTGGAGTACCAGGATTAAGTCTCATATTGTGAGGGGGTTGGGGTCCCTGCTCAGCAGGGAATCTGCCTCTCCCTCTGACCCTCCCCATTCCTGTGCTCACTCTCTCATTCGCTCTCTTACAAATAGATAAAATCTTTTAATAAAATAAAATAAAAATCAGAAATACACTAAAAAGCAGAATAGTGCAAACAGATTTGATTACCTCAAATATATAAATCATAGAGAATATCTTAGGTTGATATTTTTTATAGTGGTTCAAAGAGGTGGTAGGGTAGAGTGTTATATTTACTATTCCTTTTAAATATCAAATTTTTGGAAAAGTTAAAATGCAAACATAGGAAATACTTTCCTGTTAGAATTTATTTTAAAAGGAAGTATAGGATTAGTCTATATGGCATTGTATTGTACTAAGCAGAGTACTATTTGCATTCCTAATGGAAATTGTGAAATAATTTGTTGTATATTAAAGTTTGCAAGTGTTCTCTTCATGTAATAATTAGTGCTACTATATCATTGTCATATCATCATGAAAAGATATGTATTTTTCAATCATGTGTTCTTTTTGGCTATAAAGTTTATTTTACAGAAAATTTTAGATTTGAATGAATTCAAGTATGTGGGTACTATTCTTGCTTAACTAAAATATGAGTGCTACAAAAATATTCAGAAACTATTAAATCGATAAGAAAAAAAGAAAACCTAATAATCAACTATTTTAAAGTGAACATCAAAAATAGCTGAGCAATGAAACCTGTCTTAGACACCACTTACAATATATAACAAAGGACTGTTAAACCTACACAAACTAGATTACATTACACAGAGGCCAATATATAGGTTTGTGCATCACTGAACATTTGCAATATGGGGTCAATTCCACTGTCAATAAGAGAACATGATGTGATACAC
Source organism: Neogale vison (assembly GCF_020171115.1). Classification (NCBI taxonomy): domain Eukaryota; kingdom Metazoa; phylum Chordata; class Mammalia; order Carnivora; family Mustelidae; genus Neogale; species Neogale vison. The sequence continues at coordinate 123,943,109 of NC_058095.1, read as the reverse complement.
AAGCATAATTTAATGTCAGTAGAAATTAGTCAAGTGCAACAGGAGGAAAATAGATGCACATATGTTCATCTTATTCAGACTCAAGCAAGAATGAATATATACTTTGTCCAGTCAGCTAATTCCAGAGAACTGAAGAGACCTTACAGAAACCTGTTTTGTTTTTTAAATAAAAAACAGTTTTACTATGTGCTGATTGATGACAAGTTACTTATTGTTCCAATGAGCCTGTAATAAAGGACCTCTGAAAATAAGCATTTATATATTTTAAGATATATCTGAAAGGAAGACCAATTGTTTAAATGACAAACTCAATTTAAAAAAAATCTTAAAATAAATAAAAATGTCACTCATAAAGGCTGATAATGTCAATAAAGGTAGTATTTATAGTAATGAACCACAAAAATCCTTGGTAAAATTGGTCTTTGTATATAATATTGTGTTGCCATTAGTGACATTGCTTGGCATTTGCTTATAATGAAGCAAACAGAAACAAATCTAAAATGGGATTAAAAAAAATAAAGCATACCTAGTTGTTTGGTTTTCCCCTCAGAGATCACATAAAGCCAATTTTCAGCTGAAGAAATTCTCAAGTCAATAACCTCTACATCATAACTCACATAGTGTTAACAATAGTGGGGAAGAGTACAGACAATGATGCCAGAGTCCCCAGTTTAAAACCTGGATCTGGACCACTTTCTTACACAATATAAAAATAAATTCAAAATGGATAAGAGACCTAAATGTGAAACAGGAAAACCATGGAACTAGAGGATATTATTCTAAGCAAAATAAGTCAATCAGAGAAAGACAATTATCTATATATGATCTCTCTGATATGAGGAAATTGAGAGGCAGGACAGGGAGTTGTGGGGGGTGGGTAGGGAAGGAAAAAATGAACAAGATGGGACCAGGGAGGGAGACAAACCATAAGAGACTTAATCTCAGGAAACAAACTGAGGGTTGCTGAGGGCAGGGGGAGGGATAGGGTGGCTGGGTTATGGACATTGGGGACGGAATGTGCTATGATGAATGTTGTGAATTGTGTAAGACTGATGATTCACAGACCTGTACCCCTGAGGCAAATAATACATTGTATGTTAATAAAAAATAATAAAAAATACTAGAGGAGAATGCAGCAATAACCTCTTTGACACTGGCCATAGCAACTTCTTATGAGACACGTCTCTGGAGGCAAGGGAAAGAAAACCAAAAATGAGCTAGTAGGACTTCATCAAGATAAAAATCTTCTGCACAGTGAAGGAAACAATAAACAAAACTAAAAGTCAACCTACAGAATGGCAGAAGAGATCTGCAAATGACATATCTGATAAAGGGATAGTATCCAAAATACAGAAAGAATTTATCAAACTCAACAAACAAAATAAATAAAGAGACAAACCAAAAAATAGATTGGTAACTTTAAAGAACAAACAGATGGCTACCAGAGGAGAGGGGTGGGGGCATAGGTGAAACAGATGATGGGGATTAAGAGTATGCTCATCATGATGAGCACTAAGTAATGTACAGAATTGTTGAATCACTATATTGTACACATGAAACTAATATGACACTGGAATTAAACCATACTGGAATTAAAATTAAAAAAAAAAATAAAAAGGCAGAGTATACTCTTGATTTGGCAAACATGGTAATTGGATTTCTAGAAAATAAGGTATCTTAAAACTGAAAAAAAGGGTGCCTGGGTGGCTCAGTTGGTTGGACGACTGCCTTCAGCTCAGGTCATGATCCTGGAGTTCCGGGATCGAGTCCCGCATCAGGCTCCCAGCTCCATGGGGAGTCTGCTTCTCCCTCTGACCTTCTCCTTGCTCATGCTCTCTCTCACTGTCTCTCTCTCAAATAAATAAATAAAATATTTTTTAAAAACTGAAAAAAATCATGTTAATTAATATTAGGTTTGGGTACAGATGATGCTTAGCCATCTATTATGTCCACTAATAAATGGTGAGATATTTGGAAATAGTGTGGAATATGAGAAAATCCTTTACTAATGACAAACATATAAGCACTGTAGGATACCTAGTATCTCTGACCACACCCAGTAAAAGTCAGTAGCTACCCATCATTATTTCCAAATGTCCTATATGTAGGGACTATCCCACACAAACAAATTTTTAGAATGTTAACTGTAGTAATGCTGCATTCTTGCAAGAGTAATGGTTCCAGATATGCCTGCAACAAAGAGCCAGTGTTATTTTACAGTTAGCAGAACTGAATTAGTCAAATATAATAGCAAATATAATGGTAAATCTTTTTTGTTGTTGGAACAATAGAAAAGGGGAGATAAATAGGAGTTGCATCTCTACATCTTGACGGTGAGAAATTTCTAACCAAAATGTTTCTCATGGAACAAAAATAAAATGTCACCATACTTCCAAATAATGTCCTGTTCATGGTTAACTTATGGTTAATTTATCTAATTGTTTCTTTATTATTCTGTAAGTAATCCAGGATTGTATGTGTTCTTAGTAAACATAAGCTTATTTCCAGATACTATCTTTTCTACTATCTATTTACATTTTTGCCTATAGTAAAGACAAACACCTTCATTCTTATTTTTTAACCTCACTGTTTAAAGATCAGAACATTCCCCATTCTCCACTATAAGAAAACATTTTCTAATAACACTTTCTCTGTGACTTCTTGTACATGTCTTTTGATTATTATCAATCAAAAATGGAAAAAATGGACAGATTTAAATGGGTTAGGATCCTTTTCATTTTTCCCAAATAGAGCTTTAGGGCTCTGTAATTGGTTTCTACTCTTCCATTTCCAATTCAAAAATTGTTCCCCTGAGTGTAGGAGAAACAAAGGGGGAAATTAAGTGATTAATTATACATTTATGATTTATTTTATATAATGAGAAGTAAAAGGGGTGGAGTTTTATGATTCCTATATATAAATTTTTACATAAAAACAACACAAAAATTTCACTGAAGCAGAGAAACCTGAAATGATTCAATTGTTGAGGATAGTTATTGAAAACTTTTGATTAAAAAATTGACATTTATAAATTATTGTATATCATGTCTTTAGTAATTGAAATTGAATATATCAAAATACTACTGTGAGGGAAAAAAAAGGCTTTAAGCAGTTTTCTAGATTTAAAGTAAATGTATTTCAGAAAAAGGGGAAAATGATACACTATTTTTTCATATATTTCCCATTAAAATTATTCATGATAATGATAACTAAGTCGGACTTGGGAAATAGTCATAAGTCATTTTACTAATATAAAGATGTATCAGTTATTAATACTCTTGGCTTCAAAGAGTACAATGCATGGTCAATACTAGCTTAAACCAAAAAGGTATTATCTTTCTCATATGAGCAAATCCAGAAATAGATTGATGGTGTTGGTTTAACTGATCAAAGGTGCCATCAAATATCATCACCTCTGTCTTTCTTTCATATTACCATTAGTTGCTGGCTTTCACAAGTGTTACTTCACAGTGAAGTGATAGTACAACTGCCATTGTTGCAAAATTTGTGCAGACAAGTAATAATGTCTATGTTGCCTAAATGTCCATGGCATTTATTTCTTTTTTTTTTTTTAAGATTTTATTTACTTATTTGACAGACAAAGATCACAGGTAGTCAGAGAGGCAGGCAGAGAGAGAGGAAGGGAAGCAGGCTCTTTGCTGAACAGAGAGCCCAATACGGGGCTTGATCCCAGGACCCTGGGATTACGACCTGAGCCAAAAGCAGTGGCTTTAATCCACTGAGCCACCTAGGTGCCCCATGGCATATATTTCTGTATTTATTATTAAGAAAAAAGTTTGATTAAAAAATACCAGTTTAACTATGATTTTTTTATTCATAAATAATTACCTTAGTTTAAGAAACTGACTCAATGATTGTGATTTATGCTACTGTTTCATAGAATTTTTCATCTAATTATATACTGTTTGTTGGGATTTACATGAAGATAGAATTATGTGAATTTATAAAATAGAAATTAATACATCAATACTTAATATTTAAGACTATCCCTATATATTTTCCAAAGTATAAAGAAAAAGAAAATTTAGAGATAGTCCAAGATAATGGAGGAGTAGGAGACCTTAGTTTTCTCTGGTCCCAGGAATTCACCTAAATGGATAGCAAATCGTTCTGAACACCTGCAAACTCAACCAGAGATCTAAGAAAATAGCTGTAACTCTACAAACAGAAAAGCAACCAACTTTCTGCATGTAGGCAGTGAGGAGAAGCGAATCCAAGGTGATATATGGGAAAATAAACCATGAGGGAAAGGAGCCTCCATAAGCCAGCACCAGAAAGTGACATAGCAGCAGAGCACAATCAGAATTGTTAGAAGCATGCTCTGGTGAGGGACATCCCTCCCAGAAAGGTGCTCAGGTGGCAACCCAGGGTAGAATCCTAGGTGGGATTCACAGGGTCATAGGAAGACCAGGGATGCCTGAGTTCCCAGGCATCCAAGTGGGAAAGCTGGCTGCAATCAGTGAGCCCAAGAGCTCACAGCTCACAGCTCAGGGTTGCCATATATGGCAAACTGTGGCACAGTCAGGCAACCACTCTCCAAGCAGGTGTCCATCAAGTGGCAGAACAATGACAAGACTGTCGGGGACCGCCTCCGGCCGGGAAAGTCCCCGCCATTACAAGATGGCGTTTGGCTCACTGCCAGTAAAATACGCTGCAAGTGAACAACGAACGTTCTGGTGAAGCCCGCCTAAAGGAGGACATAGTCATTGGCTGTTTCAAATTTAATCAGCATAGTAACAGGACTCTCATTGGCTCTCCCCATTGCTTGGCCCCTTATTGGTCAGCCTGCCACATATAAGCGAAGGAAGTTGTCGAAATAAAGAGTAAGCAATAACACCATACCAGGCTGGTTGTCGTTCTTGCGGGCCGAGGGCGACAAATGGTGCAGAGACCCGGGAATCATTAACGAGTAAGTAAACCTTGCAAGGAGAAAAACCTCAGGTAAGCGGGGAAGGGACCACAATCAAAGTGGTGGGAATCTTGTACAAGACCGCAACAAGAAGCGGGGTGGCCATAGAGCCAGGATTTTCTTAAGGGACCACGATTAAAGTGGTGGGAATCTTGTACAAGACCGCAACAAGAAGCGGGGCAGCCACAGAGCCGGGATTTTCTTAAGGGACCACGATTAAAGCGATGGGAATCTTGTACAAGACCGCAACAAGAAGCGGGGAGGCCATAGAGCTGGGATTTTCTTCCGCGGTAAAGCAGGGAGTAAAGGTCGACTGAAGTATATGCGTGTAAAAAGTTAATGTGTTAGTGTCTTTAACGTCCACGTCTGTTGTCTGTGTGTTCATAATGGGATCTGAAGTATCTAAAGTGCAGTTGGAAGGGTCCTTAAAAGACCTGCTGAAAGCCAATAGAACTCCACTAAAAGCAAAAACTGCTCGGGCCTTTTTGAATACAGTGGAAAAGGCGGCTCCATGGTTCCTAGATGACGGCTTGCTAAACATACCTCAATGGGACCACTTAGGGGAGGATTTGAAGAGACAGGACAATAAAGCGCCTTTGCCACCCGGGACCCTGGCAATATGGACCTTAGTCCGGGGATGCCTGGTGGGGTCTAAACCCAAATGTGAATCAGCTCTACAAGAGGGAGCAGAGGCATTGGAGGAAGTGAAAGAGGAGCGGTCTTCTCGTGCCTCAGAGGGGGGTAGTTCTAGTGAAGAGGAAGAAGAAATGTCAGGGGAGGAGTTAGACCGTAAAATGCACTCCAAGTTTGAACAGTTGAAACTGTCGACTCCAGCGATGCCTAGTGCCCCTCCGCCATATAATCCTATGGTATGCCAAGGAGCTTATAGCTGCTGCACCACATGTGGTAGTAGCAGGGTTTCGAGCTGGAGAGATCATGACCTGGCCTCTGCTTTCTGGTTTTAGAGGACCAAAACAACCAGCGGTATCATCAGCCTCTTGATTTTAAACTAGTTAAGCAATTAAAGGAAGCAGTCATGCAGTATGGCCCTCAGGCAGCCTTTACGGTATCTTTGTTGGAGACCATAGCGGGAGTGAACTTAGTCCCTGAAGACTGGGGTAATCTAGCCCGCGCAACCTTGTCGGGAGGGCAATATCTAGTATGGAAAACAGCCTGGCAAGAATACTCACAGGACACTGCCCACCATAATGCAGCGGCTAGAAATCCTCAGTGGGACCTAGAAACGTTAATGGGAATGGGACCGTACATGGGAAAGCAGGCTCAAATACAATACAACCCTGCGGTGTATCTGCAAATAGCCGCGGTGGCCACTAAAGCATGGAAAACAATTCAAGGCAGTGGGAATTTACAGGGTCAGCATATGCTGATTTTGTAGCGAGGCTGATGCAAACAGCTGGTCGAATATTTGGGGAGGTAGAGGCAGCCATGCCATTGATAAAACAGCTGGCTTATGAGCAAGCTAATAAGTGGTGTAAAGAAGCCATCAGACCTTGGAAAAGCAAAGACTTGAGTACATATATTAAAGTTTGCAGGGATATCAATGACAGTGTTATTCAAGGGCAGGTTATGGCTGCAGCTATCACTCAAGGTTTACAAGGAATACAGGGAGCTCAACAATATAAACATAGGGGTACTCCTGGAGTTTGTTATTACTGCAAGAAGACAGGACACCTTAAGCATGAGTGCCCCGAGATAAAGGTGTCTTATCAAGAGCCTAAAAAACCAGGTATCTGCCCAAGATGTGGGAGAGGTGCCCACTGGGCAAATGAATGTCGCTCAATAAGGGATATACGAGGAAACTCTCTGCTTCCAAGAGGGTCAAAAAACGGGAAGGGGGGCCCCACACCCCAGGGCCCTCAAATGTATGGGGTGCTCCAACAGGTGGCTCGCTCACATTATCCGCCAACGAGCCAAGGCGAGCCACAACAGGGAGTGCAGGATTGGACATCCGTGCCACCACCAGACTCATATTGACTCCAGAGATGGGGACCCAGGTAGTCGAATCAGATTTTAAGGGTCCATTACCTGAGGACACCGTGGGCCTCTTGCTAGGACGGAGCTCAACGGCGTTATCAGGACTCATTGTTCACCCCGGAGTTATAGATGCTGATTATAAAGGAACGGTGGTATCTTCCCCACGTGGAATTACAGCTATTAGTCCAGGTGATAAGATAGCTCAGATCCTGGTATTGCCTAGTTGTCACAAGCTTTTTGGAAGCCATGAGGTTACATGGGAACAAAAGGGGTTCGGTTCATCTGGAGCTCCTCTAACATGCGTCACGCTAGGCATGGAAAATAGACCCCTTTATTCTCTTTGGATAAGAGGCAAGAAATTCATGGGCTTATTGGACACTGGAGCGGATCGCAGTATCATCAATGAAGCTGATTGGCCTAAGGATTGGCCTGTGCAAAAGGCTGATCAAACACTTCAAGGATTAGGGATTGCTCATAGCCCCATGTGCAGTGTAGCTACACTGCCATGGAAGGATGATGAAGGCCACCATGGACTTGTGCAGCCATATGTCCTTAAGATTCCCATTTCATTGTGGGGACAGGATGTCTTGGCCCAAATGAACCTGAAGTTAACTACAGAATTATTCTATAGTGAGGAAGCTCAAGTCTTAGTGACTAAGTCTGATTATCCTGGAATGGGAGGCCTAGGGAAACAGCTGAAGGGCACCCCTGAACCTATTCCCTTGACTAATTACTTCTCTCAAAGAATAGGTGGGCCGGGGCTGGGTTTTTCTTAGGGGCCACTGAGCCTCTAAAAATTCAATGGAAAAACAGTAAACCCGTGTGGGTTTCTCAGTGGCCCCTGCCTAAAGAAAAATGTAAAGCTGCCCACACGTTGGTAAAAGAGCAACTTGCCGCCAGGCATATTCGGCCCTTCACATCACCATGGAATACGCCTATTTTTGTGATTAAGAAGAAGTTGGGGAAATGGCGATTTTTACATGACTTACGAGCGGTTAATGAAAAGATGGTGGCCATGGGAGCAGTACAGCTGGGGCTGCCTTTAGTCTCAGCCCTGCCCTCTGATTGGCCCTCTGTGGTAATTGATATTAAAGATTGTTTCTTTTCCATCCCATTGCACCCCGAGGACACCCAATGTTTCACTTTCACAGTACCTACCATTAATCATTCTAGTCCGGATCAACGCTATGAGTGGGTGGTATTGCCTCGGGGCATGGCCAACAGCCCTACAATGTGCCAATTATATGTGGACCAAGCCCTGAAGGAGGTTAGAACACAATTTCCCCCGCTCATTGTGTATCATTATATGGGCGATATTCTGCTGTGCCATAAAGAACAATATATTGAGAAGGCCCTTCCCTTTCTTTTCAAACATTTTGAGAAATTCGGATTACACATAACACCAGAAAAGGTCCAAATGACGCCCATTAAAAAGTATTTGGGAACTAGGTTAGAGAATACTAAAGTCAGACCTTTAAAGATAACCCTGCGGACGGATCACCTAAACACATTAAATGATTTTCAAAAATTGTTAGGAGATATCAATTGGATCAGGCCCTATCTAAAACTCACTGATCAGGAATTGTCACCCTTATTTGAGACACTTAAAGGAGACCCTAACCTCACCTCTCCTCGTCAGTTGACTGAGGGGGCAAAAGCAGCCATCAATCTGATCCAGAAAAGGCTAGAAACTGCTCAGATAGACAGAATTGACTATTCCAAACCTTTGCTATTTTGTGTCCTTGCCGAAAAACGAGCTCCCACTGCAGCTTTTTGGCAATCTGGCCCCATATCATGGGTTAGTTTGGCCCACTCTCCAGGGAAGGTCTTGCCTTGGTACCCAAGCGCCATTGCACAAATTATACTTAAAGGGATTAAACTTAGTATAGCAGCATTTGGTAAACAACCAGATACTATAATAACACCATATACGCAGGAACAAATAAAGTGCCTAGCAGCCTGTGATGATGATTGGGCCATCTTGATAACGATAACGTGCGCTCAATTTGATAACCACTACCCATCACATCCATGGCTACAGTTCAGTTTATCCAATCCAATCATATACCCTAGGATCACTCACCATAAACCCCTCAGTAATGTAAGGCTTATATTCACTGATGGATATAAGCAAGGAGTAGGAGCTATAGTTACCAAAGAAGAGAGTTGGACCTTCCTATTTCAAAGCTCCTCTTCCCAAGAAACCAAGCTGCTCACAGTGATAAAAGCATTTCAAATGTTTCATCAAGAACCCTTCAACCTTTTATCAGATAGTAGATATGTGGTGCAAGCTGTCTCTATCATTGAAAATGTGGGTTCTATTAATGCCAGGTCTACTATCTCTAAGGCATTACAAGAAATCCAAACATTAGTTTGGGACAGGAAGGCTCCATTTTATGTTGGCCACATATGAGCTCATACAACCTTACCAGGCCCCCTGACACAAGGTAATCGGTTAGCAGGCTCCTTAACCAGAGGAGAATTTGTCTTTGCCATTGAGGACCCGGTGCAACAGGCGAGATATTATCATAAGCTGTTCCATGTGAATGCTTTAACTCTTCGCCTCAAATTTAACATAACAAAAGCACAGGCATGGAACATAGTAGTCTCCTGCAGAAATTGTGTGACTTTACTACCTGCACCATCCTTGGGGGTTAATCCTAAGGGTCTGTTACCTAATCATATATGGCAAATGGATGTCACACATGTTTCAGAATTTGGAAAGTTAAGATATGTTCATGTCTCTGTAGATACCTGCTCTGGAATAATTTTCGCCTCAGTGCATACGGGGGAAAAATCCAGAGATGTTATCGCCCATTGCCTACAGGCTTTCACGGCATGGGGAAAGCCATGCCAGTTAAAGACAGATAATGGTCCAGCCTACACCTCACATCCCTTTAAAGCCTTCCTACAACAACTTGACATTCACTTGATACATGGAATACCCGATAACCCACAAGGACAGAGTGTTGTGGAGCGCACGCATCTTACAATAAAAAATGCGCTTTATAAACAAAAAGGGGGAATAGGGGACACCTTCAGGTCCCCTAAAGATAAGCTCAACACCATTCTCTTTATTTTGAATTTTTTAACGTAGTTCTGCTGCTGCTCCCCCTAAGCCTTCAGTACTTTGGAAGGACATCCTCACAGGAAAGTGGAATGGACCAGATCCAGTGTTAGTATGGAGTAGGGGGTCTGTATGTGTTTTTCCACAGGAAAAGGAGGCTCCAATTTGGATCCCAGAGTGGCTGATGCGTGCAGCCTTGCCTCCGAACACCAGTCAATATGCTGAAGATGCTGATGATAACTCTGGGGATGCTACACCTCCTGCGGCAGACTCAGGCCAGAGAGCTGTGAGCAGTGGTTAAAGCATGGCTATATCCTTTACCAGTGACTAACTCTTCTCTCATATTCCCTCCTCTCCCTTTGATGCATGGCAGGTCTGTAACTTGTTAGGAGCATGTACTGATATCTCAGCAGAGTCCACATTAAATGGTGGCAAATCCTTCAACTGTTCTTATAAACAAAATGACTCTAGTACCTTTGAGACAACAGTTAATATGTCTTGTCCCAATAATATTACTTATCAGCCCACTCTCATATGCGTTCGCCACCGTTGCTTTTCCTCGTAACAAATGCTAGCAAGCTGAATGATACGTTGAATTGCACTAAGAATTGCTATCTTTCCCAGTGCTGGAGTGTCACGGCCTTCAAGCTGGCTGTGATTATGCGTATCCCTACCCATGTTCCTATCCCAGTTTCCATTCCAGAGGACAAGTTACCGGTGGTGCTATCCAGAAAGAAGAGAGATTTTGGTATCACAGCCACCGTTGTGACAGCATTGGCTATATCTACAGCAGCTGCCACGGCAGCAGGAGTCTCGCTTGCTGCAACTATACCCACTGCGGAAGCTGTGAACACCCTTGCAGAAGGAACGGCAGTAGCCCTTCAAACTCAGACTCAGATCAATGCACATCTGCAAGCAGGAATCCTGATAGTCAACCAGAGAGTGGATTTGGTTCAAGAAAAAGTGGACATATTGGGGGCCCCATTGGGACTGGGATGTATAGCACCCTTCCCGGCAATTTGTGTAACTCCCATAGCCTATACTAATATGAGTGACTTACAGAATGTTTCCCGACAGCTCTCCCAGTATTTGCAGGGTGCTTGGTCTGACGATTTTCAAAATTTCACACGAGTACGTGTGTGCAACCAGCTTCCCTCCCAGAGCTATTTCAAACATTCAGCAATATGTTCCAGTTTCCCAAACAATGGGCTGGCACAATTGGTCTTCTTGTCCTCCTCCTTATTGGCATTCTGCTTCTATTCAGAAAAGTTCGCCAATGGAGAACACAGCGAGAGCAGAGCAGAGCTATAGTACAAGCCCTTATGTCAATAGAGGCTAGGGGCCATAAAACAAAAAAGAGGGAGATGTCGGGGACTGCCACTGGCTGGGAAAGTCCCCGCCATTACAAGATGGCGCTTGGCTCACTGCCAGTAAAATACACGCTGCAAGTGAACAACGAACGTTCTGGTGAAACCCGCCTAAAGGAGGACATAGTCACTGGCTGTTTCAAATTTAATCAGCATAGTAACAGGACTCTCATTGGCTCTCCCCATTGCTTGGCCCCTTATTGGTCACCCTGCCACATATAAGCGAAGGAAGTTGTCGAAATAAAGAGAGGAAGCATTAACAACATACCAGGCTGGTTGTCGTTCTTGCGGGCCGAGGGCGACACAAGACACCTCCCTTCTTCTCCCTGGAAGTACACTCAGAGAGTTCACAGGATTTGGAGACTTGAACCAGTCATTTGCCTGAAATGGAAATGCTCAGTCACAGGTTGGGTGAGCATGGAGTGTGGTCAGGAACCAGGGAGATAGGAATGATTGACTGTTCTTCCTTGAGGGTGCACTGAGGAGTGGGTCCCAGAGCTTTCAGCTCCAGGGCTGGAGACTGGGAGACCGACATTTTCATTCTCATCCACTGAAGTGGCAGGGAAAGCCCTTAGGGAACAAAGTCTACATAAAGCAATCCAGAGCAGCTTACTTGGCCCACCTGGCAAGGGTCGTACAATTCCTCTCTGGGCAAAGACATCTGAGAATAAGCACAACGGGCCTCTCCTCCAGACGGTCAGCAAGAACATCCAGCTGAGACCAAGTTTACCAATCACACAAAACAGCAAAACTCCAGCACTAGGGGAAAATGGTATCTAAAATTCACGTTTTTTCCCCTATGATTGTATAACTCTTTCAATTTTAATTTTTTCTTTCCTTTTTCCACCAATCTATTATTTTTTTTTAAAGATTTTATTTATTTATTTGACAGAGAGAGATCGCAAGTAGGCAGAGAGGCAAGGCAGGCAGAGAGAGAGAGAGAGGGAAGCAGGCTCCCTCCTGAGCAGAGAGCCCGATGCGGGACTCGATCCCAGGAACCTGAGATCATGACCTGAGCTGAAGGCAGCAGCTTAAACCACTGAGCCACCCAGGTGCCCCCCACCAATCTATTATTTTATCCACTCCTTTTTAAATGTTTTTTAACTTTCATTTTTACAGTTCCATTCTATCCTTTCATTTTATTTAATTTTATTTTTGTATAAATGTAAGCTTTTCTTTCCTTATAATTTTGGAATGCAGTTTCTTCTCACAAAGAGACCAAAATACACCCAGAATTTAGTGTATGGCTCTGTTCTCTTCAGCTGTATGATCATATTCTTTTTGTTTGTTTTTGTTAGTCTTTTTTTAAATTTTTCATCTTTACAGTTAAATTCTATCCTTTCAATATTTATACATAATATCATATATACCTAAGTTTTTGTTCTTTATAATTTTGGAAGGTACTTTCTTTTAACAGACCAAAATACACTCAGGATAAAGTGTACTGCTCTGCTCTGTTCACTGGTCTGTTTATATTTTTTTTTTGTCTTTTAATTTTCATTTTTACAGTTAAATTCTATCTTTTATATTGTATTTTATTTTTGTACATATGTTTTTCTTTCTTTACATTTGAGACTGAGTTAACAAACAGACAAAAATATACACAGGATCCAGTGTATTGCTCTGTTCTATTCACCTGTCTGATTATATTCTTATTTATTTACTTAACTTTATTTTATTTTTATTTAGTTGCTTTTGGACCTCTTCTGATTGGTTTACTGTGGAGTTCTCTGGGGTTGTTATTGCCATTTTTAGTATTTTGTTCTCCCATTCGTATATTCTTCTCTTGACAGAATAACACATGTAAAAACACCTCAAAAAAGGGAACAAGAGGCAGTACTGACTGCCAGGGACCTAATCAGTATGGATATAAGTAAGATGGTAGAACTAGAGTTCATGATAATGATTATAAAGATACTAGCCAGACTTGATAAAAGGGTAGAAGACACTAGAGAATCCCTTTCTGGAGAAATAAAAGAACTAAAATCTAACCAAGTTGAAATCAAGAAAGCTATAAATAAGATACAATTAAAAACGGAAGCTCTAACTACTAGGATAAATGAAGCAGAAGAGATAATTAGTGATATAGAATACAAAATGATAGAGAATAAAGATGGTGAGAGAAAGAGAGATAAATAACTACTGGATCATGAGGGGAGAATTCGAGAGATAAGTGATACCCTAAAGCTAAACAATATTAGAATAATTGGGATCAATTATTCTAGGGAACAGAAGGTATTTTGGAGCAAAGTATAATAGAGAATTTCCCTAATCTGGGGAAAAAACAGGCATTCAAGTCCAGGAGGCACAGAGAATGTCCCCTTCAAAAATCAATAAAAATAAGTCAACACCCCAACATAGAACAGTGAAACTTAACCAATCTCAGAGACAAAAAGAAAATCCTGAAAGAAGGGTGGAAAAAGAGGTCTATAATCTAAAATGGTAGAAACATTAGACTTGCAGAAGACCTAGCCACACTGACCTGGCAGGCCAGAAAGGAATGGCACAATATATTCTGGATGCTCAATAAGAAAAATATGCATCCAAGAACACTTTATGCTGCTGAGATGTCACTGAAAATAGAAAGAGAGATAAAAATCTTCCAAGACAAAAAAAAAAAAAATTCCAGGATAAATAGAAACTAGACGAATTTGTCATCACTACACCAGCCCTGCAAGAAATATTAAAAGGGACCCTTGAAGCAAAGAGAGACCCCAAAAGTAACACAGACCAGAAAGGAGCAGAGTGACTTTACAAGTAATAAAACGGTACTAAATTCATATCTTTCAATAATTTCTATGAATATAAATGGACTAACTGCCCCAATCAAAACACAGAGGGTTTGTATCAGATTGGATTAAAAAAAAAAAAAAAAAAACACAAGAACCATTGATATGTTGTCTGTAACAGACTCATTGTGGACCCAAAGATACCAACAGATTGAAAGCGAAGGGGTGGAAAACAATTTATCATGCTAATGGACATCAAAAAAAAGCTGAGGGGGGGTGTGAATCTTATATCAGACAAATTGGATTTTAAACTAAAGACTGTAATAGAAGACAAGGCAGGACACTATATCATAATTAAAGGGTCTAAAAAGGTCTAAAGAAGATCTAACAATTGTCAATATTTATGTCCTTAACATGTGAGCAGCCAATTGTATTAACCAATTAATAACAAAATTAAAGAAACACATCAATAATAACATAGTAAAAGTAGGGGACTTAAACACCCCACTCACTGCAGTGGACAGAAGATCAACAAGGAAACAAGGACTTTGAATGACATTTAATGTCCATTTAAATGGACCAAATGGATGCCACAGATACCTGCAGAGCATTCCATCCTAAAGCAACAGAATATACATTCTTCTCAAGTGCACTTGTAACATTCTCCAGAACAGATCACATATTGGGTCACAAATCAGGCCTCAACCAATACCAAAAGACTGGGATCATTCCCTGCGTATTTTCAGACCATAAAGTTTTGAAACTTGAAATCAATCACAAGAGGAAATTTGAAAAGGATGCACACACATGGAGGCTAAAAAGCATGCTACTAAATAATGAATGGGTCAACCAGGAAATTAAAAATTTAAAAAAAATTCATGCAAACAAATGAAAATGAAAACACAGCTATTCAAAACCTTTGGGATGCAGCAAACACATACAAAGCAGAAGTTTTAAGCAATACGAGTCTTTCTCATGGAACAATAAAGGTCTCAAATACATAAGCTAACCTTACACTTAAAGAAGCTGGGGAAAAAAAAAAAAACAGCAGAAAAGCCTAAACCCAGCAGGGAAAGAGAATAAAGATTAGGGTAGAAATCAGTAAAATAGAAACTGGAAGGACAGTAGAACAGATCAATGTAAGTAAGACCTGATTCTTTGAAAGAATTAATAAGATTGATCAACACTGTTTCCTTTGCCTTTGGAGACGTATCTTGAAAGAAGTTGCTGTGGCTGATATCAAAGAGATTACTGCCTATGTTCTCCTCTAAGATTCTGATAGATTCCTGTCTCACGTTGAGGTCTTTTATCCATTTTGAGTTGATCTTTGTGTACGGTGTAAGAGAATGGTCGAGTTTCATTCTTCTACATATAGCTGTCCAGTTTTCCCAGCACCATTTATTGAAGAGACTGTCTTTTTTCCACTGTATATTTTTTCCTGTTTTGTCGAAGATTAATTGACCATAGAGTTTAGGGTCCATATCAGGGCTCTCTACTCTGTTCCACTGGTCTATGTGTCTGTTTTTATGCCAGTACCATGCTGTCTTGGTGATCACAGCTTTGTAATAAAGCTTGAAATCAGGTAAGGTGATGCCGCCAGCTTTATTTTTGTTTTTCAACATTTCCTTAGCGATTCGGGGTCTCTTCTGATTCCATACAAATTTTAGGATTATTTGCTCCAGCTCTTTGAAGAATGCCGGTGGAATTTTGATAGGAATGGCATTAAAAGTATAGATTGCTCTAGGCAGTATAGACATTTTAACAATGTTTATTCTTCCGATCCAAGAGCATGGAATGGTCTTCCATCTTTTTGTGTCTTCTTCAATTTCTTTCATGAGTGTTCTATAGTTCCTCAAGTATAGATCCTTTACCTCTTTAGTTAGGGAAACAAAAGCGAAAATAAACTTCTGGGACTTCATCAAAATCAAAAGCTTCTGCACAGCAAAGGAAACAGTCAAAAAAACAAAGAGGCAACCCACGGAATGGGAGAAGATATTTGCAAATGACAGTACAGACAAAAGGTTGATATCCAGGATCTATAATGAACTCCTCAAACTCAACCCACACGAAACAGACAAACACATCAAAAAATGGGCAGAAGATATGAACAGACACTTCTCCAATCAAGACATACAAATGGCTATCAGACACATGAAAAAATGCTCATCATCATTAGTCCTCAGGGAGATTCAAATTAAAACCACATTGAGATATCACCTTACACCAGTTAGAATGGCCAAAATTAACAAAACAGGAAACAACATGTGTTGGAGAGGATGTGGAGAAAGGGGAACCCTCTTACACTGTTGGTGGGAATGCAAGTTGGTGCAGCCTCTTTGGAGAACAGTGTGGCGATTCCTCAAGAAATTAAAAATAGAGCTTCCCTACGACCCTGCAATTGCACTCCTGGGTATTTACCCCAAAGATACAGATGTCGTGAAAAGAAGGGCCATCTGTACCCCAATGTTTATAGCAGCAATGGCCACAGTCGCCAAACTATGGAAAGAACCAAGATGCCCTTCAACGGATGAGTGGATAAGGAAGATGTGGTCCATATACACTATGGAGTATTATGCCTCCATCAGAAAGGACGAATATCCAACTTTTGTAGCAACATGGATGGGACTGGAAGAGATTATGCTGAGTGAAATCAGTCAAGCAGAGAGAGTCAATTATCATATGGTTTCACTCATTTGTGGAGCATAACCAATAGCATGGAGGACAAGGGGCGTTAGAGAGGAGTAGGGAATTTGGGTAAATTGGAAGGGGAGGTGAACCATGAGAGACTATGGACTCTGAAAAACAGTCTGAGGGGTTTGAAGTGGCAGGGGGGTGGGAGGTTGGGGTACCAGGTGGTGGGTATTATAGAGGGCACAGCTTGCACGGAGCACTGGGTGTGGTGAAAAAATAATGAATACTGTTTTTCTGAAAATAAATAAATTGGGGAAAAAAAAAAAAAAAGAAAAAAAAAAATTGATCAACACTGGCCAGGCCTATCAAAAAGAAAAGAGAAAGGTCCCAAATAAATAAAATCATGAATGAAAAAGGAGAGATCACAACCAAAACCCAAGAAATACAATTATAAGGATATATTATGAACAACTATATGCCAACAAATTAGTCAATCTGGAAGAAATAGATGCATTCCAATAGAGTATAAACTATCAAAATGGAAACAGTAAGAAACAGAAAACCTGAACGGACCCATAAGCAGCATAGAAATTGAAGCATTAGTCAAAAACTCCCAAACAAACAAGAATCCAGGGTCAGATGGCTTCCCAGGGAAATTCTACCAAATATTTAAAGAAGAACTAATACCTATTCTTCTGAAGCTATTTCAAAAAATAGAAATGGAAGGAAAATTTCCAAACTCTTTCTATGAGGCCAATAGTACTTGATCCAAAATCAGACAAAGACCCCACCTAAAAGGAGAATTATAGACCAATATCCCTGATCAACATGGATGCGAAAATTCTCACCAAGATACTAGCCAAGAGGATCCACCGGTACAATAAAATTATCATTCACCATGACCAAATGCGATTTATTCCTGGGCTGCGGAAATGGTTCAACATCCTCAAATCAATAAATGTAATACACTACATTAATAAAAGAAAAGACAAGAAACAAATGATCCTCTCAATAGATACAGAAAAAACATTTGTCAAAGTACAGCATCCTTTTTGATTAGAACTCTTCAAAGTATAGTGATAGAGGGAACATACCTCATTATCATAAAAGCCATATATGAAAAGCCCATAGCAAATATCATTCTCAATGAGGAAAAAATCAGAGCTTTTCCCCTAAGGTCAGTAACATGGCAGAGATATCCACTCGCAACACTATTATTCAACAAAGTACTACACATCCTAACCTCAGCAATCAGACAACAAAAAGAAATAAAATGCATCCAAATCAGCAAAGAAGTCAAATTCTCGCTCTTTGCAGATCACATGATACTCCGCATGCAAAACCCAAAGACTCTGCCCCAAAATTGCTAGAACTCATGTAAGAATTCAGCAAAGTGGCAGAATATAAAATCAATGCACAGAAAGCAGTTACATTTCTATACACTAACAATAAGAAGGAAAAAAAAGAAATTAAGAAGTCAATCCCATTTATAAGTGCACCAAAAACCATAAGATATGTGGAAGTGAATCTAACCAAAGAGGCAAAGGATCTGTACTCAGAAAACTATAGAATACACATGAAAGAAATTGAGGAAGACACAAAGAAATGGAAAAACCACTGCTCATGATTTAGAAGAACAAATAATGTTAAAATGTCTATGCTACCTAGAGCAATCTATACATTCAATACAATCCTTATCAAAATATCATCTACTTTTTTCACAGAGCTGGAACAAATAATCCTAAAATTTGTATGGAACCAGGGAAGATGCTGAATAGCCAAAGTAATGTTGAAAAAGAAAACCAAAGCTGGGGGGGCATCACAATTCCGGACTTCAAGCTCAATTACAAAGCTATAATCAATAAGATAATATGATACTGGCACAAAAACAGACATATAGATCAATGGAACAGAATAGAGAACCCAGAAATGGACTCTCAACTCTATGACTAACTAATCTTCAAAAAAGCAGCAAAGAATACCCAATGGAAAAAAGACAGTCTCTTCAATAAATGGTGTTGAGAAGATTGGACAGCCACACATAGAAGAATGAAACTGGACCATTTGCTTACACCATACACAAAAATAGACTCAAAATGGATGAAAGACCTAAATGTGAGACAGGAATCCATCAAAATTCTAGAGGAGAACTGAGGCATCAACTTCTGTGATCTTGGCTGCCGCAATTTCTTATAAGACATGTCTCCAAAGGAAAGGGAACAAAGGCAAAAGTGAACTATCAGAATTTCATGAAGGTAAAAAGTTTTGCACAACAAAGGAAACAGCCAAAAAAAAAAAAAAAACCCAAAGGAAAAACAACAGAATGGAAGAAAGTATTCGCAAATGGCATATTAGATAAAGGGCTAAGATCGAAAATCTATAAAGAACTTATCAAACAGCACTCAAGAATAATCCAGTTAAGAAATGGACAGAAGATATGAGCAGATATTTCTCTGAAGAAGACATAAAAATGGCCTGCAGACACATGAAAAAATGCTCAACATCACGCAGCACCAGGGAAATACAAATCAAAACCTCAATGAGATACCACCTCACACCAGTCAGAATGGCTGAAATTAACAAGTCAGGAAACAACAGATGTTGGGGAGGATGCAGAGAAAGGGGAACTCTAACACTTGGTGGGAATGCAAGCTGTTTTAGCCACTCTAGAAAACAGTATGGAGGTTCTCCAAAAAGTAAAAAAACAAGAGTTACCCCATGAACCAGCAATTGCACCACTGGGTATCTACCCCAAAGTTATAAATGTAGTGATCCAAAAGGGTACCTGCAACCCAATGGTTATAGCAGCAATGTCCACAATAGCCAGACTATGGAAAGAGTCCATATATGTCCACCGACAGATGAATGGATAAAGAAAATGTGGTATACACACACACATATACACATACACATACATACAGTGGAATACTAATCAGCCATTAAAAAAAAAGAAAGAAATTTTGCCATTTGCAAGGATGTGGATGGAACTAGAGGGTATTATGCTAAGCAAAATAAGTAAATTAGAATACGGCAATAAGTCAATTAGAGAAAGACTATTATCATATGTGAGGATGTGGGTACAACTAGAGGGTATTATGCTAAGTGAAATAAGTAAACTAAAGAAAGGCAATTATATGATCCACACATACGTGGATTTAAGAAACAATACAGATCATAGGGAAAGGGAGGAAAATATAAAGCTAGATGAAATCAGAGAGAGAGACAAACCATAAGAGACTCAATCATAGGAGACAAACAGGGTTGCTGGAGGGGAGAGGAGTGGAGGAATGGGATAAGTGGGTGATGGGCATTAAGGAGGGCATGGGATGTAATGAGCACTGGATGTCATATAAAACTAATGAATCACTGACCTCTACCTCTGAAATTAATAATATACTAAATGCTAATTAACTTCATTTAAAAAATAAAAATGAAGGATTTTACACTGTCTGGCAGGAGCCCTCCACCCATTCCTGAATGATAGGTAGATCACAAAAACCTGACTGGGTGACAGACTCATGGAGGCTTAATTAGATTAAAACAGAGCCAACAAGGCCCTATAACCCCCTGGACTTTGGAAGGCAGCTATGCTCACCACTATACCACCAACGCAACCCCCTGGACTTTGAACTCTGGTGGTAACTCTCTTGGGTCCCTTCCCTCTCTGAGAGCTTTTTACTATTGCTCAATAAACTTTGCTTTGCTGCCCACCAAAAAAAAAAGGGGGGAATTTCATGTTTGATTCCAGGGTTAGGGTTAGGGTTATCACATTTATTCAAGGTTAATTTAAACTTACAAATAAGCTTAATTTTAAATTTGCACCAACATTTTGTCTCCCTTTGTCTTTTAAATTAAGGCACTCTTGTTATAATGCTCCCAAGACTATTTGCTAAAGAGTTTTCAACAAAATATAATTAAGTTTTCATTAAAATGTGTTACTACATTCTTATGCTTTACTGAGGGAACAAAGTTGACATCGAATTGCAGTTAACTTGTAGAGCCTTACCTTCAGAAATGGTCCCCTGTAATGATATACTAGGTATATCTCACATATTATTTTCAATCTACATAAAGAACTAAAATGTATTTAAAGGGCACCTGGGTGGCTCAGTTGGTTACGTGACTGCCTTCAGCTCAGGTCATGATCTCAGAGTCCCTCCCGCATCAGGCTCCTAGCTCCATGGGGAGTCTACTTCTCCCTCTGACCTTCTCAGTTCTCAGACTCACTCTCACTCTCTCTCAAATGAATAAATAAAATCTTTAAAAAATGTATTTAAAGTTTCTTTGAAGATAAAACTGTGGTATGCTTTAAATTTTTAATATACACAGATGGTCTTATGTAAACTATTATAGTACAGTATAGGAAATTATTACACATATATTGGTATTAAAAATAAAAGTAAAAATCTGCTATTACCTCAATGATATTAGCCACATTGTGGATTAACTGTAATACAAATTTAATCCAGTGTTGTTTTTTAGCTTCTAAAGGAGGTTTTGATTTAGTATGGTCTCAGAAAATAAGTAATAATAATAATTTAAACATTAACATATCTCATACATATTTAGTAAAAGAACTCTGCAGCTAAAATATTTATGTGACCCAGTGCTATTAACAAACCTTAATAGAAAGTATCCCAAGGGTGATTCAGGCAGTAATTGGGGCACAGTTTTCATATGGGATCCAAGTGGGAGTTGTAAAATCTAATAGAAATCTGAATATGAAAAACTGTTCAGAGTCTAGTCAGTTTTATAATACCATGCCCTGCCACTCTTGGAGAGTATATTAAGCAATGTCATAATTTATTGAAGTCAGTGTAATATATTTAGAACCAGTCCCATGACTATATAATAGTTTATAATGTTTGAATGTATGATTTTACTTACTGTTAAAGAGATATTTGTTTTCTCAAATATTGAGGAAGATTCTGAGTATGACCCTGAAGATAAATTATTCCCCCTAAAGCATTATGGAACAAAATAATTGCTAGTAGTATTTTTGTTTTTAACCTGGAGATGTCATAAGATTTCCGTTATAGAATTACAGGAGAATGGATAGAAGCTTCCTACTGAGAGACAAAAGCATTAGGGACTACCCATTTTCCCTGAGATACTGGAAATTTAAAGAGTGTGAAATCAGCCCATTGGACCAGCTACCATATACAAAAAAAAACAAAAACAAAAACAAAAAACAATGATTTCTAGGGGTTAGGCCAAATATCACTCACTTTCTTGTATATTTCTGTAAGAGATTATGAATAGTGATAGAATTGTGAGTGGTAATACAGAAGTTTATTTATTTACCACCTCATTGGGTCTTCAGAACAAAGGTATCTAGATGGCTGGAATGGCTCATGTTCTAGAAACTTTTGAGGTCTCACATAAATTACAAAAATTACAAACTGTATTTCAACATTCAAATTCCAAGAAGGGTTAGAGAGTATGTAGACTGAAAAAGGCTCTCTCATCCCTTTCTTTCCCTCCTATACCTCCCTCTCTTCATGCACACATGTACAGTCCTTTCTCTTTTTTTAAGTGCCAGAATTCCAAAAATTTCTGTCCTATGCTTTCTCTACATGCACACACCCAACTTGAATACTCAAGTTTAGTTTCACATGAATCACAAGTAAATCCCCATTCTAGTCTGTTTTCTGAACTACAACACCACACAGGGGCAATTTTCTATTTCTGTACAGTTCTTAAAATATCCAATTTTAAGAAATCACATAGAAGAGCTTTCAATATCTTAGTGCCATTGACTGATTAAATGTGTGGACTTTATAAAAGTTACAAAAAATTTTTTCCCATGGTCAAGGTTTTCTGAGCAAAGGAAATTACAGATTGAGAATGTCTCCTTTCCTTAGGAATATGTGCTCATGACATACTAAGGTGATAGACAAACCAAAGTCATGCCACATTTACTATATGACAGGTATAATTCTAAATGTATTAGAATTAGAGTATATATCAAATTAGAATTAGAGTATATATAAGAGTATATATCAAATCCTTAGAAAACCCTACAAAGGTTGATATTATTATCTGCATTTTACGAATGAGAGAACTAAAGCACAGAGATGCTATGCAACTTTCCTAAGGTTTCACAGCAGTGGGATAAAGACCTGGAATCTGAAACACAGGCAGCCTTGGTTCCAAGGTTAAATAAACATCAATTCACTAGGTATACTGCTTCTTAATGGTACATTACTCTCAATAAATATTTTATTATTACTACGATTCCAAAAAATTAGAAAAACAAATGTTCACTTTCCCAAAGCCTACATATATGTAATAAATGTGGTCAGAGTATTTTCGATAGCATACTTAAATATGTATGCATCCTGTTACATATGTACTTCCTTTAATGAAATGACCCCAAACACTGATGAAGTATAACTATCACTGAATCCCAAAATCATTAAAGCACTGAAGAATCCAAGTCTGAAACTTTTCCAAACCCGAATTCATTTAGATTCTGTTCTATGTCTTACTTCATATTTTCCCTAAGGAAATGAGCATACACAAACTAAATATTTGGAAGAGTTATCATGAGGGAAGAAAAAAATGTGGAGAAAATCATTAATTAATGTACAATACTACCCAAACACTGATGTCTCCTTTCATTATGTTTTTATGAATCTATTATCCATTTGTCCCTACAATTGACCATAATTTTGTTCTTGGAGAATGTGGAGTTAAGTACATATGATATCCTTCCATATTAAACTATCATACTTTCATATATCTTAGTAAATCTCTGTTGAAATTCTTAAATATTGTGGTCTTAGTACCTGAATCCAAATGCCTTGCAAATGATTTTTCATTCCACCTTTCCCCTACAGCTTCTGCATTTTTTTTCTTTGTCTATGGGAGAGGACTGTTAGAGTCCATATGGAATCCTCAGCAGTACTTTGCCTCTAGCTTTGAGCATCTTTGCTGGCTTGGTACTGGAAACAGGAACTCAACCATTCTTCACATTACTGATTGCACCACTAAACTTTCTAGAGAGCTCTACTTGCAATTTGCAGTTGTGACTGGCACTTTATATAAGTCCTCTTGGAGAGAGAGGATGGAGTAACATTAGTCCAATTCTGAAATGTTCTGCTCTTCTGTATTGTTCCCTTCTTGTTAACAAAGAGCACAGTTATTTTACCATTTCAGAAAGATGCTGGCCAGTTTGTAACAATAACTAATTATAGATATAACAACTATAGCTCTAAAATTATAAATTAATGTCAACATTTACATTTTTAATTTTACAAAACAGTAACCTGAAATTCAATTTACTTCTTGTTACCTCCAGCCAAGTCATGAATCATCATCATTGTTTTAACAGATTTGGAAAGACTTAGACATGGTCATGACATAGTCAAGGCCAATAAAGGTTTTGATTTCTAGACACAATACAGATAGAAAAAAATAACAAAGCATATTCCTTGAGTAAAGTAATAAGCCAGAGCATAACTAAAACATGATCACCTACTTCTGTCACTTAAATTGACACCCTGTCACTCAGAATTAAACAACCACTAGTCACTCACCCAGCAACACTAGCACAATCAGTTCCTCATCAGGATGAACTTAAGATGGTAAAACTTTATGTCTTTTTATCTTAAAAGTTCAAATGTAATATCTTTATAAAATAATGAAGGATAGGGGCACCTGGATGGCTCAGTGGGTTAAGCCTTTGCTTTCGGCTCAGGTCATGATCCCAGGGTCCCGGGATTGAGCCCCCATCACTTCTCCCTCTCCTACTTCCCCTGCTTGTGTTTCCTCTCTTACTGTGTCTCTGTCAAATAAATAAATAAAATCTTTAAAAAAATGAAGGATACTATTGAACTACACAGAATTCTCAACAATTAACTCTCCATAAAGACTTCCCAAAAGATAAAAATGAATAACATAACTGTAAATTAGTAAGTACACAAATATTCCTTATAATCAGCATGATCACAAATGCTGTGTAGCTTTTACTTAGATAAAATTTATCTCCAGATGTCATATCTACCCTATAATAGGTTTCTTATGCCCTATTTTTATTAGTTTTGTTAGTGTTATTTAATAACAGATGGCAGTTTCTGGTTTAATATCCTTGATCTCTCTTGTCTAAATGTCTTCGAAAACCATAAGTTATTTCAATGTAGAAACACAAGAAATGTTGGTTTGATAATTCAAATAACAAATATCTTCTCACTACTTCAACCCTCCTATTCACCTAGTATTGCCTAAGGTAACAGTGTACCTACACTAACATTTGTTTGCATTACTTTGAGACCCCTATAGCAAAGAGCAATTAAATATGATCCTCCATTTCTCTAAAAAAACATATCTTTCTTTATTGTTTCTTTTTTCATTTCCTATATTTTTATATTAATTTATCCATCATTCTTGACAATTTTTACCTGTATACCAAGAGTCAGCAAACATTCATTATAAAGGGAAACACAGTACATGTTAAAGGTTTTATAATCTCATTCATTATTTTTCTTACACTATGTTTCTTTTATAACCATTTAATATATAAAAATATTCTTAATTTGTGGGACACACACTGTGGTTCACAGGCCATGGTTTGCTAGACTCAGCTACACACTCATTTTATATTTATGTTTATATGTAAAATGAATTAAATTATTATACAGCTTGAAAATTAGGACAAATTTAGCAAATAATACAAATATATGTAAAGTTTTACTGACATACACTGAAAAGAAATAATTGCTCAGGATGCATATTAATAAAGATGGTAATTATAACAAATTGACAAACAAATGAACCAATTTTTTTTCTGCTAATGATTCCTCCTCCTTATCTTTACCCTATATCATATATGGACTTTTGTCTTCCAGATCTATTTTCCTAAACTCCACACATTAATATTATGTTCTCTTTTGCATATTCTTTCTGCTGCTTACTTTGGTCACTTTTTTTAGTGTGAATGTTCCAACAGTCAAATTATTAAAATTTAATATGTGCTAACCATTCTTCAAAGACCTTTGTTTATATTAACCCATTTAATATTCCTAACCATAGAAAGAAGTTGTATTATAGTCCCCCATTTTACATGAAACAGATGTGAGGCACAGAGGAGCTTTGTAAACTTCGAAATAGCATTTCAAGAAAGTGGCAAATCCAGTTTTTTTTTTAGTTTTCAGTTTTTTTTTAGTTTCAAGTTTTTATTTAAATTCCAGTTAGTTAACATAGAGTGTAATATTAGTTTCAGGTATTACTAATATTACATATAGTGTAATATTTTCCCTAAGGAAATGAGTAATACCTGAAACTAATATTAAACTCTATGTTAGAATTCTTAACTGATATATATGTATGTTATTTATAATAACTTATAAATTAAACTTATAATTTACTTATAACACACCCAGCACTTATCACAAGTGCCTTCCTTAATACCCATCACCCAGTTAACGAATCCCCTATCCACGTCCCTGCCAGCAACCCTGTTTTTTCTTTACAGTTAAAATTATCTATTTCCTGGTTCACCTTTCTTTTTCCCCATTTGCTCTTTTTTTAAATTTTTTTGGTTTCTTAAATTCCACATACGTGTAAAATTATATGGTATTTACCTTTCTCTGACAGACTTCACTTAGCATAATATACTTTAGCTCCATCCACATCATTGCAAACAGTAAGATGTCATTCTTTTTGATGGCTGAGTAATATTCCACCGCACATATATACCACCTCTCCTTTATCATCAATTGATAGATATTTGGGATCTTCCCATAATTTGGCTATTGTTGATAATGCAGCTATAAGCTTCAGGGAGCATATGCCCCTTCAAATCAGTACTTTTGTATCCTTTGAGATCCTTTTGTATCCTTTGACAATTTTTACCTATATACCAAGAGTCAGCACACATTCATTATAAAGGGAAACATAGTAAGTGCAATAGCACTTACTAGCACTAGTAGTGCTAGTAGCACTAGAAGTGCGATAGGTGGGTTATAGGGTCAGTCTATTTTTAATTTTTTGAGGAACGTCCATACTGTTTCCAGAGTGGCTTCACCAGTTTGCATTCCCATCAACAGTGCAAGAAGATTCCCCTTTCTCCACATCCTCACCAACACCTGTTGTTTCCAGTGTTAATCTTAGCCATTTGGACAGATATGAAGAAATATCTCCTTATAGTTTTGATTTGCATTTCCCTGATGAGTTATTTGAGAATCTTTTCATGTGCCTGTGAGCCATCTGTATGTACTCTTTGGAGAAATGCCTATTCATGTCTTCTGTACATTTTTAAATTGGATTATTGGGGGGGGGCGGGTACTGAGTTGTGTAAGATCCTACATATTTTGGATATTCTTTATAAGATGTGTCATTTGAAAATATCTTCTCCCATGCAGTAGACTTTTAATTTTGTCAATTGTTTCCTTTGCTGGGCAGAAGCTTTTTATTTTGATGTAGCCCCAATAGTTTATTTTTGCCTTTATTTCCCTTACCTCATGAGACATGTTGCTACAGCCATGTCCCAGCATACTGGGTGTGCTCTCTTCTAGGATTTTTATGATTTTAACTCCTTAATCCTAACATTTTTGAGTTTGCATGTGATGTAAGAGTGAGACAGTTTCATTCTTTTGCCTGTCTGCAGCTGTCATTTTCCCAACACCACTTGTGAGAAGGACTTTCTTCTTCCCATTGCATATTCTTGCCTCATTTGTCAAAGATGAATAGACCATGTAATTGTGGGTTTATCTCTGGGCTCTCTATTCAGAGAGCCATTGATAGGTGTCTATTTTCATGCCAGTATCATTCTGCTTTGATTACTACAGCTTTTTAGCAAATATTGAAATCTGAGGTTATGATACCTCCCAGTTTTGCTCTACTTTTTCAAGACTGCTTTGGCTATTCAGGGTCTTTTTTGGTTCCATACACATTTTGAGATGTTTTTTGTCCTAGTTCTGTGAAAAACATTGTTGGTATTTTGACACATTGCTTCGAATCTGTAGACTGCTTTGGGTAGGGTGGACATTTTAATAATATTTGTTCTTCCAGTCTATGAGCATGAAGTATCTTCCCATTTGGGTCATCTTCAATTTCTTTCACCATTGTCCTATAGTTTTCACAGTACAGGTTGTTCAATTCCTTGGTTAGGTTTACTACTAGGTATTTTATTATTTTGGGTGCAGTAAATGTGGCAGTTTCCTTATTTTCTCTTTCTCCTACTTCATTATTAGTGTATAGAAATACAATGGTTTTCTGTATATTGATTTTGTATCCTGGGACCTTCCTGAATTCACTTATCAGTTCTAATAGCTGTATTCTGCTTTTTATCAACTTCACAAACATGATTCAATATTTTGAAAATTACTTCATCAAATATCACTGGTCTTTGATATAATAACACAACATGTAGTCTGCATTTGTAGCTATTGTATCTATACAGAGGTGTAGGTGTGACTAATCCTATAAATCTTGTAATGCTAGATCTGACCATTTATATGCTATTATACATTACAGTTATAGTCATTTTATGTTTTGTCAATATTATTTTATTAAAATAATATAAGTTATGTTTTTCATTTTCCTTTTATAGCCAATAAATTGATATTTTAAGTTATATATATACATAAACTATATTATCTTTGAAATATATTTCACAATAGTAAAGATGGTATTATAAAATACTTCTTAATAAAAATAGAATTTTGTCCTTGCTTTAACTTCATAGAAAATGAGTATTTTTAAGAGTTTACAAAACAGTAGCAACCAATATTCCTGTTTGAAAAGTGAGATAAACAATATTAGCCAGTATTGTACATTTATCATCTACTTAAGTTTTGAGCAATTTATATGCACATAATTCATTTAGTCCTCAGAAACCTATATGGTATCTATGTCTATCACTTTCACTTTACAAATTAGTAAGATAATATGACTAAAATGTTTGGGGGCAACTACACACATAGTTAACATAACCAAAAAAACCCACATTTTTTTAAGTTGGTAAAAGGCTAAGTAGTTTACATATTTATACAATGGATTTGGTTTTTGTTTTTTGTTTTATTCCCCTGAATCATCATGGTCACCAATACCCTCATTGACTAGTATAAGGCCAGACACTGTGGCTCCTTTTCTCTTTTTTAACATCTCTTTAGTTCAGTAAAAGCTAAATCCGTTTCCCAAATACTGAAATTGAATTTGTCGTGTGTGTGTGTGTGTGTGTGTGTGTGTGTGTGTGTACGGTTAGAAGAATTACAATCTTTCAAAGGGAAAATGATGATAGCCAATTAATTTTGGAAGACCTCATAAAGTAAGACTTTAAACAATGGGTAGAACGTAACATGGATGTGTTCAAGTGTTCAGATCCACAAAAAGTCTAATGATTTTTCCCACCTTTCCAGTTTCTTCTGACTTCTTTCTCAGATGCAATTCTCCCACTGAATCTCAGGTCTGTCTAATCCTATCTCAGTGTCTGCTTTTAAGAATATCTGAACTAATGCAGAAAAAGTTATGTTCAAGGAAAACACAGTAGTTGTGCAATCCTGAAAAATATATCTCCATGTGTTTTCAGTAGGGAGAAGGCTGCAAACAGATTCAGTGATATTAGGTAATATCTGAAATCCCAGGACAATAGATTCTCAAATAATACAGTACTGAATTTGAATTTAAATTTAATTTAACATCATTATACAGGAAGACAAAACTATAAGTAGAAAAACTTCTAAAAACCTTCATAATATAATTAAGGTAGAAGTGATTGAGAACTTGATCTAGGGTAACAGCTATTGGGAAAGGCAATCTGGCATAGGTGCTACACATTCCATTAAGTTCTTATGGGCAAGGCTAGATAAATAATTTATAGGATCGAATGCAAACAAACAGAAAAACACCAGGCACTTCACAGCACAGGGCCTTAAATGACTGCTTAGGTTGCATGCCTTTGAAGTCCACTCTATTCTCTGAGTATGCCAAGAATGCAAAGCCCTGAACATGCTCTACTTGGGCCATTTTTCAGGGCTGTTTGCAATGGCAAACCCTGAACACTAAGACAATGTTTGTATTATGGACTGACTAATATTCATATAGGAAATCCTAACCCCCAATGTGATAGTATTGGGATACAGGGCCTTTGGGAGGTAATAAGTTCAGGAGGTTGGGGCCCCCATGAAGAGATACGTGTTCTTATAAGAAGAAAAGAGAGTGTGTGGGTGGCTCGGTGGGTTAAGCCTCTGCCTTCAGCTCAGGTCATGATCTCAGGGTCCTGGGATTGAGTCCCGCGTCGGGCTCTCTGCTCATCGGAGAGCCTGCTTCCCCCCCTCTCTCTCTGCCTGCCTCTCTGACTACTTGTGATTTCTCTCTCTGTGTATCAAATAAATAAATAAAATCTTAAAAAAAAAAGAAGAAGAAGAAAAGAGCATCTCTTGACCATGTAAGAATACAGGATAAACTAGCAGTCTGCAAACTAGAAGCAGGCTTTCACCAGAATCAGACCCTGCCAGCAATCTGATCTCAGACCTCCAGTCTGCAGATCTGTGAGAAATAAATTCCTGTTTGTAAGTTATTCAGTCTGTGGCACATTATTATAGCAGACCACCACAATCTCCATTAGGGGCCAAGAGTAAACTTCCTTAGTGTTTACTATTAATACTGTGGCTTCTGCAAGTTCAGTGTTCCTCAGCTATAACCCCAAACCACTGCATATACAGCATCCATTTGAGTTCCTCATCATTGTCCCCATGAAACTGCAGGAATAGATGCAAACACAATGCTCATACAATGAAGAGATTCAGATCTCTGACAGCACACATGAAACATTGGCTAACTTATTAGTTTATAAGTAATATCAAATTCAAAATACTATGATTGGAAAAAAATGTGTGAAATTGCAAACATTAAAGAACCATATTAGAGACAGTATCAACTAATAATAGACTGATGAAGTATGAGTGAATAGGAAGAAAAAAAAAACAATAGATAGGTATGTATTCCAAAACAGAGTTAACTGATAAAAATAAGATTGACAGAAAAGGGGGCTGCTGGAGAGAAAAATAAAAAAGTAACCATTTATATGTTTTGGACGCTTCCTCATAAGTGTCTCTTGAAAGTGATTCCTTTCAGTTTTCATTGCCACTGCTTTCTTCAAATGAATATACCACACCAACCTCTCTTCCTTATCCATCACTATGCAAAATGAGACCTGAGTGATGAAAGAAAAAGAAAGAAAGAAAGAAAGAAAGAAGAGAGAAAGTAAGGAAATACAGATTAAGAGAGTTCAAGAGGTACTGCACAGCAAGAAGAGAGCTAGGATTTGCACCCAGGCCTGCCTGAACCAAAGCATAATTTCTTTCTTAACATGAATGAACACTGGACTCTGATGGCATGACATCACATGAAGAGCAGTCTTTTCTAATTTCTTTAAATACTTTCAATTTCTATTGCAGTACTCTATATAAATACACTCTAGCTATGAATGACAAGAAAAGTTATTAAGTGATCATATAGTACAGCACCTTGGCTTGATTTAAGAAAAGATAATCCCAAGTACAAGAAATACTGACTTCCCTTAAAACATTTTGCGAGTGGGAATGTTCAACTTCTCTAAACAATATAGAATAATGTTTTCCTCTCTAGATACATTTCTAGATTCAAAATCATTCACCTATGTAACTTTTTAAATATTAGTACCCAGAGAATAGTAAAACAGAAATTGTGATTTTCAGTGTGCAAATTTCATACTTTCCTTCTTATATCAATGGAACTGCTTTCTACAGAGAAATTTAGAGTAGCTGTTCCTATATTTTATATCATGATCTCCAAAGGTATATCTCAATCTTTAAAATAAATATATTTGCAATAAACCATTTATTATTTTGAGACTCTCTTATAGTGTGGAATCTCAAAAAGCTGAGTTTATTTTGTTGCTATTTGCATTTCACTATCTTCTATATTCTACCAGAGTTTTAGCTTGACTGCATTTTTTTTTTTCATCATGCTGGTAGTTTTATGAAAACTTAAAATGGAATTTGAGGATAAAACAATATCTACTAAACTATTTTATTATCTCTTTGTGGGCATTTCATTTTATGATTTGTTTGACTTCAAACAGCAAATATTTGGTGGTCTGCAGAAGAGAAAATTTAAATTTAACTTGATGTCTGCTGGCATTTAGGAAAAAATATCCCTTCAACTTCTGAATTTAATTCTATACCTTTCACAGGGAAGTATCTAGATATGTGCTTTATATTCTACACGTAACAATCTAAGCCTGAGAATTTTCCTGTGAATTGCCTCTGCTTTAGGTCTTCACAACAAACTGGACTAAATAATATCAGCATTTATAGATATGAAATATGACAACTCTAGAAATATTGCTCATTTGCAAAGCCCAGCAACTTTACTTTTTCCCCCTCAGCTCTGTGTTTCTAGGTGCCACTTGCAATGTGTCATAAGCATTAAGTATAAGACCCACTCTCACTCCCCTTTCTCCTTTGCACACTAGGCAGATATGATCCACTCTGCCATAATATCTGATGAATTTTGCATGAGATTCTTAAGAGCAAAAGCTATTAAGTACAGCAGTAGGCAAGAAGTCAGTCTTGCTAATAGAAGTTTTTTTGAGTGCTTCTGGAAAAAGCCAATGTTCTTTCTTAAGTTCTGGGTCACTTAAGATGGTTTCAGCAACTAAGGGTTAGTACACCTGACTTCCTTTCAATGGTAGACAGTTATTTTATTTTTTAGAGATAGCTAAAAATACTTCATAAGAGATTCTGAGGAAAGTACTTCAGACTCAGAGTTATGAAATGAACCCTACCAAAGTCTTCTACAAAGCTTCATGAGTTAATCCCAACAAATGTTACTTGACTTATAATTTAATTGATTGATTAACCCAGAAAAATACGTTCAAGTTCATATAGCGGTTTTGCTGCATTTCCTTGGTCAGCTACCCCAGGATGTCTCAAACATTTAAATATAATTACAGTTACAGTTTCCCTGTTTAATAATTTTCCTTTGGAAAAATCTCTCATTTGCTAACTAGTATGCTATTCCATTTGTTGCTTCAAGTGTTAAAAGAGAATTTTGTTCAAATAACACAGACTGAATCAAATATTATCTAAGGGCAAACAAAGAGGAAGGACGAGTGACATTTTGAAAGTTGCATTAATTTTTTACCTAAGGGTATGATTTATCTTACTGAAATAGTCATTTATAATAGAGAAGTCTAATAATATATGCTATTCTACTCACTTGATAAGTAGTTACTTCAGTGCTTTAGCTGATATTTTAATCTGTGAAGGAGTCTGCAGCGGGGAAATTTTATTTTTGTTGTTGCTTCAAACACTATTTTTTTTTTGTTGTTCAAGTTTTTATTTAAATCCAAGCTAGTTAACAAATAGGGCAGTATTAGTTTCAAGTATAGAATTCAGTGATTTATTACATACATCACGAGGTACTCAACACAAGTGCCTTCCTTAATATCCATCACCCATTTAGGCCACACCACCCACTTCCCCTCTAGTAACCATCAGTTTGTTCTCTATAGTCAAAGAGTCTGTTTCTTGGCTTTTGGCTCTCTTTTTTTGTTTCCCCTATGTTCAACTGTTTCGTTTCTTAAATTCCACATGAGTGAAATCATACGGTATTTGTCCTTCTCTGAGTGTCTTATTTCACTTAGCGTAACACTCTCTAGCTCCATCTATGTCATTGCAAATGGCAATATTTCATTATTTTTATGGCTGAGTAATATTCCATGTGTGTACACACACACACACACACACACCTACCTTTGTCCATTCATCAATGTACACTTGGCCTGGTTCCATAATGTAGCTATTGTTGACAATGCTTCTATAAACATCTAACATTCATTTTCATCAAAAGTAAAATAAATTGAAATGCTGAGAAACTTTCAGGTAAGATCTAGCTTAGAGACTAGAGATTACAGTCAGCTTTAGAGATTATGGTGCTTAGGATGCGACTTCAGCAAGATGTCAGAATAGGTAGCCCTAGGCTCTCCTAACCTCTGTAAATACAGTTCCACAAATAAAGACCATTCCTTTTGGAGAAAGACCATCTCCTTCTGGAGAAATCCAGAAGCTAGCTAAGAGGCTCCTGTATTCTAGTCAAGCACAAAACAGCTACATTTAGGCCAGTAGGGGAACCTGAGACATTCTCTTGTCATAATCCTCATCCCTGGCACACCACCATATAATCAGGAGGAAACTCCCAGCTCTCAACTTCTTCCTGAGGAGGGAAAGAGTTGGACAATGCATTAAAAGCTCCAGTTTTCTGCCTTCTGCCCAAAGGACTGGCTTCTGTCTTGCCTGCTTCAGAATACTAACAGAACCAGGCATACTCTGCTGTTTGGGGCAGAGTGAACAAAGATGGCAGACTGTATACGATTGCTGTAACCACTCCAGAAGGCTCTATAAATAATAGCTGAAAAAGAAGTCCATTTCCCATTTTCTCTCTGGAGAAAATGGAATCCAATGCCTCAACTTTTACATAAGCTTCCCAGAGGACTGGCTTCGGCATAGCTATGTCAAGGCACTGATGGGACCTAGCAAATGCCAGCTTCCTGGAAACCAATGAGAAGAGAGGGGGAAAGTCATCTTGAATGTCACCATAGCCCTCTTTCTGACTCAGCACAGTTCAAGGAGATGAAAACTATCATTCCCTTGGGAGAAAGAGAGATAAACCAGGTGTCCAATGTCCCAGCTTCTCTCGGAGCTGTCTAAAGTAGTATCTCTGTCTTGCTTACTTCAGAGTGCTTAAAGGACTCAGGTAACTCAGCACCTGGGAACCCAGTGAGACAAAGACTGTGGTTTGATCTAACATTCACAACTATTCCCCCTGGCTCAGCACAGAAGGAATGGAAAAAATTCCAGGTCCCAGCTTCTTCCTAAGGAGGGAAAACGCTAGATAGATGTTCAACAATTCAACATTTCTAGAACTGCCCAAGCTTCAAAAACTAATCTGTAGCTATGAAAGATGCTTTTGTTTTCATGTTTCCTCGATGCCTAGCATACAAGTTTCCTTATTCTGTCATTGGAGTTTTCTTCTTCTTCTATTACATATGTTTTATTACAAGCTCCTACAAATTCTGTGTATATGTACTATGTGTTGGCACAATAATCTAGATCTAACAGAGACACTTTCCAAATGGTTAAGAATTATGCATGTTAACTTTTTTAATAAAACTGAAAGGGCAGGTTAAAATGTTCCACGTATAATTTATTTTTAAATAAATTACATTAATTGATAAAGCATTCTATTACATAACTCCACTAAAATGTATAGCTTTTAGATAAAGTGGTATTATATATTCATTCTGTTCAGTGAGTGGGTAAAATACTATAATAATAAAATTAAAAGATATGAGATCTAGTCTTTAGATTTTCTAGAATAGTGCACATAGTCCATGTTTTTTGACATGTCTTATACCTCTAGATTCTGTCACCTGTAGCAGACGCTGTTGATACTCTATCCTTATCCCTTTGGTCTTTACTATCATAAATTTGATCAAATTCCAAATGTCAGCACACACTTATTCTGGTTGATAGAGCCCACTCAGCCTCTATGCATGGCAGGCCAGAAGCACCACAGAATTAAGAACTCCTGGAAGTAACCTCTTACCAATGACTTGGGAGAGCTGTTACCTGTCTTTGCTCCTTAATCCTTTGAAAAACAAAACTCTGAGTACAGATTCTAAACTTTTTCCAGCATTCTCTAGCAGGATTAAGTTGCAGTTACTCACAGTGATCAACTGCTTGAAAATATATCTTTTATATACCCTTTCCACTTTTTTCTCTATACCCTCTGCTGGTACTTCCTGCAGAGGAATGTTTACTCCTTACAAAATAAACATTTGCATTCAGTTTTTCTCTCAAAGTCTGCTCCCTCTGACCCCCCCCCCACCTTGTGTGCTCTCTCTCTCTCAAATAATAAAATCTTTCAAAAATAAATAAATAATAAACTCCTCAGACTCTGACTACTGTTTCCTATTATAACAGATGCCTCAATCAGTCCAATTGTTTGTCAAACTAATTAAGAGCCATAGTTTATATAAGCCCATTTATTTTCAATCTATAAAGAATTTACTAATCACTGGGATGGTGATATACCAATTTTAATGATAATTGTATTATTTGAGTTCATAGGGCTTGAGAGTGAATAAAAACAATTCAGAAAGCAAGATATTCTATTATTTGATTATTGAGAGATATAAGTATCGATTATGTATCAGTATTATACCTTTGTTCATGAATTCCTCCCTATTGGACCTAATTTTCATAATCAGGTTTCACTCACATTACCACATTAGCAATTTCAAGATATCTATATTGCCCCAAACTCTTTATCTGACAATTCACTCCTCTCTTTACAAGTCACATTTTTCTATTTTATTCAGAAAATATAATTAACAAATTATTTACTCTTCTTATGCATAAGCATATACATTCAGTTGATTCCACAAATATTATTCTCTCCTTTACCTCAATTTATTGAATTTTTTTTGCCATGCTGTGATATGCATTGAAATTATTATTACTCCTTCTGTACAAATTTATCACCTTGAATTTTCAAGACCATTTGCTTTCATTCTACCGAAGACTTATTTCCATGGACTAAACCTTCTGGTTGTCTCATCTGACAATTTCAATTCAATGTTTCAACATTCTCCACAAATCTATCCATTTGAAAGAACAACATCAACCACAAAACAAAACAAAACACTAAAATATTGTCTTGAACTTCAATATTCCCCTTCATCTACAAAATATTTTACGGTAAAAATCTGGGGAAAAGTAGGTTACACTCACCACTACTATGCCCTAACTATACTGACCCATCCCCTGACTAAATCTCACCTCTCATCCTTTTACCTAACTTCAATCTGTCCCCCACACACAACATTCCAGTAAGCCAGATTTCACCAATATCACAAATATGTTACAAAGAATATTAG
The DNA here is from genome assembly GCF_020171115.1 of Neogale vison. Lineage (NCBI taxonomy): Eukaryota > Metazoa > Chordata > Mammalia > Carnivora > Mustelidae > Neogale > Neogale vison. Next base: position 123,906,463 of record NC_058095.1, on the reverse strand, counting down.
TCACATTTGACATTGTTTACAGTCCTCATTCCTCACAGAATTTTGTTTTCTTACTTTCCATAAGACTAGACTTAGCTGGATTTTATTTATATTCTTGGCCACTTTTTATCAAAATCACCGTTTATTTATATTTGCCTTCCCAAAACATAGACAAAACCTCTTCATAAGTTCTACTCTAGATCTCTTTACCATTTCTAGATATTCTTCCTACTTTAAATGTAATGCAGTTTTGTTCATCTGCCTTTTCCTCTTTCATACAGAAGACCAAAATCTACCCCTGAGTTATTCTATTACACAAGTCGATTAAGATACATAATTCACCAAAAATTGGAATTTATGCATAAGACTACTCAGCTGGTTTTAGGTTAAAAAACTATTTCTAAGACTTGTAATTACTTTAATTATTCTTGTATTATTTCTAACTTGATAAAATGTACTAAGGATGTATATTAATTTTGAATTATATAATCTACAAACATAATTTACATATAAATAACATGTTGATATATTTAATATTTTATTTATATATTAAATATTATATTTTATGTTTATTACAGTTCATATGTAAGTTACACAGAAATATAACATATATACACATACATATGTGTGTGTTTTATTCTTCTTCCTGAACATTTAATAAAGCATGGGAACTTATTTGGAAATGGCCAGAAACTACATAACAAAATATATATAGGCCAATTGCTTCTGTTAGGTTTTGTAGTAGTCAAATAAATCATTCAGCTTGCATTTCTAAAACTCCTATTAGTTTTCAATATAGCCAGCATAAAATGTTTGTTATATAATGAAGGAAAGTTTTCTCAAGGGTAAGAAACAAAAAAGAGACAGCTCAGTTCCATTTAAACATTTGGATTTTAATATTTTGTACTACTAATTTATTTTTGCTCTCAAAGTTAAACTCAGTGTGTGTTTCCATATGCACAATCTTGAATTTAGAATACTCATATTTATTTTTAACAGGAAATACCATACTGTGGTACCTGTATAGTCTGTCTGTTGTTAAATTTCTCAAATGTTTTTCTTCCATGTTGATTTAGGGTAATACCTCTATAAAATTTCCTAAACTAAATTGATGTACATTTTTCTGGAAGACTTCAATGTCCATTATTACAAAGCAACCAACTTGTTTCAGTCAAACCCCTTATTATACTATTTTTTCCAGAGTGTATATTATTATGCAATTATTATTACACAAATATAACAAATTTTACAATTTCAACAGGCTATATCAATTCCATAAAATAGGGAAAAAGTGATTCTTTTTTTTTTTTTAAGATTTTATTTATTTATTTGACAGAGAGAAATCACAAGTAGATGGAGAGGCAGGCAGAGAGAGAGAGAGGAGGAAGCAGGCTCCCTGATGAGCAGAGAGCCCGATGCGGGACTCGATCCCAGGACCCTGAGATCATGACCTGAGCCGAAGGCAGCGGCTTAACCCACTGAGCCACCCAGGCACCCGAAAAAAGTGATTCTTAATAAAATCAAGATTTCATTATTCTACTCTTTTTAAAACTAGTGAATATAAAAATGAAGAAAATATCATAGACTTGAAAAAATCAAGTAATAATCATTATTGTGTTGAAAGAAATATATCACTCTTTTTAGTTCCTACAGTTTAGCTACAATTTGGAAAATATCACAATAATAAATTCTTCTCTTTCCCAGAATAGATGTTCTGATACTACACTACTTCATATTCAAATTGTTACAAGCATTAAAGCTACAAGTAACCCTTAAAACAAAGATCTTAAAAATCATCATTCTAGAATTTTTTAATGCACAATTCATGCAAGTTTCAGAGTAAGAGCTTAGATTTATGGGCTCTACAAACTCTCTTTTACAGTTTCAGGCAGAAAAGTTTCTTCTATTTCCCGAACATAGTTTTACTTTAGATAGTGTACTGTTAAGTTTCAATCATTTTAAGATTAATTTTATTGCAGCAACTGGTTATTTTCAAGTCTTTGGTTTATCCAAGTCTACTAACACATTTATACCATGCACAGCAAAGACTGGCAAGTCTATACAAGTATGTGACTGTATCAGTCACACAAAATACTGTTCCATTTGGTAATATTGCAACCTATACACATTTTGAAATATTTACCAGCTATTTAATGAAATCCATTAAACTTTACCCTTTAACTATTTTGTTGGACATAGGTCTAGAGCATTTTGGAGATTATAAGAAAAAAATGTTGAAATGGTAACTAATTCCATTATATAGAATAGATTTTACTGGGCTATCAATAAAATTTTTCTGTCTGATTTATATGATTTATATGAAAGATATCAAATGTAGGCTTGTCAGATGATCAGAGTAAAGAGTACAATTGGGGGCTAAGGGTTTGTTATTCAACTGTGACATAAATATTTAAATTACAAAAATAATAGTTATTTTCTTGGCAAATCACTAAACATTAATAACCAATAAATTTCTCTCTAAGTTTAATTTTTACTTTGTAGATTCATCTCTAGATAGGAATGCAAACAATTCTACTGAGAAAAAAAAGTCATTCAATCTAGAGTTCAGCATCTTTAGTTGTCCTGTCAATTGACTCAGATAATTGGCTCAAGCAGCTTTATGGCAGGTGCGGAGTAGACTATTAGTGATGACAGAATGTTTATATTTTCATGTTGGTATTGTGGAAACTACAAAGATCCAAATTATTATCCTAAAGGAATCCTCAGAGTTAAATAGTGAACTCTGAGTACTAAGTTGTTGGTTGCACTTTCACATACATTTGTCCTAGCTTTTTTTACTAACTCTGGAGAACATGATGTATTCACTTAAAGAAATATTTTTCAACATATATAAATATATGTATACACACACACATATATATGCACATTTTATATATTAGTGTCCACTTTATTATAGAGGATTACACCCACCATTATCTGTTTTCACATTTCCAAGACCTGCTCCATATGTCCCCTACCTAGAGTCTCATTTCCAGTAGACCATGATATAGAAATGAAGTTCTACCCCTCAGGTGAAAGTTAGCATTTGAGTCTAGTTACAAAGAAAGAGGAAACCTGAGGAACCTTCATTTCAAATGACAGATGGTATTACATTGGCAAGTGTTGATCAGTTATGATTGAGAGCTCTGGAGGGGCGTGTGACAGTATGAACTGATGAATAAATAAGAAATGTGGGTGTCTTTACCACTAGGTTATTTCCTGTGTATCTCCCTAAAATGAAAAAACATTAAATAAATTGTTATGTAAGCTAAATTAATAAAGTTCTTGACCAGCCTACCTCTAATTAGGGAACAGTCACAAAGGTTTCCACTTTTAATATTAATTGCTGTTGTTTCATATTCAACATTAAAATCATTAAATAGAATAATACAGAAGATGACAATACCCCTGTCAATACTTTGGAGATGACAGAAATTGATAAATTTTAAGCAACAGCATTCTAAAAATGAGAGGTAGTGCAGCTCTTTTTTAGGAAAAGTTGTGTTTGGACTGTCAAGACTAAGAGGCAGAGCCACAAATAGTGACAGGCCCTGCAGGCTGGGGATAGAGTTATTACTCTAAGGACAAACCATGCCTGTAATTAACTCACCTTCCTTCCATCCCATCACACTCCTATTCATGGAAAACAGTGTCATGAGGAGCATTACAATCCTATATGACAGACAAGAGAAGAATAGTTGACTGAATGTGTGCATGCGCAGGGATGGGCTGTAATATATCCTATTCTATGAATGTTGAATCTTCCATGGTTTTGCTCATATATGTCATAATAGCTCATTAAATTAACCATTTAATTATCTTAAACAAGTAGCTTAATGATCTATACATTAATTTTTGTGAAAGATCTCTTTTGCAATCTGGGCAATTTAACTTCTCTATGAATAGCTCCCATTATGTGAAATGTACTTAAGCAATTTAAAACTTTCTATCCATCTCTTGAAATTGTAAATCAAATTCTCAAGTCTATTAGATGATTTTTAAAAAGGAAAAAAAGCATCCAAAAGCAAACAAGAAGTGGTGGTGGGGTGGGAGGTTGGGGTACCAGGTGGTGGGTATTACAGAGGGCACGGATTGCATGGAGCACTGGGTGTGGTGAAAAAATAATGAATACTGTTTTTCTGAAAATAAATAAATTGAAAAAAAAAGAAAACAAGAAAAATGAGCTTTAGCTTCATGGATTTATTATTTCCTTGGAAATTGAAAATAATTACTTATTAAATATTAACATATCAAAAATAAATTTGAGTTAATCATCAAAATCATTATTATGTGAAAAATACTTTGGGGGAATATTTGTGTTCTTTCCTAATATGCCATATTTTTTTCTCCAGATAGATAATAGAAAAACCAGTACCCTAGTGTCTGGTTTAGTATAAATCAATACAACCTACTGAGATAGTCATGTTTTATCATGAAGCTCTTATATTTTCTAAGAAAAGCCCTTACATGTTTTTGGATGATCTCATTCAGCCATATAAAATATTAACCAATGGAAAAACATAGCATTATTTCCCTAGCACAAACAAAGCTGGAGTGTCGACATATTTATTCAAGCCAATGAGTGTATGGCAGGATACTTAAACAATTATTCATATCTTGCAATGTAGATGTTGCAGATCAAGAATTTAAAATTCATTTATTTAAAGATTGCAATCAAATGCAAAGGATAGTTACCCTCAAACAGTGCCTATGAGATTTGTAAATGTGTGTAACTTTTCTAAAGGGATACTTGAGACTACGAATCAAATGTAAAAAGGTATGCATAAACCTTAGCCTCAGAAACTCACCTAGAAATTTTTCTCAGGGAATAAAGCATGCATAAATATCTAGTTAATGTTAACCAGGTTGTTTATCATAAAAATATTTATAAAATAATGTTCAATAATATGACTTAGTAAATTCTGGGGAATCTAAATTATTGGATGTTCTACTGATACTAAAATACATTGTAAAGTTAAATGGATTTACATGGTAGATTATAGGGTAGAAATATTATCATTTACATAAAATATTATATAAAAATAGTACATAGATCATGGCTATAATTTTTTTAAGATTTATTTATCTGTTATTTGAGAGAGAGAGAGAGCTAGCGTGTGCACAAGTTAGGTGGAATGGCAGGAAGAGGGAAAGGGAGAAGAGGCTTCCCGCTGAGCAGGGAGCCTGATGCAGGACTCAATCCCAGGACACCCAGGACTCAATCCCAGGATCATGAACTGAGCAGAAGGCAGACACTTAACCAACTAAGCCACCCAGGTGTCCCATGGCTGTATTTTTTAAATGCATATACTGAGGAAAGCATTCAAACACAGACACGGAAAAGTATTAAAATTGAGATATTTTTCTGGGTAGTAAGATGTAGGTGATTATTTTTAATTTATTTCTAACTATGTTTTTTCTAAAAGAGACAAATACTACTTATAAAAGAAATTAAGAGAATCTGTTATTGAAAACAAAATAGGAGCTTCCCAATGGGCGCAATAAACCGACTATCAAGATATCCCAAATAGAAAGACATGAGTCTCACTTCAGCTGAGTCTATCAAAAATCCACGTATCTCATTTGGTATTTAACTTCACTATAAGTTGTCTATGTAGGAAGGAAGCCTTAATCAGGACTCAGCTACATATTAAGATCCAAGTAGGAATGTGCCATGAAACTGACCTAGAACTGATCATAGGACAGGTATATATATGGAAGAAAAGGAAAGGAAAACAGAGACAGCACTACAAAATACTAGTGTCCCTCTACTTTCAAAGTGCCTCTTGGTCACCCCAAAGATCTTAAACTGCTCTTAAATAACTAAAATAGATTAACTAAACTCAGACTTTTAGATGGATTTTTTCCCTGAGTTTATACACACCCCAGGCAATTACAGCATAAGTTAATATGACTTACCTGCATTTCCATACCACCTATTAAGGTCCCTGGTCCTTGGGAGGTGCCTGGGTGGCTCAGTCAGTTAAGCAGGCTCCCTGCTCAGTGGGGAGACTGCTTATCCCTCTCTTTCTATCCCCCCCGCCTTTCCACCCCTCCCTGCTTGTGCTTATGCTCTCTTTCTAATAAATCTTTAAAAATAAATAAATAAAGTTCCTGGTTCTTCATTCCTCAAATGTCCCTTTAGACACAGTTCTTCCAACTTCTCTAGATCTTTTTGAGCTAAACCTCCCAAATTATTTCCAGTTTTAGCCTACGCAGATATTCCACGTTTCCGTATACCTTCCTTATTCTCCCTCACCTTCATTCCTCTCTCTCCCCATCCACCCACCCTGTCTCTTTGACACTCATCTTTACATTGCAGGTCAGCTTTGTCATGAGGCTAGTCCTCACACTGTTCCTCCTACCTCTCAGGTCTTGTCTCTTTTTAAATATTCTTTTAAAACGTCCACTGTTCATTAAACACTGATTTTTTAACCATTTGAAGTTTTTCATTAAAACACTTCTAAAAAAACACAAGTTCTCAGCTACACTTTAGTGTGTGTGTGCGCAAAGATAAATAAATTCTCTAAATGCTAGCAACTTGAAAATAGGGAAAGTGAGTTGAGGAAAAATGGCATATAAATTTTTTTTATACCACATAAAACAGAACAATTATATTGCCACATGTCATTTATGTATAGTACCATCTATTATACAACTATAAAACATACTTCCTCTCCCTTATTGATAGAAATGTATCCCCATGTCTTTGAAAGGAATCATTTAAGGAAATCAGTGATTTACAATGTGCTTTTTTCTTCTACCAGGAAATGTTCTTTTTCTTCCCTACCAGGCAAACCTTAATCATCCTCTAAAATATGTTCTTCAATGTCTGTGCTTCTAAGATTCCATAGGATTTTATCATTAGCTGTTTAACAGAAAATGTCACATTATATATATAACTTTACATATCTTCAAACTCACTGGGCAACTGCTATCTGATTTAGGTTTGATCTAGGTTTTCCTTTATATATCTCTGCTCTATGCTTAAATGATTTCTGACACATTACTGGCACAGAAGGCATTTTCGCTCAGTGTAAAACCTTATTTATGCATCAGTTAAGAAGTTTTGACTTTGTTCAGTAGAGATAGGGAAACCTTTAAATTATTTCTTAAAGAAGGTAAATAATTTTGCTTAAGAATATGGACATTTGAAAAACATAGTGCAGAGAACATTGTCTGGAGACCAAAGGCTGGGAAAACACTTAGGAGATTTAGACATTATCGCCCACAGATAATAAGGGTTTACTTCAACTATGACTGATTTAGGCAGAAATTGACAAACTCTGCCTAAACCCACTTCTTCAATTTTCTGGGCAAAGAATCTGGGTACTTTTTTAATTTTTTTTAAACTTTCCTTGAAGTTAGTGTGTCAACAAGTTCCAGCCAATGAAATCTGAATAGAAATAATGTCCACCACTGACTGACCTAGCCTAATAAAACATTCACATGTAATATATGGAGGGTCTCATTAATCTGGGCCACTGAGTAACTAAATAAAGGAAGGGCCCCACAGCCACATTCTCCCAAGGACTGGACTTTATTTGTATGAGACATAAATTTCTATTGTGTAAAACAACTGTGACCTCTGTTATGACATCCAACTCTATCTTATCTAGCATGCTGATTATATATAAAGAAACACAGAAAGAAAATGATGATATATGATTGGACTGACCAGGAAAATGGCAGGACAACCAAGTACATAAAGCAGGTAAGTAGATATAAACGTCTAAACAATGAATTAGTAGTATTCTGCATTTCATAATAAACCAGAGATTTAATATATAGTGAATTTTTCTTAAGATTTTATTTATTTATTTGACAGAGAGATAGAGATCACAAGTAGGCAGAGAGGCAGGCAGAGGGAAAGGGGGAAGCAGGTTCTCTACCAAGCAGAGAGCCCAGTGCAGGGCTCAATCCCAGGACCCTGGGATCGTGACCTGAGCCAAAGGCAGAGGCCCAACCCACTGAGCCACCCAGGCACCCCTATAAAGTACATTCTTAAGCATACTATAACTCTTGCACCCAAGAAAAGTAACACTTTAAAACCAAAATAATGGAAGGACTGAAAAATTTTCACAAACTCAATGCTTTAGACTCAAAACTATTTCTTCAAAAAGTACATGCCCTCTAAAACATGTTTTCTTTGCCATGAACATATTTTAATTTTTCCTTCATTCCCCTCCTCTCTTCTATATTTCTCACCTATGTGAGTAGTTGAGTCAAGCCTTTCAGAACTCAGCATAGTTAGCAAAAACTTTTCAAATTACTTTCTTAGAATGGACATTTTCCTTGGTTACATTTTGTGTCCCAGGAAAAGTTATGGGGTCTGAAGACACAATGTCGAGCAGCATAGTAAGTTTTCACTGATCTCATGAAGCATCCAAGCTGTCCTGCCTATTTTCAAACACAGTTAGTAGATCTTAAAATGAAAGGTAAACCCAAAAAAAGCATGCATGTTTGGCATTATAGGACCAGGAAAAACCTTAAAATTCTGATACAAATTATCCTAACAAAGTATAATTAATCCAAATCACAGGAACTGATTAATAACTATCTTTCTATACTATCAGCAAGTGTTTTCCTCCTTGTAAGGAAAATTTTTGTTATCTCAAAGAATAGTAGTAACTGACTATATAAATCAGGATATTATCAGGAAAGAGAAGACTCGAATTATAGAATCTGAGCAAAAATACTAAAGATTTCCATAAAAGTATACAGTACTGGAAGCCACAAGACAGTGCAGTATCCCATGGTTACTACCTGCAGGGTACAGGACCACGCTTATGCTTAAGAGGTAGAGGGAACAGTTATTTGAAATTGTAGTACACAAAAAGGTCAAAGATCACCTGATATGAGTCGTGCCAAATTAAACACTGGCCTAAGCATAAGTACAATGCCATGGTGACTTCACAGAAAAAGTATTCAGGAATAAATATATCAACTTTATTTCTCCCTCTCTAATTTCCTGGGGCTAACCATTGTCTAAACCCACCTTAAAGCCAGAAGAGTCAGAAAACCTACTTCTGAAAAACAGGGAAATGGAACCCGAGTATGGGGTAAAGTGGGGCAAAGTATACATCCCACGTGGCCACAAATTAGATGTCCAGAAAAGCAACAAAATTTTCTCTCTTTTAAAGATTTTATTTATTTGATAGCGAGAGAGCATAAGAGACCACAAGCAGGGGGAGTGGCACAGGGAGGGGCAGATTCCTCACAGAGGAGGAAGCCTACAGTCAATGCCAGAACCCTGGGATCATGATCTGAGCTGAAGGCAGACACTTAACCTACTGAGCCACCTAGGCACCCCAGCAACAAAGTTTTCTGTATTGAATTTACATTAATTCTACTGAATGTTAAATGTTAAGTTCTAAATATGAAAGTCAAAGAAAATATAAGAATACAAGTTAATCTCTAAAGAACATGCACATATTTGTCCCAATATATCCACTTTTTTTAGCATGACAAAGGAAAAAACTTCACAGAACCTTATTAGATACCAAAAATAAATTCCACAATTCTAAAAATTTCACAGAATCTCTTATTAGATATCAAAAATAAATTTCAAATGATTCTAGTTTCTCATCAAATTTTCCCATTTAACTATTTCAGTAGATTTCAGCATGAAATCAATGCCATAAAAATCTTTAAATTGCATGTTAATTCATTTTTTTCTAGTCTAATGCTTTAAGTCAATCTGAAATAATTTTGAAGCATCTTGCTTAAGACTTGTGCATGATCATTGGTAGATGAGAAGTCCACTGTTTGTTAGTGCATGATTACTACATACACTCAAATGAACTTGCATTAACTTCTATCTATCATAAATGCAAAAACAGATGCATCCTTATTATTTATGTCCAGTTTATAATGAAATTCTACTACTACCTTCACAAATATTTATTAAAAGGCACATCGGGGGAATGGGTTAAATGGGTGACGGGTTAAGGAGGGCTCTTATAGTGATGACCACAGGGTGCTGCAGTAAGTGATAAATAACTAAATTCTATACCTGAAACTAATATTGCACTGTATATTAACTATTTGGAATTTAAATAAAAACCTAAAAAGGCATATTGATTAAAAAATTAGAGGTCATAATTGTAAATGATAAAATGTAAATAAATCAGTTTCCAGTTTTTTCCAAAAATAGACCTAAAATAATGCTCATGTAGAGAACCAATCCTCAAAACATAAATTGGAAATCCTTACTGAGTAGTAAATTGAGGAATACTGCTTCACATAAGGAGAATCCCAGCACCTATGAGAAGCTCTGTAATTTCCTTTCCAGCAATTTTAGCAGTTGCCCAGCTCTAGAATGTTTCCACTGCAGACTTCCTAGATCCTTCTCTCTGACACAATAGTGTGGGATCAGCCCCCTGCCCCAGTCAACAGAAATTTATCTCATATGTAACAATTACTTCAATTGATTCCAACAATTCATATTCCTGATGGTAGTGTATTATTATTCAAGGTTCTTGTCAACACTTGATACTATCTGTCTTTTTAGTTTAAGCTGTCTGGGTTAGTAAATAGTTTGATAATGATTTTCCTCGGCATTTTCTTGATAACTAATGAGTCTTTTCCACTTTTCGTGTGTGATTTTGTTCTTCCTTTGCATTTTTGGTATATTGTACTATAAAGTGGCTCTTGCAACTTTTGCTTACTTCTTAATGGATTATTTTTTTTTGTTACTGAATTGTAAGAATACTGTAATCAAAAGTCCTATGACAGGGAGTCAAGATGGCAGAGGAGTAGTAGGCTGAGATGACATCATGTAGCAGGAGATCAGCTAGATAGTTTATCAAAGCATTCTGAACACCTACAAATTCAACAGGGGATCGAGGAGAAGAAGAGCAGCAATTCAAGAAACAGAATTCTTGAAAGGTAGGTAGAATTCTTGAAAGGTAGGACTTTCTGAAAGGTAGGATCTGTGGAGAAGTGAATCCAAAGCAAAGGTAGACTGCAGGGGGAGGGGCCAACACCCAGCAACCAGCAGAGCAATGGAGCACAAAACATGAACTTTTTTTTAAAAAAGATTTTCATTCATTTATTTGACAGAGATCACAAGTAGGCAGAGATGCAGGCAGAGAGAGAAGGAGAGGAAGCAGGCTCCCCACTGAGCAGAGAGCCCGATGCGGGGCTCGATCCCAGGACCCCAGGATCATGACCTGAGCCAAAAGCAGAAGCTTTAACCCACTGAGCCACCCAGGCACCCCCAAATCTGAACTTTTAAAAGTCTGATCCGCTGAGGGACATCACTCCAGAAGCTAAGCTGGGGTGGAGTCCTCATGGGAACAGCATGGTCTCAGGTCCCGCAGGGTCACCAAAGGATCAGGGGTGTCTCAGTATCACAGAGCTTGCAGGTATTAGAGCAGGGAAGACAGCTACAGAGATGGAACCCAGGAGTGAGCTCTCAGTTTGGGGTTACCTTAAACTGTAATCCGTGACACAGTCAGACCACTGCTCTTTGAGCAGGGACCCTACAGGTAGCAGATCTGGGGAGACCTCCCTGGAAGAGCAGCAGTGATCTTCTGGGTTTGGAGACTCCAGGCAGGGTTGTGTGCCAGAGACAGAGACGCTTAGTCACAGGCAGAGTGAGCTTGGGACATAGCCAGAGGCCAGGAAGACAAGAGTGATTGAGCAATTTTCTCTGAGGGTACACTGAGGAGTGGGGCCATGAGCTCTCCTCTCCTCCAGGCTGGAGAGTGGGAAGCCGCCATTTTCATTCCCATCATCTAAAACTCTACAGAAAGCGTTCAGGGAACAAAAGATTCCAAAAGTGAACTGGAGCGGATTACTTAGCCTGGCCCCTGGTAAGGGTGGTGCAATTCTGCCTCAGGCAAAGACACTTGAGAATCACTAAAACAGGCCCCTCCCCCAGAAGATCAGCAAGAAATTCAGCCAAGACCAAGTTCACTTACCAAGGAGAATAGAGGAATTCCAGAGGAGGAGAAAGCAAAGCATGGAATTCATGGCTTTCTTCCCATGATTCTTTATTCTTGCAAAGTTAATTATTTAAAAATTTTTTTTCTTATGCAAATTTTTTTAACTTTTACTCTTTCCTCTTCTAACATTTTTAACTAGTTTATCTTAACAATAACTTTCATTTAAAAAAATCTTTCTGAACCTTCATTATTATAGTCATATTTTATCCTTCATTGTATCTAACTTTATTTTCTGTATACACATAGGGGTTTTTTATCCCAAAAAATTTTGGGATATAACTTCTTCTAATAGATCAAAATATATACCCCAAATCTAGGACAGGCTTTGTTCTAGTCTCCAGCCTGAGCAAATTCTCTCTACTTTTTCTTTCTTTTCCCAACCTGAGCAAATTCTCTCTACTTTTTCTTTTTCTTTTCTTTCTTTTTTTTTCTTTTCTTTTCTGTTCTTTTCTTTATCATCAACTCCTTTTTTAGAATTTTTATAAAAATTTTCATCTTTACAGTCATATTCCATCCCTTCGTGTGTTTACCCTTATGTGTGTGTGTGTGTGTGTGTGTGTGTGTGTAACGTTTTTCTTTCTTTAAAATTTTGGGAGGTAGTTTCTTTTAAGAGACCAAAGTACTCCCAAAATTAAGTTGGTGGCTCTGTTCTATTCACAAGTCTAAATATCTATATTTTATTTTTTCTTTATTTTTTTTTAACTTTTTATCTCCTTTCTTCCCCCCCCCCCGCCCCGATTTGGGGTCTCTTCTGATTTGGTTAACACACATTTTCCTGGGGTTTTTGTCACCCTTTTAGTATTTTATTCTCTCCTTCATATATTCTTATCTGGATAAAATGACAAGGCAGAAAAACTCACCACCAAAAAAACAAGAGGCAGTACCAAAGGCTAGGGACCTAATCAATATGGACATTGATAATATGTCAGATCTGGAATTCAGAATGACCATTCTCAAGGTGCTAACAGGGCTCAAAAAAGGCATAGAAGATATTAGAAAAACCTTGTCTGGAAAAATAAAAGCCCTTTGTGGAGAAATAAGGAACTAAAATCTAACCAAGCTGAAATCAAAAAAGCTATTAATGAGGTGCAATAAATAATGGAGGCTCTTACTGCTAGGATAAAGGAGGCAGAAGACAGAATTAGTGATATAGAATACCAAATGACATAGAATAAAGAAGCTGAGCAAAAGAGAGATAAACAACTACTGGGCCACGAGGGGAGAAGGTGAGAGATAAGCAATACCATAAGACAAAACAACATTACAATAACTGGTATTCCAGAAGAGAAAGAGGGGGGCAGAAAATATATTGAAGTGAATTATTGTAGAGAATTTCCCCAATATGGCAAAGGGAACAAGCATCAAAATCTAGGAGGTGCATAGAACCTCCCTCAAAATCATTAAGAATAGGTCCACACCCCGTCATCTAATAGTAAAACTTACAAGTCTTAGTGACAAAGAGAAAATCCTGAAAGCAGCCCAGGACAAGAAGTCTGTAACATACAATGGTAAAAATATTAGACTGGGGACCCCTGGGTGGCTCAGTTGGTTAAGCAGCTGCCTTCGGCTCAGGTCATGATCCCAGCGTCCTGGGATCGAGTCCCACATCGGGCTCCTTGCTCAGCGGGGAGCCTGCTTCTCCCTCTGCCTCTGCCTGCCATTCTGTCTGCCTGTGCTCTCTCTCTCTCCCTCTCTCTCTCTGACAAATAAATAAAATCTTTAAAAAAAAAATATTAGACTGGCAGCAGACTTATCCACAGAGACCTGACAGGCCAGAAATATCCCTGGTGCTAATAATACATTATATGTTAATATTAAAAAATTGAAAATTTAAAAAAAGTCCTATGACATTTAAATTAACTGCATTTTTTGAATTCTGTGGCTTATTTTTCCACTTTAATAACCACACATTCTTAAATGTAATCATTAATCTTTTTCATTTCTAGATCCTTAAGAAATATTTTTCATAATCTACTTCAATTAATATAATTTCAATGTCATCCAAAATTTTTTTTTAAGATTTTTATTTATTTATTTGATAGACAGAGAGAGATCACAAGTAGGCAGAGAGGCAGACAGAGAGAGAGGGGGAAGCAGGCTCCCCGCTGAGCAGAGAGCCCGATGTGGGGCTTGATCCCAGGACCCTGAGATCATGACCCAAGCCGAAGGCAGAGGCTTAAACCACTGAGCCACCCAGGCGCCCCTGTCATCCAAAATTTTAATGTTTTCTCTTTAAAATTACATTTATAAGCCATATAGAATTGTTTTTTTATGGAATGTAGAATAGGAAAACATTTGATTATTAATTGGGTTATCAAACCTAGATGTTCCCTTGAACTTACTCATTGATTGTTTTAACAAAACTTCAACAATTGCTGTTTAAACAAGACTTTTTAATCCCTAGTCTTTCATATAACTTTTAAGGTTTTCCAACCAGATGTCCTTCCCAGAAATGAATCAGCTGAATGATCAGTCCAAATTCAGGACATCAGATAGAAGCCTGCAAAATCAGAGGTCCTCTTGATTCTCAGTTTAACAGAATATCACCTCCCTACAAGGCAGGTAGCTATTTGTTATGTACTTGTTTTTCACAAAGAGCTGCTGTAACAGAGAAACTGTTTCATCCCCAATGTTACTAGTGCCCTGCTTTTCAGATACTAAATCATTATCTGATTTGATATTATTGGGCATTATTTTTACAATAAAACTTGTTAACAGTTAGGGGTGCCTGGGTGGTAGAGTGGGTTAAGTGTCTGACTCTTGGTTTCGGCTCAAGTCATGATCTTGTGATCATGAGACTGGGCCACCCATAAGACTCCACATTCACCTCAGAGTCTGCTTGAGATTCTTTCTTCCTCTCCCTCTTCCCTCCCACTCAAGCTCATTCTTTCTCTCTCTTGCTCTCTAAAATAAAAAAAAAAAAAAAAAAAGAACAGAAACAAAAAAAAACTAGTAACAGTCAGCTTTTCCTGATCTTGGTTCTTATCTTGGTTAACTTATATAGTAAGTCCCTGAATTGGTCTTTTCTTTTTCCCTTAGGTAGAAAAACATAAAAAAGTAGATACTTATATACTTTAAAGGCACACTTACATCAAACAAATCATACATATATTAATATTCTCCATTTGTATTATAGTTGTTATTTTTATAATACAATGTTTATATGTGTAATTTTCCTTAATATTGTGGACACCTTTTATAATTAACCATGTTCTAATTAAATACCTTATTTTCTTAAGTCTCAATTCATCAGCTTAGTAAACAGGATTCCCTACAAGTTAGCTACACTGTCTTTTCAGCCCTACTCCTGACATTTGAAATTGCCACTATTTTCTGGAAGATTTTTGGGACTTTTCTTGCTTCAGTATGGAATTACCTATTTTCCAATTATCTCTGTTTTTAACTAAAAAATATATTAGAAAAATGTGGGTGCTAGTTTCCTGCTAGCACATACTGAAAAAACATTGGCCAAAATAGCCAGACACTCTGGAGACAAGAGTTTTAAATTATAATTAAGGTCACAATTCTGTATCAACTTTTCCAACTTGGTTTAAATATTACTAAATGCTTTTTTGTGATATTTTGTTTGGGTTCATATCTCTTTAACATATTTGCTATATACTAAGTCTACCTTTTAAGTGTTTAACCCTTCTAGTCATAATTAAAGGGCAATTATTCCCTATTACAATCACTTTTGTCTTATTTTTGGTCCCTTTGTTAACATAATGTCAGAAATTACTTTGAAATCAACTTTTTTTTTTTAAATATGGGGTTTTGGGGGCGCCTGGGTGGCTCAGTCATTAAGCTGTCTGCCTTCGGCTCAGGTCATGATCCCAGGGTCCTGGAACTAAGCCCCACATTGGGCTCCCTGTTTGGCAGGAAGCCTGCTCCTCCTTCTCCCAGTCCCCTCACTTGTGTTCTATCTCTTGCTGTGTCTCTGCCAAATAAATAAATAAAATCTTTTTAAAAAATATGGGGTTTTGCTTATTTGGTTTTGGTGATACAGTATGCATATGTATATGAAAGTGATGTCAATTATATTCTCTGTGTCTTAAGCATGGCAATGTGGGGGACTGCTACTATATTTTTAGATTGATACTTTTACTGAATAACAACAAAGGTTAATAATGTGCTAGTTATTAGAGATAAGCAAGATAGATATCCAGTTTTTCCAATTTGTGTAAAATATAACTCTTAAGGAATACTGATGGAAATGCATAATTATAGAAAATACTTGTAGCAGGAAGCGACCTAAAAGCTGGAGATAGATTCTTGTGCTGCTACCTTCATAAGTAACTTTGATTCAGTTTTAACCAATAGTAATAATATTTAGTCACATACATATAAACACTGAATAGATTTATTTTATTCGAGTTTAGACTTTAAAAATATTTAGAGATTCCCTGAAAGTTGCCTGCATTCTTAGGAAATAAATGTCTCAGGGGTGTTAAATTGAGCAAATATTCTAGAAGACTATAGTGATAGAGAGCAGACTTCAAAATACAATTTTTAACTGCAGGTTGCACTCCTTCCAAATTGCCATGATGACTTTTTCAAATGATGACTTCTTTCTACCCCTGAACTAAACAGAAAAACATGTCTATATACAACATTTTCTAAACAAAGCTGAATGATGCCAGTTAAGGACATGCTATTAATTTGATGTTAAGAACCAGACAACTGAAAGAAGTGCATTAGAGTATCTTTTAAAAAGCTTAAGTAATATAGTATCAAGTTCAGAACCAAAACTAGTCTTGTCTGCCTATACTAGAATGAAACTTGTTTTCTCTGCCTAGAATGAAAATAAGTTTATCAATGTAATAAAAAGAGAAATTTTTTGGTAGAGTTTCAATAAGGAGCTATGCTGTAGATATCTAGATTTTAAGTCTTGCAGTTTGAGCATTTACAAAATATACAAAGAGATAATGAGTGATCACAACTATCTGGCTCAGTGCATAAGAGTAAGTCAATACTATTACTTGCAATTTAGGACTATAGAATAACCTCGACAACCTGGTACAATGATATTCTAGCCAAGTATGCCAGATGTCTTATTTGAAGTTATTTCAAACTGGAAAAAAAATAAATGAATTTATTTACTTCACAAAAAGCTCTTGTGAATTAATTTCTCTTCATTTCCCTTGGAATCATCTAACATGGGTATTTTCCCTTCATTGGTATTCCTCTTGGTTATATTCCTTAAAAACCACAGGCCACAAAACACATTAGAATGAGGTATTTATACATCTATATACTTGGAGTTCTTCTACAAAAAAAAAAAAACATAAAATACGTTGCTAAAGATATTTATAACAAAGTTATAATTTCTGATAGTTTGGTTTTGTGGCATTATTCCTTTTATTAAAAGCAAGGAAATAAATGACCTCACCTGGGCTATTCAAGGTCTAGGATTCTATTATTAACTTTAACATAGTGAGATATTCATTTTCAGTATTTTCTCATTATCATTGCAGCATTTTAAGCCAAAAAAAAAAAAAACCTTCTGGTTTACTAATCTACATCTCTACATCTCCTGAATTATCTGAAGCTAAATTATAGATGGACCTGGATAGTATAGTTATATATTAAATGCTGAAATCCTTTTCATTATATAAATCCAGAATTGATTGTTAAAGCCTGACAAGGATAATAAACACCCCTAATTACC
The DNA here is from genome assembly GCF_020171115.1 of Neogale vison. Lineage (NCBI taxonomy): Eukaryota > Metazoa > Chordata > Mammalia > Carnivora > Mustelidae > Neogale > Neogale vison. The sequence goes on along the minus strand of NC_058095.1, from coordinate 123,888,865 downwards.
AAGAAGCACTGTCTCCACGAGCTACTACTCTTTTCTTAAAGGCATTTATGTGCTTTTCCAGGCAGATAGATTTGCTCTGCCTCTTAGTCTGACATAAATTATTTTTATATCAATCTTTCAGAAAAGAGGTTGTCCTCTGAGTGATAGCTATGGGGAATATAGTACCCCTGGGAAAAGAAAATTAATTTGTCTCATTATTTTCTATATCTCACTATTCCCTAAGCTGCAATACAACTCAGAAACTTATAGTGGAAGTCTAAGCCCCAACAGTTAAGTTTCATGAACAGATATCATTAAAGAGCAAAACTCCTTAAAATAAGGTTAGCTGTTGGGAATTGAAAGCAAAGAAAAAGAATAAAAGAGTCCAACTAGGAGAGATATTTAATCCAGCTTCATTATTTTTACTATGACATAATTATATCAGCTTGTTATTTCGTTAGAAATTGCAAAATATAAGGCACCTCATTAGAAAAATGGGATGTACTATCACCTCTTAGACAGGAGGGGGTATATTTTTCAACTGGAGAAGGGAAAGGATCTCCACAGATCACATTAATATATAAACAAATTACTTAGTTTAAATTGGCTTGCATGACATGCCTAGCTCATACATGTGTCTTATCAGTCAGATTTTTGAATGGGATGGTTTAACGCAACAGAAATTAGTCTCTCAAAAATGCAAGCTCAGTCAAAATTAAAATAAATTGCTTTGATAACTCAACTCTGGAAAATAATATCCTTGGTATATTAACATTAATTAAATAGCTTCTCTAACTTTTGGAGATTTAAATATATTTACATAAGATAATAAATATTTAAATAATTAAAAGCACATTTGATAAGAATTTAAATTAAGATTATATTTGAATTAGCAAGATACCTTATGTTGTACTGATACAAAGTTTTTTTAATTACAGTACGTTTAAGATGCTTATAATAAACAGCAGAGAAATCATCCTCAAATTTTTTATAAAAATAATTTCAATTACAGAGCCATTTGTAAAACCGTGGAAAACACAGGGGAAAATAATAGCCTTAAGACCACGATTATTAAGAAAATATGCAAATCTCGGGTTTCTTTTTAAGTAATACAGGAGAAATGAGTCTGCATTTTCAGTGGAAACCATGTGGCGGGACATAGAAATTAGGAAGGCCTAATCTAGCACAGCATTTTCAAAGAGATACAAAAAGTGTGGCACTATTAGAAGAGAGACAAGAGATAAAGGTGGGCAAGAACACAGTACTCCTAACATGAACTTTTTATAAAAAGTCTAGGAATTATTCTAAGAATGTTGAAGGTGTGTCTAATAATTAAATTTTGTTTGCAATGACAGTCTCAAACATAAGATACACTGAACAGATATGAGGACCTGGAACTATAAGTAATAAAGCTAATTCATGCACCACAATCCTCTCTGGGCATCCAATGAGGCAGTGATCACCTTTTTATGCTGTTCAAGTGTACGACTATATGTCTCACTCCCTCACAGCACTATTACACTTAGTAAAGAAATATTATGTGATTATATATTTAAATCATAACTTACCTCCTTTGTCATAAATACACATTTTTCTCCCAGGACCTATGTACAATGCCTATTACATTAAAGGAGCACAACACATATAAACTCACTGATCAGATGAAACAAAGACAATGCAAACTAACAGCTCAAACAGGTATTTAGAAGTTAATCAAAATACTATGGTCCTGAATAAATCTGAAGGGCAAAAATGAGGCATAGCAGATGCTTCAAGGGAAAGGGCAGCACTCACTGAGAAGCATATTAACAAAATTGCCCACTGAGTATAGTATGAGAGATTAAGAAGGTCCTGCATGATTGCTAGAGAAAACAAACACTAAAAAGGACAGAGGATAAAGTCTGAGAGACTGTTCTGAGTACATAATATTAGAGAAGAGACATTTAATGAAGCTACAGTTACTAAAGGTAAACCATAGCAGGGCACCTGGGTGGCTCAGTGGGTTAAGTGGCTGCCTTCGGCTCCGGTCATAGTCCCAGGGACGTGGGAACAAGCCCTGTATCCCACTGGGCACCCTGCTCAGCAGGAAGCCTGCTTCTCCCTCTGCCCCTGCCCCTGATTGTGCTCTCGCAATAAATAAATAAAATCTTAAAAAAAAAAAAAAGTAAACTGAGCCAAATTAGATAGACTGGATATGGATCATTGGATTTGGCTTTCAGGTGATCTTACCTGAGATCAGTCCTTCCAAGTGGAAAAAGTGGTTATCAGAGAAGAGTGGGTAGAAGACAAAAAAGGTGATAAGGGATATACGAAGTACAAACCACTTGTAGAAACTATGGAACTAGTGGAAGAAAGAATCAATCCTTCCCCTTTTGTAGATATTATATAGAATATACAATTTGGAAATTCTTCTGGGATACATAAGGAACAACTTCCAGATAGAAACAAAGTTCACATTTAGGTAAGAACACAGATAAGATCCTGAGTGATGGGATTATGACTGTGTTTGAGGCTGTTTTGTCTGAAACCCACCTATGTCTCTGAATGCCCGGCTCTAGGGCTGTTCACCACTTTTTTCATTCAGAAGTTACCTTTCTAACAGTGATTTTTTTGTTTTTGTTATTTTGCCTAAGATAATTCTTTCTGAAATCCTGTCACTTGCAAAATAAAGGACTCTAATAAACTAAGTGTTGTAAAGTACTTTGAATATTTAGTTCAATTTCTTGACTCCTTCCAAAAATCCCTGAAAACTGATCAAACAGCTCAGCTACCTTTTGAGGTGTTTTACCAGACTGATGAACTATTGACTGCTAAGAAACAAAATAAAACAACAAGAAACAAACAACTCCTTGTATTTATTAAAAAATGTATCTGGTTATCTTTTCAGTCTTAGGTCTAAAAATTTCAGAATGATAGCTAATTTATAAGGAATATGTATTAAACATTATGCATTAAGTATATCAAGGCAACTGACACACTTAAACTTTGCAGTAATCTGATGATAATTTCCACTTACAAACATGAGTGTTAAGGCATAGAGAAATTGCAAAATTAGCCCAAGTTCTCCCAACTGACCATTTGTGGAATGAGTAGTTGAACGTGTAGAAATGTCTCCAGAGCTCAGGAGTAATAATTATTCTAAGTGGTACACATGCAAACAATATCACCTATTAAAATATTTTAAGAAAGTCAAACTTCTTGTGACCAACAGTATTGCAGAAATAGACTTAATATAAAATTTGTGGAATACTCAACAGAGTACTTTCTCACTTATTTTCTGGCTGGAATTGAAGTCTTTGCAACTAAACTGGTCCCTAAATAAACTTAGACAAGTAAAACTGTTCAGTGAATTTGTTTAATTGATGGTGATTTTCTTAGTACAGCAACCCTGAATAGATAGTTACCAACTGTCCCTATGTTTCTTACCAACCTTACTAAAATGCTTACCCCCATCACTGTCTAACCATCTTCTCCCTAAAAGGGAGGGTACATGTTCAATTCCATAATGTAGGTGAATACATAATCACACATTTCATATTTTATTCTATTTCTCTGGGTATGGTCTGATACTATTGTAGATTGGGGGCAATCTATTGTACAATTCAGAACATATGAGAAAGGTCATCTGTGTTATCTTTAAATGAATTTTAGTAAAGACTGAATAGATCAAGGAATCCAAACAAGATAGGAAAGAAGATGAATTAAATAAGGAAAATCAATGTGTAAATGTTTTTTCTCTATCAAGAATCACCAGAGAAGTGATTGATCTAGAGCTTGAAGTAATTACGAGGTCATTATTTACCAAGAGGAATGTAAGCTCAATACTGGGTAGAATCCTAGAGGAGTCCTGTCCTTGAAGTTAGGAAATAATGACTAGAACACAATAGTATTCAATTAGCAGCTTACTTCCTATAAATTACTTTTTTTTTTCTTCTAAGCGGAACAGAGTCTATAATCAATCTTCAGTTTAGCTTCTTATCCTGGATCAGAGGTAAATTAGGTCTGAAATGACTAAATTTAGTAACATGTAAGAGAAATACTAATTCAGAAAAAAATGAGAAAGAGCATTAAAATGATAGAAACACCACTATTAACTCCAGTTTTGCTTTGGACTAAATTTTAAAATATCTGAAAATTGTTGGCTAAACTGAACTGAGATATTGTTAATGAGGGTGGTTTTTTTTTTTCAATTTTTTTCAGGATAGAAATTTGGAAGATTAAATCATTTTCCTCCCATTTTAAGTGCCACCAAAAAATCTCTGTATAGTTACAATTTGTGCATTCAGTAAGTTTTTATTGCATTCGTAGATTGAAAAAGGCTATTATCTCTTTCCCACAAATACTGTTTTGGTCTTTTTCCTTCTTCCAAGTGGGAAAACTATTAGGACAGTCGAGAATGGTAGAATCGCAGTCGGAAATTCATCAAGGAGTTGGATTTATGGGCTTAAAGACTAAACCATATTTGAACATAGTTGTAGTTTATGTCCAAGAATATTACAGATGCTTCACATACACTTAGCATGATTTTGAGGTTTTTCCAAATCAACAGTGTGTTTAAAAAAAAAAAAAGCATCATGAGACATCAGAAACAAAAGTTTATTTTCATAAATACTTCTAAAGGAAACCATTCACCAAGTTGATATTATTGCATTTGTTGAGAGATAATCATTTAATTCTGTGAACAATTACCACATAATTATATTTAGGAAAATACAATGTCTAACATTCACAGGATATCCTCCTTTGAGTTATATCATAACAAGGAAGGAATTTGATAGTTCCTCGAAAATAATCAACCAATGTGCTAACATTACCAAATCATCAGAAGGAAGGGTGGTTAAAAAAAAAATGAACAAAACTTCCCTTAATGAAACTATTTTACTGACCACAAAATACTGTATATACTTATGATCACCATACTTCAAAATATTCTGAGAGAAGAACATGTGATTTGAGGTGAAACTGACATTTAAAAAGATTAAAGAACTATTAGATGTTTTAAATAAGGAAAGCTAATGGAAGATATGTCAAAGTATAGAAATAATGAGCAATGAGCAAAAAGAACAAAGACCTCTAAACTTTATCACAGAACATGAAGATCACAATAATACACTTATTGTTATTAATGAAGATACATAAAATAAATATAATTTTATATAACCAGTTTGGGCTGATGACAGTATTCCTCAGCAATAAAGTATGAAAACAAAGTGCAGGATTTAAAATAAATTAATGATTGGCATTAATTCATGCATTGAACAGGTACATGAAGAGCAGTCACTAGGTTTAAGGAAGTAATTCACTAGTAATCTCAGCAACGTAAGGAGGACTTGATAAAGGACATTTTAATAGATTTTAGCCTAGTCTCAGAAATCAAGGAAGACCTCAAAAGGATGTTTAATTTGACACCTACAGGATGAGCAGGAGTTAGCTGAGGGTGATTTGAGCAAAGTAGTAAGACTGCACACAGAAGAGAGTAGAGACAGCAGATAGATAAATAATAGGCTATCTAGGGCATTAAAAATGGTTGAGGGACATCACTAATAATTTGATACTTATGGATGACAATCATGACCCTTTAAATTGCTAGAGTAGCACTATCCAAGATAGAAAATTGGATTTAATTGGCCATAAGTCTGCTGCATTAAAGCACTTTTTATGTTTTTCTATCTTTGGGTATAAGATGGGAAATTTATAAAGTTCTATTATAATATCATCCACATAATTTCTGAATATCAGTGATACTAGAAAGTAATTTTTTCATTAAAAGGGTTTCCTCTTAATAATTTTATAGAGTTTATCTTTGAAGGTGTAATAGAATCCAAGAAATCTGTGAACTGAATCAAGAAACAAATTCTGTTTTCTAATTTCTGCTAAAGGATCTGGCAGGGAAATGTATGTTTTCAAATATTTCACATTAGATTTCTTACTTTATAAAAATGAATAAATAGCTCAATATTTCATTAACTAATTATACAAAATTATTTTTAAATTCTCATCTACACTGCATAATATCCTTGTGGCAAGGTATTTCCATCCCATTTAGATTCTGTTCTTATAGTCCCTTCATTTAAGAGAAAAAACCTTATTTTATGACATTTGAGATTTGGACATTTTAAGTGGGCTTTTCTCACATTTTCTGGATTTATGGGCCAATACCATTTTACCCTTAATAGATAATCTCTGGTTACAGTAACAACCCTTTTACGGAAAAGGATGTGCAGGGATGTTGATGAAGGAAAATAAGAGAAAGAGGTATACTGATTTCGAATGGACAGATTCCTGGCAGCTGGTGAATAAATAATCCTTGCAAAATCCAGACCGAGCTTGGAAATAAGGCAACATTTAATTGTATGGAGTAACTTCTATAATAATAGTAGACAGAAATTTAACACAGAAAAAGGTATAAACTCAATATTCTAAACATGATTACAAAATTTTAACACTAATGATGCACAAGTATAATATACAGGGAGATGAGGCATTTACATATAAAACATGTGGTCTTTGATACTGCATTTAAATATTCAAGGGATGTTTTTTGAAACATATGCAGTTTGAACCAAAAAGTACGGAATCTGAAGTGAGAAGAAACAAAAACCATTTTCCAAATAATAACCTACATTTTGATCATTGTTAAATACTAACCATGTTAAAAATTAAATGCTAAGAAGCAGTGAATCACACTGTGTAAGGAGGCAGATTTTACAACCTATAGCCTGGATTCTCTACCTATTTGTCTACTATTTCCTAGTGATATCTTGAGCAAGAAATACTCAATCTTGATATGACTTTTCTCATCTATAAAATGGAGCTAGTAGTATTAACCTCAAAAAGTTTTGAAATTTAATGAGTTAATATGTGCCAAGTGCTTAAAATACTTTCTGACCTAGTGTATATTCGACCAATGACTCTTAGTTCTTATTATCCAGGACAGGTGATATATAGAACAACATTATATAAAGTTAATACAGCATTAATAACACATCAATAATATACACTTCATTTGGTTTTTGTTTGTTTGTTTAAAGATTTCATTTATTTACTTGAGAGAGAGAGTGAGAGAGTATGAAAGAGGAGAGAGTCAGAGGGAGAAGCAGACTCCCCAGTGAGCAGGGAATCCAATGCAGACTCCATCCCATGACTCCAGGATCATGACCTAAGCCAAAGGCAGTTGCCTAACAAACTAAGCCACCCAGGTGCCCCAATAATATACATTTTGTTTTTAACAAAATTACACAAATTGAAATTTGAATTGTGATTTTAAAACAAGGAAATGGAAGCAACAATACAAGAAAATCTGTGCAATACAACACCTGAGTTTCATTACGTAATTGTTTCCCAGGAGAAAAATGTGAAACCCATCAACTGAATCATTTAAAACTGCTATAACAGCACTGTACAAATCACTGGAGGGTGTATTTTAAGGAGCAACCCAATAACGGCAAGATGGTGACCAGTGGCTTCTAACAGCATTTACATTTTGTTCTATTGTTCCTTGACATGTCAGGGGAAAAAATTTACTATAGGATTTAAATTTGTTATTTAAACCATTATAACATAGTATGTTAAATTGCATTCAAAACTGCAACTTCAAAATAAAGTAAAAACAATAAATTATAATAGTTTTCTTTCTCAAATTTATACATTTAACTCACTCCAAAATAATGCTCCTTTGCTTTTTTTTTTTTTCCAACTTCCAGAATGCTGATACCAGAGGTTTCTTTGAAAATTATGATAGAAAAAAAAAGCTACAGGTGAAAAATCAGTTGGCATTTTCTTTTTTGTTGTTTTTTGATAAGTTTTTTTTAAGATTTTACTTATTTATTTGACAGAGAGAGATGCAGAAAGAGAGGGAACACAAGCAGGGGGAGTGGGAGAGGGAGAAGCAGGCTTCCCACTAAGCAAGGAGTCTGATGTGAGCCTCTATCCCAGGACCCTGGGATCATGACCTGAGCCCAAGACAGATGCTTAAAGACTGAGCCACCCAGGCGCCCATTTGATAAGTCTTTAAAGCTTTTTCCCCAACTTCCCTCAGTTAGCTCTTATACTTTATTATGATGACAATATTAAGATTTTCACCTTGAAATCTATTTCAACAAAATTGTTTTCCAATCCCATGGCAGGTAATGATCAGTTCATGTTTTAAAAAAAAATTCCAACATTTTAGCATAAAAATGCATTTTGAGCTCTTAACAAAATCAATTGCTTTTAAACACAGTTAAGCTGTGAGTATAAAACATTTACTCACTTTTTCCTCCATAAAAATGTTTTTTAGAGGGCCTGTTGATGTTACTGTCTCTGAATTTAACTACAATAATATTTTTTTATAATGTAAATTTGCTCAGAGGAATACCTGCACGCAAGACATATACAGAGTTTGAAAGATGTTAAAGAGCCTTAAGTGTAGCTATCCGTACACAACAATTCATTTATTTAACACATAACTGGAGATCTACTGCTAGAGATTGTGAGGGACAGAAAAAATACTCCCTGCTATCAATTAACAGTATTTGAGAACAAAAATATGAACATAAGCATAACAGAAAGACTTGAATATGACAAACACTGTAAGAGAAGTATTTATAACATACAAGAGATTACAGATGCACTTCCAGGTGGAAGACTGCATCAAGATTTAAGGAAATTTCAACTACAGACATGAACACTGAAGGATAAATCATACTAAAAACAAGATTAGAGGTGAGACCATTTCTAACTCTGGTAATGGCTTACCAAGAAACAGACAGGAAAGTGAAGCTCACGTGGACAAGAAAAGGCACAAGTTAAGAGGAGCACATGGGATGAAACTGGAAGAAATACATCAACAAAATTAGGATGAAATTACATTTCTGACTACCTGAATTACCAATGAAACATTCCTGGAGTTGTCCAGAAAGAAGCTTGACATGATGGTAAACAAGATATAAACGAAGGGAGAGTAAAGTCATACATGTAGCTAAGTCAAAATTAAGTATTTGAAATTTTACAAGAAATAAAGTTAGTATAGAGTTATAGAATTTCTCTGGTAAAAATTAGTGTAAGATTTAGAAAGAAAGGGTAATGTTCATATCATACACTATTGGAAAAAAGGTTCTTTTGGAGATCAGTAGGATATTACTGCATTACCACTAGGTAATGGGCTTCTTACAGTGTTTCCCAAAATATTATCCATTCTTTTCAAATGTTATCTGATGTGCTGTGCTAACATGAAAATACAGGTCACTGAGGAAAAAATACTCTTTTCTTAATGTTTTTTTGTTTGTTTGTTTGTTTGTTTTGTTTTGTTTTGTTTTTGATGAGGTGAAAGAAGTTAGGTACTTTGATAATTTGATCACGGTGATGGTTCATTTAATATGTCAATTTGACTGGGCCAGCAGGTGTCTGAGTAGTTGGTCAAATATTATTTTGTGTGTTTCTGTGAGAGTGTGTTGGATGAGATTTAGATTTAAATCAACAGACTGAGTAAAGCAGATTCCTCTCCCTCACCCAACCAGCTGAAGGCCTGAACAGCAAAATGACTGGCCCTCCTCTAAGAGGGAATGGGCTAGACCATGGGCTTACATCTATCCTGCCTTCAGTTCTAACTACATCATCAGCTCTTCCTGAATCTGGAGCCTGCTGGCTTTCAGACTGGAACTACATCATCAGCTCCTCCTGGTTCTCAGGACTTTGGATTCTGACTGGAACTACACGATCAGCTTTCCTGCAGCTCTATGTTGCTGGCTGCAGATTTGGAATTTCTCAGCCCACATAACTGCATGAATCAATATCCTATTAATTATTTTTCTCTGCATAAACAATACAGGGCAAATATTGATTAAAAGTAAGAGACGGAAATCTCTCTGTTGAAAGTAAGGAAAAAGACTTCTCCCCCTACCCTTTTCTCAGATCATTTACTTAAGAAAACTTGTAAGTTCTTTCAGTCTCTATAAAGTATATGTAAATTTTCTTAAAAGGTAAATAAGGCTCCTGCAGGGATGCGCCAGGAATGTTGTTCTAAAGGACCTAAAGATTAACTCTTTGAAAAAAGAGTAATCATCAAGAAGATAGCGGTCATCTCCCAGTGTATGTTATAGTAGGAGCCTAACTTCCATGTGTGCATCATGCCAAGTTGCTAAATCATCTCCTGATCTGAAGACAGAAGTTTATTTTTCCTTTGGATCAAGCCAATTAAACACTGATGGCCACCGCAATTACCAAATGAATCTATGATGCAGTGACAAATGGTGCTGTCAAGTCCAATTACTTGAGAACTAGTTACTGTTCATCTCAAGAATATGTGAGTAATGGGGTATATATGCCTGGATATATAAAAGGGTAAGATTTCTTTCTGTCTTGTGATCTTTTAGTGGATTGCTTGAGATATCCATCACATTCTGGTCTAATGGCTATTCAACAATTAAACAGTTTTATTTATATTCCAATTTGGTGTAAAGGTTTTCTGAGTACACAGAACATTTTGTTTTTATTTTTTTTCTCAAGGTTTTTTTTCCATTTTATTTTCATTTCAGTGCTCCAAAATTCATTGTTTATGCACCACACCCAGTGCTCCATGAAATACATGCCCTCCGGAACACCCACCACCACACTCACACAGCCCCCCGACCCCCTCCCCTCTAAAACCCTCAGTTTGTTTCTCAGAGTCCACAGTCACTCATGGTTTGTTTCCCCCTCTGTTTTCCCCCATCTCACTTCTCTCCATCTCCCAATGTCCTCCGTGTTATTCCTTATGTTCCACAAGTAAGTGAAACCATATGATACTTGACTCTCTCTGCTTGACTTATTTCACTCACCATAATCTCTTCCAGTCCTGTCCATGTTGATATAAAAGTTGGGTATTCATCCTTTCTGATGAAGGCATAATATGCCATTGTATATACAGACCATATCTTCTTTATCAATTTGTCCGCTGATAAGCATCTTGGTTCTTTCCACAGTTTGGCGACTGTAGCCATTGCTTCTATGAATACTGGGGTACAGACGGCCTTTTTTTTCATTACATCTGTATCGTTGGGGTAAATACCCAGTAGTTCAATTACAGGGTCATAAGGTAGCTCTATTTTTAATTTTTTGAGGAATCTCCACACTGTTTTCCAAAGCGGCTGTACCAACTTGCATTCCACCAACAGTGTAATGCCCCCTTTTGCCACATCCTCTCCAATACATGTTGTTTACTATCTTGTTAATATTGGCCATTCTAACTGGTGAAAGGTGGTATCTCAATGTGGTTTTGATTTGAATCTCCATGATTGCAAATGAACATTTCATTTTTAATTAAATTTCCCCCCAAAGTAACATGGTTTTAGGGCTGGTAGAAAGATATATCCAAATGGAATGGCTCTTGTTGATTTGGATAAATTTAATTATATTACAAGTGGTAGCAAAGAAAACAGGATTGAATTATTATGAGATTGAGGGTTTCAGGTATAAGAAGACTGGGATTTAGTTTGAAAGAATTACTAATCATAAAGAGTAATAACTTTTCACTGAAATACTCCTTTAATGATGCTGTTTTCTGAATCTTACCTCTTGCTGTGGAAAATAGACTTTATATTCTGCTGTGGTCATATAAAGACTGCTTGGTCTTGTACAAGGGTGTTTCAAACAACAAAATCCTATTAGAGAATATGCATCAAGGAAAAGTCTTGAGAAAAACCGAAAACAGACTAGGAGAAGACATTTTATAGTTTAGCTCAACAGCAAAAACTTATTGGTGAAGAAATCTGCTATCTAACAGTGCTGAGAACATATTTTAAGCTAAAATCTCACTCCTGCAACCAAAATATGCCTTGGCATCTCCATTCTGAGATGTAAAGTAAGCAATAATGGGGAAGTTGAATGATTCATATAAGTATTGTAACACTAAAGCAATATATTTCCACGTTCAAAGTAATGAAGATACCTAGTTAGAATGAGGGAGATGAGTAATAATGAAAGAGTAAGTAAGTAGCTACATATGAGCTGGAGGCAAGGTGAGAGTAAACAGTAGTCTGTGGTTTCCCACCTCCTGGGACTATGAGACCAAGAATAGCAGGTGCAAAGTCTGTGCTCTCCTTTCTGTCTTGTGTCCTACAATAACCTATAGCTTCATTATATTTGCATGCAGCTTCAACCCCACAACCCTAACCTTTGGGGGAAAAATGGCCCTCAGGGTTCTGGCAAGAACCTTACAAGGCCAAAAACTACCCCTCCAACCAGTAGGAAGAGTCCCTTATGCAGCAGCAAACAACCTCAGTTGGAGACAGCCCTAGGTATGACCATTGACCTATGCAAACATAAAAAGGAGAGATACCTCTAACCCTCCTGTAGTTGCCACCTGTGGGCCTGTCCATTCTTCCACCTTGAGATTGTACAATCCTTAATAAACTGCTTTGTGCTTGCTACTTTCCTTCTGGCTGTCTTTATTCAAGCATGGATGTTCACGAACATCATTTGAGATTTAGAACTGAGACCTCCATTGACACAATGCAAGTGTCCATGTTAACAGTGAAAGTTTAGGCCTAATTTCCTCAAAATAACATGTTCAATTAAATTTTAGATGATAAAAATACTGGTTGATGAGAAATAATGGTCAATTCCATTAAACCACCCACAATTCTTCAGGAGAGTGGACATTTATCGTATTTTTACAGACCAGTAAGTTATGCTCTTTTCTAGTTACTAGTGAATCAATGTATTTTTCAAAGTTGAACTTGACCTTAGGACATTATCTTTTCATCTTATTTGTGAAAGCAAAATATTTTAAGAGCTCAATAGTCAATTAAGTAAACATGCATATGCCTTAAATACTCTATGTGAAGATTAACTCTCAGTTAAACAATGAAAAAAATGTCTCCTAGAAACATGAAAGTGAAACTGAATTCTCAGCAACATCATCTGTAAATCTGAGCGTCAGTAATCCAGCTCTAAATATTCACAAGCTAGCTGGAGAGCTTATATCTACATATTTTGAAAAACTCAAGAAAATAAATCACAGTCTGTAAGTCACTTCAAGAATATAATCTAAGATATGAAAAAAATGGAAAAAAGAGGATATCAGGTTCCCCAGTTTTTGAGAAAAAGAAAAAAAGCATATCTGATATCTTCAGTTTCGTTTGGGGTCTAAATATAGATCCAAGAGAATCTGGCTCACTTTGCACCCTGAAATATGCTACAGTTTTTCCAAGACATTTCCACACAAAAAGAACTTGAATTTGCAAAATCATTACACTATCACAATAATTTTGGCTGTGAGCTTACTTAGGGAGAAGAAAAATGGGAATTATTTTAACTGGCAATTTTAATTTACAATATGGAACATGACAAGAAATTAGTGGTGATCTGAGTACAAAGGAAAAGATTTCAGGGACTGCATCAAGTGTTCAGATGTACAGAAAGGATAAAGTACTTTCTACATCAGAGTAGGTAATGAGTAACCCCAAATAAGTACATATCTTATATACGCAAAGTGTTCATCTGGCATCCTGATACATAAAACCAAAAACCTGTTTTCTTTATTTTGGCTTTTCAAATAGGCTACTTTTGTTTCTCATTTATTATAAAGATTGTCAATATATGTTTTTCTCATAGTTCAATCCAAAATTTCCAAAAAGTGACACCTACCTTGGTGGTTGTAGTTTTTATATTGCCCATTGGGTTGTTGCTATTTTTGCCCTTTAATCAAGGCCCTAGGATATTTTTCTGGGTTAAACTCCAATTATTTTGTTATTTCAAGAAAGGAGCTCATTCTCTTTACATTCGTCTTCAAGCCGTGTATTTAAGAAAGAAATGTCATAAAAAGATAGCACACTCTCTCCTTACCTTGCTTTGAAGACTGCCTGTAACAAAAGATAATGAGGGTTTACAGTATTTAAAATAATGCTGGTTTGGGGCGCCTAGGTGGCTCAGTGAGTTAAAGCCTCGGCCTTCAGCTCAGGTCATGATCCCAGGGCCCTGGGATGTAGACTCCCCCACCCCATATGGGGCTCTGCTCACCAGGGAGCCTGCTTCTTACCTCTCTCTCTGCCTGCCTCCCTGCCTACTTGTGATCTCTGCCTGTCAAATAAATAAAATCTTTTAAAAAAATAAACAAATAAAATAAAACAAAACAACACTGGCTTAAAAATACATACAGTAGTCTGCTGGCTATTAGCAAATATGTAAAATTTTATTTCCTTAATTATACTTCTCTGATGGACTTCAATATTGTTAACCAAGCTTACATTCTTAAAGTGGAAGAAAACTGTACTTATGAAATAAACCTCTAATTCAACCAGACATTAAGTTTTCTGGCTGCCGGGGCCCAGTTCCTGAGTCCCATGAGGTCCCCACAAAAGGCGCTTGCCACGTACATGAGCGCGGCCACAAACCCAAAGGCTGTGTGTGCCCCTACTAGGTCTCACTGTGAAAACCATGGAGTCTCTTTTATCCCCATTTTTCACCCGGAAGGCTTAAGACCTAAAACCCAAAGAGCTCAGAACCGTACATAAGGGGAGCTCATTCGGGGGAAAAGCTTACCGAGCCCTCAGGGGGCACGAAGCGGCAGCGGAGCGTTTCGCAGCTTCACCCGCGTGCAGGAGCGGACCTGGCCCTTCAGCAGCCATCTGCCGGTCTCCTCCCGTCGGACTATTTGGTAACCAGTTTGACACCCTTTATTCCAGGCAAAACAGTCCAAGGGACTGAGGAACCCAGGGCCTCCTCAGCAGCCCAGACGCCTCCAGAAACTTGGCCCGGGGCAGCTTTATTTATCCCAAGCGAAAGGGGGAAGCAAGGCATGATTGGCTGGGAGGCCGATGGGAGGCCGAGGGTTTCCTTCCGGGGCCTGCGGGTCTTGCTTTCTCGCGTGGGGGAAGGAGGTAAACCCGAGGTCGAGGATTAAGTGGTGTAAATTAGGTTTCTTTGGCAGGTACTTCCACGAAATGCAGGCAGTCAGATTGAGAATACCGGACCAGCCTGGAGACTTCCGCCATTTAGTGGGTCCCGATATGTGAATTAACTTTATCCAAGCATTAAGTAATTGAGTGTTAAAGTGAACATAAGTCAGATTGAAGAACAAGCTATAATGTAATCAATTTACATCAAAATAATGTTTTAATTTTTTTTCATATTTTTAAACCCAATATTTAAGTTCTTGTTTTCCAGGTATTTATTTTAGGTGAGGCTACAAAATACATTTTAACAGTCAAAAATATTATTCCTTTTTTTGGGACGCCTGGGTGGCTCAGCTGGTTAAGCAGCTGCCTTCGGCTCAGGTCATGATCCCAGTGTTCTGGGATCGAGTCCCACATCGGGCTCCTTGCTCGGCAGGGAGCCTGCTTCTCCCTCTGCCTCTGTCTGCTTGTGCTCGCGCTCTCTCTCCCTCTCTCTCTGACAAATAAATAAATAAAACCTTTAAAAAATATATTATTCCTTTTTTTAAGTTTTGTGGATTTTTTTTTGGCTGTTTGGAGGTTTTTTTTATTGTTTTTTGTTTGTTTGTTTGTTTGTTTGTTTGACAGAGAGCACAAGCAAGGGGAATAGCAGACAGAGGGGGAGGGAGAAGCAGGCTCACCGCTAAACAAGGAGCCTGATGGAGGACTTGATCCCAGAACCCTGAGATCATGACCTGAGCCAAAGGCGTAGGCTTAACAGACCAAGAGGCCCAGGTGCCCCCAAAATAGTATTAATTACCAAGGTTATTATTCTTATTAATCTGTAATATTTTCTCAAATACTTCACTTACAATTTTCAATACATTATGAAAGACTAAGTGTTGGGAACTGAAACAAACATACTTTTCTGTTTCTGGGCTAATCAATACTGGAACCACATAGAAATAACATAGCACTTGCTTCAGGAAATATATGCTACTGGAGATAAGCCTTTCAACAAACTAAAATAGCAACATCTAAAAACTAGCACCTTACTCATGAATCCTTATTTAAAAACCCTTGTTTCACTTTGACCATGAAACCAAACCTTAATATTGTAGACTGTACACATTGTCAGCCAATTTTTCTCTTTGAAAGATTCTTTTAAAGTCACCTTGTCTAGGTCCTAAGATTGTATAAATGTTCTTTTTAGATTTCTACCTTGCATGCCAATGCTATATTTCTTTCAATGTGGCATTCTTCCTTAATGTGAAAGTCTAATGAACTTAAATTCATGTAATCAATGGGTATTTTGTGGAAACTTTCAAGGGAGTGGACGTTTGATAATAAGTTCTTCCTTTTTTTTTTTTAAGATCTTATTTATTTATTTGACAGAGAGCAAGAGAGAGAGAGAGCTTACAAGTAGACAGAGAAGCATGCAGAGAGAGGGAGAAGCAGGCTCCCTGCTGAACAGAGGTACTGATGTGGGGCTCCATCCCAGGACCCTGAGATCATGACCTGAACTGAAGGCAGAAGCTTTAACCCACTGAGCCACTATCAGTGGGTTATCAGGCGCTCCTAATAAGTTCTTTTTAAAGTAAATTAAATGGTTTTATTTAAACTAACTCTCTCACAAGTATATAAATATAAAACAACTTACCTGAAGCCTCTGGAGAGTGACCAAAAGTCAACAAATTCTGTAAGAATTCAACACTTGGAAGAAGAGAACAGTCATCGGTGAGTTTCCCATTTTTATGACTTTTAGAATGAAAAGGGTCCCTACTCTATACCATGTAGAGCTGTAAAACTGATACAGATATCCTCATCTTACCAAACTGATGAACCAGCAGATGCATTTCAGAATATTTACAGCACATTAAGAGTACAGAGTAATCTTGGAAAGGAGACCTGAGAGAAACAAGGCACCAAATTCTGTATATAATCTCTTATACAGAGATACATATATCTCTATATGTATATATACACCATCCTAATCTGCATAATATGAATATTCAGGACAGATGATAAACATCTACAACTAAGTCTGTGATACTGAACTGAAAATTCACCTGCTTCCCACAGCAGAAGAAACAGAGATTTTAGTTAGAGTTGGTAAACTGCTTGATAAAGCAATAACAAAAATTAATGTTTCTTTAGAGAAACAACACAGTTCAGATTTTCTTCCATGTGTAGTTCATGATTCCAGGATACAAACCAAAATTATTCTACCTAAGAAAAGAAAAATGGGGGTGCCTGGGTGGTTCAGTGGATTAAGCCTCTACCTTTGGCTCAGGTCATGGTCTCAGGGTCCTGGGATGGAGCCCCACATCGTGTATCTGCTCAGCAGGGAGCCCACTTCCTCCTCTCTCTGCCTGCCTCTCTGCTTACTTGTGATCTCTCTCTCTGTCAAATAAATAAATAAAATCTTAAAAAAATAAAAATAAATAAAAGAAAAATTATACTCTTAAGAGTATGAAATGGCAACTAATGGAAACTGACCTTGAGATGACCCAGATTTTGAAATCATCACAGATTTTTAAGTTATTTTCTCAGTGCTCAAGAAAAGAACATATACTGGCTGTAAGTGAAAATGTAGGAATTTCAATGAAGAATAGAAAATAAAGGGGGAGTGGAACCAGCAAATAGGGTGAAAAAAAAAAAAAAGAAGAACAAAAGATCAAATGGAAAAAAGAATTAAAATATGAATGGAATCACATGGCCAGCTGGAATAATACCACGATGTGCTCATATGCATGCAGTTGGAGTTGCAGAAAGGAAGATGGAAAATATGGCAGAAAGAAAAATATTTTAAGAAATAAATAATAACTGAAAATTTCCCACATTTGGTAAAATACATAGATTTATAGACTCAAAAATCTCAGTGAACTCTGAACAGGATGAACAAAATAACCTAGGAACATATAGCAAATAGCTATAACTTTAAACTGAAGATAAAAGTGCATTTTGTACATATCAATGCCTTCAAATGACTGATCTCTCATCAAAAACAATAGAAACCAGTAGACTCTACATTCATACTTGAATGTGCTGGGTGGGAAAAAAATACTGCCAACTCAGTAATTCATATCTTAGATTATTGTCGCTATCTAGTTCTCCCAGATATCTAATACTTCCTAAATCTCTGTGACTTTCAAATAATGCCCCTGCCTCATATAAAATTTAAAATATATCTGGTATTTAATCTTAAATCAGTCACTTGTTATTAAGCTGAGTGAGATAAAAGAGGTAGGCTTGGAACTACCTTTTAGGGGTGGTGGTTGCAACTTTTCACACCTCAATGAGCATATCCTCCATGGGTTTAAACGTTGGCCCCAACAATTAAACAGAAAAGTGTATGGTTTGTCAAAGCAAGTCTTCAAATATCTATTTACTGTAAAAGACTGACATGGGGGGCTCCTGGGAGGGTCAGTAGGTTAAGCCTCTGCCTTCGGCTCAGGTCATGATCTCAGGGTCCTGGGATCAAGCCCCACATCAGGCTCTCTTCTCAGCAGGGAGTTTGCTTCCCCACCCCCTCTCTCTGCCTGCCTCTCTGCCCACTTGTGATCTCTCTCTGTGTCAAATAAATAAATAAATATCTTAAAAAAAAAAAAAAAAGACTGACATTGAACAAAGGGAGATAATAATTGGAAGTTTTCTTTTTTTTTTAATTTATTTTTTATTTTCAGCATAACAGTATTCATTATTTTTGCACCACACCCAGTGCTCCATGCAATCCATGCCCTCTATAATACCCACCACCTGGTATGCCGACCACCCACCCTCCACCCCTTCAAAACCCTCAGAATGTTCTCTTATTTTTTTCTAGAACATTATGACTATCAAGATAAAAGAGGGAAGCAGAAGTAAATTACATTTTTCATTGAAGGTCACAGAAAGTTAACTGGTATCAATATTAATACTGATACTTGGTTTTCAAATTTGAATTTACTAATGGTATAATGTTCAGAGAATAAAAGACTGACAAATGTTTGTCATTAAAAAAATTCCTTGCTTCTTTTTTTCCTGTGAGATGATTAAATTAAAACATACAACTGCACTGGAATTGAAGTTAACTATATCAGTAAATAGAATACTGGGAAAGACATATAAAGTTAAGATGTTAGGACACATCTAATTTGATAACCATTGTTTATATGTTTTAGTTCATGTGGGGTGGTGTAAGTATTACTTATGGGACACCGTTTAGGGTTTATTTTATCAAAAGAAGTCATTTCTTTCTCCTTTTTTTATGGTAACAACACTTAACATTTGACACCTCCCATCTTAAATTTTGAAATACATGATATCATATTGTTAACTATAGAAGGCACTATGTTCAGATTTCTGGAACTTATCATAATGGAAACATTATATCCATTGAATAACAGCTCACCTTTTGCTTCAGGTCTCAGCCGTTATTTTACACTTTGCTTCTGTGAGGTTAACTCTTTTAGATACCACATATAAATGGAATCATTGCCCTTCTGGGACTGGCTTATTTCATTTAGCACACCACCTTTCAGGTTCATCCCTGTTGTTACAAGTGGTAGGATTTCCTTCCTTTTATAAGGTTGAACAAATGCCATTTTATGTATGTACCACACTTTCATTATCTGTTATCTCCATTGATGGGCCCTTAGGTTGTTTCCATGTCTTGGCTATTGTAGATAGTGCCACAAGGATAATGGGAATACAGATATCTCTTCGAGATCCTGATTTCGATTCCTTTGGATATATACCAGAATGTCTGATTGCTGGATATGATAGTTCTATTTGTAATTTTTTATGGAATCCCCATACTGTTTTTAATGATGGCTGTACCATTCCACATTCAGTGTGAGATGAGGTCTCATTATAGTTTTGATTTGCAGTTCTCTGATAATTAATGGTGTTGAGCATTTTTTCTTATACCTGTTGTCCATTTCTTTGGCTTCTTCAGAGAAATATCTATTCTTTTGCCCATTCTTAATCAGGTTAACTTCTTTCATTTTATTTATTTTTGCTATTGAGTTATAAGAGTTCCTTATATTTTTTGTAAAGTTTCCAATTATATTTGGAAAGTTATTAAAATTAAATAAATGGTTTGAAATTTATTGTATTAAATAAATTGGTTTGAAAATAAAATTAAATAAAATGGTTTGAAAATATTTATATTTGGTTTGAAAATATTTTTCCTCACCCCACCCCAGGTTGTCTTTTCATTCTGTTGATTATTTCTTCTTCTGTGCAGAAGTTTCTTGGTTCAAGATAGTCCCACTTCCTTTTGATTTTGTTGACTGTACTTTGGAAGTCATAGCCAAGAAATCATTGCCAAGACCAATGTCAAGAAACTCATGGGTTTTCCTCTGGAACTTTTACAGTGTGAGGTCTTACAAACAAATATGTTTAATCTATTTTGAGTTGATATTTATGCATATCATAAGGTAAGGGTACAATTTTATTTTTTGTGTATGGATAGCCTATATATGCACACTATTTGTTGTAAAGACTATGCTTTCTCCACTGTATGTTCTACTACCTTGTTTGCAGTGGTGGTATCACAAGTGTTTGCATATGTCCAATCTTATCAGATTGGACACATTGAATATGTACAAGTATTCGTGTGTCAATTATGCCCCCAATAAAGCTGTTAAAAACAACAAAACCAAAAAGCCATTTCTTATTCTTTAAACACACATCTATTCCAAACACACTCTTATATTTTCAAATAGAGAAAATAAAGTTTAATGTCAGAGTGTGTGGCACTGAGGACACATCACAGAAAATAAACCATAGGAAGTTTAGAGAAAGGATACATACAATCTTTGCAAAACTTTCCCTAAGTTTACTGTCAAATTTTACTCCCTGCTATATAAATAGCAGCCATCTCCTTGCACTACAACCCTGTCACATCTCATAAACCTGGCTGAGTGAACTGAGTAGATGGGAAACCTCCAAGGGAACATCAGTTACTGCAGTAAGTGAGATCAGTGATTCAGGAGAGTTCACTCATAAATACTTTTCCAAAGTCCCAACTTTGCGTAAGTAGTAGCCAGCCTACTGATGGTGCTATTAAATGAGTTCTTCTCTCTATTTTTAGTACTTAAAGCTGCTCTGAGATATTTCTCAATATAACTATAAATATAATAGTTTCTTGGCTAAATTCCAGTCCAGAAAATCACACACCAGCCTTTTAAATCCTCTCTGATCTTGAAAGTGTATACAAACTGTGAAAGGCTGTTTCTCTTAAGGCTTGCCAATAATTCAACCTCTGCTATAACACTAGGGCCAGCGAGACTGTTGAACTACACAGTGATAGTGAGCATATGGGCTACAGAATTTAGAACAAACATGAGTTCTGATTCCAGACATCTGAATTAAAATGTAAAAATGAAAATAAAACAAGGTGGAATTTAGGACACTGCTGCTCTAGTTGTACAGGTGTAAAGCATAAGGAAGCCAAACAAACAGCAACAATCAGATGTTAGGCATTAACCCAAGAAAAACACATGTTAAGGAGCACAGATTTAAATTGGGGTTCACACACTCAGCTAAGACAGTGGCAAGGTAAGTAACCCAAAAGTGTGAATTAGGCCAGGTAATTGGGGGCGTATTGGACTGAAGAGCCTAATAAATCACACCCAGGTAAACATATTCAGATATATTTTATTTTTAACATTTTGCTAGCCAAACAGAGCAGGCCTACAACTGATTCTGGCACAGAAGCCTCCTGTTTAACATGACTGCTTTAACTACATCTCCATAAGTAAAAGCTATAAAATTGGAGGGTTTTTTTCCCCTTGTAATTTCTCACTCCTCTTTCTATTCATGTTAACTACCATGTGAATGTCTTCGTCTCTGTGTAAGTTCATCTGATAAAAACAATGACAGGGACACCTGGGTGGCTCAGTCCGTAAGCAGCATCTGCCTTCAGCTCAGGTCATGATCCCACAGACCTGGAATTGAGCCCTGCATCAGGCTTCCTGCTCTGCCTGGGAGCCTGCTTCTCCCTCTCCCATTCCCCCTGCTTGCATTCCCTCTGGCTGTCTCTCTCTGTCAAAAAAATAATTAAAAAATAAAAAAGAGCAATGATAGCTAACACTGTACACCAGCCACTAATTCAATTTTCACAATGATGCCATGAGGATACTTGTTTTCCCCTAGTCTCCATAAAAGGAAACAGGAAGATTAAATCTAATAACTTATTTGTAATCAAGTAACTACTAATTGGTAGGGTTTGGACGGGCTCAAGATAAAATGAAATTCTAATATATGTATAATGACTACATACTCATTTTATTTTGAGAAAAAGGAGCTACGGTGCCTATGCTGAAAGCATACCATCAATCCTTCAAAACAAAATGTAAAGGATTATATGAAAAAGAAAAAGGGGGAGGGGCATCTGGGTGGCTCAGTCAGGGGAGCATCTGAATCTTGGTTTCAGCTCAAGTCACAATCTCAGGATCCTGGGATCGAGTCCCCCAAGAGAGGGTGTGCTTGAGGTTCTGTCTCTCCTCCCCCTCCTCTCCTCTCCCTGCTCATGCACAGGCTATCTCTGTCTCTAAAATAAATAAAATCTTAAAAAAAAAAAAAAAGGGAAAGGGGAGAAAGTCCATGTTATTAAGAAATACGGGGCAAAGGATTTCATTCAGACAAAACTATATTCAAATTGCTAGCTGTGTAAGCTTTTATAAGTTCATTGAATATTTTATTCTATTTTTCCCTCCTTTTTAAAATTACGTTTAGTTCGCCAGCATATAGTACATCATTAGTTTTGGATGTAGTATTCAATGATTCATTAGTTACGTATAACACTCAGTGCTCATCACAACACGTGCCCTCCTTAATACCCATCGCCTGGTTACCCCATACCTTGCCTCCCCTCTGGAACCCTCAGTTTGTTTCCTTGAGTCCAGAGTGTCTCATGGTTTGTCTCCCTCTCTGATTTCTTCCCGTTCAATTTTACCTCCCTTTCCCTGTGGTCCTCCATACTATTCCTCATGAATGAATTTGCTCAGCAGTGTTCAACAACTCTGAATGGTCTGCAACACTTACGGTGAAATATAATGACAGGTCTCAATATTACAAATAAATGTGAAATCTGTCCTAGAAATAAATATTTGGTCATTCAGAAAACCAAATATATATTTCCCAGATATATTTGGTTTTCTAATACAGTTCCTAGAAACATTTCAGAGCCAGAAAGGGTATGAAATGGTTATCTTGTTATTAATGAAGGTGATTTCTAGACCCCAGCCAAGGGTAGATCTGGTTGCTAGGATGACCAAACAGGCAATTAGAGGGTTGGAACTTTCAGTGCTATTCCTCCATCTATAGGGAAGGGTAAGAGCTAGATGCTGAATCCTCCAATGGCCAATGGTTCAGTAAATTGTGACCTAGTGAAGTACCTATAAACACTAAAGAGGACAGGGGTTTTTTTTGCCCCTTTTCAGAGAGCTTCCAGAATGCACCAAGTCCCACAGAGCCAGGCCCAAGCTCCAGGAAGACAGACACTCCTTTATTCAGGACCTACCCCATCTATTTCTTCATCTGGATGTTGGTTCATGTCCTTTAATAAACTGGTAAACATGAGTGTTTTCCTGAGTTCTAAGAAAAGCTCCAGCAAATCTACCCAGTCTCCAAACTGTAACATCTTGTTCAAAAGCACAGGTAACAACCTATGTCTTGGGACTCGCATCTGAAGTGGGGGGCTGGGATCAGACTTTGCAGGGCTGAACTCTTAACTTGTGGAATCTGACACTACTGCCTGGTAGCTAGTGTCAGAAATGAGTTGACCACAGCAGGGGATCTGAGAATTGCTTCAGGTTGTATGTAGGGGATCCCACAATTCATGTTGAAATGGGGTCCAGGAAACCTAAAAAAAGTACCCACCTACCAAAGGTGGGGATTCCCAGTAGTTTATTGTTGGTTCAGAACAGATTAGACATCCATCCCTCAAGTCACAAAGATGTCTGGTGCTTCAAACTATAGGTATCACATTTGTGATTTGTTCTTTTACCCATGAAAACCTCTGCAGTTTCACCTCCTGTCTGCCAGACACTGTTCCCTGTTACTGTGAAATTTCATCTGCCCACTCTTCTCTCAATAGGACAAGGCTTTTATATCAGAACTTCTGAGTGAAGACTCCATTCTGTCTACGCTAAGATTAACCCTGGTTTTTTCTTTGGGTCACACCCAAGGGTCTTTGTTCAGTGTAACCAGCCCAACTAGCATCAGCCAGTATTTATCCATTCATTTTCAATATCCTTCTATCTAAGAGTAATTGTGTCCCATTTCCTCCTTGTCTTTGTTCAGAGACTAGGCATTCTTTCTTTTTTTATTTATTTTTATTTTTTATTGTTTTTAAAGAGTTTATTTATTTGGCAGAGAGAGATCACAAGGAGGCAGAGAGGCAGGCAGAGAGAGAGGAGGAAGCAGCCTCCTTGTTGACCAGAGAGCCCTATGCAGGGCTCCATCTGAGGACCCTGGGATCCTGACCTGAGCCAAAGGCAGAGGCTTTAACCCACTGAGCCACCTAGGCGCCCCTCTCTTTTTAACACCAACATTTTTTGGTCCATCAAGA
This sequence comes from Neogale vison, assembly GCF_020171115.1. Lineage (NCBI taxonomy): Eukaryota > Metazoa > Chordata > Mammalia > Carnivora > Mustelidae > Neogale > Neogale vison. Next base: position 123,864,493 of record NC_058095.1, on the reverse strand, counting down.
AGTGCTTACACTTTGGAATCTACAAAGTACCTGTTGATATTTCTCAGAAAGTTGGAGGAATCAAAACTTCAGGCATACAAAACTCTGTCTACCTTCCAGAAAGAGGAAAAAGTATGTCTCATTTTAATACAAGTATGATTGATAAAATACATATGATTTAGAAAGTATAGAATACTATATTATCAGCTATCAGTGCTAAAAATGAATAAAATAAGCTCCTATAGTAACAAAGCCAAAACAAAATAAACTAGAATACAAATTGAGTCTCTAGTAAGTCACCCTGCTAGCCCAGATGTTGGCTCGATATTCTACTACATACAAACAGATAATAGGGCATATTTCATTTATTTGTTTGAAAAGTCAGTGAAAGGGTATAATTTATTAATTGGATAACATAGTTAAAGCACTTCATGTCACATGATGGTAAATGGTAGCTATCACTGCTACACAAACATAGTTTTGGCAAAAGGTTAAAGAGCCTAGAGATAAATTAATTCTTGAGGAAAGAAGGTAAGTGATAAATTTGCAACTAAGGAACTATTTTACAAGAATAATATTTTTAAAATAATCTTTTTCGCTGTCCTAAACAATGTGGCCAATCTATTGTTACACTTATACTATATCAAAATGCATTTCAAAATTGGCATCTGAATTTAGGTATTCATGACATTTTATTATTTTTTTTTAAGATTTTATTTATTTATTTGAGAAAGAGAGAGGGAGAGCGAGAGTGGGGAGGGCAGCAGAGGGAGAAGCAGATTCCCTGCTGAGTAGGGAGTTCAATGTGGGGCTCAATCTCAGGACCCTGAGATCATGACCTGAGCCAAAGACAAACACTTCACCAACTGAGCTACCCAGGTGCCCGGTATTAGTGATTTTTTAATTCATGCTCAATGACTTATTAATTATATACTTTGGCAAAAATTTTTAAGCTTTTCTTAATTGTAAAATAATAATAATGAAAGCATATCACAGATATATATATGTATATATATCTATATATATATGTGTGTATATATATATGTGTGTATATATATATGTATATATATATATGTGTGTATATATACACACACACACACACAGATAGTAGTTTTTATTAGGATCTAGTAGGTTAACATATGCCAAAATGCCTCATACTATTCTTTTTTTTTTATGATTTTATTTATTTGTCAGAGAGAGAGAGGAGCGAGAGTGAACACAAGCAGACAGAGTGGTAGGCAGAGGCAGAGGGAGAAGCAGACTCCCTGCTGAGCAAGGAGCCCGATGTGGGACTCGATCCCAGGACACTGGGATCATGACCTGAGCCGAAGGCAGCCGCTCAACCAGCTGAGCCACCCAGGCGTCCCACTGTTCCTGGGATTCAGTGAATGCTCAGAAACCATCAGCCATTTTCTGTTCCTCCATCCCCTCCTCTTCCTGCTTTTCCACCTGCCCCTTCTTTTCTTCATTAGTACTGATTCTCTCACTCTTATAAAGACTGAGTAAAATTACTGCTAGTATTATGATTACTATATTTGAAGAGGAAAAGAATGTTGCCTTGTTGAATGACATTTGTTCCATGATATCAATGTATTTAATGTCAATAGTAGGAACATGATTTTTATTTTGCATGTTGTGAGGTTTTCCTGTAATTTAATCAACTTCAAAAATGAAAGCATTCCTGTACTATCATTACAATAATAATGTTTGATATGAAGAGAGATATTTGGTGGTAATGATAGTGGTAATGATAATGTTGATGGTGATGTGGTCTCTGATCATGGTGTTGATGGTGTGGTAGTTATGGGATTCAAAGGTTTGGTAATGATTTTTTTGACTAAATCCCAGATTTGATTTGTAAAATGTTGATTCAAATAGAATTTTTTCATTGTGCCCTATATATATATATATTAATTTTAAGTTTTTAATTCCAGTTAGTTAACAAACAGCATAGTATTAGTTTCAGGTATACAATATAGTGATTCGAAGTATCCATACATCCATCTGTGTTCATTACAGCAAGTGTACTCCTTAATCCTCATAATCTATTTTACCCATTCCCCAACCTACTTCCCTCTGGGGGCCATCCATTTGTTTGTTCTCTATAGTTGAGAGTCTGTTTCTTGATTTGCCTCTCTCTCTTTCTTTTTTCCCTTTTGCCCATTTCCTTCCTTAAATTCAAGTAGTTTTCTTCATTGCTTTAGAATTATTATATCGGTAAGAATGTTTACCATTACCATGATACTGTTCCTCATTTAACAAGTAGATGCTCCTTTCTAGACCTCGTGAATAATTACAGAAAATTGAAAGACTGCACAAAATTACATAGATTCACAGCAACTGCAAATATATCATACTTTCATTTTATGTAATCTGTGAAAACTACAGCATGATGACACTAGGGACATAGTAAGAAATTTTATCTGGAGTCCAAATGTTTTATTATGTACTAAAGGCAGTTCCTATGAGCTTGTAATGTAAATAATAAGTGATGGGGTTGGAAATAGATCAGAGGGATACTGTCCCTCCAATTGGAGTATGTTTTCTATAAGAAATCAGGGAGATTATAGAAATCAGTATCTCCCAGCCAGATACACCCTGATATTTGTATCCTTTCTTCTCAGTGTAATAAACTATCATTTTTATATATTTTATATTGTAGAATTCTCAACTATCCAAGCTTTCAACCAATTCCTCTGGTTATATTGTGTGACTATTTCTTGGTTACTTTTTTTCAGGTCTCTTTACTGTTCTGCTGACACACCTTACCTGAACCTGTCTTCTTGGTTCTTAAAGCAACTTTCACCAGATTCAGAACCTGGTACACACTTCCAAATCCACCTGCCTTTGTTTTTGAGACATCCTATTTGTGTGACATTTCTTTGTATCTCCAACCCACAGGTCAGATTTGCTTACTAAGTGACTTCATCTACAGGTTCTCAAAGAAACCTTGAGTTTGAGGGACCTGGCATCTTCCAGCATGGGGTACATTGCTAATCTTCTTGCTTACCTTCACTGTGCTGTGAGCAGCATTGTATACAGAGTTAGACTATCATCCTTTCCACTGGGCCATGTGACTCAGTAATATTCTTTCCCATGCATGAAAAAAAATCAGCTTTCTTTAAATGGAATACATATTTCTATTCACATTTCATTGATTTCATTCTTTAATATCTCCTTTAGGAAATTCATTTTAAAACTTATCTAAATAAACTCAAACCAATAAAATAAATCAAGGCTTTCTAGATATAATATCTACTTTCAAATGATAGGCTGAAGCACATTTCTCTACATCACATTATTCTCTGGGTAAGAGACATCCTGAGCATTACTACTATTCCTAATGGAAACCTTGGCATGATTATATTAAAAATTTAGAAGCAGAGGGGAAGAGTTGCTTGGTTTCATTTAGCTGTACACTTTGATTAGGGGTTAGTCAAAACCCAAACCACAGTGGATCATGTCCTCTTAACCATACATATGATCTTTGTAAATTACTAAAAAGAATTTTTTTCTTAAAGGTTCTTAAATATTCCATTGGTCTAGGGAATACTATAAGTTTACAGTACTTTTCAAATGAGAAGTATAGGCCTATCTCCAGGGTCAACCAAGGATAGATATTTAGAAGTCATTCCTCTCAGTGGGTTTTGTTGTATGCTTCCTTCAAGTTTCATTTGTGCATATTTTCAATGCATTTGACAACCCAACCAACCAGATTCCTGGCTCTGTTATTTTGCCTCAGCCAGGAGAAACTCTCAGATGTTATGCTAATCTGGAGAAGACTTTAGTTTTTCTAGGCTTCTCAAAGGTAGAATTTTTCTAGAAATAGAAAACATTCTGTTGTTAATATAATTTTCCAAACAAAAATCTTAAAATCTGGTTTTCCCAACAGAATCTCTGGGCCAAACACACCATTTTTATGCTTATATTGGTTGTTTTTTAATAGGATAATACTAAAATGTTTTTATGCAAATGGCACCTCAGTCAAAAACAAACTTTGCCTTGTTAATAGCTATAGGTCCCTACAGCAAAGTTTTGGTGAACAGCTATACTAACAGAACTATGTCATTTTTCTCTATCTTCACCAACATTAATCCCCAGCATAGTAAAAAGAAGAAAAAGAAAGAAAAGAAGTTGTGTAAAAGCTGAATTTGTTGAAGGGCATCTTGGTTCTTTCCATAGTTTGGCTACTGTGGCCATTACTGCTATAAACATTGGGGTACAGATGGCCCTTCTTTTCACAACATCTGTATCTTTGGGGTAAATACCCAGGAGTGCAATTGCAAGGTCCTAGGGAAGCTCTATTTTTAATTTCTTGAGGAATCTCCACACTGTTCTCCAAAGAGGCTGCACCAACTTGCATTCCCACCAACAGTGTAAGAGGGTTCCCCTTTCTCCACATCCTCTCCAACACATGTTGTTTCCTGTTTTGTTAATTTTGGCCATTCTAACTGGTGTAAGGTGATATCTCAATGTGGTTTTAATTTGAATCTCCCTGAGGGCTAATGATGATGAGCATTTTTTCATGTGTCTGATAGCCATTTGTATGTCTTGATTGGAGAAGTGTCTGTTCATATCTTCTGCCCATTTTTTGATGTGTTTGTCTGTTTCGTGTGGGTTGAGTTTAAGGAGTTCATACGGATGAATGGATAAGGAAGATGTGGTCCATATACACTATGGAGTATTATGCCTCCATCAGAAAGGATGAATACCCAACTTTTGTAGCAACATGGACGGGACTGGAAGAGATTATGCTGAGTGAAATAAGTCAAGCAGAGAGAGTCAATTATCATATGGTTTCACTTATTTGTGGAGCATAACCAATAGCATGGAGGACAAGGGGCGTTAGAGAGGAGTAGGGAATTTGGGTAAATTGGAAGGGGAGGTGAACCATGAGAGACTGTGGACTCTGAAAAACAGTCTTAGGGGTTTGAAGTGGCGGGGGCGTGGGAGGTTGGGGTACCAGGTGGTGGGTATTATAGAGGGCACGGCTTGCATGGAGCACTGGGTGTGGTGAAAAAATAATGAATACTGTTTTTCTGAAAATAAATAAATTGGAAAAAAAAATTAAAAAAAAAATTAAAAAAAAAAGCTGAATTTGTTAGCAGGAACAAAATAGACAAAAAACTACAAACAAGACAAAATAATTCATGTTAGCGGACCTTACAGCTTAAGCCCCTTACATGTTTTATGGTGACATTTATATATATAGATTTTATATATATATATATATATATATATATATATATATATAATCTTTCAGCTTTGCTTGTAGTATTGTGTTTTCAAGGTTAACAACATAGATGACTCAAAGAACACCATTAATATTCCGGGGACAATTCGTCCACCAGTCTTTCAACTTTTCGCTTGTGTTACAAGCAGAGACACAAACTTTCTTTCTTCTGAACTGTCATTAGAAGGATGTTAGTAGAGAGAGTATCTGAAAGAAAGAGATTGTACTTCCTTCTGGAATAAGAAGTAGATACGCTTACTCACAAATGTAACAGATTTGGTTTCCCTAAACTTGGCATTCTTCTACTATAATACATGCCACTGCATGTATATGTATAAGCTGGACCATTTCAAGTCATGCTGCGGGAATTGTCACTTTGGAAACCACATCAAATGCTAATATTCTGGTCAATATTACAGGCATGTATAATGTCTCTGACCCAGGTATCTCATGTCTTCTGCCAGCATTGGGGAAACCAACGTAGGCTAATTTGTGAGACTCTTCACTCTTCTTGACAAATATTTGAGATTTAATTTTTCTATAATTATAATGACTTACCAGGAAACAGAAATCGGCTATTGTTGACAGAAAATGGTTAGCATTTATTTTCTCTCTGTTTATTTGTGGAACAGTTGATTTAAAACCATTTCTTAGCAGCTTTTAATAAGCATTTTATTCTATTTTTTAAAGGATTTTATTTGTTTGTTTGTTTATTTACTTATTTATTTGACAGAGAGAGAGACAGTGAAAGAGTGAACAGAAGCAGGGGGACTGGGAGAGGGAGAAGCAGGCTTCCCGCTGAGCAAGAAGCCTGAAGCAGGACTTGATCCCAGGACCCTAGGATCATGACCTGAGCCAAAGGCAGACACTTAATGACTGAGCCACCCAGGTGCCCCTTAATAAGCATTTCAAAATTGTAATAAGACTCCTACTTTTTTTACTGCAAAAATACTCAATCACAGATACTTGATAAGGAAGAGAAATGGAATCTGTGCTTTCTTTTTACACTCTCTTTTAGTATATTTGATAGATATTATCAGTGTTAGCATCACTAATATCCACATTTCCTAACTTGTAAAAGCATGGAATGTAGGAAAAAAAAAAAGAGAGAGAGAGAGAGAAAGAATGACCTGGCCAAAACTCCTTTTAAACATATTCACCAAATTTCTTGATGGTATTTATTAATACAAAATACAAAAATTATGGTATTTATGAATACATAAATACAAAATTTATGAGTACAAAATACAAAATTATAATTTATGGGTTTATGGAGCAGAGACTTATAGAAAATGTTAGTGTTAGCTAAGTAATTATTAGAGTATAATATGGATATGTTTTATGACTTAACTAGTTTTTTGTGTACATGATGTATTGTGTGCATTATTTAGAGATTTCATCTGTTATATCTGAAGCAAGACACTACTTATGTGAGGGGAAAAAGAACTACAGAGTGCAGTGGTAAAGTTTTCAATTTTTCAGCATAGAAGACGATGTTAACTATGGATTTGTCATAGATGGTTTTTATTATATTGAAGTATATCATCTAATTACTTTTAGAGGGTTAGCAAAAATTTCATATTTCTAAACTCCACAATTACAAGTTATCTGTGTTCTATTACTTAACCTATAAATAGCATTTACTCAAATTGACATCTCCATTCTATTTGAAACTCCTTTTTCAATGAACTTTAAGAATATCACAGTTTGGGGGCACCTGTGGGTTAAGCATCTGCCTTTGGCTCAGGTCATGATCTCAGGGTCCTGGGATAGAGCCCCACATCAGGCTCTCTGCTCAGTGAGGAGCCTGCTTCCCCCTCTCTCTCTGCCCACCTCTCTGCCTACTTGTGATCTCTCTCTCTGTATCCAATAATTTTTTTAAATAAAATATTTTTTATTTTTTTAAATAAAATATTTTAAATAAAAATTTTTTTTAAAAAAGAATATCTTCGTTTGGGTCACCTGGGTGGATCAGTCAGTGAAGTGGCTGTCTTTGGATTATGTCATGATCTCTGGGTCCTTTGGTCCAGCCCCACACTGAGCCCTGCATCAGGCTCCCTGCTCCATGGGAAGTCTGCTCCTCCCTCTTCTGCTGCTCCCCCTGCTTGTGCTCTTTCACTCACATTCTCCCTCTCAAATAAATAACTAAAATCTAAAAACAAAAACAAAAAAACAAAACAAAACCATATCCACTTTATTGATTGGCCTGCTTCCCTGGAAGTAACTTCCTCACTTACTTTTCTAACTTTTTTATTCCTTTTCCTAGAGAAAATACAGACAGAAACAATAATATAGCCATTGGAGTGGCAAAGTAATATTTATTCAATTTGAATAAAGTTGGAGTGATGTGATTTTACTTTGATAAGGTGAGATATCATTAAAATTTTCCCACCTTACTTAAGAATTATATTGTTTTGCTCTCCAAAGAAAACATATTCTACAGGAACTTATTTCTTTCTATTTGAAGGCCATCATCTGTTCCTCTTAGTTGATGTGAACTACTTATAAAATAGATGATGAGGAAAAGTAGGTGGCTCTGATAAGACACATGCATTTCAAACAGTAAAATACAAATCCAATGTATAAACTGGAAGCACCTTACTTAAATTTCTGGGCATGGTAAAACAGTCTTTTAAAAACTGAATGACAAATTACTGAAGCTTGCAAATTCTACACTTAGAAACTGGCTATTTTTGGTCTGGAATTAACATGCTTTATTTTTGTGTCCTATGACCAATTCACTTAAATGGCTACCCACTTTGAATAGATAAATAAGTGAAAGTAGTTTCTTTAACACACTCACACTGTAATACTCACACTGTAATACAAGTAGCTTTGCCACTTAGTGTTTATGAAAAAACGTGTAAGATATTATCAAAGAACTGTGTCTGCTTTTGAAGCTTTCTTGACCCACTGACAAATTTCTATGGGAAATCACAATGGATTATTTTGAACTTTTAAATAAAGCTATAACTTCTTGGGCTAATATCATTTTCCCTTAAAGAAAAGCTATTAGACAGCTACAGGACCTTTAATAATATTTAAAGCCTAGTTATAAAATATCAGGTAAGCAGCTGACTTTCAGAGATTGGATATTTATAAACAACAAGCTGTGAATTAAGAAATGCCTGGAGACTTCATCTTCCAAAAGTCAATGTACATGTTCACTTACAGAAAACTCTGGAGCAGATATTTATGTAAATGTGCCTATTATACCTTAAATTTTGGCTAAAATATATATTTAAAACCCCCAGAAGTTTGTTTGTAAGTTAATTGTTGAGACTTCTGAAAAGCAAATCTTTATCTCTGGTGATCAGAAATAAGCCAGCCCTGGATCTGTATGAGTAGTGGTTCATGACAAGAAAATTTATGGAAGAGGCATATCAGTAGAACCTTCAGGATAGCCCAGAATATTAGAAAAAGTTTTATTCCATATGACTATAACTCTCAAGGCCCCTTCAGTGCAGAAAATTTTCAATACTGAGGATAAATAAAATGATCCAGTCTTTGGATTTATTTAGCCTCTCCAGAGTCTATTCAATGAACTCAGTAAGAGAAGGTCCATGATAATACTCATGAGGTCTATTTATGAATTCAAATATAAACTACTTTGCACCAAATCTGACCATACTATCCACACTTACATCTAATAAAATAAACTTCTCTAGTGACATTAAAAAATAAAATAATTATTTTATTAAATGAGACATAATTAAATTATTAATTTATTATTTTTATTTTATTTATTTGTTATTATTTGTTATCATTTAATATTTTATTAAATGAGATTTAATTGAAATTCAGTAAATATTAGAGGGAAAAAGAAAATAGTATGCAAAATTTTGTGCCAAAACTAAGTGTAAAGTACAATGTTATTAAAAATATAAATTGGCACAGCTATCTCAGAAAGAGTAAAACTGAATGAATCCATAACAATTAAATGAGTGAACTCAATAGTTGAAACTTTCCTCTCAAAGAAACAGTCAACTTAGTTTTAAGGCAAGTTCTAACAAATACTCAAAAAAAAGATAAATGCAATTTTACCCAGTTTTCTCAGAAGTTAGAGGAGAAAGTATTCTCCAACTGATTTTATTAGGTTATGAAAACCCTGATACCAAATCCATGCAAAGATTTCTTTTTTGAAGTAGCTTTGGATTCGAGGATAAAGATTTACCATAGGAGTTAGAACAGGATTTAGGACTAAAGGGCCAAGATTTTAGTGAAGCCTCTTTTATTAACTATGTGACATTGAGCAAGTCATTTCTCTAGGTTTGTTTCCTCATTATATTACCAAAAAGATGTTCACACAAATCAGTATGTGATAAAGATTTTGCAGTATGCACCATTATGTGAACACAAAGTATGTATTGTAGTCATTGAAAAGAGTAAGAAAAATATGGAAACTTTTTTGACAGAAAGCAAGATGTAAAGAATAGTAAGAACTCCAAAGACCTAAAAGATAAAATTTCTTGAAGATTAAAAGATCTGTGAACTAAAAAACTTGAGATTTGCTTTTGTCAAGGATTTTTAGAAGATGTAAAAGCTATTTAAACATTAGAGACCCATTGTGAATACATTAAAAATATGGTTCCTGATATTAAAGAAAAAAAAACCTGAATAAGATTTGAAGAAGTCTGAGACTATTTCAGAATTAAAAAAAGAAATTCTTTTAGATAAGCCAATGACAAGAAACCATTGCTCTGACTCCAGTTAGGGCACAGATAGTCACAATTCAGTTAATTTATGGTTCTCTATATTATTCTGTTGGAAATGAAAGCCATTTCAGCAAATAGTTAGCTGCTATGATAAAAACTCACTGCCTTAATGGAAAAATATAAATATATACAGTTCATTTTAATACAATGCTTTATTAGAACTGGTATCTCTCAAGAAACTTCAGGAAAAAAAAAGGAACTTCAGAAAGAAAGTTAAAATACAAGCTGCAAATTGGTATAGAAATGTAACTGACTCTGTATATTGATTTTACCTCAAGCAAACTTTTGTAAGGCCCTTCTTATTTCTAATAATTAGTCAATAAGTTCTTTGGAATTTGCATATAGTTTATAGTTTGCATATAGTTTATAACTATAGTTTATTTTTAGATTTCCACAGACATTGTAGTATACGATGAAATGTCATATGTCAAGTGCAAAATGCAGTAACTCTTCCTTTCCCTTGGAAGTCATATGTCACTATGTGGGAAAATTAATTAAATTCCTACTATATACAGCTGGTACGGAATTACACATTTCAGTCCTCAAGGAGACCTGGACTCTGCTTTATTTGATAGACTCTGGGACTAAGACTAGGTCAAGTGGGGAAACCAGAGGAGGGATAATGATTTTTCAGTGGCAGATATCATCTAAGAGGCTTTAATGTTAATCTTAAACTGTGAGAAACAGTAACAGTGTTTGGTAATTTTACTGAATAAAACACCAAAATCCTAAAACAAAACAAAACAAAAAAAACAAACACACACACACACACACTACTTTATTTATTTTTAGAACACTTTGTTTAAAGACTTTATTTATTTGAGAGAGCGATAGATAGTGAGAGAGAGTGAGCATGAGCAGGGGGAGGGCAGAGAGAGAGGGAGAAGCAGACTCCTCACTAAGCAGAGAGCCAGATGTGGGACTTGACCCCAGGACCCTGGGACATGACCTGAGCCAAAAGCAGCCACATAACAGACTGAGCTATCCAGGTGCCCCAATACAATGCTTTAAGTATGAAGAACTAAGCAAAAATTATGTATAGGGTAGAATAAGGAAAGAAAAGATCGCTGGAGTCATATTGGCTAAGTGAGGACTAGCTTGCTGCATTCACAAACACACAAAAAGAAATTATCATTGTTCTGAGTTGCAAACTTAATGATGAAAGTCATTGGGACCAAACGCAAGTCAAATATATTCTTTTGAATAATTAGTTTACAATATGGTATCAATCAAAGAATAATCAGAATAATCCACAGTGATTTTTTTAAATGCTATCTTAAGAACCTAGACAAATTTGGCCTATTGCTTATTTTTATATTTGTAACTAAGGTGTCTATCCATGACACTTAAGGTATAATTAATGTCCCCTAGTTCATTGCAATAGTTTAAATGCTGTGGTTTTGGAACTACTGGGAAGAGTCTATTGAAGTCCAGTTTACCTTGTTCAAGGCTTGTTCAATCCCATTCCATTATGGGAATCCTAAAATTCTAAGAAATTATTGTTGTGGCAATGAATGGAACAGAGATAAAATCTACCTTCAGTCTATCTTGATGCATTATCTTTGAAAAATAGTTGCTGGCAAGTGGGAAGAGTTTATCTTAGCTGTCATGTGACTGTGACTGGAATAACTGAGGTGATCTGCTTTCTCAAGGTCACACCCAGTGGAAAATCTCCAGGGCCCTTCAATTTCATTCTATTTCAGTTCCCTATTACTTCTCAAACATAATATAGGATATATCTGAGAATTAGCAAACCTGTGATCCTGTACAATATGACACCACTTGCAAGTCATGCAATATTCAGAATGGGAGAAAATAAATTTATAGGAGTAGAATATTTGACTACTGAAAAAAAGGTTTTCTCTAAGCTATTAAGTTGTCCCTGAGGATTTGGTAACATCTTTGAGAAATAAGTCAATCAGAGAAAGACAAGTATTATATGATCTCACTGATATGAGGAATTTGAGGAATTTGAGAGGATCATAGGGGAAGGGAGTGGAAAATGAAACAAGATGACACCAGACAGGGAGACAAACCCTAACAGACTCTTAATCTCAGGGAACAAACTGAGGGTTGCTGGAGGGGAGGGAGGGGGTGGCTGGGTGATGGACATTGAGGAGGGTGTGTGCTGTGGTGAGTGCTGTGAATTCTGTAAGCCTGATGAATCACAGACCTGTACCCCTGAAACAAATAATACATTATATGTTAATTAAAAAAAAAATCTTTGCCTGCTGCTCTGGTAGATTTGGGAATGCTGAAGCAGGACTATCTTGGCAAAAAGCAAATCTTTCAAGGTCTTGTTTGTTCGGTGGCAACAGATGTCTAGGTTTGGATTGGAAGCGTAAGTCCTTCCTCAGCACTTACTCTATTCAAACATAAAACCACTTCTCTAGGTTGATGAAATTGTGCCTGTGGAGTCATCCACTACTTCATGTACCCCAAATCATTTCTTCTCTTCCCTCCATAGGTATATGTATATATTTTTTCCTTTTCTACTACTGTTTCTTTCCAGGAAAGCAAACATGACTTTCAGGGATGTCCCATGACCTACTGCACTCAGGGAGCAAATTTTCAGAGATTTCCAGTCTCTCTGAAAATGATTTATTTTTTCCAGTCATGCCATGTACCATGTGTATGAATAAACGATGGGATTTGTGGTATGGTAGAGTAAAGAATAGCAGTAAAATAGACACTTCTGTGGTATGTTCTTGGAGCATTGGGAAAGAGTCCAATAGGGTGAAAATATCTGGTTTTACCATAATAATACAAATGCCCTGAGATCCATTATATAGTAAAAGAATATCTTTTTTTTAAAAGATTTTATTTATTTATTTGAGAGAGAGACAGTGAGAGAGAGCATGAGAGGGGAGGTTAGAGGGAGAAGCAGACTCCCCAAGGAGCTGGAAGCCCTATGCAGGACTCGATTCTGGGACTCCAGGATCATGACCTGAGCCAAAAGCAGTTGCTTAACCAACTGGGCCATCCCGGCACCAAAAAATATGTCTTTAAAAATCTTTGAGAGATGGCAACAATTATTTTTAGAAATAAATAAAGGGAAATTTCTTCTGTATTTCCATATTATTAATTTTACTAAAAACAATTCTGTTATGTATGACATAAAATTATAAAATAATAGGAGGTAACTACCTTTCTGAACTAGTGAGGTGAATTCTCGGCTTTTCCATAGTGACTAATGATACTGAGCATCACTATCACTTCTTTTCCCCCATCCCGCAGCCCCTGGTGACACCAGTCTACTCTCTGTTACTATGAATTTAACTTTTTTTTTTTTTTTTTGGTTTCACATATAAGTAAGGTTATGCAGTGTTTATCTTTCTGTGTCTGGTTTATTTCACTTAACATAATGTCCTCAAGTTTCATCCACATTGTTGCAAATATCAGAATTTTGTTATTTTTAAAGACTAATATTCTATTGCATATATGTATACCACAGTTTGTTTTTATTTTCATTTTTTATTTGGGTGTAGTTGACATTCATATTATGTTAGTTTCAGGAGTTCAACATAGTGATTCAGCATCTCTTTACATTATACTGTGCTTACCACAAATATAGCTAACATCTGTCACCATACAATGTTATTACAATACCACTGACTATATTCCCTATGCTGAACCTTTTATTCCCCATTGACTCCTTCCATAACTGGAAGACTGTACCTCCCACTCCCCTTCACCCATTTTGTTTATCCCCTCCACCCCATTTCCCTATGGTGATCACCAGTTTGTTCTCTGTATTTATAGGTCTGATTCTGCTTGATGTTTGTTTATTCATTTGTTTTGTTTTTTTAGATTCCACATATGAATGAAATCATACGTATAACACACTTTATCCACTCATCTGTTGGCCCCACTGGGAATAAATTTTGAAAAGATAATTCCAAAAAGAACTGGCAAAAGAGGGAATTCACCATACTACTTCACATAATCTGGGTTTAGAGGATGCTAGGAGAGCTCATCTTGGCCCTAGAAAGAGTGCGGATCATGACATATATACCTTGTAGTTTCTTTAGCATAGATTATCTGTGAAGGAATTACAGATATTAAAAGATGGAATAGGTTGTATGATTCTATTCCCTGGGGCCTCTGAAAGACATTTGGGTTAGGGACTCTCAGCTCCTAACTTACACGAAGGGAGAGAGATCCAGTATCATATGTTTTCTACCAACGACATTACTCAATTTATTCTTGGAACTTAATTATTAAAATCCATAATAATAGAGGCTTAAATGATTTATGAGTAAAGAACAAAGAAAAAAATCCCCTAAGGAAGAGAAGACCACAGAATTAAATCATATATAAATTATTTTTGGTATGAAGAGATAAGTATGTTAGGTCAGATTGGCAAAGCATACTTAAATTAAAAGAACCTAATGGATTAAGTTATTAAAAGAAATTTAAAGACAAATGGTCAAACTTCTGATTCAGATAACACATTAAAAGTAGTAACTCTACTAGTACACTTCCATATATAAATTTAAGCCTGATCTTTCAAGAGACCTTTTAGTCGATGCAAGAAAAGAACTTTGATCTTTCCTTAAAAGTTACACAATCGATAAAATCTATGGGGCTAAAGCACATAAAAAAGAAAATCTGTTAGCAAAAAAAATATATAGCTGGACTCACACATTATTAATGTACTGAAGTTGTTGAGAGGATCAATGAGCAACATGAAGGATGTTATGGGGAAAGAAACAACTGCTGTTGATAACTAATTAGGTGGTAGGCAGAGCACTGAGTATCCTTGCAAGAAAAAAAATCTCAGAGGTAATTATTCCCATTTTCTAAATAAGGATATGGGTTAAAAATAGGAGATAAGTAGATTTCTGAAGATCATTTATTAAATTCAAACCTATGACTGTTTGAGTTCTGCTCTCATTTTCTTCTGATCAACAATAATTTCTATAAATTGACCCTTAATAAATGTAAAGTTATAGAATCATAAGCCTGATAGAATTCTTCTATTCACATCAAACAATGGATTCATTAGTTCAATAAATGTCAATCTCTGGTATTGCTAGTAAGTATAAATCTAATCACTGTTCTAAGGAAAATAAGGCTTGCAAGACGTTTCATTTATATGAGGTTTAATGGAAAATCTTTTTGCAGAAGAGATAATGAAAGAGCTTGAGGCTATTTTAGCAGTGAGGATTCTATGTTTCAGGCTACAAAAGCTGACTTGGGCTGCTGGAACACAAATGGACTCTACAAAAAGGAAATCTAGTGTTAACAGAATCTCTTGGAAGAGTGGAGAGCCGGCCTTAGAGATCACAGTCAGATCAAGGCCCAAATGAGGTCATGCTAGCGTTCCCAAGCAGGTAGATGACAGCCTTTAGCATCAATGGCCACACTGGTCCCATCACTGGGCCACAGCGGGAATGCACTGGCAGACGTGGGAATCAGACACCATGTTGCTGCTATTGTCATCCATTGTTGCAATGATTCTGCAGGATTTTTACCTTTTTATACTAATATTCTCTATAGCAGGTTGGCAGAGAGAAAAGTCTCTTTTCTGGTTTAGGAACCCAGGAACTGGGGTGTCCAGCGTGTTCCCTATACATACTTTAAAGGGCTTTAACAGTGTCACACACAATTTGATACCATTTATTTAATTACTATTCCATTCTAAATATATCCTGGTGTTTATTAGAATTTTTATGAGAAGCATTAGAAATTTTAGAATTTTTTTTAATTTTAGAAAACAAAATTTAAATTTTTAAAAAAATTTTATCATCCGGCCCAAAAGTTCTTTAGGAGTATGCATTCTAGTTTTCAAATAGTTGGGATCTCTCTATCATTGTTGTTATTGTTTTGTGACTGCTTTCTAAAATGACTTTCTTTGGTTGGATGAGATTTATAACATATATTTTTAAATTTTGTGAGACTTGTTCTATTACCTAGTATATGGTAATATACTAGGTAATTATTTTGTTTATGTTCTACTTGTGTATGATGGAAATATTACATTTGACTAGTGCAGAAAGCAGAATTTTATATATGTCCCTTAGATCACTGTTTTCTGTCTCATTGTCCAAATCCTTAATAATCAAACTCTTATCTCTCTTTATTCTTTACTAAAGAAAGAGGTATGTTAAAAATATTCCATAATAATTATGCAACTATTCATTTCTCTTTGGAGTTTTCTTACTGTTTCTTCAAATACTTTCAGATTAATTTACTTGATACATTCAAAGCTAATTTACTTGGAATCTTTACCATTGTTTAAGTGAATTAAAATCTCTATCAAATATGTATCATTATCTCTGATAAGCATTTGAGTATTAAAGTTTATTGATGCATTATTATAAGCATTAAACCAAGTATTTCAGCTTTCAAAGTATTGCTTCACTGCCCAAATTCATCCTTTTGCTTGCCTTGTGAAAATGAAGAGATGCCCCTTAAACACTTACTTTTTCTTTGCCAGTTGCTACTACATTAACCTGATCAGGAGGGGGGGCCCTGGATAGATGTGGTTGGAGTAAAGAGTTTGCTCACTTGCCAAGCTCCTATAGCGGTGTGTGGCCATGTCCCCAGCCCCTGGCCCCTGTAGCATGCATGGCTTCTGCAGGACATAGTGGTTGGCAGCACACAGTGGCCAACTCTTTCTCCCAAGTATCTACTTTAGGCTGTTAGGTAGCAGAGTTCCTCTGATCTTTCCTCAGACATCTAGAGGGTAAACTTCTAGCAAATTTGCCTAGTGCAGTACCACAGTGATTTCTCTGCCCTTCAAAGAGCCATGGCTATGCCCACTACAACGGTCTGGATCTCAGTCTTGTGTTACAGGTTGCTTTGATGCTAGATCTTAGTCCTATGGGTAATGGATATTCCTTATATCTGATATTGCTATATTTTTTAGAGTTCTCCTTAATTCTTACTCCTAATTTCCCACTACACCGATACCCATTTATATTTAATAATTCTTGATACTAAACTTCCCTTTTTCAAACTACCATTTAACTTCTTTATTCTTGATTAGATGCAAATTGATATGCAATCTGTATTATTCAGCTAGGACTAGCATAATAAAATGTCATAGACTGGGTGGCTTAAAAAGAGGAAATTTACTTTCTCACAGTTTTGGAAGCCAGACATCTGAGATCAAGGTGCCTGTATGGTCAGATGGTGGTGAAAGCTTTCTTCCCGGTGGTCAGAAGATCGCTTTCTCATTGTACTCTCACATGGGAGAGAGAGTTCTGGTGTTTCTTCTTTTCACAAGGGCTCCAGGTGGCTCCTTCCTTTCTTTCTTTCTTTCTTTCTTTTTTTTTTCATCATGTCATGTTACTACCCTTATGAGTTTATTTAACTGTACCTCCTTATAAGCTCTATCTTTATTACAGTCACATAGAAAATTAAGTCTTCAACATTATGAACTAGAGTGTGGGCAATTCAGTCCACAGCATATATTTCTTTCAAATCATATTTACCTAGTATAACATTTTAAATTAATTTAAATTTAGAACTTTTCATACCTACCTATTTTAAGAGCTATTATTTTATCCAGTATACCAATAGATTTTTTTCCATAGATATTTTGAGTTAATGTAAATATTCATGGCAACTTTTCTGAGGGGGATTCTTTTTGACCTAGTTTTAAAATACATTATTCCAAAAATATTGTTATCTTCTTTTTGCCTCTTACTTAAGTGCACTTCAACCTGGTACCTTTTTTAACTAAACTCTAGGGTTGGGATTTGGGACTATGTATACGTAGTTTCCATTAGCCCCACGTGAGTGTCTGAGTTTATTTGGGAGTCCTCTGGAGAGGACTATCAAGAGCTGAAGCATTAGTTTTTCTATGTGACAAGAATTTACTCTGGTTTAAGCAATCGGGGTAATTTTCAGATCCCTTTCATGGATCTGGACTTAAATCTGGAGTCTGATCTTAATAAAACCCTTCTCTTGTATCTAGTGCTTTGTACAAATAGCTCATTAAAGTCCAGATTTCAGACTTTAAGGGAGTGGCAGATACTCTTCAGAGTATTCTAGTTCTACTGATTGTTGGTTCTTCCAGATTTGCATTTTTCTTGAAGTTTTCAGACTTTGAGGAATTCCTTTAATTTTCTGCCAAGTCATCCATGCATTTAAAAAATGTATTTTTTAAATTTTATCCCACATTTTAAATGTGCTATTCCAAAAGGAATTTACCTTACTGCCTTCTTCACATATTATTCATTTCTTATTTTCTTCAGGTAATCTGTATTTTATGATTTCTACTATGTCTCTGATCTTTTGGGTTTATATCATCTAATCTTGAATTTTCCTGTACATGTCTTTTACACTTTTCCCAGTATAAACATATTTTGGATGAAGCCAGGTTGATGCATATCTAATATATTGGAGCAAATTTTTTAAACCAATATATGTATTTCAAATGCTACAAGTATATCCTGCTTTAGGTATCAACTCACATCTTGTTTATATTGGTAGCCTTGGGAATCAGTACAATGTCTTAAATGTTTATTGAACTTAATTGAATTTATAGAAATATTTGCTTATTTGTTTCTTCCCCAAGGCTTCATTCTGAATAACCAAAACAAAACAATGAATCTCTCATTATTGCCCTTTAAAGAGTGAATTTTAAAAAGTACATTAGGAATATAATTAAGTAAGTAGACTGATGAAAAATCATCTGTATTCTTACACAGTCTCTTTTCCTATGATATCTTCCGATACCTGCTTTTGAATATGAAATCCTAGGAAGAAAATGATTAATTTCTGAAATAGAATCAAAGGACACAAGTTGGAATGCATCAGATACCTAATTCAATCCACTTTACAATTTAGTAAGTAGAGACAAAGTAGTTTGAGTGCCATTGAGCTATATTATACTGGAGTTCTGAACTATATATATAAATATAAATATAATATAAATATATATTTCCTGTGTTTCAGTGCCCATAATGTTTTTTACTAATTATGTTGCATTCTTTGTTATTTTATGCTTCAAACCACATAATTATTGGGTGTTATCCAGTCCTACCAATATTCTTTTGTGGTCAACCCATAGATATAATGCAATAATGGTGCCGTGAAAGATAGAAACATCTTCATTGTTTTGAGCACTTAGTCTCAGCCAGGAAGAAGTTCCTATGACATTTTTTCCATCCAATGTGGTTTTTATTTTTTCAGCTTAATTTTTTATTATTATTTATTTATTTTTTTGACAAAGAGAGAGATCACAAGTAGGCAGAGGGGCAGGCAGAGAGAGAGGGGGACGCAGGCTCCCTGCCGAGCAGAGAGCCCGATGTGGGGCTCAATCCCAGGACCCTGAGATCATGACCTGAGCTGAAGACAGAGACTTTAACCCACTGAGCCACCCAGGAACCCTCAGCTTATTTTTATTATTTATTTTTAATTTCCTTACTCCTCATATTTAATGCTTGTCCTGGTCTTTATTATATCCTTAGGCCCTGCTTTATATTAACAAGGTTTTTCAAATAATGTTCTTTCATCTGCCCTGGATTTTATTATATACAGGGATATCTTTATTCAGCTGCGAATTCTAAAATGAAATTTAAATTCAACAAATCCAAAAAGGAAAACCAATTTCCCAATTCAGCCCATTTTCCCCCAAAATTTTGAATTTCTTTCTCTGATAAGGGTAAAAATTTGAAATTTTTCTTTAATGATCTAATTTCCATGATAGTTTTTCTTTATAATTCATTTTTCTATAAATTTTAATTACCTATTTTTTATAAATATTATTTATTTATTTATTTTGGAGAGAGAGAGCATTATTCAGAAGAGGGGCAGAAGGAGAGAGAAAATCCCAAGCTGACTCCAAGCTGAGTGAAGAGCCAGAGACACAGGGCTTGATCCCAGGACACTAAGCTTATGACCTGAGTGAAAATCAAGTCAGATGCTTAACTGAATGAGCCACTCAGGTGCCGTATTTTAATTTTCTATTTTTTAAAACCAGAATCCTGGTCTATTTCATACATCATATTTACAGAGGTAGTTTACTACCAGTTTGCTGGGTAGATGATAGCCTCCCACTATTAGTATAATGTTCTGTAGAACTCATATTTTCAATTTATTGTATGTTCATTGTCACACTAACAGAACCTGATTACATAACTTTTGTAGAACCTAAATATCTGTTGCTAATATCTAACATCATTATCCCTATATTTTATATGTGCTTAGAGGACAAAAAGTTACAGGTAAGAGAAAAATCTTAAACACAAAACACCTACTCAAAGAGATAAAATTATTTCTAAGTAAGAACGTATATTGGAAAGAGTGAAATTCTCTTTCCAGAGGATTAGAAAGCTAAGCATCTAGTCATGTTACTTATAGTTAAATGTGGAGTTTTTGCTAGTTGCAAGAAAAAAGAAAGCTATGTAAGAACTTATATAAACGTAAATGCTTTATACCAGTTTTGGATGTTTTTGTTCCTTCTATCAACAACTAGCTTACAATTAGCAGGGAATTAGTCTCTCAAAAGAATACGATTGCCTTATAAAGAATTTTAAAAAATTCTTTTTACCATGAGATTTTAGGTCTGTACTGCCTAAATAAGTGCTTCCATGCCCACTAAAATATTCTTGAATAATGTACAACTTCTACACTTTAGGTTTCCAGAGAACCCCATCTCCAGACAGCATATTTCTACTATTTCCATTACTTGTCTCAGCTTCAGGGCTTTGCCTTAAAATTAAGCGCCTCAGGAACCACAGCTTGAATTTATATTTAACTAATTGGTTCCTATTCTAGAATTGAATTGTTCATACCAAATTTGTATAATGAGATAGTCATTTCCATACTGCTTCCATTCTTATCAACATTTCAGGCAAAATCTAGCAACAAACATAGACTCTCACTTTTTCTCTGGACGTTCTTATCCTACCAGGTAAATTTTGGCATGGGGTACACTAGCTAGGTCTCTAATCAAATAAATAAGTCCACAGAATGAGTCTTCCATCGGGCTCTCTGCTCAGCGGGGAGCCTGCTTCTCCCTCTCTCTCTGCCTGCCTCTCTGCCTACTTGTGATCTCACTCTCTCTGTTAAATAAATAAATAAAATATTTTAAAAGGAAACAAACAAACAGGAGGAAAGGCAGAATATGGATGAAGAGTTAGGCATTTTGGTAGATTTGGCAGGAGAGATGACAAACTGATTCTCTTCTGAAGTTGTTATTGTGTCCATTGGGAATGAGGGAGCTGGGAGAGAGATTTGGATGTTTAAAAAGGGAAGAGAGTGTGTAGAATAACAATCCAAGAATGGGTAAAATGAATTTGTCTAAAAAGAGAGATTTGGAGGTTTAAAAAGGGAAGAGAGTGTGTAGAATAACAATCCAAGAATGGGTAAAATGAATTTGTCTAAAAAGAACACCACACAGTAAAATGATGGAGGGTCAGAAATTTGAAGGTCTAGATGAGGATCAAAATGGTTAAACTCTCAGTTCCATTGGGAGTGGTTTGTTATGTAGTATGAGGTGGTGCTAAGGGAAGAATTCTTTAAATTAAGGTACTTTTGAGGTGGTATAACTATTGCCTGGATCTTTAAAAACTAGAGACCATTAAGGAATTGGCACAAAGAAAGATATTTTTAAGAAGGCAAGCTGGTAACACAGAAGCCATCTAGATCCCTGTTGCCCTCAGCACCACACCAATTAAACTGTGATTTTTTTCAATACTGTTAAGAGGAATATACACAGAGATGAGTATGTCTTCTTCTAGTCTTACCAATCAAGGATATTCCTCTAAGTATATACAGTAAATCATGAGATTAGAAAACAAAAACAAAACCTGCATGAATTCTTTAGCAATAATATTTCAAACCTTCCCAGGAAATATAGGCTTTGAACAGTTTTCACGATATTGATCTCAGGGTCATGGCCATCGTGCTGTGGTATGAGAAGCATATCAGGTCACATAGTCATGCCCTGTGGCTTTTTCACGGAGGCTATGATGGCAGACATCATTCTCTCTTGAGAGTACTTCAAATATGAAAATCATTAACTTTGTGTATCTGGCACATTTTATTGTGACAGGATCAATATATGATGGAGAGATTTATAATGCCCTCTCTGGGGACAGAGAGCACAAATACAGCGATTTTTTATCTTTGTCTTTAGCAAAGATATGTATGTTCAATTTAAGAAGTTTAGAATTCAAGTGATCTATCTCTTATATTTTTATGTTGTTAGTAGTCAAAAATACCTAATTTTTATGAGACATTTCTTAATATAAAGAAATCCAATAATATTATTGATATTGTTTTATATTCATTAGTGAAAAATTAATCAAGTCACAATTTTTTTATTATTTTAAATGTATAAGGGATGTATAAGGGATATGTCTTAGTTTCTTTCGAAGTTTGCAAACTAGATTGAGGGAGAAAATAAAAACATAAAATAAGTAGACAACATGTTAATACCACTGAGTAAAGACTGTACAATTTGAGTACAGAAACACAAAAATAAAATAAATATTATAAACAGTAAAATCCAGGTAATTGTTTATGGAGGATGAAGAATGTGAACAAAACTTGGGAAAAAAATTCATCAAATTTTAAAGACAAAAGGGACATAGGCTTTATCATTGAAGTATCAAATTCAAGTAATGGAAAAAAAGAGATTCACTGGTTAAGTGGAGAAACTCCATTTGATGAATGGCAAATATTTAAAACAAAAACAATATGTATTCTTACTTTTATTTTTCCTGCTGGACAACTGTTAACTTTGAAGTCTATCTTTCATATTAGGAAAATTTAAAAATAAAAAAAGAAAAGCTAATATCTCAGTTTATAAGAGCTAATTAATTATTACATATCACATTAAACATTCATGTTCCCAAGGATATTGATTCATTTATATGAAAGCCCCATTTCTATATCCTATACTCAACTTGTGGTTTTTGCTACTTTTCTACTATCCGACACTCACATTCTAAACTTGAAAAATCCTTCAAAATAAGGTTTCACTAGTTTATTTCTTTAAGGAAATAAAATCAGTAATAAAATAGGAACAATAGAAATTCACATAAGTAATCAGTTGGTTAAGCCACAGTCATTTTTATCCCTTTTATTTTTATCTCATAGGACAAAAGGATGGTAAATCAAATCCATGCCAACAAAAGCATTTAATTTCAGCAAGTAATTAAAAAAAATCCCTAGCTAATATAAAATGCTTCTTTGGGGAAGTGACTTTTCAAACTATAAGAAGAAGTAGTACTACAGAGAGGCCATAGAGATTTCGTTGCTAGTTGTAAAATAAACAGATTCTTAGAGAATGGATATGTTTTTACTCACTACTGTGCTTATAATGAGATTGAATTTAACTTCTTGTGCACTAATTGTATTAAACTGTGTACATAAAAGTGATGGAATACGGGTGATTTGGGGATTAGGCAAGCAATCGAAGGTTTGGGAGAATGATACAAAATTAATATGTCCTTGATTTTTTTTAACTCCAGTTTGTGCATTTCTTTGAAGAAAGTAAAGCAACAATAAGAAACTTTTAAATGGGATTAGAGATGAAGTCAACTGGAGTTATGATGCTTTGATATATTTATTTCAGGTTCTGTGTGGTTTTATTTTTTTTAACTTTTTTTGTTTGTTTGTTTGGCTTTTGTTTTTCAATTTTGTGCAGAAAAATCAAGGCTGTAAGCAAGGGACACCAGGGTGGCTCAGTGGGTTAAGCCACTGCCTTCCGCTCAGGTCATGATCCCAAAGTCCTGGGATCAAGTTCTGAGTCCGGCTCCTTGCTCAGCAGGGAGCCTGCTTCTCTCTCCACCTCTGCCTGCCTCTCTGCCTGCTTGTGTGCTCTCTCTCTCTCTTTCTCTCTGACAAATAAATAAATAAAATCTTTAAAAAGAAAAATCTGTAAGCAAAAATCTTCATTTAAAATGTGGTCTTGGTAGAATAAACATCTCATTCTATAAAATCTAGTACCCTCAAAAACTGACAGAGTAATCAATCCATGACATTTGTGCTCTTTAATAAAGAAAATAACATGAACAGTTCACATCATTAGAGAATCTGTTTAACAAATAAATGCCACAACTCCTTTGTATTCAAATAAAATTTGCTAGATAAAATTCTAGGGTCACATGAAAAGATTGTATGATTTGGTTTCATAGGAAAATCCACTCTTTAAATCTCCTAATATTTTTTTTTTTAAAGATTTTATTTATTTATTTGTCAGAGACAGAGGGAGAGAGAGCAAGTGAGCACAGGCAGACAGAGAGGCAGGCAGAGGCAGAGGGAGAAGCAGGCTCCCTGCAGAGCAAGGAGCCTGATGTGGGCCTCGATCCCAGGACCCTGGGATCACGGCCTGAGCCGAAGGCAGCAGCTTAACCAACTGAGCCACCCAGGCGTCCCAATCTCCTAATATTTAATATAAGTTCATAGTAAACCAACTGAGAATACCTATCATATCTAAAGCGTTGTGTCTTCTAGTTTATTATATTCTTAATATCTATTTAAATAATTATAGATTAATATTCTAGTCAGAGATAAACAAACAACTTTTAGGCACAAAGATAATCTACCTTGATCTTTTAGGCTACCCTTCCCTGCAATAAATATTCCTTTAGGTTAATGTATTAACTATCAGTTAAAATGAAACTATCAATTGCTCAAATTAAAAAAAAATGTAAGATATGTTTGATGATAATTCAAGAAATCTACAGAGAGTAAAGTAAAACTAGATGATATAAACTATAAAAAATATATAAATATATTAAACTTTATTTAAATAAAGTATATATATTTAAACTTTATTTGATTTTATTAGGCTAAAAGAGAAAGTATTTAAATTAGAGACAGTGTTTTATTAGAAAGTCATAGGTTGCATTATCTGGGCATTAAAAATTGTTCTATAATAGTCAACCTGGGTGCATATACAAAATTGAAAAATAATTTCATAAGATATTTATACATGTTGCAGTTCCTTTTAGGCTCCTTTTAAATGGGAATGCCTAACACATTTCTTTCACTTCGATCCTTCATATTCTAACCATATATTTTAATTTTCCATCTGTCTTTACAATATGCTACACATATGAGCAAAAATGTGACAAATACACAAAAGTTTCTTTTTAATGGTTTTATAAACTTCTAATATCTCCAACAGAAATATGAAAAAAGTTTTTATATATGGCTTTTTTGTAAATGGATTTTATTATTTGAGCCCTCGCTACATTGAAAATGTAGCTGATTCACATTTCTAATCATTGCTTCATCAATAAAAGTAGTAAAGGATCATATAAAACAAAAAGAAATTAGTTTAGCCTCCCATTTTAATTAGTCACACCTATCTTATTAGGTATTTAAACCTTGATAACCTAGATTCAGAATTATTAAGATTAAGGTATAATTAGCTATTCAAATCAATTGTGTCATTCAATTCTATTAATTCTGTTGCTAAAATTTAGCACATAATTAATCCTAATATTATTCATTATAACCCACAATTAACAGTCTATAGATGGAAACTGATATAATTCTGAAAAAATACTGCACCAGCATTTTTGCTATCACATTTGCATTGATTGCCTACTCTTCCTATGAATAATAATGGAAGTAAGTTTAACTTAAACCTAGTACGTTAGATATTAGCAGTTTCTAGAGTTTTTTTCCAATTTTTTGAAGAATTGTATATAGCTTAGTAGATGGTTTTAGTTAAATAACTGTTTTAAGAACAACATGTCATTTGGCTGTCTTTTTCTGTCAACATGAAGGACAAGAGTATTCTTAATATAAAATATCTCAAAACAAGCATATTCCCAATAAAATAAGTTAGCAATATAAATCAAATTAAAGGTAGGCAAGGCACAAATAAATCATAGGTTGCATTGATTTTTATTTCATGAAAAGCAAACCTTTCATAACATTTGTTTTTATTATTAATTAGCATTGGTTGGAAACTAAACTCAGAAAAACATTTTAACATTTCTTGAATGGAAAGACATTTTTTTAAAAAATTCAAAACAAATGTCACTTTAAATCTATACTGCTAAACACAAGCAGGTCTTTACTTTGCTTTGCATTTCATAGTCTACTAACTTTCCATTTTTCCTAGCTACTATTTCTTATATGCTCTTTTATCAAGTCAGGTACTACTCTTTCTTATTCTCTTTTACCTGTTGAGCTTTCCTCTTGTTTCCCTGAGAACATAGATCATAAAAGAACTCCTACAGGCTCCTGCCAATATATTTATCCACCCACCCACATTTGGATGATATATTTTGCCTTTCTACCTGCCACTGTGGATGAACTATATCTATGTTCCTAATTAATATCTATGTCCCTTTTCTTGTGAATAGATTCCTTCCCCTCAGGAACATCATTTCATCATTTGTCTTTTCTCTCTGGGATCAACATTTTTTCCCCCTCTCTACTATGTCAGTCTCATTAGCAGCATTAAATTTGTGATTTCCGGGACGCCTGGGTGGCACAGTTGGTTGGACGACTGCCTTCGGCTCAGGGCGTGATCCTGGAGTCCCGGGATCGAGTCCCACATCAGGCTCCCAGCTCCATGGGGAGTCTGCTTCGCTCTCTGACCTTCTCCTCGCTCATGCTCTCTCTCACACTCTCTCTCTCTCTCAAATAAATAAATAAAATCTTTAAAAAAAAAAAAAAAAAATTTGTGATTTCCCCAAACTTAAAAGAATAAAATGATAAAAAGTCATACTCTCTTTAACCTGCCCCTCTCCCGCTTCTGCTCCACTATTTTTCTCCTTTATAGCTCCAATTTCTCCCTTGAATGTAACCTAGTCAAGCTCCTCACCACTTCTCTCCTGACAGCCACATCCATATGTTCAAACACCCTATGTCTTCATAATCACGAGTTACTGTCAGCTGCAATTGACATAGCTGATCACTCTCATACTCTTCAAATAGCTGGGTTAATTGACTTTGAGGACAACACACTGTCTCGAAACTCCTTCTTCCTAACTGGATACTCCTTTTCAGTCATTTTTGTTAGCTCTTCTGAGTCTAATATGAAAATATTGGAGGGTTCCTGAACTTGACCTTTGGATCAGTTTTCTTTCTTTATATTCTCACATATTATCCATTTTTGAAGTCATTTTAAACATCATCTATACTTGATGTCTTCAACATTTATATTTTCTGCATTTTATACTCCTTTGAACAACAAAGTACATTTCTGACATTTCAATTTGGAAGTCCAATAGATATATCAAGAAATTATCATGTTGATTGAAGTAAATTTTACTTACAATAAGATTCATAGTTAATGTGAATAATTTGATAATTTGTGTCATATATTATGTGTGTGCGCGCACACACACACACACACACATATATAAACCATCTCCAAAATTATGATCTATTACTCTTTTTCATCACAACCCTTTATAATGCTTGCATTCCATCTTTTCTCTTTCTCATACTTTACTCCCCATCCCTGGTCCCAAAGTCATGATTAATCTGTTTTCTGCTACTATTGATTAATTTATATTTTCTATAATTTGAGATAAATATATTTACACAGCATATATTCTATTTTGACTGGCTTCCTTCATTCAGGATGATTATTCTGAGATTCTTGTATGTTGTTGTATGCATCAGTAGTTTATTGATTTTTATTGTTAGGTAACATTACATTATATGGAAATATCATGATTTGTTTATCCATTTACTTGTTTATGCACTTTTGTCACCCTCCTACCCTGTTTTGGGTTATTACAGACTATGTTCCTACGAATATTTAAATACAATTATTTTTTAAGTTTTATTTATTTATTTATTTGAGGGGAGGAGAGGCAGACCAAAAGAGAGGGAGAATCTCCAGGAGTCTCTGCACTGAGCATGGAGACCTAACTATGTGGACCTCAATTTCACGGCCCTGAGATCATGACCTGAGCTGAAATCAAGAGTCAATCACGTAACCAACTGAACCACACAGGTGCCCCCAAAATGTCTGCATTTTGAAACACAGAATTAATAGGAGGAAAAGACAGGCCACATGTTGGGAGAGAATATTTTCAAATCACATATCAGAAAAATTTCAATTCAGAATCCGTAAAATCACTTTTGTAACTCAATAAAAAGGACACAAATATCTCAACAGAAAAGTGGGCAAAAGGTTTGAACAGATACTTCAGTGGAAAAGCATGGCAAATAACCAGATGTATAGATTCTCAACTTTATCAGACATCTGAAAAATGCAAATTATATCCATAATTATATACCATTACTAATTGAATGGCTATAATTTAAAAACACTGATGATTCCAGTTATTGTTAAAGATATGGAAAAATAGGAATCTGTTGTTAAATCTGTTGTGTAAATATTTACACTTCTATCAGTAGTTACACTATATAGTAGTTATACAGTAGTTACACTATTGATAGAAGTGTAAATATTTACACAACCTTTTTTTAATATGTCTAAGAACAAACCATAGTATTTTGTCCCAAACCTTTCCCTCTAGCATCCCTTTCGATTTTGGTTAATGAAAATCCATTTTTCCATGGTTTGGAGCAATAATAGTGATAAATTTCTCAACTCATTTCTTTCAGTTCCTGTAGTCCAATGCAACTACAAATCCAGTTGTCTTTATCTCCAGTATATGGTGGGATCTGATTACCACTTATGACTTAAGTCCCACTTATAATGTGGGCCAAACCACTCTAGTCTCTTACCCATAGTATTCTGTCCTAGAGTTTGTACTCATTTCATGAGTCTGAATAATCTTATTCATATATATTAAATCATTGATATTCTTTGCTAGTAACCAGTAATAGCTTTTCATTTCACTCAGAATAAACAAATCATGTATTCTAATGAGCTATAAGACTCTAGCTGGTCTCCTCCCTCGTGTCTATGAAATAATATCCTGTAATCCTCCTTGCTCACACAGTTCCAGCCACACTGACTTCCTTGCAAATCTTTAAGATCACCTTCCTTAGGAACTTTCTGTTTTCTATTTCTTCTAACGAGGTCCTATATACAAAGATATGCAAATGTCAGCATTGTTTGTCCTTCACACTGTGTCTTTAAATATTTCTGGGAGGCCTCCTTGACTCTTTAATTTTTAAAATTACTTTCTAGTCTTTCCTTCCCAATTTTAATTTTATCCATTTTCCTAACTGCCAAATAAATGCAGTGCATTTAAAAAATGTTTCTTATTAGGGTCTATCCTCTTACACTAGAATGCAAACTTTGGGAAAACAGGATTTTTGTCTATTTTGTTCACTGTTAAATTCTTAACACTTACAAAAAATATATAACATCTACTTAAAACACATTTATGTATGTTAAATAAATTTCTTTCTAATATTAATATTTTGTAATTTCTGCTGATTTTAAGGCTATCGTTACCTTCAGATGTGTAATTTTATAGATAATTATTTCTTCTATTGTTTTACATCACATTGAAGGGTTATGTTATATATATAAAGTGCCCTTTTGTTTTTCTGTTACAAAACATTTTTAGCATATAGAATTGTATCAAGAGTAATGTTGCAACTATCCATATGGACAATATCCAGAATAAATAAGGATAACTTAAGATTTGTTTTTAATTTATATACTTCTAATTTAATGCTACTTATATCTCAAAAAGGATGTAACTATCTATTACCAAGTTTCTCCTGAAGGATTGTCTTTAGGATTCCAAGAGGTAACACCTATAGGAAATCTGCCTGCCCCAGCCAAATACTGCAACTCCACATTTTCATGTGTATGTAAGATTATGGTATTAATCACATCAAGGCTAAATAAACTATTCATTTTCACCTTTATATATTTTAAGACCTTACTTTAAAACTTATAAACTATTTTGAAACTATGTTCTAAAGGTTAATTTAGAAACTGCTAACACATGGATTGGCTATGGAAATTATAAAACAAGGTATACACTGAAAAATGAAGTCAGGATCATGGCTAGCTTATAGAAATTTTAAATAGTCAAGTGTCCAAATACAGATTTCCACCTTATTTCTCAAATTATGGAAATTCCCCTTTACATTAAATTTTGCCAGTTAAAAAATAGTTCTTCCATGATTCAAATAAACATTATTTTTTAACACAATCTTCTTTTGGTAAGATTATTGTAATGTTACACATATTGAAATATATTTATGAAGATATGTGAAGTAGTTACAGTATCTGATGCAAAATAGAAGGGTTAATTTTCACTCAAAATGGGATTTAAAAAAGTAATTGTTAATGTTTCATGGACACTTATTCAACCAAACTTATTCATCCATTCTTATAAAAATAATGTTTTTACCTATGTAGTTTATATTAACTCCTTGGTTATGTAGCTTGATATTGTAAGGCAAAATAATATATATTTATCCTCTTTTGGGTTTGTCTGTCCATACTTGAAAGTTATCAATAAGTGAAATCTAATCAATAATATCTGAAGTTAGTATAGTATCTACATTTATTCTCAGTAAATCTATAAACTCCTTTTGCATGCACAAATTTGGATATATCGAAGTATAATTTGTGACTGAAACAATGATAGAGTACATTATCTCAATTAAATAGCATTATAACCTTATAAAATAGAGTGGATTAAAAGTAATTTCCTTACCTTTTAAGTTAGTACAATATTGCTTATTTCTGAATAGGTAAACAAAATATATGTCTCACATTCCTGTTGTTATCAAAATATTTGACCAGTTAGCCAATGTACTTACATGACTCAAATTACTTTACTTTATAACTAAAAGTCTTTTATAAATTAATTAATTTATAATTATACTGACATTAAGATGTGAAATGGACAGAAAACTAAGGAGAAAAATTTACTTTCCTATCATGGCAAATTTTTAGCATATATCCCACTTAAAAAGGAAGACCAAAACATTATTGTATTAAAAAAAAAAACATGATCACATCTTATTTTAAGTAATAGGACTAGAATAAACCATTGCTTTATTTTGATTTATTTTACTGTGTAGAAATTAATAAATTGGATATGGGTAAAAAACACCAAAATTCCAAATACTGCTAAAGGAAATATTTTTAAATGCTATATTTGAAGTAATAATAAAACAAATGACTTGTGATTAGAAGATACTTTGTGGTAGTTCTCATCTTAGAGGTTACTCTGTCACTTACACTTGAAACTAATATAACACTGTATGTTAACTAACTAGAATGAAAATAAAAACTTTTTTTAAAAATTCCTTATTACTGTCAAAAAGCCAGTGCTAATATATAAAATCTTGCCCATCATCACCATTATCACAAAACAGTGAAGGCAATTTGGAGTAAATTGTTGCAGCCGATATTTTACAGAATTAGAGAAGAATTACAAATCCTTTATTCCAGAATTTGCACCAAACTGTCTAGATAATTACAGAAAGATAACATAGCCAGAGCAAAATAAATTTGGCCAAGACTTTGTACTTCAAAAACTGAATTTGCTGAAATTATAGGGACACTACAACTGTTGTAGTATAACTGACTGAAAAATATTATCCCATGTGGATTAATAGGGCAGAGGAAAAAAATTAAAATAACCAAAGTAGGAGATTTTGACCTAAAGCACATTTTTATTTATTCATCATATACATTATAAATATAAATTTGCAGAAGTTTAATGTATTTATTTATAAAGTATTATTAGGATATTAATTATATATCTCATATTATATACATAATTATAATAAATAGAAATATCTATGTTATAGTTACTACAGAAACAGAAAACTGATAATTCCCCCAAATGATATTGGATAGCTCTGTACTGGATTTCAGATCTAGCTATCAAATTCATTTTGGACAGTAAGACCATAATGGTCCAGCCACTCAAACTCAGTTTTTCACAACTGGAATCATTTCCTAGGCCTGCAATAAGCAAACTTTTCTCTGTAAAAGGCCAGATGGTAAATATTTTTTACTTTGCAGGCCAAATGGTCTCTCTGATGTTGTAGTGCAGACATAATGACAAACAACATATAAATGACTGGCTGTGTTCCAATAAAAACTTTATTAATAAAAACTGGTGTCAGTCTGGATTTGGTCCACAGGCCACAGTCTGCCAATTCCTCTCTTAGATAATTCAGCAAAGCGGAAAAATAACAAACCTCCTGTAATAGTAGAAAATTTAAGTATCTTTAGCGGGGATTTGCCCAACCCCTTGTTCCCATTCCTCCTCACTTCCATCTCTTTCCATCACTCTCATGTGACTCCATTATTCTTGTCTACTGTGTTTCCTATGTGTGTACCCAACCCAAACTGTGGCTTTCATGTTGTATTTCTCTTTCTCCAATCTCACCTACCCAGTATCTGTTTACATGTAAAGAATTTATCCCTTTACAATCTAAACTATGCACTCATCTCTCCATCCCCCTCGCAAATTCCTGGGATATATTTAATAAGTGAATCACTGTAACATCATAGTACTTTCTATATTCTCTATCCTTTCTATTCCCATTGTTATACCCTTTACTTTCATGTGAAGAATCTAATCTCTTGAATCTTATTTTTAAAACCTTCATAATTTGAAATCTGTCCAGTGTCAATTTTAGAAGTTAGGTTCACATAACACTCATAGAAGGTTATTCTATACTACTTGCAGTATTCATAAAAGATTCTTTCCTACACCCCAGTATTTGTTCCTTTCTTCCATTCCATATTCTTCTAAGAATCTCTGTATCAATTTTTTTTCAGAATCTGGACAACAGCCATGCATCCTTTAATATAATAAAGACCTCTAGGAAGTTTATACACATTTGATGACTGGGACCCATATTGTGAATATGGGTATCTGTTAAAAAAATTCTGAGTTGAATAGTGCAATATTTATTTGATTCAAAAAATTGATCAGTTTCACTTTGAAGTATTCTTTCATGGAGTTGTTAAGGATTGGTTACATGAATGAGAGATGCTAAGTGACAACTGATGTTAAGAATGAATGGATAGGCAGCAAAGCATCTGACATCATAACTATCAGAAGGAAGTAAATTCTTAAAATCACTAATTAAAGCAGACATATTTAACATAAAACATAAAACATCAATCCATAAGACATAATAGAATATTTCAAGTCATACCAAAGGTATCTTTCAATATCATACTGAAGATTGTATATAATGCTTTGCTTTTTTTTCTCTTGGTATTTGGTTTGTGAATTTGGATTCATGGAGTGAACTAATGCCTTCCTACCTGGACTTAGTTATATCTCAACTGGACTTAGTTATATGACACAATGATTTATTTATCTTCTGATGATTCCCTCATTGATCTCATTATGAACCTATGTTGAAAAGCTCATGAAAAGAGTATTCTCAGGGAGTCTTTGAGGATTAAAAGTTTGGTTAGATATTCACTCCACTAGGAAATTTATTTTGTTTGCATTCACCTTGCTTTTGTGATATTATTAAGAAATAACTCAGGATCCTAACAGAAATAGGGCAATATCTGTCTTTACATTATTAAGGAAACATTCAAAAAACAAGGATATCCATCTTTAGTTTTATAAATAACATATAGATTTGAGAAATCAAACACTGAGATGGAAAAACATGAATTGTATAAAGTATTTGTCATTCTTGTTCATTTATGAAGTTCACAACACAGGATAATTTCTTTTCATAAATAAGAGAGAAAAGCTACAGCATAAATGGCTACACTATACAGATACAAATTCAAAATAGGTATTTTGTTCTCTTTGGTTAAAAAGGCTGCATGTAGAAGGGTACAAGATGGAGGGGAAGTCGGAAGAGGCGCCTTTTAAACCTGAACCCTAAAGTGAGCTGATTACATACCAACGAACTCCGATCACCCATGAATTCTGAGATCAGAATTATACACGTCTGATCTCTACAGGGGCAGAAGACACCAGTGGGCAGGTAAAGCTAGGTGGGAACAGCAGACTGATATCAGAAGTTAAACAAAAGGGGGAGGGAGCCACCAGAGGAGACCGGTTGGAAAGTAATACCCCTAATACGAGTGAGAGTGCCCTGCATCTGGGGACCAGCATTAACTTGGAGACTGGTTGAAAGCACTCCAAAAGAGCAAAGGATAGCGGGGGGAAACTGTGGGAATCGGGGAGGCTAGGGACAGGGGCTTAAGTCCCCGGTCCCAGGACAGTCTCCCCTGGCACTGAGCCAGAGAGATTGCGGCGGAGAAACCAGGTCTTGGTCCCTAAGCCGCCAGCGCGCCTGAGAACGCATGGGGTCCGGCTCCTGTGAGGGGCTGGGAGCCCCGCCAGATGATAGAGCAAGCCCTGCTACAGAGCCTGAAATGCACGTGCCCCTCATCCTCCCCTGAGAGAGGAACACAAAGGCCCAGCTGGCAATCTTTGACCCATGCCATTGTTTCAGAGCCTAAGACTTTTTTTTTTTTTTTTTTACCAGCATTCTCAATTTTTATTGATCTGATAAGAGTGGAAAGAGAGGAATTTATGGTTATTTAATATTCATTCCCTCATAGTGAGTAAGGCTGAATACCTCTTCATGGGTTGGTTGCCCAGAATCTGCTTTTAAGAACATTGCCAGGTCATTCTTCCACACGTGAAGGTCTGAGAGGCAGTGAAATCACGGTCCATGCCTTAACAAGGTCCCCAGGTGATGGGACGCTCATGTTAAATTTTGAGACATGCTGGAGTCAGAATCTGCATTTAACAAGGTCCCCAGGTGATTCTCACGAGCAGTCAGTGTGAGAAGTGCGGCGTGGGGAGGAGTAGTCGGAGCATGGTATTATGTGCTTTTTCGCTAATATGGGTGTGTTTCATCTTCCCTCGGGTGGTATAAAGGGATATCAGATATCTCCCATCCTTCTGGCTGGGTTCGCTTCCCCAGAGGCACCCACTGTTCCAGCTTATCCAGTATCCTCGTGAGACTTTCCACAAGACAGGATAAACATAAGCACAGACCTATGTTTTCAAGTGGCTTTCTGTATATGTGCAGCTTACACGCACATTCCAAAGAAAAGTTTAAAAGTTTCTTTAAAAACAACAAGAGGGGTTCCTGGGTGGCGCAGTGGGTTAAGCCTCTGCCTTCTGCTCAGTGCCCCAAACTTTCCCCTGAGAGAGGTGCGCGAAGGCCCAGCCTGGTGCTCTCGGACCTGCGCCCCGTTCTCAGAGCCTGAAACCCGTGTGTGACCCACAGCCTCCCGGGAAAGAGATGCGCGCAAGCCGGGTGCTCTTAGACCCAGAGGGACCAGGCACTCCCAGCCCGGGCCAGCGGGAAAATCTCAGTGTGTGATCACTGCTTGGGACCTCTCTGGCGGTCTGGAGCTGCCCAGACAGCCACCACTGCCATGGCTTTGGGTACAAGCAAAAGATCCTGTGTCCCCAGGGACCGCGATTCGGAACCTGCTCTGCCAGCGGCCAAGGGGGAACTTATTTGGGCTCTGCAGCCAGACTGAGGCTTCTCTCTGAGAGGGAGGTCAGGGCATAGTTTGTTTTCCTCTAAAACTACAAAAACCATCAAAAGCGGTCAAGGTGAGAGAAAAAAAAAAAAAGTGAACAAACATAAAAACCGCCAGAGAACAAAAGCTTGAAAAAAACCAGTTTCCTCAGAGCCCACCCCCTTGAGGGGGGCGGGAGGACTTAACTCAGGGAACATCATTGACTGAAAACCCACGTGGCAGGCCCCTCCCCCAGAAAACCAACCAAGAAAGGAAAAAAAAAAAAAAAAAAGAAAGACCACAAGAGAACAACCACCACTACTTCATAGGAAAACTTTTATTTTTAACTTGTTCCCACTATTCTGGTTCATTTTTTTTTATATATATAGATAATTTTTTAACCTATTTACCATCACAGTGAGATGTCCAGTACATCAAATTCCATAATAACCTTCTAACCTGAATTTTTTGATACATACACCTGTGTTTTTCTTTTGCATTTCTATTTTTTTATTTATTTTTTTTAATTTTAGTCTACTTGTGATCTCTGTCAAATAAACATAAAATCTTAAAAAAAAAAAAAGCTGATCTAACAATTGTAAATATCTATGCCCCCAATATGGGATCAGCCAATTACATAAGAAAACTGTTAATCAAGAGTCATTTTGATATGAATACATTAATAGTAGGAGATCTCAACATGCCTCTCTCAGAAACAGACAGATCATCGAAGCAGAAAATCAATAAAGAAACAAGAGCATTGGATGACACACTGGACCAGATGGACTGCATAGATATATACAGAACATCCCATCCTAAAACAACAGAATACTCATTCTTCTCCAGTGCACATGGAACCTTCTCCAGAATAGACCACATACTGGGTCACAAATGAGGACTCAACTGATACCAAAAGACTGAGATAATTCCCTGCATATTCTCTGATCACAATGCTTTGAAACTGGAGCTCAATCACAAGGAAAAGTTCCGAAGGAACTCAAACACCTGGAAGTTAAAGACCACCTTTCTTAAGAATGCTTGGATCAACCAGGATATCAAAGAAGAACTGAAACAATTCATGGAAACCAATGAGAATGAAGACACTTTGGCCCAAAACCTAAACCGCAAAGGCGGTCGTAAGGGGGAAATACATAGCCATTCAAGCCTCCCTCTAAAAAAAAAAAAAAACCGTGAAAAATCCAGAACACAGCAGCTGTCTCTAAACCTTAAAAACTGGAGAATCAACAACAAATCAAACCAACTCCACACATAAGAAGGGAAATCATCAAGATTAGAGCTGATATCAATGAGGTAGAAACCAGAGATACAGTAGAACATATCAATGAAACTAGAAGCTTTAACAATGTAGAACGTATCAATGAAACTAGAAGTTTTTTGAAAGAATCAGTAAGATCGATAAACCATTGGCCACACTAATCCAAAAGAAAAGAGAGAAAGCCCAAATTCATAAAATTATGAATGAAAAGGTAGAGATCACAACTAACACCAAGGAAGTACAAACAATCATCAGAAGTTATTATCAACAGTTATATGCCAATAAGCTAAACCTAGATGAAATGGATGCATTCCTGGAAAACTATAAACTCCCAAAATTGAACCAGGAAGAAATTGACAACATGAATAGACCGTTATCTAGTAATGAGATTGAAGCAGTGATTAAAAACCTTCCAAAAGCTCGGAGTCAAGATGGCGGAGAAGTAGCAGGCTGAGACTACTTCAGCTAGCAGGAGATCAGCTAGAGAGCTTATCTAAAGATTGCAAACACCTGCAAATCCATCGGCAGATCGAAGAGAAGAACAGCAATTCTAGAAACAGAAAAACAACCACTTTCTGAAAGGTAGGACTGGCGGAGAAGTAAATCCAAAGCGACGGGAAAATAGACCCCGGGGGTAGGGGCCGGCTCCCGGCAAGCGGCGGAGCAACGGAGCACAAAATCAGGACTTTTAAAAGTCTGTTCCGCTGAAGGACATCGCTCCAGAGGCTAAACCGGGGCGAAGCCCACACGGGGTCGGCGTGGCCTCAGGTCTCTCAGGGTCACAGAAGGATCGGGGGTGTCTGAGTGTTGCAGAGCTTGCAGATATTGGAACGGGAAAGCCGGCTACAGAGACAGAGCCGACAGTAAGCTCGCAGCTCGGTGTTGCCTTGAACCAGTCGCAAGCTCAGTGAGCTCGGAGCGCGGCCGGGGATTAGGCAGACGGGAGTTACTAGGAGCTGTTTGCTGAGGGCGCACTGGGGAGCGGAGCCCCGGGCTCTCAGCTCCTCCGGGCTGGAGACGAGGAGGCCGCCGTTTGTATTCCCGTACTCCGGGACTCTACGGAAAGCGCTCAGGGAACAAAAGCTCCTGAAAGCAAAGCCGAGCGGATCACTCAGCCCGGCCCCTGGTAAGGGCGGTGCAATTCCGCCTGGGGCAAAGACACTTGAGAATCACTACAACAGGCCCCTCCCCCAGAAGATCAACAAAAAATCCAGGCAAGACCAAGTTCACCTACCAAGGAGTGCAGTTTCAATACCGAGGAGAGCAGCAGAATTCCAGAGGAGGAGAAAACAAACCACGGAATTCATGGCTTTCTCCCTGTGATTTTTAAGTCTTGCAGTTAATTTGATTTTTTTCTTTTTCATTTTTTTTTCTCTTCTTCTGCTAAAATTTTTTTTAACTTTTACCCTTTTCTTTTTAAACGTTTTTTAACTAGTTTATCTAATATATATATATTGTTTTTTATACTTTTCTTTATTCGTTTTCTTTTTTTTAATTCTTTTTTTTCCTTTTTTTCTTTCTTTATTTTTGAACCTCTTTTTATCCCCAAATCAGAAGAGATCCCAATCTCTTCAATCTTTTTTTAAATTTTTTTGTTAATTCTTGATTGAATTTTTAATTCAATCTCTTTTTTTAATTATTTTTTTTTCTTTTTTTTCTTTCTTTCTTTTTGAACATCTTTTTAATCCCCAAATCAGAAGAGGTCCCAATTAGAAGAGATTGGAAGATCCCAATCAGAAGAGATCCCAATCAGGGGAGATCCCAAACCCAATCGTGAGGGGGGAGAAATCCCCCCTCACAATTTGGGATCTCTTCTGATTTGGTTAAAGCATATTTTCCTGGGATTGTTGCCACCCTTTTAGTATTTTACTTGCTCCTTCATATACTCTTAGCTGGACAAAATGACAAGGCGGAAAAATTCACAACAAAAAAAAGAACAAGAGGCAGTACAGAAGGCTAGGGACCTAATCAATACAGACATTGGTAATATATCAGATCTAGAGTTCAAAATGACAATTCTCAAGGTTCTAGCCAGGCTTGAAAAAGGCATGGAAGATATTAGCGAAACCCTCTCCAGAGATATAAAAGCCCTTTCTGGAGAAATAAAAGAACTAAAATCTAACCAAGTTGAAATCAAAAAAGCTATTAATGAGGTTCAATCAAAAATGGAGGCTATCACTGCTAGGATAAATGAGGCAGAAGAAAGAATTAGCGATATAGAAGACCAAATGACAGAGAATAAAGAAGCTGAGCAAAAGAGAGACAAACAGCTATTGGACCATGAGGGGAGAATTCGAGAGATAAGTGACACCATCAGACAAAACAACATTAGAATAATTGGGATTCCAGAAGAAGAAGAAAGAGACAGGGGAGCAGAAGGTATACTGGAGAGAATTATTGGGGAGAATTTCCCCAATATGGCAAAGGGAACAAGCATCAAAATTCAGGAGATTCAGAGAACACCCCTCAAAATCAATAAGAATAGGCCCACACCCTGTCACCTAATAGTAAAATTTACAAGCCTTAGTGACAAAGAGAAAATCCTGAAAGCAGCCTGGGAAAAGAAGTCTGTAACATACAATGATAAAAGTATTAGATTGGCAGCTGACTTATCCACAGAGACCTGGTAGACCAGAAAGAGCTGGCATGATATTTTCAGAGCACTAAACGAGAAAAACATGCAGCCAAGAATACTATATCCAGCTAGGCTCTCATTGAAAATAGAAGGAGAGAGTAAAAGCTTCCAGGACAAACAAAAACTAAAAAAATTTGCAAACACCAAACCAGCTCTACAGGAAATACTGAAAGGGGTCCTCTAAGCAAAGAGAGAGCCTACAAGTGATAGATCAGAAAGGAACAGAGACAATATACAGTAACAGTCACCTTACAGGCAATACAATGGCACTAAAATCAGATCTCTCAATAGTTACTCTGAATGTTAATGGGCTAAATGCCCCAATCAAAAGATACAGGGTATCAGAATGGATAAAATAACAAAACCCATCTATATGTTGCCTCCAAGAAACTCATTTTAAACCCGAAGACACCTCCAGATTTAAAGTGAGGGGGTGGAAAAGAATTTACCATGCTAATGGACATCAGAAAAAAGCAGGAGTGGCAATCCTTGTACCAGATCAATTAGATTTTAAGCCAAAGACTATAATAAGAGATGAGGAAGGACACTATATCATACTCAAAGGGTCTGTACAACAAGAAGATCTAACAATTTTAAATATCTATGCCCCCAACGTGGGAGCAGCCAACTATATAAACCAATTAATAACAAAATCAAAGAAACACATCAACAATAATGCAATAATAGTAGGGGACTTTAACACTCCCCTCACTGAAATGGACAGATCATCCAAGCAAAAGATCAACAGGGAAAGAGAGGCCTTAAATGATACACTGGATGAGATGGACATCACAGATATATTCAGAACATTTCATCCCAAAGCGACAGAATACACATTCTTCTCTAGTGCACATGGAACATTCTCCAGAATAGATCACATCCTCGGTCCTAAATCAGGACTCAACCGGTATCAAAAGATTGGGATCATTCCCTGCATATTTTCAGACCACAATGCTCTGAAGCTAGAACTCAACCACAAGAGGAAGTTTGGAAAGAACCCAAATACATGGAGACTAAACAGCATCCTTCTAAAGAATGAATGGGTCAACCAGGAAATTAAAGAAGAATTGAAAAAAATCATGGAAACAAATGATAATGAAAACACAACGGTTCAAAATCTGTGGGACACAACAAAGGCAGTCCTGAGAGGAAAATAGATAGTGGTACAAGCTTTTCTCAAGAAACAAGAAAGGTCTCAGGTACACAACCTAACCCTACACCTAAAGGAGCTGGAGAAAGAACAAGAAAGAAACCCTAAGCCCAGCAGGAGAAGAGAAATCATAAAGATCAGAGCAGAAATCAATGAAATAGAAACCAAAAAAACAATAGAACAAATCAACGAAACTAGGAGCTGGTTCTTTGAAAGAATTAATAAAATTGATAAACCCCTGGCCAGACTTATCAAAAAGAAAGAGAAAGAACCCAAATAAATAAAATCATGAATGAAAGAGGAGAGATCACAACTAACACCAAAGAAATACAAACTATTATAAGAACATACTATGAGCAAATCTACGCCAACAAATTTGACAATCTGGAAGAAATGGATGCATTCCTAGAAACATATAAACTACCAAAATTGAACCAGGAAGAAATAGAAAGCCTGAACAGACCCATAACCAGTAAGGAGATTGAAACAGTCATTAAAAATCTCCAAACAAACGAAAGCCCAGGGCCAGACGGCTTCCCGGGGGAATTCTACCAAACATTTAAAGAAGAACTAATTCCTATTCTCCTGAAACTGTTCCAAAAAATAGAAATGGAAGGAAAACTCCCAAACTCATTTCATGAGGCCAGCATCACCTTGATCCCAAAACCAGACAAGGATCCCATCAAAAAAGAGAACTACAGACCAATATCCTTGATGAACACAGATGCGAAAATTCTCATCAAAATACTAGCCAATAGGATTCAACAGTACATTAAAAGGATTATTCACCACGACCAAGTGGGATTTATTCCAGGGCTGCAAGGTTGGTTCAACATCCGCAAATCAGTCAATTTGATACAACACATCAATAAAAGAAAGAACAAGAACCATATGATACTCTCAATAGATGCTGAAAAAGCATTTGACAAAGTACAGCATCCCTTCCTGATCAAAACTCTTCAAAGTGTAGGGATAGAGGGCACATATCTCAATATCATCAAAGCCATCTATGAAAAACCCACCGCAAATATCATTCTCAATGGAGAAAAACTGAAAGTTTTTCCACTAAGGTCAGGAACACGGCAGGGATGTCCATTATCACCACTGCTATTCAACATAGTACCAGAAGTCCTAGCCTCAGCAATCAGACAACAAAAGGAAATTAAAGGCATCCAAATTAAAGGCAACGAAGAAGTCAAATTATCACTCTTCACAGATGATATGATACTCTATGTGGAAAACCCAAAAGACTCCACTCCAAAACTGCTAGAACTTGTACAGGAATTCAATAAAGTGTCAGGATATAAGATCAATGCACAGAAATCAGTTGCATTTCTCTACACCAACAACAAGACAGAAGAAAGAAATTAAGGAGTCAATCCCATTTACAATTGCACCCCAAACCATAAGATACCTAGGAATAAACCTAACCAAAGAGGCACAGAATCTATACTCAGAAAACTATAAAGTACTCATGAAAGAAATTGAGGAAGACACAAAGAAATGGAAAAATGTTCCATGCTCCTGGATTGGAAGAATAAATATTGTGAAAATGTCTATGCTACCTAAAGCAATCTACACATTTAATGCAATTCCTATCAAAGTACCATCCATCTTTTTCAAAGAAATGGAACAAATAATTTTAAAATTTATATGGAACCAGAAAAGACCTCGAATAGCCAAAGGGATATTGAAAAACAAAGCCAAAGTTGGTGGCATCACAATTCCGGACTTCAAACTCTATTACAAAGCTGTCATCCTCAAGACAGCATGGTACTAGCACAAAAACAGACACATAGATCAATGGAACAGAATAGAGAGCCCAGAAATAGACCCTCAACTCTATGGTCAACTAATCTTAGACAAAGCAGGAAAGAATGTCCAATGGAAAAAAGACAGCCTCTTTAATAAATGGTGTTGGGAAAATTGGACAGCCACGTGCAGAAAAATGAAATTGGACCATTTCCTTACACCACACACAAAAATAGACTCAAAATGGATGAAGGACCTCAATGTGAGAAAGGAATCCATCAAAATCCTTGAGGAGAACACAGGCAGCAAGCTCTTCGACCTCAGCCGCAGCAACATCTTCCTAGGAACATCGCCAAAAGCAAGGGAAGCAAAGGCAAAAATGAACTGTTGGGATTTCATCAAGATCAAAAGCTTTTGCACAGCAAAGGAAACAGTTAACAAAACCAAAAGACAACTGACAGAATGGGAGAAGATATTTGCAAATGACATATCAGATAAAGGACTAGTGTCCAAAATCTATAAAGAACTTAACAAACTCAACACCCAAAGAACAAATAATCCAATCAAGAAATGGGCAGAGGACATGAACAGACGTTTCTGCAAAGAAGACATCCAGATGGCCAACAGACACATGAAAAAGTGCTCCATATCACTCGGCATCAGGGAAATACAAATCAAAACCACAATGAGATATCACCTCACACCAGTCAGAATGGCTAAAATCAACAGTCAGGAAATGACAGATGCTGGCGAGGATGCGGAGAAAGGGGAACCCTCCTACACTGTTGGTGGGAATGCAAGCTGGTGCAACCACTCTGGAAAACAGCATGGACGTTCCTCAAAATGTTGAAAATAGAACTGCCCTATGACCTAGCAATTGCATACTGGGTATTTACCCTAAAGATACAAACGTAGTGATCCAAAGGGGCACGTGCACCCAAATGTTTATAGCAGCAATGTCCACAATAGCCAAACTATGGAAGGAACCTAGATGTCCATCAACAGATGAATGGATCAAGAAGAGGTGGTATATATACACAATGGAATACTATGCAGCCCTCAAAAGAAATGAAATCTTGCCATTTGCGACAACATGGATGGAACTAGAGCGTATCATGCTTAGCGAAATAAGTCAAGCGGAGAAAGACAACTATCATATGATCTCCCTGATATGAGGAAGTGGTGATGCAACATGGGGGCTTAAGTGGGTAGCAGAAGAATCCATGAAACAAGATGGGATAGGGAGGG
The DNA here is from genome assembly GCF_020171115.1 of Neogale vison. Taxonomy (NCBI): domain Eukaryota; kingdom Metazoa; phylum Chordata; class Mammalia; order Carnivora; family Mustelidae; genus Neogale; species Neogale vison. The sequence continues at coordinate 123,821,199 of NC_058095.1, read as the reverse complement.
AGACAAACCATAAGTGACTCTTAATCTCACGAAACAAACTGTGGGTTGCTGGGGGGAGGGGGGTTGGGATAAGGGGGGTAGAGTTATGGACATTGGGGAGGGTATGTGCTTTGGGGTAAATTGGAAGGGGAGGTGAACCATGAGAGACTATGGACTCTGAAAAACAATCTGAGGGGTTTGAAGTGGCGGGGGGTTGGGAGTTTGGGGTACCAGGTGGTGGGTATTATAGAGGGCAATTCTTGCTTGGAGCACTGGGTGTGGTGAAAAAATAATGAATACTGTTTTTCTGAAAATAAATAAATTGGGAAAAAAAAAAAAAAAAAACCTTACAAAAAACAAGAGCCCAGGACCTGACAGATTCCCTGGGGAATTCTACCAAACTTTCAAAGAAGAAATAACACCTATTCTCCTGAAACTGTTTCAAAAAATTGAAGTAGAAGGAAAACTTCCAGACTCTTTCTATGAAGCCAGCATTACCCTGATCTCCAAAGTAGGCAAAGACCCTACCAAAAAGGAGAGTTTCAGACCAATATCACTGATGAATATGGATGCTAAGATTCTCAACAAGATCCTAGCCAACAGGATCCAATAGCACATTAAAAAGATTATCCACCATGACCAGGTGGGATTTATCCCTGGGCTACAAGGATGGTTCAACATTCACAAATCAATCAATGTTATAGAACAAATTAATAAGAGAAAAGAGAAGAACCACATGGTCCTCTCAATAGATGCAGAAAAAGCATTTGACAAAATCCAGCATCTGTTCCTGATTAAAACGCTTCAAAGTATAGGGATAGAGGGAACATTCCTGAACTTCATAAAATCTATCTATGAAAGACCCACAGCAAATATCATCCTCAATGGGAAAAAGCTTGCATCCTTCCCATTGAGATCACGAATACGACAAGGATGCCCACTCTTACCACTCTTGTTCAACATACTATTAGAAGTCCTAAAAACAGCAATCAGACAACAAAGAAAAATAAAAGGTATCCAAATTGGCAATGAAGAAGTCAAACTCTCTCTCTTTGCAGATGACATGATTCTTAATATGGAAAACCCAAAAGACTCCACCCCCAAACTACTAGAACTCATACAGCAATTCAGCAACGTGGCAGGATACAAAGTCAATGTACAGAAATCAGTGGCTTTCTTATATACTACCAATGAAAATACATAAAGGGAAATTAGAGAATCGATTCCATTTACTATAGCACCACGAACCATAAGATACCTGGGAATAAACCTAACCAAAGAGGTAAAGGATCTGTATTCGAGGAACTACAGAACACTCATGAAAGAAACTGAAGAAGACACAAAATGATGGAAGACCATTCCATGCTCTTGGATCGGAAGAATAAACATTTTTAAAATGTCTATACTGCGTAGAGCAATCTATACTTTTAATGTCATTCTGATCAAAATTCCACTGGTATTCTTCAAAGAGCTGGAGCAAATTATCCAAAAATTTGTATGGAATCAGAAGAGACCCCGAATCACTAAGGAAATGTCGAAAAACAAAAATAAAACTGGGGGCATCACACTACCTGATTTCAAGCTTTACTACAAAGCTATGATCACCAAGACAGCATGGTACTGGCATAAAAACAGACACATAGATCAGTGGAACAGAGTAGAGAGACCAGATATGGACCCTCAACTCTATGGGCAAATAATCTTTGACAAAACAGGAAAAAATATACAGTGGAAAAAAGACAGTCTCTTCAGTAAATGGTGCTGGGAAAACTGGACAGCTATATGTAGAAGAATGAAACTCGACCATTCTCTTACACCATACACAAAGATAAACTCAAAATGGATAAAAGACCTCAACGTGGGACAAGAATCCATCAGAATCCTAGAGGAGAACATAGGCAGTAATCTCTACGATATCAGCCACAGCAACTTCTTTCAAGATATGTCTCCAAAGGTAAAGGAAACAAAAGCGAAAATAAACTTTTGGGACTTCATCAAAATCAAAAGCTTAAACAGTCAACAAAACAAAGAAGCAACCCACGGAATGGGAGAAGATATTTGCAAATGACAGTACAGACAAAAGTTTGATATCCAGGATCTATAAAGAATTCCTCAAACTCAACACACACAAAACAGACAGTCATATCAAAAAATGGGCAGAAAATATGAACAGCCACTTCTCCAATGAAGACATACAAATGGCTATCAGACACATGAAAAAATGTTCATCATCACTGGCCATCAGGGAGATTCAAGTTAAAACCACATTGAGATATCACCTTTTATCAGTTAGAATGGCCAAAATTAGCAAGACAGGAAACAACATGTATTGGAGGGGATGTGGAGAAAGGGGAACCCTCTTCCACTGTTTGTAGGAATGCAAGTTGGTGCAGCCTCTTTGGAGAACAGTGTGGAGATTCCTCAAGAAATGAAAAATAGAAATTTTCTATGACCCTGCAATTGCACTACTGGGTATTTACCCCAAAGATACAGATGTAGTGAAAAGAAGGGCCATCTGTACCTCAATGTTTATAGCAGCAATGGCCACAGTTGTCAAACTGTGGAAAGAACCAAGATGCCCTTCAATGGATGAATGGATAAAGAAGATGTGGTCCATATACACTATGGAGTATTATGCCTCCATCAGAAAGGATGAATACCCAACTTTTGTAGCAATGTGGACGGGACTGGAAGAGATTATGCTGAGTGAAATAAGTGAAGCAGAGAGAGTCAATTATCATATGGTTTCACTTATTTGTGGAGCATAACAAATAGCATGGAGGAAACGGGGAGTTAGAGAGGAGAAGGGAGTTGGGGGAAATTGGAAGGGGTGGTGAACCATGAGAGACTATGGACTCTGAAAAACAATCTGAGGGTTTTGAAGGGGTGGGGGGTGGGAGGTTGGGGTACCAGGTGTTGGGTATTATAGAGGGCACGGATTGCATGGAGCACTGGGTGTGGTGCAAAAATCATGAATACTGTATGCTGAAAATAAATAAAAAATAAATTTAAAAAAAGCTACATGTAATAGATAAGTGAGCAAATCACAAATTGATTCAAGACATAAATTAACCAGCCAATATCTATATATTGTTAATAGGGTCCAGAAGTAATGTTTCAAAATACAAATAAATGTAAACGCAGGAAATTACATAATTTATAGCATCAACTACTTTCTTTCCCTCTATATTTGTTCTTCCCTTCAATCATAGTAGAATAAACCTAAATTTTTAGATAGGTATAACATAGCATAAAGAACTTATATGTTATTTCCCTTGCTACTTGCTGTTGTTGTAACTCAAGTCTGTCCAATGAGAAATAAGCATACATGTCATGTGGCTGTTTTGGTAGCCTTGTAATTAACTTGCACTCAATTATCCTTTTTTTTCTTACATCTTATCATCGCCATTATTGTTGCTCTCCTTCTCCTCCTCTCTCTCTCTTCCACTTTGTTTTAATCCTCTACTTCACTTTTCTTTTTTCATAAGATTTTAAGGAAAAAAATAATGAAAATCCATCATGACACATAAATGTAATATTTTGAGATCTTTGGTAGCTACACAATGTACCTGGTTGAAAAACATCGTTATAAAAAGTCAGCTTAATTATCACAGGTTTATTGGCCAGTTGGATACTTTCTTTAGGAAAATATTATTTAAGTAAGTTGGTTTTAATTTCCCTCAGGTATTTTTCCTTTGTATTTTTTATATTAATTAATACAACTTATGTATTTTTTATTGTATTAATTAATAATTTATGTTTTGCAGTATCTTCTATCCATCTGTATCATGTCATATTTTGTGCTGCCTTTTGAGAAAGGAAAGTCATTACTTTTAATGCAGTTGGTTTATCAGTCTTTTTGTTTGTGATTTTTGAGTCTTGTTAAATACACCTTTTTCTCCCTGAATGCAAAATCATGGATATCTCCTAGTTTATATTCTATAACCTTTATAGTTTTGCACTTTATAATTTAGAACAATAATCTAGCCACCTTACATCTAAAGGCCTTATAATTCCTAATAAATTTCTGTAAATTCTTTTGGCTTTTTTCCATATACGTTTTTATCATCTGTTTATAATTTTTTTTCCTCTGTTTTACTTAACTCTTTCAAAAATTTTTTTGCCCTTACTATACTGATTAGGACTCAAGTGCAATGTTGAATACTGTTAGTGGTTGTGGGGATCCTTCTTTTATTCCTAATATTTTAATATCTTAAAAGAATAGTTTCATTTGGCTTTTTTATTTGTCCTTTGTGAGAAGATTGGACCCAAAAGCCTAGTCTGTCATTGTGAAAGCAAATATTAAGCCTCTTTTATCTCCTAGTTTCCCCTCAGCAATTACAACTTTTCATAGAACAGGTACGGTATGGACAGATCTTTTCCTATTCAACCTGAACCTGGTTCTATTTAAAATCATTTTTTAATTTTGGTTCTATATAAAATAATTTTTATGATAAAATATAATAGTAGTGTAGATGAAAAGATATAAAATATGAGTTATCTGCTCACAGAGTTATTAGGGGGCTTGTGGGAAAAACACAAACTTTTAAGATTCCTTTACTGATTTGGAGGATTCTCAAAGTCATGCAAGTATCCCAAATTATAGAATTAAGGATTGATAGTCTTAAAAAGAGATAGATTGTTTTTATAAAGATGTTACTTATTTATTACAGAGAGAGTAACATTACAGATGTTACTTATTTACAGAGAGAGACACAGTGAGAGAGGGAACACAAGCAGGGGGAGTGGGAGAGGTAGAAGCATGCTCCCCACTGAGGAGGGAGCTCAATGCAGGGCTCATTCCCAGGACCCTGGGATCATGACCAGAACCTAAGGCAGACGCCTAAGGACTGAGCCACCCAGACGCCCCAATTAAGGATTGATAGTCTCAAAAGAGAGAGATTTCTTTAAAAAAAAAAAAAGATTTTATTTATTTGACAGACAGAAATCACAAGGAGTCAGAGAGGCAGGCAGAAAGAGAGGGAAGAAGGCTAAGAAGGCTCCTGCTGAGCAGACAGCCTGATGTGGGGCTTGATCCCAGGACCGTGGGATCATGACCTGAGCCGAAGGCAAAGACTTTAACCCACTGAGGCACCCAGGCCCCCCAAGAAAGAGATTTCTTAATACTGTTTTTGGCAATCATGGTAAAATATGATTAACAACTAGTATCATAGCATAACAAATCATTTAAACTAATATTTTTGAGATTTAACGTGATATTTTAAAAAATTATCTATAGTAAAACATTTACCCATTCGCCAGTATGCTGAACTAATTCAAATAGTAAAAAAGCAATACTTGCAGAGAAGTAATATTTTTCCTGTAAAGACACTAAAGGGACCCTTGGTGGTTAAGTGGGTTAAGCCTCTGCCTTCGGCTCCAGGTCATGATCGCAGGGTCCTGGGATCAAGCCCCACATCGGGCTCTCTGCTCAGCGGAGAGCTTCCCCCTCTCTCTGCTTCCCCCTCTCTCTCTGCTTGCCTCTCTGCCTATTTGTGATCTCTTCTCCCTGTCAAATAAATAAATAAAATCTTAAAAAAAAAAAACACTAAAAAAATCAAGATGAGTGGCTCAGTTGGTTAAGCATCTGACTCTTTATTTCAGCTAAGGTCATAATCTCAGGTTTGTGAGATCAAGCCCCATGTCCAGGTTTGAACTGGACGTGAAGTCTGCTTAAAGATACTTCTCCCCACCTTCCCCTTCTCACCTCCCCCTCAGAAAAAAAGGGAAAATAATCAAGATGGATACACAAAGTTGAGCATCTTCCTCTCCTATAACTGCATATGCACTGCAAGTTTATAAATCATTTTGGGTAAGAAAAAAAATTGGTTTTGATCGGACAGGGAAGGCATGTTCATATATTCTTTTAGTGTTCTAGAAAAGCTTATTTCATTTTCAAGATTTTTTAATATATTTATTTATTTTTAAATTTTTTATTTCTTTTCAGCGTAACAGTATTCATTGTTTTTGCACCACACCCAGTGCTCCATGCAATCCGTGCCCTCCATAATACCCACCACCTGGTTCTTCTAACCTCCCACCCCTACCCCTTCAAAACCCTCAGATTGTTTTTCAGAGTCCATAGTCTCTCATGGTTCACCTCCCCTTCTAATTTTTATGATTTTGAAATATTTATTCTAGTAAAAAACTATCTATAGCTAATTTGCCATTGAATTTGATGGTTTTTAGAAATTCTGTCTTAAAAGGATAGAAAGCTTAAAACAAGTAAGTAAATTTTAGATAGATTTGACTAGTTAGATCTGTTGCCATAAAGAGGAATGAAAAGGAATTGACAGAAAGGACAAAAAGTAAGTAATTTATGTAGGTTTCTTTTGTTTTGAAAAAAAAAAAACAGGTAACTTAAAAATATATGTGCAAAGACACACAAATGAAAATTCTATGTTCAGCATATATCAGGTGTATATTAACAAAGACTGAAAAATATATATTTGCACTTTCAGTCCCACCCATCTTTACTATTATAGCATAAAGTGCAAGTTAATGGTTAATATTTTCCTGAAGTTATTTGCATTGTGTAACTACTACTCTATACTTAGAGTTATTTAGTGAAAAATTATAAATGTAAATTAGCAATCAAAAAGTTACCACCAAGTGAACTATGTGTTGTATAACTTTCCCTGGAAGGTTTTGCTTATTATTTGTTTCAAAGAAGATAATCCAATAAAATTTTTATCATAAGTCCTTTGACCATTATAAAATTATAGAGAGGAATATGGAAATTTGCCAAAAGTTTCTGGTATAGAAAGTGCAAACTTCAATGTGTATAGTATATTGCCCCATAATATTTAATTCAAATTTAATCTGAAGTTTAAAATTATTAGAAACTGTATCAAGAAGTTCTGGAGGGGTAAGGATGGGAGGTTGGAATGGATGGGAAGCCTTGTGGTGGGTATTAAGGAGGGCACATATTGCATGGAGCACTGGGTGTGGTCAATAAACAATGAATCTTGGAACACTGAAAAAATAAAATAAAATTTTAAAAAAAGAAAAGAAAAAAAATTATGGAAATTCTGTAGTGAGAACATAGTAGAATCTATTCTGTTTATTTTAATTGGTAAGAGCAATACAGATAGACTGTAAACAACTGAAAATACAAATACATCAAGAAAATACAAAAGGTAGTTACCCATGGTCCTATAAGACAGATAACATGGTTAATATTTTATATATATTTTTATGAATATTTCATATATATAAATAAGATATTATATGTGGATATAGATTTAAGTATGTGTGTGTATATATATATATACACACTTGAATACATATTTGTACATATTTATATATTATTTAGATATCATAAATGTATTTCCAAGTCTTAAAGTGTCCTTTTACCACATCACTTGAATGGCTGTATAGTATTTCATTTATGAATCCATGATTTTTCTTTATAAAAAATATCTATTTCCCAAATGTAAAAAGTAAGCACAATTCCAAAAATGTCAGGTATGGACTATTTTAGAAAAGCTGGGCATGGAAATAAGGACAACTTGATTTAGATTCCAGCTTTGTTTTTCCTAGTTCATTTCATCAATTCTAAGAATCACATTTTTTCTATTACTCTGAATTTAAGATATAGCTGACAATTGCTATCACAAGGAACTTTTTAAATCCTGCAGTGTATATTACAATTTATATAAATACTGATACCAGGTCTGGTGCAGAATTATGGATAGCTTGTTGAGAAACATTGTGCTCACTGTCCTCCAGAGGGCCCAGGAAATGATACCATATGATAAAACACAGATTTAAAAAACTTTGAATTAAAAGTGTCTTGAAAGATATAGTTACTAAATGTAAAGGATATTTTAGGTCTACTCTGAACAGTTTAATTTGCATGTATTTTTGGTTTTTTATAGTCACAAGTGATATATGATAGAAATCTATTCTAAATGACTCCGTTTTTCGGTAAATATTTAATGACAAGTGTTACAAAAGCATTGTGAAATAGCTTGACAGTATTGTTTCCCTAGCGATATATAAAATGATGGTTCATCTAATAATCAGCAGTGTCTCAGATTTAATGAATTTTAGATAATTGTATATTTCATCTATCCAAATAAAGGGTTGACCAAGTGACACATGTCAGGATTATTTAATCAGCTTCTTTTGATCAAGGAGATAGAACTTTTGCCCTCCAGAGATTTACATTTCACTGAGAATTTTCATTTCATTCTCATTAACCTTAAAAATGCCCTCATTCTTATTCTTACAACTGAAACATACACAAACACACATACACTGATACACAGGGACACACCCATACATATATCTCTTATATTTATACTCTTTTGTACCTAATACCTCTGTTCCTCCTATCTCATTTACTCATCAAATCACCCAAACCTATGATATAAATTCAGTGTTTTCATGTAAATGATCTCATTTAGTTCACTAATGACTATGTACTATATTTGGGGAACAATTGTCAATCTCATCTTGGTCTTTCAATAACAATTGAGTCTGTTTGTTTGTTTGTTTGTTTTTCATTTTATTTATTTTATTTCCTTTCAGTGTTCCAAAATTCATTGTTTATATACCACACCCAGTGCTCCATGCAATATGTGCCCTCCATAATACCCACCACCAGGCTCACCCAAACCCCTACCTACTCCCTTCCAAATCCCTCAGTTTGTTTCTCAGAGTCCACAGTCTCTCATGGTTTGTCTCTCCCTCCAATTTCCCCCAACTCACTTCTCCTCTCCATTTCCCAAAGTTCCCCATGTTATTCCTTATGTTCCACAAGTAAGTGAAACCATATGGTAATTGACTCTGCTTGACTTAGTTTGTTGGTCCTTGTGAGTTTCAGAACAGAAAGTCTTATTATATATTTATTTTAGTTTTTCAGACACTTTTTATTCTTTTCTTGCATCTCTTGGGTACATATCTCAATCACAGTTAAGGAGTTTTGTTTTTTTATTTCCTGCCTTCCATGTTGGTGTCCCATACAGCTGTCTTCAGCTCTACTGTCTACTCACCTTACATTGTCTTCATCACACTTTTCTATATGCTTCAGTAGTCCCACAGAAGGAGGGTTCATAGACCTGCATTTTCTGCAATCTAAGATATTCAACAATTTTCTATACAACTAATTCTAGAGGACTCAAGAGCCTCTTCAGTTACCTTCCTTTCTATATCTACTTTTGCTTCAATATTCTTAGAATAATGCTGTCCTTTGCCCTGGGCAAGAGTGGCTACCTACCCAGACCCCATGCTTTAGAGGGCCCTTTCAGGAAAACACACGCATAAAATTTGTAGATTACCACTTGGGCACCTCTGCCAGTTGGCAGATTGCTAGTACAGATCTGTACAGGGAAACCTGTGATCCTAACTATTCTGTTTTGTGATTAACATAATCAGGGCCCCAAATGTTTCTCTGCATTTTTTCCCTCTGCACTTAAGGTGGATGTGACACTGTCAATATAGGATGCTTCTTCAGGATGCCAGGAGGACTTCTGTTCAGACAGGAGAAACCTACAGTGTTCCTGCACCAAGCTCAAATAAACGAGTATCTAGACTTTTACCCTAATCCCTTGTGCTTCTTAAAATTTCTGATTTAATTTTGCTGGTTTTATTTTCCTTAAGTGGAATTTTTATAAATGGAACTACATATAGTTTTTCTTTTCACTCTTCTTTCATTCAAGTTTAGTGGATTCCTAATACTCTTCAAAATGGCTTCTTCCACTAGCTGTTTATTTATTTTCATTGTTAAGATTGCTTGCTAAATTGTTTTTTCCTTGCTTGTTTTATGAAGGGCTGAGAGTAGGGTAAAAATCTCCTGTTTTATGAATCTATTTCTCCTTGTAGTTTTGTTGCTTCATACATTTTGAGATCATATTACTGGATGTATGAAAATTTAAAGTCTGTGTATTTTCCTAGAAATTGTAAACTTTTTGTTAGTATGAAGTCACTCTAGCTATTACTTGCTTTAGGCTTCATTGTCTGATTGCAATATAGACACAGCACCTTCTTTCCTTTTGTCACTTTTGTAAAGCCTTTCTTTTTCCCATTATTCAAAGGTAAAATTTATATCTTTTGTGCATCATTTACAATGAGAAATAAGCTTTCTAAATCCAAATGATAGCTATTGTCTTTTAAACAGATCATTTAATCCATTTATGCTTAATGTCATTTCAGATATGTTTGATCCAAGCCTATCTAAATCTATCTAAATATACCTTTTTATGTGCTTTATAATTGTCCTTTTGTTTATGTTCTTCCTTTCCTTAAAAAAAAAAAAAACAAAGTTTGGGTTCTTTTGGAATTGCATGTTTACATTTATTCTCTCATTTTATTACTTTACTTCTATTAGTTTATAAGTTATGTATTGTTTCCAGACTTTTACTGGTTGTCATAAAACAGGTTTCAGTGAGCTATTCTGGCCCATTGTTAACCAAACCCACCATGCCTGTCATTTATGTATTGTCTTTGATTGTTTTTGCACTACTATGGTAGAGCTGAGTGGTTGTGAAAAGAACTGTGTAGCCCATAAAGACAAAAATATTTACTGTCTGTCCCTTTATAGAAAAAGTGTGCCTATTTTTGCCATAGAAAATAAACTATCAAATTTGAATATAACTGCTCTTCCACACAAGACAGTTACAAGGTTCAGACATAACCACTTGCCCGAAACAACTAAAATGTCAGACAAAACAGATGAAAAAATAGTTTTTAAGGCACTGAACATCAGGCAAGAAAAGATAAGAAACAAATGCAATGAGCCCTGTGCTGTGGCGATTTAATGTCTGGACAGAATTTCCAGATTATGAAGGAGAGAGGGTAAACTCAGGCAAAGACTAGATTTCAAAAGTATTTCTTCAACAGGTCTTCTCACTGCTGCCTCTGCTAACTCCCCAATTACTAATCATGCCTTCTACTTTCCCTATAGCCCCTCAATGCAAACTTTTTAAAGGCAACTTTTAAATTCCCTAGTGGTTTTCTCAAAAGTTGGTCGGTTTAGTCTTCTTGTTGCTTATTGTTGTTTCTGTCAGTCCTGAAATCCATATTCCCATCTTTTTTAATTTCTCCTGGGTTGATCTTGTTGTGAGTGAGACTCAACCTGTCTGTGTGAATGATCTCAGAATAACTTGGACTCTTTTCCACTTTCTTATTTATTTCTGATATAAACTTCTCAGTTCTCTCACTTTTTTTTTTTAAAGATTGTATTTATTTGACAGAGAGAGATCACAAGTAGACTGAGAGGCAGGCAGAGAGAGAGAGAGAGAGAGAGAGAGGAGGAAGCGGGCTCCCTGCCTAGCAGAGAGCTCAATGTGGGACTCGATCCCAGAACCCTGAGATCATGACCTGAGCTGAAGGCAAAGGCTTAATCCACTGAGCCACCCAGGCGCCCCTTCTCAGTTCTCTCTTAATTCAGCTCTTAACATGACTATGGCAATGTCTTATGACTCTTCCTTGTCTTTAGTACATTACTTCATTCTCATCCTTGCTACCTGTTTGCTCTATCTAGTACAAAGTTTAATTAATCATGACCATCTTCCTGCTCAAAAGTTTTTAAGAAAAATCCATATACTAAAATAAAAAAATATTTAAAAATCTATATAATATGGGATGAATAATTTATTTGTATGGAAAACTAATCCTATCATGATCTTTTAGGGTCTAGACCACTCTTATGAGAGGATGGCTATAATCATCAAACTAAAATTGACCTAAATGTATTCTGAAGATGTTTTTACCATTTTTAATGCTTATAACTTACAAAGAAACACAAATACTCAAAACACTATAATGTAAAATCATCGCCTAATGACTAATTTAATTATCAACATGAACTGAATCTCTAGTTTACAACACTTATGTATACTAAATACATGAATAATAAATTTCATTGTCCTAATAATACCCACTAATTTAGGCAATTGTTCATTAGAATAGCTCTATTTACTCAGTCCAATATATAAGGTTTTACTATATAAATGCAAAACTATAATATGTCCCTGTTATAATTACATGATTTTAAAGCTATTTTCTAAACACATAAAAGAGATGGCAAAAGCATCAATTCATAACACTTATTTTTAACTATGAAATTAAATTTTATGGAAAATAATAATTTAACAAAAATGTTTTCTCCTTTGCACTTGAGTTTATGAACTGTCTTATGATATTAACCTTAAAAAAGAGTCTTGTTACCGATGAAAGAGAAACGATAATACTTGATATAGAAGTTGAAAATCAGTTATATATATGAGAATAAAATATCCATATTTGTATAAAAAGCATTTTTTCCTATAACTTTAGTCCAAACATTGTCAAAGGGATAAAAAATGTGTTTTTCTAAAATGGACACAGAAAGATCACATATATATTTTATATAATTAAATAAAAGTATTTGTCAAATCCTGAAATTTTAGTTAAACCAGTAGAGAAAGCACGAATTTACTGTTAGTCTATCTTTGGTCTGTTTCTATCTGGATCTTTCAGCTGTGTCAGAAAAAGTGCATGAAATCAGCCATTATATTACTTAAATTAGGTTTTCTGGAGAACATTAAGGAATGAAACGCCTGGGTGGTGCAGTTGGTTGGACGACTGCCTTCAGCTCAGGGCGTGATCCTGGAGTCCCGGGATCGAGTCCCACATCAGGCTCCCAGCACCATGGGGAGTCTGCTTCGCTCTCTGACCTTCTCCTCGCTCGTGCTCTCTCTCACTGTCTCTCTCTCTCAAATAAATAAAATAAAATCTTTAAAAAAAAAAGGATACATTTAAAGTCTATACTATGAAGACATTTTTTCATTTGTAGCAGTGTTTCTTCATGATGCTAAAAAAACATTTAAGCAAGTAAATAAACAAAATATCCAATACATTTGAAAAATCCTTTAAATAACTGTTAGGTGCATTTTTAAATAAATTTACTATGATATTGTTTTCTTCTTCTTTTTTTTAAGATTTTATTTATTTATTTGACAGAGAGAAAGAGCACAAGCAAGGGGAGTGGCAGGCAGAGGGAGAGGGAGAAGCAGGCTCCTTGTAGAACAGAGAGGCAGATGGAGGGCTCCATCCCAGGACCTTGGATCATGACCTGAGGCACCTAGGCACCCTTAAGATATTTTCTTCTGATACTGCAATTTGAATATAAGATTTTTGATATCTGCCTATTTTTCATATTTTGCATTTTCTCCCTTATATTTTAATCCCAGTAAAGCCACCAGTTTGCAATCACTACTTCCCAAAGTAGCCCTAAAATGGCTCTTAATTTTGAAGAAGATCTTTCAAATTAACAAATATATTAAAAATTATATTATTTGAGTTAACTGAAATAATAGGAAATTTTTAAAAAAAAGGAGATAAGTAATAAACATGTTACCAAATTATAGATCATGATCTCAGGGGTTGTGAGACCAAGCACTGCATTTGGGCTCCGTCCTCAGCAGGGAGTCTGCTTGGGGTTCTCTCTCCTGCTTCCTCTGCCCCTCCCCACACTCTCTAAACTAAATAAATAAATCTCTTAAAGAAAAGGAGACAGAAAACAGGGAAGTGCTCAAGAAAGATAAGATTAAAACAGATAAAGCGGACAATTACGGGACTCAGTGAAAAAAATATGCATCATTGTTAATTTAAACTTTGTTCAGCTGTCACCTGGTCACTCAAGCTGTCATTGTCCACTCCTGGAGGTGTACATTGCTCACTATATGGCTAGTTTCATGCTAATCATTGCATGCCCAGTACCTACCTGAACTCTTTTCTTTCCAGGTAAACTCCACCACTTCCCTGTTTCCTTATCTCTTTTCAACACTATTTCAAAATAAGCAAAAAGAACATCTTTTGTATAAGTCAAGTGAAATAATTATAATCAAAAGACTTATTATAGCATGTGTTTTTATTATGAACTATAGAGTTTAAATTCTTAAATTTAAAAAGATTGTCGATGAATTGATGGTTTAAATTTGTATTTTATATATTGGCTTAATTTATCCCTGAAAATATGCTAGGCATAAAAATAGTACAAAACTAATAAAATATAGAATTAGAATTTAGATATTACAGAGAGCATAGTAGAATATTATCCTTCTTCTCCTGATTTCTCTGTACCTAGGTGTCGAGATGAAAAGAAGTATCACTCCAACACCATTTTGCTTTATCACCTCTTTGTGCCAGCCCCTGTGAACTACTTCTGATAATTTCCTCTGTTGAATAACAGCCTTACAATATGGCAGTCTTGACCCAGAGCTTGTCTTGTTTAGGTTCTTAAGTATCCAAAGTAGTTTTGGTTGAACACATAGCAGGTAACAGAGCCTCAAGATCCTGTAAGTGTTGCCAGTGGGAAGGGGAAAAGAAATGACATTTAAGAAGTATCTATGGATTTTTCATGATCATGCTATCTACTACCATTGATTCATCCCTTGAATTCCAACAGTCCTCAAAGGAGAACTATTATGATTTTCATTGTTAAGGGAGGAACAAGGCATTGAAGAAATAAGGCAGTGATCTTCTTACTTAAGACTACAGTGTTTATAGACTAGGTATTCTTATTGCTCTTCTTCATTGTTAATTTGCTACAAACCTAATGCTCTTAGTATGATACCATCAGGGATGCTTGCTAATAAAAAGAATTATGAAGAAACTTGAGCCTTTTGCCATGGGGCAAATAAGTCAGAAATGAAATAATTCTAGTTAATGAGGATAAGAAGTAGAAGTTTATATTTTATTTCATTCCAATTGGCATTAGTTTTATGTATGGGGGTGTGATATGATGACAATAAAGATATGATGAGAGTAGATATTAAGAAAACCAATAATATGAGAACTTTAACACACTTTACAATCTATGAATCCCAAAGTTAAAAGAATATAAGGAACTAGGCACCTGGGTGGCTCAGTGGGTTAAGCGTCTGCCTTCAGCTCAGGTCATGATCTTGGGCTCTTGGGATTGAGCACCACATCAGGCTCTCTGCCCAGCAAGGAGCCTGTTTCCCCCTCTCTCTTCCTGCTTCTCTGCCTACTTTTGAAGTCTCTCTCTGTTGAGTAGATAAATAAAATCTTTTAAAAAAAAAAAAAGAATATAAGGAATTATTTGAACTACAAAAAGTGAGAATGTGGCATAGGTGTGGCATACTTTGATCAATGAAAACATAATCTTTGATTTAAAGAAATTGTTATATTGGTAACGACCATTTAACTGTACTGGATACAGAAGAGAATCTGAGGCAGTTTACAAAGAAATTAAAAATGATCCAGACAGGACCAGATAAGATAGGAAACTAGAAACTTGCCATAGCCAGTTTTGGCTTAGGGTTTTTTTTTGTTGTTGTGTTTTGTTTTTGTTTTTAAAGGTTTTATTTATTTCCTTGACAGACAGAGATCACAAGTAGGCAGAGAGGCACAGAGAGAGAGAAAGAGAGAGAGGAGGAAGCAGGTTCCCTGCTGAGCAGAGAGTCTGATGTGGGTCTCCATCCCAGGACCCTGAAATCATGACTTGAGCCAAAGGCAGAGGCTTTAACCCACTGAGCCACCCAGGCGCCCCTTGGCTTAGGGTTTTATCTGTACCTTACTTACTAAGAAACAGTGAAAGTTTAAAACAGATAAAATAAGAGATTGCCATTTTAGTGCATGAGGATGTGCATGTTTATATAAGAAAGTGAGTCTACCTATTATAAGGTATTAGGGTTTTTTGCTGTTGTTGCTGTTATTTTATAATAATCTTAAAGTTACAGGCATTTGTAAAGTTACAGGCATTTTTTATCTCCCCAGAAGGAAATGCTTGAATTTATCTCCACAGAAGGCTACCATATTGTTAAGAAAATCAAAAGATATGCCCCCCAAAGCAATGAAAATATAATCTAAAAAGATGTTCTGTCAGAGGCAAGAAATAAAAGAAACATGATCAAGCAAGCTGGTAAATTCTGGAAGGTTTCTGTCAAATATGTATTTATCTATGTTAACTAAAAAATGATGAACAGTTAATTTCATGAGATGATTTCTGTCATTTATAATTAATATTTTAATTACATTCTAGAATTCCCATGTTAAGGCAAAAAAATCTCATTATTTCTTAGAAAACATATTGAATCAATTCACTCTAAATAGCACTTTTGTGCTATTATGCTGATTCCTCATTTGGTTAGAATTTATTATAGAGCAAAGAAGCAGCTCCCCTTACAGGGCTGTTAAAACCAAATGTGTATGCATGTTAATATTTTAAACTTCATTTTGTAAATAACAGCAAGTATAGTAATAAAGGCATTACATTACATGTCTGCTCAGTGTTTATTGCTTGTCTCCTGTCTTGCTTTGAGCCTGTTCTTAAGAGGAGGTGATAACATGTTCTGTAGCATTCACGGACTGAAACCTGATTCACTGATTGCAACCCCTGACTGCACTATACACCAATATTTCAAAATTATTCCAAAGCCAAGTTAAAACAAGGAGGTAGTAATAGTAACAAAACCTTTAACACATCCATTTTAGGTCACTTTTGTACTTTTGTTTCTAAAACAAGAGTAAAAACAGTATGAGTCTAATTAGAAGTAGTTTCACATTATGACTAAAATTTTTATTAAGCCCAAGTAGTGCACCATTTCCAATTAACGAAACTAATTTAGAATGTCAGACTAATGAAGATCTAATGAGAGCAAAAAAAGGTTCTAAAATAATACTTGACTATAATTAATGTCATGTTTACCATTTTATAGTATGATTATATTTAAAAATTCAAAACATTTGGATTTCACCTTATAACTAGAGATATATTAAAAAGCTTTTCCATTTACTATCAGTGTATAATCTTTCTAGTACCTTTTATTTCTAGTATTGTCCACACTAAGTATATTAAAATCATAAAAGCACATTCAATTAATAACAATGATCTTTAAAGTCATTTTTAGTTAGGGATGTTGATCAGACAGTACATAGTTCTAATGCTGGAGAATAATGCTTGGTGATTCAAATATCAATTTACTAGAGATCTAAGCATATCTCATTTTTCAGCCTTTTTATAACTTATTAGGCATAATATATACATATATATCTATATACACACATATATTTTAAAGGATTTTGTTTGTTTATTTGACAGAGAGAGAGCACAAGCAGAGGGAGTAGCAGACAGAGGGAGAGGGAGAAGCAAGCCGCCTCCCTGTTGAACAGAGAGACCAATATGGGGCTCGATCCCAGCGTCCTGGGATCGTGGCCCTAGCCAAAGGCAGGCGCTTAACGAACTGAGCCACACAGGTGCCCCATCAGGCTTATGTTACAGAAGTCTGGACAAATTGTGTGGACAATTCTTTTAGAGACCCTTCCATGTGATGAATGTGTGAATGTGAGGAAAAGGTTGAAAATATCGAATAGATAAGTACTATTCTAGTATCAGGCCAATGAAGGATAAAAGAAAAAATGAAGACATTTCAATATTAATGAAACAGTCCATTTTGGGAAGAGAATGTCCTATTGAATATTCATTTCAAGAGATATAAATGTCCAGGGTTGCAAGAGCAGAACACATTTCTCACAATTCTTGTTGGCAATTCAGAATTTAAATTAGGGATTGAATATCATTCTCAAAGTCCAGGAACATTAAATGATAAAGCATAGTGGCATTAAAGGGGATGGAGTACAGAAAAACCTGGGTTAAAATAAGAACATCCTAAGGTTTCTGAGTTCATATCTATACAATGTGATTTATAATAATATTTAAATCTGAGAGATCTTATGAGGATTGTGAAAGTAGTAAAACATATAGTAACTTTGGAATTCAATACATTATTATTTATTTATTGTTCATTTCAGACTTGAGAGACATCTTTAGATATTTGACTCTAGCTTTATAAATTTAAGGAAGAAGCTGAGGCTTACTCATAGTAACAACACCAAAGTGATTTGCAGTATTTTATAATTGGGATATAGCCATTACTTTCAATAAAGATTTTATATTTTTAAAATCTTTTTAAATTTGTTATTAATTTATGTTAAAATTATTTTATTGAAAATACTGAAGGTATTATCACCATTTAATATTTTCCTGAATACACAAATGAACTGTGAAAAAATGTCATGCAGTTATAAGTAATGGGAGAGCTTCATTGGTTCTATCTTATCTAACAAACTGCTACATAAGTCAAATTTTTAAAAGATCTGAAATGAAATTTCTAAAATGACCCTGATGTGTTTATAGCCATTATAAGCAATTCTTCCTTTTTCTCAGTGAATCAAATTACTAAACTTCTGTTATCTTTTATCACAAAAATTAGAGTTCTAGCAGACTGAACAATCTTCTCTTTCAAATCTTTTTAAGTTAAATTTAAAAAGTTTGAATACATTTTTTCCATGAAAAAGGAATAAAGGTTTCTGTCCAGCATCATTTCCTGTTAAAAGTTAAAGTAATTAGAGTTTCAATTTATCAAAATGTCATTCCCAAAATAGAAAAGGTTATGTGGTTTAATTACATTCATGTATTTCACCATAAGATTTTATTTTCCATCTATTAATTTATAGGCCAATAGTAAAGCCAGTGAAATGAACATAACTATACTGAGTTCTCCAATATTACATCAAAACTGGCCTACACAATGAGCACAGAATTCTTAAAGGTTAATCACACTCTTCTAAGATTACAAATTCTGAACTTTAGTAGTCTGTTAATTAAAAAGAACAGTTTGTCATTGGTAGAATGTTTTCATTATGGCATACAAATGTGAAAATACAGAGACATAAAATCCATGTTTGGGAACAGATGATATGTACTCAGTAAGCTTCTTCTAGGTAAAAGAGACACATCATCATAAGAAACTTCAAAAAGAATTTTGGAAAGTTCCCTGGGCTTAAATTTAAATATTTTAAGTATTAATTATATATGAAATTGTTTCAAAATGCCAAAGGATGGGCTAATGCTGCACACACATACAAAAGTAACATTTGGAGTAATATTTAGCTGTCCAACATTAACAGATCAAGTAGATGTTATAACTAAACTACTTCTACAAAAGTGGTGGCATTTTTTTTTCAAATCTTGAAGGCACTCCCCATCTGCTCGTGTATCCACTTACTAAAAGTTTTAGTCTAGTTACATTGTTTCATAAAACGCCATGAAAATATCATATTTCCCAGTCTTTTAGTTCAATTAAACATGGATGTGAAACTAATCATAGTTATTTAGCTATTTTGGAGAGCAGAATGTGAAGCAATTCCTCAAAAACCTTTTTGAAGTCTTCCAGATTGGCAAATGACTCCTCTTGTATAGATGTGATACAAAATGTGATTAACATGTGCAAAGAACATTAATAAAAGTGACAGAAATCTGATTACATGTCTTGACATAAGCATTATGGGATTTGGAATAAACCATTCATTAATCCATCCAGTTATTTGTTGCACAAATGTGTTTTAAATGTCTCACGCCTCATGTCATTTTATTGTCTGGACAGTAGCAATAGTAATACCTAATTTATACAGTTGGTTTGAGCTAAATAGGATTATACATGTGTGACTGTATGTCCTCAGTATCAGTATGTCCTGATCAGGACTGTATGTCCTCAGTATCCCTTATTTAAACATGGATCTTCTGATTTGGGAATGTGGACACTGGATAAAATTTAAAAAGGAAACACAATAAACAATCTAAAAACATATTTCAAATATCAAGTCCATATATATATGTTTTTCAGATTGTAGTATAGATGGAGTGTAGACTACACTTTATATGGACCAATGCTTTTTCAACACTTTTTCAGTAATCAATGTTAACTCATTTGGAGTCTTTAATACCAGAGTTTGAATTGATTTTTATAATGACAAAGTACTTCATAAACACAAAGACCACTTCACACCACCAGAAGTAAATGTGTCTACTCAACCGGGTAAAATTTAGGAATGGACAAGAAGGTTTGATGAAGAAATCTGTGTTAACATTAAGAGTTCTTTTCTAGCTAAGAAAGTGATTTAAAAAAATATACTCAGAAAGCCTGCAACTGTAAATTAAATAGGAAACTTTGAAGACATCTGGCACAGACATTTCTTAGGAGAAACCATCTTGGATTAACTTTGAGTTAGTGAGAGATGCAGAGTGCTACATGTTAGATTAGATCAGTAGAGAAGTTTAATTCATCATCCAGAGAAAAATTACAAGACTAGCTCTTAAGGCCTTATTAGTGCTCGAGGTTACAATTTCCTTCTCTTTTCTTTAACCCAGACATGCAAAATTGCCCTCTCTTCAACATGAATCAAAATTAAGTACACACAGATGTGCCACTTGGTATTTCCTAGTTGGTAATATTTAGTGGAGAAAGAATTTTGTACCTTTTTTGAATTATAAAAGGAAGTAATCATCTGACACTAATTGAAACAAAGTCTCCACTACAGAGAAAATAAAAATGAACTTGTTTTTCTGTTAGAGTTGACTATTTACACTGCTCCTTATATCAGCAAAAACACACACCTCACACCTGCTGCTTTTCCTTCTTTTTCCTGTTGAACCTCTACCTAATTAACAGCCATTAAGATTCACACCTGTAGGGGTTTTAGCCTTTGCCTACTGCTCTGAGTTGTGGTTTTTAACCCTTCATTTTACCTATAATACATGAGTGATCACTTTCCCTAACAGGCTCAGTCTTTGAAAGAAAGCCGTTCTCAGTATTTGCTTGCCTGCAAAGTCACTCTTGAATTCGCCACAGCTGGGGACTCTGAGAGGCAATTGTTTTTTCTGGAATAAGACATGAACAGGTGGTACTCCCACCTGCTGCATGTCTTTGAATGTTTGTTGGCTTCGAACAGTTCTTGGACCTGATATTTGAAATGTTCGCTTGCATTAGAAGCAGCCGAGGAAGAGAAAACAGGCCATGGCCTTTTTTGTTACTAATGGTCTCATTACAGACATTCTCTGGTTGGTAATTGCTGGCATATTGAAATAAATGGGTGCATTGCTTTCTGGACTGGGTATGGGTGGAAATAAGCCAAACAGATTGGTACATAGCCTGGCTACTTTATTTTAAGCATTAAGGAAGATTTAGACAATCAAACTGAGTGACTTATTTTCCCCTTGGGAAAGTTTGCAAAGGTCTATTTGTAACTGGCAATGGAAACATTTCTGGACAGACAAGTAGTTGTGATTTTCACTGTGATTTCTACTACACAGAAGAAAGCACTTAGGTGCTATCTAATTTGGCGTAAGTCCTGTTCTCTTAGTCTATTTAGCATTTCGGTATTTCTGTTCTCTAGTGGAGTGGGACAAATTGACTCAAAAACTGCTAGAGCTACTCACGTTGAAGGCTTTCTGGAAAAAGTAAACTATTATGTTCTATCCAGTCATAATTACAACCTGCAAATATGTTGAGGCTATTTTTGTTCCAAGCAAAATTGAAAACATACTGTTAAGCATGGTTGTTTCTATTCTCCAACTGTCCTTTCTCTTTAATGGTTTCCAATGAACTACAGCAGAAATAATACAGAGTAGCTTTGATTCAACATACCTAAAGTGCTCTTTGTGTATTTGCAGAGTAAGGCAAAAAAGCATATTTTATGTATGACTGTTTACCTATTTCATGTCCATATGAGGTAGATGTAGATAGATGTGGGTATAGACATAGAAAAAATAGATACATTCAAATTGTATATACAATGCATTTAGTATATATAATCATTGATTTAAAAATGTATGAAGTGACAATCCCCCTGCAGGACTCTAAGTGACTTCCCTCGTTTAGACTCTGAACCAATTTTCCTTGAAATATTTTCCAGGATACTTGGCATTTAAAAGGCATCCAGTAAATGCCAAACCCCACTCTTTCTAATTTATTCTTCTAAAATATGTGCCATTGCCTGTTAAATATTGCCCCTCTAAGACTTATTAACAGTCTGGGTAACAGTATAATTATCCTATTTTTCATACAAGAAAATCAAGGTGCATGGTTTATGCCTGAGGCTATATAATAGGTTAAGTGGCAGACTTGGAGTTTAACAACCGGCCCCTCTGCCTCTTAGTGTCATGAATCTTCCAGGACATTCTTGCATCCCAAACCTGACAGGGGTTCTTAACATTTCTGCAGACACTGGGGTACGTGGGCATATTTTTACAAGAAATGTTCAACATTTTAAAAAGTTGAAATTGTGACTATGTAAAGTTTGCCTAAAAAATTATGATATTGGAGAGAGAGGTAGCAAAGGATTTGGAACTGATGTTTGGGAAATGGAGAATAAAGTTAGTTTCTCGTAAGTTAAGAATGATATTGGGTCAGAAGACAAGGAAAGTAACATAAGAAAACATAAGAAAGGATTTGGTTAATTGATTGAGGCTTGAAGATGAAAACTGGAAAACTGGGAATAGTTTTTTGAATTTCCTTTCAATATAACACAGTCCCCAGTTTTCTTTTTGTTCTCTCAGTTACTTTCTTGGCCTCCACTGCCTCTTCCTTCCAGGCCACATATTTATCTTTTTTTTTTTTTTTCCATTTCCCAGACCCAGTCTTTGTCCTCTGTTTTTACTCTATAGTCTTTTCCTACATGATATATTTCAATAATTATATTATCACTTGTAGGTTACATTTAAAAACACTGTAACTAAAATTTTCAGTCTGGGATCAGTGGTCACTTTTGAAATAATACAATTCGATAAACTGAACAGAACTTCAACACAAACCATTTTCCTTTTTCTTTTTTACTCTATAAAAAATAAATTGTTTTTTCATTCAAGATTTTCATACACTGCACATATTCCCGAATATCTCCTCAGAAAACAAAACTGATAATTTCACTCACTGCTTAAATTCTTTCAGTTGTGTCCCATTGTTGTGGAATGAATTGCAAAGTCTTGTTGTGACCCACAAGGTCCTGTGTGACCTGTCATCTCTTTGCAATGATAACTTCATCTCATGACGTTCTTCCATTCTTGCTTTACTTTGCTTCCATACCTGACACATGTTCTTTTTATCTTCTGTCTCTTCACCTTTGTACATGATATTTATATAAATAAAGCTGTTACTTTTACAAATGTGTTTATAACCTGAGTAAAGGTAAATAAAAATGTCTCAGGCTGCTGTCTAAAGTTATTTTCCTCCTGCTTTTCTTCACTTAATCATCTTTTTTCTCAGATTTCAGCTTAAACATTAACTTTTTGTAGAAGCCTCTGGGGACCCTCAGATTGGTTTTATGACCTTCTTATGTGTTCTCAGTACAGCTTTCCTTTCCTTTCTCAGCATTTTATCTAGTTGTGATTGTTGGGGAACAATTCTCCATGGAGTTTTGTTTACATCTTGTATCTGCTTTTGTCCTGGACTGTCTTTTCAAGGATGTTTGCATATCAAACAGCCTTCAAAGATAAATTGTGTCTCTCACTAGACCAAAGGAAAGATAGATTTCCTTACCAATATAATTAAGATACTATCTCTTTGTCTTATGGCTAAGATGGGGCAGATTAACTAGCTGCCCCAATATAAAATTGAGGCCTCCTCAGCATAGATAAGTATTAAAAATCTTATGTTAAGAGAAAGAAGCCAGTCACAAAGAACATACATAGTATAATTTCACTGATAGAATGTATAGAATAGAAAAATCTACAGAGACAGAGAGTAGATTAGTTGTTGCCAAGGTTGATGGGAAGGGGATGGATAAATGGAGAGTACCTAATGATAGGTATGAATTAATATTTTGCATGATGAAAATATTCTAAAATTGATTGTGGCATTGATTTCACAAAACCGAACATACCAAAACACACACACACACATACACACACACACACACATTAAAAAAAAAAAGTTCCCACTTAATAGGAGAATTGTTTGGTATATAAATCCTATCTCAAAACTGTCTTTCTGTTTTGTTTTGTTTTGTTTTAAAAATACATTTATTAAAAGGATTATTCACCATGACCAAGGGGGACTTATTCCTGGACTGCAAGGGTGGTTCAACATCCTCAAATCAATCAGTGTGATACACTACATCAATAAATGAAAGGACATGAACCAGATGATCCTCTCAATAGATGCAGAAAAAGCATTCAACAAAGTACAGTATCCTTTCTTGACTAAAACTCTTCCCAGTGTGGAGATAGAGGGAACACACCTCAATATCATAAAAGCCATATACAGAGAAAATATCTTTCTCAGTGGGAAAAAACTGAGAGCTTTTCCCCTAAGGTCAGGAACATGGCAGGGATTTTCACTATCATCACTGTTCAACACAGTGCTACAAGTCCTAGCCTCAGCAATCGGACAACAAAGAAAAATAAAAGGCATCCAAATCCGCAAATAAGTCAAACTCTCACTCTTCACAGATGATACTGTATGTGGAAAACCCAAAAGCCTCCACCCCAAAATTGCTAGAACCCATACAGGAATTCAGCAAAGTGGCAGGATATAAAATCAATGCACAGAAATCAGTTGCATTTCAATATACCAACAATGATACAGAAGAAGAAGAAATTAAGGAGTTGATTCCATTTACAATTGCACCCATAACCATAAGATACCTAGGAATAAACCTACCAAAGATGCAAAGGATCTGCACTCAGAAAACTATAGAACCCTCATGAAGGGACTGAGGAGGACACAAAGAAATGGAAAAACATTCCATGCTCATGGTTTGGAAGAACAAATATTGTTAAAATATCTATGCTACCTAGAGCAATCTACACACTCAATGCAATCCCTATCAAAATACCATCAGCTTTTTTCACAGAACTGGAACAAATAATCAGAAAATTTGTATGGAATAAGAAAAGACCCTGAATAGCCAAAGGAATGTTGAAAAAGAAAACCAAAGCTGGTGGCATCACATTTTGGACTTCAAGCTATATTACAAAGCTGTAATCAACAAAATAATGTGATATTGGCAAAAAACCAGACACATAAATCAATGGAACAGAATAGAGAACCCAGAAATAGACCCTCAAATCGTGGTCAGCTAATCTTTGACAAAGCAGGAAGTAATGTCCAATGGAAAAAAGACAGTCTCTTTAACAAATGGTGTTGGGAAGATTGGACAACCACACGCAGAAGAGTGAAACTGGACCATTTGCTTACACCATACACAAAAGTAGACTCAAAACGGATGAAAGACCTCAATATGAGATAGCAATCCATCAAAATCCTTGAGGAGAACATAGACAGCAATCTCTGTGACCTCAGGCACAACAACTTCTTGCTAGACACATCTCCAAAGGCAAGGAAAACAAAGGCAAAAATGAACTATTGGGACTTCATCTAGATAATAAGCTTTTACACAGCAAAGGAAACAGCAAAAGCAAAAACAACTGACAGAATGGGAGAAGATATTTGCAAATGACATATCAGATAAAGGGATAATATCCAAAATCTATAAAGAACTTACCAAGCTCAATACCAAAAGAACAAATAATCTAATCAAGAAATGGGCAGAAGGCATGAACAGACATTCTGCAAGAAGACATAAATGGCCAACAGACACATGAAAACATGCTTGACATCACTCAGTATTAGGGAAATAGAAATGGAAACCACAATGAGATACCACTCCACAATGGTCAGAATGGCTAAAATTAGCAAGTCCAGAAAGGACAGGTCTTGGGAAGGATGCAGAGAAAGGGTAACCCTCTTCTGCTGTTGGTGGGAATGCAAGCTAGTGCAGCCATTCTGGAAAACAGTATGGAAGTTCCTCAAAAAGTTGAAGATAGAGCTACTCTGTGACCCAACAAAGTCACAGCCACCCCAAAACCACCCCAAAGATACAAATGTGGTGATCTGAAGGGGCACCTGTACTCCAAGCTTGGCAGCAATGTCCTCAATAGCCAAACTATGGAAAGAGCCCAGATGTCCATTAACAGATGAATGAATAAAGAAGATGTTGTATGTATATATACACATAATGGAATACTACTCAGCCATCAAATATGAAATCTTACCACTTGCAACAATGTAGATGGAACTGGAAGGTGTTCTGCTAAGTGAAATAAGTCAATCAAAAAAAGATAATTATCATAAGATCTCACTCACATGTGCAATTTAAGAAACAAAACAGAGGATCATAGGGGAAGGGAGGGAAAAGTAAAACAAGACAAAATCAGTGAGGGATACAAACCATAAGAGACTCTTAATCATAGGAAGTAAACTGAGGGTTGGAGGAGGGGCAGGGGTAATAGTGGGGTAAATGATGGACATTGAGGAGGACACTGATTGAATGAGCAGTGGGCATTATATGAGACTGATGAATCACTGAACTCTACCTCTGAAACTAATAATACACTATATGTAAATTAATTGAATTTAAATTATATATATATACTCACGCGCACACGCGCGCGTGCACACACACACACACACAGAGAAGAGATTAAGATACAAACTTGCATAGAAACAATAAATGTCTATTGTTTAAACTAAACAAAACAAAACAAGAGAATTGAGATGGAAGTGGTACCTGGGTGACTCAGGTCATGATCTCAGGGTTATGAGATTGAGCCCATCGTGGGGCTCTGTGCACTAGAGATTCTTTCCCAGTCTTTTCCTCCCACCCCCCTACCTCCACTAATGCACATGCAGTTGCTCTCTCTCTAAAATAAAATAAATAAATAAAATCTTCACAAAAATAAAAAGAAAACAATGAATTTATGATCTGAATAATGGTCAAGAAATAAAAATATTCAACTCCGAAATAAAATAAAAATATTTAACTCCAAGTTACTCAGCTATATACAAACCTACTCTATGGGTTGCATCCATGTGGGCCCACATTCACACTGACCCAGTAAGGCTTAAGGGACAGGATGAATGGATATAAACAGAAAGTTCCTGCTGCCTACATTCCTGTGAACAATAGTAATTTTCCTCTAACACAGAAGTCTCATGCCTCCTGTGGGAATTCAGGAAATTGTGGCAGGGTAAGTTGTTAGTTTGCATGTAGGCTAATATCTCACTCAGAGCCTTCATATTTTTTGGCATCCATAATGTAAATCATATTGGTATATTTTTATCTTCTCTTTTCTATTTCATTTAATTCCCTAGCCCTATCCTCACACAATGAGTGGCAAAGAGCAGACACAACAAATACTTGCTGACCTACTGACTGATGTAATGTAAAAAAGTGAGAAGAAAAGAAATAAAATTACAGAAGATGAGGGAAAGCTGACATTTTGATAGGTTTATCAAAGAATTCTGAAAAAGACCCAATTTTTCTTCTATGAAAGTTCAAAAGAACCCTTTTTTCATCAGCAACACCATAACACATACTTAAATAAAAAACAAACCTGTTTTACTTAATGATGCAGAACCTCCCATTAGTACTGTATTATTTAATAAAAAATTTTCCAAATATTAAATATGTTATTATTTTACATTATTCTTTATTACTTTTTTCCCCCTTTAGGGTGCCATATAATCTTTGTAGTTTATAAATTGTAAAGTCAGTAGTGTGGTATTTTATCTGTAGATAATTTCATTAAAAAGGTGGTAGAATTGAGCTGTGCCTTTCAGCATCTTGATTCAACACAGGAAGGAGGCAACATCACATAGAGTGAAGAATCAAGGTCAATTTAGGGGTGCCCAGGTGGGTCAGTTGGCTAAGCGACCAGCTCTTGGTTTCTGCCCTGGTCATGATCCCAGGGTCCTAGGATCATGCCCAGTCCCCAGGCTCCCCACTCAGCAGGGAATCTGCTTGTCTCCCTCTCTCTCTTCTCCTTCTCCCTGCTCAAACTCTTTCCCTCTAAGGTAAATAAATAAATCTTAAAAGAAAATTAAAAAAAAATTAATTCCAATTTAGCCTAATTTAAGTTTAGGAAAAAGTCCAACAATAGAAGAGGTTTGTGAGAGAAAGTACTATTAAATTATTGCTTACTTGCTGGATTTCAGTGAAAGTTTCTGTTTGTACGTAAAGCCCTTGCTTTCTTATTTGCTCACATATACTAATAATTTATAAAAGCAAAAACAAAAAAGGAAGAAAAATAATTTCAAAGTGCCAAATGTAACTGAATGACTCTGGCAAAGTCAAACTCTGCTGTTTCTGAAGGTACATTTTCTCCCACTCTGCCACTTTGCTGATTTTTCCAGTGACATTATGGGACGGTGGGATAAAAAAAAATACCTCAGAAGATAAGCTTTATCTTCTTGCTCACTACCAAGTTCAGATACAGAGAATGTCTATGAACGACTCCTAATGATCTTTCCCCCCACTGCTTCTCCTCCTACTAAAACTGTGAGAGACACAAGCCCCACTGTCAATCGAGGGTAAGGAATTGAGTCACTCTCTGTGTTGCAGCCTAGAGAAGCTGGTTTCCATGCAAACTTAAAATGATATCTATCCAGATACTCACAATTATTAGTGGAAAACTCAAGACTGCCATTGTGGTTTCATAATGAGAAGGAAGATGACAGTGTGTGATCCCACTAAAGAATCAAAAATGAGAGAATGCCATCACCTAATTAACCATTCTGAAGTAGAAATTAATGGTCTTGGTAACTAGGAATAAAAATGATCTGAGAGAAAAATACGTACCATGTTTTTGATACTGAGTTATTCAAAGAGATATGTAAAATTTTATTATTCTAATGCTTGGCAATAAGTAATCATAAAATTAAGAAAAACATTTCTATTCTAAATTCAAATTCATTCCCAATAGAATGGAAATGGAAAACACTGTAATGAATAAAAAAATCATTTAATTTAAAAATCATCTGCTTAAATATAACTGCTTTTGTTATGTTAATAACATATGCATTTGCTTAGTTACTCATTTATTTATTTAAAAAATTAATTTTTTTTTAATTTCATAACCTTTACCTGGAGCTTTCCATGTAATCGTTGCTAAGGAAGTCACTTCACTTGGATACATTTCACTTCATTTATGTGTGCAAGAAGAAATGTATCTATCCTTAATTGTGAGAAATTAACTATACTTACACAAAGTTTCTTTTTTAATAGTTATTTTTGTCAAATCTGTCTGTGTATATTCTATTCCAAATGTTTTAACTCTTGAAAAAAATCACTATTTTTTCCTTAAACTATTGTTACCATTGCCAAATCAAAAAGTAAAACAATTTTGTACTGAGTTTAATGTCTTTATTCAAGGGAAAAACAATCCATGGATTGTGAGAGTACACTGTTTCAGAGGCAATGGAACGTTCCTTTTGGAGGGATTTTGGGCAAGAGAGAGATTTGTATAGTGTTAGAAGCAGCAGTGCAGACACAGGGCATGATTGTTTGGGGTTGGGTAATTTGCCCTTGTATAGAAAGATCAAGGAACAAGGAGATAAGTATAGAGTCTCCGAGTTGGCTTGGCATTTGGGATTGGCTGACTGGATATACTGCTTTTCTAGTTAAGCTCAGCATTTATAGGAACATGAAATTCAGTTTGCTGACATGGCACCCCATGCTGGAGTGGCCCCATCTGGGCCTAGAAATTTATTTCAAGACCATAAATAAGGATATAATCCACATGAGGAAAATTGGCCTTGCCTTTGCTTTGAAACTGGCTTTGGCATAGAATCACATTAAAAAACACCCCAGTTCAATAATTTAAGTAATTGCAAAAGCATTTAAGTTTATCAAAGGCTCTCAGAAATGCAAAAGGAGGATTCTATTTATAACACAAGCAAAATCCTTTTAAAACCGTTGTTCTCAATATCTCTTTCCTCCCTCCGTCCTTCCTTGTGTCTATGTGTCTCAGACATGTGGAAGCTAGAGTCAGCCTTAAATCTCTCTGCTGTTTCAAAACTCACTAAAACTCTCCAAAATTCAGATTGCTTTTTTTTTTTCCCCATTTCTACCCCAACCAGTCCTTTCTTTCCTTTACCTCCCACCTGTACCTTCCTGGATATAGGATCTTCTATTATACTTTTCTTAAATAGTGTCTTGACTTTCTTAGGCATATCAGTTTTGACTTAATCACCCTTCACCATCTATACTTCAGTCATAACCTTCATCTGAACATTCTTGCGAAGGACCATGTTGGTAAAAGTCAGAGGGAGGAAGTCTGTGAATAAACCAGATGTTGTTACCACCTTACCTGCTACATAGTAATAGCAAATAGTAATACAATATTTTGTTTGCTGTCTTTGTTGTCACAATTTTTTTTATTTCACAAAAGTACCTTTCATAGTAACTAGTGAGAAATAGAACATTCTGAAAGCAAGAAATTGTATGTATGCATTTGTCAGTTCCCATGTATCGTAAAAATGAGCATGGCATATGTACCAAATTAACACGAAAGTATATTTAAATATACTTTCTTTTTGTGGCAACAGATGTTAGGAAATAATAAAATAAGAGAAAATAAAACCATGTGGCAATATATACATCATAAATGGGGCTTCCCATCACCAAGGAAGGAAATGTGATAAAACAATTTTAACATCTGTGGCTCAAGTAACTTTTAACATAAATTAATGACCATTAATCATTTCTAAGGTTTTATTTGTAATTTTATCAGAGTATTCTGGACTAAGCATTCTGAGTAGTGTTCATTCTTTTGTTCATGTGGTAACACTGACTGTGTATCCACCATTGGCCAGGTACTGTATTGTAAACGGTATACACAGTAGCAAACAGGTATCGATGAAGGCCCTGTTTTCACAAAGTTTCATTATGCTTGAAAAACTTGGAAACATCTTCTAGGCTGGCAAATCCCTTGTAAACAGTAGAGATACTTAGGTCACCATGAAGATTTACCAGCCTGAAGGAAGGAACTCTGTCATGGAGCAGTGCCAGCAAAGAAAGGACTGTTAGTAAGAATGCCATCAATAATAGCAATAGTTCACACATATTGAGGAATTACAAAGCAGCAAACATGCTTCTGGGTTATTTAACTTTATTAAATTAACTAAATTAATCTTCAGAAGTTAACTAAGTTAACTGAGTTAACTAACCTAACTTCTAAGAAGTTAGGTACAATTATTATCCTATATTTGCATGTAAAAATTCTAGAACTTAAATAACCTGCGATTCACTTGTTCGTAAAAACTGGTTATAAGAATAACAAGTAATCTGTGAAGCCTAAATTTGAACCCAGATGGTCTGCTTTGGAGTGTTCCTCTGCCCACCATTGGCTCCTATCCCTTAAATAAAAGACATCAAGGCATAGACAAAATATTATAATAAAAGAGGAGAAAGGAGAAGAAATAGGACACATTTGTATTTTGCAATATAGCTTATTATCAATGAGAGCAGAATGGTGACAAAGAATCAGATTATACCAAATGGAGGAATTAGAGGCAGAATATATATATCTACACTTAATATATCTACACTTTCTAGAACATCAAGGATGAAGGCAAAAAATAGGAAAGATGTTATCTTGTATAGAAAACACACCAAAAAGAATACATTGTCTTATTTTAGTACGGAAAGATTATTTATATATAGAACATGTTCTTTGTTTAAACTATGAGTACCCTATAAGAGTGGGGGTACAGAGAGAGTGAAACAGAAGACTACAGTTAATATACATTAAGTTGAATCATAGGAAATGGATGATACTTGATTTTTGTCCTACAAAAATATTGCTCTCATCAGGTTCAACCTAAGAGTAAATATTGCAGTTAAGTGGAGATACTAGTTCCCAGAAGAAATATTAGATAGGTTTTAGCATTATGGAGGAGGAGGAAAAAGATTTCTCAAAGAAAGATGAAAGAATAAAAAATTTAGCGAAAACATAGTAATGTTTTGAGTACATTTTAATTTAAAAATCACATTTTTTTTTTCAAAGGAGAGGGACAGGGTCCTCTATTGAAAGTCGTAACTCAGTGAGACAAGCTATGTGGCTTGTGTGTGTGGCTATGAAGAACGCTAAAGGAATCTTCTAGGGGTGAATAAATGAATGGGGAAGCAGGGCTGAAGAAAACCTGAGTATGGTTTAGTAAAATTTAATATAGCCAATATCAGAGTTATATGAAATTTTCCAGAATTGCTGAGCATTGTAGAAATAGGAGACAAAATGACAGATAATTTGACCTTTTCGTCAAAGACCTATAAGCCTATTAGGTAAGTCACCATAATGTTGAATCCCTAATTATATATAAAATTCTGTTTCAGCAATGATAATAGCTATCGCTTACTGATAGGTATGTGGGAGGTTTTGTTTGTATTTAGCCTAATCAGTAAGTCAATTCCAGTTTTGCCTCTCTCTTATCCATTTCTACAGAGCAGTTAGACTAAGTCAGATCAAGAGACTTTCCTACTTAAAATATTCTCTCTCCTTTTTCATTTCTTTCTTTCTGTCCTCCCTCAACCAGACAAGACAGACTTCTTCTAGATTTTCAAAGCCCTTGACTGCCCCATTGCTCAACATATATTACATTTTATGCAGATCCCACTTTTCTTACCACTCCTGGGAAGCTGACTCTGTCTTGTCTCTTCTCTTAAGGTTTGGATATCCTTGCTTCATAGAGGCAATCTTTAACCACATGGTTCAATGAAGTTTATTTTCTTTCCTGCTATTCAGTGGGCCTCATTTCTTTCCTTATAGAATGTATTATAATTTATTTATTTTTAAAGACTTATTTTTTCATTTGTGAGAGAAAGAGGGAGAACAAAAGCACAAGTGCCAGGGGGAAGGGCAGAAGAGGAGAAAATCTCAGGCACATTCAGGGCTGAGTACCGAGCTCGACATGGGGCTCCATCTCAGGACCCTGACATCACAACCTGAGCCAAACTCAACCAACTGCACCATCCAGGCACCCCTATTATAATTTATAATTATATGTTTATTAGCATAATTACCAGTCTATTGTTTCTTCCCCCTCCATTCTGTTCATTCCTTAGGAGAAAGCACCTTGCCTCTTTGATTCATCACTATTTACCCAGGATGCATTATGCTTACATTTAATTAGACACTCATATAAGTTACCAAAGGCTAGCATTTAAACATATAACAATCATGCTGAAGATCAGTATAAGTAGTCCCACTTTACAGAAAACAAAATTGAGGTAAAAAGATGTTAAGTAACTTGTCCAAAGTCATATCACTAGCACATGTCAAAGCCAGGTTCCTAAACCAAACCAGCCTTATTAAAAAGTCCCGGGGGACGCCTGGGTGGCTCAGTTGGTTGGACGACTGCCTTCGGCTCAGGTCGTGATCCTGGAGTCCCGGGATCGAGTCCCACATCAGGCTCCCAGCTCCATGGGGAGTCTGCTTCGCTCTCTGACCTTCTCCTCGCTCATGCTCTCTCTCACTGTCTCTCTCTCTCAAATAAATAAATAAAAAATCTTTAAAAAAAAAAAAAAGTCCCGGCTCTCAACCATAACCCAGTACATTTATTCTAATGTAAAAAAAAAATCATTTTGGAAGCTGAATAGCCTACACAGTCAATGGATTCTTCTCTTAAAATTCTGGTCCATGGAATAATTCTGCATTCTGTTATGTGTTAGTCTTATCAGAACATCTAAGTTTCTGCATATCTCAGCAAAAGTCTTTGCATCTCTTAGGTATGTAAATATTATGAGTTAACCAATCTGAATCTAATCAGCTTAGAAATAAGTGTGCATATGTGTGTGTTGTTTTATGTGCATGTACATATATTTTTTCTGGACTTACAGTCCTGAAAACAAAACACAGGACCATTATGAGAGAATCTAAATAAGACCATACTACATGGTTTTCCTAGTAAATGGTCAGCTGGCCTTTTTGTGTTGACACCACTAATTTTACAAATTATTTATTCAGATTTCAATAGATAATGATAAAGATTTGAATCTTTAAAATAAAATTTACCATTCACATGCATTACTTTTATATAATTTTTATCTGTAAAAAATATATTCAACTTCTAGAATCTGCCATGGTGAAATTATCTCAAGCTTTGAGATTCATTCATCTATCTTTCGAGACTTGTATATCTCTGAACATCAGGTAGCTAATGAGCTTTGGGCAATATAGGCAATAATGCTTTTTCCCTTAATACCTGCATCACATCGTACAGGAATTTTAATTATAAGTAAAAGGCTTCTGTTTATGGATGTCACTAATATGAGTCATTACAAAGAGTGGAGTAAGAAATGCTTTATTCCTTATAAATAGCAATCTATTCCATAATAGTTTTACTCAATAGTAAAGAAATCTTACAACATTGTTTTCAAAAGTGATTCAAGACATCTAAATGGGACAGCCAGGACAGAATTTGTACAAATCAATAAAACTCCCTCTGCATCATGTAGGATTCTTAATTTAACAAGTGTTCACTTGTACTGTCATCATGTAAAACTATAGCTTAGAGGATAAAGTGGTGAGTTGTTTGAGTAAATCTTAGAAAAGGGCAAATTTATCCAACACTGTCTAGAAAAATAAGCAATACATACAATCTGTAAGACCATGAATAAACTATATAAAAGAATTCCAAATAAAGAGTCAAAGATAGTTACAGAATCGCTGTTTTTTCTGGAGTAGCTCCTACTCTGCTTCCTTCACTGACAATTTTAGTTTCTCATTTTAATGCTATTATAATCTAAAATTCATGCTTTCTCGGATTTTCTCTATTTCTCTCTTACTACATCAAACAAGAAAGATCTATTTTGATTGCTCTGAAGTTATGACCCTTGGAACTCCCAAGGATTCAAAATTGATTTTTCACCCAAAATACTGCTCTGAGCCCAACTTCTAAACTGTTTTTCTTTTGTTTCTGGTCTTAATTAGTTAAAATATCTCTTTTTAATTATTATTTGTTTGTACTCATTTATTGGTCAATCATTGAATGAAATGTGCCTTTCCATATCTTGGCTGTTGTTTCTAATTATATTGGTTTACCAGATAGAGGAATTGACCCTTTGGGAAGTCTCTCCCCTCTAGGTGAGAAAAGCTTAAAGTACAATGTACTTGAATATACTGGATTTAAATTAATAATAATACCCCACAAGGTCTTACTCTCCCATTTCAGCACTTTCTCTTTTTACTTTTATTTTAATGGCTTTAAAAATCTGTTGTCCACTTTTTTTTTTTTTTTTAATTTATGCTGTATGTAGCCTTCAGAGAGGGTTAAATGAGATTTAGAGAATCACTCTGTATTTACATGGAAATATTGTCCTAATTTTCAAATCTCTTCTGGATGAAATTAGGCACATATTGTTATTTTACTATATATTTTGCCAAAGCAGATCTCTGAACTTAATCTTTAGCTTCAGATGATATATTCCTTTAATTTTTGAAATCAGATTTTTCATTCATAGAAACATAAATATATATCAGGTTTATAATCTACTGCAGTTCTTAAAATGATTTCCAATTTTAGCTATCTATTTTTAAAGTCACACTAAAGGAAATATTAGTAAGTTATTTTATAGTTTTGCAAATAATTTTTTAAAAATTCCATTTTAATTCACGTTAGTTAAATTTAAGGATGAATATAAGTTAAAGCACTGTGTTCAGAACTGAGAAGGTAAAAATATAACTAATACCCTACCTTCATAGTCAGTCAAGTTAAGCAAATATGTACCTACGTGTCCATAAGGCAGACATTTGATATATGATATATAAATATATATTGTTGTTGGAACATGAAAGAAAAAGAGATCAGCTCCTATTTTGGACATAAATTACACATGGTTTTAAAATAAGTACTTTGGATTATCGAATTAGCCTTCTGAGAAGCACTAAAATTTTATAATTTTAAAGCAAATTTAAAAAGATGTATCCATTGTACTTATATTCTCTAAAGACCATTTAATACATTTGAATTACTAGTATTCTAATCCTTACAGATAAGCTTTCAATTGCTAGTATTAGTCACTTTAATAATAAGAAAAGGAAAAAAATAAACATTAGTGAAGACAATGGATTCTAGTTGTAAACTAAAGCAATTCAATGAAGATAACTTGTTAGCAACTCATTTAACCTGAGCCCTGCTTAAACTATTGTTAAAGCAATATGAAGTTTACAGGAATATAAATATACTCATTCATGCAGAACAGCAAATGTCGAAGGAAAAGGCTAATAGTTTCATAAGCAACCTTAACAGGAACACTATATAATAAATGTCATGAGGCCTGACAGTTCTAATCAGTTGGTAGGTAACCTTCAAACTTGCAAGGACAGATTTGAAAATGAGGATCTTGTGTTCTGCTAGCTATTATGAAGCAATCAGCTGAGAGTTTACAGAAATACCTGATTTAAATACTTAGTAGAATCACTCAGAAGGTGAAAAATTAAATTCACAAACTGTTTAATTATTTATCTTGTTATATAGCAAGTTTATATATACTAAAACTCTTTATTATAAAAGTACCTTTCACAGTCCAATTACCATTCTCACAACCTTTAACAACAAAAAGAAACTACCTTTCAAAGGAGAAAAATAGAGCTGGGTACTAGAGACTAGCTACTTTAACTTAAATGGGGAAATGTACTGTATGTTATCATCCAAGGGGCAATTTGCAAACCCTCTGAGGATCACAAAGTGCTGGGTTATAAATAGTATGACTTGAGTTACAAATCATTGTCAAACCAAACATATTTCCTACTATGACAGAATAATGGACTTGATTCCTTCAATCTACAATAAGTGAAATGGAGCTTGACCTCAGGAAGTCTTTTAACTCTGTCCCACATGGCATACTCATCAACAAGCTAGGAAAATATGAGTTAGGTCATGTAGTTGTTGACTTGATGTAAAAGTTGTTGGAGTGTGGTACTCAAAAGGAGTTATTGATGGTTCATGGTTGACCAGGAGGTATGCAATGAAGTAAAGAAAGTAGTTGGTCATTGTTTGAACAAGTTGTTTTGTGTCAGATGAGATTTCTAAGTCTGAAATAATTTCTAGTCTTACAGATGATAGGTAACATGGCATATTTGCCAACTTCTCATTGTATATCCAACTAGGAAAATGACTTAATTTAAGGACTATCATGTAGAATAACATATATTCAAATACATATTCAGTGTGTGTGTGTGTGTGTATGCACTTATATGTAGTATGTACTCATATAAAATATTTATTCAAATATATTTTCAGAATATATGATGTATTTACATATATGCAATGGTTTATAATAAATATGATATATACATGAACTGTATATATGTGTGTGTGTGTGTGTGTGTGTGTGTGCGTGTGAATATATGTATTAAATAATGCCCAAAACAATTCAAGTACATGGTAAAGACTGATAGCACTTCCTGAAAGATACAAAGTGATAGCCAGGGGTTGGGTAGCATTTTGGGTTTCATTAAAATCAAATTTTTAAAAATTTATCAAAAATAAAGCCATAATTTTCCCAAACAGAATTGAATTTAATTAATTCTAAACCCAGTTAAGCTCACTCTAACTTTTAAAAGCTTTATACTATTGGGAGTGCCTACTATTAGTGGCTCAGTTGGTTAGGCATCCAATTCTTTTTTTTTTTTTTTTTTGAAGATTTTATTTATTTATTGAACAGACAGAGATCACAAGTAGGCAAAGAGACAGGCAGAGAGAGAGGAGGAAGTAGGCTCCCCGCTGAGCAGAGAGCCCGATGGGGGCTTGATCCCAGGCCCCTGGATCATGACCTGAGCAGAACGCAGAGGCTTTAACCCACTGAGCCACCCAGGTGCCCGAGGCATCCAATTCTTGATCTCATTTAAGGTCTTGATCTCAGAGTCATGAGCTTGAGCCCTGTGTTGGGCACCATGCTTATCATGGAGACTACTGAAAAAACAAACAAACAAACAAAAACAAAGAAACAAGTTTCTTAACCATTCCAAACCTAAACTTCTGTAAGTGGCATAAATACAGCTAACTCCATAATTGTATTGATAGGAGAATTGAAGAATTAATAATAGTAGCTGTCTCTATCAAGTGCTCACTGGATGAGAGGGATTCAGGGAGACTCAGTCCCTGCAACAGATCTCTGCAACACATCATAATATATCTGTTTACAGATGGGAAAATCAACATAGACTTTATAGGATCTTGCTCAGACATAACTCATAAATAGTTGAACTAGGTTTTGCTATTAACCCCATATTCTTCTATCAGTTAGATATTTGTACATATCCAAAATACAGACAAAGAAAATCAATAGTTAAGTATGCTATAGTCAATAATCATAATAACTATTAATGTTATCTGGTTCTATTCATCTAACATCTCCCATACAGCATCTAGACTTAGAGGCTTTTTTCCTAGCAATATTTAATGCTGGTGAGACATGAGAAGCTCAAGCCACTCAGTAGGAGCTTTTGATCAAGCTAGAAAGTAGTCATAGGGGATTTATAACTTTGAGAATAAATTTGATGAAAAAGAAGACATCAATGTAGAAAATAATATACATTCTATTTTGGAGGCATGAAAAATAAATATCCATCTTTAGAAATGATAATTGTGTTCATACAATTGTGAAAGGAAATATCATAAAAATCAATGTATTTTTAATTTAAGGACAAGTTTCAGAGTCACAGTTTATGCAGAATAGCCATCATCTACGGTGACACAGGCACATGATTTCTAAGTCAAGTACTTAATTGGCTCTTTCTTCAGGTTTTCTTTTTCTTTTTCATTGCCTTCTTTTCTCATTTAAGTTGAAGCTGAATAAATTGGTGTTGTTAAAAGGAGAGCACAGTCCCCAAATGGAGTCACTTGTGCT
Source organism: Neogale vison (assembly GCF_020171115.1). Taxonomy (NCBI): domain Eukaryota; kingdom Metazoa; phylum Chordata; class Mammalia; order Carnivora; family Mustelidae; genus Neogale; species Neogale vison. The sequence continues at coordinate 123,782,742 of NC_058095.1, read as the reverse complement.
AAACTCATGTCATCAAATCAAGACTTAATACTAACCTAACTGCAGTTTCAGCTTTCCCTGGAAATGTATTCTTAACCAGTCAATCTGGGATTACCTGGTCAGTGCTAGTGAGGTAATTTGCCTGATAGACCTTCTGCCTTCCTTTAACAGAAGGTGACTTTATGTGAAACAATGTACTACTCCAAGTGAGTAACTTCTTTTTTCTGCCCACTTCTGCCTATAAAAGTCCTCCATTTTGTGTGGCGACTTGCAGCTCCTTTATATTTGCTAAATGAGAACCTGCCCAATTCATGAAACATTGAATAAAGCCAATAAGATCTTTAAAATTTATTTAGTTGAACTTTGTTTTCTTAAGACTGAAATTATTCTTTTATGGAAAAATATCTTCTAAACTACAAAGCAAAATCTCTACCCAAGATTCAGTGGGTATCAAATGTAGTTCTTGGCAAAGGCTGATAGCCCTGAAATAATTCATTTTTTTAAAACAAGGTTAGCTTTCAACAGTTTTACTAATGGTATACTCAAATCTCAAGTGAACAATCTCACTTACAATTCCTATTGATTCCCTCTTCTGATCTTGACAAATGTAAGGTTTTGTTCTCAAATCTATATTTCCTTTGGAGTTAATTTCAAACAACTAACTTCAAATCATGTTTATGCTTTATGTCCTGTTTCACTATATGACATATCAACTGGAGGATAGTTTGGACAATGCTTAATAACATTTCTAAATAATGACACTGATAACAAACTGTAACTATTAACTTTCATTTCTTCTAATTCCTAAATCTATTTTTCTATCTCGTGCCCTTAGTTCCTACTGAATCTATAGCAGTGTGAATTTTTGGACATAATTATATTTTTTAACCATGTTTCTAAAGGTAAAAAAGACTAAAGATATAGATATTCCTGGTACTTAAAGCCATTCTTTATTTCATGAACATACACACAAACATACACATATAATTAGATATAATCACAGACATGATAAATATATGGATTATGGGATTAAAAAATGACCTTTGATGAAACATGATGTTAGAAATAAAGTAATGGTCAAAGTAACAATTGTTTAAAGAGGCAAGTGTTCATAGAAAACCTTATATACAACAAACTGTGTGTTCTCAGTATGTTCTACAGCATCCATTTTAGGGTCCTGTCTATAGTAAAGATATTGTCAACAAACCTCACTCAAAGAACATCCAAACATACTTCATAAATCATTAGATTGATGGACTCTGATGGAAATTTAAGATATATCATTATTGTCTTTACATAGATATCTCTGGGAAAATCAATCTCTCTTTTTTGTTATATACATAAACTATATATATACTATGTACACTATATATACACTATATATACAATATATATGTATATATACACTCACATATATACACATAGAATACACATTATCTATATACACATACACACATACATACACCCTGGAATGAACTTTGCATATAGTGTTTTACCTTTGTTTTAAATTAAAACTAATTTTTTAAAATGTTGTCATTATTATTTTTTATTATTATTATTAAAATTATCTCACTATGTGAGAAAAATACACAGAACCTATCTATTCAGGATTGGCAGAGAAATTAAAATATATGACATAGCAGACATATCAAGGTGCAGTCATTTGACTGACAAGTTGATGGAATAGTTAAAGCAAAATAAAATTAAAAATTATGGAGAGCACGTATTGCATGGAGCACTGAGTGTGGTGCATAAACAATGAATGCTGGAACACTGAAAAGAAATAAAAAAATGAAAAAAAAGAATGAACAGAAGGGAAAAAATTAAATTAAATTAAATTAAAAATACAAATTTTTAGGATGACATTGGAATTTTTAATATTTGATGTAAACATAGTTCTGCAGTATCATATGGGCTAAAGGAAAGACCCATAGTTCAGTGGAACTCTGGAAATAGGCCCATATATAAGAACGTTTGAATATAGACAAAAGCCAGATCAATGGAAAAATGATAGAATTTTTACCAAATGGCCATGGAACAATTGGACATCCATCTCCAAAAATTAATAGACTTACATGCATTTCTCACAAAACTTTTAAAAATTAGTACAGATTTTCCATTTAAGCCTATTTGAACTCAAATGAGTCATAGGCTTAAATGGAAAATCTGTACTTCTAATACTTAAAGAAGAAAGTGTAGAGGAACAGCATTGTGATGTTGGGATAGGCTAGATTGCTTAGAGAATAAAAAAGTATAAGTTATTTTTGAAAATTAATAAATAAGACTTCATAAAAATAAAAAACCTCAGCTATTCACAAGACACTAAGAAAGTGAAAATAAAATGCATAGACTGGGATAAAATGTTGGAGAAATATAGATCAATAAAAAATTGATATCTAGGTAGCAATATAAAAATTACTTTTACAATTAAATAATAAGAAAGCACACAACCCTGTTAAAAAATGGGCAAGGTATTTGAATAGTCACTTCAGTCCATAAATAGTTGGCAAGTGAGTAAGTAATGAATAAATGTATGAAAGCAAAATCCATTTTCTCTCAGAGCATAATAAACTAAGAAATAACAAAGTAGAAAAATGGTAAATAGATGATGATTTAATACTTCTATGAGAAAACTAATTATCTTTCTAATCCTTAAGAATGAGTATTAAAAGTAAGGAGTTTTCTTCAATTTCTTTCATGAGTGTTCTATAGTTCCTCAAGTACAAATCCTTTACCTATTTAGTTAGGTTTATTCCCAGGTATCTTATGGTTCTTGGTGCTATAGTAAATGGAATCGATTCTCTAATTTCCCTTTCTGTATTTTCATTGTTAGTGTATAAGAAAGCCACTGATTTCTGCACATTGACTTTGTATCCTGCCACGTTGCTGAATTGCTGTATGAGTTCTAGTAGTTTGGGGGTGGAGTCTTTTGGGTTTTCCATATAAAGAATCATGTCATCTGCGAAGAGAGAGAGTTTGACTTCTTCATTACCAATTTGGATACCTTTTATTTCTCTCTGTTGTCTGATTGCTGTTGGTAGGACTTCACGGAATGGGAGAAGATATTTGCAAATGACAATACAGACAAAAGGTTGATATCCAGGATCTATAATGAACTCCTCAAACTCAACCCACACAAAACAGACAAACACATCAAAAAATGGGCAGAAGATATGAACAGACACTTCTCCAATCAAGACATACAAATGGCTATCAGACACATGAAAAAATGCTCATCATCATTAGCCCTCAGGGAGATTCAAATTAAAACCACATTGAGATATCACCTTACACCAGTTAGAATGGCCAAAATTAACAAAACAGGAAACAACATGTGTTGGAGAGGATGTGGGAAAGGGGAACCCTCTTACACTGTTGGTGGGAATGCAAGTTGGTGCAGCCTCTTTGGAGAACAGTGTGGAGATTCCTCAAGAAATTAAAAATAGAGCTTCCCTATGACCCTGCAATTGCACTCCTGGGTATTTACCCCAAAGACACAGATGTCGTGAAAAGAAGGGCCATCTGTACCCCAATGTTTATAGCAGCAATGGCCACAGTCGCCAAACTATGGAAAGAACCAAGATGCCCTTCAACGGATGAATGGATAAGGAAGATGTGGGCCATATACACTATGGAGTATTATGCCTCCATCAGAAAGGATGAATACCCAACTTTTGTAGCAACATGGACGGGACTGGAAGAGATTATGCTGAGTGAAATAAGTCAAGCAGAGAGAGTCAATTATCATATGGTTTCACTTATTTGTGGAGCATAACAAATAGCATGGAGGACAAGGGGCGTTAGAGAGGAGTAGGGAATTTGGGTAAATTGGAAGGGGTGGTGAACCATGAGCGACTATGGACTCTGAAAAACAGTCTGAGGGGTTTGAAGTGGCGGGGGGGTGGGAGGTTGGGGTACCAGGTGGTGGGTATTATAGAGGGCACGGCTTGCATGGAGCACTGGGTGTGGTGAAAAAATAATGAATACTGTTTTTCTGAAAATAAATAAATTGGAAAAAAAAAGTAAGGAGTTTGCAAGTATTCTGTATTATAAGAACTTGGTGAGGGAGACAGAAATAGAAAGGTAAAGAAACCATCAACTCCCATAGTTAAGAGAAACAAAGGAAAAAGAAAGGGGATGAGGGCCTAGCAGGTAATGTTGCATCCATCACATATCCTGATCTTACTAAAAATTCCATAAAGGATCGCATTCATTTGCATTTCTATGAAATTATTACAAATATACAATTGATTTTCATTACTAGCCATAGCTATGTTCCATAAAGTTGCCATGAACCTTGAATTAGCTAATGAATACTGATCCACTGATCCCAAGGGAAATACGAAGTTAGGTTCCTACAAACCTCTTGTCACAACATGTTTGTCCACTGATCTGTATACAAACTTGTTTTGGTGTCTTTTTGTCCAATGATATCTAATTTAATATTAGTTGATTCATTAATATGGAACTCAAGGCCAACAGCACTATGGCTTGTGTAGGAACAAAACTTACTGATATATGTATTTTGTCTGTAAAGCACAACACACTCTATTCATGCCTAGGAACACTACACAGCATGTCAGTAAGATTGGGGCTATTTTAAACAGTGAAAACACTAACAGAAACCTCAAAAAATGTGAAAAGCATGGCACTAGGTAGACTGCAAAAAAGGTTACTTGTTTACAGTATGAGGGCTAAAACGAGAAGGCAGAGCATCAGTTTTTTCTCCCTCCCCTGGGAACATACACATCGAGCAACTAAAATTTTTTGTTGTCAGTATTGACTCATGACAAACTAATCTGAGTGAGTAGAATTCTCAAATATGGAATTTGTAAATAATGAAAATCAATTGAATTTATAAATGTGAATAATGAGAATCAAGTACATTGACGTAAACCTAAAAAAATGTATATTAAGAGGTCTCTGGTATTTTTTTTTAAATTTCACTAATCATGATTTCTAGATCCAGAAAAATAACATGTAAAATTATTGACTCTCTTTGGAGTAAATTATTGTTAGTGGTGATGGCTTTTTATTATAATGCTAAAAAATGATTCCAAGTCAATTGAAGAATTAACAAATGCATTTTTTCTTTTTTAAATTGCACTGTGAAAAAATTTTTCAAGTATGGAATTTAGTGATTTATTACTTCTATACAATACCCAGTGCTCATCACAAGTGCCCTTCATCTATTTGCCCATTATCTATTTAACCCATTCCCCAACCCTTTCCTCCAGCAACCCTCAGTTCACTATAGTTAAGAGTCTCTTTTATGGTTTGCCTCTCTCTTTTTTTCCCCACTATGTTCCTCTATTTTGTTAAATTCCACATTTGACCAAAATCATATTTGTCTTTCTCTGACTGACTTATTTCACTTAACTTAATACTATCTAGTTCCATCCACATTGTCACAAATGGCAAGATTTCATTCTTTTTTATTGCTGAGTAATATTCCATTATATATGTTTCACATATATATCACATTATATATATATATCACATATATACACCACATAATATTTGTTATATTTATTTTATACATACATACATATCATGTATATAAGCATATATACATTACAGATATATACATATATGTATATAATTCCATATATATGTGATATAGATATATAGATGTATAGATATTACAAAGATACAATATCTTTACCCACTCATCAGTCAATGGGCCTTGAGCTCTTCCTATAATTTGGATATTATTGATAATGCTACTATAAACATTGGGGTGCCTGCCTCTTCAAATCAGGATTTTTCTATCCTTTGTGTAAATACCTAGTAGCGTAATAGCTGGATCATAGGGTAGCTCTATTTTTAATTTTCTGACGAACCTCCATATTGTTTCCCAGAGTAGCTACAACATCTTGCATTCCCACCAACAGTGTAAGAGGGTTGCCTTTCTCCACATCCTCCCTAACATCTGGCCTTTCCTGACTTGTTAATTTTAGCCATTCTGACTGGTGTGAGGTGCTATCTTGTGGTATTGATTTGTATTTCCCTGATACTGAGTGATGTTAAGTATTTTTTTGTGTGTCTGCTGGCCATTTTTATGTAATTTGATTAAGTTTAATATCTCATGTTTAAACTTACCTGGTTGAATATTGCTAAATAGTTTATTTAATACCATTGGTATAGTCTGAATGCTTGTGTCCCCACCATATCCATATGTTGAAATCTGAATGTCTGATGAAATGACTTAAGGAGGTGAGGACTTTGGGAGGTGCTTAGGTCATGACGGTAGAGCCTTCCTGAATAAGAATAATGCTCTTATAAAAGCATCCTACAGAGCTCCGTAGCCTTTTCTGCCATGTGAGGATATAATAAAAGGGTGCCAGCTAGAAGGCAGGAATAGGGCTTTCACCAGAATGCAACCATGTTGGCACCATGATCATGGACTTCGTAGCCTCTAGAACTGTGAGAAATACATTTCTGTTTTTTACAAGGTACAAAGTCTGTGGGATTTTGTTAAAGCAATATGTGCAGACTTAAGATACCAGCCCATCTATTAGATAAAAAGATTTCTGCGAGAACTAATTTCATTTTCCCATATAAACTATTATCTTTCTCTCATCTGAAATAGGCAATTAAATGTATTGAAAGATATAAAGTCTTTGGTGATATCATATGTAATCAAAAATTGCTTTCACCCTGTTTTGTGGTTAAAATCACACCTCTAATGAAATTCATTATATAGCAAAACAAGTCACCTTTGTATTCATTAGTAATTATGTAACAAATCAGAACTCTAAAGTTTAAGAGTTAATCATTAAACATACTATATATTTAGAGCATTCTTTAAATCACCAGTGCCCATTTTTTGGCATTACTCTCACAAATTCTTTTATTTTAACCCTGTTGAAAGTCTTTGCTATATGATAATATTGATGAAGAATATGATGTAAAATCATTGTAATTAATTAGCTATTGAGTTTTTAAGTTAAATTAAAGGCTAACTTAACATCAGTATGAGCAATATTACTTCAGTTTGGGCCAATGAATGATTAACATATTCTATATTTTTAGAAAACTGTTTTAAATTATTGTTTTCCCAGTCTTCCTAAATTCTACTTCCTTTCCTCCCTCTCTCACAATAGGAAAGCATAAAACCTGGAAATGTAATGAATGTATATATTCTCTTCATTTCTTATTAAAACATGACTTCTCAAATCTTCATTATAGGTAGATTACTAAGGAAGGTGTATACTCTAACTTTCAAAAAAGCTAGCTAAAACCCTAATAAGCAGTGTTTGGGAAATGAATTTAAATGGTTAATTACAAGAAAAAATTTAACAGCTTTAGTCACAGTATTTGATCTACAAACATTTCCAAAATATGTCAAAGCTTTTTATATGTCAAATATGTCAAAACATTTCCATAATACATCTGTACAGAATTGTGAACAAATGCATTATTATATTTATTTGCAAACAGTCTCAAACAAAGCACAGTCAGCTCAGTTCTATGATGTCATTCAGGGACCTAGTTTCTTTCAACTTGTTTATTAATTCTAAATTGATTGATGTCCATTGCATGCTCTAAGCTGGCCCTTTATCATGACTTTAAGTTATAACTTTCTAAAAGAGAAAGAGAGGAAGTGAGCACCTAGTAAATGCTGAGGGGATATGCAATTTGATTACTAAAAGGAAGAAATGAATACTGAAGTACATTTACAGCCCTTAGTTCTTCTTTCTCTGTTTGTTTGTTTTTAACTGAGATCACAGTGTATTAGGAGGATCTTTCTGATAAAATTCCCTCATGTTGACTCATTCTGAGGAAATAGGGGAGAATGACTGCAATGAGAAGCACACTTTTTTGGCAGTGGCTGATGGATGTACCATACTACATTCATATCTTAAAGAAGGTGCTTTTGTCTAAATTTGGGATATTTTAAGAGGTTGTTTATATTTTATGTTCCTTTTTAACACCTGTAAAAGAAGGTAGGAAATAGGTATTTATGTAGGAAGAAAGGAAACAAGAATTATTTTAGTGAGTTTAATTTTCTGAATTTGTTAAAATTTTTATCTTATTTATATTGTTAAATTATGACCAACTGACAAGCTTTAAGGTCATACCTAGGTAAGGTAACACTCAGGGGAAAGATGAAAATAGATATTTTAGTCAAAATGTTTTTATTTATGACTGTCACTGATATTTCCTTTCTTCTTACACATGGCACTTTAAAATAACTCACACATTAACTTAAAATTATCATTTTTAATCTTTTGAAACTACCCACTAATAGAACAAGTATTGTTTTGGAAAGGATTGTGGTATCACTGTCTAAACCTTCAAATCCTTTCTAAAAATTTAAATATGTACATAATACAAAGATAAAATTTCTTTGATGTATTTTGGTATTACAAAATGTTAAAGCTTCAGAATATATATATATATGTATATACATATACATATATATATAAGTCATGTTCTAACTGGATATCTACATGCAAAAGAATAAAGCTGAACTACTTTCTATACACAAAAATAAACTCAAAATGGACTGAGAAACTAAATATGAAACCCAAGACCATAAAAATCCTAGAAGAGAACACAGGCAGTAATTTCTTTGACATCAGCTTTAACCATTTTCTATATATGTCTCCTGAGGCAAGGGAAACAAAAGCAAAAATAAACTATTGAGACTACATCAAAATAAAAAGATTCTGTACAACAAATGAAACTAACAAAAAGGAAAAAACAAAACTAAAAAGAAAAAACTAAAAACTAGAAGAAAAAAAAAAGAGGAAACTAACAAAACAAAAGAACCTAATGAATGGGAGAAAGCATTTCCAAAAGACATATCCAATAAGAGGTTAGAATCTAAAATATATAAAGAACTTATAAAACTAAACACCAAAAGACAAATAATCCAATTAAAAAATGGGCAGAAGACATGAACAGACATTTCCTCAAACAAGACATCCAGATGACCAACAAACACATGAAAAGATGCTCAACATCACTCATCACCAGGGAAATCCAAACCAAAACTACAAGGAGATGTCACCTCATACTTGTACGAATAGCTAAAGTGAAAAACACAAGAAACAATAAGTATTGGAGAAGATGTAGAGAAAAAGGAACCCTTGCATATTGTTGGTGGGGATGCAAACTGAGGAAAATAGTATGGAGATTCCTCAAAAAGTTGAAAGTAGAACGGCCCTATGATCTAGTGATTGCACTAGTGGACATCTACCTAAAGAATACAAAACATTAATTTGAAAAATATATGCAGCTCTATATTTATTGCAGCATTAATTACAATAGCCAAATTATGGAAGCAACTTAAATGTCCATAGATAGATGAGTGGTGAAAGAAGAGGTGATGTATATATATACAACTGAATATTATGTGCCATAAAAAGCATGCAATTTTGCTATTTGCAGCAACTTGGATGGATCTAGAGAGGATAATCCTAAGCAAAATAAGTCGAGAAAGACAAATACCATATAATTTCACTCATATGTGGAATTTAAGAAACAAAACAAACAAAGGCAGAAAAAAGAGACAAACCAAGATTCTTAACTACAGAGAAAACAGATGGTTATCAGAGGAGAGGTGCGTGGGGGATGGGTGAAATAGGTGAAAGGGATTAAGAGTATACTGATCATTATGATTGTTGAGTAATGTATAGAATTGTTATATCACTATATTGTACACCTGAAACTAATATAACATTGTATGTTAACTATATTGGAAAGTAAAATAAAAAACAATAAAATTTTAAAAAGCCATATTCTATTAACCCAAAGGGAAAAAAGTCATGCATTTTTATATTAAAGCATATTTTTTTAAAAAAGTGGGTGTAAAATTATACTCAAGGGTATAAAAGGGAAAAACACAGCAGTATTTTAAATTTTCCTGGTTATCACCTCCCCCCCTTTTTTGCTTAGATTGATAATACACTTTAGATGCTAAAAATAATCATTTATTTAACTTAAGCTTTTGAAAATTTAAGAATAAAAATAGGGGCAATGGCTTTTTCATACCCAAGGTAATGCTAAATATTTTATTTTTAATCAAGTTTTTATAATGTGCCCGAATTTAATTCATTTCAATTGTTATATGGCTTCACTGATCTAGAAATGAATAAAAATAAATGGTTTACTAATTACTTATGATAAAAATACTTAGATAATATAAGACCTATTATTTTTGTGAGGTCTCTTTTTCTGTTTGAGTTAAATTTTGCTATACCTCCCACTATCACTGTTCTCACATAAACTTATTGGGAAGGCTTTTAGCAAGAACATAGTTTGTGGGAGAGGATTTTCTGGAGAGGTTTGAACTAGAAAAACTCAGAGATGCAAAAATGAAGAGAGACCAACAGAGAGAAGTTCTAGATTAAAGAAGAAAAGTAATATTTGGAAATCCAAGATTGGGGAATTTGAGTCCTCATAGTTAAGATTATTTGTAAGAAAAAAAAAGGACTAAAGGAGTTTCCATATAGGAGTAGGAGTTGATATGGGCAGGCAGAGGCTATATTTAGTCTGAAATGAGTATATGAAGCATATAGTTGCATATTTGGAAAAAGATCAAATTTATACAAATTATATGAACTTACAAAAAAGTGATTAAAAGCTTTTGTAGCTTCTGACAATTCATTTCAGGGGTTTTTAATTTCAGAGGTAGGTCAAGTCATGTTATCAAAGCACAATTAAGTGAAATTGACACACTATTTACATTTAAGTTTTAAAATAGTATTGACTCCCTTTGCATACCTAAGGCAAAAAAAGAAGAAGAAGAAGAAGAAGAAGAAGAAGAAGAAGAAGAAGAAGAAGCCAAAACTGAAAGGATATATGTAATATAAAGATTGTTTCTAAGAATATTTTTAAGTAAAGAAAAAAAATATATAGAGAAAGAGAAAGAGAGAAGGGGAGAGAGGGAGAGGTAGTCTGAAAGGGGGATAGGAAGCAGGAGAGGCAGGAAACTAAGAACTTTCAACAAATAAAAAAAAGAACAAAATAAATTAGAACACATAGTTTTGCTAAACAGTATGAACCTTTATACACATGTGATTTGGTTCAAGAGCTGTCATATCTTCACAATAAAATGAGAAGTATTTTGGAATACTTTGATGAAGGCTAAATCAAAGTCATATTAGTTAGAAAAAATTGATGGGGTATGATAACATGATAAAAAGCTTTGCAAGCTTTCAGTAATATACTATTGAACATAATGAAAGAGAGAGGTGGGTGAGAAATAATTGCATAATCAATACTATGGGAACTATTTAGGAAAGGTGAATACCTCTTGATAATTACGGTTACTATTAATGTGGAATATTTTTCCTATTATGTGGAAAATGGCAACAATTATGTTTGAATATTTAGATACTCTGATATTTCATCAGATTCTCACTTCACATCTTCTATCTATAATATTTAAACATTATAATCATAATACTGAAATATTACTCAAAAATATTTAGTTTAAAAATAATTGATTTCAAGGAACAGTGACAGTAGAGTGATATTCATTAAAAGACTACTAACATCAAACAATGTTGAGAAACTGATTGTAATTACATATTTTATTTACTGGATTTAAAATTCTACATGCTTTAATTAAAACCTTGAAAAAATAAGAATGTAACACAAAAGATACAGTTAAATATGTAAATCATACAGCAGTCTTGATAAGAGAAATAATATTTTCCTTATTTTATACTCCATCTTGTTAATCAGTCTTAACCTCTAATAATTTAAATGTTATAAATTAAGATCTAGATAAAGATGCAAGAATGATTCTAGATTTCACATAGTCCACATTTCCTATCGAAGAGAATTATCACATCCCTGCACCCAAAAATGTTTTTTGTAAGCAAGAAGATAATGAAAGATATTATCTACAACAAAAATTGGAAGGGGGGGCGCCTGGGTGGCTCAGTGGGTTAGGCCGCTGCCTTCGGCTCAGGTCATGATCTCGGGGTCCTGGGATTGAGTCCCGCGTCGGGCTCTCTGCTCAGCAGGGAGCCTGCTTCCTCCTCTCTCTCTCTCTGTCTGCCTCTCTGCCTACTTGTGATCTCTCTCTGTCAAATAAATAAATAAAATTTAAAAAAAAAATTGGAAGGGGAGGTGAATCATGAGAGACTATGGACTCTGAAAAACAATTTCAGAGGGGGTGGGAGGCTGGGGTACCAGGTGGTGGGTATTATAGAGGGCATGGATTGCATGGAGCACTGGGTGTGGTGAAAAAATAATGAATACTGTTATGCTGAAAATAAATAAATTAATATTAAAAAAAAAAGCAAAGCTACCAAAATCTCGTATACAATAAGAGGTCAAGGAAAAAGAGACGTTGGCAGAGCTCTCTGGCTTATATCTCTACACCAACACCACAGAAATAAACTTGGAAAAGAAGACAGGTTGGCCAAATCCTAGAACTGCTTATCAACATACTTGAATTCAAGATAATTGAAAGGAGAAGATACGCAGGTGGCTAGTGGAGGAAAAATTAAAACGTGGAGGAAGCCCATGAGTTTAAACCAGTCTACTTCTCCACCAAGATCTCAGGAGAATGAGGAGTCAGTCCCTGAACTCATCCTCCAGCAGTCTTAATAGTAAATAAGGAGCAAAGAAAGTCAGAATGACTGATATTCACAGAGCTAATCAAAACCCTGCAATAACCTGGTGTTTTGGAGACCTAAAAACAAAAACACAATAAACAGCAAATGACCCTCTGAAAAGGAGGAAGATAAACAGATTTCCAGGAAAAGATCCTTCTCCATTGCAAACTATTACAAACAGAGTATAAAAATACAAGTACTTTTACCTCATCCATCTTTGAAGTCAAGTGCTGAGGGCCTCTGAAAAGTCACTTCAGTGAAGTAGGGGAGGGAAAATAACTAAGCTAAAGTTCAGATGGAAGGTAAATTCCTAAGCCTGTGCTTAATTATTGGCCAGTATGATACCAGAAGTTATATTTGTACAGGGTTATGTTCTATGTGTCTAGGTGGAAAAAACATTAAAATTCCTCAGGAAACACTTCAGAGACACCAAAAATAATTTTAAAATGTTGTCCAGTGGATAGGTGGAAAAAATGCAATTTAAAGGAAAACATCAAGCTGGTGTTTGGTTTTTCCACAGTAAGATTCAATGCTAGGAGACAATAGAGTGATGATTATCTTATTCTGAGGGAGAGATTGTGACTGAATAATGTCACTCTTAGCCCTGTTGCCATGCAATAGTCTTTCCCTTTTGTTAAATACAGGAAGGAAAAAAATATGTTTGCCGAAATGTGATTCCATTGTGAACTTGTGAGTTATGCCTATGGCAGTTCACAAAAAGACATGGTGCCGGGGAACACTCGCTGAAAGTAGATACCATGAAATGGAGCCCCACACTGTTGCCTGGAGGATCTGAAGTCACTTGGACAAGTGGCTGCAGCCTCTCTTTCCCATCCAGAAATAGGTTTTCAGCTAAGGGGTTTCCAAACACTGTATTCCACATTATTGTTAACTTTCTAGTTGCTAAGAAAAACAGGTTCCAACAAACTTCCAAGACTTGACATACACTTTACAAGTAGCCTTCCTTGCTGAGACTGTCAAACCACAGTTTTTTAAAAATTTGACCTAAATCACAAATCTTTTTTCCCAAATCCTATATCAGTATTTCCTCTTCTTTTTTTGTGGTGATAAAAATGCAGTTGTTCTTCTCAGATACCCTCCTTCGCTATGGCAAATTAATAAATCCACCTTTGTTGGACTATAATCTGTCCCTTATGGCCATTATCAGATGAAATTTACCCATATTAATAAAGCTATCCTTATAAATACGAGGTAGTTATCACTCACTATTTGTATTTCTGTTTTCAAAGATTTCTATTTATATATTCAAAGGTATCTTGAATGTTATTGACTTAGTGTCAATGTTCATATCTGGAAGAATTTTTTTCAATTTATTTTTTTACTTTATTTTTACTTTTTTACTTTATTATTACATGTGTAATTTTTATAAAATAAATTAAATTATCTTTTCAAAATTATGAGAAGATTGTGCTGATAATGCTTTAAATTCAGATATTTGTATACATTTGTTAATTTATTAATTTTTAATTTTAATTTTTTAGAGAGAGCGAGCATGTGCTCACAAGGGTGGGTGGGGGTGGGAAAGGGGCAGAGGAAGAGGAAGAGAGAGACTTTAAAAGCAGGCTCCATGCCTAGCACAGATCCCAACTCAGGGCTCCATCTCAGGACCCTGAGATCATGACCTCAGCCAAAACCAGAGTTGGATGATTGACTGAGCCACCCAGATGCTCTGTACATATTTTTTAATTGAAATCTTCCACACATTCATAAGGGAGTAGATTCTTAGTGTTTCCTTAGTTTTCACTCCATTTTTTGCAGATTGTTTTTATTTTTCCAGTGATATTCAATAAGTAATAGATTATGCCATTGCTCTAAATTTAATCATTGTTTCTATATTCAGGGGTGTACCTTATAGTCCAAAGTTACTTCTCCAAGTTGTATTTATCATTGTTGACAAGGAAAGCTATAAAACATCTCACCTTTTTCTCTGGAGAACTCTTGTAAATAAGACAATGAAAAGAGGAATATTTCTTTATATTAGGGCTGCCATCTTTTCTATGTTTGCCTAGAAATTTAAGAAACACTCTCTTATTTTATTTGTTATTGTATAAACATAGGTCCAATCTAGTAAAAATATATGAAAATTTCCTAAATTACATCATAAGGGACTGAGGAACAAATGAAATTTCCAACAAGGATTAAATATTTAAATAGTTATATGTATACTGAGGGCTCCTTAATTCTCATCTGTCAATGAAGTTTTCACATGTGTATTTTCAAGACAATTATACAAATATTGTTACAAGTTTTCCTCAGAATATAAGCAATGTCCTTGTCTTGGTTAGTTCTATGAAGAAATATGATATCCTTACAGCCTTCAGGAATATGTTTTTAGTTTCACATATTGATGGGACTTACTAAGCTAAAAATTTAAAAAGATTTAGAAATTCTTCAAATGTGTACTAAGCAGAGTGAGTTATACAATGTAATTATAATTAATTTTGTATTTTTATTATATTTAACAGAATAATTTTCTATAGTTTTCTACTATTTTGTATTATTTGCCAATTGTCTGAAAAGATGTGCCACTCATAATCATCATTTAATTAGGTGCTTCTTTTCTTAAAATAATATTAGCTCTAAATTATACCAAAGTCATGATTCTCTATTGATTTTCAATATCAGAAGTAAATTTATATATGTTGAGGTTTAGTGCTAAATGCCATCTTAATCATCTAAAAACAGAGTGAATTAAAATTCTAAAATAGAGAGAAGGAAAACAGTTTTTGATTCTTGTTTCAATTTACATCTAATATGAAAGATAGAACTTGACCTTTAAAACTCATACATGATTTTTAACATTGTTTTGATAAATAATCCAATGATGTAATGAAACAGTTGCTAGTGTAAAACTCAAAGAAAGAACTACTTCTGTTTTTTAAAAATGGACAAAAGGAAAATAAAAATAGAAAGACACATGGAAGGAGGAAGGAAGGGAACAAAGAAAGAAGGAAGGAAGAGAATCTAAGAATACACCCTGTGGATTCCAGAAAGGAACACTATGGGACCAGGAACCATGTTTCTTTAGGAACCTAGCATTTGAGATTGCCCTTGAAATGTTAACATTTTAACAGAGAGTGTTGGAACAGCAGTATATTGTAGATGGAAGGTAGAACAAAAGTTAGGCACAAATTTGGAAGCCTAGGTCATAGTAGGATACACAATATATAGCCAAACATGGAGAAGTAAGTCTGGAAAAGATTTCTAAAGGTTAAGTTGCAGGTTTTAGTCATAATTTCATAGGCAACATAAATAGTGTTGAGTATTATTCTTCAGACATAGATGTTCACAACATCTCACTATTATTTTTATAAACAATGTCTTCATTTTAAGCCAGTAATTTCTTTGAGTTTATTTTTATTTCTTCTAATTTGGATATTTATTTTGTAATTTTATAAGTATTAGGTTTATAGTAGATAGAAAAGGATTATTATTTCCTCTTTGTACTTCCCTATCTAGGCTGAAAAGTGCATTTTTTCCCCAGCATTTACCATGGAATTTTTTCTACTTAATATGACAAGTTTGCCCCCCAATTTGGCTCAATTTTAACCATGTCACAATCAAAGATATACCTTAATAGATCATGCTTAATACTGATCGCTTTTAACTGTGAAGTTTTTTATTCATTTCAGACTGCTGTTGCCTCTATAGTTCTAAAGTATGTCATACTCTTACTATAAATACAGATTTGATTTTATTATCCTTCATTTCATTCATTTACTGACAATACTAAGTTCCTGTTACGTTCCAAGGAATTTGAAAACTTTTTTAATAAGTGTATTCTTTTTTTGTTACTGTGTTTTGATAGTCACCATAAAATACATTATTAGTTTTTGATACAGTTTTCCAAGATCCATTGTTCCAACACCCATTTGATTAAATCAATGGGCACAAGAGATTTGGTCCTTGCCTTAGTGAAGCTAGAGTCCATGAGAAATCCAGAATTACTGGATGTCTCCCAATATGGTTCTCCATGGATCTGACATATTTCTGCATGTCTTGTAACAGTTCTAGATCCATATAATTTTTTCATGGGTGTTAGTATACCAGACAGTCTTAGAGGATAGAAAAGTGTCTCCCTCCAGGGTGGAGAGCATATTTTTTTCCTGACCAGGATAGTAAAAATACTATCTTTCTCCCAGATAAAGTTCGAACAGGTTTTCTAGCAACCCTTTCTAAAAAACTGGGTTTTCTAAGTTTGTGGTTTTCCAGTTGCGACACAAACCTGCTATTTGCACAACCTCCATTTGAACACACCTCTTCCTCTCTGCTGTGGGAATCCAGGGATGAGAACATGAAGTTCTATTGTCTGTTGTGCTAGAGTAACAAAAGCCTGTGAGTAACAAAAGCCCTTGTATCTAGGATTTAAAAAAAAAAAAAAAAAAAAAAAAAAGGAATGTTAAATAATAAAACATGGAAGAGGAGAAAAATTTTTCCTTATGGAAGGAACCCCTTTTGGCCAATTTAGTGTATGTTATTGCTTGTACATCTGATGTTTAGTAGGAATTGATGTGTTTTGTGCTTGTACATCCTGTCCCATAAGTGCTTGAGGACATTATCCTCAACTGTTAAGAGCTACAGGCAGGGAAATGCTAATGTGACACCCTCTCCTAAAATTTGTCACTAGGGAGTGGATGAGTATTTAGTGTGTGTGCCTCTGCCCTCTCATGTCAAAAGAAGCTTTCACAACCCAAGTGATGCTCTCTTGATGGGAAAGTAAGAAGTTTAACTCAGTGGCCTGACTGTGGTGTTACCACTTTTCCTTCAGAAGGGGTGACTAATAAACCCTGACAAAATTCTGGTGTCCACTTGGCAGCTAAACTTTCTTTAAATCGTGTGGGTAGAATCATAATAAAAAACTCTGTCTCTTCCAGCCCCGTAATACTAACTTGGAGTCCCAGCACTTGATTGCTCTCTGGGTATTGGAGACAATACAAGTCTCGGTGACTGGTGATTTTCACTGGAGTCTCCAGCGAAGAGAAGAAGCCGCCTCCATCTCAGAGAATCTCCTTCTAGCTTTCACCTTCGATCTTTCCTGACAGGATCCCTGGGTACACTCCTGTGAAAAAACAGTTATAAGCTTGCGGCTGTGCTCTTGCTGAGAATAAACACCAGCCTTTGGGGGACTATTGACTCTGTAGCCTGATACTCCAGTTTGGGAGTAGGTCAGTTCCAAATACAACCTCTGACAAGGGAGGAGGAGACCACAGCGGCCTCTCTTATCAAATGTAAGTGGTATGTATATTCCAGAACTCACAGACCAGCTCGAAAGGCGCCTCAGGTTTACATGTGAGCTTGTATGTAGACTCAAATCTCATGCTCTTCACAGCTGTTTAAATTGTAATATTGGGAATTTTTTTTCCTCTCTAAAAAGGCAATTCATATTTATTATTTTTGTTAATGTGACTATTCAATTAATCAAATCTAAGTCTATTCTGGAGGAAGTTCCATGTGCACTTGAGAAGAATGAGTATTCTGCTGTTTTAGGGTGGAATGTTCTGTATATATCTATGAGGTCCATCTGGTCCAATGTGTCATTCAATGCTCTTGTTTCTTTATTGATTTTCTGCTTCGATGATCTATTTCTGAGAGAGGCGTGTTAAGATCCCCAACGATTAGTGTATTCATATCAATATGACTCTTTATCTTGATTAACAGTTTTCTTATGTGATTGGCTGCTCCCAAATTGGGGGCATAGATATTTATAATTGTTAGATCATCTTGGTGGATAGTCCCTTTAAGAATGATGTAGTGTCCTTCTGGATCTCTGACTACAGTCTTTAGTTTAAAATCTAATTTGTCTGATATAAGAATCGCTACCCCATCTTTTTTTGAGGCCCATTGGCATGAAAGATGCTTCTCCATCCCTTCACTTTCAGTCTGCGTGTATCTTTAGGTTCAAAATGGGTCTCTTGTAGAAAACATATGGATGCGTCCTGTCGTTTTATCCAATCTGCAACCCTGTGCCGTTTTATGGGCACATTTAGGCCATTCACATTGAGGGCAATTATTGATAGATACGTTTTTATTGACATCATGTTACCTTTGAAGTCTTTATTTCTGTCGATTGTCTCTATATTTCTGTTCAATGCTATTCTTGGGCTTTTTCCTCCTTTAAAGAAGCCCCCTTAATATTTCCTGCAGTATCGGCTTGGTGGTTGCATAGTCTTTTAAGCCTTGCCAGTCCTGGAAACCCTTTATCTCTCCATCCATTTTGAATGTCAGTCTTGCTGGATAAAGTATTCTTGACTGCATGTTCTTCTCATTTAATGCCCTGAATATATCTTGCCAGCCCTTTCTGGCTTGCCAGGTCTCTGTGGACAGGTCTGACATTATTCTGATGGGCTTTCCTCTGTACGTAAGGATCTTCTTTGTCCTAGCTGCTTTCAAGAGGTTCTGTCTACAATTATAATTCTTCATTCTTACTATTAGGTGTCTCGAGGACTTTCGAGAATCTGTAATCTTGGGGGGAAACCTTTCGGCCTCTAATACATAAACTCTGGTTCCATCATGAGATTTGGAAAATTTTCATGAAGAACTTGTTTCACTATATCTTCTAGACTTCTTTCTTTCTCCTCCCCTTCAGGGATTCCAATAATTCTGACGTTGGAACGTTTCATGGCATCATTTATTTCCCTGATTCTGTTTTCGTGGCTTCTAAGCTGTTTGTTCCAGGCTTCCTCCTGATCCTTTCTCTCTATCTGTTTGTCCTCCAGATCACTAATTCTATCTTCTGTCTCAGTTACTCTAGCTTTGAGAGAATTTAGATTAGATTGGAATTCATTGAGAGCATTGTGAAGCTTATCCCTGGGAGCTTTCAGCTCTTCCCTAATATTGAAAACATGATCTCTGGTCGTTTTCAGTTCAGCCCTATTCAATTCCGTTTGGTCACCCATGGCTTTCTCCAACCTAGCTATTGCTTGGATAATTGTTAGCCTGAATTCTCTTTCCGACATATTGTCTATGTTGATAGCCGTTAGCTCTGTTGCAGAAGGTCCATCCTCTGTATTTTTCTTCTGTTGGGCATTCCTCCTCCTAGTTATTTTGGTGAGAGATGGCTGAACGGGTGTAGCTGGGTGTATCGACTGTGGTGCAGTCAAGGTGCACCCTGGAATGCTTCTGAGCAATCAGGATTCCCCACCCAAATGAGAGGAAAAAGAAAAGGAAAAGAATAAAAGAGAGAGGGAGAGAGACAGGAAAGAAAGGTGAGATAAAAGAGAAGGTTTAGCCCAAATGGGCCCCAAGGTAAGATTTATGAAGTATACAAACAGACATAAGTTAAATTCAGTTATTCTCTCCTATGCTGTAAGTAATATATTTTACTTTTATCTAAGTATTCGCTGTAATTTTAATTACAGCACATAAGTCATCAATGTTCATATTTGTGATACAAGTTTTTGTGCTAAAATGTTTTCAAGGTCTTTTCTCAAACATCTATGGTTTGCAACACTTTGAGTGTTATTGCTAATCTCCAGTGTTAAATTAAATTGACTATCTCTTAAGGTCATAATGGGGACGAAATGGAAAAACTCACATAAAGGATTTAACATACTGTATAATAAGCTTTAATATTGTTTTTTAGTTGTGAGTATTTCTATTTGTGAATAAACTTTAGATCAATCAAAAACCATTTCAGAAAATTATGTTATGATTTAGAATGCAAGAATGTTTTAGTTATTTCTTATAGGAAATATCTTCTTTCAGTGATGGCTATTCAAAAAGTATATACAAGTAATTTTGTAACATCAATAGATGTGTTTTACAATTATAACTACTATTCATATTTACTGTAGCACTAACTAGATTGCATTATAATTTCCCTTTTTGTTACTTATTATTTCCCCTCACTAGACTTTGAGGATTTGAAGGACAAGGACTATGTTTTGTTCATTTTTGTATCTCCTGTATCTAACTAGGACAGAGTGAGTTCTTATTTGTTGATAGGATACAGGAAGATAAGAATGTATAAAGAAGTTTCTTATAGTTATTCTATATAAAAAAATTTAAAACTATATGAAAGTGATATGTTAACGCTTAGTAAAATAATTTTTTGTGTGTGTCTTTTGATTTTAAAATATATGACACAGGACGCTACATAAAGGATAGATTCCTTTGTAATGAAGAATATTACATTAGCATAAAATACATTGTCAGAGTCATGCAGTCTTAAAGTCCAAGAAATCTGGGAAAATTTTATGTGGTAATTATTTCAAAACTTCACTATTTTAAATCATAGATCATGATAACTGCTCAGACTTTCAGAAATGACAGTAAGCACAGTACTAAAACTGAGAAACAAAGTAAATGAGAACATAGGTTCTGGTATAAGAAATGAGAAAGACAATTCAGAGAATATGAGGTTTAAAAAAATGTACAATTTTTATATAAAAAAATTAAGCATGGCTCACTTGAGATACAAAACATTAAATGAGAAATAAAATTCCAAGTGTGCAACTATGGATTCAAATCAATTATTTATGATGGTTTAGGCTGTGCAAATCAATATGTGTACTGTATGAGGTAGCAAAAGAAAGATGCATCATTTGAATCCTCCCAGATATTGAATTAAATTGATTTGCTCCCATTTGGAACAACATTAATTTTAGTCTAGATTTATAAGCTACAATCTGATTATAGAGTAAACATTAAAATTAGTTAAAATGAGATTCGGGAGGAAAATATCCTAGGAAGATTATCTAATTTAAAGATTTCAATTTTAATATATATTTAGGTTACATACCCAATCTTTAGCAATATTGTATTGTTTCTAATAGTGAAGATTCTGGCCACCTTTAAAAAGAACACTTATTAGGAATAATTGATTAATACATCTTTGAAAGTATGTATGTTGAACATTCCTGGAATAAGAATATTTGGGTGTTCAATCAAAAATATTTCAAAAGTTGGGGCGCCTGGGTGGTTCAGTGGGTTAAGCCTCTGCTTTCGGCTCAAGTCATGATCTCAGAATCCTGGGATCTAGCCCCGCACCCAGCTCTCTGTTCAGCAGGGAACCTGCTTCCCTTCCTCTCTCTCTCTGCCTGCCTCTCTGCCTATAAATAAATAAAATCTTAAAAAAATATATTTCAAAAGTGATGTACATAGAAACATGCTATATGCTAATTTTCAGAAAACTGCCTAGTTCTGGTATTTGTCTGCCTCCTCCCAACTCCAGCCAATGCTAGTAACTTTCTGACAAGAGTAACAATTGCAGAAGTTTCCACGACCATGTTATCTAAAGTCTGCAAGACGGTAAGGCACATCTCTTTAGCCACCTCCGTCTGGTTGCTATGGAAAGGACTTCAGACAGAATTTTCTATTGCAAAAGCTGTCAAGTCTGTGTACCTTCTTTCTTCTTTGCTTCTGCTCATTAATGATTTGCTTTGATATTTGATGGTTCACCAGAGTCTAATTAGTGGAGTTATTGTACTTATTCTTTCCTAAATCATCTATTTTACTATTATGCAGTGCTATGATGAGTCATCTTCAAATTCTTCAAAATGCACAAATAGATTAAGTGACCAACTTTTTTCTTTTTTCCTCTGTATGCTGTCTATAGCAGAATTATGGGCACCATTCTTTCTGAGGTGGACACATACTTAGGGACTAGTGTTACTTGTGAAACAAAAAGCTAGTAATGTTGAAAATATAATTTTTTTAAAAAAAGCAAATAATGTTGGATAGAGATTGGACCTTGCACTCTATAGGAAAATGATCTGGAAGAGAATAGCTAGTTGGGATATGAGATTAAAATCAATGTGGCATGCATGTGAAGTAGACCTATCCCCATAATTCTAGATTGAAGATTATATACTGACAAGTTTAAAGTTGGAAGTGACATCATTTATGGAAACTTTCATTTATTCTACCCCCTCTTTCAGACCGTAGTAATGTTATAGATTTATCTGTTCATCCAAGGGCTTATCAAGTAATTTGTGAATATGATTTATACATAATGTACGACACTGCATGGATGACAAAACAATAGTATATGGAAGCTTATTTTCCTCATTCTTTTGTGGGTAAATATAATCTAAAGCCATCAGGAAAATCGGTCGTTAGTTGGTTAAGGTATAACTACTATATTTATAATTCCTATGTTTGCTTCCTTTTTAGAACCTTAAACATTAAATAGAGTGTCATATAGATCATTGTAATGGAACATAATTTATCCATTCTGATCATAATGCATAGTATTCTTTCTGTAATCATATCAACTAGTGTATAGCTTTATTTTTTAAAAAATCTTATTACAAGGCTCATAGTCTAATTTTCCTTCACTTCCTTCCTTTTTTCATTTTTTCTTTCCTTTCTTCCCTTCCTCCTCTTTTTCTGTGAGAAACTGATTTGCCATCCAACCTTCATTTCTCTTAACTGAGAAAAAGCATCAAATTGAGTGTTCTTGATCTATAAGCCCCAAAATACCTGTTCTAACATTAGGGCACCACAGTCAAAAAGAAATGATATAGAGATCCCTCTACCCATTTTTACTGTTAAGAGCTGAACTGGAGAGAGAGAAAATCTCTAGGAGTCAAGGTGGTTGATTAAGACAAGATGTCAAAGTTTTAGTCAAGCTTTTATTCATCTATCGTGGTAGTATAAGCAAAAGTTCAGAAAGAAGGTTAAGTTTCCCATGAATGATACCAGGCAAGGTTCAGATATATTAGCACAGATGAGGGAACTCTCTCACTGCTGAGGAAACCCCCAAATAAGAGGTTTCTGGCATTTTACAGACCCCGGGACTACATGGAAGGAGAGGAAAAAGGGCCAGGAAGTTCTGAGTTGTGAGTGGAGAAAATGTCTTTAAAGACATCTCTACAAACACACCTGAGTAAGACCTCAGGCCAGAGCCCCAGTACAGAGGACTGTGATTGGTGGGACCTAGGCTATGAATGCAGATACATAGTATAGCATGTCCAGGAATGGGAGCCTGGGTCCTTCAATGCAACTCCCTGCAGAGGTTGAAATGCACTGTCTGTACACCAAATGGGTGTACAGAGAGCAGCTTTCACTTGGGAGGCTTGACAGGAAGAGCCTTTGTCATTGCCTCTGGTTTCACCTCAGTGATTAGTCATAATGTTTTTGCCAGTAGCTGGACTCCTCAACTCCATCATTTGGTTTTTCGGTGCCTAGGTGAGAAACAGTCTACTCTGTTTGGCCCCAAATAAGTCAGACTTTGAGAGACCATAAAAAGAACCTTGTAAATAGCCTTAGGCCACAGAGACCATGGTCATAATCAAGATTACTCCAAGCAAGATGATCACATTTTCTGGTGGAGTAAACATAGCCATGAATACCAACTATTATCCAGCCAGGAAAACATGTCCATAGCCCATTAGGGTCACCTTAGAGAGCCAGGAAGTTTCTTCTTTAAGCTTCTGGATAAATCTTTTTTTTTGACCTGGCTTGAGGCATCAACTTCAGCACAACACAGCTCTGGCTAGTAAGTTGAAGGTGACCTAAATGCTTTCCAAGGCTAAGGTGACTCCATGCTAGTCTGGGTGCACATACAAGAAATACAACCCCAGAGGGTCTATGTGGTCACCTGGAAATGAAGAGTTTATGGCTCTTCAAGCAAGACAGACATTAATGAGGCAATCCGTTTAACTGGAACCCCAGCGTAGCCTGCCAGTAAGGTATCTTCTACCTTAAGGTCCCAGTCCAGACCAAATAATTTAGTTCAGTCATTGGTCTTAGAGGAATGACCTGAGGCATTCAATTTCAAATATTTGGGTTTGTCTGTGACATCAGCTGTGAGCTTCATGAGTGTAGACAGCGTATGGAGATGTTCTGTTAGAGATTTGTAGGAAGTGAGGTTATCTTTGTTTGTGTCACTGAATTGCCATGTGTGAGCATGAACCCAGAATTTCATTTGTTCTCAAAGCAGTCACAACAGCTTGGAAAAGTAGCATGGGGAGTTTTTCTTCAGAAGGAGAGTAAGCTTTCAGGAGCAGTTCTGATAAATCAAGGTATTAATGTCCTTTTCGCCATCTCCCTCACCTGCCCCTACTGCCAGGGTTTTGATTTTCCTTATGGTGGTGCTTGCTGAGTGTGTCCCATTTAGTAATCAAAACTCATATTTTCTCAGTCATTTCCTATTCTTATCTAGCTCTTCATCTGAAATGGTCATATGCAAAAAGGACAAAGCATTTTTACAGAGAAAATGTGTTTATATAATTGAAGTGGAAAGATACATCAGAAAGAATCTGCAAAAAATCTTGGATTTTTAAAAGACTTCAAAATAGGTTTATATCATCCTCCACTTTTGCTGTTTAAAAGCCAGGTTGGCCTCACATCTATCTGTATCTCCAGGAAGGGGATCAAAGAGGATGGAAGGTCAATTAAGTGTTCCCCACAGTGCCCAAGGTGTCAATAGCTGTAACATAAGATCATCCAGTTGAGGAAGCGGACAGACAACCTGATTGAACAAATGGTGTAAGTTTCCCTAGCTTCCTGGGTACCCCTTTGTTGGATCATTAGATGACCTCAGCCAGCGAGTTGGGGACTAAGGGAAAGATCATTTGTCTATCCTCAGAACTGAAAAGTTTGTATAAACAATGCTCTTGCTAGAACTTCCAAAGACTCACTGACTCTCAAATTGCTCAAGGGACCTTCAGACTCTTTCTGTTTCCACTACCATCCCTTGCAGTGCCCCCACTGACTTGGCTAGAACCTACCCAAAGTGCCTTATGGGACCCACAGGCATTCTCCTCCAGAATGGCAGTGTGCTTGATCTTGACGGATCCTTCTCCTTGCTGCCCCGGTTTGTCAGGGGCTGAGCCTAAATGAGCTGAGCTACCAGGGATGGACACCTCACCCATCCTACTAGTTTTTCCAGAAACAGAATCTTCAATTGCATCAGTATAGTTTCAAGTGTTCTACTGATGGGCAAAACAGTGTTGCAAAAGAAAGACTGTTCTGGGGGCACCTGGGTGGCTCAGTAGGTTAAAGCCTCTGCCTTCAGCTCAGGTCATGATCTCAGGGTCCTGGGATTGAGCCCCATATTGGGCTCTCTGCTCCGCGGGGAGCCTGCTTCCCTCCCTCTCTCTGCTTGCCTCTCTGCCTACTTGTGATCTCTCTCTCTGTCAAATAAATAAATAAAAATCTTAAAAAAAAAAAAAGAAAGAAAGAAAGACTGTTCTGGACTGCATGTGAGTTTGTAAATTGATAGGCATTGCAGGTGACAGGCATCAAAATGAACTTTTGTTCCTAACAGATGTTTTCTGGGTTGATAGACGCCTGCCACAATGGCTTACATTACTCCATTTGGCATAAGTACTTTCCTTTCTTTATTTTTTGTGGGAGCTAAGAGATGGCTCTGGCTAGGTTCTTTTCTGGATTGTTTGTGGAACTG
Organism: Neogale vison; assembly: GCF_020171115.1. Classification (NCBI taxonomy): domain Eukaryota; kingdom Metazoa; phylum Chordata; class Mammalia; order Carnivora; family Mustelidae; genus Neogale; species Neogale vison. The sequence goes on along the minus strand of NC_058095.1, from coordinate 123,756,810 downwards.
AGAGTAGGACAGTAATTATACCTCTGCTTGCAACAGAGCAGAGATAGAATTGTGCCCTCTCTCATACACATTCATTGCAACTCTCTTCTATACATTTTATCAATACTAGGTCTTACCTTGATTCTCATCACATTTATGGAGAAGTGACTGATTAATTTGTAATAGACATTTGCCAGCCTTGGTAAGGAAACACATAACTGTAAAGTGGTTTCTTAATGCTTGATTAGTACTACTAGTAACTACTTTCATTTAAAAATGTTGTATTTCCAGTTGACAAATGACAGTAATGTACTTTAGAAAAATTCACTGCTTGAAAGCAGCAAATCATATTTAAAGAGTAAGCAAAGATTCCTGGAATAATTTTATATAACAACTGTTTCAGTGAATAAGTGAACGAACTCAACTATTCAGTGACAATTTTTACCATGATCTAGGCAAAGGGCATGATTAACAGAGTGAATGGGATATAGATTTATTTTTCAGGATACTATATCTAGCTGAAGATTCAAATAGGGAAAAAAAAGTATTTCTAGAATATACATCAGAATATACATCTAGAATATACATGCGTCTGGCTAATTGTGACTAGATTAGAAGTTGTGAGCTGATACCACAGAGTCAGCCCATTAGTCCTGAGATATTAGAACTGGAAAGTAGAATTATAGTCAGTCTAAGTGAGTCAACTGTGGCAGGACATGAAAACTCATGAACATGAGCCCTGAGAAACAGCTCTTGTTCTGGGGAAAGGGAAAAATGAAAAATGACACAAAGAGAGACTAGAAACTGAACAATCTATAAAGACTGTTTTGGGTTTTTCTTCCTCATGAGGCTCAGCTGCTTTCTTGGGCTCTGTTCTTGGGTCTAACTAACATACATATGTATTCACAATTCAACAGGTGTGGAATTGGAATTTATCTCATATGTAATGGTGTCCTATAATAACTATTGACTAGGTGGCAATAGGAATGTAGTTCTCAGGCCGAAGTTTGGGCGTACTGAGTCACACCTATTGGTTGTGTGGCAACATCTGGTTGTCATGGCAATTCACATGCATTTTAACTATGACACATGAGTGAGGTACCATTTAAAAGCATACACCATGATTATTCTTGAAACAACATTTTCTTGAGAAGGAAACAAGTATGAAAACAGTGGTAAAGCACAAATAAGGCATTAATGAAGCACATATTTTTCTTTGGGGTAATGACTGCAATTTCGTATTTTCCTATAAAACAATATCGGGGAATAATATCATACACCAAGCAATGTGACATAGGCCAGAAGATGTTTTGAACGCCTTGGAAAATTCTTGAAATTTTCAAAGGAAGAAAGGTTGTTGTGACATATTCATGCATCTCACAGAACTATACATAAGGCCTCAAAATACGTTTTCCAGATATTTCATGCTGATTTGAGTAGAACATTCTTAACTTACAGTGACAAGTAATTTAATTAGAGAAAAGTGATAGCATTAGTTTAGTCAACTAGGAGATATTAATGATTACTCAGTATTCTTCAACATGCTAAACATGTAGTATCAATGCTAAAAGTCTTAAAGAGATCAAGATTATGAGGATTAATTACAGAAAAAGCATATTACTGAGAGGCTCTGCTTAATAATAATGTCCAAAAATAAATTACCACCAGATTTAGTTTTAAACCACAGAATTAAATCTTAGCCCCATAATCATACTGTGAAGGGACCACAAAAAATCCAAAAAAGTAGATAGATGATGGCTGAACTGATGTTGCATGGATCAAAGTTCTTTGGTTATAGAAGTTCAGGAGCCCTAACTCACCACCTACCATGGTACTTCTTAACACATTTGAGAACATATATCTGATTAGTTCACAAATGAACTTTACAGATATTTATCTATCTATCATCTATTTATTTAATTTTAAAATGTTTCTATATGTTTACATATACATGGGTTTATATATATAAATGTATATGTATGTGTATACACACATACACAAACACACACACACACACATTTATATATATATATATATATATATATATATAATAACCTAGATTTTTTTCAAAAGCTTCCTTTGGCTTTCTTGATAAAACCATTAAGATTAAAATAATGTCAAAGATGTGCCAAATATATTCAGAATCAACAACAGATCGCTATGTTCATAAATATTGCATCAATAAACCAAGGAAAACAATACCATTTAGAAATCATGAACCTCAATGAATCTGAGTCAAAGACTAATTCAGCTGAGTCATACAGATTTCAGAGAAATGTCAAGTATGCCATACCCAAAGAATTTTACTTAATTATTTTTATGCTTGAACAACAGTAAAATAAGCTAAACATATATGGCTAAATATATCTGAAAACAGCTGTTTCATAAATACAGAATAAAAATAACATGTGAGAAGAAAGCATTGTGTCTTGGTTTATTTGGGATTTCTGTTTTCTTTCTTGATGACATGAATTAAGTTAGATCTTCTGTACAACATTGTGCCTATAGCTTAAAATATTGTATTGTACAGTTGAAAATTTGTGAAGAGGATAGATCTCTTGTTGAGTGTTCTTACCATAATAAGAATAAATTAAAATGCTACAGTATTAAGATCATATGAACATACACATACAGACACATGCATATATATTTTTAACATATAGTTTGTCTTACAAATGATTATATTAAACATGGTATTTTTTATATAGAAAGTTTTCAAGAAAAAATGTACTGTTAACCTCTTTGGTTAGGCTTCAATTATACAATTGTAAATGGGATTGATTCCTTGATTTCTCTTTCTGTTGCTTCATTATTGGTGTAGAGAAAAGCAACAGATTTCTGTACACTGATTTTGTATCAGTTCTAGCAATTTTTTGGAAGAGTATTTCAGGTTTTCTGCATTGAGTATCATGTCATCTGCAAATAATGGAAGTTTTACTTCTTCCTCGCCAATTTGGATGACTTTTATTTCCTTTTACTCTGATTGTTCTAGGTCTTCCAGCACTACTTTAAATAATAATGGTGAGAGTGGACATCCCTGTCTATGGAGGAAAAGTTCTCAGTTTTTCTCCATTGAGGATGATATTAGCTGTGGGTCTTTCATATATGGCCTTTATGATGTTGAGGTATGTTTCCTCTATCCCTACTTTGTTGAGGGTTTTTATCAAGAATGGATGCTGTATTTTCTATTTTCTCAAATGTTTTTTTTTTCATCTATTGAGAGGATCATGTGGCTTTTACTATTTTTTTTTATTATTATCATGGTGTATCACATTGATTGAGTTGTGAATATTGAACCACCCTGGCAGCCAAGGAATAAATCCCACTTAATTGTGGTGAATAATTCTTTTAATGTATTATTGGATTCTATTTGCTAGTATCTTGTTGAGAATTTTTGCATCCATGTTCATGAGGGATATTGGCCTGTAATTCTTCTTTTTTTTTTTTTAGTGGGATCTTTGCCTGGTTTTGGAATCAAGGTAATGTTGACCTTGTAGAATGAGTTTGTACATTTTCCTTCTATTTATGTTTTTTGGAACAGTTTAAGAAGAATACATGTCTGCTAGAATTCTTCTGGGAAACCATCTGGCCCTGGATGTTTGTTTGTTAGGAGATTTTTGATTACTGATTCAATTTCTTTACCATCTCACACCTGTCAGAATGGTTAACATTAACAACACAAGAAATAACAGATGTTAGGAAGGAGGAGGAGGAAGGGGAACCCTCTTACACTGTTGATGGGAATGCAAACTGGTACAGCCACTCTGGAAAATAGTATGGAGGTTCCTAAAAAAAAGTTAAAAATAGAAATACCCTACAACCCAGCAACTGTACTGCTAGGTATTTACCCAAAAGATACAAAAATAGTGATTTGAAGAGGCACATGCACCCCAACGTTTATAGCTACATTACCAACAATAGCCAAATTATGGAAAGAGCCCAAATGTCCATCAACTGATGAATGAATAAAGATGTAAAGATGTGAGATATATATGTGTGTGTGTGTGTGTGTGTGTGTGTGTATCTCAATTAAAGTCAATGCCATTGAGTTTTACCCAATGTTTAAAGATCTTTGCATGTGTTGTAGCCTATCATTGATAACACAATGTTATAATTTGTGTGCTAAATATCCAGATGTTGCGATGGAGGATAGATTCTCATTTAATATTTGTTTACACATTACTTTTATTATTTAGGATTATATATATATATCTATATATGTATAAAGTAATATTACTCAGCCATCAAAAAGAATGAAGTCTTGCCATTTGGAATTATGTAGATGGAACTAGAGAGTATTCTGCCAAATGAAATAACTCAATAAGAGAAGCACAAACACCATATGATTTCATTTATATGTGGAAATTAAGAAACAAAACAGATGAACATAAGGGAAGGGAAAAGAAAAAAAAGAGAGAGGAAAGCAAATTATAAGCAGCACTCAACTATGGAGAACAAACTGAGAGCTGATGGAAGTAGGTGGGCTGGGGGATGGACTAAATGGGTGAAGTACTTTTTTTAAGATTTATTTATTTATTTCAAAGAGATGTATATATATGTGTGTGTGTGTGTATATATATATATATATATACATATGGAGAGAGAGAGAGAGAGCACTGGTAGCAGGAGAGAGAGTCACAAGCAGACTCTGTGCTGAGCATGGAGCCCATTGCAGGGTTTGATCTCATGACCCTAAGATCATGACCTGAGCCAAAATCAAGAGTCAGACACCTAACTCACTGAGCCACCTAGGTGTCCCTGGGTGATGGGTATAAAGGATGGCACTTGTTGTGATGAGCACTGGTTGTTATATGTAAGCGATGAAACCCTCAGTTCTATTCATGAAACTAATACTAACTTATATGTTAACAACTAGAATTTAAATAAAAACTTGAAAAAATAAATAAAGATTTAAGATTTAGAAAGCTTCCAAAAGCCTTGCAAAACTAGGATTAAAAATAAGGTCTGTGAATGTAGGGGTCAGTGAGTTTTGTGTTCTGCAAGCTTTGACTTGCAGAAATGTCATAATATGTTCATACATTATTTATCTCAAATAAAAGCCATCTCCAGCTAAAACAAAAACAAAAACAAAAAAGAGGAAAATTACACTGACTACATCCTGAAATACAATGGTGAATTTCCCTTATGAAAAGTATTTCTGAGGGACAGCTGGGTGACTTCATTGGGTAAGTGTCAGCCTTTGGCTCAGGTCATGATCCCAGGACCCTGGGATGGAGTCTTGCATTGGTCCCTCTGCCTCAGTTTCTCCCCCTGCTTGTGAGCTCTCTCTGACAAATACATAAGTAAAATCTTAAAAAAAAAAAAAAAAGACAAGAAAATAAAAGAGAAGAAAATAGACAAGTATTTGAGCAGGAAAAACTTGTGTTTTAGTGGCCTGAATAGAACTCTTTAATCTTTAAAGACTACTTCCTATGATGATAAAGTTATAGTTTCTAGGTACAACATCTTCAGGAAATTTCTTGGTTATCGATAGATGCTGTTTAGTAATCTGAAGGTCATAAGAGAATTAATATGCTTCCATTAGAGTCTTGCTTAACAACTGGAGTAACCAGGGCCAAAGGAAGAATCTAGAATATTTTGATAAAAATGAAAACTATTTATGAAATTATTGTATCTAAAATGAAAATTTTATTGTATAGTATTTTTGTAATGTATAGTTTATGGAGTTTTTTCATAAAGTTGCAAGTAGTTGTTAGGTCATTACATACTATTTATACCTAAAGAAAACCAAATATTCTCTTAATCATTCAATACAGTATTTCACCTCTGTTTAATATGGTGAGAATACTTTAGAATATTATAGTATATCAATAAGGAGAAATGAAAACATATCCTAAGATGGCTTGGTTATGCTTTTGTACTTACAGAAGGATTGTCAGGTGATTTATATCCTTCCAGTGTTGCCATTATTACCTGTATGCCATTGACTTTAACCCAATGCTTAAAGATCTTTGCATGTGTTGTAGCCTATTATCGATAATACCACGTTATAATTTGTGTCCTAAATATCCAGATGTTATTTATTGGCAATAATATTATTCAAGGTTTTCTGATATTGCAATGGAGGATATATTTTCATTTAATATTTGTTTACATATTACTTTTATTATTTAGGATGTAATAATGTTTCTGACAATGATAGTATTGAATACTTTGCAGAAAAGAGTTCACATAGCAATCCAGAGAATGCTAATTTTGAAAAGGCCTGGTTGCCAGGATTTCATTTGGCTGACATTAGGGACCCTGGTAAGGATGGCTTGCTGGGCTTAAGTTGCTTATACAAATAACTGAACACTTGCTTTCCTTCTGGGATTCTGGAATTTCTGTAGGCAGAGGGTGTTTATGTGACTAGCTTTTGGTAAAATTTTTAATGCTCTCTCTAACGAGCTTCCTGGGCAGACAACAATTCTCACATGTTGTCATAACTTGTTGCTGGAGGAAGTGAGCATTTCCTTTGTGGTTCTACTAGGAGAAGAGTCTTGGAAACGTGCACTTCATTCTCTCCAAATAAATCTTAGCCATGAGTACAATTCAATTCTCAGTCCTGTGAGTCCTTGTGTGAATCCTATGAATCGCAAATGTGCAGGGTGGTCTTTTGTATCCCTAACACAAGTATATTTTATGTACCGGGCATTATTGTAGGCATATTCTATCCATTATTCTACTTAGTGCTCAAAAAAAAATCTATAAATTTTGTTATTAATTCTGAATCATGGATGAGGAAACAACATACAGAGAATAAGTAATTTGCACAGGGTTGAACAGATAGCATTGGGCAAAAATCAGAATTTGGGCACAATTCTTTTAATTCTAAAGTATGTATGCTGGATGGCACAGTGTACTAGAAAACAATATTAAAACAATGAAATTCATATAGACATCAGTTTTTGTTGTTGTTGGTTTGTTTGTTTTGCATTTCAGGTCTGTGGTTGGTAAGGTGTGCCCCTTAGAATAACACTTAAAATAAGTCAGTTAGTAATACTAGTCACATAGTTCGTCTCCCTTTATGATTTCTTCCCTCTTGAATCTGGGAAATAAACTGAGGGCTGTGGAAAAGGAAAAAGGATGGGGTGATGGGGTAATTGGCTGATGAGCGTTGAAGAGGGCACATGATGTGATAAGCCCTGAGTGATACTCTCAACTAATGAATCATTGAATATTATGTCAAAAGCTAATGATGTACTATACCTTGGCTAATGCAATTTCAATTTAAAAAACAAAACAAAACAAAACAATAAACATAAAAAACAAACAAAAAAAATCACTAGAGAAGAAAAAAAAGTAATACTAGTCAGAACTTCTAGGCTACCTTTTTGCCTGGGATGTGTATTTTTGCCAACTAAATCCTTATGGCAGCTAGTGAATGATAAGTGGATCTGAACACCTTTGAAAAGACCAAATTGTTGTACTCATTACCTCTCTTCTTTATCTACCCAGATTACTCTGGTCCACAACAGCTAAGACCTACCTTGATTGCCACAGATTTTTCCTGGTATAACAATTCTAATAGTCAAAACTTCTCCCTACATCCAGATAATAACCGGAAATATTGACATATATCTGACACCCAGAAACTATTTTCCTGAGCTTCACGTTAGCCTTTCTGTATTTTCACAGACTTCCAAATGTTTTTCACCAAGTTAATCTTCTTTGAGGCTCCTCATTGGCAGTAATCACTCATCAGGTCAAGATCTAAGCTCTGGAGCGTTAATAACCTGCATTCTCCCTAAGCTTGTGGAGCAAGGGCAATTTTTGTGCCAGAAACAAATGAAAATAAAAAATAAAGCAATTAAAATAATCAATGACAATATTTAATACATATATTATAGTAAACTCCATTTTTGGTATCTCCAGAAAGATGTGATTTTGATTGTACTGGAATGCAAGAGGCAAAGACATGGTTCAGGACTACATGAACATTGATTTTGTTTTGTTTTGGCTTTTTTTCCTTCACCAAATGAGATTGTTATGCTTATGTATTCTGTGAACAAGGACGGACCAATGTTTACAAATACCTTTTGAAAAGATATATAACAAATATTTTTTAAAGGCACAATGAGTATTAGGGAAAACACAGGAATTACAGAAATTATGGTTCCTTTATCCAGTCTATAAAAGCTGTGATACTGTATAGTCTTCTGAAAATGTGAACGAGTAGAAATCCAGAAGACACCAGTTATGGGAGGAGACAGTCTACATTTATGACTAAGTTTAAATGAAAAGATATCACACTTAAAAATCTTAGAGCAATAATGGCATCATAGATGTTTAAGTCTTTGGGAGTCTGTAAAATATACAAAGGAGGAGGGAAGAAGATATATGAAGAAGTAAAAGTTGTATTTGAAATTTTACTAGAAGACTAGAGTCCTCTAGTAAATGCAGGAATGTCGCACTTTCACTTGCTTAAGAAGAGTGAAAATTACATCTAATGTAATGGAGAAAAAATTTGTTAATTTTTTAACAAAAAGTTAACATGTGGAAATTAACATGTAAGAGATAAACTTGGATTAAAAAGTAGTGCTTGGCAAAGACAGAAAAAAGCAGGAGAGGGAAAAAACAGGTCAGTTTTCTTCAGTTTAGGGATAACAATTCTACCTGTCTAAAGGCAATTTTCCATTCTCATGTTGTGTTAATTTTGACAAGAATTCTGGGATGTAGATAGATCTATTGTTACTTTTAATTTTCAGGTTGTAAAAAATAATAAGGGTAACTCTTTTTATAGTAATTAATATATTCCAGGAATAATGTTAAACTTTTGTCTTTTATTTTTTAAGTACAGTAATTCATTTGATTATCAAAATTACCTTATCAGGGATATAATAGTTTTAGTCCATTATATGGGTTTAAAAAAACTTATTTTAAGATTTTACTTATTTATTTGACAGGGAGAAATATACCGAGAGAGGGAACACAGCAGGCAGTGTGGGAGAGGAAAAAGCAGGCTTCCTGGCAAGCAGTAAGCCTGATGTGGGGCTCTATCCCAGGACCCTGGGATCATGACCTGAGGCGAAGGCAGACACTTAACTGTACCACCCAGGTGCCCCCAGGGGTTTTAAAATTTTGACTTGACCATAGTGAGTAACTTACAAAAGGTCAGTAGTAAATATTGAAACCAGGCTGTAAACTCAACCATGTCTGATTCCAGAGTCCTGGTTTCAGATATTAGGTGACAGTTTTAATCTCCGAAATACAGAAACTTAATTTACCATCTGAATTTACACTGTTACAGTGTGACTGTAACCTAAGAAATGACTTTATACTGGAATTCTGATTTCCTACTTTCACTAGATTTTAATGAAAGATTTTTTGTGCTCATTTTTTTCAATTATTCTATTGATTATCTGTATGTGTAATTAGAGATGCCATCTGTCTAAAAGAGTGGCCATTACTGATTTATTGGTTCAGACATCTTGCACACTTTGAGCATCAGAAATCTATGTTTAATGATTTAAGCCTTCTGAAAGTAGTCTGTAGAGCAATAGTAATGCTATAATTATATTTTTATCTTTAAAGATTAATTTCAAGAGTATCTTGTGTTTCACTTGTTCTTTTGAAAAATGGCTTAAAAATGTAGGGAGTGCAGCAGCCTCTATTATTTTAATTTAATCATTTAATAACCATCATACTTTCATTGACAGATCAAGGTTTATTAATCTATATGCTGAGTGCTTATTTCACCTGGGACTGAAGAAATTAAACCATGAAAAATCTCTTAAGAATGATATGGTAATCTATAGATCCTATTTCTTTCATACCTGGTCAATGTTGTGCATTATTCACTAAAGAGCACTTGGAGAGTTAAATATGCTGCAAAAGAAGAGAAAATTAGAAAATAAATGGGTAGGTATTGTATTATTTGTACTGCAACAATAATAAAATTGTAATACAAATACAATTTGTATTACAGTTGTATTACAACCAAAAGAAAAAGTGTCATGTATCTAACTTATCTTAGAAGAACTCTATTAAAATTAAATTTCCCCCCAATAACCCAACATTTCTCTCTTTTGTATTTAAAAGATATAAATGTTTTCATCATATGTTACTTTAAAACTGTTAGATTTAGTAATAAATCACAAAAATATATTTTTATATAAAATTTTAAAAATCATCATAAACAGACTTCTTAGTCACAATCTTTTAAATGTATTTAAAAGGGAAAACTATGATGAGTTCCAAATGGGGCTAAAATTATGTAAAGATTTTGAAACCAGGAAATAAATTATATACATGCAATCATACTGTCTCTCTAGGTATTGGTTTTATGTAAAGAGAAACTGAAATCCATAATGTTTACCACTAGACAATTCTTAAATACACATTTTGAATAGCTATTTTAAAGTAATCAGAATGATTTGAATTGGTGTTCATTTAATAGAAATAAATAATCTCATGTTGGGACTCCAGTTGTTTGTCCAACTTTTTTTATGAATGAGTCATTTCTACACAGATTAGTTTTTCTTTTCTTTCTTTCTTTTTTCTTCCTTTCTTTTATTTTCAAATTAGTTTTAGGCAAAACTCATTTAAAAGATAAAAATATGTAGACCAGTTGAAAATAGTACTTTCTACTGTAAAAAGGACTTTGTAGAAAGTGTCTTATTTACTCATTAAACAGGAAAAAATGATGTATTTTGAGAAATTTTTAGAAACTATAATATGATAATTTATCTTACATTTACCCAAGAAGAGATATTTCATGTACAAGTAAGACAAACCAATATGGGTTAGATATTATGTTGTGTACTAGAGATATAACCATGAAGAACTCAAATTGTTCTGGATTTATTGAACAAGTTTTGTCCATGAATAGAAATTTGGCAAAAACAGAAAAAGGTTAAGTATCAACTAGAAAATCATTCATTTCACAACACACACTTGAAATCTTCCAGGAAGCAAGTCAACACTACACACATTTTTAAAAAACATAACGTATCAAAATCTTTTTACTTGGCTATTTTCCAAATTAATAAATAGAAGTTTATACCAGAGTTGACAAACTACAATGTGTGAGCTAGAATGGCTTTTACTTTTTTTTTTTTTTTAAGATTTTATTTATTTATTTGACAGAGAGAGATCACAAGTAGACGGAGAGAGAGAGAGATAGAGGGAAGCAGGCTCCCTGCTGAGCAGAGAGCCCGATACGGGACTCGATCCCAGGACTCCAAGATCATGGCCTGAGCCGAAGGCAGTGGCTTAACCCACTGAGCCACCCAGGTGCCTGGCTTTTACATTTTTAAAGTATTTTAAGACCAGTAAAACCAAACCAAACCAAACCAAATACCAGAGAATTACAAAGTGTAAATTTTTGTTATGCTTCTTTTTAAAGGAAAAGTTTGCTGTTTCATACACTGGTCTACATCATCATGTAGTATCATTGTTAATGACTAGTAAATATATATATATGTATAAAAATGGACAAATATGTATATATAATGTAGAGTATATGATGTATATACATTATATATAATGATACATGTCTTTATTTGCATGTATACATTAAATTTAAATGTATATTTGTGTGGACACATTCTCTTGTCTCTCTATATATCTATACTTTCCTCTTTTGGGATATTTAATATTTAACTTACATCTCATAAAGATTCTTTTTTTCCAGCTTTATTAAGATATGATTGACAAAAATGTTGTATATTTGGGTTATACAACATGCTGGGGTTATTATTTTATTTTTTTAATTCCAATATAATTAACATAACACTGTTACATTGCTTTCAGGTGTACAATACAGTCATTCAACAACTCTATGCATAATTTAGTGCTCATTATGGTAAGTATACTCTTAATCTCTTCCACCTATTTTAACCCTCCCTCCCCACCCCCCACCAGTCACCTTTCCTCCTATAACCATGTTTGTTTTCTGTATTTAGGAGTTTGATTTTTTTTTTAAATTTTCTTTTCACATTTTATTTTCTTTTAGCTACTGTAACAATCTGTTGTCAGTCTGATGCTGATAGTGGTACTAACTGTAATGGCTTAAACTGCAATGTTCTTAAGATCATCTATGATCTGTTACTTACTAGGCATGTAGACTTGGCCAAGCTATTTAACTACCTAAGTATCACATTCCTCATTGTAAATATAATGATAATACCTTCCTCACAGTAGGTCTATATGTATTAAGTTACAGAATTCAGCATATGTTCAGTGTAATGATTCTTTTTTTAAATTTTTTTTTTAAATTTTATAAACATATAATGTATTGTTAGCCCCAGGGGTACAGGTCTGTGAATTGCCAGGTTGACACACTTCACAGCACTCACCATAGCACATACCTTCCCCAATGTCCATAACCCCATCTCTCGCTACCCCCCTCCACCTGGCAACCCTCAGTTTGTTTTGTGAGATTAAGAGTCTCTTATAGTTTGTCTGCCTCCCGATCCCATCTTGTTTCATTTATTCTTTTCCATCTCCCCAAAACCCCCACGTTGCATCTCCACTTCCTCATATCAGGGAGATCGTATGATAGTTGTCTTTCTAGGATTTTGATTTTTTTTTTGTCTCTTTTCTTTGTTCATTTGTTTTGTTCCTAAATTCCACATATGAGTGAAATCATATAGTATTTATCTTTCTCTAAATGACTTATACCATTATAATTCTAGATCCATCCATGTTATTGCGAATGGCAAGATTTCATTCTTTTTTTATGATTGAGTGATACTCCATTATATAAATATACTACTTCTTTAGCCATTCAACCATCCATGGACATTTGGGCTGCTTCCATATTTCAGCTATTGTGACTAATGCTGTAACACAGGGGTGAATATGTCTTTCAAACTATTTTTTTTTTAATTTTTGAGTGAATACCTAGTAGTGAGATTGCTGGATCATATGGTAATTCTGTTTTTAATTTTCGACGAAACTCCGTATTTTTTTCTGTAGTGACTGCATCAGTTTTTTTTTCTACCAATAATACATAAAGTTTCCTTTTTTCCCCACATCCTTATCAACACTTGTTGTTTCTTGTGTTGTTTTTACTTTTTATTTTAGCCATTCTGAGAGGTGTGAAGTGATATCTCATTGTGGTTTTCATTTGCATTTTCCTGATGATGAGTGATGTTGAGCGTCTTTCTATGTGTATGTTGGCCATTGGAATGTCTTATTTGGAGAAATGTCTATTCAGGTCCTCTGCCCATTTTTAAATTGGATTATTTGGGGATTTTGGTGAAGAACTGTATAAGTTTTTTACATATTATTTTGAATACTAACCTTTTATTGGAATGTCATTTACAAATATCTTCTCCCATTCAAAAGGTTGTCTTTTTTTTTTTTTTTTTAATTTTTTTTTCCCAATTTATTTATTTTCAGAAAAACAGTATTCATTATTTTTTCACCACACCCAGTGCTCCATGCAAGCTGTGCCCTCTATAATACCCACCACCTGGTACCCCAACCTCCCACCCCCCCCGCCACTTCAAACCCCTCAGACTGTTTTTCAGAGTCCATAGTCTCTCATGGTTCACCTCCCCTTCCAATTTACCCAAATTCCCTACTACTCTCTAACGCCCCTTGTCCTCCATGCTATTGGTTATGCTCCACAAATGAGTGAAACCATATGATAATTGACTCTCTCGGCTTGACTGATTTCACTCAGCATAATCTCTTCCAGTCCCGTCCATGTTGCTACAAAAGTTGGATATTCGTCCTTTCTGATGGAGGCATAATACTCCATAGTGTGTATGGACCACATCTTCCTTATCCATTCATCCGTTGAAGGGCATCTTGGTTCTTTCCATAGTTTGGCGACTGTGGCCATTGCTGCTATAAACATTGGGGTACAGATGGCCCTTCTTTTCACGACATCTGTGTCTTTGGGGTAAATACCCAGGAGTGCAATTGCAGGGTCGTAGGGAAGCTCTATTTTTAATTTCTTGAGGAATCTCCACACTGTTCTCCAAAGAGGCTGCACCAACTTGCATTCCCACCAACAGTGTAAGAGGGTTCCCCTTTCTCCACATCCTCTCCAACACATGTTGTTTCCTGTTTTGTTAATTTTGGCCATTCTAACTGGTGTAAGGTGATATCTCAATGTGGTTTTAATTTGAATCTCCCTGAGGGCTAGTGATGATGAGCATTTTTTCATGTGTCTGATAGCCATTTGTATTTCTTGATTGGAGAAGTGTCTGTTCATATCTTCTGCCCATTTTTTGATGTGTTTGTCTGTTTCGTGTGGGTTGAGTTTGAGGAGTTCATTATAGATCCTGGATATCAACCTTTTGTCTGTACTGTCATTTGCAAATATCTTCTCCCATTCCGTGGGTTGCCTCTTTGTTTTGTTAACTGTTTCCTTTGCTGTGCAGAAGCTTTTGATTTTGATGAAGTCCCAGAAGTCTATTTTCGCTTTTGTTTCCTTTGCCTTTGGAGACGTATCTTGAAAGAAGTTGCTGTGGCTGATATCGAAGAGATTACTGCCTATGTTCTCCTCTAAGATTCTGATAGATTCCTGTCTCACGTTGAGGTCTTTTATCCATTTTGAGTTGATCTTTGTGTACGGTGTAAGAGAATGGTCGAGTTTCATTCTTCTACATATAGCTGTCCAGCTTTCCCAGCACCATTTATTGAAGAGACTGTCTTTTTTCCACTGTATATTTTTTCCTGTTTTGTCGAAGATTAATTGACCATAGAGTTGAGGGTCCATATCAGGGCTCTCTACTCTGTTCCACTGGTCTATGTGTCTGTTTTTATGCCAGTACCATGCTGTCTTGGTGATCACAGCTTTGTAATAAAGCTTGAAATCAGGTAAGGTGATGCCGCCAGCTTTATTTTTGTTTTTCAACGTTTCCTTAGCGATTCGGGGTCTCTTCTGATTCCATACAAATTTTTGGATTATTTGCTCCAGCTCTTTGAAGAATGCCGGTGGAATTTTGATCGGAATGGCATTAAAAGTATAGATTGCTCTAGGCAGTATAGACATTTTAACGATGTTTATTCTTCCTATCCAAGAGCATGGAATGGTCTTCCATCTTTTTGTGTCTTCTTCAATTTCTTTCATGAGTGTTCTATAGTTCCTCAAGTATAGATCCTTTACCTCTTTAGTTAGGTTTATTCCCAGGTATCTTATGGTTCGTGGTGCTATAGTAAATGGAATCGATTCTCTAATTTCCCTTTCTGTATTTTCCTTGTTAGTGTATAAGAAAGCCACTGATTTCTGCACATTGACTTTGTATCCTGCCACGCTGCTGAATTGCTGTATGAGTTCTAGTAGATTGGGGGTGGAGTCTTTTGGGTTTTCCATATAAAGAATCATGTCATCTGCGAAGAGAGAGAGTTTGACTTCTTCATTACCAATTTGGATACCTTTTATTTCTCTCTGTTGTCTGATTGCTGTTGCTAGGACTTCTAATACTATGTTGAACAAGAGTGGTGAAAGTGGGCATCCTTGTCTTGTTCCTGATCTCAACGGGAAGGCTGCAAGCTTTTTCCCATTGAGGATGATATTTGCTGTGGGTCTTTCATAGATAGATTTGATGAGGTTCAGGAATGTTCCCTCTATCCCTATACTTTGAAGCGTTTTAATCAGGAACGGATGTTGGGTTTTGTCAAATGCTTTTTCTGCATCAATTGAGAGGACCATGTGGTTCTTCTCTCTTCTCATATTAATTTGTTGTATCACATTGATTGATTTACGAATGTTGAACCATCCTTGTAGCCCAGGGATGAATCCCACCTGATCATGGTGGATAATCTTTTTAATGTGTTGTTGGATCCTGTTGGCTAGGATCTTGTTGAGAATCTTAGCATCCATATTCATCAGTGATATTGGTCTGAAATTCTCCTTTTTGGTATGGTCCTTGCCTGGTTTGGGGATCAGCGTAATGCTGGCTTCATAGAAAGAGTCTGGAAGTTTTCCTTCTGCTTCAATTTTTTGAAACAGCTTCAGGAGAATAGGTGTTATTTCTTCTTGGAAGGTTTGGTAGAATTCCCCAGGGAATCCGTCAGGTCCTGGGCTCTTGTTTTTTGGGAGATTTTTGATCACTGCTTCAATCTCGTTATTAGATATCGGTCTATTCAGGTTGTCGATTTCTTCCTGGTTCAATTTTGGTAGTTTATATTTTTCCAGGAATGCATCCATTTCATCTAGGTTGCTAAGCTTATTGGCATATAACTGTTCGTAGTAACTTCTGATGATTGTTTCTACTTCCTTGGTGTTAGTTGTGATCTCTCCCCTTTCATTCATAATTTTATGAATTTGGGATTTCTCTCTTTTCTTTTGGATTAGTGTAGCCAGTGGCTTGTCGATCTTATTGATTCTTTCAAAAAACCAGCTTCTAGTTTCATTGATACGTTCTACTGTATCTCTGGTTTCTCCCTCATTGATCTCAGCTCTAATCTTGATGATTTCCCTTCTTATGTGTGGAGTTGGTTTGATTTGTTGTTGATCCTCCAGTTCTTTAAGGTGTAGAGACAGCTGGTGTGTTCTGGATTTTTCAATTTTTTTGAGCAAGGCTTGGATGGCTATATATTTTCCCCTTAGGACCGCCTTTGCTGTATCCCATAGGTTTTGGACCGAAGTGTCTTCATTCTCATTGGTTTCCATGAATTGTTTCAGTTCTTCTTTGATCTCCTGGTTGATCCAAGCATTCTTAAGCAAGGTGGTCTTTAGCTTCCAGGTGTTTGAGTTCCTTCGGAACTTTTCCTTGTGATTGAGCTCCAGTTTCAAAGCATTGTGATCTGAGAATATGCAGGAAATAATCTCAGTCTTTTGGTATCGGCTGAGTCCTGATTTGTGACCCAGTATGTGGTCTATTCTGGAGAAGGTTCCGTGTGCACTTGAGAAGAATGAGTATTCTGCTGTTTTAGGGTGGAATGTTCTGTATATATCTATGAGGTCCATCTGGTCCAATGTGTCGTTCAATGCTCTTGTTTCTTTATTGATTTTCTGCTTCGATGATCTGTCTAATTCTGAAAGAGGCGTGTTAAGATCACCTACGATTAGTGTATTCATATCAATATGACTCTTTATCTTGATTAACAGTTTTCTTAAGTAATTGGCTGCTCCCATATTGGGAGCATAGATATTTACAATTGTTAGATCATCTTGGTGGATAGTCCCTTTAAGGATTATGTAGTGTCCTTCTGTATCTCTGACTACAGTCTTTAGTTTGAAGTCTAATTTATCTGATATGAGAATCGCTACCCCAGCCTTCTTTTGAGTCCCATTGGCATGAAAGATGCTTCTCCACCCCTTCACTTTCAGTCTGCGTGTATCTTTAGGTTCAAAATGGGTCTCTTGTAGACAGCATATGGATGGGTCCTGTCGTTTTATCCAATCTGCAACCCTGTGCCGTTTTATGGGTGCATTTAGGCCATTCACATTGAGAGTGATTATTGATAGATACGTTTTTATTGACATCGAGTTACCTTTGAAGTCTTTCTTTCTGTAGACTGTCTCTATATTTCTGTTCAATGCTATTCTTGGGATTTTTCCTCTTTTATAGAACCCCCCTTAATATTTCCTGCAGTATCGGCTTGGTGGTTGCATAGTCTTTTAAGTCTTGCCGGTCTTGGAAACTCTTTATCTCTCCATCCATTTTGAATGTCAGTCTTGCTGGATAAAGTATTCTTGGCTGCATGTTCTTCTCATTTAGTGCCCTGAATATATCTTGCCAGCCTCTTCTGGCTTGCCAGGTCTCTGTGGACAGGTCTGACGTTATTCTGATGGGCTTCCCTCTGTAAGTAAGGAGCCTCTTTGCCCTGGCAGCTTTCAAGAGATTATACCTACAATTATAATTTCTCAATTTGACTATCAGGTGTCGTGATGTTTTTTTGGAGTGTATAATCTTGGGTGGAGACCGTTCAGCCTCTAGTACATGAACGCTGGTTTCATTCGCGAGATTCGGAAAGTTTTCATGAAGGACTTGTTCCACGACATCTTCTAGACTTCTTTCTTTCTCCTCCCCTTCAGGGATTCCAATAATTCTGACGTTGGAACGCTTCATGGCATCACTTATTTCCCTAATTCTGCTTTCGTGGGATCTAAGCTGTTTGTTCCAGGCTTCCTCCTGATCCTTTCTCTCTATCTGTTTGTCTTCCAGATCACTAATTCTATCTTCTGTCTCAGTTACCCTAGCTTTGAGAGAGTTTAGATTGGATTGGAACTCATTGAGAGCATTGTGGACCTCCTCCCTGGTAGCTTTAAGCTCCGCCCTAACATTGTGAACATCCTGTCTGGTCGCTTTCAGTTCGGCTCTAATCAATTCTGTTTGGTCATCCATGGCTTTCTCCAACCTAGCTATTGCCTGGATAATTGTTAGCCTGAATTCTCTTTCCGACATATTGTCTATGTTGATAGCCGTTAGCTCTGTTGCGGAAGGTCCATCCTCTGTATTTTTCTTCTGTTGGGCATTCCTCCTCCTAGTCATTTTGGTGGGAGAAGACTGAACAGATGTAGCTGGATGTATCAACTCTGGTGCAGTCAAGGTGCACCCTGGAACACTTCCTGATCTCCGTCTCAGAAGCCTCAGTCTGGGTGCAGAAGCTGAATAAATTCCCCCTTGGACGCTGGCAGTGCAGGTTCCAAGTTAAAGACCCTGGGGGCGCAGGATCTTTTGCTCGTCCCCAAAGCCAAGGCAGTGGCGGCTGTCTGGGAGTTCCTGACCGCCAGAGAGGTTCCAAGCAGTGATCGCACACTGAGATTTTGCCGCTGGCCGGGGCTGGGAGTGCCCGGCTTGCGCGCACCTCTTTTCAGAGGCGGCTGTGGGTCGGGCGCGCGTCTGGGGCACTGAGAACGGGGCGCTGGTCCGTAAGCCGCAGGCTGGGCTTTTGCGCGCCTCTGTCCGGGGAAGAGTTTCGCGGGCGCGTGGCTTAGACTTTGAAACAATGGCCCGGGTCAAGAAGCGCCCCAGGGCCTTAGAAACCCAGGAGAGCTGGAGCGACGTGCACGCGCATCTCAAGCTTTGTGGTAGGGCTAGCGCGCGTTCTGCAGACCGGCTCCCATCCCCTCATAGGAGCCGGAACCCCGCGCTCTGGGGCACGCTGGCGGCTTAGGGACCAGGAGCCGGTTTCTCCGCCGCACTCTCTCTGCCTCAGCGCCGGGGAGGCCGTCTGGGACCGGGGACTCAAGCCCCTGTCCCTAGCCGCCCCCGCGATCCTTTGCTCTTTTGGAGTGCTTTCAACCAGTCTCCGAGTTAATGCTGGTCCCCAGACGCAGGGCACTCTCGCTCGTATCGGGGTATTACTTTTGCACCGGTCGCCTCTGGTGGCTCCCTCCCCCTTTTATTTATCTTCCGATATCAGTCCGCTGTTCCCATTCCGCTTTACCTGCTCACTGGCGTCTTCTGCCCCTGTAGAGATCCAGACGTGTATAATTCTGATCTCAGGCTGATTTCATGGGTGATCAGAGTTCTTTGGTAGGTAATCAGCTCACTTTGGGGTGCCAGCTGAAAGGACGCCTCTTCCTAGTACCCCGCCATCTTGTCCCCCCTCCAAGGTTGTCTTTTAGTTTTGTTGATTGTTTCCTTTGCTATGCGGAAGACTTTTATTTTGCTATAGTCCCAATAGCTCGTTTTTTTGCTTTTGTATTTCTCTCTTTAGGAGACATATCAGGAAAATGTTTCTACAGCCCATATCAGAGAAATAACTGCTTGTGCTCTCTTCCAGAATTTTTAGGGGTTTGAGTCTCACATTTAGGTCTTTAATCTATTTTGAGTTTATTTTTGTATATGGTATAAGAGAGAGTCATCTAGTTTCATTGTTTTGTATGTAGCTGTCCAGTTTCTCTAACATCAGTTCTTAAAGAGACTCCTTTTCCCATTATATATTCTTGCCTCCTTTGTCATAGATTAATTGATCATATAATTGTGGGTTTTTCTGAGCTCTCTATTCTGTTCCATTGATGTATATATGTATTTTTGTACCAGTATCATACTGTTTTGATTATTACAGCTTTGTAGTATATCTTGAAATTTGGGATTGTGATACCTCCAGTTTTGTTCTTTTTCAAGATTGCTTTGCTATTTGGGGATCTTCTGTGGTACCATACAAATTTTAGGATTTTTTTTTCTAGTTCTGTGAAAAATGCTGTTGGCATTTTGATAAAGATTGCATTAAATAAAGATTAAATAAAGATTGCTTTGGGTAGGATGGACATTTTAACAATATTTGTTCTCCCATTCGACTAGCATGAAATATCTTTCCATTTGTTTTTGTCATATTCAATTTCTTTGATCAGTGTTGTATCGTTTTCAGTGTACAGGTCCTTCACCTCCTTGGTTAAATTTACTCCATGTATTTTATTATTTTTTAAAAATATTTTATTTATTTGTCAGTGAGAGAGAGAGCACAAGCAGGCAGAGTGGAAGGCAGAGGCAGAGAGAGAAGCAGGCTCCTGCCCAGCAGGGAGACGGATGCAGGCCTCCATTCCAGGACCCTGGGATCATGACTTGAGCCAAAAGCAGCTGCTTAACTGGCTGAGCCGCCGAGGCATTCCATATTATTTTTTTATACAATTGTAAATGGGACTGTATTCTTAAATTTACTTTCTCTACTTCATTATTAGTGTATAGAAATACAGATTTCTGTATATTGATTTTGTATCCTGTAACTTTACTAACTTCATTTATCAGTTCCAACAGTTTTTCAGTGGAATCTTTAGAGTTTTCTACATATGTCATATGTAAATAGTGAAAGCTTCGATTCTTGCTTACCATTTGAATACCTCTTATTTCTTTTTATTGTCTGATTTCCATGGCTAGAACTTCTAGAACTATGTTGAATAAAAGCAGTGAGAGTGGCCATCAATGTCTTGTACTGAAACTTAGCGGGAAAGGTCTGTTTGTCACCAATGAGTATGATGTTAGCTATAGTATATGGCCTTTCACATAACCTTTGTTATGTTGAGGTGTGTTCCCTCTAAACCTGCTTTACTGAAAATTTTCATCAGAAATGGATGTTGTACTTTGTCAAATGATTTTTCTGCCTGTATTGACATGATCATGTGGGTTTTATTCTTTCTTTTATTGATGTGATGCATCACATTGATTGATTTGCAAATATTGAATCACCTTTGTATCCCAGGAATAAATCCCACTTGATTGTGAATGATGTTTTAGTGTATTGTTGGATTTGGTTTGCGAATATTTTATCGAGGATTATTGCATTTACATTCACCAGAGACTTTGGCCTATAGTTCCCTTTTTTGTCATGTCTTTATTTGGTATTGGTATCAAGGTAATGCTGGACACATAGAATGAATTTGAAAAGTTTTCTTTCTCTTCCAATTTTTGGAATAGTTTGAGGAAAAATAGGTGTTAACTCTTCAAATTTTTGGTAGAATTCACCTGTGAAGCCCTCTGGTTGTGAACTTCTGTGGGGTTGTGGAGTTTTTTGATTACTGGTTCAAATTTCCTTGTTAATAATTGGTTGGTTCAAATTTTCTTTTTTGTCCTAATTTAGTTAGGGGAGGTTATATGTTTTTGGCAACTTATCCATTTCTTCTAAGTTGTCCGATTTGTTGGCGTATAGTTTTTCATAATACATAATACAAAATTATACAAATATAATACAAAATAAATTTTAAAAGTAATATACAAAATACATAATAAATACCAAAGAAAAATACAAAAATCCTTTGTATTTCTGTGGCGTGGTTGTTATTACCCCTCTTTCATTTCTGACTTTGTTTCTTTAAGTCCTCTCTCTCTCTCTCTTTTTTTTTAAGTCTGTCTGTTTTTCGATTTCGTTCATCTAGCTCCCGTTTTATTGTTCTATTCTATTGTTTTTTAGTTCCAATTTGCTTATTTCTGCCCTAGTCTTTATGATTTCCTTCCTTCTACTGGGTTTTGGGTGTTTCACTGTTGTTCTTTTCTCCAACTCCTTTAGGTGTAAGGTTAAATTGTTTATTTGAGGATTTTTCTTGCTTCCTGAGGATGGCCTGGATTGCTATACACTTCCCTCTCAGAACAGTTTTTGCTGCATCATAATCTTAGTAATAGTAATGTTATAGAGATTACAATAAATTTTTTCAGTTTTACAGAATGAAAGCAGCTTATTTAAAAGTGTTATTACTTTCAATTTTATTAATAATTATTTCATAATTAATAGTTACACAATAATTATTAATCAATAATTTCATAATTAATAATTGCAACTGATAAATAAACATCCATATGCACACAATCATCCAGTTTGGAACTGCAAGTGTAATGTTATAATTACACTGCCTTTGGCATTCCTCCAGTTTTCCTTCCTTAATTCATTTTGCACATTTGTGGCTATTTCTCTTACAACTCCATTTGCCTACAGGACAGAATGTAAGCTGTACGTCTTAATATTCTGCACTCTTCCTTCCCAACAAATCTTTCTAAGTCTTACTTCTTTTACTAATAAGTATCTTATAAAAATCATATGGACCTTCTTCCCCACCCAATACCACAATTGTAAGTAAATCTTCTGGATCTTCTTTCCTATTATCATATTATTAATGTACAATTTACAGGCTATATCTTTTTTTTAAAAATATTTTATTTATTTATTTGACAGACAGAGATCACAAGTAGGCAGAGAGGCAGGCACAGAGAGAGGGGAAGCAGGCTCCCTGCTTAGCAGAGAACCCAGTGTGGGACTCGATCCCAGGACCCTGGGATCATGACCTAAGCTGAAGGCAGAGGCTTAACCCACTGAGCCACCAAGGTGCCCTACAGTTTATATCTTTGATATGAAATTGTAATTTCCCTGAAATCTGGACATCCATCTAGAGTCCTGAGCAATGATTCTTTACAATTGTTTATATGCGATGAGTTGATTTATCTTATTTCTTAAAATTGTCTTTTTTTTTTTTACTGAAGTAGAATTAACATACATACAATGTTATATTAGTTTCCGTAATATATAACATATTGACTCAACAGTTCCATACCTTATTCAGTGTTCACCATGATAAATGCTGTCACCATCTGTCACCATACAATGTTATGACAATATTACTGACTACATTTCCTATGTGAGTGTCACCTCTGTGACTTATTTATCACTGGAACTCGGTGCCTCTTGATCCTCTTTACCTATTTCTCCCATGTCCCTCCACCCACCCACCCCCTGCAACTACCAGTTTGTTCTCTGCATGTGACTTTTAAAGATTTCTTATGTTTTGACAACATAAGGCTGAGGAGCCCCACCTTTCCTTACTCTCCTGAATCACTACCCCTCTTCCTGGGCACTCATAGCAAACCAGAACTCTGGTCTTTTTAAAGCAATTGATGCATTCTCCCCTAAGGGTTCTGGGCCATGCCTTATTTTTGATGGCTCTCTCTTCCTTGCAGCTGCTGCAGTTTGATGCTTGCCTGTGTAAGCTGTTGATGCTCCTTGGTTGTTTGCCATAAAACCTGTGGGGAAGAATGATGTTACATTTGGGTCAGGAAGTAGTGCTCTGGGCAGGGTTGGGAGCTAGTCAATAGATCTTTCCATTACTTTATTGTGTGGCCTCTCTCTTCAGAAACATTGTATCTCTGGCCTTAAATAGTCTCACTTCGGAAAATTGGTACATTGCAACACCCTAATCAGGAAAGCCTGTTTTAGGAATTTTGCAAGCTAAAACATTACTAGTCTGAGCCTTCTGTTCTAATGTGAATTTATTCTGGCCTTGCTGTGTTTCTAATCTTTTGTGTTTCCCTGAGGCTCCTAAGTCCTCTGTGAAAGGTGTTAGGGTGTAAAGAAATAAACAAAAAATTTTGTGACATAAACACTCATCAATGACTCATATTTACAGTTCCACAGTCCTTGAGGGGAGTGTCCTACAAGGTAAACACTGAGTTATACACTAGGCATAAATATGACTAAGTCCTAAGCCTGTCCTTGAGAATTTTAGAATCTCGTGAAAGGCACAAACATTATAATTTCAATTCAGTGTGCTAAGTATAATAATAGAAGAATGCATAGAAAACTGTACAGAGTGCAATGGATGAAGAAATAATCTCAGCCTAGGGGGTTAAAAGTTGACTTCTAGCCTGAAATTATATCTGAACTGAGTTCTAAAAGAATATAAACTTAATCTTAGAGACAGTAAGACATCTTTTTTGAGTCCCACTGCTATTATATAGCAAGCTACGGCTAAAACCATTTTTCCCTTAATTTTCTATTTATTATATATTAACACCATTCTAATTAGTCTAACATAGTTTTATACCTGTTAAATAATTTTTTAAAAAGTTATCAATCAGTATAATGTTTTAATTGATAGAACTAACACCTTCAAATCTCCGTTCCATACATTATGACTAAATTTTCTCTGTAGACCTGAGAAAGTAATTTGATCTGAGAGGTGGATTCTAATGGTAAAAATTTTGATAATTGGAAAGAAAAATAATTTGGGGTAGGCACTAAAATCACCCTTTCTGGCTTTTCAAAAACCAAGAGGTATTTTACTGTTCTGTCTTGGATTTCTAGACCTACTGGCTATACTGAACATGTTGACTCTGCTCATTTTTTTATCTTTACAGATTTTATTTATGTATTTATTTATGAGAGAGAGAGAGAATGCACACGATGGGAGGAAGGAGCAGAGGGTAGAAGAAGAGGAGGAGCAGGGGAGAGGAAGAAGAGGAAGGAAAGGGATGAAGAAAGAATCTCAAACCAATTCCATGTGGGGTGTGAGGCCCACTGTGCAAGGCCTGCATGGGGCTTGATTTCATGATCTGAGAGCTGGGTGCTCAACTGACTGAGCCATCCAGGCACCATGCTTCTCAATGTCCTACTTTTCAAGCCATGGCTTCTTGTTTTTTAAGCGACAGCCTTCATCATTATTTTCAGGAGAACATTTTAGATATGAAGAAAAGTGAGAAAATATTACAAAGCACATACAGCTAATCCTCCTCCTGCTACAACTATAAACTGAAGACATGGCACATCCATTTTCTGTATGTGTAACTTTATAAAGATATGCTACTTCTTAGGCTCAGTTAAATATGTTGGATACAAGGATTATATTAAATAAGATGGTATGTGAAACACTCATTAATTTGTTTCTTTGTTCTCATTAGTGTGCTTAATTACTCAATAGATTAGCAACTAGTTATTTTTTCTATTTTATTTTTTCTTCTGTCCATATTTAAGTATTTACATTCCAGAATTCAGAGGTAGCCTTGACCACTTTTCACTTTCCATGCCTCTAGGCAATCTTCTCAATTTACTGTTTTGTGGACTTGTGATTCTTCATCCTGGACTAAAAAACACCCACTGCTTTTAAATGATCTGTGCATATATGTTGGAGGTTGTCTTTTGTTTGTTATCCAAATCCTCAAATGCATCGTCCTCATCCTCTAAAATGAATTCTCTATTTATATTTGCATTTAATGTACGGCATCAGTGACTAGTTGTTGAACACAAACCAAAAATCCTGGGCATCTTCCTACTTTCCTCCATATCTCCCATTTTTACTGCCAAGTCTAGCTATCTTATGTACCACAGATTTTATTTTTCTTGTATTCATCATTGCTGCCAAAATTGCTAGCTGACCACCAAGGATTATTAAGTCAGTTGGGTGAAATTCTTACTTAAAAGTGGCTGTTCAGCCAAGGATTATATTTCGTTGTGCCACACTAAGTCATGGTAAATTTTGGATGTATCTGATGCAAATAGTTAGCAATACCTGACAATTATTTAAAATTCATTTCAACTTTATACCATGACCTCGGTTCATGTCTCCTCACGTCTTATCTGCATTTTTGCAACAGTTTAGTAATGAATATCTCCATGATCATTTAGTTTTCATCAGTTTCATGTTTGTCCAGCCACCAGAAATATATAAAACATTAATCAGATATCTATCTAAACAGACATATGGCTCTCACTTTTTTTTTTTTTTAAGAAGAGGTATGTATCCTTTGACATTATTTATGAGGGACATCACAATTGCTTTTTCTTACCTCTCCAGGCTCAGTAGTCATCATTTCATGGAGATATCATATAATTTTTCATTAAAATTCTAACAATTTTGTGACAACTTCCCTGAAATACTGGTCAGCAATATTCCTGCATTTCCAACTGCATGTTGGACATTGGTTACAGTTCATTGAAGTTGGATGTAGTTTTCTGAATTCTCTATGCTATTTCATTGCTCCCTTCACTTTCCAGATTTTATTAATTTGATAATTTCCAGTGATTCTTAAAATGCCCTGTCAGATGCTGTTTTTTGGGGGGTGGGAGGGGTGAAGACTCCTTTCACCTTTGACCCTAAACATCTTTTCTGTGAAAATGTAGTTCCATGAAAATTTGTCTGCTTAAATATTTACAATTCCATATCAAAATGGACTGCTTACTTGTCTCTTTCATCTGCATGAGGTAATAAGCAGTTCATATTAAAACTTTTGTTTTACTAATTATAAATTATATGGGCCTACTATTGGAATTTCTGTGACTTCCATTCATTTATTACAAGTTACAGTGTGTAGGGCACAGTTGTTTTCTAGCTGGTTGAGTCAATAAATGACACACACAAAGTAAGAACATTATATATTTTATTCGAAGGTGTAAGTGTTATGAAATAAAATAAAAAATCCAAGCAAGTTGAGGGCAACAAATTTTAATTTAATTAAAGTAAATTTAATAAATTTAAAATTTATTAATTTTAAATAGGATTGAGAGGGCAGTCCAGTTACTTTTGAACAAGGATATTATGGAGCTAAGGGAGGAGCCACATGCTTATGAAAGAAAAGCATTCTAAACCAAGGAAACAACGTGTGAAGGCCATAAGAATTGAATATGAGTGTATTTGAAGAACCAAAAAAAAAAAAAAAAAAGCCTAATGTAACAAAGCTGAGGTGAGAAATGTTGAGAAGAATATCTGATGTGTAGCTGAGGATCACATTTTATTGATTTTTATAGGTCTTTGTTAGAATTTTGTGTTTACTGAGTTAACTGGAAACCAATGAAGCTATGTGAGAAGAAAAATAATATCATCTATTTTTTAAAGGAATTCCTCTTATTACCCATATTGGAAGACGAACAAACAAAAAACAAGATGGTAAAGTGGTAAGAGTGATAGCAGAAATCATTAAAAAGCTTTACTCTAAACAGACAAAACTTGATGGCTGCTTAAACCGGGATGGCAGTGATAGAGGTGGAGGGTGAGGGAGTGCTCTTATTATGGAAAATATCTTGTATTTAATGTCAACTGACTGTCTTAATGAACTGAACATGAAGTGTGATTGGGGGGTGGGGGAAGGATGGTTTCAATATTTTTGGCCTGAGAATTCTAAAGGATGGTGATGCCATCATCTGAGATGGAAGAGACAGTGTTTCGGGATGGGTTTAGGCATGGGGAGACCAAGAGTTCATGCTGTACAATCTGAGTTTGAGAATTCTACTATTAATTCAAGTGAAGATGTCAAGAATTAAGTTTTATATAACTGACAGGTTATATTTAGGAGAACATTTGAGTATGGGCACATGATGGGACTATCTGGCATACAGATGGCACAAAGACCAGGTAATACCAGGAGGAAACACACATAAAGTAAAAAACTCCACAGTCTGAGTTTGGGCACTCCAAACTAAAGATAAGAATCAAGCTAAGGGAAAACTGAAGAGTGGTTAGAGATTGTACAAGTTCTTGTCAAGCGGAAACAACAAAGAAATATTCTTTGAAATAAACTGTCTTTTTGACATTCTCTGATATCATTCCACAATTGTAATGTTTGCTATATCTTGTAATATGCAAGAATTTATAAAGCTGGGGTGCCCAGGTAACTCAGTCGGTTAAGCCTCTGACTCTTGTCATGCCCTCAGTATGGTGAGATGCAGCCCTGCATCCAGCCATGCCTCAGACTCTCCACTCAGCATGGGATCTGCTTGAGATTCTTTCTCTCTCCCTCTCCCACCCCCTCTGCTCCTCCCCTGGCTTACATGCTCTTTCTCTCTCTCTCAAGTTAATAAATAAATAAATAATTTTTTTAAAAAGCGAACTCCTTTGTTCTGTTCTGTTGGAAAAGACTATGTTTGCCTTATATCCACCAAGATCCTATCACTAATATTTCTATTGATATATTTTTATTTTTATTTAGTTTTATAGATTTTATTTACTAACTTGAGAGTGAGAGAGAGAGAGAGGGCCAGAGAGAGCCTGAGTAAAGAGGGAAGGATGTGAGGGAAGGAGTGAGGGAAGAGGGAGAAGAAGGCTCTCCAAGCAGGGAGCCCAAGGCAGCGTTTGATCCAAGGACCCTGGGATCATGACCTGAGCTGGAGGCAGATGCTAGCCAACTGAGCCACCCAGGTGCTCCTGGATATGTCTTTAAATTATGAGACTTCAAAAGTAGAAATGGATACAGAAACAGCATTAGTCTGTGAATTAGTTCTCCAAACATGTTTGATTTTTGAATAAAATAAACTTTTCTTAAGTGCACATATAGAGCATACTGAGAATAGTGCTCAAAGGTATGATAAACTTGATGCTATAATGTTGTAAGATGGAATAATAAAACCAGTACTAAAAATAGAGTTAACTTTTTTTTTTTTTTTGGTAAATATTGACTTCTAAACATTTAAGACATTCACACCAGACATTTTCTTCCTTTCTAAAATCAGAGTAGTTATTATTACTAGATTATATAAAATACTTTTGAATGAAATAAGAAACTACTGAAACTTCTGAATACAAGCCACCAGAAGAGGAAAAAATTCTTATTTTTGCATTCACATTTTTAAAAGAAGATTTTAGAATTTTTGGACATACTTTTTTTTTTCAGCTAAAATAAAGCAAAAGAAATTTTATTGACTGATTCTATAGAACTCTTTTTTAAGAAAAAGAAAATTTAGAGCATTGTGTGTAAAGAATCAGTAAGTTCATTTTTTGTATGTTAGAAATTCTCCACTTAGTGAAGCAGGAAGTAAAGGATCTACTAACAGTATTGATGGCAACTTTAGATGGGGAATTGAACGTGCTTTATTATAATTAGATATAAACTAGTTCTGAGGAGATGAAGTTTAAGTTGTTATTAACTTGAAATTCCCCAAGGCATGATAAATCAAAGTAGGATGTCTGGAAGGGCGCTAGAACACCCTGCAATTTGTCTAATTTGCAATGAGCTAATAAGGCCGATAGTGGCATCTTTATGAATAAATGGACAACTTATGAAGTCAAAATGACACCTATTCCATATGTCTTGTGTTATCTCTTAAACCAATATATTCTCTTCTGATTCTCAAAGTAGTTAAACTATTAAGGGGAATTTTAAAAAGTAAAATATCCCTTTTATTAGTTGAGATTCAAAAACTGAACAAAAATGCACTGGTGTTAGTTAGAATTAAGCCTAACTGGGAGAGAACAAATATAAGTTAATATACTAAGAGGAAATTTTAAGTCAGAGCCAAATATGAAATGACCACTATCATTCAAAAGCTGACTTATATGACTTATAAATCTCATGTAAGATATTCTGATATCTTACAACATTTTAAATAGAAATGGATTCTTAGACAATATAAAAGATCTGAACATCAAATGGCATTTAGCCAGAAATGGTGAAAGCTGAGGAATAATCCATTTTGTTTAGTGACAGCTCAGGAAACACCCTATCCTCATTTGGGTAATAACCTTATATGGTTTTTCCTATTTACTTAAGGAGCCAGGAAACTCTGGCCCACAGCAAAATTAGACCCAATGTCTGATTCTATATGTCCTAAGAACAGATTTTTTTTTTTTACATTTTTTTTTTTTTACATTTCTTCAAAAATCCTAACAGTTGTGGAATTTCTATGGAATTCAAATTTCATTGTCCAAAAATAAAGTTTTATAGGCACACGCCCTTGCTTATTTATTTATGTGTTTTCTATGGTGGCTTTCACAGAACAATGGCAGAATCACACTAGACCACATGGGTTACAAAGCCTGTACTATTTCCCAGCTAGCCTTTTACAGAAAAAACGTTGATGTCTTCTCATCAAAAAAATGCAGAAATTCTTTTAATGGCTATTCTATTTCAAATTTGGTGGTTATTTTTTGACATTATTTAGAGAATCAAAATGGAGATAATATGAATGACTAGATAAAAACTGTATTAGATAGAGGGTTTAGAATCACACCTAGAAAAAAAAAAAAAAAGAATCACACCTAGACTCTACTATGAACAGAAATCCAAAAGAACAAAAAAAGCACAAACCTTTAATTATATACTCTTTTAAATAACAATGGCCAGCATTTGAATCATAAACTAGATTATTTTCAACACTAGTTTTCTCCTTGAGACATTTTTTAGATATTAGAAATCAGAGTATTTTTATTATATTCATATATATTTTATATATATATGTAATTATATTACCTGTTGTTCTAATCCAAAAAGTATATAATTACAATCCTTTAAAATTATTATATTTAAAAATATTTTGTTTCTTTTAATGTAAGCTATTTGTCTACTTCATATTTATTTTGATTGTTATACACTAGTAAGCAAACTTAGCAAGAATGAAACTGTGTGCTCTCACCCACATGAAATATACTTACCAAGAAAAAGATTCTTTATATTAAGCTATTCTTGCTGTTGTTTCTCTATGAGAGACTCAGATGAGTCTCTAATAAAAAGGAAAAGGAAACAGAAAGGGAAATGGAAAGTAGAAATATCTCAAATTGAAAAGAAAAACAGAACCAATAAATAGCATAAATATGAGAACAGAGAAAGTATTTTTCCACTAAAAGAAATCCAGTTAGTCACATTATGAAAATATGCATTTTATTAATAGTCAGCACCAAGATGGTAGGAAGAAAACATTGGCCCGAGGGTTGTTATATTTTTGTGTCCACTTGCTGTCAAGGGTGATAAAAGTAGGCAATTTGCCAACATGATTAAAAGCATGAGTTTTGGAGCTAAATACTTTGTATTTATGATATTCCTGATATTACTAGCTATGATACCTTGGGAAAGTTAATCTCTCACTTGATTTGCTGATCTATAAAATAGAATTTATATTACCTAAAATATTATTGTGAGGATTACATAGGAAAATATATTAGCTAGTCCTTGGTATATTGTTGGTGCAGAATGTTTATTAAACGGGAGCTATTTTTACAAACCTTAGCAAAATGGCTCATATATTTACATAACATCTGAGGTTATCAGGCATTTTTAGTGCTTGTTTCAACTTTCATTTTTTGTACACATAAAAGCCAGTGGAGTAAAAATATATCTAGGGATTGAAGAACTTAACCCAGAGAAATTTCTCACTGTATTTTATTTTAAACTAGTATTTTCAGATCATAATATATTACTTTCAAGTAATGTTATATTTCCTCCACATGCTCTGTGTCACTAAGACAATGCATTATGCTTTTTAAAATAGTTTGTCGACTTATTTAATAGAAAGTCTACCAGTAATAACAATAAAGTGGTTCGAGACTGCTAACGGTTAAACAAAATTTACTTAAAGGTATTTTTTGAGCTTGTTACTACATGCCAGGCACCATTATAGATGCTGGGGAAATAATGCAAAACTGCAAGGTCATGTTCCCAAACACTTTTTTCTAAGTAATCTTTTGGTTCTTGAGTTATCCTTAGGGATTTTATTTTTGATGATTTTATTTATTTGAGAGAAAGAGAGAGAGAACAAGAAAGAGTGCACAAGCAGAAGGGGCAGCAGGCAGAGGGAGAAGCAGACTCCTGGGGACCAGGGGGCCTCATTTAGTGCTGGATCCCAGGACCCTGGGATCGTGACCTGAGCGGAAGGCAGACGCTTAACCACTGAGCCACCCAGGTACCCCCTATTAGGGACTATTTTTGTGTGAGGTTAATGTTGAGAATAATTTTTTTCTTTTTCATTTATTAATATAACTATGTTGAGGAATTAAATGCTGTCAATGGAAGCTCCTTCATCAACTTTTATAATATTAAAGGAATTCTTTAGTTTTAAGACATTTAACCAATTCATTGCAAGACAGAAAAGATGTTTTAGATGCATTTCTTTAATGATAGTTAAATTGATAAATGATAGTTAAATAGAAAAAATTAACAATCACAAAGAAAATAAAAAGTAAACCAATAAGTTTTTTAAAAAGCTATTAAAGATAATGTTCATAAAAGTGATACATTTTCCAGCTAACTGACATTTAGAGGAAGCATGTTTCTTTTTCAACTTGCATTTGAAAATATTTCTTGAATCTGTTAATTCCAATAATAAATGTGATAAATGAAAGTAATAATGATTTTATAATTTGAGTATAAAATTAAACTGATTCTTTAATGATTCTAAATTGAACATAAATGAAAAAATAAAGAACTAAATTTGACCAGCCTGTTCTTACATGCATCATAAGAATGAAAGTTACACATCACAATAAATTTAGAGGATGAAAACAGGTTTGGTCTATATCTGTTCCAATTAAAATATAAATAAACATTTATTATTTTAGTCAATTTTTAAAAATATCTTCATGTTGTTTTTAAATATTTGCTTTATTCCTAAATTATCAATATAGGGGAAAAAAAGAAGAAAAACTGTTCCTACAGTTTTCTATGTATGTGTTTAAATATTTTATTCTATGGAGATCCAAATTTAGTGGAGAAAAGTTTCAAGTTTCTAAAGATTTTGAAATAATTTTATTTAAGTTTTTTTAAGTTTATTAAGTTGTTTCTAGAGTGTGGTAATATTATAGGAAAGGACAAAAACATATTTTTAAAACATTTTGATACTTTTGTTACCTCCAAATACTGTTTCCCCAGATGATTCAGCTTAATATATATAATGAAGATATAACACTTACCATGCTCATTTTTATAGTCATTCTCAACCTAAATTTTCACAGTATTACCTGTTCTACAAGCAACTATTTATGTATGCCCTATATAATTTAAGTTGATGGAGTCATTGAATATTTTATTTATGTTTCAGTTTAGTTTAAAATATACATACATCTTGCCCATTCCATTGAAGTTGTGAAAGCTTTCATCGCATAAATAATTTTCATGTCTCTCTTTTATAACAAATTAATGGTATCCAAACTAAAAAAAAAAAAAGGCACATCTTCATTTAAACATAACAAGCTGAATCATTTGCAGTATTTGATTTTTATGAACATTTTAGATCTATACACATATCAAAGCAAGCTTGAACTTTCAAGGCAAAGGTTTGATATTTCTACTAAATAATTCCTTTTAAACATGATGTCAGACCTTCAAATGATCAAATAAAAAAGAAATATGGTGTAGCTAGGGCTTTTTTAAATTTAGTACACATGACTTTTTATAAAAATCAAATAAAAATGTCCAATGTAGAAGAAAAATATAACAATACTATTTCAAGGAATAGGTAAATAATATACAAATTTTCTACATTAGAAGTGATAATATCAAGAAAGAAAAATTCATAAACTTAATTTATCTTTCCTCACCTGAACTGAAGGAGAATGTTTTCTGATGAATATTGTAAGAATAGTTCAGTATGAAGATTCTATCAATTCAAATGCTGGCACAATAGTGTCAGGATTACTATGGAGAACTAAAAATCAGATTTTCACTGTAATTCATTCAGTACACATATGGACCTGCTTCTAGCCTTTCCATTTAATGGTGAATTCATTCAGTTACCTTTACTTCTTGTTACACTTACCTATTTATTTAATATACTTCTGTAAGTTCTTAGTCAAATGGAAGGTATGTGTTTGAGTAAGTGTTTTCAAAAGTAGAAAGTGTTTTCAAGAATGTGGCAGATGAGAGGAGGAGGAGTACAAGTGGGGCTGAAAGATAAACATTTGTGTCTTTATCTTAAACTCATTAAACTTCAGATTACAGTAGAAGAAACAAATTCTGTTGCTTCTCCTTCCACATTCCAGTCATCAATCTGCTGTCTCATCACTTTCCCTGAAAGCTCGATCTTGTGGTAATTAAGGTATAAAAGAAAGAAAAGCTTACAAGAAAAAATAAATATTAGCAGAAGGAACAGATAAAAGAGATTCAGTATCCAAATGCTCAGATTTGAAATTTTAATTGTAAAGTTATCACTAAATAAACTAATATCAACATTAAACATAGTTCTAAACTAGAACTAAATTTCTTTTAAAAAAATCACTAAAAGCATTAGGTATATGATACATCTTCAAATATAATATTTCAAAGAAATAAATATATACAACACAAATGAACAAAATTGTAATGACCTTTCATACCCCACCCTTGGTAAATTTTGCTGATTCTTCCTTTGGACATTTTCTCTGTGCAAATAAATTTTCTTTTAATATATGAACTAATATATGAACTTTCACTTCTCTGCCTCCTCCAGATTTCTTGTTTGCCCTTCCTACACCTACTCTCCCCTCCTTCCCCATAGCATTTGGCATGTGGTATCACTATGTAGGTAAAAAAACTACAGATACTTGGAGAAAGAAAGAGGGGCAAAGTATAAGGTCATTATACAACATCATGAAATCACAGTACTTCTGTAAATACAAGAAGGTGTTAAACAGAAGGGCTGCCAGAGGAATAGTTAATAAACATAACTGACATAGGGAAGGAGCAGGTGGAATTCACCTGGACAACTTGGTGGTCAGTGGTAAACCAATTAAGCCTAGAGAAGGCCAGAGACAGAGAAGGAACTTTCCAGTTCTGTGGGGTGCAAAATAAACAACTCTCAATGAATAATAAGACTTCCCTATTATTAAAAAAATATTTTATGGCATTGTACAACTAGGGATTTAGTGTAAAAATGTATGGATTTTCTGTAGAGAATTACAAAGTATGTTGCTTTAAAAAGTGTATTAAAAACTGTACCCCTGGAGCTAATAATACATTATACATTAATAAGAAAATTTAAAAAAAATTTTAAGTATATTAAAAAAAGAATTTTCTAAAAAAATAGGATAAGAATTTTCTAACCAATCCAGGTAGATACTTTACAAAATGGATATACATTTAAAAGGATTATTAGTTGACCATAGAGTTGAGGGTCTATTTCTGGGCTCTCTATTCTGTTCCATTGGTCTATGTGTCTGTTTTTGTG
Source organism: Neogale vison (assembly GCF_020171115.1). NCBI lineage: Eukaryota > Metazoa > Chordata > Mammalia > Carnivora > Mustelidae > Neogale > Neogale vison. Next base: position 123,721,878 of record NC_058095.1, on the reverse strand, counting down.
CCAGTACCATGCTGTCTTGATGATGACAGCTCTGTAATAAAGCTTGAAGTCCGGAATTGTGATGCCACCAACTTTGGCTTTGTTTTTCAATATCCCTTTGGCTATTCGAGGTCTTTTCTGGTTCCATATAAATTTTAAAATTATTTGTTCCATTTCTTTGAAAAAGATGGATGGTACTTTGATAGGAATTGCATTAAATGTGTAGATTGCTTTAGGTAGCATAGACATTTTCACAATATTTATTCTTCCAATCCAGGAGCATGGAACATTTTTCCATTTCTTTGTGTCTTCCTCAATTTCTTTCATGAGTACTTTATAGTTTTCTGAGTATAGATTCTTAGCCTCTTTGGTTAGGTTTATTCCTAGGTATCTTATGGTTTGGGGTGACATCCAGATGGCCAACAGACACATGAAAAAGTGCTCCATATCACTCGGCATCAGGGAAATACAAATCAAAACCACAATGAGATATCACCTCACACCAGTCAGAATGGCTAAAATCAACAAGTCAGGAAATGACAGATGCTGGCGAGGATGCGGAGAAAGGGGAACCCTCCTACACTGTTGGTGGGAATGCAAGCTGGTGCAACCACTCTGGAAAACAGCATGGAGATTCCTCAAAATGTTGAAAATAGAACTGCCCTATGACCCAGCAATTGCACTACTGGGAATTTACCCTAAAGATACAAACGAAGTGATCCAAAGGGGCACGTGCACCCGAATGTTTATAGCAGCAATGTCCACAATAGCCAAACTATGGAAAGAACCTAGATGTCCATCAACAGATGAATGGATAAAGAAGAAGTGGTATATATACACAATGGAATACTATGCAGCCATCAAAAGAAACGAAATCTTGCCATTTGCGACAACATGGATGGAACTAGAGCGTATCATGCTTAGCGAAATAAGTCAAGCGGAGAAAGACAACTATCATATGATCTCCCTGATATGAGGGAGTGGTGATGCAACATGGGGGCTTAAGTGGGTAGGAGAAGAATCCATAAAACAAGATGGGATAGGGAGGGAGACAAACCATAAGTGACTCTTAATCTCACGAAACAAACTGTGGGTTGCTGGGGGGAGGGGGGTTGGGAGAAGGGGGGAAGGTTATGGACATTGGGGAGGGTATGTGCTTTTGGGTAAATTGGAAGGGGAGATGAACCATGAGAGACTATGGACTCTGAAAAACAGTCTGAGGGGTTTGAAGTGGCGGGGGGGGTGGGAGGTTGGGGTACCGGGTGGTGGGTATTATAGAGGGCACAGCTTGCATGGAGCACTGGGTGTGGTGAAAAAATAATGAATACTGTTTTTCTGAAAATAAATAAATTGGAAAAAAATGCAAAAAAAAATAAAATAAAATAAAAGGATTATTATACTATATATACATCTCAGTAACTGTAACCTCTTAAATACCTTTTACATATAGCCTATAAATTTGATAGAAATCATTTTAGATCAAATTTTACCATAAAACTGTTCTAAATACATTTTATTCATTTTAAAATAAAATATTTTATTACTAGCTTATAGCCAACAAATCCTATATCCTCAATGGTAATCTGAATTATGCAACATAATAATGAAATAAGGAAAAAGAACCAATGTGTTTGTTTAGAGTAGAACCACTGATTCCAAAACAAAGCAAAAGCATTTTAAGAAAAAATATAACAATTTCTAAGTAGAAGAGTAAAATATTTTTTATTTAGGTAATTTTTAAAACTAAAGTATAAGTGGAAAAGACAGCCAAATAGATGGTCTCTCCTCCAGCCTCAAGGAAGTCTAAGAATTTTACCTTCAGCCAGATCCTCCTTGAATTATTAATATCTAATCATTAAGAGCTTATTATCACTTCCAAGCTAATGTACCAAACTGAGCACCTCAACTAGCAGCTGAGATGGTTTGTATGGGAGTAACTTGGATTGACTGAATATATCTGAGCCGAAGAGTGACCAATAATTACATACAGCTGAAGGGGTTATAAAAGTAGATGCTAACACACACACACACGCACATGCACACACACACACACACACACACGCACACGCACACACACACGCCAGGTACAAAAAGGAAGCAGTGTCAGAGCTGAGAGATTCCCCAAGCTGAGTTCATCTGACATCGTTCAGCCTTGTTTCTTGTCATCGTGCATATCCCAGGTGAGGTGTGACTGGTACAAGGCTTGTTGTTCTCCGTGGGGTGGCATTTGCCTCTTCTGTAAACCCTCTTAAAGGTAGGTAAACTTTTTACTTCTATGTAAATGTTACCACTAGGAAGTGGGGTGTTATCAGAAGCCAGAACTATCATTGCCCTGGGAAGTCCTCTCAAGGACCTGCCTCTTTTACTGAAAGGTAAAGGCGACTTCATTTCTATCAAAATTGATCAGTTTTGTCTGATTTTGTTTATTATAGAAATGGATTTTAAGTAGGTAATCTTTTCTGTCTGCTTATTTTGTTCAACGCCATGATCGTGAGATTTGTACATAGTGTGGCAGGTACGAGTATTTCATTAATTTTTGTGAGTTATCCATTGCACTGTTGTAGAAATGGTAATATTTGTTCTACTGTTAGTAGGTAGTTGGGTCTGTTGCAAATAGTTCTGCTTTGAGCATTTTCACTAATATGTCTCTGCTGTTGTTACACACAGAGATTTTCGTTTGATGCGTACTGGGGCATAGAAATGCTTCTTCCTAAGTTTTGCATATGTTCTACTTTCAGTAGATACCATGAACATCTTTTTCCTAGCAGAGAATCTCAAGCAGACTCTGAGCTGAGCATGGCGCTCTCAACACAGGGCTTGATCTCACCACCCTGAGATCATGACCTCAGCTGAAATCGAGAGTCTGACGCTTAACTGACTGAGTCGCCCAGGTGACCCAGTTACTTCATATCCTTGCCAGCACTTAGCGTTTTCTGTCTTGAAGTTTAGTGATTATGGCAGGCATATATTATGTTATTATAGTTTTTTATTTTCATGATATTGATAACGAATGATACAGGTAGTGTGAAACCTTCTCTTTCTGATATGCCTTTAGGATACTCTAATGATACGCTCAAAAAAGGAATCTTTAATATAAGTATGGCCCAACTTAATTAGGGTTTTGTGGGTGGGTTTTTTTTCTCTATTACATTTAAAAAAAATGTTTCCCAATCTCACTTTATGAAGATTCTATGTTCTCTTTTAGAGACTTTATTCTCACTAAGATCTTTAATCCACCTAAAATTGATTTCCATGAATTTTGTGAGTTTGGATAAAGGTATTTAAAGATTTTTTCATCTCTTCCCTGTTTTTGTTTTGTTTTGTTTAAGATTTATTTGTCAGAGTGAGTGAGTGCAAGCAAGGGGAGGGGTGAGCAGAGGGAAAAACAGGGTCTCTGCTGAGCAGGGAGCCCATTGTGGGACTGGATCCCTGGACCCTGGGATCATGACCTAAGCCAAAGGCAGATGCTTAACCAACTGCTCCACCCAGGTGTCTCTTCCCTGTGGTTTTGTTTCATTGGTTTAATTGTTATTTTTGGTGCAATAGTATACTCTCAGTTATAACTCTATGGTAATTCTTAAAAAGTGGTCCTACAATTTGTAAATAGAAGTTGTTCTTCCCAATTTTCTTGGCTGTTTTTCCTCTTGCACTTAACACTATAAAAATAGAACTCGTCCATTATTTAAACTCTGCTGAGATTTTAATTGAATTTGCATCCACTTTTTCACATCTTCAGTTTCTCTCAGTATTTTTTTTTTTTTTTTAAATCTCGCGTCTTTTGTTAGATTGACTATGAGTATCACTTTTCTTCAGGGATCTTCTTTCATTTTTGGATATTTTTGGTGTTTGGGTCTTGTTTTTGTTTTTGTTTTTAGCTTCTCACCTACTTATCTGTGCTAGTGATTCAAAAGGTGTGTTCTCCCATAAGTAGACTGAGATGAAAAAGTTTCTGAGATAACATGGTAAAAAAAAGAAAAAAAACTATGAAAATCTATTTTTTTAATGTCATAGATTGTCACAATTAAACTTCTGTATTGCTTCCTCTACTTTGCATTGAACAAAGTCTTTTCACTTAGAATCTTGGTGAACTCACTAAAATTTAAGAATCTGGATGATTGGGGCTCCTGGGTGGCTCAGTGGGTTAAGCTGCTGCCTTCGGCTCAGGTCATGATCTCAGAGTCCTGGGATCGAGTCCCGCATCGGGCTCTCTGCTCAGCAGGGAGCTTGCTTCCCTCTCTCTCTCTCTGCCTGCCTCTCGGTCTACTTGTGATTTCTCTCTGTCAAATAAATAAATAAAATCTTTAAAAAAAAATCTGGATGGTTTCCTCATTTTTTTCTTAATCAGATTTTTATATCCTTTGATAAATAATATTCAGTTTTGCTTTTTTGCCAGTATTGAGTAACTCAACAATGAGATGATATATGTAAATTAAAGTATGGTCAATTTTCCATAACTGGGTTTGTAACAAGTTGGATCCAGATTATTACAGTAATACCAATGATCCCATATGCCACAATTTATCCTGTTTTCCCATTTAGTGTCCCAAGCAAAATGAGGCAAATCAAAGTTTTTGAATTAAGTAATAAAGATGTAGGGATATGTTCTTGCTCTAAAGATATGATCTGATAACAATATTTTCTCCTTAGTAGTTAATTTATTAGAATGTCCTTGCCTCTCTTTTACTAGCTTGAAGTATGGTTCATTGTTCAATGTTTTGTGTCAGAGTGAGAGATTTCCCTGCTACCAGGTTCCCTCCACAGACTAAGCTAATTAAATACAAAGCAAGAGCGATTTCCACCCTAATAAATCTGCCTGTGGGTTAAGACACTATGTCACTTTGGTAGTTCTTTCAATAAAGCCAGAAGGGATTAAACCTAGAGCTTTTTTTAATCATTGCCCATGACATTAGTAATAGTCTTCCAATCCTACCCTATCACAATGAATGCTTTGACAGGAAAATTTCCCCATACTGCTCTCAACAATCTAAGTTAGATGGTCAGCACTTAGGACAACTGACAGATTCTATTATAAAAATTCATGCACATTTTTCTTAGTGGCAGAAATAAAAGAAACTGATTTCCATCTCTATAAATCCTAATTGATCAAACATAGCCATACTTTGAACATAAAACAGCTTCCCATTTTAAGTCATCTGATTTTGACAATAACTATAAAACTTTATGACTGCTAAAATGAATGTTTATTTTGAATGTTCTGTTTTCTTTAAACATGTCCCTTTGTAAATAAAATGAGTGAAAATCTTTGTGTAATTTTACATTTAATTTCTCAAGTACAGCAGAACACATTAAGGTTTGAATTTAAATGTACTTTTCTTTAAAGAAAAGATGTAATGTGATGCAAAGTTCAATTTCTTCTTTGCATCTGATGGTCACCAGCCATCTTTTTAAAGCTGTTGCTTTCAGAGAGCATTGCAATACTTAGTACCAGGCCTAATAAAACCCCTTTTTAATCAGGTAATGATAACATTGTGTTCTATAAGCTTCTTTTGGTTAAGACAGAAGTCTGAACCATGTTGTCAATGAGTGGATGACTTCTTCATTAAGATCTACTTAACCATTTGATAAATTCAGATTCTCAGTTTATACTGTTGAACACCTCTTTTTAAAATTAAGTTTTCTATCTTAATTCTAGTATAGTTAAAATATACAGTATTATATTAGTTTCAGGTGTATAATACAGTGATTCAACAATTCTTTACATTATTCAGTGTTCATGATGACCAGTGTACCCTTTAATCCTCTTCACCTATTTTACCCATCCCATCTTCCCTCTTTATATGCTCTATTTTAAACAAGTACCCTCAGTTAGTTGGGTTTTTTTTCAATAAGAACATTTTTTACTTGAAGCATACTTCAGAATACATGGATCTAAGATATATATATTTTTTCTTTTTTTCATCAAATAGAATACACATTTTCAAGTATACATGTAAGAATGCCTTGGTTAGGGGCACCTGGGTGGCTCGTGGGTTAAGCCTCTGCCTTTGGCTGGGGTCATGATCTCAGGGTCCTGGGGTCATGATCTCAGGGTCCTGGGGTCAAGTCCCACATCAGGCTCTCTGCTCGGTAGGGAGCCTGCTTCCTCCCCTCTCTCTCTCTCTCTGCTTGCCTCTCTGCCCACTTGTGATCTCTCTCTGTCAAATAAATAAAATCTTAAAAAAAAAAAAAAAAGAATGCCCTGGTTAAATCAGATAAAAAGAGATTTAACAAATATTACAAATTTAAGACTGAAATCCCACTAAGTATATTCTCCAACCACAATAGTACAAAACTAAAGATCAATAATAAAACTGGAATCTACAACATAAATGTTAAATATTTAATATGTAAATATTAAAGAGCACACTGCCACAAAAGCACAAAAGACACACTGGGCCAAAGTATGTCTCAAAACACAATATTCTAGAACCTATGGATATAGCAAAAGCAGATGTGAGTGAAATTTGTGCTATAAATGCTTGCATTAAGAAAAGTTCAAATAAACACAAGGAACTAAAAGTAGAAACTTAGCTGAAATTTAGTAGAGGAAGGAAATAATAACAAAGAAAAACCAGAAGTAAAAAAATAGAGACCAGAATAAACAATAATACAGCACTGAAAGTAATGACCAGTTTAAAAAAAAAAAAAATGGCAATGTTTTAACTACACTAACAAAGAAAAAAAAGTGAGAATATTTGAAAGCCAAAATAAGAAATGGGAGAACAGTAGATAACCACAGAAATACATAGTATGATAACAGTTTACTATAAATAATTCTAATCTCAGAAATCAGATCACTTAGAAATGTACATTACCTCTTAAGCAGACCAAGAATTTTCTCCATAACTTCCATGAGTAACTTCTCTATTTTCTTTGAATTCACCTTTATGGTGTTATTAAGAGTACCTAGCACGTATTAAACATTCACAGGCAATTCTTCACCTTACACCGCTGTTGGATTTTCATAGCTGTTCCCTTCCTACAAGAAAGCCTTGAAACACTAGTGTTTGAATAGTGAGCAGAGAAGATAACTATGTTGACTCAAGACAATTCTTCAGTTAATGATTTAATGTTAAGCAGTAAGTCATATTGTCTTCAGTTGCCCTATCAGTGGTGACTTGAATTATGGAAAGAAAAACTATCCATTGAACTTGAATGCATGGATCTAGGAACTAGGACTAGTAAAACAAAATCTCTATCCTGAAGGAGCTTTCAATATACGATCATTCCTTAAACTATGCCCCTGCCTCCTCCTAATTCTCTGCCTAGATTTTTTTTTTTAAAGGACTTTATTTAGGTGAGATAGCCCAAGAGCACATGAGTGTCCACTAGTGGGGGAAGGAACAAGCAGACACTCTGCTGATCAGGGATTCCCCATTCCTAGCCAGCGCCAGGCAGACAGTGGCCTGAGATCCTGACCTGAGTCCGAGTAAGAGGCTAAACTGACTGAGCCACCAGGCATTCTGTCTATCCTGACTAGATATCTTGTATTCTTGTTAAATAGAATTAAAATTGTCATGATTATATCCAAATGTAAATGTTTCTTAGAAGATGGGCATTGTCACTCAATACCACGTGGTCTGAACATATTGTTACAATCCATAAGGTAGCCATTAAGTGAGTTCTTTGTAGACAGAAGACTTTTCATTGGGATGAGAGCTATTATGGACAAAATGCACTTTGAAAAGCAGCTGGCACTAAATAAATAGCATGGGTCCCTGGAAGCCGGAGCAGGAAAAAAATCATAAATGGAAATAGAGTTGTTTCTGAAGATATTCCTGGCATATTTCATTTTTTTTATATCTTTAACAAATAATCACTAGAATTTGCCAGACTAAAACCTCAAATGTTCAAAAGAGCTCTTATAATGAAAATCATTCATTCTGTATTTTATTAGAAGTTCATCTTCATCTGTTAGGTTTCTCATTAATTTCAAAGATGCTGGAAGGATTGGCAGACTTAGAGTGCTAAAAGATATCCAAATCATTTTTCCAAATATGATTAAATGTGTGAGGTTGGGCGTGATCAACATTTATGATTATCTGAATGGTAGTACACCAAGGGGGAGGAGAGTGTGTGTGGAATTGCTCAAGGCTGTTCCCAGGAGGCATAGATAAAAGTAGTGGGGAATTAAGCAGAGTCAAAGTATGCTTATTATCATTATAATAATTCCCAGCAGCAAGATCTTTTAGACTATAGTAAAGTCTTCCAAGTTTTCCATTTGAGTTATGTAAAACTAGATTAGATAAAGCACTGGAGAATTTACTTAAGATAAAAGCCTGCCCAGACGGAAAGATGGGGGAGATGACCAAACCTTCCTTTCCATTTCTAATTGTTAGGACTCCGGGAAACATATAATGGATTTAAACACACAGCAGTTGTCCTTATAATTTTTTAAGATGAAAGCAGGTTATTCATCTTCATAACCAGAATAGTCATTACTGGAAGCAGATCTATGTCAGTGGTGAATGACTAGATTTTTTCAATAGATAACCTGAACGTTTTTCCACAGTGAATTAGCTCTAATCAACTTGACATGTAAGAATCACGTACTTTCTGTGGAACCACAGTAGATTTTGTCAATCACTTACAATGCATGTCCCCCTATCTTTAACGTGTTGAAATTGTTTTTATTTATATGCCATGAAAAGTACAAAAATCTGGGACCCCAGATATCACAGAAATAGACTGATACACATGGTTGTTAGTTTTAAAATATTCCAAATACGTCTCTCAAATCTATGCTTAAAGTGAAACAGAGCTTAAAGTGAAACAGAATTTATTAATAATTAAGAGAGGTGGATATTTGTACTTATGAGTAATTATAAATCAACAACAAAAAAAGTGGTTAAATCTACTGGCCAAAGGCATTAAGACCAAGAAAAGGATTAGCTTTATACCAGCAACTCTATAATAAAACTAGTTTAAAATCTTAAACATTTGTACATTCCACTCAGGTCTGTTTCTTTAAATTTTCTTCAATTTATAACACAAAAAACTCGGACATGAGTAAGGCATTTAACTCTTAAGGTTTTCACATAAACAAGGATCTGAAGAAATCTTTTATTTCCCTTCTAGAAAAAGGACAGGAAGAGCAATATAAATAGAATACCAAAGCAGAGTTCTGAATGTGAGAAATTGAGTTTGGAAATACTAAAGACCTGTCCCCTTTCCAGAGAGTAAGATGAAGTTTTGTATCTCAACTTGAAATGGTTTGACTGAAAATGAGGAAAACTACTTTATTTCTTTTCCAATGTATTTATTAAGGAAAACAGTGCAATTATAGTAGTTTTTACCCCTCCTCTGGTGGGGTCTTTTATATGTGTTTCCTATTACCCAGCTCAGGGGTCTCTAAATGCTTGGTTCAACCCAAGAATGGATGAATGGACTATTCTTTGTCTTTATTCCACAACATAATTTATTTTGAGTTGCCTTGTCCTCTGGGTACTGTAAAAATATGTTAATGATTATCGAGACTTTACCATAAAATATAGTATGTTCATTTAAATTTGAATCAAACATAGATTTTTTAAAAATATATATAAATATGTCCCATGTAATATTTGGGACATATTTATATTTAAAAATTATTTATCTCAAATACAAATGTAACTGGACATCCTCTATTTTATGTAGGAGCTCTATCTCTGTACAGTTTCTTTCTAGCTGGTATCATCAGAGGGAGTACTTGGGCATGACTCCAGCAAGCTGCAAAGGCACTAGAACCATGGCCACGAAAGTCTTCCGCATGAAACTGATGATCTGTGAGACCAGTGTTCTGGCACTAGAACTTGTAGCTGGCCTTCCCCGTCCCACTCAGCTAGTCTGTCCTTATTAGCAGCACTACTCCTTAAGTTGGCCAAGCTTCCACTAGTTCTCTAGTGAAAATAAATCCAGCCTTGCCTCTCTCAGTACATAAAGACCTACTTTCCCCACCAGTTGCCTCCAGTTTTTGCTTATTATAACCTTTCTACTAAAAAAGGTACTGATCTCTTCTTTTCCTCACATTCTTATTCTATCAATAAGAATTACATTGTTAACATATTTAGGGTAATATCACTAGCACATTACCTGATGGCTCTCTCCTTGAGTTATTGAGGGTCAAGCCTGAGGAAGTGATTATACTTCATTCTGAGGAAAGGAGAAAAATTTTATCTTTTCTAATTCTTTCCCTCTCTATCTAGTCCCTCAAGCCTTTAAAATGATTCCTTCTTGGGACGCCTGGGTGGTCAGTGGGTTTAGCCACTGCCTTCAGCTCAGGTCATGATCCCAGGGTCCTGGGATCGAGTCTGGCATCGGGCTCCTTGCTCGGCAGGGAACCTGCTTCTCTCGCTGCCTCTGTCTGCCTCTCTGCCTGTTTGTGTGTACTCGCTTGCTCTCTCTCTCTCTGGCAAATAAATAAAATCTTTAAAAAAAATAAAATAAGGGGCACCTGGGTGGCTCAGTGGGTTAAAGCCTCTGCCTTCGGCTCAGGTCATGATCCCAGGGTTTTGGGATACAGCCCTGCATTGGGCTCTCTGCTCGGCGGGGAGCCTGCTTCCTCCTTTCTCTCTGCCTGCTTCTCTGCCTGCTTGTGATCTCTGTCTGTCAGATAAATAAATAAAATCTAAAATAAATAAATAAATAAAATAACATAAATAAAAAATAAATAAAATGATTCCTTCTAGAGATGCCTGGCTATCTCAGTGGATAAAGAGTGCAACTCTTGATCTTGGGGTTATAAGTTTCAGCCCCATTATTGGTTATAGAGATTACTTAAAAATAAAATCTTAAACTTATTCCTTCTAAAGGAACAAATATGAAAGTATAATTTTCATATGAAAAGTGGTTGAATGTTTAAATGATGAGGCACTGGAAAAAACTCAGATTATTTAAAACTTCAAATAATAACTTTTTTTAGGTAGGCTCCATACCCACTGTGGAACCCAGTGTGGGGCTTGAACATAAGAACTTGAGATCAAGACCTGAACTGAGATCAAGAGTCAGATGCTTAACCAGTTAAGCCACCCAGGCACCCCAAATAAGGAATCTTAATAGATAAATACTATAGAAATTTTAAAAAAAAGTTAAATTCCCTCTGGCAACCACCAGTTTGTTCTGTTATAGGTCTGATTCAGTTTTTTATTTATTTATTCATTCTTTTTTTTTAATATTCCACATATGAGTGAAATCATGTGGTATCTCTCGTTCTCAGACTGACTTATTTCACTTAGCATAATATCCCCTAGGTTTATCCATGTTGTCACAAATGGCACAATTCTGTCCTTTTTTATGGCTGCATAATATTTGTGTGTATGTATACGTGTGTGTGTGTGTGTGTGTGTGTATACACCACAACTTCCTTAGTCAACTATCTCTGGGCATTTAGGTTGCTTGCATATCCTTGGAATTGCAAATAATACTGCAGCAAACATGGGGTGAATAGATCTAATTCTACTAACACTAATTCTAAATTAGTGTTTTTGTCTTCTTTGGGTAAATATGCAGTAGTGGAATTATTAGACTATATATGTATTTCTATTAATTTTTGAGGAACTTCTATACTTTTTTCCATGGTGGCTACACCCAATTTACATTCCCACCAACAGTGCACCAGGATTCTTTTTTTTCTCCACCTCTTTATCAACACTTTTTATTTCTTTTGTTTTTTATTTTAGCCATTCTGATAGGTGTGAGGTGATATTTCCTTGTGGTTTTGAGTTGTTCTTCCCTAATGATAAGTGATATTGTACACTTTTTCATGTGTGTGATGGCCATCTGTATGTTTTTGGAAAGAGGAGAAGATGAGAAATGGGAAATGGCAAATGAGAAATGAGAAATTCAGGAAGAGGTGTGAGAGATACAGGCTTCCAGATAGAATGAATAAGTCGTGGGAATAAAAAGTACAGCATAAGGAATATGGTCAATGATACTGTAATAGTATTAGATGGTAACAGATGGAAGCTACACTTGTGACAAGGATATCATGACCTATAAAATTGTCAAATCACTATATTGTACACCTGAAACTAATATAACATCATGTGTCAACCATATACAAATAAAAAATTTAATAAAAAATTTGTTAGTTAATTGGATATATATCTTCATTTGTTTAATACTTCACAGCCCAGTCTTGCATTTATACTATGTCTAAATAAGTTGAAAAAAATCAAATCTTTATTTCTACATAAGACAAATTAGAAAGCTATTCATTTTTTCTAATGTAAGAATATGATCAAAGTGTTATGAATAAAATGTACACATACTATGGATTTTTTTACTGAATAAATGTATTTGATTAAAATTTATAAATTATTTTTAAGATTTTATTTATTTGAGGGAAAGCAAGAAAGCAGGGGTGGACAATAGCATAGCAGCAGAGGAAGAAGGAGAAGCAGACTCCTCTCTGAGCAGGGAACCCCATGTGGGGCTCAAACCCAGGACCCTGGGATCATGACCTGAGTCAAAGACAGACACTTAACTAAGCTACCCAGGCACCCCTGTTTATAAATTACTTTAGTTATGTCAGTGACTGGGAAAATACCCCCATGTTCTAGCTCTTGGAATCATGATCAAGGATACCTATTAGCATCTGCTATTCATATCTTCTGTCTCTTATTTTAACACTTCCCCTGCTTAGTACAAGTAGCAGGTATTTATATAATTGGAGAATGTTCTGTTAGAAGATAATCTGGAAGACTTTGCACCAAGGGTAGTATATTTAATGTGTACAAACCTGTGTAAAACTTTGAGGGCCTGATTTCAGAACTGACTTTGAGATGTTGTATTGTTTATTCCACTTTCAGTCCCTTGCAAAAATTGCTTCAGCGACTCGATATCCTTCCAAGAAAAAAAGAAATCTTAAGTCATTTCATGGCCTATTTATCTATCCAGGTTCATCTCATACCACTAGTCAACTGACTCCACTTTTGGCATCAATATTATTAAATTGTATGTAATTTTTTAAAGGTGACATTCTCTTTTTAAACTTATGGCTTTTTATCCACACAATTTTCTTTCCTGGATCAGTCTGTTCTCCCTTCCCATCCTTGTTAAACTTGGTCATCATCAATATTTGGCTTCTGTATCTCCCTTCTGGGAAAGCCTAAACATTCACCTTCCCCACCCACTCCATGAACTCCCAGAGCACCCCATAATTCATCCATATATATGTTTTGTTGTCTTTACCAGAATACTGGCTCAAGTCCTCTATAGGGGCAGAGACTATTTTCAGCCCCGTCAAACCAGTTCCTTTCTCAATGTTTGGCTGAATGAATAACTCTCTAACTACCTCTGTGGCCCTGAATGAGACAATCTTTGGGCTATAGATTGCTTATCTATAGGTAAAAATGATTGGGCTATATAATCTTTGTGGTGTTTAACAGCTCTTGAATGCCATGAGTTTATGGTTAAGTCTACAATATACCAAATAAAATTATTTGGGTATAGATTTTTGAATATTATGAAATTCTAAAAAAAAGATTATATTTACTATGTACAATTTTAACAGTCTATAAAGCAACTTTTTTGTCATTCCCCATATTGCCACATCTTAAAATGTCTTTTCCTTATAGAGAGTTTCACAGCTGTAGATTAAAAATAACTTTGAGATAATGTGGAACTGTTCTGAAATTTTAAGTCCTCTAGATATTCCTACATAGCTTAATACGACAAATCAAAAAAGTTGAAGAGACTTTCAGAATAATGTCCTTATCCCTTTTTAGCACTAAATTCTTTTTTCCTTTAATTGGCTTAATTTTGACATTTGAATAAGTGATGGTTACATCCCAATTTCTCTTGAACTTTTAGAAAGCTGATAAAATGGTGTAACAAATCATGAGTGTGGTTGGAAAGAAAGTGAACCTTCAGAAAGAGTTGAGCACTTGAAATGAAGAAATATATATCAAAAAAGCAAGAATAAGAATTAAAAAGAAAAATTTCAATACTGATGAAAAATGTGCTAATAAGTGGATATGTAACTGTACTATTCATTAAGCATTTCAAGATAGTCCAAAAATTAAATTCTATTAGTCTAATTCATTCTCTGAATAAAGTAGGTGATATTATAATTTTAAGCTCACTGAACCTTGTTATTTTTTAAATGCTATTAATATATTAGAACAAATAATTTCTATATCCTGCCAAGATGGAAAGTAGGGCTAGCTTTTATTCTCAACTGAAATAATTAAGGAGGAGGAGTAGAATAACTATTTTAAACATTGTTCTTCAAGATACTAGTCATCAACAATGCAGGTTAGGGATTCTTAGAAATAGTAAACAAGTGAGGTTTTTACTCTTGAGAGAGGTTCTCTCACTGATCGCAATTTGTCACGAACATCCAACCTATTTTTTGGTCACTCCTATCAGATAAAACAAAACAAAACAAAACAAAACAAAACAAAACAAAACAAAAAACTGTGCCTTCAATTATATCCTCCTGTTGGGATTTTTTTTTCCTTTTAGTCACTTGGTCCAGTCAGGAAGGCTAGTTACTAAAATACAATCAAGCAGAGAGAGTCAATTATCATATGGTTTTGCTTATTTGTGGAGTATGAGGAATAACACGGAGGACACGGGGAGCTGGAGAGGGGAAGGGAGTTGGGAGAAATGGAGGAGGAAATGAACCATGAGAGACTGTGGACTCTGAAAACAAACTTAGGGTTTTGGTGGGGAGAGGGGTAGGGGATTGGGTGAGCCTGGTGGTGGGTACTGTGGAGGGCACATATTGCATGGAGCACTGGATGTGGTGCATAAACAATGAATTCTGGAACACTGAAAAGAAATTTAAAAAATAAATAAAAATAAAATACAATGTTCTAAATGTTCACACTACATGTTCTAGGAATTTGTAGGACCTTGTGTATTAAGGTTATACTATATCCATGTACTCCATATTCTGTTCTCCTGGTAAACACACACACACACACACGAAATAATTTTGAATTGTTTTGTCAGTGCCAGAGTCCTATAGATACAGTCAAAAGATGCGATTCTAAAATTATTTGACCAAACTGCTTTGTTGCTTGTATTGTGCTTGCAATATTTCTATATACCTACTTCAGCACATAAAAAGAATCAGTTTGGATTATTTTGTCTTTTTATTTCCCTCTTCTCTTTTATATGCCTCTGCTGGGCTTTTTTAAACTAGTTTTTTTCCTTTAAAAATATTCTCTTTTTGTAGTGATTTATTTAGTAGTCTCATAAAATAAACTGCAAAGTAGAGTGATGCTTGTATATCAGTTTATAAGAAACAGTTTATATAAAGTGTTGCAAATCATAAAGATATAATTTGATAGCAAATCAATGTGTGCCAACTATCAAAATACATCAATTTAATTTAGATGAAAAAATCAAAAGCATAACTTACAGAAACTTATTTTTTCAATAGAAAGCCACCTGTCCTTACTAGAAATAATCACAGAGAATTTCATAGTTAGGGAACATAAAAAGCTCTATGCTTGAATAGTTATGAAACAATTTAAATTTTGATTGTTCAGACAGTGTAGTGAGACTGATTAAAAGTGAGGAGGTAGAAACATATGGCAGTAAGTAAGTAAAGACGAGGCTCTATAAAACACTAAAAAAATAAATCTTGCTGCAATCTGGAAGCCAATGAGACTCTGACAGATTGGGTCACAATATGTTTTTTTTCCACATATTAGAACATTAATATGTTGAACAACTTTATGTAGTGTTTTTTTCCCCCCACTTTCTTCCCCTCCACAAGGCCAGAGCAAATACACAATATTTTATTGCAAAATATAAACCTTTGGGCTTAGATCTATTTTCACAATAACTGTAATGATCTCTAGATTTCTGACAATGGGATAGAGAATAATAATGCAAATTTGTCAAAAGAATACTTTGATAATGACTTTAAAGTATAAATTCATAGTTACAATAAAAAGCATTAGAGAAGCACTGAATTATCAATGTAAACAATATACTCATAGGACCATACATACAAGACCAACATCAAAATGACTGTCACCTTAAGAGTAACCTGTTTTATATTTCAAAGGCCATTTTTGGCTTATGTAGTTGGAATGAGCTTTCATTCTCAACATAAAGGGATTGTCTTGTTGAAGTCTAACATCTGCAGATCATACATTAGGTTTAGACATTTTTCACTGGCTATTTATAATTGGATCTGTG
This sequence comes from Neogale vison, assembly GCF_020171115.1. Lineage (NCBI taxonomy): Eukaryota > Metazoa > Chordata > Mammalia > Carnivora > Mustelidae > Neogale > Neogale vison. The sequence continues at coordinate 123,705,762 of NC_058095.1, read as the reverse complement.
ATAACTATTACCTCAATATTTAAAGCAACAGGTTTTTATGTATCAAATATAGAATTTCTCACAACTACCGTATAATTATTTGTCCTTAGAAATGTCTGACTACTGAGATGTGAACTTCTAAATTTAGTATGCAAAATCTGATCCATATTCATACCCAGATCTCTTAGTACATTATAGGGTCCTAATAAATGTCCTCTGTGGTGATTTCATCTTCCTTTTTTTGGCAAGAATGTGAGCATATTATATATTGGAAAGGATACTACAACTGAATCACAAATTTTGCATTTTTTTTCTCAGTAATGTCTGTGGTCTCCTAGCCCCACTTTTTCCTTTCTTTACCATTAATTTTGTATACATTTTACTCAGTTTAATGCTTTAATTTTCTGGATTAATGAAGTTTAAAAATATTAAGGATCAAAAGAAACACAAATGATAAAATGTGTTAATGATACCTATTCCTGAAAAGTTACTGAACTTGAAATACTTTATAAAAATGAAAAGCATCACTATGCTTTAGACCCCTTCCTCCTTTCTGACATAGTCTGTGTGTCTCCTCCAGCTATATGTCACGTCTCCTCATCCCTGTTAGGAGGAAGGAAGTGTATGTCTGTCATTTTTAAAGATTAGAATGCTTTCGAAGCTCTCTTCCTCTAGCCTAATCTACTTTGGCGGGGGTGGGGGATGAATTTCTTCTACTTTTTCTTTTTTATTTAAAGATTTTATTTATTTATTTGACAGAGAGATATCACAAGTAGGCAGAGAGAGAGGGGGAAGCAGGCTCCCTGTTGAGCAGAGAGCCCCAGTGTGGGGCTGGATGCAGGGCTCAATCCCAGGACCCAGAAATCATGACCTGAGCCGAAGGCAGATGCTTAACCCACTGGGCCACCCAGGCACCCCTCTTCTACTTTTTCAAAGATAAAATCTAGTTCCAGGTAAAACCATTTATTTTAACATGAATAGCACAAAAAAAAGGTTACTGAAGATTCAGGCTAATGGAAGCATTGAATTTTAAGAAATATTTTAAGGTGACAATTACCCAAAAAGAAAAGATTATAGAGGTTTGGATTAAAAAAAAAAATCTCAAAGTACTGCCAAATCTGTCAAGGAGAATTCATTCTTTATTTTCCTTATTTAGGCAACTATTAGGAGTAGAATTAGATCTCTTCTCCACCCGTCCCACCCCAAAGAAAAGATATGTTGAAGTCTTAATCCCCATTAACTCAGAATGTGACATTTGGAAACAGGGGCTTTATGGAGGTAATAAAAATGAAGTCATTAGGGTAGGCTCTGAACCAATATGACTGGCACCCTTACTGAAAGGGGTAATCTGGATAGACTATGGGAAGATACTGGGAGAAGATGGCCATCTGACTTGCTCGATGCATCTACAATCCAAGGAATGCTAGGGATTTCCAACAAACACAAGAAGCTAGAAGAGGCAAGGAATAAGTTTGCCCTGGAGCTGTGTGTAGGAGCATCCCCCCGCCCCGTCCTCCGATATCTTGATGTCAGATTTCTAGACTCTAGAAATGTGAAATGATAAACTTAGGTAGTTTTATAGTTTCTTAAGGCAGCCCCAGGAAATAGCATTTCTTTTCAAATTTTTAAATTTTAATAAAACATATAGAACTTTGAAATAACTGTGTATAAATAGATCAACTTAAAAAAATTCAATGCCAGATACCAAAATCACTGTTATAACAAGATAACCTTTGAATGTTGGAAATAAATTAAAATATGGGATTAACTAAAACACTGGTTTTGGACTATCATTTAATACAGCTAAAAGTTGACTAAAATCATGTTTTAAAACACGATTTAAATTCAGATTCACCTAATAATTTGGCTTATCCACATTTTAGTACATGTAGACTTCATAAGTGATAAATCTCTAAGATGTACAGATACTCCTATGGATGATAGATAATGTTCCCCATGTGTGTAAAAAAGTTTTCATTATTAGTGTGTATCTTTGCTGAAAATCAGGAATTTGAAAATCAAATGACTAATATCGAAGGCAAACTTCCATATGGTGTATTTTCTAACTCAGTATAATATAGAAACTTTCCTTTTCTTAATTATTATCCCCATTCTCTACAATGTCCAACCAATGACATTGTAGGGTGAGCACCCTACTCATTGGTCTTTGAATATCTAACATCAAATTTTGAGAGACAAGCAATGTTCTTATAATTTATATATTTATAATATAAGGAGAAAACTGTATTAAAAATAAAATGACTGAGGGGCACCTGGGTGGCTCAGTTGGTTAGCATCTGCCTTTGGCTCAGTTCATAATCCTAGGGTCCTGGGATCGAGCCCTGACTTGGCCTCCCTGCTCAATGGGTAGTTTTTTTTCTGCTTAAAAAATAAATAAATAAAAAGGACAGAAAATGAATTTTTTAAATCTATATCTTTCTTTTCCATGTGAAGCAAATAAGTCATAAAATTAAGCCTTATTTTCTAAACCACAGGCTAAAAGTTTTGCCACAGTAAAATACTGCACCAATTGGGGTCTATTCTGCATTCATTCCCTAGACAGAAGTTACACTGAAATCAGAATCAAATATTTAGTGATAGATTTGAGAGCTACCATAAGTTATTTGCTAAATGATATTTAAGTTACACTATGGGTAACATATTTGGAGAGAAAATCGGGAATCTATTTTCTGTTGTGAACAGAAACAGAATTAAATGTTAACATTTCATATTAGAAACGTACTCTATATATAGTATACTTTTAAGCAGTTAATCATATTATCAAAAAGCCTGACCACAGTGAAATGTGTGCTTCTAAATTCAATGCACTCATATGGAAATGTTACAAATTTTTTTCAGAAATGGAATTCAAATATTGCTCTTTCCAAACTCCTTCATGTTGCTATATCATAAATTGGAACGACAAAGATAAAGTCCTTCCGAAAACAATTCTTGAATCTTTGTTAACTTGAGGGTCAGATGTACAACCTTCAGAGCCAATGTGCCATTTAACAAGTGACTAATGGTGCAGTTTATTATTTTTTTAAAATGTCTCTTTGCTCTCTTGTATAATGTACGATAAGATTCAGGATTGAATTTTCACATAAGTATAGAGAGTGTACCATTCCTGTACTTTAAAGTGATTTTTTTTTCCACCTAATCGTTTTCTCTGTGTTTTATACTATTAATCCAACATCTCTATACATGTCAAATCATCAACAAGGGCTATGTGAAGTAAAGTTTAGGAAATTAATCAAAATAATATCCCAGGATATAAATGTAATGAAAATTAATTTGGGGCAAGAGAACAGTACAAAAAAAGACTAACAACAACAGAAAAGCACAATAAAATGAAACAAATAACAATCAACCATAATTCCTCAAGCATAAGACAGAGTTTTAAAGGAAACTTCATACTGAAGTAAAATTGCTACTAAAAACCCAGAGGAACTTAGTCGTCTTTTTTTTTTAAGACCTTGTATGAAAAAAAAAATTAAGATACAGATTTTTTTTCTTCAATAAGCAAAAAATTTCTAGTCAATGCTACATAAATATAATTGTTTTAGGTGGTGTTAGTGGTAGTGATGTGGAGAGCAAAGGCCAAAAAAATTAAATTTCCTTACAACTTACAGCCCATTGACAAGTCCTTGAGATAGGCAGAGTGACCTTCCTCTAGAAACTCAACTGCCTTGACACTGACTTTTGCTAATGCCAAAAAAAATCTTAGCTTAACATTATCCCAACCTCCAGGATACTGTAAGCCTGCTTTAACATACAAAAATTCCTTTGGAAACTGCCTTTATCTCTATCCTCCAAGATCTATGTTAACAATTCTCCAAGCATATGACCCACTGAAATACATCTGAAGGTTCTCATGACTAAGGTTTTACTAGACAGTAGTAAATGACGTTTTCTTTTTTTTAAAGATTTTATTTATTTATTGGACAGACAGATCACAAGTAGGCAGAGAGTGAAAGGAGGAAGCAGGCTCCCTGCCAAGCAAAGACCCTGGGATCATGACCTGAGCCAAAGGCAGAGGTTTTAACCCACTGAGCCACCCAGGTGCCCCTTTTTTAAAATTTTTTTAATATTTTACTTATTTATTTGACACAGAGAGAGATCACAAGTAAGCAGAGAGGCAGGCAGAGAGAGGGGGAAGCAGGTTCTCCACTGAGCAGAGAGCCTGATGCGGGGTTTGATCCCAGGACCCTGAGATCATAACCCAAGCTAAATACAGAGGTTTAACCTGCTGAGCCACCAAGGCGCCCCAGTAAATGACGTTTTCTTAACAATAGCTGGCCCCCTCTGTCCTGGAGAGCGTCCTTCCAAATTGCTTGGAGACTTATTCTATCCCAAACCCCCTCCCAACTTGAAAGGATATAATGGACCACTCCTCACAATCCTGGTGCAGCTCTCTCTGCCCATGGGTCCTGACCCCATGCTTTAATGAAAGCACATTTTGCAGCAAAGACTTGTCAACAATTCCTTCTTGACCATTGTCTCCAAAACCCAGTATTTTCACATCAGTAGTATTTGTTAATACCAGACAACTTTCTTTGTTACAACTTTGGAACTTCAATAAAGTCTCAAATGCTTGCACATCAAATTTTGTTGACCTACACATCCAATAGACCACATATCTAGGTGAATTATTCTGCTTGTTTCCAAAATGACCAGCAAAGATTTTCTCAGTTGCTTAAAGTTAACTGATGCAAGACCATTCAGGACCAAATAAAACCCCCAGTTAAAGAATAGGAGGAGATAACCATTAAGATTTGCATTTCTAATATGCCTTAAAGCAAAAGCATTTAGTTCTGCTGCTCTAGATCACTGTGATGTAAAAACGTGTAGAAGAGGATAAACAATGCATTCTGAATAGAGAAAAGATATGTTTAATTGGCTAACAGTGGGATAGTAGGGTTCTTGTAGTGGCCTTGGCAGAATGGATCACTTGTCTATATTTCTGTTGAAAAACCACAGTCTGGGCAAATGAGTACTCAAGGCTCTTATTAACACTCCAAGTATAGTGTCCCAACAAAGCTCTGTGTTCTGTGGTTGATTGATTAGACTGCTATTGCACTTTTTCCCCTAAGATTTGAAGAGTCTTTACAGAGCATTTTAAACATGGGCAAGCTGATGTTATAAAATGAAAGCAAGGAATTCATTTGAAAAATTGCAAGGAAAAAAATGAGTGAGTAATGGAAATACAAGGTAGAATAGAAAGAGCAAGTGATGAAAAGTCGGAACCCCCAAGGAATGATGACAAAAATTAATCATTCAAGGAGAATGTTTTAGTTTTTGAAAGAACAATTGTTTTCTTTACTAAGTACACCCACTACCCTGGAAAAGATAACTGTCTCCTAGGGACACACATATAGCTGCTCTCCTCATGGCACAAAGGCTTCTTTGGTGCTCCTTTCCCACTAGTGACAGTTCTGAGCTATGTGTTATGCTTTAATATATCCATGTGGATTAGAGATTTGTTTTACATATTAGCATTTGCTTTCCCCCCTTCCCATACTGGCATTCATTCAGCCAGGCTTATTGAAAATAAATGTAACTATAAGCATACTGCTTTTCAAAACTGACTGGCATATTGGAATTAGAAATGTGCTTAACTGCTGTTTTTTGTTTTGTTTTGTTTTTACTATCAACACTGAAGCTCTATGCTCAGATTCTACTTCAATTAATCTGGAATTGGGGCAGACAAAAGGTTTGGGGTTTTTGTTGTTTTTTTTGTTTGTTTCTTTGTTGTTTGTTTGTTTTTTAACTCACCAAATGATTGTGATTATTGCCAAGACTGAGAACTAGTAATACAGTAGAGAAATTCAAAGTGGTGTCAAAAAAAATTGGGTCAAAGCTGTACAGTTGTCAGGCTTATGGCCACTGGCAAATCAAAATCATTTTGCTCATAGACTTGTTGTTAAGTAAGATACGAATTAAAATGCTAATTCCTATTCCACAGGTTGTTGTCAGGGTCAGATAAGATTAAAATATAACTGGAATATAAAACTTAAGGCATATGTCAGTTACTATAAGCTCTAGTTCTTCTGCATATATGAGAGGAGGGTACTGGTATCCAATAATTTCTGTTTAAGAGGCTTCAGGATCACCTTATTAAATTGCATTGCTATTTGTTTTCAATAGAAATTTCACATTAGTATGTAGAGAATGTTTGCCATGCTATCATCTTCCTAATGCTACTTAGTTTATAAAAAGCAATTTAAATGGTGATCAGAAACATTTTCAGTTATTGTAAATTGATGTTAAAGGCATAGAATATGTGGTTTGGGTTCCTGTTCTATATAGGAAAATGGTTCATAGATAGTTAAATGAGCTCTTTTGCCTTCTTCGGAGAATGCCTTGCAAGTCAAACATTATTACCTAGGCATGCTAGAGTGATAAGATGTGACCTTAAAGCAATGAAATGGGCAAAGTTACTTAATTGTTATATATGGAACAATACCTTTTTAAAACTATAAACTTATCTAGGAGGAAATAATAGTTTAATAAAGAACAGTTTGTAAGTGCTCAAAATACAAGGAAACATAAAACTAGGGAATAATGTAAAGTTAGCTATTTTACTCACTGAATCCTTGAAATTGAGGCTTAAGCCTAAAAGAGCTTGCTAATGTATATATACATTTAACAATGTTTTTATAACGTATATATCCCTCTTTAATTAAATGGCAAATAAGTTCAAAAGAGGAGTAAGGATCAAGTATAATGATAGTGCTAACTAAGGCTTTAAAAAATCTTACTGACAGAAGTGTTCTTAATACTGTACATGCATTTTAACTCACTTGATGCTCAGAATAATCCTGTGAGGCAGATATTAGTATTATCCCTGCTTGAAAGATGAAGAAGAATAGTTACCTGAGGTCACACAGGTAATGAAGGTGGAGCTGGGATCGAACACAGGTTGCCTCCAAATCTGGGTTCTTGACCACTACATTCGCCTGCCTCTCACTGGAATATTTATGCATTATTCACGTATTCCAATACCTCCTGTAATGCAAAAGTTTGCATAGGTATTTAAAAAACACATTTTCGGGGCACCTGGGTGGCTCAGTGGATTAAGCCGCTGCCTTCAGCTCGGGTCATGATCCCAGGGTCCTGGGATCGAGCCCCGCATCGGGCTCTCTGCTCTGTGGGAAGCCTGCTTCCTCCTCTCTCTCTGCCTGCCTCTCGCCAACTTCTGATCTCTATCAAATAAATAAATTAAATTAAATTTAAAAAAAACACATTTTCTCAATTGTATTGAACTGAAACGAATGACCTATGAAATGATGGGGTGTTAAAAAATGTGATAACTCTTGTGTATTCAACTGTTTCTCATCTTACTGAGATTTTTTAAAAACCTGCTTCAGAAACTCAAGATCACCTAAAGCATCATCAACATTATTCCTCCATCTCCCTGAATTCTTCTGGTAACCTCTTGCCTTAGGAACTGACTTACCTATAGCATATCTTGTAGATGAGAACAGGTTTTGTTAATAGTCCTCAAACGTTAGCTCCTGTGGAAGAAGTCTGTCTGTCATTTAGCTTGCAGCTAGCTGCGTGGTAAATGTAAAATTTAAAAACTTTTTCGTTAATATAGAAAGACTCTATCATCTTGTTTCTAGGATATCTACTGAACTTTGTTATCTTAATGATTCACTGAAGTCATAAGTGTTTTACTATAGGATATTATAAGATAAAGAAAACAACTATCAAAAATAAGAGCTGGCTTAGACATTACCTAGGCTAACATTTGCATTTTACTAGTAAAAATATTGCAAACTAACTGCATTACAAGACTTACTCAAAAATGGCAACTAAATCTCTCTAGACTCAGAATTAGCATGTAGAGTTCCTATCTCCTGTGTTCTAATATTTTGCTCTTCCACTCATGATACAATCTGATACACAATATTAACCTGAAGCATTTCATTTTTTAAATTCTTTATCCATGATTTATGAGTCACAGAGAGAGAAAACACATACTATTACTGTAAAAACCTAAAGATATTAAGAGAATTCAAGAATAGCTAAAATCTAACTTTGGAAATATCATGTAAGGAAATACAAATAGTTAGATTTTACTTATCAGTTATTATTTATATACAAGGCATTCTTCTCACAGTTAGGTTAACTGTTCATGACTTGTGTAGTAGAACAAAGGTAAGAAAGAAGCCAACCATGATTTTAATTGCAAACTACTTGGTAAACTCAGAAATAACAAGAAGGAAAGGGCACAGATAAGAAGCTACTGTGTTTAATTAGATATGCTAACCAAGAATTTAGAAATTGATTTTATTGATGGCATATTCAGAGGAATATAAGTTACATGAGAAATAGTTCTTAAATTATTTATAAGATATGACCTGAAGGTGTTCTATTTATTTTCATATATAAATATTCCAGATTACTAATTCTCTTTAATACCAGATACGATAGCAAATTTCAAGCAGAAAAAAATGTTTGACAAATAAAATCTAAAGCTAAGCAGGGTCGGTCCTGGTTAGTACTTGGATGGGAGACAAATAAAATTTAAAAATTTTTAAACAAATGTATGTGCTAAAAAAGTACTCAATGTACTTTTAAATTTCATCTACAGTCATAAAAGGCATAGTGAAAGCCATTTAGATTAATGAAGAAATAAAAATAACATTGAAAAAATTAAGCATATGTAATTTCAAAATTAAAAAATTTTGCTGCATGGAAAAAATGTAGTATAGAGAACTTAAACTTGGTTGATGATACACTGGCTGGATGAATATTTTAGGAAGACAATAGCATTCTTTGTCTATCAACAATTACCAAAAACTTTTAGTAGAATCATTTTTCAATAAATAACTGCATATCTTAGGTAACTGAGAATAAAGAAATGTCTAAATGTGTTCATGTGTGTGGGGCACATATGTGTATGTGTATATATATGTGTGTATATATGTATACTGTACTACACCTTAAGTTATAATGGGGTTCAGTAAAAAAAAAATTATTGTCCACAGTGGAAAATTACAAAACTGATAGTCACAAAGTTAGCTAGCTGTGTCATTTAAAGTAGGATAGCTCCTATATGCATTGCATGGCACACAGCATAAGTTAAACTGAACAAATATTCTGTGAAAAGTGATGAATAAGAGAACTGAAAATGTAAAATCTATAATCAAGAGATGAATGTGAACCACATTTCATACGAACCCATTCTATAAGGTCAATTCGTCTTTGACAAAGCAGGAAAAAACATACAATGATAAAAAGATGGTCTCTTTAACAAATGGTGTGGGAAAAACTGGATAGCAACATGCAGAAGAATAAAACTGGATCACTTTCTTATACCACACACAAAAATAAACTCAAAATGGATGAAAGACCTATATGTGAGACCTGAGACCATAAAAACTGTAGAGGAGAACACGGGCAATAACTTCTTTGACATCAGCCACAGTAACTTCTTTCTAGATAGGTCTCCAAAGGCAAGGAAAAAAAAAAAAAAAGGAAAAATAAACTAGTGGGACTTCATCAAAATAAGAAGCTTCTGCACAGTAAAGGAAACAAACAGCAAAATTAAAAGGCAACATAGGAATGGGAGAAGATATTTGCAAATGGACTTCTCTGATAAAGGGTTAGTATCCAAAAATCTATGAAGAACTTAAAAATTCAATACCCAAAAATGAATAATCCAGTTAAAAAATGGGGGGAGACATGAATAGACATTTTTCCAAAGAAGACATAGCAGATGGCTAACAGACACATGAAAAGATGCTCAACATTACTCATCAGGAAAATACACAGCAGAACTACAATGAGATACCACCTCTTACTTGTCAGAATGTCTAAAATCCATAGCACAAGAAACAATAGGTACTGGCAAGGATATGGAGAAAGGGGAATCCTCCTATATGTTTGGCAGGAATGAAAACTGATGTAGCCACTTTGGAAAATAGGATGGAGGTACCTCAGAAAGTTAAAAGTAGAATTACTCTACAATTCAGCAATTGCACTATTACCCAAATACAAATATACTAATTCAAAGGGATATATGCACCTCAATGTCTATAGCAGCATTATATTCAATGTGACCTTCCAACTATATTTTAAACTGTATCTATCACTGTGCCAAAGCTATACTTGTCTCCTTTCTGTTACCCATAAAATTTAAAAAAGTATGAATTGAATTCCAAGCTATTTTTGTTCCTTTTTTCATAATGCTGCTTTAAAATCCTTCTTATGGGCCCCTGGTGGCACATTCAGTCAAATGTCTGCCTTTTGATTTCACCTCAGGTCATGATCTCTGAGCCTTGAGAGCAAACCCTGTTTTGGGCTCCACACTCAGTGCAAGGTGTGCTTCAGATTCTCTCTCCCTCTCCCTTTGCCCCTCCTGCTCATGCTCTACTAAGTAAATAACTAAGTAAGTAAGTAAATCTTTAAAAATAAAATTGTAAAAATATTAAGTAGCCAGAGTCACAGATATTACAAATATGGAAAAATTAAAGATGTTGATCAACATGGATTCATAAAATACACTAGATATAAAATTCTGCATGAGTAGGAAATAAAATATTTTTATAAAAAATATATAGCCAATATTGTCATTTGAAGCAATTCATATATAATATATAATCAGTATGCATGGTTCACCTATTTTTCAAAATTTTGATCTTAGTACTTTAGGGCTTCCTTCCCTGAGGGTGAGCCTTATTCTTCCATAAGCATAAAACAATCTTCTATCTTTTACTATCGTCAGAAGAGGCAAGGACGAAGAATTAGTCACTGTCACGCAAAACCACTAATAATTATGTTTCGGCCATTGTTTCTCCTGAGTGTCATTATTACACTGTTTTTGAACTGTTTTTTGTAATATGTATAATAAAATTCTGCTGGACAGAAATTTGGTTCAGTAGCTATAAAATGCCTAACCAATGCTGAGTGAAGGTTCACTAAATGATAGTCATGAGAAAGTGTAATTGCATTAAAAAAAAAAAAGTGGGGCAGGTTTGTGATAGCAGTGATTTAGGCAAATGGATTTGTGAAGAAACAATATTTCAATATCCTGTTTCAGTCCTGCCTCTAATTTCAAACTCACAGATTAGACCACATTATAATGATAACTGATTTCCATAGTTTAGATCCGATTTTCTTAAATATTAACAAAGATTTTACATTTATTATATGCTACTGTGGTAAAACTAACAATGTAACCAATTACTGAATTTGCTACAAAGTAGTCTCCAAATTCTTTCAGTATTTTAAATAATATACTATGATCATCTGTTTTCAATGAGCTATAGGTATAGTTTAATATGTACTTTTAAAAGTACTTAATTATTGGGCTACCTGGGTGGTTCAGTGGGTTAAAGCCTCTGCCTTCGGCTTGGGTCATGATCCCAGGGTTCTGGAATCCAGCCCCACATCAGGCTCTCTGTTCAGTAGGGAGCCTGCTTCCTCCTTTCTTTTCTTTGCCTGCCTTTCTGCCTACTTGTGATCTCTGTCTGTCAAATAAATAAATACAATCTTTTTAAAAAGTACTTAATTACTGCTTATGAAACAGAAAAGTTAAAACAGACATATAAAAGCAACATAGTTGGACTTTATATTACTCTAATTACTCAAAATAGGTATTTTCTTATAGTACTTTAGAAACATCTGCTCAGAGATCTCCATAAAATTTGGAATTCTGGTCTTAGGAAAAGTCCCCTGATAAAATGTTATGTCCTATGATTTATTTTTATACATTAGAGTTCATCGGTAAAGAATATAATATTGTTATAGCCTGTTTTTAAAGTATTCTATCCTAATAACATGCATACTAAAATTTTATTATGCTTTTAAAAATTGTTAAATCCAATAGTTTTGAGAAGTTGGTAAGAAGTAATACAACATGGTAAAATAGAAATTAGGAAACCTAAAATAAAACTTAACTCTAAGGTTTTAGAGATGATAGAAAACAATAGGCTATAATAGATAACAAAGGAAAGTATACATGATAATCTAGTAAAACATGGAAGATTCTTTTTCATATTTTTAAAATATATAAACATTGCTGATTACTACTGAGATTAATACTATTCTATCCAGAGAATCCATGAATGCCAGTAACTCTGAATACTTTCTACACCATGCTTGAGAGACAACAGTCACAATTTGAGATTCCAGAGCCTAATAGTCTTGCCCTTCTTAGACCACCAGTGGTCTAAGCTATAAGAAACAAGACGTGCAATAATATTTAGAGAACTATATGAAATAAAAAGCCTTTTTTAAAAAAAAAGATTTTTAAAATTTATTTGACAGAGATCACAAATAGGTAGAGAGGCAGAAGGGGAAGCAGGCTCCTCAGTGAGCAGAGATCCTGATGCAGGGTTTGATACCAGGACCCAGGGTTCATGACCTGAGCTGAAGGCAGAGGCTTGAAAGCCATTGAGCCACCCAGTCGCCCCAAAATAAAAAGACTTTTTGACAAGATCCAACAGCATCTAATCGTGATGCCTGTAATTCCCACTGTATCAAGCAAATTCTGTTTTTGTTGCTATTTAGTGCACTTGGAAAGGGTGGTTGATATAGAACTTACTTTCCCCAACATGCACTGCTCAATAAATTTCTTATAAGTGAAATAATCAAGATAGATCAGGCATCTACAAAAGTATTATTTCCATTGCTACTACTTCTCTGTTTCCTGGTTCTCTGCTGGAATTTTCATTTCTCACTATTCTCATAAACCGACTTGCTATGATTCTCCAATTTATATTTCAAGAATCAGGAATTCTTGGGGGACCTGGGATAACTCAGTCAGTTAGGTGTCTGACTTCAGCTCAGGTTGTGGTCTCCTGGTCCTGGGATAGAGCCTGGTGTCTGGCTCCCTGCTCAGTGGGGAGTCTGCTGCTTCCTTTGCCGATCCGACTACTGCTCTTGCACTCATGCTCTCTCTCTCTCAAGTGAATCTAAAAACAAAACAGCAGTTCTTCCATTAGTATACAAAGATTCTCCAGAAGCTCATCAGAAACCAACATTCTTCTCAGTAATGTTGGGAAATACTGTTTTAATAGAATTTATATTAGAGGAAATTGCATCAAATGTTATGCTCAGTTAAATGATTCATGGACTGGAAAAGTTGATGAATCACTTCTTCAGGTAACTGAGTTATAGAAGACCTCAAGAAACAATTCCATTGGTCCAGTGCTGAGTAGAATAAAAGGGAAATAGTGTTAATCAAATCTTAATTCAGGAATAAATTGATAACCAAACAAGGGAAATATTTTTTGCTTCACCATGCTTTCTTAAATCTAGAGCGACTCCACCATAACTTCATGACTTTGATCAAAAATATTTTTTGAAACTTGAATGAAAACTTTAAAATATCCTTTAATCAAATTCTATTTTTTAATTATGGTAAGTGATTTTAACTCAATTACTCAAACATTCAAGTTAAAGAACAATCTCTCTTCTTAAGTATTTCTTCTTAGAAGTAAGACTTTTTCTCCTTTAGTTCCTTTGTCCTGAAAAGTATAAGTGTAAAAGGTGGCATTGAGTAATGATGAATACTGTCCAATACTCTACAGAAAAACAATTTTTCACACAACATCAATAAATTACAACCTTTCTTTTTTTTTTCTTCTGGTAGAATTGGAGTTGTTTAGACTTATTTCTTGATCTCTTCTGAATACCAGTAGATTTTTGAAAATAGGTCCATGCTTTGTGAATTTGCTGTATGCTCAAGAAAATGGAAAAGTTGGCTTATAACATAACTAGATCTATGCTCTGATTGTCATTAACACTAAATTTCAACCAACTGAACCAACCAGGAATAGACATTGATAACAATGATTTGTACATATTTTCCTGAAATTGGCTAAGACCTATCATCTCTGTCATTACCAATTCTTTTTTTTTTTTAAAGATTTTATTTATTTGACAGACAGAGATCACAAGTAGGCAGAGAGGCAGGCAGAGAGAGAGGAAGAAGCAGGCTCCCTGCTGAGCAGAGAGCCCGATGCGGGGCTCGATCCCAGGACCCTGGGATCATGACCTGAGCCAAAGGCAGAGGCTTTAACCCACTGAGCCACCCAGGTGCCCCTGTCATTACCAATTCTTTAACCCACTGAGCCACCCAGTCGCCCCTATCTGTCCTTACCAATTTTTAAACATAAAATAATTTTTTTAAAAAATTTGGGATTAAACTTTGTAATTAAATATTTATCTCTGGGAAAAAAAAGTTGGAATATATATAAATAATGATTAAAACAATTTCTCCATTAGTGAAAATGGAAAACTGGGTGTCCTCACTGTGATTCTGGATTTATATAACCATAGCTATGAACCCGATAAATAGCTTAAATCTAATGTTACCAGTATTAAAAACATCTTATCGCTCAACATTGACTGAAATTATCTGATTGCTATTGTCCATGCAATTGTGGAAATGTTATTGCTAATTTGTAATACTTAATTTCTTCCATTATATCCTACTACAAATATGCCTGTGATTCATTTTCATCATGTATTTGGTTGGCTTTTCACCTTATACATCTACAAAAGGGACTCATTAAAAGATCTTCTAGTAACAGCTGTTGGGAAATGAGGCTCAGAACTGCAGGCAGGACCAGATAGATTTTTCATCGCCTGTTGTTTTTTTGGCAGGCAATTTGTTTCCTATTGTTACATTTAGGAGTTCTGGTTTATGTATGCCAGAACTTAGCAAAAATAAATTTTCTTTTCAATTGCTTTTTATTCAATAAAAATATATAGTAATTTAATTTTACTTTCTGAAATATTGGAAAGATGATTATTATACATTCTTTAAAAAACTAAATTAAATGACTCTTTATTCCACAAAAATATTTGAGTCTATACTGCTAGTTGCTGGAAGTAGAAAATTTAAAAAACATAAAACAGGTTCTTTGTCTTCAAGTATCATGCTCTTTGAAATTTTATATTTTACATTTTAAAAATTTCCTAGATGTTCAGTATATTAAGGAAATCTGACCAATTATATTAATACCAAAATAATATTCATTATTTAGCTTATTATAAAACAAAAGAGAAATCCGGACAGTTTTTATGTGGTTATCCATGTTTGAGAGATTGTCATCAAATATAATATGTTATATGGAGAAAATTAAAGAATCATATATATAACTGCATTTTTCCAAATACATCTTAAATTACAGCATTGAATCAATTAGAGTACATTTTATACAAATAGAACTTATCCAGCACATGCACTGTAATCCAAGGAGAAAAACAAGTGTAATCCACTGCAATAATAGAGAAAAGTAGGAAGGAAATCACATTATCATTTAGATAGATGTTGGAGGTTTGTCACAATATTTAAATATGTTTTTATAAAACTTTAAATAAAAATGGAAATAAGCATATTTTCCATATGGGGTAACAGGTGTCTAAAAGAAACCTCTAGGGGTGCCTGGGTGGCTCCCTGGGTTAAAGTCTCTGTCTTCAGCTCAGGTCGTGATCCCTGGGTCCTGGAATCAACCCCTGCATCAGGCTCTTTGCTCAGGGGGGAGCCTGCTTCCCTTCCTCTCTCTCTGCCTACTTGTGATCTCTGTCTGTCAAATAAATAAATAAAATCTTTAAAAAAATAAAAATAAAAGAAACCTCTAATAAAAATCATGCTTAGATAAAAAAATATTAGTACTTTCCATTGAAGTCATTAACATACTAGCAATATCACCATTACTGTTGTTATAATCATCTATGATAGTAGTTCAAGAAAAAAAAACAACAATAAATAGTCTATGTGATTAGACAGTCCATATAGAAAAGTGGAAGACATGAGAAATAGCATATTCCTGAATGAGTAAATCCATGTAAAGTTCATAACTACATATTAAACCTCAAACAAACTGAAGTCAAATATGAATTATCACAGAGCACTTATCATTATTCTTCTCTTTCAAAGGTACTATTTTTTCTAGCTTTTTTTTTTAAGATTTTATTTATTTATTTGACAGAGATCACAAGTAGGCAGAGAGGCAGGCAAAGAGAGAGAAGAGAAAGCAGGCTCCCTGTTGAGTAGACAGCCTGATGTGGGGCTCTATCCCAGGACCCTGAGATCTTGACCTGAGCTGAAGGCAGATACTTTAAACCACCGGGCCACCCAGGCGCCCCTAGCTTTATTAGTTTTAATATCTAGTTGATTTTTTCCATCTTCATTGCTTTCTAAAAGCATTTTAAGGTGAATTTAAATATATTCAGCATATAGTATAGGTTTTCATGATGGATCATAATTAATACAGTTTCAATTTATTTAGTCTCATTTATTTCCCTGTGGAAAGAATGGAAATAATTACCTTATTGTGTCCTTCCATTCAAGAAGGTTATATCTGTCCCAGTGTACAGGTTTTAGTTACTGGGTATCTATTCTGCATATGTGCGTGTTTATATTTATACCAGTTTAAGTGGATGTGCATGTGTGATGCATTCATTTAAGTTTGGATATATGTGTGTATACATGCATGTGTTCACATATGAGTATCAGTACACAGGAGATATACATACATGTTTTTGTAGATGAGTGCATGTATGTACAAAAGTGTGTATCTGTGTTTACATATGTTGATGTGAGAGTTGTTGCTAAAGGATATATAGCTAAATGGGCCTTTATCTTTTCTTCAAAACGTATGTTTGTTTTACTCAATTGTGGTTTGCATTTCTGAATTATTTAGAGCAGTACAAATGCATTTATCCTGGTAAACAAACCCTAGTTTTGACAACTGAAGTATCAGTAATTGTTATATCATTTTTCTTGTGTACATAGTTAACTCAAATCAATGCTGGGCATCCTCTTTATTGCTGGTAGTATTCTTTTTTACAGGGTGAGTGCTATGAAGCTCTGCTAGGGAAACTTATTCCTTTGGAACTTGCCACTTTTGACCATATAGATACCAAATTTTCTAACTCTAATGAGTGTGTATAATAATTTAATTTAGTTTTCTTAGTCTATTCCAAAAAAACTCTCCATACTCGAGTCATCTTGCACTCATTCTGGATTTTATGTTGATTGATTCTATTTCATTTATTTTTCCAATTGTCTTTTGGGATTGAGAACTAAACACATATACTCAGTCAGCTCAAATGCAAAGTTCACCTAAACTTTCAAAATATTCTATACTTGAGTATATTTAATACATGAGATATAAAATATTTACATTTATGTATAAATAAATGATGAAACTCTTTTCTTTATATAAAATACATTTTAAGGTAGATTCTAGAATATATAATAGAAGCAATTTCTTATTGCTTTTTTGATTACAAGTAAAATTGATTTTACAAGTAAAATTATTATTTTAATACAACTTATAAAAATCTATAAAATATTTACTATTATGACTATCAAACTGTCCCTCCTGTTATCACTGAAACTTCCCACAATTGGCTCAAATATCTGTTTTTATAGAAAAATATACAGAAATACTGGTCTTGGGAGTAGAGTTACTTAAAAACTTGGGCTACTTACATTAATGCTGGGCATGTTAGTTTGATGTGAAACTGGAAGTTAAAGTAGATTTCATTTCAGCCTTGAGGTATGCTCAACAAATTCATTTAAGCCTGTTGCCTCTTTCCAGTGATATGTACTGACTTGGGCTGGGAGTGGAAAGTAAGTAGGACTTTCCTTGTTGCCACATCCCTACGCTGGGTGCCTATAACCAACTATGGTAGCTGATCTCTGATCATGGCATTTTATCCTACTGAGCCTACATTCTACCCCATTCCCCATGTTGACAGTAAAAATGAATTGCCCATGTTGACACTAACAATGAATTGTCACTTTACCATTTCTATGTACCATCTATGTCCAAGTCTGTCTATTGAAATACTGTTGACAGCTACCCCCTTTTTAATTCTTTCTGTGTCTGCACATGTACAGTGGATCTGTAATTGTTGCCATTCAATGAGCAGATCAATTCTCATATGCATTCTATTAGACTCGAGACACATATAAATAATTCAGCACTTCTGATGATTCAAATACCATTCAACAGATATGGTGCCTTTTTCCCTAGAACATATTTATTAAGTTAACTCTCAGTCTGCCTTTGATTTCTCAAATATGAATGTGATATCTATTGCTTACACATTATAAGATATATTGCACAATATAGCTCAGTTTAAGTACTGTCCTACACTGCCTGTTGACTCAAATAGTGATGTGTCTGTCCCACACATAAAACATCATAGCAAGTTAGCACTCTTACAGTTCACATTAACACTTCATTCCAGATTGCTCATTCCTACTTCCCTGCACTTTCTATCAATTAATATTGCACATAATATTACTTGAGCTATTTGATACTTTCCCAAATGTGTGAAATTTTATATTTCAGTTTACCTTGTTTACAACATATCCGATTAGATATATTTTTATAAGCAGATAATTTTCTTTGTTTCTTAATTTTATACCCTGCAGATTTGTGAATTTGAAAGTTTGTGCAGCCTCATCAGTATCAATGAGGAAAACATTGTATAAATACTTCTACTTTTTTTCCTTATTGTTTTAGAATAGTGGCTTGTTAAAATAATTCTTTGTATCTAATCTCAGAATATTTCCTAGTCTGTCATTTTGGATAGTTAAAAATTAACAGATTTACTTTTTCATTATCCTATTATAAACAGAAACATGAGAAAACAAGAAAAATATTTGAGTTTTTAAAACTCTTCTACTATTTTATATTTCTGCAATATATTTTAATATATGCCTCCATTTTCTCAAAAAACTTCTGAATTTAGTATTAAAATAACGATTAATCTCATGTAAGAAAGTATGCATTCCTCATTTGCTAACATTTTAAATCATGTATCACCCCACATTTTTTTATTATTCTGTTTTGATTCTGTATATTTTTAAAAAAGTCATATTTTTTTTGTTTTTCTTTTCTATAATTCATTCTCAATGATAATAATAACCAATATTCATAATCACTAAGATTACATTTTCTTTTTATGTTTATCCTGATTCCTTAATTTGGCAAAATCAAATCTGTATACTATTTTTCTTCTTAAATTATAGATTTGTTCCAAAAATATGTAATTCTGTTTTTCTGTGTAATTTTTTCTTCCCTGCAGACTTAAAACTGTTGAAGTATACTCAGAATTTACATTTCTTCCTGGAGAAAAAAAAATTATTTTATATGCACCATTGATATCAAAGTCTATGGAACTATGTGATACCACATTCAATGATTTTTTTAATGTCTTTTATAGAGAAATGACTTTGTTTTAATTATAATAACCATAGGTATTTTAACTCTCCTATACAAGAATGAATTGTAAGGTTTATGCCACTACACCAGTGTGCTTATGAGAGGTTAAATCCACAATAACACTTCTTTTGTTGTTTCATTCAGTGGTAGCAGTGTGGGTCATTATTGCTCTATTTTAATTCAGTATGCACATTGCCTTCTACCTTCAAAGTGTTCTTAGGTTGGGCTTACAGAGTATCAAAATAGTTTGCCCTCATAAGAAATAATTTTCTGAAACAAATGACATTATTGTGACCAAGTCAATACATAATTTAAAATGACCTCCTATTAAGAATTCCTAATTTTTAAATCTGGTTCATTTTACTACTTTTGCAGAGCTCTAAAAATACTCTTAGCATTACATAATCCTTAAAGAAAATTTTTCAGTTGAATCTGTTTGTCCCAGAATAGCTCTTGTCATGAATTTCTAAATACTTTTATTTTTTCCCTTTTCCTTATCTTCATGAATCTACTCTTGATTTTATTCATTTATTTAAAAGATACAGGGTAACTTCTCTATGCTTAAGCACCATGCCAAAATGATGATAAAAAGGTAATCTGTACCTCATGTCATGGCATCCTTTGGGAAATAGGCATTAATCAAATAACCACACAACAGTTAATAAACAGAAGAAATGTACATTTTTATATGAAACATGAAATGAAGGGGCATGATTTAGTTTGAGTGGTTAAAAATAAAAATAGCTTGGGATCATTCTGAGGAAGAAAAATATGAGCATGACCACTGGCAGCAGGATAAATACATGTCTGTTCTTCATGATGGTTTGTATCCATCCCATGGAAAAAGTCCATATCTATCCTACAGAAAAAGTCATCTTCAATAAGATTTCACACAAGTGGGCTGCCATCTGAAGCAATCTTGGAAGAAAGAGTTTCAGAAGTTACATTCACCCAGCCATAGACTGTGATTGTGCCCGGGATTCTAGTTGGCGGTGCCCAGTAAGGGGATCTCCAAGGAATTCATGAAACCATTCCATGGATAGGGTGAAGGATTCACTAAGTTTTCATGACATGAACCCTAGCTTATCCTTTATGTCAGCTAATACTTCTTAATGACTTCTAGAGCCCTTTTAACTCAAATTGTCTTAGTTAAGATGATAAACTAATGCTTCCTCTGAAAGGTAGCATTTGGACATTTGGACATTTGCCACATAAGAGGTGGCATTAGTTTTGGAGGATTTCTTAGGATGTCAAGGAAGATCTTTGCTGGAACTTCCTTTCTTCAAACCTACTCTGGTGGAGCCAGACATAGTGAATAGAAGAGAAAAATAAGTTCATTAGAAAGCACTGGTTAAAAACAAAACAAAACAAACAACCAAAAAACCCACTATGAGTTGCCAAAATGAGGTTGAATGGCATAAGGCCAACTTGTAGAAAATGGGAATGAACTAGCTGAGAGATTGAAGCTTTATGTTAGATAGAATTGTGTTTCCACACCTAAAGGAAGATTCTTGTTGATATCTGAGAAAGACCAGAAAGCTCTAGATGATTTACCCAAAGAGATGATGGAGACGGGGCATAACAGTAAAGGAGATATGATGAAAGATTTGATTATAAAAATAACTGCTTTATGTTGTATCTACAGGATCCAAACCAACTCTAGATTAGTTAAATAATAATAACTGCTATTTTGAGCTTCATTCTACATGCTGAATATTCTAAGTGGTTTTCATAGGAGCATTTCATTTAATAATCTTATCAGTCTTTTGGAGGTAGTGTTATTCCCTTTTGGAGTATAAATTGCCCAATTTCACAGAGCTGGTGAAAATAATTGAGAGAATTTGAGTCCAACTCTGTTTTCAGAAAAATTCTTGTTGCTAACGTGATGTGACTGTGTGCCTCTCATTTCCCTGTAGCTATTGTGTCTAGAAAGTTTTCATGGTGGATTGAGAAACATGGGCACTGTATTTTGTAGCTTACCCCTAATAAGACAGAATCTCTTGCTCCATCCTTGGGACTTGCTTTTGAATAACAGAATGTTTTAGCCTCAGGGGGACTTGCAATTTCTACTTTTGGTCCTCTGAAATACTGCTGTCATCATCTGAGGTGGTCGCCATGTAAACCTGCACGTAGATAGAGACCAAGTTATTCCACAAAGGTTCAAGACATGCTGCTGAGGCTCTCTGAGACTCCTTTGTGTGAGTGACATTATTAGCTGAGTACAACTATAAAAGTGGGCCTCGATAAGACCAGAAGAACTGAACAGTCAACTCACGGATTCCTGCCATGTTTTAAATTCTAGTGTTTTTGTTTATTTTAGTGTATATATAGATAACGGATAGAGAACATAGCTGTAGTTATTCAGATAAAAATAATTTCTAAAACCCTAGTACATTTATGATCTTCGGTGTGTATGAATGAAACTTTATGCCTCTGGATGATTCTCGTACCTATAAAAACCAGACTCTTGCAAAGTTATGCAATGTAGTAACACCAGGTCTGCCTTAAATTATGGAGATTCTGCTGGATATAATCCTTGAGCCATTTAAGTCCTCACTGTTTTCTTCCCCACACATACACCACATTTAATCCACATCTATATCCTGTGAAGAAACTTCTAATTATCTAGTTTCTCATTTTTTATTCAGAGCACTATAGGAA
Organism: Neogale vison; assembly: GCF_020171115.1. Lineage (NCBI taxonomy): Eukaryota > Metazoa > Chordata > Mammalia > Carnivora > Mustelidae > Neogale > Neogale vison. Next base: position 123,683,917 of record NC_058095.1, on the reverse strand, counting down.
ACCCTTTTCTATTTCTTAAATAATAGTTTTATCAATTCTTATTTTTATATTCTGTTTAAAATAGATAGCTGATATTTTCAGAATAGTTACTGACACCCACATTTCCTTGTTATCACTCGTTATTGGTCTGTCAAAAGATAAATGATTTGATTACTGCAGTTTTCTAATTTTTCAGCTATTAGCATATGGTTTGACACCACAAAACTACAAAAAAAATTTATGACAGCTTTCAGCTTGTTTTCCCCTCAAACTAATTTGTTTCCCATAGTTTTCAGATAGAGGCTCTTAAGTTACACTGGTCATCTTGAAGCTGCTAATTCATAACATAGTCAAACAGGTACTAAATCACAATACTGCATGTTACAGGTTTCCCTTTATGTGCTTAATTTTAGACACAAAGAGTTTTTGGAAATTTTTCAGATTTTTCAAAGTTTCTACAATATATTAAGTTGAAAATTATTTAAGAAAACTCAATATATACCTATTGATTTACCTGTGTATCTCATGTCTGATTGTGATTACATACAGTAGATGACAAGATTGTCATTTAGTTCAAAAAATAAATGCTATTATACAACACAGGTAGGAAAATTATTGTTCATAAGAAGCAGTTTCTTTTAGGTACCAGCATTTGGTATAAACAGATTAAATCCATTGTGAAATAGATCCAGACCATAGTGATCTATGATCTATATTTAAAGATCATATATCTTTAAATATAGACATTTAAATATAGACATTAAGTACTTGTCTTTAAATATAGACATTAAGTACTTGTCCTAAGTTTTAAATTTTCATTAGCTCCGTATAAGCCATTTACTGATTACATCTCAACAAGTTAGATCTAGCATAATTCCTCTGAACTTTATCCTTTTTTTTTTTTTCCAGACACGCCAAAGAAAACTTTATTAACCAAATCAGGCCTTGGTTTTTTTGTTCTGTTTTTGCTTTGCTTTGTTTTTAAAACAGTTGCTATGCCTTTTCAGTTAAAGTTGCTTCAAAATATCTTAGGGCTTTCCTGCAACTCTTGGTCAGTGTTTATTTTTATATTGTATCTCAATGAGAATGTCTTCAGTTTGAATCTGTATTCACTGCAAAACACCTTCTCCCTTAATGCATATAGCCTTCACATTTCTGCATAATAAAATATCAATTATTGGTTTAAAAATATCTTTAGGTCTTACACATTGTCCCATACATTTTAAACTTTTAAACTACAAAAGAAACTTAAAAATTACATGTATTGTAAGGAATATTTTCCTTTTTAATATACCTTGAACTTTAAAAAATTTATAGCAATAAAATCTAAAATGAATAAGTACTTGACTAAGGGATAATATTTTATAATTATTTTGAAATCTTACAGCAATTAAAATAATTGAAAAGCTAATTCTGGAAGATTGTCATTTATAATCAAACCAACTCAATTTTAATGGCGGCCTAGTGGCAAGATCCCTATAATAGCAACTGCAGTTGCACAAATGTCTCCCTGCTTTATCACCAGTTGGAATGATTACTTGCCTTTCTGATTTGTGTTTAAAACTCAGAGAAACATGCTTTTCAAAGGCTTTCTCATAAATGGCTTTCATTTTCAAATGTAAAGAGCTTTTTATTATTTGGAAAGACAGAGTAGTCTTCTTTTTTCATGCCAATAGCCAACTCCCTGACAGATATCAAGATAATGGTGTCAGTTCATAACCTTTCTCCAACCTTCCTGTTAGAGAAATGGAGAATTTCAAAAGCACACTTTAAATAAAATTTTACCAACTTTTTTATAATTTAGTATTGAACAGTACATTTAAGAAATCATTCTGCTGTTACATACATAGTATATAAGCCACCTCTTTAACGACTCTAAATGAGAAGTCAGTAAGAGACCCTTATCATTTAAAATATTCAATCTATGAATTCTGTCAGAAAAGTGTAAAGCACTCAGATCATGTTTTCTTTGGGAAAGATAGCTCATATCACTGGGAGAGGAAAAAAAAAAAAAAAAGGCAGAGACTCCACATTTGAAAGATGGGACTTGGCTCTGAGCAGCAGTTTTGACCCAAGTAATAATGATTATTTTTTAATGAGTATTTTTTGGTGACAAGAGTTTAGGGTAAAATTGGTAGCTATTATGCACTATGTAGATAATAGTTACTGTCATTTAATTTTTAAGTTTTCCAGTATGCAGCTCTACATAGCTTTATCTCATATTTCAGCTTCAAACACGTCTTTAAAAATTTATTTTCAGAAGCAATTGCTATACTCACGTGCCTATAGATAAATGGCATACAAACCTCTGTAACACATGTGGTAAGGGAATTAAGACCATTTGATGATGAAAAAGATAATGAAATATTAAGAAGGATTGAGCCATAATAAATTATAAAAATCTTAGATGTTCTAAAAGATAAGCATAAAGCTGAGATACCCAGCTGAGGATTAAATCCAGATACCAAACTGCATGGCCGGTTTCAGGTGTCCAGGTAAGAAAATACGATCACGGAGATTCAAAAGCCTTTAAAAAAATGCCTTTTATCTTTTTGGAAAGATATAGGAATGTTTTCAACTCAACGTAGAATGACCCGGGTTGATACTAGTTTTATAATATAAACTGGTAAATGTTTGAGTGAGACAGTCTTTAGGAAGATTCTGGTTGCTTGGAAATGGATTTGAATTAAATTATTTTTGGGGAACCTGGGTGGTACAGTTGGTTAAGCATCCAACTCTTGATCTCAGCTCAGGTCTTGATCTCAGGGTCATGAGTTCAAGTCCCGTGTTGGACACCACACTGGGTGTGGAGCCTGCTTAAAATTAGTTAGTTAATTGATTTTTAAAAAATGAATTAAATTTTAGTACTGAGATACACAAAAAAGACACTGTACAGCAGAAGATGCCAATTTAAAAGTTTATTTAATGAAAAAAGTCCATTAATATATTTATGTGTGGTATTAATATTTGGAAAATTTTAAACAAGAATTTTAAATAATAACAATGATCTCAAACAAACGTTACAGAGTATAATATAGCTTTCAAAAGATTCATGAATACAAATTATAAAAGCATAGTTCATATGTCTCACATGGATTAGAAGTATGTATCTCCATGTATCAATAGGAACTATTCAGTTCTTATTTAACTGGACAATTTATACATTTAGGTGCATTGGTATGACATTTCCCAATACATATTGTATGTGCTCCTTTGCCAATACGTTCATTATCTGAATTAGTTTGTCCAAAAAAGCCTCAGCCACTATAGCACAACATTTCTCCATTGTGTTTAAAAAAAAAATACTGTGGTTATCTCCTAGAAACCTGAGTTTGAATTCATGAGTTTTTTTTTTTTTTTTAAGATTTTATTTACTTATTTGACAGAGCTAGAGAGTGCAAGTGAAGAGAATGGCAGAGGGAGAGGGAGAAGTAGGCTCCCCTTTGAGCAGGAAGCCTGATGTGAGGCTGGATCCCAGGATGCTGGGATCATGACCTGAGCTGAAGGCAGAGCTGAGCCACCGAGGTGCCCCATATTTACCTATTAGTTTTACTTCACTTTTTATACCTGTAGAAGATCTCTTGTCCTTTGCTTCGTTTCTACTCCACCTCTCCCTCATCAGATGGCATTCTCTAATTCTTAACAGGGAAAATACAATTTTTTTTTTTAATTCTTCTGAAAAAGTCCTATAATATCACGGTACAAGTGTCAGAATCTCCTCTAGGGTACCACTGTTCCATTTATACCGTTTTTTTTTTTTTTCCCTTATCCCTTTCCTCTGGATCTTCCCCTTCATCTTTCAAATCTGTTTTAGTAGCTAATAGCATCAAATATGATACAAGTAGTGGGCTGTCAATGAATGTGTAAGATAAAGACTCTACTCTCAAACATTTAAAACTATGCTATTTTTGTTTTCAAGAACAGAGTAGAGAAAAGAAGGAAATGCTAGCAATCATATTGTATACTATAATTTAGGCATGCTCCTCAGGTTTCATATATCAATTGCAAAAACCTAGGTTCACCTTCCAAATCTGTCAGGCACTGAATAAAACTATAATAATGTATATTTGATTAAAATAACAACAAGAACATTTATGCGCTTTTTCTTGGAATTCCTAGTTTGCATAAGTTATCTTGCATCAATACTCTGTTATCCTTAATATGCAGATTTAAAAAATAGCTCTTTGTGAGGTTGTGACATTCATAAGTTCTAAGCCTGGTGCTCATTTGAGATTTATCTTTAATTTTGCAAAATTCTAAATACATGTAAAAATAGAATAGTATAACAAATCCTTATTACCCAGACCAAAATATTGTCACTTTATGATTCCTATTCAAGTCTGACCTTCTCCTGGGATTATTTCCAAGAAAATTTCAGACATCACATTATGTCATTTACAGATATTTTTGCATGTATCTCTAAAAGACAAGGATTTAAAAAAAAACACATAATAATTATCTTCCAACTTAAAATTATTTTTTAAAAATATCCTTATGCAGACATTCAGTATTAAATTTTTCCAAATTAGTATATGAATGAGTTTTTATAGTTGAACTTCATTGAATCAGATTTAAAATCTGTTTCATATACTGCAGTCACTGATACATCACTAATCTATAGTGCCCTCAACCTCTTTTCCTTTCCTTCTAATTTATTTTGGAGGAACTAGTTGCTCGATTTATGCTTTCCCCTGGTATAGATCTTGCTGGTCTTTTCTATGATATCATTTCACATACTCTATTGATTCTTATATTTCTGGAAATTGGTCAATAGAGCAAGAAGTCTTCCTCTGATTCAGGTTTAAGTATTTTGGCAAGTCTTCTTCATGGTTTTGTGTTTTTCCATAAAGAGACACACGATACCTGATTAACTCTTTTTATGTTATTTTTGGAGCCATTGGTAATCATTGATTAGAACCATTATTCCACTGGTGTTATAAAATAATAGTGTTTCATTAGGGCTGTTGGGGTCCATTATCAAAGGAACAAGACTGAGAAACAGTGAAAGTTATGTGAAGCTTTATTCTATGCCAAACATTAGAAGTCAGACTGACCGGCCAGGGCTGCCTCCGAAGAGAGCGACCCCCTCCTGATCTCACAGGCTGGTTTTATAGGGCATAACCGCAGACCCAAGGTATGTGGCTTCTATTGTTAAGGCGTTTATTCCAGGAATTGATACCGGGAACCCTACCAGGAACTATGGGGGTGCTTATTCCCAAAATGAAGTCCGTGGATGTAAACAACAGTATGGCTACCCAGGCAATATGGAGTCACTCTGGCTAAGCAGGCCTGAAGAGTTAAACAGATTTTGATATTAAATCGGCCCTAACAAGGGCTACAAAATAAGAAATTCTACTATTCTTGCCACTTTCCCCTTCATGCTGCACATGGACTCGGCAAAGAAGTTTTAAAAACACAGATCTGGTCATTTAAATCCCTATCTTCCCAGGACACGTAGAAAGAAACAATTTTCTCCTTTCAAACACTGTCTGACGGGTGCTTCCTGTGTCGGCAGCTGCATCTCCTTGTGTTCTCCCTTTGCTGGGCATCAGGATCACAGAGGTGCTGGGCATGTCCAGGGACTCTGTCTTCCTTCCCATTCGTCACCTTACCCCTTATACGGCACAGGTCATTTCTGCTCATTCTTTAACTTTCACATGTCCTAAGATTCTAAGAGTCGGTGAATTTTATTTTTTGCTCTAAACACCCATAATTATTTATGACCTCTTCATAATATTCTTCACACTTTAAGTAAGTTATTAAATGCCTTTTACTTTTGTTGCTGCATGCTCTGTGAATGTGGAGTCTTTATTGACACTTCTAGCACTTTCTCTGCTTTATACCACTGGCTGCTCCTTGACCAAATGTGATGTTCTTTCTTTCGATGAGATTCTTGATTGTGTTAGACAAATGCCTAATTCAGAAAATTTATCAGGGAGAAAAGAAAACAATGTTTTTTTCAAGTGTTTCCAAAAAAAGACACTTGGCAATAAAACTTACTCTAGGATCATGAAGTAAGATAAATTTACGGCAATGGAGAGAAATCAGAATATATACAATCAACTTCCAAAGTAATCCTCAATAAAAACTTCTGTGTAATGTTTAGATTGAAACTTGTATGAACAATAATTTCATTTACTCTTATAGGGGGACAATTCTGAATAAATCAATAGAGAAAGCCAATTTATTTCCCAACTGTGTGTGTGAGTAATGGTAATTTATATCTGATAGTGCAATTTCTTGAATAATTTTAAATGCATAATTATATCCTTTTTTAGGTATTAAATATTTAATTATAGGATAATAGATATAGCAGTGCAATTTATAAAGCAGTAATATAGATATAGAAAAAAGGAGAACAAAACATATAGGACTAATTAATACAGAAATATAGATTAAAAATGAGGACTTGTGATTTGGTCTATAAGGCAATATAGATGTTTGGATGAAGAGTAACTGTGTAGTGTCAGGCTCAAGGACAATCTACAATTTAGGAAGATTCAGGGTGTGTGCTGAGCTCAAGGAAAATGCTGTGGCTGTAGTGTAATTTGAAATTCTGTGTAGAACTGCAGTTAAAACACACAAATACACAAGTTAACATTTAAAGTCTTTTTGCATTTAATGTGTTGCCCAGTTGATGGATGAATTGTTCTTTAATTAAATGACGCATGTCTGATGCATGTAAATTACCGAATACTATTTTGTTTTTTATAAGTAGGGTTCCCTTAGTTTTCACTCTCACTTCAAGTCTTAACATGTCTTTCAAAAATACATTAGGGGGACACCTGGGTGGCTCAGTGGGTTAAAGCTTCTGCCTTCGGCTCAGGTCATGATCCCAAGGTCCTAGGATAGAGCCCTGCATCAGGCTCTCTGCTCAGCAAGGGGCCTGCTTCCCTTCCTCTCTCTCTGCCTGCCTCTCTGCTTACCTGTGATCTGTCTGTCAAATTTTAAAAAAAGTTAGGGAATTTAAGGTTATATTTGGAAAATACTGTTAAGTGTACATATTGTTGTTAATAGTCATTTCTGCGTAAAAAAAATCAGATTTTAAATCCACAGTTAGCATATGATCAAGGTGTAGATTTATATAACAGAGGCAAAATAGAGAGATTTACATGATTGTTGGAGGTCTCTGAAAAGTTATGCTAATTCATTTGGCTCTAACAGAATTGACAAAGCACAAGATTTAAAATGGTTTTTATTTTATTAATTTACATATGTGTGTTATCTTCCATATAGAGAATTAATAATGTTTTATGAATATATCATCAGTATTTTTTGATGATAGCATAATATAAAACTGCTTCCAGGTCATTATTTAAGAATATTTATCACCATATTGTAGCTATTATAGTCATCACATAATGAGAAGTGCACCAATAAAGAGTAATGTACTAAGTTGTTATGGATACTGAAAAGTTTGGCATTGATACATTTCCTACTTGGAACCCCATCTGGGACTGATGGTGCCCATCAAGTGGTTCAAAATACTCTACTCAGCCAAACTATGGAAAACAAATGCAGCCAGATAGAAGACAATCATCAGATAAGATATAGGTATAGATTGGATGTTGATACAGGTACATAACATATCAAAATATAATTATCTAAATGGCAAAATTATCACTCAGGCAAATACAAAACAAACATGTGCTAAAGTTTTTAACACCTCATTTAATGAGGGAAACTTGGAAGCTAGGCCTATTTATAGAAGGACTAAATTGCTAAATTAGATTGCAAACCGGTTAATGTCCCACATGCCATTAAGAATTGGTATTGTTTGTTGCACTGATCAGAAATTGTATGCATCTCTTTTATGCTAAAATCGATAGTTAACAGTGATTTTAATTGGGTGGGGGGAAAGAGGAAGTGGGTAAAGGGGCACATATTTTCAGCTTTAAGATGAATAAGATCTAATATAAAACACGGTGACTGTAGTTAACAACACTGTGCTGTATAATAGAAATTTGCTAAGAGTAAAATGTAAATAAAGGTTCTCACATATGTATACTTATGTGTATATAGATATAGTTATATTTATGGGGGTAATGGATGTGTTCATTAGATAGGAATATCCTTTCATGATGTATATACAATCAAATTACCATGATTACAAATTAAGTACCTCAGTAAAGTTGAAATTAAAGATTCCTAGATACCAAAAATGTGACATCACTGTCTTAGACCTTTAATCAATAGTAAACAAAGAGATGAATTAAACACATTTTATTAGACATTGTACATGGAGGCAATGCCCTCATATGATAAGGAAAGGATACACTATCTTTTTGTCTTATTTTCAAGTGTCAAACAATTTTTTTCTGATAACTGAAAATGGTGGAACCATACTATCTTTTCCGAAAGAAAAAATATATAAAATGTTTCTGAAGACAAAACCGTGCACTGTATTGCAGATGGTGTGAGAGTAATCATAAAATCAACCATGATGGGTTGACTAAGGAGTTGAGCATAAGCAATGTACAGAAGTCTCGGTGATGATTTTGAAATTTGAAATTAAATCAAACATGTTTAGTTTTTGAGTTGTCCTGTGACAAGTTATTCTTGTCTAAATAGTGAAATCACTATTCCTAGAGGTCCAAAAAAGAGGCATTTGGGGGAATTTGGCAAAAATTTTTCTAATTTCTGGGGAAGGTCTTATATTTCTGAGAAAGGTAAATTTCTTTGTCTAATTTCAAAGGGAAAAAGGTGATTTTTGACTTGTATCTTTACTATTTAATATGCTGTCTCAAATTACTCTCTGTATTTGAATGAATGATTATAATTCTTTACTTTTATTTCCATGTTGAGATTCCATCCATTTGTTCCAGACATTGATCTTTGTGTTAATTTTATGTTAAGTGGGCTAATCATGGCAACTGGTGCCTGGATAATTGTTCCAAAGTACATGGAGTTATCCTATAAATGATATTTCAGAAATAGTATGCAATCTCATTAAAAACAAAACCAAACAAAACTCTATAAAAAGTAAATATTATGTAGAAAAATGTCCTTCTAGTACATTTGAAGCTTATAATTTTTTAAAGGCCTTATATTCTGTTTTGATAGTTGTTTAGGTATAAAGTTAGGTAAGGGTAAAGTGGGAATTGAGAACCGAGATTTTGTAGGATGGTCAACATTAACCTGAGGAAATTACATTTGATTCAGAAGGCTATAATATACTAAATGACTAATACAGACTATAGAACATCCTAGCCATTCAGGCTACAGATAAGATTAAAATTGCCTGATTAAGTAAACAACTATACTGATGCAAGACATTATATACAGTGTACAATTCCACTAACCTAGCATACAGTCCCTAAAAACATGTTTTTGTATGAACTTCTTTACCATTGTGCCTTTAGCTGCTGTAATTTTTTTATATATGTGACCTGTAATGAGCTGTAAAGTCATAGTCATTTTTATCCTCTAGAGTGTTTAAGACTTTGACTTGCATGTTGCAAGTGTTTATAGATTCTTCTTCTGAGTAACTCAGAAACTCTGAGTAAGGGTTGCTGCATTTTCCATTTCAAATTAATCAGGCTATAAAGATTTGTAAGGCTTTTGGCCAAACAGGGGTCAGCCACACTGAATGTTAATGAAACTTGTGTGAAAAGTACTCCCCGGCGACTGATAATCAGGAATCTTTACCCTTCCACACAATTATACATCCCATTTTTAAATATCATAATTTGGCCTCTGCCTGATTAGATTTTTTTCTAAATAAACCGGTATTTTCACCACATTTATTTACAAGGAATATTTTCCTGGAGGATTTTGTTTGTTTGTTTTTAATTTCATGTATTGATTCTTCCTTCTTCACTGAAACAAAATAATTTAGAAGACTTGTCGTAGTGTGTAATCCCCTCTGTGATCCAAAACCTTTTCTCCTTGTTGCTTTTAATTAACTAACATGTCAATCAGATTTGCACTGCTTGTGTTTTTAACCATTATCACTGTTTGTATAGACTTTTAGTTTAATCTGTATGTATATTACATTTACTGATTTCTTTGGTAAGTGTGGGTTTATGTGTCTATGTGAGGGTAACACAGTGTTTAGAAAGCCTAGGCTTTCCTCATGAAGCCTTTTCCTCAAACTATTTAAAATCTTAAGAAGAACAATACTGCCATCTTAAGGCAATTAATTTAATTTTTAAGAAATCTCACAAGCTTTCCTTAGACATTTTAGGTTTTTATTCCATGGTTTCGTATTATGGGTGTAATCCAATCTATTTGAAAGAAATAACCTAATATATCACAGGCTTGGTTAAATGTGGATAACACATAAACTTTGCAAAAAAATATTAAAAATTTCACAGTGTACTTTAAAGAATCGTGTATTTACTTGCAATAATACTTGGGTTTTAGAATTACAGCATTCCCTCAAAATTGCAGATGACATTTTGAAGGTGATTTGGCTAACATTGAAGGGGATTTTAGGCTCTGGAAGGTGATTTGGGTAACATTCAAGGGGATTTTAGGCTTTGGAGTTTCACCAATGATATTTGAATATATAGAGACATTTGATGTATAGATACATATTGATATTTGAACGTATATATCACTCACTTGATACACAGTATTGAGACTAATATTCCAAAGTCTAGAGTAGTGAATGGCAGAGATACCCTGAGAAAGATGGCTAGCCTAGTCAGAAAACTTTCAGTGGAACACTAATATTTCTTTTTTTGTTTGTTTTTAGGTTTAATTTATTTATTCAACAGACAGAGATCACAAGTAGGCAGAGAGGCAGGCAGAGAGAGAGGGGAAGCAGGCTCCCTGCTGAGCAGAGAGCCGGATGTGGGGCTTGATCTCAGGACCCTGGGATCATGACCTGAGCCGAAGGCAGACGCTTTAACACACTGAGCCACCCAGGCGCCCTGAACATTAATACTTCTTAACAATACTTGTTGATAACTCTTTTCAGGGAATTTTTTATTCTTTTTTTGAAAGTTGATTGGAGTCATCTCAACTTCTGTCATTTCGTCAGCATCTGTCCATATTTTCACTTGTTGTCTCATAATTTCCAGCTACTCAGAGGACAGTGTGTATATGTATTCTGTTTTATATGTCTAACCTCTGCATTCTGTGTTCTTAGGTTCATTCTTCATTCCTATAGTTCCTTGAAAGTAAATTCCTTGAAGTACTAAACCTTCTATACTCAAACATACCCACAAACATATCCTCACTCGTCCCATAGTCAATCTCTGTTGTCCACACAGTAATGATTATCCTCATGCATGTCCCTGATCATGTCAAGCGCTGCCAGAGAAATGCTGAATGGATTCACCATAACTACAAAACATCTGAGCTGTCCTTCACAAGGAAAGCTCACTTTCCCTGACATAATTGTTTTCCTTTTCTTTCCTTTATTTGTAATACTTTGTAACACTATTACCTAGACCTCCAATAACCTCCCCTCTCTTAGCTAGTACAGAGATTCTGGTAATCTCTCCTATTTTAACATAATTGCCATTTCCTCCATATAACCATCTGTCTATGGAGTCAAATAAGTTAAAGACAATTCCACTTTTCCACCTTATTTGGTTATTATACTTTGAATCTCCATTACATCATGTCATAATTGATGCTAAATAGTGTAATGAGCTTTGTAGAAAGACAGTGAGTTCTAGTCATCATTATACTCCACATTTTTAAAATATGGAGCTCTGGACACATGCACATTGAGAACACTGAATTTGTGATGCAAATATGTAAGTTGAAACTTGAATTTTACCTGTTTATTGTCTGTGTGACCTTGGCGAAAATTAACTCTTCCAATCTTCTGTTTTCTCAAGGGGCAAAGGTAATATTTTTCTCAATGACAGCACAGGGTATTAGAAACATGATTGAAAAAATACTTTATAACATATTATTATTAATGAACATTCTATCTCACTTCTTAGGGACACATCTTCACTATTCCTCATCTTGACAAACCTCTTCAGGAAATTTTGTACATCGCATATTCCCTCTTCCTCTTGAGTCTTTCCTCTCCAATAGATTTTCATCCCTCTATGTACGTTTCATCTCTGGTCTAAATTACCTTTCTTAAGAATTCCCATTCTTATAAATACTGCTGATAAGATAAATTATTTTTCTTGAAGCATGGTTTTGACTGTCTCAACTTTCTGTTAAAGAATTGCTCAGGCTCCCAATTGGTTATGCAATTAACTATAAAAACTTAATATCCAGTTCAGAATATGAACTTAAATGGTACAACTATATTTATAAATAATATAAACTTCCTAATTTTTTTACTTCTGATTTTTTCAGGAATACTATTCTCTGTATCTCATACATGTTCAGTAATTAACTAAAATAGATTTTCCTACATACTAATATTTTTCAGAAAGTAATTTTTCTGTTAAAATTCTGTTTGAAATTCTGGAATGCCTTCTTACTATAAGACACATCTACCTGAATCTTTGTATTACTGTTTATGCATATGGATTTTCTCTTTTGCTAAAGATAATTTTCACATCTCTACAGTGCTTAGTACTGTGCTTTGTATCAGAGAAATGCTCAATGCATCTATCTCAAATAACTAAAAATTGAAGTTTAAAGTGAAATAAGCTGCATTGCAATTGAATACATTTAGAAACATAATATTTTCAAGTAAAAGATGGAAAAATTAGCTCAGAAGTATATTAAATATGAGTCCTATCTTGGCTGTGAACTGCTCTATCTAATCTACCAAAAACCGGAGAAAACAATTTTTCTTCCCTCTCTCTCATCCTCTTCTTCCTCCTCCTCCTCCTGCATCTTCTCCTTCACTTTCCTTGTACCTCTTTCTCTTCTAATTTGCTGTGGTGTTCACTGTTATGCACATAACCCCAAGAACTATGTTGGCCGTTTGGTAAACACTTCTAAATATTGGTTGAATGAACTCTTCCCCGAAAGCTATGGCTTCTTGAATGTCCCCTCAAGCATTAAACTCTGAGAATGACATGAGGGAATGTCTATCCTCCAAAAACTCTTAAGCTGTAGACTAGACATGGGCAAACCCAGATACAGAAAGACATGTTAGGTACTTTTCCATGATTGTGGTGAAAAGTAACGAGGACCTGAACAAAAAATGACTGGGCATGGGGATAACTATTATTACAGGTAACAAGAAAGTAGAAACATGATTATGTGACTGATTACATGAGGTTGGATGGGTGAAAAGATAAAGACCAGGATACATTTGTCAAGGTCTTTGGCTTGAGAAACCAAGTGGATGACAGTTTTGATATTTAAGCAAAGAACGAGGAACCTGCCAGGTCAATGGATATTGTATTTAGTTTGGGATATAGTGCAAAACTTTCATAATGACCCAGGGACATTCTAAAGGCGGACTTAACATTGGTATGTGGAGTAGATTTATAGGCCTATCAGGAAGTCCTAGAATCTCTCCCCTGTTAAATGATAATGATAACTTAACAATTAATATTTAACAGTCTTTTCATAGCGTGGCCCTTTCAAAAACTAAATAATTGAAAGGAGTTTCATAGTTTTGCAGTGATTATAGAGTTGTAGATCTTACTTCTTCATGAAGTTGGACTTTTTATAATATGTAAAATACTTTCTAAACGATTGGATACAGTAGCTTGCATTTGCAGAGCTTTTTGTGTGCACCTTTCATATTCCCATTTCATGGTATGATTCATGCCTTTGACTTATTAGTACCCACAAAATTGTCCTGTATAGAAAATAAATAGTTTTTTAGAAGTCTGATACCAAAGATAAGGAAAACAGCACCTACAGAAAAGCTTTGAGTCTGTGAAACTTCAAAAGGTCATTTTTTCCTTCCAATATATTAAACAAAAGGTCACTATTTTCTACTATCCAAGGAAATGAACTAAAGTAACTTCACCTATTCAGACGTATATGCTTAAAAGATACTCAGAGCTGGAAACTATGGCTCAATGAACAACAACAAATGTTGGCAGATTAGGGCCTAGGACTTCCTGAAACCATCATGGGAGAGAGAAAACATTTTTGAATACCCAGTCTCAATGAACTGCATGACTGCATTTTAAATAGAAATTCAGAAAATATCAATTATTGATAAATTTATCAGGAAACCTATAATTTTAATAAAAAGGTCTTTGAGTTTGTATAGTATTTGTCAAATGTTGTAACCTCAAAAATGCCTAGTGTCAATTTTATTTTGACCAAATATTACATTTTAACCATTTTCAGTTTAGATGATAGAACCTCTTTTATTTTTGATGTCACTCTGAGACTTAAGAAATCATGTATGCCGCTGGATGACATCCTCCTTTTGCCAACATTTACTCCCAAATTTTAATCGCAATTTGGCAGAATTAATTTTCTACTTGACAAAAACTTGCCATCAAGTCCTATTTGATGGGTATGAAGGTCTTTAGACTCTCTAAGAACCTAAGAATAATTTCTCAAATTCTCGTAATTTTATACTAACTCCAAGTCGGTATGATTCTGTCGCTTTTTGCTGTGGTACTGAGAAAGCAAAATTGTTACAGCTCAAATTTCAGTGGGCCCCAAAGTAGGGATTATCTCATCTCACCAGTATTCTCTCAACAGTATTTCATTCCTTCTTCAGTGGAAAACACCTCAATGCCCCTAGGATTCCAAGTAGGGCATTTACAACAGAACTTTCCCTAAAGTATAGGTCTTATTTTCTCTAACGTTCTTCAATTTAAAGTGTAATAACCAAGCTTAAATTCTTCTTACTTATTCTCTGAGATACTACCTCCAGTTTGTGGACAAAAATACACTCGTTCTAAATGTTTTTGGGAACTGAGTTTACATTGATGATGGTTCCTCATGGATGTTAGTGATGGGTCCGGGTTGCCGTAGTGCCCAGGTAACTGTGAGAGAGGATCCCTCAGCTGTATCAAAGCCCCTGCTTTAAGGAGGGACTGGAAAAATAGTAAAATGTCTCACAGTGATCTGCAGAGTCCATGATATAAATAACTTCTAATATATTCCTAGGGATAAACACATACTCGAGGTTTAAAATTGATAGTCAGGCTTGAAAAATAGCAGAAAAAATAAATTAAGGACAGCGTACAATTAATGGTACCTCAGCAAAGACCTATGAGTTTATAATGATTTCTCTTTTGCTTTGTTTTAAATGGATTTTGTGCCAGTTAAATAACTCCACTGTATCACCAAAGCTATAAAAACATTGACCTTTGAACCCAGTATTTTAAATATGATAAGAAAAAAGCACCCATGAGATCTTTTGTTAAAAAAAAAAAAAGATTTCATTCTTGTAGAGGCTTCAAGAAATAAATTAGAGGCTGGTTTGGTCACTAAATTAAAGATAACATTCTCTGGACAGTAAATTCTACCCACAGCCATAATCCATAAAATTCCTCTAGCAGTTTGAATATTATAAATGGAATTTATAATCATTCTAGCAGGCTCACCTGCTGAATGAAGATCCGTTCCAAATCGTTCAAAATTATATTCTCATGCAGGGAGTGGGGAGTGGGAGCATAGAGAAGCAAGATTTTGCTGTCTGTTTGATTTTTCTGGAGTCAGAACTAACTACTAGAAAACATTCTTTAAAACCTCTCTTATAGCACATAGTAGTGTAATGTGTCAATTAATGAGAATTTATAGTCAAAAGAACATTGCCATAATTCTTATTACCTTTTCCATTCTAATCTATTGCTTGCCAATCTGTCTAGTGCCATATCTAGATCTAGACAGGAATATTTTTAGCGTCTTCAGAGTTTCTGAATTCAGAATTGAATTCAGGCTGTCTAAAGATATTTCTTCTCACACGTCTTAGGCTGCTGCTTCCTTCTCTTTTTGTATGCATTTGCCTACATTGAGTGCACCAGTGTCGGAAACAATCAAGTGCAACTTTAGCTCATAGATGACACTCAAATGAGCATTTAAAAGCTAAGGTAACCGAATGGTCCTTACCTCCAGAAATGGCCAATTGATCTGAGTTTCAGGATTTCACTTGAAACTCATTCTTGTAAGTACACGTTAGGATTGTCTTATCTGAAGGATATTTTTTCGGAGCAGTCTGGGATCACTCAGCTTTTTTTTTATTTTTTCCCAATTTATTTATTTTCAGAAAAACAGTATTCATTATTTTTTCACCACACCCAGTGCTCCATGCAAGCCGTGCCCTCTATAATACCCACCACCTGGTACCCCAACCTCCCACCCCCCCGCCACTTCAAACCCCTCAGATTGTTTTTCAGAGTCCATAGTCTCTCATGGTTCACCTCCCCTTCCACTTTGCCCAAATTCCCTTCTCCTCAGCTTTATTTTTGAAATCACTGGATTCACCACTTGATTTGAAATGTAGGGTCACAACATTAATTTTTGTATCTGCTATGGATATAAAATTTTGTTGGGAAGAGTCACCAACTGACTTGTTTTAATTTTGGGGGGTGCAAGGAAGAGTGATCTATTTGTGAAAAGAGCATTAAGAAATAATACTAAAAATGTGTAGCCTACCTGTCTGCTTTTGGGCTGATTACTACCTCAGAGCGATCACGTGGCTCCGCCCTTTTAGGATGAAATTGTAGTAGTTTCCTTCTAAAATAAGAGTATGTACCCGAAATTCTGTGACTATGATTAAGTGACAGAATATTTCATTTCAAAGAGGAATTGTTTCCTTGTTTGCAATACTATAGAGGACATCCTAGGTCACTCATTCTATTACAATGACAGAATGCTTAATTTAACACTGTGCTGACAAAATCTGAAATAACTTTATTCTAATTTTATCTTCTCCCCCTAAGTTGTTCATTCTTCAAAAATAGACTATTCTTCAATGCTAAAAATATATTTTTAAGATTTTCCTGTAACTATACCTTATTTTTAACATGGATAGAATTCCTTAATATGAGCTAACATTTTAATTTAATCTTTTCATGAATATATTAAAATCTTTAGATTCACCAGCTAACTAGTATCAATTCCCAGATCCTAGATAGTGGAAAATCATTTAAAATAGGTAGGTCTTTGGACAAATTTTCTCTGAATCTGCATTCTTTTGAGTTACTCGGTCTACCTCTGTCATCCTTGAAACTTTTAGAAATTAAATTTAAAAAGAAAGGGACAGTTTTTTGTGTGTGTTTTTTTAACAAGAACATATGAGAAAGACAAGAAGAAAACATTCTTCTTCTATATAGTACATACAAAGCATATTTTACCCAAAGAAGCCATTTGAAACACCCATGGTCTGGAATTGGTGTCTCTCTCCTGTCACAGGGTAAGACCTATTTTGTCCTGTGCTTGCTGTAGCTTTGATGAGCTATATTTTATGACAGTTTTAAAACTTTGTTTTTCCTAAATGTATTAGTTTTACCAAATGTAGTTACTTGTTATGCTGGCACAGTTCAACTACAATGGTATTTCTGTATATCAATAAGAGGAGTCTTATATTTCTTCATTTTTATAGTTTTCTTTTGCTGACTATATTAAAAATTTGTGATGAAAAGTGAATTTTCAGCAGAGTTAGTTCATATATGCTGCCCAGAGAAGGAAAATATTTTTCCTACATTTATTTGCATTAAAAAATATAATATCATAAAGGAGAAAGATGTTAATCAAAGACTATTCTCTCTATATTCCAGAATATTTATGTCATCATAATAATCTCAGTTTAAAAAGTAGGAGGAAAGTTAAGTAGTGATTTTGAAAACGTGTTTTAGGACTGGGCAGAAAGCTTCTGAGCATATGAAAGCCTACACAAGAATAAAGCAACTAAAATTCAGGAGGTCCTCTATGCCAGCAGTTCTTACTCTCGTTATTGATCGCGTGCAATAATTTGAGAGGGTTATAAATTACAACTAACAGGTAAAAATTGTTATATTTCTAAATGATTAGCTTTGCTTTCAAATTAATTAAAATAATCCAAACTTATTCTGATAATCAGACACTTAGACGCACTTGCCATCTAGTGACATAGCTTAGTAGGAAAAGAATGAGATAAATTACATGTTTTCTGTAATGTCTATGTAGAAGCTTGTTAGGTTGTCCCTCCAAGGAATGTCACTCATCCTTTGTATCTCACTGGAAAGCGGTCTCTCAAACAGTTACCTTTCCTTGAACACTTTGTGTAATTTAAATTTGTCTTTTTTTTCTGCAGTATCCATTTTAACTCCCTTTATAAATAGAGTTTATGAGCTATTAAGGAGCTTAAAAAATGTGAAAAAATTAGACAAACATGGGGGGAAATAATCTACCAGGGCATTCATAAGAAATTTTAGGCTGTTTTATGAGATTGCTAAGTAAATTATAGCACTAATTTTATAAAAGAAAAATATGATTGCATTAGCTAACCCCCCAGCTTCATTGAGATATACTTGACATATCACATTATATAAATTTAAGGTACACAACAAGATTATTTGATATACACATACATTGCCAAGTGATAACCACAATGTGGTTATTTAACATGTCCATCAGGGGTGCCTGGGTGGCTCAGGGGGTTAAGCCTCTGCCTTCGGCTCAGGTCATGGTCTCAGGGTCCTGGGATCGAGCCCCACATTGGGCTCTCTGCTCAGTGGGGAGCCTGCTTTCCTGCCCCCTCTCTGCATGCTTGTGATCTATGTCTCTGTCAAATAAATAAATAAAATCTTTTTTGTTTGTTTGTTTAAAGATTTTATTTATTTATTTGACAGACAGAGATCACAAGTAGGCAGAAAGGCAGGCAGATAGACAGGGAAGGGCTAAGCAGGCTCCCCGCCAAGCAGAGAGCCTGATACGGGGCTTGATTCCAGGACCCTGGGATCATGACCTGAGCCAAAGGCAGAGGCTTTAACCCACTGAGCCCCCAGGCACCCCTAAATAAATAAAATCTTTAGAAAAAAAATAATGTGTCCATCAGCCTTACATAATTACAATTTTTGTGTGGGTGATTAAGACCATTTAAGATCTACTATCTTAGCACTTAAAGTATATAAAGACAGAATTGTTAACTATAAGTCACTTTCCTATATATTAGATCCCCAGAACTTACTCAGCTTCTAACTAGAGGTTTGTACCCTTTGAACAAGATCTTCTTATTTCCCCCAACCCCCAGGCCCTGGCAACCACCATTCTACTGTTTCTGAATTCATGAGGCTGCTTTTTAAGAATGTATGTTTGAGTTAAGGGGAAAGAGTTTTCAGGGGGAAAAAAAAAAAAAAGAAAAAGAAAAACATTCAAACCCACACAATACACTATAAAAGTGAACATAACAACTGTGTTGTTTATACAGCCAAGTCAATGCTTAGATTAAAGGAATGATTAGAAGACATTATTGAACACTTCAGTAACAGAAGAAAATAACACAGGTTGAAATTATTCTGGTCTATAGACAGTGTTTTTTAACTTATTTTTTTCAGCTTAGTGATTTCAGCAATTTGGATTTAATTCATCACTATGCATGGACCAGTTATATAGGCTAATTATTAAATAAGCAGGTATTACACACTATTCATGATCCTGGTTCACTTGAGGATCAGCTCCAAGATCTTTTTCTTTTTAATGGCAATCACACAGAAACGTCTTTCTTGTCAAATAGTCATTTCTTTACTGTTTATCTGTTTTGATGAATTCACATTTTTCTAGGTTATATTGCTTTCTTGATTAATCAATTGCAGGATTGACAATTGATACAGATTTTTGAAGAAAATTCATACTTTAATCAAGCATATTAACTGAGAACCATTTGCAACAATTAAATGCAATGTGAAGTCTATTACATACTAAAAATGGATCATTTGAAGCCACTTATTTTTTTTAGGATTTTATTTTAATTCCAGTTACTGTACAGCGTGCTAGTAGTTCCAGATATACAATGCAGTGATTTAACAAGAGCATCCAACACTTGGGGTTCATTACAAGTGCACTCCTTAATCCCCATCCCCTATTTTACCCATCCCCTGAACTCTAAAGAAAAACCTGATGGTCACCAGAGGGCAGGGTGCAGGGGATGGGAAATCAATTCACATTTGATTTCACAGAGTATCTGTGATTTCACAGAGTATCTATTTTCACTATCTGTCAGGGTAGCCTAGGTTTTGTTGCAGTAATATAGTGCTCCAGGACCTCCTAGTTTTAGCAAAGTAAATTCCCATGTTGCTCATGCTACAAATTGAATAAGTGACAGCAGGGAGTCCCTTACTTGCAGGCACAGGCTGAAGAGAGCTCTGTGTTAAATACCCAACCTAGGAAAAAAGAAAATAGGGTAAACTGTGCTCTACTTCTAAACACTTGCACTCAGAAGTTATATATAATATTCTCACTAACAGGTTGGTCAAGACAAAGCACATGACTAAAAATAACTTCCACAGAGGCTGGCAGGGGGTAGGGGTAGTGGGGGCATAAAGTACACTTCCACCCTAAATGTCTAAGTCAGAAACCTTGAAATATTTGATGAAAAGCACTGGCAGATTTCATAATTGTAACAGAAAAAAAAAGGGGGGGGGAGGGAGTAAGACACTTAAAATGTATTGAGAATGTGTCCAAATATGTGATTAACATGTTGAGGTTTGACACATCATGCTATTTTCGGTGTCACTACCACATACCAGAGAACTGAACTTGAGACTCTGGAGATAGAGCTCGGATGTGGATAATTTTATAACATTAGCATAAGTTTCCAAATGTACAGGTCAGGATAGAAAACTGTAGTTGTAAAAAGATTTCTTTGTAAAACCTTTGTCCTAGCCTAATGCATTCATTTAAACAATTATTATTATATGCATGCCGTGTGACAGCATAATCTTGCTATTAAGCTATTCATAAACTAAAGTTTTACAGGAGATGAATCCATGTTTCAGGTATGATGTGAAGTCTCAGAGTTTATATACTAAGCTATATATAATCATATTAATCATTTTTTATTGTCAATAGATATTACAATAGAAAGATAAAAGACATTGTTACTTTGTGTTGCTTAACAGTGTTGTTTAATAAATAGGACTTTACCTTAAAAATCAACATAACATTTAACTAATTCTTGATAGTAAGCGCAAGTTTAACTGAAATTTCTTTTCAACAAACTAATGCATTCTAAATTATAGCATATTTAATACAATCTTTGTTTCTCCTTATTTACACAAAATAACTGTTTTTTGGACAATATGATCTGTGACTTACATTTTTTATATTTCATTAGTTGGCAAGTCAATCTTCACATAATTAGACTTTTTAAAATATTGCCTATATTTTAGATCTGGCCTTAGAAGTTTTCAAGCTGAATTTACATTAATCAAGTTAAAAAGTATCTAATTACAAATTCCAGTTGTTAAATGAGCCAATTTTAAGTTTCGGCTTTGACCCCTAATTGTCATTATATCAGTGTTGAAATGGCCCCATTTTTTCATTACTAACATCTGAGATACCTACCACAAAAATAGTTGGAATAAGTAATGATATAACACTTTGGAAAATCTTATTTCTAAATAATATTTTATAGATTCAAAAGAATGTTAACACAATTATTCTTTTAACTTTCCCATCTCTATCCCCACACTAATTTAAATAATCATTAATTACCTTGTTTGTGCTTTTTTTTTGAAAAAAACACTTTCCTCAAAAATTAAGTTTTTCTCCTACGTTTTATGAAAAGAAACACTCAGCTAAACACTTAACTTTTCTTTTAATTATTATTAAACTAAGTTTCTTTGAAAAGTCACTTACAAAAACCTATTTTGGGACTCCATTTCAGTAGTTGAATTTTTCTATAAAGATTAAATAGAATTTTCTAATTTTTACACAAAAATCACTAGATTCTAGATGGCAAAAGAGTCACAAGGATTCATTACTGTCTTCAAATTATTTAAAATTTATATAAAATATTGATTCCATTAAGGAGATAAATGATGTATAAGTGCAAGAATTATAAACTCCAGAAATATAAAAATTATTTTAAATGTTTTCAGAACTTCAAGCAGTAACACAAAACTAAAATTTATTCTATTTATATTATAAGTATATTGTTAAAATAAGTCAAAATTCACTTAAAAAATTTAAAAGAGGGGGTGCCCAAGTGGCTCAGTTAAGCTCTGACTTTGGCTCAGGTTATGATGTCAGGGTCCTGAGATTGAGCCCCATGTCAGGCTCCACACTGACGATGGTCTGCTTCTTCCTCTTCTTTTGTCCATTCCCTGGCTCATTCTCTCTCTCTCTCTCAAATAAATAAATAAAATCATAACAAATTTTAGGAGACAGTTTCCTCATAAGCAACAAATCAATTTTGATCTCTCAAAATGAGTTCCTAAGTTTATTAGTTAGCTATTCATTTTTGTTCATTTTTTAAGATTTTATTTATTTGAGAGAGAGCAAGAGAGAAAGCACAAGCAGAGGGGAAGGAGAAGCCGGCTCCGGGCCAAGCAGGGAGCCCAGTGCAGAGCTGGATTATCGAGCCCTGGGATCATGACCTTGAGCTGAAAGCAGTTTACCTGACTAAGCCTGCCAGGATGCCCCTAAATTTATTATTTAGATAGATGTTTACCATGTTGACATATCTAAATGAGTACTGGAAACCCCTTCCTTGGAAAATTAGAGTGACTAAGAAAAAATAGTTGCTAAACAAAAAGTATGGTTACAGTCAGTTTGGTTACTTGGAGTGTGGTTTTTGGTAAAACATTAACACAGTCTCTCAATAGCCTTACCAGGGAATTTTGGGGAACCCTGCAAACACTTGATAATCATTAGAAAATGTAATTAAACAATGTGTGAAAATCTGTTTTAACACCGTGCATGTCAACGAGTAAATGAAATGTAGATTTAGTTACTATTATCATTATTATTTTTACCATTCTATCACTTTATCATTTTTGTAATAAAAAACTATTTCTCCAAGGAGAGGGATTTTTCAAAATTATATTTTTCAAAATTACATTAAATTTACATTTAATGTAATTTTCAAAATTACATTACAATTACATAAAACAGATGTTTTATTTTTAAAATGATATAGGATAAAGGAACTAAATATTCAATAAAATTAAGAACTTATTTCCAGTTTATATACCCAAAAATAACACCTAAGGAAAAATCTAAACAATATTTCTGGTTTTAGTGACATTTAACAAGAATGTTCTGTTTTGGATAGTGAGAGATTTTAAGAGTCATTTAAGTTTATTTTAGATTAATTTTTTTTTAGAACACACTTGTTCCTTCAAAATGATGGAAATCTATTCACATATTTTAAGCAGGGGCAAGAGTTCGGGTAACCTATATAGCCTTATTTAACCTTTGTGTCTTATATACGAGTAGGGACAACATTAGTTCCCATGCCACAAGATTATTTTGACAATGAGATAAGCCATGTATAAACCTATAGCACATTGTCCGGCTCACAATGAAAATGCAATAAATTATTTTCCTTCTAATTAAAACTGTTCAATAAAAATACTTCTTTTCAACTTTTTAATTTCACACTTTTTTTCCTTCATAAAGGGAATGGTTCAAAATGTTTTACAGAATGTTTCAAATTACTCATAACAGTCAATCGCATGAATTCAGGTGGGGAAGTTCCATTTGAGCAAGCTTACTTCTATTGAGATTTGCAAAGTGTATGCGACCTGTAAGTGTTATCAGAAACAGTAACACTATTTGACAAATGACCTAATCACTCCCCTCTAGATCAACACATTTTTCTTGTTATAATAAAATGTCTGTTCCAAGAGTGCATACGGATTTAAACTTCCCTGAATTTTTTTATAAATTTTTAGCTACTTAATAACATAGCTTTGTCCTGAAAAACTGAAATGTTCCACAAGGTAAATGCTCACCCTATTTTGCTGCATGCCACACAAAAGTCACTTTCAAGGTTCAGAGAATAACTATTCTTTGGCTCCTTTGTGACAATTGTCAGTTTTTGAAAATGCACAAACCTTCCTTCTCAGTGAAAGGAAACACGGAACGTTCAGTACCAGAGGTCACTCAACATTAGGAGTCTATTTAAAAACACGGCCATATTTCCCCTGGTGTCTGTCACTGTGCCAACTTGGGAGAAAAGCTACCCATTACTACAACTTAAAATGCCCCCAGAGTTTGATTAAAATAATCATATCGTAGATTTTTACAAAGGTGTGATTTTGTCTAATTTTTTAACACACGTTCATAAAAATACAATTTCACTGTATCAAGTGATCACTTCTAATAAGAACATAGCCTTGCATTTGCTCATGATTCTCTTTCATTAGTGTATTCCTCACTCTCTTTAAATCTCCCTCTTAACATTTACCTCCTTTGGTGGGAGTTGTGAGGGTTCCACTTGATTCCTTAACTTTGTTTTAGCTCCAGGCTTACCCTGACTAAGCTAATAGCTTGTGGAATGCTGCATGTAACTTTTGGTTGTGTGTGTTTGAAATAATCTGTTGTATAATATTAAGAAAATTTACCCTTATGCACGACATTTGAAATAACGCACGTCTCTTGGAAATGTTTTAAATTATCATGAGTGCATTTAAAGCTATGGGCTGAACAACTTACAAACTGCGTTTAAACTATTGGCAAATGGTAACCCCCCTTCAGCTAGTAAAGAAAATCGACAGCAATGTGTGAACCAAGCTGTTACTTAACACAGTGCTAATAGTTTAACATGCATTACAATTATAATTTAAACTGATTTAACATGGTGTCAGATTGACTTTCAATTTCTCAATAAGTGGGAGTGTTAGTGTTAGTACTTTAAAATCTAAACTTTGAGATAGAATAACATGTAATTAATGTTATAAAAAGTCTAAAAAAAATCCATGCTGTGCCACTAAATTAGGAGCAAGGACTTAGATATTTTGATGGAAAACTGAGAAATAATAAGTAACGTGAATGTGCTTGTAAAATAATTGTGTGGATGGGCAAATAAAGGATATTATATTTGCCACAGAGTTCTAAGATTGAAGCTGCTATAATGTATCACTAAGTCAATGTATTGTGTGTACTAAGGCACAAGATATACCTGATAATTCAAGGGGAGGTGACAATAATATGAAACATTCTACATCAGGGTGTTTGTCGTGCTTTAAAACTTTGGAAAGGCATAATCATGTCGCAACCTACAATGCATCCTCCCTATTTTACATTTATCCTTAAGGGAATATTAGGACCAAATTGCAATGCAAGGTTTTCAGGCTATCTCCTGCATATTTGTTCGTGGATTTGCCCATCCTTGCTAGAAGAAACTCCATGAATTCAGAGATCAGGTATTATTCATTCTTTATTTCACTAGCCCCAAGAATAGCACCATCAAATAGTTAGCACTCAACAAGGAAAGAATGAATGTGTGTAAAGTATGGAGAACCTTAATAGTAACCAAATTTGTTTATATAATTTATTTATTGTACTGTAGCAGAATAAATAACTAAAAAATAAAAATCACATTGACAATCATATTATATTGATCTATCTAACTTTAAGGGGAGGAAGGATTAAATAAGTTATTGTTCCACATGATGAAATCTTGTGTTGTTATTAAAAGTGATAACAATGTGGGAAATTGCAAATAATATGACAACTATTTTTTACCAAATGAAAAAGAAAATTTGCATTGGCACCTAGTTTTGTAACCATTATAGCTTTTTTAAATAAGCAAAATATTACTAAATGTTTTTAGATATGACATTTGTTCCATGCTGGAAAGTCAATGCTAGCACAATATTTTATGTTAATAAGTTTCCTTGTGGAGGAACCAGTTAAAGTTTGATCTAAAGCTTCTAAGTTTTTGTGTTGTGTTCCCTAGGACAAAGGGATCAAAGCAGCGGGATCTATAGTGACTCAAATTAGCTCATAATGCCTGGGACATAAAACTGGCAATGGCGATTTCAGTAATAGATACTTTTAAAATATTATAGGATTTAAAAAAAGAGATGGTCTTAATGAACTCTACTTAGTCTGTATAAGACTAATAATAGTTGCAGGGGTGATTCAAAGTCCTGGTCTAATGGTTTATGATCAGTTTGCATTTAGGAGTTTTTATGTCCACAGTCATTGCTCCTAAAGCTTTTAAAAATAACTGCCTGATTCTTTGTGGTCTTAACAGTGTACCATGATTGAGTGAAGTTGTTTAACAATTTTTTTTTTTAAATTCTAAAACCCAGACTCTGTTTTTATAAACACAATAAGCAGAACAACCTCAAGTCAATTTTAATAATTTGTGTCTTTCAGATCAAGCAGCTGAAGTGTTGAGAATCTAAACTCACTCCATCTACTATCTTTTTCTCTGCCATATAAGCGTAGACTAAATAAAATATTCATATGGTCTTTTACTAATATAAAAGTATTGTTTATATTTTATTAATTTAATTTTTTAAGTGTGTTTAAAGCATTACTTTGGGTGCTGAAGCTGATAAAGGGAGAGGAAGATTTTTAGAGTGTTTAGGCTCTTGGTAAAGTAAAAAAAAGGGGGGGCATGGCTATTTGTTTTGGTATGAGGAGGACCTGAGTTTGATTCTAGAGCTGATACTTGCTATGTATCCTGAAGCAAATCATTTACCCTACCTGACCTGAAGTATTCCTAGCTAAAAGTGGGATAGTAACTCTTCCCACAAAGGTGATTGTGAAGATTATAATTATAAAAAGCTTCAGATATCAAGCATTGGGCTTGACATATAGTAACTTTATAAAAGCTAACTGCTATTATTATATTTTTATAATGGGAGAAAGAGGTCAGTTTATACAAATATATGGAACTGCTAGAACAGGAACATACGAGGCGATAACAAAAGTAGCCAGCTTCTTGGGTCGGGCGACACAGTCTTGTGTTGGCTTTACAATATCTGTATAGCAGATTTCTGGATCTTAGCAGTGTGCCTTTGATATGTACTGAAGATATGAAACCACATCTTGAGTAGCTCAGAAGGTCTAGAGCACAGTATGGATAGAGGACTCTGGCTAGAGCGGTCATGCTCATTCTCATATTGCCATTCTCTGGGTGTGTCATAGTGGAGAAAACTATAGAGTCCTTCAGGAAGTGACAAAGTGGCAGAAATCTGCTGTGAAGTGTTAAAGAATTTGTCTCAAAGCTACACAATCACGGGGCTGTTTCTGGAAAGGTGTTCATGAGATTATGAAGAAACTAATCTTTAGTGATGACATTACAAACTGGAATTTTGTATTATTTCTATAGCCTTAAGTGAGAGCACAATAACATGATGGTATGGAGATATTCAAATGCAGTGAAACATTTTAAATTCCATCCAAGTGACAGAACAAACTACTAGTAGAATATACTTTTGGTCCTCCTGTCTGTTAGATTCTCCACTTACATAATTTCTACTAAAGATAGAGCATATAAATACAAAACAACAACAACAACCACCCAAACTAAATTTGCATGTATAACAACATTGAAATCTTTTTACCACAACCACAATCTGAAAGTCTTGAGTTATTAATCAACATTATATGAATAACTTACTAGTTATGAATGGAGACAGAAACTTATAAACATTGCCTATATCCATTTCTTTATGAATTGAACTCTTTCTCTTAAGCGTATTCATTTCTGTAGGTTTAAATTGATCCTCATTACTACTACATTACCATTTGAATAAGAGGTCAAATATACCTTTACAAAAGACTGCTTAACATGACTAATAGGGACATACAATACTTCATGGTATATTTTCTGAAAATTCTGTTGGATGTGTTTAGAGAATAGACAAAATCAATTATCTATATCTTACATTTTAGCTTTTAAGCTTATTTTGGACTAATGAGGAGGAAAGTAACCCTAGAATCTAAGTACCCAGTTGTACACGATCTCCTCTTCTAATCCTATAGCATAAAGCAATGCTGAATATTCATTGTAAAAACTTATTTTTTTCTGTTAGAGCTTAAATTTATTCCCATTAAAAAATTGTCATATTCATCTTTGTACTGGGTCAGAGAGTCAGCCTCCCTCTTTTTCTTTCTTGCCTAGATATCCCCATCATATTTATTTCTCTCCCATATTTTTCAGTAATTTCTTAACTAGATATTTTCAGCAATTTCTGGATCTTACTCTGAGTTGGAATATGAGACTCTGTCTTTAAATACAACAACTATAATTTAAAAATCCTTCAGGGGATTCCGTTTTTATGCACTGACTTCACATGTCTAAATCGTTTGAGATATAGCATCACAATAAATTTCAACACTCCCACAAATATGCACTCTAATTCATTCTCTTTCTGATTTAATCTTCTCTTGGTGGTTACATATGTGAGTACCTTCCCTCTTATTGGTATTTTCTTTTGTCCAATTATTCTCAATCAATGTTTAACTTCAGATAACATTAATAAGTGTTCGTAAGCCAAAATATATCACTTTAAAATAAATATTTTAGAACTGTCAAAATACACTTGGCAAATTCTGGCAAGTATGTATTCAGATGCCCGCAAAGACCACACACAGTATATATGTAGAGTTTATTATCAATACTGAAATTTGCATGCTGTGAGTACACTGACTTTCCCCATATGTACCTCAGCAAAAGATTTTTTGGCAAGAGGCATCTCCCTGTACGACACTGCCAAACTAAAACTACTCGATACAGACTGCTGTGAAGTTATTGTTAACAGTTTTCTACCAGATTTTTTCAGATGCATATTTTGTTACAAACTATATGTGATTCTGGAATCCTGCCAAAGCCCAAACCACATACTAAAAAACACTTAAGGATCAACATTTTAAATTAGTTCTCCAGAACTCTAATATCTAAGTAAATCTTAAGATGACGACAAAAATTTAACTTGTTTTTTTCTTCATACTTCACTGAAACCTCCACATAAATTTAAATGAAAATAATCTGAGATTGGCATATTAGGTTGTTGTGTTGTGTTGCATCTAAAAATGAGCAAAACCTTCTAACATATATTTTAGTCTAAACCAGATGAAGAATTAAGTTTTTTTTTTTTTTAAGATTTTATTTATTTGACAGAGAGAAATCACAAGTACGCAGAGAGGCAGGCAGAGAGAGAGAGGAGAAAGCAGGTTCCCTGCGGAGCAGAGAGCCCTACGTGGGGCCCGATCCCAGAACCCTGGGATCATGACCTGAGCCGAAGGCAGAGGCTTGAACCCACTGAGCCACCCAAGCGCCCCGAGAATTAAGTTTTTATCATCCTCCCATTAGATTTTACATTTTGGGGTGAGATAATGGACTAATGCCCACTGAATTGTCAACTTTATTGTCTTTGAGTAAATGTGGTCAATGAGCTGGACAACTGTGTACTAAGAGCTAACTGTTGCAGAACACTGAACTGTCATCTTGTACTTGTCAGGCACAGATCATTTAAAATAAATAATAAAACTAGAGTGCCAATTTTGGGATTTAAACGTTTTCCTTCTATTCCTCATGAATACCTAGGATTAGCTGTTATATAATTGACATTGTTGCTTATTACGATGATTCCACTCCTGGGAGCATATGTTTGTGTGTGCATATTCACATGAACACCAAAAACACAACTTGAAGTACATATTAAATTTGTTCTTTCTTAATATCCTGATATCAAATACATCATCATCATTGATTGTATCATTAACGTTTTGAGTGATGCTAAGAAAGTGCTTACCTCTTTAGGTAATTGTGATGCAAAAAGACCTTTTGTGTACTTAAAACAATATCTAACCTAAGAAAGTACCCTGCCAGCTCTTTTTAAGTCTTTCATATAGATACATGATTTATGGCATAAGATTGGATTATTACATGTTGCTTTCCTCTTTTTGATAAGCCATATGCACACTACCTATCTAGACTCTTCGGCTACTAGGGCCTAACATATACATGGCCATTTCCTCCCAGAGCATCTTGTCTTAGGAATAATTTCAATTTTCTTTCGAATAGCCATACAGTTCCCACATGCTTAGGGAGAGAGAACTCCAATCCTTCCTCTACAGTTGACTATCAGGTTGAAAATCGCTCTCCCTGCCTTATATTCAGGAAGGTGGCATATAAGAAAATAGGATATCTTTTCCTTCATCTCAGATTTGATATGGCTTTGCACTTTGGTATGTCTCACCTAAAATATGGACTAAAATTTTTTGTCTACCTACCAAAAATAAGACCTCAGTAATAATAAGTAGAAATAGGAGAGTAGGTAATTTCAAAAAAGGGGGGGGCAATGTTCTTACCCAGGTTACTTCCATTCTAGTTACAGTTGTTTACACTGACTACAAATCTGTTATTATATCGACTCGTGTTAATCATTTTGGATTTTATAATGTATAGAAATCTAGTTCAGAGCCAGAAAGGAATGTTGCCCCAGATATGTACGTTTCATGTGATCAAGCGAACATATGAAGAATTAATTATTTAGGGCACTTGGGTGGCTCAGTGGGTTAAGCCTCTGCCTTCGGCTCAGGTCATGATCTCAGGGTCCTGGGATCAAGCCCCACATCGGGCTCTCTGCTCAGGAAGAAGCCTGCTTCCTCCTCTCTCTCTGCCTGCCTCTCTGCCTACTTGTGATCTCTCTCTGTCAAATAAATAAATAAAATCTTTTAAAAAAAGAATTAATTAAGTAAAATGGAGGATATCAATTAATATTTAATTAAATATTTGATTAAATTAAATATTTCCTGACACCATAGGAGAATAAAAATGTCTTGGAAATTCTTTCTTTTGCATTCTCTCTGAAAGAAAAAGAAGAGCTCATGTAATCAATTATGCTTCCAGATGTTGCAATCAACCAAAGTATGTGTGTTAACATACATAGGAATCAAACCAAACTGAGGCATTGTAGACATTAGTAAATAATTACATGAATTTACTCTCTCAGTTTTCATGGGAAATAAAATTTCTGTGACTTAAGTGTAAATTCAACAAATTATTAAATAAATGAGAAAAAAGACCCAACTGAGCAAATCTTTGCTTTTGTTATTTTGAGAAAGATTATTTAAGATTATTATGCATAAGAAGAAATAGCCTTCACTAACAGCCCATGCATGCATGAATATGCCTGTTTGAATTAGATTTTACTATTTTTTCATATTAGTGTTATACATTCAGATATAAATTATAACTTTGCAAACACCCCCATGCTAGGATCCTTGAAAATGGATTTATGATTAAAGCACTTTCATGAACATAAAATAATTTACAAATATAATAAAATAATCATTTAAAATTTACAAATTTATAAACAACACATTAACCATATATATTAAATATTTTATGCTCTTAAATAATCTCTTATGCTCCTAGTTATATAAATGAAACAAAGTACAGACTTACAGAAAGTCTGGTGAACAATATTTGCAATTTTAAGTGACAAGGTGCCTATGTTCAATTTTAGTACTTTGTTTTCTATCTTTTTGAGTGATGTTTAATGGTAAAAATAGGCATGCTTGATTATATCCATGAATCATTTTTAGTAATACTAATATTATTAAAAGCATCTGCAAAAATAAAATAATCATTTTCTTCATCTAGTGTTTAGTCTGTCAGGCACTGCCTATTTTCTTTCTTTTTTTTTAAAAAAAGATTTTATTTATTTGACAGACAGAGATCACAAGTAGACAGAGAGGCAGGCAGAGAGAGGGGGGAAGCAGGCTCCCCGCCAAGCAGAGAGCCCCATGCGGGTTCGATCTCAGGACCCCAGGACCATGACCCAAGCGGAAGGCAGAGGCTTAACCCACTGAGTCACTCAGGCACCCCAGACAGTGCATATTTTCTTTATGTTCATTGCCTTTTTTAACTTTTAAAAATCTATGAAGTAGTTAGCATTTTTTAATCTTTTTACTGTGCATGAGGGAAGTGATGAAGAGGAAAGATGGGCAGCTTGACTGATGTCATCTATATTATAAGCCATAGCAAAAGCGACAAAGCCCTTTCTTTTGGCTCAGACTCCGAGAACACTCTGGTATCTAAAATTACACATATTTTTTTCCTTAAGTTTATATCTTAGAAAATTAAAAATTGAGTAGGTACAGCAAGCTTCCTTGAGGAAAATACTCAAAAACCCTTACTTCTTGAAAATTCAACTAAACTATTCTGCTTTATATCCATGCTTGGTATTAGAAAGAATGCTTACAATTAATCCTATTTGTATACAAATTTAATATCTATACCTCTGATGAAAAAAGAGGAAGATAACTTAGCCATGTGAATAAAATTAGTTAACTAATCAGCTTCCAATTGCACATCAGGTTTTGGTAGTCTACTAGGCTATAAAAGACCTGACTGCCTTTTCAACTTAAGCCATTTATTTTCAAGAGATTGTATATAGCTTTATTAAAAATATTCACCTCATGATGAAATTTAACATGCCAGATCTCTCAAATAAATGACTTGTTTTATCTTTCTGAATAATTGACTTTTATAAGATAGTCCCTGTGATAATGTTTTACACTTACCTATGTTCTTCCTTAATGACATATTTAAAAATAGAAAGTTGCTGTATATTTCACAAGAGGAGCAAAAAAAAATTCAAGACACTTATAACTCTGAATAAATATTGCCATAGTTATCTAGTGAGAAGGAAAGATAAGTACAGGAGAAAAGTTACCAAAAATGCAGAAGTTAATATAAAAATTATGGTGGTATACTAAAAGTGTTCTCATATACCTTTGGTCTTTTTATATAGTCCTTCAACAAATGAATAGTGAAAGCTTACTCATTACTAACCCAGCTGTGGTGAAAGAGTAGTTTAACATGTTTCTTAGCCTCAAGTAACTCATAATTAACAGAAAAAGCAAATAATAATACAAACGATTATTTGGAATCCACAGTGTTTAGTCAAGCTATAGGAATATGACAAAACTGAACACATGAGAAAAAAGAAGGAATCATTGACTCCAAATAAGGTGTGTGTGGATGTAGGTTTTGTGTGAATCTTGGAGAAAGGAAAAAAGGGGTGTCCTAGAACTCCTTTGTAGCACAAAGATGCCCATCCTGGGTTTTACAATGATGATTGAAGGCTTTCAACATGGTTTTCCAATGTTGAAAAAAATAAATGGAGTTAAATTATAGACTTGAAACAAATATGTTAAGGCAACAACAACATAAGAAGAAGAAAGGGTTAATACAAAAAAGAAAAGGAAATGGAGTACAACCAACATAAACCTAGTAAGAGGGATAATGTACATATGATAGTTGATACGCAGGACGAATTTAAAACATTTACTTCTTATTCACTCACTGTTTGCAAACTAAAAACTGAGCAATTTAATCACTTAAAATGATTATTTCTTCAAGGAAATCTTTAGACCAGGCATGCAGCCTCTTTGTATTACTTTTGTAATTCCCAGGGTTCTATTCTGAGACACATAATATATAAAAGATAAAGCTACAAAAGATTATAGTCATAGAAAATGTTACTATGATTTTTATTTAAGTAAGACATTTTGTTGGTGAACACAGTTATCGCAATTTGAAAAATGTCCTCATAGAGTCTTTTCTGAAAATATAGTTTTAAATATTTAAATAGAAATGGAAGTGATTACTTTCCTACTTGCTAAAAAAAAAAAATCATTTAAAATGTTAAAAAAAATAGCAGGTTAGAATGTATTCTAACCCCAGCAATTTTTTTTTTGTTTAAAGTAAAAAAAGGACAACACATTTTTTCCTAAATCTGTCTCCCACGCACATTTTATTTTTATAGTGACAGTTAAACTGCACATTTCATAACCTTCATCCAAATAAGTTTCCTTTTCGCCCTTCTTTCACACCTCCCACTGATAAATAAATACAGCCTTCTACAATGGTTTAATAAGATAATTAGGCTCTGTTTCACTGGGTACCACAGCCATTTGAGCACTCTTGTCACCAGAATGCACTATTAAAGATTCTGTCAGAATGAATTAAGTATGGCATTGCTTTTCCAAAAGTACATTCCTGCTTGCTTGGAGGAGTAAATGGAAGCCAATTCATGAAATTAGAAAAGGGGTCTCTGCACACAGGCTGCTCTTTATGATATTTCAGATGTTTTTGGTATTGCTTTGTTATCGATACTTCAAATGAAATGTACTTCTCTTTTCGCCTTTCCGAAGAATCTCATTGCTATTATTATAGTCTTTCGAGTTGCTCAGCATTGTTATTATTAGATTGTATCTGCTTCAGTGCATTTTATTTACAACCATCTAATCATATTAGAAAATGAGCATGGTGAAGCTTACATAAATGCTGAAAATAAAACATGAAACTTTTACAACAGACTGCCCCTGCAGCATGTTTAACAAAACTCACTAAAAAAAAAAAAAAAAAAAAAAAGAACACAGTACTCTTTCTGATCAATGAGCAATGCTCTTAAACAAATAATTGTACCATGCATTAAAGTCCATTAATAGTTTAAAAATGAAAATTCCCATAATAATAATTTAAACCTCTTCCCAGGAAGTAATTTTTTCACAAATTACTGTTGCAAATTCGCAAAACTGTGCACTGGACTTGAAAAGTTACATTGATCCTTTCTTTCAGTCATTTAATGTACTGCTTAAAAGCGAACTTTAATAGAAGGCTGTTAGTGAGAAGGTATCTACTGTCCTGTGAAATTTCTTTATGTTCTAGTGTCTAAAACAAGACAACTGATGAACATCATATATTGTCTATAATAACGCTTTAACTCCAGAAGTCATTTTTTTGTCCTGCTTGTTGATATATACCGAAAGGATGTACTTTTGAAGTGTTTATGTTGCTTTATACCATACCTACATTTTGCAGGTTTTAAACCATGAAAACAAGGAAAACAATTCAAATTTTGTGTTTCTAATGTTTTAGCCTTAGAAATTATTATGAACTAGAACAAATAGCTTTGAGATCAAGTCAAAAGAAAACATTAAGCAGCCTCTATTCAAAATTATGATAATGAATTCCCAAATTCAACAGTATAAAATTGCCACATAGCTATGTGCATAAACTTTGGATCCTGTCATGTTTTTCTGATAATGGGCTTTTCCTGTCTCCAAAGAATCTGTTCCCTATGGAGCTTTGAACTAGTGACTCTTATCTGTAGAAGCAGCAGCTCTTTTGTGTATGTTTCTAATTCAATATCACAATGGACTCCTTTTCTGGCATCTTAGAAGAGCAGATGATTAGAAGCAACTATCATGATTTATTCAACAATTGTGTATTGAGTCTGGAGCACTGCAGAAGGTACTACGAATGAAACAAAGATGTGCCTTTGTCCTCCATGAGTTTATAATCTAATGATGCTATATAAAAGTTACTAAACAAAGCATCAAATGCTAGGTGCTATGTGAGTATCACCAATAAGTGACATGCGTTTTAGAGGAAAGAGCAAAGTAAACTGTGATGACTGGAAAGTACATTCAGGATATTGTCACATGGGCCTGAAATATAAATGATAAATGGAATTTTTATGGGTAAGAGTTACAAAAGGGAGACAGTATTCAGTTCAGAGATGGTAACATAATTGCTTTGACTTAAATAATTGATAACTTGGCAGGTTAGTGACTAATCCTCAAAAATAGAATCTTATAACAGAAAGGTGCTTGTGCCTTTAGAAAACAAGAAGTTGAATTCTAGATGTCTCACATGACCTTGTAATGGTACTTCATTCTTTGTAAGCTAGTGAACTCTGAAGGTCCTGCCTTACATGATTAAGACCATTTCCAGTAAATACACTGCCTCCAGGCTAAAAGTTTTATGTTTTATGATTGATCTTCTAACACCTGTTGGTCAGATAGACATTTTATGTTAATGACTTATATTTTCATCTCCTTTTCCAGCACAGTCTCAAAATGGATTCATTTGCTGGAAATCTGTAGAGAGAGCAGCAAATGCAAAGAGATAAATATCAGTTTATTGAAGAAATTGGAACTGAGTATGAACCGTTGTTATGGTCAGGGAGCTCTGGTGTATCAAGATCTGGATACAGATCTTGATGTGCTTCTCAATAACTGTTTAACCTTGAGCAAGTCTGTAAAATGGGGTTGAAAATAAAATCTCTTTATTAGGGGTCTTAGAAAAATGAAATAAGATATGCATATTAAAAAATAAATGTTTAGTATCTAGCACATAGTTAGGATCAAACACAAAATAACAGTATAATAGATTTTTTTTATGTATCAGAATTGGGGTACCTGGGTGGCTTAGTTAAGTGTCTGCCATTGGCTGAGATCATGATCCCAGGGTCCCGGCACCAAGCCTCCCATCAGACTCCCGGCTCAGAAGGAAGCCTGCTTCTCTCTCTCCCTGAGCCCCTACCACTTCTGCTCTCTCTCACTCAAATTAAGGTCTTAAAAAATTTTAAAAGTATCAAAATTATAGTTGTTTTAATATGCTTTAATAATAATCCCATTATATATCCACATATTTAGTACAAGTGCAATTTTACGATAATGATGTATGTTAGTTTTACAAATACTACTTTTGCATATAAATATACAATAGGTGGTTCTTTTCTATTTCAAATTAAATATTTTTTTAAATGGACTAAGAGAGTAGGTAGAAAATAAAAATAACTTTAATTGAACACCTAGGGATAAACATGTTAATATTTTGTCATTTCAAGATGTTTAAATAAATGTATGCATTTATCCTTTTTAAATAGTAACTTTAAATTTTGCTGTATGTTTTGTCTTGTAACGTGCCTTTATGGATAGGAAAATCAATCATTAACATTCAGCATATCCTGATACTGTAAAACATGATTTGTAAGGGCTACTTAGTATTCCTAAATATTTTAGATTAAATTATTTTTCTGTAGCATATTTAATTCAAATCTTTCAAAAAAGATACAAAAGTATAAAGCTTTAACACTGTATCCAAGACATTGCAAACCATTAAATGTCACATATTATTAGATTAGTTGTGCATATCACCTTTTCATGTATCAATTTTATTATTACCACCACAAAAAGAGATTGTCTGTAATTCCATGTACTCACCCTTTCTAGTGAATGACTTTGATGCCCCAACCAGAGTCCCTCTACTGGGTCAGGTTACTCATTGCTCAGCTCCTGTGAGTGTCAGCTCCTGGAGATGGACAGCTGCCCCCTCTCCACAGAATTGTTGGCCAGTAGGAGTTGCCTGGCTCTGACATTTACGCTCCTTATTTTGCACTCAGAAGCAATTATTAGCTAATGACCAGAAAAATGTATATGCAAAAGGTGGCTTCCCTTCCTCGCCATCAGGTGGGACCAATGCTGTGGAGTAATTCATACGCCAGCACTCCCCTTTGGGATCAGACTGGATTATAGGTGAGCCAGTATCCTTGTTCAGAACCTCTCTCTAACCTAATCTGCTTCTGTTACCCTGAGAGCATTCCTTCCGTAAATCACAGGAGTCCAGATCTTAGGCTCAGTTTTTAGGAAATCTTGAAAACATTCAAGAGAGTAAATCTTTGAAGGTTTTTTCCCTAAGTTGTCTTAGATATTATGGATCCATATACATCCCAGAATATACTTGACCATTAATTAAAAGAAAATCATCCTGAGTCCATGGATGAAGTTTTTAGAGGATTAAGAGTTTAAGAATATTGAGTATCCTGATCCATGAAGATGATCTATTTCTTCACTTATTTAACCTTTAGTTTTAAAATTGATCTGTATTTAATAGTGTTCAATACACACATTTATGACCTATTTTTACAAATTTATCTAGTATTTCATATTTCCAATACTACCATTAGTAGTATTTTAAAAAACATTATGTCAAATGCTAGTTGCTAGCACAAAGAAATACAATTAGGTTTTTTTTTTATATAGTTTATAACCTACAATATTACTCACCTCGCTTATTAGATACAGTATTTTATTTTGTAGATTCTATAGGCTTTTCTACATCAACAATCGTATCAGTGGATAAAGACAGTTTTACTTTTTCCATATGTGGATGCCTTTTACTTATTTTTTGCTTTATTGCACTTACAACTACCTTCAGGATACTGTTTAATAGAAGTGGCGGGACAAACATCCGTATCATGTTTGCAGTCTTAGTGAGAAAGCATCAGGCATGAACCATGAAATAAGATGTTAACTGCAGAATTTGGGGGGATTTTTTTTTTTTTAATCAGGCTGAGAAAGTTCCCTCCATAGTTGGTTAACTGATACTTCTTTATTATTAATAATGATTAGGAATGTACATGAGATTTTATGAAATGCTTTTTATGAATCTTTTGATTACCATATAGCTTTTCTTTTTTATACTTTCAAAATAGTGAAAATACTAATTTTCTACAATTAAATGAATGTTCCATCCTTGGGATAAATTCCAGTTGGTTATAATGTATTACCATTTCTATGTAATTGTTGGATTTGAATTGCTAAGATTTTTGGATCTATATTTACATGGTATCATGCTCTGAGGTATTCTTGTTGGTCTACTTTTTCTGGTATTAGGGCGCCTGGGTGGCTCAGTGGGTTAAGCCGCTGCCTTCGGCTCAGGTCATGATCTCAGGGTCCTGGGATGGAGTCCCACATCGGGCTCTCTGCTCAGCGGGGAGCCTGCTTCCTCCTCTCTCTCTCTCTGCCTGCCTCTCTGCCTACTTGTAATCTCTCTCTGTCAAATAAATAAATAAAATCTTTTAAAAAAAATAAATTGTATTGTATTATGAAATCCATGCAATTATTGATGGGGAGAAGCTTGACAATAGATTAGTAAAATATGAACAGAGAAGAGGTCAAGAGATTTCAAATATAAGAGCCAATATTATAAGTTACAATGCAACTTGCTACAGATTATAGATATTGATCTACAATGAGTTTGTATTATGAGCCAGAATGAGTAGCATCTTTGATTATTTAATAATGGATAATTATAATTCAATGCTTTTGTGTCTTTCTAGGGCACTATAAAATATTTCAGAACAAGATTTTCTTTTCATTTCCTTCTAAAGAATTGAGTAACAGGTATACTGCATAGGGTAGGACTTCTAGATAGTAGATACTCAAACCAAGAAAATCAAATATGAATGTAAAGCCATAAAAATGCAAAATTAGTAATAATATTTGTTTTTATGTTTTTAAATTTGCAAAAGTAATTTTGTGAACCAGTTAAATTTATTAAGTGACTTCTAGGTTATATATTTGCATGAATGTATTTTAGTTCATCAGGGTCCAGATTCATGGAATCTCTAGTATTGTGTGATCTGTAGCATATTTCTGCTGCATCCACTGTGCTTAAAATCATAATAAATCTCATTAAATTTTCTGAGTTACTAGAGTTTCATCAGTTCTTGTCAGATGGTAAGCCTGGCTCTTTAAACTATAATCTCTTATACAAATTCACTGCAATGATAAATAATTAAAAAGAATTAGCTATGGGGAGGGTATGTGCTTTTGGGTAAATTGGAAGGGGTGGTGAACCATGAGAGACTATGGACTCTGAAAAACAATCTGAGGGGAGTGAAGTGGCGGAGGGGTGGGAGGTTGGGGTACGAGGTGGTGGGTATTATAGAGGGCACGGCTTGCATGGAGCACTGGGTGTGGTGAAAAAATAATGAATACTGTTTTTCTGAAAATAAATAAATTGGAAAAAAAAAAAAGAATTAGCTACCAGGGATGCCTATGTGGCTCAGTTGATTAAGTATTTGCCTTTGGTTCGGGTCATGACCCCAGGGTCCTGGGATTGAGTCCTGTGTCAGGCTTCTTGCTCAAGCAGAGCCTACTTATCTCTCTGCCTACATCTCTCTCTCTCTCTCTGTCTGACAAATAAATAAAATCTTTAAAAAAAATTAACCCTCAGTACTTAACAGTGTTCCAAAACAAGGCAAACATTACCTTGAATTAGAAATAAAACTGAATTGTGAAGAAGGTGGGGTTGAAGGTATTGGTCTGCTGTGTACTGACCCAGAAAGGATCTCTGGTCACTGGAAATTCAACTCCTCTGCAATAAAATCATAGGGGTTAAAGTTCATGAAAAGCACAAGAAGAAGGTGTCTTCACTGCTTGAATTTAGAGACTGAGATGACCATGCCACCGGTGTAAGTATGCCAAAAAAAAAAAAAAATCAACAACAACAATAACAACTAACAAAATTTCTGCTCCTCCTTTCTAAAAAGAGCATAAAATATGACGGAGAGAAGGAAGACTAAATAAAACAAAATTTTCTTACTCAAAATGTGCTGCAAAATTTTAATTGTGGTAAAATACACATAACCAGAAGAAAAAGTTATTGTCTTCCATTTTTAGGTGTAGAGTTTAGTGACATCATGCACATTCATTGTACACGACCATCACCAACATCCAGCCACAGAAATCTCTTCATCCTGCAAAACTCAAATTCTGTACTCATGAAGAATTAGTCCTCTTTCCTCTTACATCTTGTCCCTGGCAATCACCATTCTTCTAGCTCTAACGTAAGAGAAATCACACAGTATTTGTTCTTTTGTGACTGGCTTATTTCATTTAGCATAGTATCTTCAAGGATCATCAATGTTGTAACATGTCAGAATTTCCTTTTTTTCTAAAGCTGAATAATATTACATTGTATTTACATACCACATTCTATCACCTATTCATCGATCAGTGGGCATTTGGGTTGATTCTACTTGTTGGCTACTTCAAATAATGCTGCCATAAAAATGGGTATCCAAATATATTTTCTAGTTTCTGTTTTCAATTGCTGAAGTTAAATTGTTTGATCATATGATAATGCTATTTACAATTTTTTCCAGTAATTGCCATACATTTTTGATGTCAGGTGTACCATTTTACATTCCCACAAATAGGATACAGATATCCAATTTTCTCCACATCCTTACCAACATTTGTTGTTTTCTGTTGTGTGTATGTGTATATGTATGTATGTGTATTTTATAATATCCCAATGAATGTAAAGTACTTTATCATTGTGGTTTGGGTTTGCATTTCCTTAAAGATCAGTGATGTTGAGCAATTATTCATGTGTTTATTGGCCATTTGAATATCATCTGTGGCAAAAAATCTATTCAAGTTCTTGTCCATTTAAGTCAGTTTGTGTTTTCTGTTGTTGAGTTTCAGGAGTTCTCTATAGTCGGGATATTAGCCTCTTATCAGATGTAGTTTGCAAACATTTCCAACACTCTCTGGGTGGTTTTATGCTGTTCTTTCCCCAGCTTTACTGAGATATAATTGACAACGTTGTGTAAGATTAGGTTGTAAAATGTGTTGATCTGATAAACTTACACTTGCAAAATGATTACCACCATAGCATTACCTAACAACGCCATCATATCACATAATTGTCCATTTTTTTTGTGGTAAGAACATTTCAGATTTACTCTTAGCAACTTTCAAGTCTATAATACAGTATTGTTAACTGTAATCACCACACTGTACATTAGAACCCAGACTTTATTTATAATAAGAAGTTTATATCTTGATCAACAATTCCCCATTTCCCCTAGTCCCTGGAAACCACCATTATACTCCTGTGTAAGTTCAACTTTTTAAGATTCCATGTAAGATATCCATGATATCATACAGTACTTCTCTTTCTCTGACTTTATTGCACTTAGCATAATGCCCTCAGGGTCCATCAATGTTGTCTCACATGGTAAGATTCCCTTCTTTGCCATTGCTGAATTCCATTTTGCCATATGCTGCAACTTCTTTATCCCTTCATCCATTGTTGGACACACAGGTTGTTTCTGTATCTCAGCTATTGTGAAACTTGCTACAAATAACTGGGGAGGGCAGGTAGCTCTTTGAGATCCTGTTTTTATTTCCTTTCAATATATACTCAGAGGTGGGATTCATGGATCCTATGGTAGTTCTATTTTCGGGAAACTTCATATTGGTTTCCATAGTAGCTGTATCAATTAACATTCCCACCACCATGTATGAGGGTTCCCATTTTTCCCCACATTCTCACCAACACTTATCACTTGTCTTTTTGATGACAGCCATTCTATAAGGTGGGCAGTGATATTGCACTGTGGTTTTGATTTGTACTTCACTCATGAGGAGTGATGTTGGACATTTTTTCATGTACTTTTTTGAACATTTGGATGTCTTTCAAAAAAGAGTCTATTCCATTTATCTGATTACATTTTAATTGGATTTGTTTTTGGTGGTGTTGTTTCTACTGAGTTGGAGGAGTTCTTTATATACTTTGGATATATTATCCAAATTATATATATCCAAATTATCAGATAGATAATTTGCAAGTATTTTCTCCCATCTGAAATGGGTTGTCACCACCGCATAAGAAGCCACACAGCCTGTTGCCATTTCTCTCACAATTCTGACTTTCTGCCTGTAGAGTATATAAGAGAAAGGAGGCCAGGTGGTATTTTCTGCTCCTCCCTCAGTGGCTGCTATTCTGCTTTCCCAGTCTTGTACCAAGAAAAATCCTTCCTTTTTTTTTTTTTTTTAAGATTTTATTTACTTTATAGAAAGAGAGATAGCAAGAAAGGGAGCACAAGCAGTGGGAAAGAGAGAAGCAGCCTTCCGCAGAGCAGGGAGCCCAACGTGGGGCTTGATCCCAAGACCCTGGGATTATGACCTGAGCCTAAGGCAGATGCTTAATGACTGAGCCATCCAAGCACCCCAGGAAAAATGCTTTCTTATCTCTCTTACCAATATTTTTGTGAGTTCCATGTGGGGTGTGTGATGAAATCTTACACAAGAGCACCTTAGGTCTCCACGCTCTCTCTCCAACCTAATCTAGCTAACCCTTTTTACTTTCGTGCAACTATAACTTTTCTAGGTAAATAGGTGCTTGCTTTCCTGTTGCTTCCTACAGATGCAGGTCTTTCCTGAGATTTGGGGCCAGTTGATTGTCCTATGACCTCAGCTCTCTGATGGGTTCAAGAAAAGTTGTGAAATCGCACTTTGTCTGACTTTATCTTTTTTTTTCAAGTTCTCTTGAGTTATAATCAACATACAGCATGGTATAAGCTTAAGATGTACAGCATAATGACTTGATTTGCATATACTGTAAATGATTGCCCCAATAGTTTAGTTAACATCCATTATTTCATATAGAGAGAAAAAAGGGAAAAATGTTTTGTCCTTTACGATGAGAACATGGGGTTTACTCTTAACAACTTCAAATACGTCGGCTATAGCCACCATGTTATATGTTACATCCCCAGTGGTTATCCTAGAACTGAAAGTTTATACCTTTTGACCACCTTCATTCAGATCCAGTTTCCTCACCTCCCCCCCACCTGTAGTAACCACAAATCTGATCTCTTTTTCTATGAATTAAAAAAAAAATCCACATATAAATGGGATCATATGGTATTGATCTTTTTCTGACCTATTTCACTTAGCATAATGTCATCAGGGTCCATCTAGCTTGTCACAAAAGGCAGAACTCCTTTCTTTTTTTTTTCCAGAGCTGAATAACCTTGCATTGTACAAATATACCACACTTCTTTATCCGTTCATTTGTCAATGGCACGTCGGTTGTTTCCATGTGTGGCTATTGTAATGTTGCAATGAACATGAGAGTGCTAGTATCTCTTCGACATAGTGTTTTCGTTTGCTTTGGAGAGACACACAGACACACCCAGGAGTGGATTGTTGGATCATATGGTAGGTAGCTCTATTTCTTTATTTTATTGAGGAATCTTCATGTTATTTTCTGTAGGGCTGTGTCAATTTACATTCCTACCAACAGTGCACAGTTTCCCTTTTTCCACACCCTAGCCATCATTTGCTATCTCTTGTCTTCTTGTTGACAACCATTCTAACGGTGTGAGGTGATACCTCATTGTGGTTTTGATTTGCACTTTCTTAGTGATCAGTGATTTTGAGCACATTTTCATGTATCTGTTAGCCATTAGGATGTCTTCTTTGGGAAAAAAAATGTCTATTTAGATCCTTTGCCCATTCTGAAACTGGATTTTTTTTTCTATTGAGTAATATGAGTTCTTTACATATTTGGATATTAACCCCTTATGAGCTATATAATTTGCAATTTTTTCTCCCATTCAGTAGATTGTTTTCTCTTGCTGTGCCAGAAGATCTTTAGTTTGATGTGTCCTACTTGTTTTTTATACTATTATTTGTGCTTTCTCATACCCCCAAAAAATCATTGCCACAAACCATGTCAAGGAGATTTTTCCTATGTTTTCTTTTTAGAATTTCATGGTTTCACGTCTTACATTTAAATCTTTAATCCATTTTGAGTTAATTTTTTGAGAGGCGGACATTAGGGATCTAGTTTCATTGTTGTACATTAAATATCCACAATTTGCCCAACACCATATGTTGAATAGATTATTTCCTCCATTGAGTAGACTTGGCTGCCTTTTCAATATTAGTTGACCATATAGAAGGTATATTTACTGTTTCTTCCATTTGTCTATGTGCCTTTTTTTTTTTTTTTTTGCCAGTACTGTACTGTTTTGATTACTAGAGCTTTAAAATATAATTTGAAATCAGAAAATATGATTCCTCCCACTTTGGCTTTCTCAGGATTGTTTTGGTTATTCAGGGTCTTTTGTGGTTCCATACAAATTTTAGGATTTTTTTTCCACTTCTGTGAAAAGAAATGCCCCCTGAAATCTTAAACAAGGATTACATTGAATGTGTAGTGTGGACATTTTAACCATATTAATTCTAAAAACCCATGAAGATGGGATACTCATTTATCTTTTTTTTTCAATTTCTTTCATCAGTATTTTCTAATATGGATATTGCACCTCATTGGTTGAATTTATTTTAAGTATTTTATTGTTTTTGCTGCTATTGTAAGTAGGATTATTTATTTCTTAGTCTGATAAATCTTTACTATATGCCTTTTAGTTTTTTAATAATAGTGTCAAAGTTCTTTTCAGTTCTCTCCTTCCCAAGGCTAAGTGCTTAATTTTTTCTTCCTCATGTTTAATTAACCATTACTGAAGATTCAGAAAAACACATATTATTTTTCCAGATAGTTTTGTGAATTTTACCTAGAATATTTGTTTGTGTATGTAATATGATGCTTTTGGTTATAGACATGTATAAGGAAATAATGCATCATGGTTTTTAAAACCACTTCATTGATGTTTGACTGACATACAAAAAGCTATACATATTAAAGTATACAACCTGATGAGTTTGGAAATAAGTATACAGCTGTGAAATCAACGTCATAATGCTATAAACATACCCATTTTCTCCTTAAGTTTTGTCCTGCTTTATGTGTGTGTGTGTGTGTGTGTGTGTGTTTGAGATAAGAACACTTA
Organism: Neogale vison; assembly: GCF_020171115.1. Taxonomy (NCBI): domain Eukaryota; kingdom Metazoa; phylum Chordata; class Mammalia; order Carnivora; family Mustelidae; genus Neogale; species Neogale vison. The sequence continues at coordinate 123,638,957 of NC_058095.1, read as the reverse complement.
GCATAAGGATCAGCCCACTTAGTAAATTTTTAAATTATAATACATTATTGTTAATTGAAGGCACTATGGAATACAATAAATTCTAGAACTTGTTCATCTTGATTAGCTGAAATATCATACTCTTTGATACTTCTCGTCTTACCCTCCTCCACCCAGCTCCTGGTAACCACTATTCTACTCTCTGCTCTTTGGGTCTGAGTATATTAGATTCCTGCTATAAGTGGGATCATATAGTATTTGTTCTGCATAGTCTGGCTTATTTTACCTAGTATAATGTGCTCCAAGATTAGTCATGTTGTCACAGACAACAAGGATTTTCTTTTTTTAAAAAGGCTGAATAATATTGCATTATACATATATACCACATTTTTCTTTATCCGTTCATCCATCAGTGGACATTTAGTTTGCTCCAACTCCTAGTTTCATCAATTGTTTTCCATTTTTCAATGCTCTATTTTTTTTCCGCCCTAATACTTATTATTTTTTCCTTCTGATAATTTTAGACTTTGTTTTTTCTTTCTCCATTTTCTTGAGGTGGAGAGTTAAGTTGAGATCCTTTTTTTCCTAACTAAAATATATTTGACATATAACATTGTATATGTTCAAGGTGTATACTTTGTTGACTCAATACATCTGTATATTGTAATATGATTGTCAATGCCGCACTAGTCAGCACCTCTATCATGTAACATGATTATCTTTTTTTTTTGTGGTAGAAATAATTAATATCTATTCTCTGAGCAAGTTTGACCATATGATACTATTGTCTATATTCACTATACGTGTATTAGATCTCTAGGACTTATTTATCTACTAGTTGTAAGTTTATGATCTTTCTTCCTTAATTTAGGTATTTATCACTATAAATTTCCCTTTTATACTGCTTTTGTTGTACCCCATAAGTTTTGGTGTGCAGCATTTTCATTTTCATTTGTATTAAGATATTTTCTAATATCCTTTGTGATTTCTTATGTGACCCAATGCTTGTTCAAGCGTGTATTGCTTAATTTTCCTGTACTTCTGAATTTTCCGTTTTTTTGTTATTGATTTTCACTTTCATTCCATTGTGGTCGGAAAAGATACTTGGGATAATTTTAGTTTTAAAAAATTTGTTAAGACATTTTTATTACCTGGCATGTGATCTATCCTGGAAAATGTTCCATGTGCACTTCAGAAGACTGTGTATTTTAGTCCAGTTGGATGGACTGTCTGTTGGATCTATTTGTTACAGTGTTGTTCAAGTCTTCTGTTTACTTACTGAACGTCCATCTGGATATTCCTCCCATTGTTGAAAGTGGGACATTGAAGTGTCCTACCAATACCGTATTGCTGTCTACTTTTCCCTTCAGGTCTGTCAATGTTTGCTTTATGTATTTAGGTGCTCTAATGTTAGGTGTATATATATTGTGGGGACTGGCTTCCAGGGTTTTCATGTTTATTGTTGAGATCCATGTGCCAGTGCCGTGAGTCCCTACCCCTTTTCTCTGTTCTTAGCTCTCCCCAAAAGAGCTAGCTCTGCCAATCCCCTTAATTTTCTGGTTAAGCAAGGCAGGAGCAGGTCTCTTGACAGAGCCCTTAAAGCAGAGTCATTAGGTTTTCATGAGGCTCTCTTTACCCTGTGGGGGAAATTGCAGTGTAAGGGGTTTCTCTCAGTGATGAGCGGTAGAGCGTGAGGGAGGAATGTCACTAGTGAAATGGTTCTCATTCTTTTCATTGTGGCCGTTCATAGATTTTAGGTTTTGCCAGGATACTAGAGCCTCTCAAATGGACTCTAGAGCTCTTACAAAGGTATTGTTGTCTGTGGATAGTTGTTAAATCATTGCTTCTCTGGATCTATGAAGGCTAGTAGCTCCTATTCGACCATCTTGAGGATGTCACTCCCAGGCCCATATTTTTAATGTTTTAGTATATCTTGTGTTTCTGAGATTTTTAAGGTCTGCAAATACAAGTCAAAAAAGGGAGAAACATAAAAAACAACTCAAGACAGGGGATAGATAGTAAGGAAGTGCCGCTGATGTTTGGCTTTAGTTTATAAAATTACTATTCTTATTTTTACAACTTTCTAATTTGTTACATTTACTCCTGATTATGAATGAAGCAGGTCAGTTCATTAACTAATTGTCTATCTTTATATTCAACATCTTTTCCTCTTCTAAAATGTATTTGTTTAGTTAATTATGGTTATGCTATTGGATATTTGCAATTATATGCTCAAATATGTTGATAACATATTTTCTAAAGAAGAATTCTCACATCTGGGAGTCTTCTTTCATGAATCTCTAGAAAAAAAAAATGAGAAGGAACACTACTTTCAGGAGCAATACTGGCATTCTTTGCCAGTAAGGATATGATCATTTAAGTGACTTTATTCTTTGTCTTCTATAGTCTTGCCTGGTGAAAGAATTCATTGAATAAAATCTCCCTTTATAATAGTCATTTCATTTAAGTGCATATCTTGTGAATAGCCAATTCTGACAGATTTTCAAGAAATATGGCTCTGTGCCAAGATAATTAACTTCATCAAACTTAGGGTGATATAGTACTAGTGATAAACTTATTCCTGATGTAATAGGAACTTACAATAATAAAATTAGACTATTTTGTAAGTGTTTAAGTTGGCTCTTGTGACTTCTTTCTGTGAGGTTTCAATAAATACTTGAATTGATTTGGATGGTTTTCAGTTTTATTGTTAACATGTCACTGTAAAGTTTTGCAGGCTGGGTAAACACAACACCAGGGGAGGTAGGCGCAAGGCAAGATTTATTAAAGGTGCTCTCCCGCGAAGTTTCAGGGCTCAGGAGAAGGGGAGCCAGGAAAGTCATGCTGGGAGGAGGTGGGTACCCTCGGGCGAGGTTCTGCAACTCTGGAAAGCAGAGTCGGGGAAGTCTCACTGGGAGGGAGTAGGCAGGGGTCTTTTATTGGGCCAAGGCAGGGCATGGGCTCACATCCATATATGGTAAGGCATTTACCATATGGAGTGGGGACTCCTGATACACCTGTTTCCTGTATAGGTATTGGGTTACCTATGGAGATGTGACCTGGGCATACATCCTTTTGCCAGGAGAGTCAAGGGTTAAGGAAGAGGGGGTAGGGGCCTGGAAGATGGCAGCCCCAGGGGTCATTCCTATTGTTCCTCCTGCATTCCCAAAGCCGCTGACCCAACAGTCACATTCATAATTTCTTGATAGCTGGGTTACAATGTATCATGGGTATATCATGGGTATATAATGAATACTGGTCTTAAATAATGATATGACTTAGGGCAGTATGAAGTCTGAAGAGGCATCAAGTGTGTGAAATATGAAGTATTAGAAGAGAACTGAGTTATTTAAGTGACTCTCTGGCAGCAACCTTGACTTCTAGTCTCCTAACCTCTCACTGTCATTTCTGTTAAAAACATGAGAGTATTCAAATAGTCACAGTCCTCTCACCCTCAAAAATACAAAAAAAAAAAAAAAATACAGGATTCTAACCAATAGCCATAATCTAGGAATATGTTCTAAGTAATACAAAACTTATGATGCTCTTTGGTGACTTAATATTCTGCTCTAGGTGGAACAAAACTACTTCTCCTGGATAATGGAAATAAACTAATTTTTCATCCTAAATGACATGTCCCCATATTCAAAAATGGAACACATATGCACACACATATACACAGACACTTATCTTACTTGGCTAACCAGTCTTATGCAGCTGGAATAGTTAAGGTTTTATGGCCATATCTCAATGCTGTCATTTCTATATTTGGTCAGAAATAACTCATAACTAAAAATGGAAATGTTTGGTGAGAATAGAGTTTGGGAAGGAAAGGCAATAAAAGGGAGGGCAACAAAAGTGGGATGTTGCATTTTAGAAGACCATTTTCTCAAAACATAAAGCATAAAGAATAAGGATAAGATCTGTGGTAAAATAAAATTTGTTTTCATGTTTCTTGATATTATAATTATTAAGAGCTTTTCCATTGAGAAGATATAGGAATTCATTGAAAGAAAACTAGACACTGGGAGTTAATTCACTTATTTATTTAACAAATGATAATTGGTGCCTGTCTCATGGGGAGGCTAGAACCATTATAGATATACTGAGAAAAGGAGAAGTAAACTAGAAAAAAATCTCTGTTCTCACAGGCAATTTTTGTGGCAGTAGATGGTGGTACAATAAACATACATACAAAAAATAAGAAAATCATAGATATTGTTAAATACTTTTAAGAAACAAAACAGAATAATTGAATTTAGAAGGTGATTAGAAGAGAAGCTAAATGACTACTTAATATAAAATAATCCAGGGAGGCACCTTGGTGGCTCAGTAGTTAAACGGCTGCCTTAGGCTCAGATCCTAGTCCCGGGGTCCAGGGATGGAGCCCCACATTGTTCTCCCTGCTCCATAGGAAGCCTGCTTCTCCCTCTCTCACTCTCTCTGCTTGTATTCTCTCTTTTGCTGTCTCTCTCTCTCTCTCTGTCAAATAAATAAATAAAATCTTAAAAAAAAAAAAAAGAATGATCTAGGAAGTCCTTTCTATGTAAAGAGTGTGAAATTTAGGTATGAATTATACGAAGACTTTCTCAGGCAAAAGAAATAATTACAAAAGCCCCAAGACAGGAATGAAAGTGGTACATTTTAAAATAGGTAACAGGCTGTTTTAATGAGACTATGTATGCTGCCATTTTTATTGACCTCTACTATAATAAATACCAAAGTCAGGATAAGTTATATCTGTTTTCTCAGAGGAAATTTCTGAGGACCTATTTTACTAATCTTGAATTTTATTATTCATTGTGAGAATTTTTTAGATGTCAAAGAGGGTAGACAAGTGTATTTACTTAGGGAGAAAAGATACTGGGATGATGGGTCTCAGACCCCACTGGGGAAGAAGTAGGAGAGTAAAACCTTCAATCAACCTGTGAAAGGACTATAAACTGACCATTAAGTGAAAGTTGGAGAAACAAATAGTGCTATCATTTCCATGTGAAATTTGTTTGTCCATCATCCTGATTACCAAAAGAAAGAAGGCTAGTTTGTCAAGGACATGGAGAATTGGGTGGAGTGTGGAGGTAGAAGATGAAGGCAGAATAGTGACATGGGCCAGGTTACGCAGGCCTTATAAAACTGTGGATTACATTCTGAATTCCTAGGAAAATTCCTTTCAATGGACACTAGCGGGCCAAGAGTGAGAGCTTGAATTTCATTAAGAGGTTGATGCACTAATTCCTGGTGATTAATGATTGCATCTGAGGAACAAAGAAGGGCCTTTGCTCCTAGCTTGCAACCCCATCCTGCTGTTGTTGCAAACGGTCACAGCTGGGAGGTGAGGCCAGCATGCAGGTGGGAAAGAGGTGGTTTCAAGGACAACCTCTGTATACTCTGCAAGAAAACAATAGCTTGTATAACTCACAGCAAGGATTAATAAAGACAAAGCTAAAATCCACAGGATATATATATTTTTAATGCAGAAAAGGGGACACAAAGGGTGTGAAAAAACAAGCTCTGCATAGACACTTATTATATATATTAGATGGCAATTGTTGAACATATCAAGAATTACAAAATCTTCAAACATTTTTACAAACTGGGGAAATGTATTAAATTTGAACGAGATATGAAAACCTCATTCACAATGTTGGACAAAACAGTGACCTGCCAGTTAATGGGATAAAGACAATGTCTTTGTAAAAAGGAACTAAAATTACTGATTATTACGAACAGTGGCCTAACTTTGAACAATACAGAAAACGAAGATGTAAAAATTAGCAAAATATTATCTTTAAATGTTATAATGATTTTAGAGTAAAATTATATAAATTTTATAAATTTATAAAAATTTTATAATAAAAATATCTTTAAATAACAAATTTTAAGAAATGGCAGTGTTCTATAAGCTTTTCATCAGGGCAATATTTTCCTGCCCTGTAGATAGAAGTTAAAGTTGATAGAATGTTAATGAATGGCATGTGACATATTTAGCAAGAGCTAGACGAAGTTCACACTATCTATTCCAGTGATGCTACCTCTATTAATATAGTTTAAGGAAATAATCAATAGAAAATACAGGTCTGCAAAGCAAATGCTGAAATCTTAACAGTGGTTTGATTCAGAGTGGTAGAATTCAGGATTGCATTGTTTATATGTTTTAAAATACATTTATAAATTTGTTGCAGTATCTACCAACAGCATGTAGAAGGGTTGTAATAAGAAAATAGTCTTATTTAAGTATTTAAACCAGGATCCAAGGTTTGGAAACACAAGAGTTGTAGTTAGGTAGCTTAAATAGTGTGAATCTCAACTACCTTATCTCTAAAATTTTTACACTCACAATTTTTTATAGCTAGCAGTACTCTTTAATAATATTTTAAATAATGTGCCAGATACAAAATAGTGTGGTTAAATAATTATGTTTTAATAAATATAGGTACACTATTGATGTGAATTATAGTGGTCAGAAAATATTTAACATCAAGGGGAATGTTAGGATGCCTTCAAAATATAAGCAAGCAATAAAATTTTTTCCCATTATGATTGTTTAAAAAAAAAAGTATGTATATTGATACACCAAAGTATTAAAAGCTAATGTCTCTGGGTGGTTGGACAATAGATGATACATTTTCTTTTTATTTTTATCCAATTGATTTTACACATCTCTAGTGTTCGTATGTCAATATTATGCTAAGAAAACTAATATTTAATTTTATAAATCAAATGCTAATAATACCCACATTTAAGATTTGTTTTGAAGATTAAGTGAGATAGTGTATGGAAGTTTTTGCTGGATATAGTCAATAAATATCATTATCTTTTACATGGAACTTTGTTTTGTAATTACTTTGCTCTAAAGTAACAGAAATAGACAAAATTCCTCTTCAGTCTCTGCAATCTCAGAGGTCTATGATTTCCTATCAAAATAGCACAAGTGCAGACAATCTTCAAATCTGGGCAAAGTGAACTTCAACTGTCCTACACAAGGAGTAATCTCCTAATTAAAATTTTAAGTGACAATCTAAGCAACACAGTGCACTATCCACAAACATGAGCACTCTATGTTGATTAATATGAAACTAATTTGTATTTCATTTTTTTAAAGAAAAGAAAACCTTTTGAAATTCTGAACAGAAAATTTTTTTTGGAATATAATACTCCTCGAAATTGGCATAGGGTGTGGTATTTTCATGCCATAACTGTAATACACTGTTTATTTGCTTTGATATGTGTTACATGCTTCTTTCATGCAAATTTAATTGTTTTAACTTTTTTCTTATGATTATTTTCTGTGCACACTGAAGGCTCAGTAATTATTGTTGACTCACTGAGTTACAATAGAGGTAAACAGGACAATAAAATCAGGCAAGCATTTTATGTGAGCCTTTCAGAGATTAGCAAAAGTTGTATGAGAAGATGTCATATCAAATTTGTGCCTCCTGTCTCAAATAATAGAGTTCTGATCAAATGCCAGTGTTTTTGAAATAATTCCTTTTCAAACAATTTATTTTTTTAAAGATTTTATTTATTTATTTGACAGAGAGAGAGAGATTACAAGCAGGAAGAGCAGCAGGCAGACAGAGAGAGAGGCAGTCTCCCTGCTGAGCAGAGAGCCCGATGCAGTGCTCGAACCCAGGACCCTGAGATCATGACCCGAGCTAAAGGCAGAGGCTTTAACCCACCGAGCCACCAAGGCGCCCCTCAAATGATTTAAATAATAAGTTCAAAAACCAATAATCATAATGAGAGAAATGAAAACAATGTATCTAAACTTAAAAATATCACAAAAAGAAGAAAAATCTCATTTTAGGACTATACCCCAGAGAAATTACTCAAAATTCCCCTTAATTTTCTTAATTTTATCTTTTTTTGGAATTTTATTTGGAAAATATAAAAATATATTTTTAAAAATTTTATTAATGCAATAATGGCATTTACTTTAAAAAGCATTCTATTACTATAGTTAACCAGTAGAGTTTAAATGGTTGTACTATAAGAAATAGGAACCATGCCTAAGCAATTGACTAAAAATGCATATTTTGTAAAGGACAAAAAACTTTTTACAAATTAAAAAAATAAGTGTATGGTAACATCTTACTAATTTGGAGAATACTGTTCAAGGATACATGTTGTTTTTAAAATGTAGCTAGAAATTGGAGTAATATTAAGAGAAATGACATTTCAACTAGTACCTACATATTGGGATAGTAAAAAGTAAAAACAAAAAATTACCTCTGCTCATCCTACCTAAGCCTTATCCATCTTGATTATTCAGTCTACAAAATAAAATTTGATCAGTTCAGTTAAGGGTAGAAAGAATATCTTAAAATTTTCTAAACAACTTAGTTTAGTATGTTGATCAACACTGAAAGTAAAGCAATTTTTTGGTTAGTTGGTCTAGTCTTCACATGTTTTAAAATAATATTCCTAATGTTGACATTCAGTGGACTACCCATAACGAATCTTGTGTGTAGCGTTCAATTAAATTTTGACTAAAATAATGATTTACATGAAAATGGTTGGTTTAAAGTCCTTCTTAGAGTCTAAATCTTTGTTGTTTCTTTATTCTCATCTTCTCTTTTATTGGATTCATACTAAGTTTATAATTAGAGCTGTTAAATTAGAAATTCCATTTTATTTATTACATAGCAATTTTTTTTTTTTTGCTTACAAAGATAGAAAATTTTAGAGCTCATAATTAAGGTAGTGATGGTCCCTTGAGTTCCCTGACCTTAATATCCCTTTGAACAAAACAAGCTTGAACAAACTCAAAATCAGTTTCTTTCAGAAACTTTGACTAATCAGACTCATAAGACATTTAAATAATATAACCATACATGCCTTTATTTTGGCTTTATTTATATATGCAAAATTATCTAATATATGTCTATTTTAAGTCTGTATGCTTTTTTTTTCACTATTTTCTAAGCCAGAAATGCAGTAGCTGCTATTCTGTTAAGATGATCTGGCTATCATGGTATGATGGATCTCAATCAGATAGAAGAGATTATTAAATGGTATTTGTATCATACCTCCACACAAACTCATAAATTTGGTTAATTCATGCCATTTACTTATTTTCCTTATTTGTTAATAGAACATCACATAACTTTGTGACATATATCAATCTCTATATTAAATATTATTGCAGTTTATTCTTCAGACCTACAATGGACATAAATTAAATCTCTCAATTTCTTTGTTCAATTATTCTAACTCCCTTGGACTATGCTAATCTCACTATTAATATTATCTTAATAATAAATGATATTTTAAGCAAATAAAAGCTATATTTTTAATTTCTTCTTTTAGTAGGTAAAAATTATCTGAACTATGTGTTATACATAGTTGGTAGTAACTTAGATAATATGGAAAAATCCTGAAAACAATTAAGAGGAATATTGCAAAATAAAAGTAAAAGACAATAAATGCTCATTATAGGGAAATAACCTTTTAAGAAAAAAAAAAAGAAATTGGGTGATTTTTTTCTTCAGGGCTTGGCTAATAATGAAAATAATGTTTCCTTTTTTACAAGATAGAAATTTCTAATTAATCTATAGTTTTTGAACTTTTTAATCACTGTATTAAAAAAATGGCTTTAAAATCCTCTCATCTTTCAGAATCCCTGGATTTGGCTTCTTATATTTACTCATTCATTGACTAATTAATTTTGCAGACTTTAAGTTAGGTGTCTACTGTTTTCCAGGTTATGTGGTAAATGTAAGCAATGAGCAAACAGATACGTACCTGTTCTCATAGGCATTTCTGGTAGAGAAGACAAAAATTAATTATATAATCACAGCAGTACCTTCATGATTACATTATGATTACATCATGACTGAATTAAGTGACCTAAAGAAAAGATTCTATGAGTTTACATAAAAAAGAAAATTAATATAACCTAGGAAGTAGGAATAGAAGAAATAATTTCACTGAGAATATAAACCATGAATTCTTATGTGATGGAATATGAGCAAAGATTATTCCCTGCAGGGGCGCCTGGGTGGCTCGGTGGGTTAAAGCCTCTGCCTTCAGCTCAGGTCATGACCCCAGAGTCCTGGGATCGAGCCCCATGTCAGGCTCTCTGCTCTGCAGGGAGCCTGCTTCCTCTCCTCTCTCTGCCTGCCTTTCTGCCTACTTGTGATCTCTCTCTTTCTGTCAAATAAATAAAATCTTTTAAAAAAAGAAAGATTATTCCCTGCAAATGGATGAAAAACTTAAATGTCTCTTATTACAAAGGAATGAAATCTAAATTAGAAACAGAAAAAAAAAAAGTGAAGGTGATGGTAACTGAATGGGGAAGTCATGGTGTGGAAGGGGGGTGCAGGGTAAGTAGGACACAAGGGGACAATAGGGGACTTAACAGGACATGTTAAGTTGCTCTGGTTTTATCCAAAGAACAACAAGTTATAGAGAAATATTAAGCTTATTGTGTGATATAGTGGCATTTTCTATTTTCAAAACAAAGTAAATTCCAGCTGTCAAAAGCGAAATAGACTAGAGAAAGAGGCTATAGTAAAGGTCCAAATAAGTCATCATAATAGCTTTGACCAGAGTGGCATAGGTATAGATAAAGTGTGGACTGAGTGAAATTTATGAGATAAAACCAACAGGATCTCGTCATAGATTAGATATAAGAGGTGGTGAAGAGTAAGGAGTCAAGAATGTTTTCTAAGCGTCTGGCTTGAGAAGTTGGATGATTATTAGTTTTGTTCTTTGAGACAGAATACCCTGGATGTGAAAATTATATAATGATTATATTATATAATTATATAATGAGTGCTTGTGTGTATGTGCATGTGTTTGTAGAAAATGACTTCAAGTGTTAGGCATGTTGACCAAGAGTATGAATACTGTAATAAAGGGAGACAGAGAATGGACAGAAAGAGAGGAGTCAGGAGCTCAGATTGTCCTAGAGCTGTGAATATGGCTGTAATTATGATATATATAGATGGTAATTATAACTCTGGGTGCAAAGACATTGTCTTGGCCATCAAGAAAGCCTAGAATATGGGCTGGTTATGAGTAGACTAAGCACCAAGGTGAGATAGGTAACCAGGTAACAAAGAACAAGTCAGTCACAAAGCAGACACAGACACAATTGGCAGGTATCTCTAAGGAACTCTAGAAGAGTAGTCTCACAGACACTGAGGGAAGGTAGTGTTTCATAATCCAAGTTTTTTAATCAGTGTCAGATTCTGATAGGGATACAAACAAGGTGAGGACTGAAACACGTCCATTGGACTTGGTGCTAATCAGTGTTAAATATGGGGAAGGTTGTTCAGGGGAATGCTATCATCATATGAAATATCATCTGACTTTAGTCCACAATGAAGGCTAGAAAGCAGTGGAACAAGGTATCACTATTTTAATAAAAAAATACTTATCAAATGAGAAAAAAGAAGATACCAAGTAAAATTTAAAAACAGAAGATAGATAGGAAAAAAAAACTTGTACAAAGGCTTAGATGATTTGCTTTTCAAATAGTTTTTCAGAAATGTACTGTATCAAAAAGAGCCACTTGTGTTATAAGATTTCATGATTGATCAAGAGAGTGAGAGAGGATGATTGATTGATCGATCACCAGTCTAGTAAGCAATCAATCCAAATGAGAAAAGACAGCAAATGGTCTACCAGAAGAATGTCTTCAATAAACTAATGAAATAATTTCCCAGAAAAAAAACTAATGAAGCATTATGATTGCCCTTCTTTAAAAAAAAAAAAGTGAGAAAAAAATTTTTGGATATTAGGAAAATGAATACACAAAAAGAAACCCAGAAGAAAACAAAATAAAAACTGAAAAAGTCATGTTCATTTATAAAGCAAACTATAAACAGTGTTGATTTGAAGAATTCATAGAATATAGGAAGGAGAATATGTTTGACCTTGACACCAGAAAACATTCTCATTTTATTGGCAAAGTGGTTATGTCTTTGAAGCCAGAAAGAAAGAAAAATAATCACAGCCTAAACATGGCTCCCTTGGGTTTCCAGCAAAGGGTAGTTGCGTAATAATGCAAATCTCTTAATGTTTTCAACATTTAGGATCTACCTATAAATAGAACACTGAGAAGTAAAAACTATTAAATTTCAGAGAGAAAGGTAAAACATAAGGTCATAGAAAAAAAGGAGTAGGAAGTTGGAGGTGGCATTTAAGAAACAAAACAAATAAACATAGAGGAAGGAAAAATAAGATGAAAACACAGAGGGAGACAAACCATAAGATACTCTTAACTCTAGGAAACAACCAGGGTTGCTGGCGAGGAGCTGGGTAGAGGGGTAGCTAACTGCATGATGGGCATTAAAGAGGGCATTTGATGGAAGGAGGACTGGCTGGTATATGCAACTGATGAACCACAAAATTCTACCTATGAAAATAATAATCCACTATGTCAATTGAATGGAATTGAATGGAAATAAAAAATAATTTTTTAAAAAGAATCCTATAATACCTTCAAGATAAGAAAATTGTCTCCTATGAAAGCCTTAAAAAAAAGTTCGAGGAGGAAAGCGCAAGGGAAGTCAACATCAACCAAGGAAAGAAAGGGTTAGAGAATGCTGGTGACATTGGTTGGAACGAAAAGAAGAGATTTTATGTTATTATCAAGTTTACAGAGTCAAGGAAAAACGTAACTAAAAAATACAAGGCTTTCTGCATTACTACGTCATATGTGTTCTTAAAAACAAAACAACGTAATTTTTGTTCTGTAAGATTACACTCTTTAAAAATAAGGTGTGAGGGAAAAAATATAGAGAAAGTCAAAATCATGTAACTTTCTAAACTTGAACACTAACAAAACATATTTAACCCAGATAATTAACAGATAATTTAACCCAGGTTCTGGACACTTCCTCAAGGGATATTAAAAATGTATAGAAACAATAGCTTCGAAACCCTTGTTTCATGGTGAGGATACATGAAGACAGAAGCGGAGTTCTGGACAAACAGAACCACCTGCCAGGATTGGGAAAAGCTGGGAAAGGGCTACATACAGGTGTTCAAAGTGAATTTTCTTAAAATAGAGCTGAAAGGGCTTCTTTCCTGTATGGTGGAGAGCAAAGTGCTTTTTTTTTTATTTTTTATAGGTCTACTTCTGTTATTCTGCCTTCACTTTCCTAGGGCGGGGAGGTACTAAGAATGAACAAATTCCACATGGATACTAACATTATTCCTCTGTGTATTAGTATCACACAGAAGCACGGATATTGCAGACACACGTGTTGCAACAGAACAGATTATAATATAGTTATCGACATTTTAAGAGGAGACAGGAAAGAGATCAAGGGTATTATGCTACATAAGTTACCATGCATTTTTAGTGGGAAGCCAATAGAGTTTATCTAAAGTAGTAAATCAGTAGATAAAATGAATAAACATATAATTAAAATAAATCAAGAGAACTGAACCGTAATTTGAGCATCATTGCCTTTGGGGATTGGAAATGGGTTGTAGCCTGCTGAATTTCACTTAGCTTGGCTGCTTTATTTTGTATTTTAATCATGCGATATTACTTTAAGAATCAATAAAAATAGTAGAAAACATAAATATTACTTCATCAAACAATACACCTTCTAATCCCTAGTTCTAAAAATCACTATTTCTTTTTGCTCTTGGCTTCCTACTGGAACAAACTGGTTATTCTAAATATTCTAATAAACATTGTACTATGATGTGGGAGAGTGCACTGGTTAGGAATCATCTGTACCGAAAGAGTTCTCGATCTTGCTTTTGTCTCCATGCTCATCTAGCCTGTGATGCAGCAGAGAAGGCTTGGGATTTTCATTGGCCTTGGAGAAAACCTTGGCTTACCAAACCCCCACTTTTTTTTTTCAAGTTATTTGGAGCAAGGCACTTAACATCTTTTAGATTTGCCTATAAAATGAGATGAGAATAACTACTTTGTAATATTATTGGGAATAAAAAGTTATATGTAAATTTAAAGCACCTGGCTATGGCAAGAGTTCAATAAATGTTAATTACCTTCATTTAAATAATTTTTAAATGTTTTAATTACATTGGGAAACTCTAAGCAAATTTAAAACTGTTTTAGATCTCTTCAAGTGGCAAAATTTTACTCCGTACATACTCTAATGCACAATTGCCATGGGCAAATAGAAGCTTTAAGATGATTTAACTCTCTGGTTCCCTCATATACTAATTCTTTTTGACTTTACATCATAAAATCTTAGCCCCTTATGTACTTCATGTTCAAGGTCCTAAGAAATTCTGGTGCATTTTCCTTTCTACTATTATCCGCTTCAAAGTAAACAAGTTAGTCACGAGTGTACGTCCCTTTTTTTTTTTTTTAAAGATTTTATTTATTTATTTGACAGACAGAGATCACAAGTAGGCAGAGAGGCAGGCAGAGAGAGAGGGGGAAGCAGGCTCCCTGCCGAGCAGAGAGCCCGATGTGGGGCTCGATCCCAAGACTCTGGGATCATGACCCGAGCTGAAGGCAGAGTCTTTAACCCACTGAGCCACCCAGGTGCCCCTGTACATCCCTTTTTATAATAACAGTTTGTCAGCTATTCGTGTTCAGTCAATAAAGGAAGACGGAATTTGCTAGCAAAAAAAAAAAAAAATAGCAGTACTTCTAATTTTTAAGTGTTTCCTTTCATAATACTGGCCTTAGTGAGAGAAAAGGGCATGTATTTTGGGAGCATCATACTTCTTCCTGTCCCACAGTTAATGAGGCACATGAAGCATTGACTGGGGCTTGATCATGCGTACAGAACAGGCAGCCAAGAGCAGGCACATTCTTCTCTCGCAATGAAACCATCTGCAGCCAATCCCAGCAGGTTTTCCTTCAGGGCTCTGAGCAAAAGGCAAGAATACAGATTGTTTCTCATTCTACATCATCCTAGCACAGCAGAGGCGAGATTCAAGAGGGAAAACTTAAATAAACATGTACAGATGTCTTTTTCCAGGTTATTCTCCGTTTTCCAAATCTTGACTTTAAGTTGTATAATTAAGGAGAAAAAATTCTCAGATGAAACTAAGCGCATTTTCATCCATTAGAGAAACAGGGTCGTATGTGGAGAGATGCACAGCTGCCGGGTCTTGATTTTAATCATTGATTTAATAGATATTTCTGGACAAACAGACTCAGCCATGACCAGATGCAGCATGTCTCTGTTAATAATCTGAGCTAATTGAGTCTCCCTTTTGCCATTTGCCAATTATTCATGGATCCAGATAGGGAGTTTTCTTTTTTCTTCTTTTCTTTTTTCCACTAGAAGGTTAGAGAAGCATAAACCAAGAGATCAAGGAGGGTAAGGAATGCCATTATAATGTTACTGCACCTGGAGGTAGCTGCCAATGTTTTTCTGAGAGCAGTTGAACAGAACACACAGTTCAATAAACTTTCCTTGGAAAGTTTCACACAGATTGCGGATGGCTTTTAAAAGTGTTTCTCCTTTTGATTAAGGGAAATGGAGGGGAGGAAAGGGAGGGAAATATTAAATGGAACATATTCACTGCTGGAGTATAGATTTTCATGGCTCTGAGTGAGTGCTCAGTAGAGATTTTCACCACATCTAATAATCATTTTCTCAGTAGGCCATAAAAAATTAGGAGATTACGTTTCTCATAATCAAGGCTCTATTTATCAAGCATACTACTTAAGAATTTCATTGTTATTGATAACTAGAACATGTTATTCATTTATAAAACTTGCCCAAAACGATGTATTCTTGGTTAAGAAATGAATCATTCAGGAGCAAACAAGAGTTTCAGTGAGCAGCTGATTATAATCATTTAGCCGTGAAAGGAGTAACTATCGGTGACGGTATGGTCTTGAAAGAAATGCAGTTGAGATTTTAATATGAACTCGCAGACAGCAAAGAGCAGGATCTTTTCCTTATAGTCAGTTTATCAAACATAAACTGAACAAACCTCTGAAGGTCAAGACTATGAGCGGGAGGTTAGTGTTTCAAATACAAGAAATATCCATGTACTTGAGGATTACATACCAGTATTATCCAAAAATGAATCGTGAAAAGATGCTTATGTCTGAATGATAAAAATGATGAATTTATTAATTGTGAACTATGTTCTTTGAACTGTATAAAAAGTGAGTTTTCTTCTTAGTCTAAAATGTTTTCCTTTTGGTGATCCTTTTAATGTGAATGCAGTGGTTTTTTTTTTTTTTAAAGATTTAAAAAATTTTTTTATTTGTCAGAGAACATAAGCAGGAGGAGTGGCAGGCAGAGGGAGAAGCAGACTCCTCGCTAAGCAAGGGGCTCAACGTGATGGGGCACTCAATACCAGGACCCTGGGATCATGACCCCAGCTGAAGACAGATGTTTAACTTACTGAGCCACTCAGGAGTCCCAACAGTTGTTCTATGTTAGAGATTTATGCTGACTTAACTTCATATATATGATAAAAAAAGATTTTCAGTAGCAAAATGAAATTAACATTAAAATGCATAAAATACTCTAAAATGAGAAACAAAAAATGTAGACTGAATTTTTATTTATCTTTCTCCAAGTCTGTTTGTAAAATTCAAGTAGAAGCTCCTTGGGAGCGGAAATAACTAAATCTTATTTATCTTTGAATTTCCAGCTCCAAACATAGTGCCTGCCACATTGTGGTTGCTAAAAACAAACACCCCCCCCCCCAAAAAAAAAGCCCTCATCAAAACACAATGTTTTATTGGGTAAATTGAAGGTATCAGTAGTATAAAAGTGGACAAAGATAATCTCAATTTTCTCCTTCACCCTCGGGAAATGAGCAATACATAAATACAAGGAGCAGAAAATTAACTACCCACCTATTCTGAGTTATTTCCTTAACCTGGATTTATAAATTCTTGAAGAGGACATTCAACTTTAATTTGCACCACAAGATAAAATGAAAGCAGAAGCCATTGCCTATATGTTCTCTAAATGACAGAAAATTGTATTTGAGTGAGACAGAATCCCCACAGAGTGTATCCCAGATGTTTACAAATTAAATGTTCTTTCTGTCTCTAGTTTAGACACAAGAACTCCCTGTGTTCAAGAACTGAACATCATTTCCCTGCTATTTTCTTCCAACTTCTTCCTTCCCTCCCCAGTCTTTTGCTCCTTACTTTCTGTTTATTCTCTCATCACCTTATTTGTGTGCTTATACATTTACATGAAGTTGGCATGATTTAAGAGATCTTTCCAAATTAATTATGCAAATATGCATCCAGATGATAGAAAGGAAAAATGAAAAAGTGGAAAATGTTTTTCAGGTTACAGCAATCGGGAGTGTGCCCCAGATACTCAGTCGCCTAGAAGATCAGAGTGTATCAGTATGCTGGTTTTACTTTGGACTTGTATAGGAAGGAGTAAGTTATAGGTGGGGTGACTTTAGAGCTGAGGTTTTTTAAAAAGATTTATTTATTTATTTGAGAGAAAGCGCACGCACAAGCAGGTGGGGGATGGGAAGCAGTGGGGAGAGGGAGAGAAAGACTCTCAGGCACACTCCCAGCTGAGCCTGGAGCCTCACACAGGGCTTGATCCCAGGATCCTGAGATCATGAACAGAGTCAAAACCAAGAGCTGAAGGCTTAACCAACTGAGCCACCCAGGTGCCCTGAGTTCTTTATTTGTTTGTTTGTTTTGTTTTTTTTTAAGGGGCATCTGAGGCTGTCAGGACATGGTTATACTATAGAAATGAATGAAGATTACCCAAATAAGAACAAGAGAAGGTTCAGAGCTTGCTTTGCAAGTGAGTCAGCTACCATCATTTGCATTTGGCAGAAACTCCAAGGCAGGGTAATGGTAAAGCTTTGTAGTGGAAAAAAGGGAAGGCTTCAAATAGACCTTTTTGTTTTGTTTTGTTTTTTTGTTTTTTCGATTTATTTATTTTCAGAAAAACATTATTTATTATTTTTCACCACACCCAGTGCTCCATGCAAGCCGTGCCCTCTATAATACCCACCACCTGGTACCCCAACCTCCCACCCCCCTGCCACTTCAAACCCCTCAGATTGTTTTTCAGAGTCCATAGTCTCTCATGGTTCACCTCCCCTTCCAGTTTACCCAAATTCCCTACTCCTCTCTAATGCCCCTTATCCTCCATGCTATTTGTTATGCTCCATGGTAACAGCCTCCTGTAAAGGTTCAGATAGACCTTTACAGGAGGCTGTTACCATGGGAATTCTATAGGCTGGCCAAGTAGAAGTGAGACATCCTACGTTATCAGTTAGGGGAACATATTTCGACTTTCTCTGGTTGGTGCCCAACTGGAAGGGAGAACAAAATTTAAGAAGACTGTCAGTGATTAATCAAGTTCTGGCTATGTGGAATCAGTTGTTTGTAAGAGTTATTGTTTGGCTTCATAGACTGGTTATTAGAGTCTGACTTCCTACAAATCTGACTTGTAGGGAGTGAGTTAGCTTTCTGGGCTGATTACTTCAGGTAGCAAACCAGATTCCTGGGTCTATTGCTTTAGACTATTGGTCAGATAACTATTTTATATGTACTCTGATCATGTCTGTTTCACATATGTAGTCACTAAGTGTCTAGCTGGTTTCAGCTGGGGAAAGGCATAGTTGGGAAATAGCTGAGCCAATCATTTATGAGACAACAAAAATCTGGAGAGTCTGTATCTCGCCTTGTCATAGGTAAATAAGGGAGTCATCTGGAGTTTTATCTAAGTCATATATGGGAAAGGTGGGTTTTTTTCTTTAAGTCATTTCCAGATCACAAAAAGTCGAGAGATTTCAGAAAACCCAAGTTGAAGACATTAACCATTACTGTTTACAAGGGGCACAGAATTCAGTCAGCTGCCATCACTTGTATTTGGCCAAGACTCCAAGGCCGAAAGGGTGAAGGGAAAAGTTTTCCACCATCATAACGGGTCAAGTGTTTTTAGCCAAATAGGATCAAAGAAATTGAAGAAGTGTCATAGAACAAGATGAGTTTGCTCATTCTTGATGATATTTGTCAAAAGTAAATCTCTGAAAATGGGGAGCAATAATATTAACCATTGGAGAGGTATATACAGTTAAAGGAATGAGGGAGAACAATTCTTGAGGTTCTCTGCCTAAGCCCTCCTCCTACTATGTCAAGTGCATAAAGGAAGATGAGAAATTTGATTTAGATATAATCAGAAATGAGACTGCTAGTGGGAGGCCTGATAGTACCTAAGGACCAGACAAGTCACTGAACTAGGTACAAGTATTAAACCAAAGAATAATGCTCTAAGCAAAATTACCAAAGTAATCATCAAAAAGTAATTAACTCTGAAATTCTTATCTCCAGACCACATCTCACTATAAATCTCTAGTCCAGCATTTCTTATAACCTTTTACTTTTTATATATTAGGTTTAGTATGCTTAGAAAATATGCTAAAATAATATTAGCCCCCCCAATATTATACTTGACCCTTGAACAATGCAGGAGTTGGGGTGCTAACCCCCTCTGTACTCAAAAATCCATGTATAACTTTTGGCTCCCCCAAAACTTAACTACTGAGAGCCTATTGCTGACTATAAAAAAGCCTTACTGATAAGCCTTACTGATAAAATAAATAGCCAAGTAACACATATTTTCAGTTACACGTGTTATACACTGTATTCTTCAAATAAAGTAGGCCAAAGAAAAGAAAATATTGAGAAAGCCATAAGGAAGAGAAAAATACATTTATAGGGCACCTGGGTGGCTCAGTCAGTTAAGCGACTGCCTTTGGCTCAGGTCATGATCCTGGAGTCCCAGGATTAAGTTCCGCATAGGGCTCCCTGCTCAATAGGGAGTCTGTCTCCCCCTCTGACCTTCACCCCTCTTGTGCGCTCTCTCTCTCAAAACAAAACAAAACAGTACAAAACAAAAAACAAACAAACAAAAAAAAACTTAAAGAAATACATTTACAGCACTGTTCTCTGTCAAACAATATACATAAATGTGAGCTCATACAGTTCAAACCAGTGTTCAAGAGTGAACAGTGCTATAAGGATCAAGAAACTACAGAAGAATCACCCTGAGTAGATGCACAGAGTATTGTTAAATATTATTTTTAGTTTTTCATGAGTTTCTCAGCAGTGTAGAAAAAGTGCTTCTGGGGGAAAACTATGCCTTTTTCAGAGTGTGTCCCTTCAGAGCTTAGATTTAATTCCGATCCTAGGGGGGACCCCATTCTTTCATTGCCTTTGAGAGGTTTTAGAAATCTGTAAATTGTAGAAAACTGATAACATTGCAGACTAATTGTCTATAAAAATTCAAAAAGATTCCATTAGTTGAAGGTTCAACTGACTTCCCTCCCCAACTATGGAAGAAGCCAGATTTTTTTTTTTTTATAATTGAAATGTAGTTTGCATACAATATTATGTCAGTTTAAGGTGTATGTATAACATAGTGATTCAATATTTATGTACATTACAGAGTTATCCCCATGATAAATCTAGTTACCATCTGTCACCATACAAAGTTGTTACAGTATTAACTATATTCCCTATTCTGTACATTGCATCCCCATGTCTTGTTTATTTTGTAACTAAAAATGTGTACCTATGAATCCCTTTCTCCTTTAAAAAAAAATTAGGGCGCCTGGGTGGCTCAGTGGGTTAAGCCGCTGCCTTCGGCTCAGGTCACGATCTCAGGGTCCTGGGATCGAGTCCCACATCGGGCTCTCTGCTCAGCGGGGAGCCTGCTTCCCTCTCTCTCTCTCTCTGCCTGCCTCTCCGTCTACTTGTGATTTCTCTCTGTCAAATAAATAAATAAAATCTTTAAAAAAAAAATTAAAGTACATGGAAATATTCCTAATCCATAAATGTGTCTGTTCTTTGCATTCTCCATTGAATTGTTTGTAACAACTTACTGATCATTATTAATAGATTAAATAATTTTACATGTGTCCATTTTATATATCTATGAGTACGATGATTTAATTTCTTTGAAATTATTCATTTATAGTTTATTTTTTAAAGTAAACATATTCTTAGACATCAAATGAAATAATTTTGAAATAGGGAAACTTTCTCATATTAACCATGATGGACCTTAGCTTTGCATTTTCTTTAGAGTTTATCTTTAAATTTTGTATGATTTTGGAAAATAAACTGTATTTTCTTGGTTGTGTGTTCACAAGTATGAACAGATCTTCAAGAGCCTTCAAGGAATATAACAAAAGATTGGTCAGTCATATCACTGGAGTCCCTAAATAGGAAAAAGAAGATAGGGTTGAAAAAATATTCAAAGGAACAGTGGTTAAAAACGATCAATTTAGGGGTGCCTGGATGGCTCAATTGGCTATGCATCTGCCTTCAGCTCAGGTCATGAACCCAGGGTCGTGGGATCGAGTCCTGCATTGTGCTCCCTGCTCAGTGGGAAGCCTGCTTCTCCCTCTACCTGCCACTTCCCAGCTTGTGCTCTCTCTCTCTGACAAATAAATAAATAAAATCTTTTTTAAAAAAGTAAAAACATAGTGGAGGCTTTTATTTCATGAAAGCCTTTTTTTTTTTTATCAAAATGCCCCTTTTCTGTAAAACCTAAAGCAGTTATTTTCAACTTGGATACAGATTAGTCACCCTGAATAAACATTTAAAAAATACAATATTTAGGTGCTATTCCAAGTCAATTAAGTCATGATTTTTGATGCTGAGGCTTCAGAATTTTTGATACACTTTTGTTTTTTTATTATTATGTTTAGTTTTTTTGTTTTGTTTTGTTTTGTTTTGTTTTTTTTTAGGATTTTATTTTATTTGACAGAGAACACAAGCAGGCAGAGAGGCAGGCAGAGAGAGAGGGGGAAGCAGGCTCCCCACTGAGCAGAAAGCTCGATGTGGGGCTCTATCCCAGGACCCTGGGATTACGACCAGAGCCGAAGGCAGGGTCTTTAACCCACTGAGCCACCCAGGCGCCCCTATTATTATGTTTAATTAGCCAACATATAGTACATCATGAGTTTTTGATGTAGTGTTCAACAATTTATTAGTTGTGTATAACACCCAGTGTTCATCACAATACATACCTCCTTGTTTACTTTCTATCCTAGGTAATTTCAAATAAGGGAAAAAGAACAGTGTAACAACAACAAAGAATTCCCCATGCACTCATCACTCAGCTTGAAAAACAAGTATTTTGCCTGTCTTGTTTTACTATACTCTCTAAAAAGTCTTCCTCTTTCCTGTATTATTCTCCCTTCCTTTCCCTTCTTTTTTTTTTTTTCTTTTTATTGGGCATGGTAATGTTTAAATTAAAAGAAATTTCAATCATACTGGTTACTATTAGAAAATTTCTCTATTTCAAATTAAGATGTTATTTAAATTGATATCTAACAGTACAAATGGATACTTTCGAAAGCATCTATCTCATAAAATAAATAGCAAAAACAAGAAAAACACTTTTTTGGGTGCTTGGGTGTTTCAGTTGGTTAAGCCTCTGCCTTCAGCTCAGGTGATGATCCCAGGGTCCCGAAATCAAGTCCCTCATCAGGCTTCTTGCTCAATGGGGAGGCTATTTCTCCCTCTGCCTGCTGCTCCTCCTGCTTGTGCTTGCTCTCTCTGATAGAATCTTTGAAAAACAAAAACAAAAACAAAACAAAAACATTTTTTTTTCCTTCTGGTAAGGATTCAGTATTTTCTCTTTCAAATAGGTCCTGTAGCAGTGTTAGCTGGAGTCTTCATGCTTCATGTTACATCCTTAATATGTACTTGTAACTGGAAGTTTGTACTTTTGACCACATTTCTTCTCTTCCTCCTTTTTTCCTTCTTCTAATTTTGTTTTGAAGAAACCATGTTGCGTATTCTATAAAGTTTACAAGTCTGGATCTTGTTTCTTGCATCCCTGTGTTGTCATTTAACTTGCATATCTGTCCTTTATATTTTCTATGAATTGGTTGTATAGGATTGATCAGAAAAAGATTTGGCATCTTTTTGGCTAGACTTCATTCACAGTGCTGTTGTGCATTATCCATAATGCTTTTGTCACCATAAGCAGTGACAAAAATTTGGGGGTATAGTTAACAAAAGAAAACATTGCCCCCTATTTTTGCTATTTTTTTAAAGGCTTTAAAATGGTAATATCTTCTCATTCCTTCTTTCTTTCTCTTGACAAAAGTATAGATAACACGCAGTGTTAGTTTCAGATGTACAACACAGTGATTAGAGAAGTCTTTATATTATACTATGTTCATCACTAGTTACCAACTGTCATCATACAACACTATAACAATATCATTGATTCTATTGTCTATGCCGTGTACCTTTTAACCCCATGATTTATTCATTCTGTAACTGATAGCCTGACCTCCCCCAGGGCCTTCACCAATTTTAACCATCTTACCCCCCACCACTTGGGCAACCATCACTTCTCTGTATCTATGGGTTTGTATCTGGGTTTGTTTGTTTTTTCATTTTGTTTTTTGGAGTCCACATATGAGTGAAATCATATGGTATTTGTCTTCATTTGTTTGACATATTTCATTTAGCATGATTACCTCTATGTCTACCCATGTTGTTGCAAATACCAGGATTTCATTCTTTTTATGGCTCAATAATATTCCATTGTATTTTTTGTGTATATATATATATATGTGTACATGTGTGTATACATATATATGTATGTATACACACACACATTCATCTTTGTTCATTTGTCATGGACATATGTGTTGCTTCCATATTTTGGCTGTTGTAAATAATGCTGCAGTAAATATGGGGGTGTGTATATCCTTTAGACTTAATATTTTTGTTTGAAGAAATCCCCAGTAATGGAGTTACTGGATCATATGTTAATTCTATTTATAATTTTTAAGTGACCACAGTTTTCCACAGTTGATGAACCAGTTTGTATTCCCAGTGAGTACAAGGATTTCTTTTTCTCCACATTCTTGGCAACACTTCTTATTTCTTGTCTTTCTGATTCTCACTGTTCTGACAGGTGTTAAGGTGGTATCTCATGGTGGTTTTTCTTTTTTTTTTTTCCCAATTTATTTATTTTCAGAAAAACAGTATTCATTATTTTTTCACCACACCCAGTGCTCCATGCAAGCCGTGCCCTCTATAATACCCACCACCTGGAACCCCAACCTCCCACCCCTCCGCCATTTCAAACCCCTCAGACTGTTTTTCAGAGTCCATAGTCTCTCATGGTTCACCACCCCTTCCAATTTACCCAAAAGCACATACCCTCCCCAATGTCCATAACCCTACCCTCCTTCTCCCAACCCCCCTCCCCCCAGCAACCCACAGTTTGTTTCGTGAGATTAAGAGTCACTTATGGTTTGTCTCCCTCCCTATCCCATCTTGTTTCATGGATTCTTCTCCTACCCACTTAAGCCCCCATGTTGCATCACTACTTCCTCATACAAGGGAGATCATATGATAGCTGTCTTTCTCCGCTTGACTTATTTCGCTAAGCATGATATGCTCTAGTTCCATCCATGTTGTTGCAAATGGCAAGATTTCGTTTCTTTTGATGGCTGCATAGTATTCCATTGTGTATATATACCACATCTAACACAGGCAGCAACCTCTTCGACCTCAACCGCAGCAACATCTTCCTAGGAACATCGCCAAAGGCAAGGGAAGCAAAGGCAAAAATGAACTGTTGGGATTTCATCAAGATCAAAAGCTTTTGCACAGCAAAGGAAACAGTTAACAAAATCAAGACAACTGACAGAATGGGAGAAGATATTTGCAAACGACATATCAGATAAAGGACTAGTGTCCAAAATCTATAAAGAACTTAACAAACTCAACACCCAAAGAACAAATAATCCAATCAAGAAATGGGAAGAGGACATGAACAGACATTTCTGCAAAGAAGACATCCAGATGGCCAACAGACACATGAAAAAGTGCTCCATATCACTCGGCATCAGGGAGATACAAATCAAAACCACAATGAGATATCACCTCACACCAGTCAGAATGGCTAAAATCAACAAGTCAGGAAATGACAGATGCTGGCGAGGATGCGGAGAAAGGGGAACCCTCCTACACTGTTGGTGGGAATGCAAGCTGGTGCAACCACTCTGGAAAACAGCATGGAGGTTCCTCAAAATGTTAAAAATAGAACTGCCCTATGACCCAGCAATTGCACTACTGGGTATTTACCCTAAAGATACAAACGTAGTGATCCAAAGGGGCACGTGCACCCGAATGTTTATAGCAGCAATGTCCACAATAGCCAAAATCATGGTTGTTTTTCATTCATTTCCCTGATGATTGAGATTTTCTTTCTTTTTTTTTTTTTTAAGATTTTATTTATTTATTTGACAGAGAGAAATCACAAGTAGGCAGAGAGGCAGGCAGAGAGAGAGAGAGGGAAGCAGGCTCCCCGCTAAGCGGAGAGCCCAATGCGGGACTCGATCCCAGGACTCTGAGATCATGACCTGAGCCAAAGGCAGCGGCTTAACCCACTGAGCCACCCAGGTGCCCCGATGATTGAGATTTTCAACATCATTTCATGTGTCTGTTGGTTATCCATATGTCTTCTTTGGAAAAATGTCTTTTCAGGTTCTCTTTAATTTATTTGTGGATTTTTGGTGTTGAGTTGTAAAGGTTCTTCATATATTTGGGATATTAACCCCTTATCAGATATATTATTTCCAAATATCTTCTTCAGTTCACTGGGTTGCCTTTTTGTTTTGTTGGTTTCCTTTGCTGTGCAAAACCTTTTTGGCTTAGTGTAGTCCCAAAAGTTTATTTTTGCTTTTGTTTTTCTTGCCTGAGGAGACATATCCATAAATATGTTGCTACGGCTGATGTCTAAGAGATTACTGCCTATGTTATCTTCTAGATCTTTAATCTATTTTGAGTTTATTTTTGTGTTTGGTAAAAGGAAGTTGTCCAGTTTCACTCTTTTGCATGTAGTTAGTCCAGTCTTCTCAGCACCATTTGTTGAAGAGACTCTCTTTTCTCCATTGTATATTCTTGCCTGCCTTGTTACAGATTGACCATATATGCATTTGTTTATTTCTGGGCTTGCTATCCTGTTCCATTGATCTATGTGTCTATTTGTGTGTGTGTGTGTGTGTGTGTGTGTGATGGCACCATACTGTTTTGATTCCTATAGCACTGTATTATATCTTCAATTCTGTCATTGTAATACCTTCAGCTTTGTTTTCTTTCTCAAGATGATTTGGTTATTCAGTGTCTTTTGTGGTTCCATACCAAGGTTAGGATTCTTTGGTTTATTTTTCCCCCTTTAAAGATTTATTGATTTGAGAGAGAGAGAGAGTACACATGAGAGGGGGGACAGGCAGAGGGAGAGGGAATCCTCAAGCAGACTCACTGCCAAGTGCAGAGCCAAACACAGGGCTCCATCCCAGGACCCTGAGATCATGACCTGAGCCGGAATCAAGTGCTGGCCACTTAACTGACTGAACCACTCAGGCGCCCTTGGATATTTGTTTTAGTCTTTGAAAACTGCTATTCTTATTTTGATAAGAGCTGTGTTGAATCTGCAAGATTGCTTTGAGTAGTATGGACATTTTACCAATATTCTTCCAATCCATGAGCATGGAATAACTTTCTATTTCATTGTGCCATCTTTATATTTCATAGTTTCCAGTATATTTCATAGTTTCCCTCCCTTGGTTAGGTTTATTCCTAAGTATTTTATTCCTTCTGGTTTATAACTGGTAAGCAACTATAAAGATAATCTTTCCTTTATCATCTAGTTGGTTAGTCTGAAGAATACTATTCCTTAATTTTGTTCACCTTTTTTCAGAATAATAGTTGATTTCTTGTTATTATTCAATGAAATTTTGTTGTCTTTGAATACCATTATGACCTTTTGGATTTAAACATTTTATGTGCTTGAATACATTTTTAAAATTGCTATTTATGGTTAAATGTCCCCAACTTTGTCCCATAATAACCTATTTAATTTGCTTTCTGAATCCTTTTGACATGACTTTGTAAACTTCCATAGTTATCTTGCTTTTGATATGAGAGGATATTCCTATTTTGTACACTTCCAGTCCAGGCCTTAAATCTAATAATTCGTGTTTTTTTTGTTTTGTTTTGTTTTTAATGCTGAGAAATGATATTTAGAGGTCACAGTGTAGCCTATAACAGTGCCTCTTCCTTTTGAGTTGGTAAGTGCTTCTAGGCCTCTTCATTTAATAAAGCTGGGAAATATGTATTAAAATTTAAAATATATGATGAGTTCAAATGTAAGATAACAATTTAAATTCAGAATTGTGTAAGTAATCAGTATCTTTTCCCCCCATGTTAGACACCAACATAATTACTTAGAAAAATCATTTGTATCTAAGAAAAATAATTCCGCACTACTACTAACAATATGATTGTATCAGATTTTACCCTCTTCTCCCCACTTTTAGGGCCATTTCATCAGGAATCCAAATCTAATTATGATATTTTAAAGCATTTGAAGTGGTTCCTTTCTTTTTGGGTATTCTTTAAACTCAATATATTTGTATAATTTTTCTTTTATAAAGATTACTTATAGAAAATATAATTTTATTTGAAACTTTGGGAAAGTTGTATGGTATCAACGACAAATTTATAGAATATAGCGTATTCAAAGAAATCAGGTTGTCATATTAAAGGCCATATGTAGAAATACTACAGTTTTCAAAATGAATTTGTACTCAGATGCCTGTGTAGCTACAAAATATCAGGGTGGGGGGGAAACTATCCATCTCATTGACATTTAAAGAACAAGTTCTTCAACAGATTTTCTCAAATATGTGAAACAGAAGTTGTAACAATTCTTTCAAAAGCTGTAATAACCAAATGAAGCAGGCAACTTTACGATTTACCAGAAAATCTCATTAGCTACTGGTTAATTTTTCTTTTTATCTTAGGTATATCAGGATTAAATATTTATTTCCTAAATACAACAGAAATTGCAATTGATACATTCTCTCATGAATACTGGAATATTGTAAGCCAAATATAATTTTCTATTAAAAAATGCTTTCCATTTTTAAAAAGTGTATTTATTTTGAATCCCTTAGGGAAGTATCCTGGAAAAAAAAAAGAGTTTCTCCTGATAGCTGTAATATTATTTTAGGTATGAAGAGTAATTGGAGTTAGAATTAATGGTTTCCTCTTTCATTTGTTAACAATTCTTTTTTTTTCCCCCAAAGGATCAATGTTCTTAAATTCATAGTGGTTTCAATTCTCTTTTATATTAGAAATAGTTGAAGATGAAACTTGTGATCTTTGGGATAAAAACTAAATGAGTGTGTAGTACTGGAAGAGAACTTCTTTTCTGGAGTTATGTATCCTTGTACTGACACTGCAATACTTGGCCACAATTTTAAGTCGAAATGTAAGTACCTTTGAAGACTTAAAATATTTTAAGCTATAGACTATGTGTAAAGAGTATGGAATGCTTTTACCACCTTCTCCATTCAGGCAATAAGGATTGAAACAAGATAATTAAATTCAACATCTCACTAGATTATTTATTAGATCTAATAGATAACTCATGGAGAAACAAATTTTTTAAAAATCCAAAGTGTTGGGGCGCCTGGGTGGCTCAGTGGTTTAAGCCTCTGCCTTCGGCTCAGGTCATGATCTCAGGGTCCTGGGATAGAGCCCCACATTGGGCTCTCTGCTCAGCAGGGAGCCTGCTTCCCCCTCTCTCTCTGCCTACTTGTGATTTCTCTCTATCAAATAAATAAATAAAAATCTTTTAAAAAAAATCCAAAGTGTTTAGGTTATCTAATCAACATGATTTATAATTTATCCCTAGAAGAAAAGCAATCTATCAGCACACTAGTGATATAGGACTGTTAGACTGAAAACCAAAAGGTAAGGTAATGATACTTGTAATGTTACTTTTTTTTTTTAAAGATTTTATTCATTTATTTGACAGAGGGATCACAAGTAGGCATAGAGGCAGGCAGAGAGAGGGGGAAGCAGACTCCCTGCTGAGCAGAGAGCCCGATGAGGGGCTAGATCCCAGGACCATGGGATCATGACCTGAGCCTAAGGCAGAGACTTTAACCCAGGTGCCCCCATGTAATGTTACATTTATTAAAGGAGATCCTAAGAAAAGATGCCATGAACACATTACAGTGACGCCTTACAACATTTTGTTGTCTATCCATGTTTGCAAAAAGTAATTCTGTCTAGACTTGGTGTGAGTCCCCATCCAAGGATACACAGTTTTGGACCCAAGTCTGTAAAGCTGAATACCAGTGTCTTTAGAAATGACACACAAATTCATAAAATATCTAAAACTGATGACTTGCAATGACTAGAATTAAATATTCTATCCACTAGGCAAAGCAGAGATAAAAAGTTACTTTACAGTAAAATACAGTCACACTAACAAAAAGGAGTCTTTTGATACATGCCTGATTCACATAAAATTAAAAAAATACAAGTGTATCACAAAGACTGCAATGTAAAACAACATAAGCTAGTGTAAAACTAAGATCTGAATTATATAATTTCTTTTTACATGGTTTTATGATTTGGAGATAGAAGCCTGAAGCACTATCTTCTCTATTTCTACCTATATTTATACAAAGATAGATAAATAATCTTTTAGCTTCCAGAAAAATTGATGCCATGGACTAAGAACTTGACCTTAATCAAGAAGTTTCACCACATGGTTCTCTGAAGAAGCTTGGCTACTGAGAGATGACACTCTCCCTGAGTTCAGCCTGTTCACCATCTCAAAGGGATCAGAGTTGGCATTTAGCTGAATGTGGAGCAAGAATAGACAGACTGCTATGCTGCTCTTCTGTTGAACAGCCTCCTCACAAAGGACAGGTTCAACTTGGTGCAGGGTTTTGTGCTTGTCAGAATAGAAACCTACAAAAACATAGACAAATGTCATCATGAAAGCAGATATAGAACCTGTAACCTTCATAGACAAGGCTTTGGAAAAAAAGAAGTCACAGGTTACTGCCTCTTGACATCTCCCCACAAATTGGCCATGAAAGCTGTTTCCATGGTGATTTTACATTGAGCCATGACCTCTAATTCTCTTAGCTTCCCAGATTCATCTTCCCATTTAATATAACCTTTGAGATACATGTTATTATGCATAATGTGATATTTGGTTGACAGGGTTTTATTAAACTCATTTTGATTATCCAAGTTAAAGAAACGGGGGCTAGAAATAGCTTGGTTGATTTCAGTGTTTTTTGTTTTTTGGATTTTTTTTTTTAAAGTAAAGAAATTGACCACTGGTTTCAGGCGTAGCTTATTCAACGTGGCTGTGAGACCTTGAGAATGTCAAGTCGCCCATGTGGAATCAGGTTCATGTTCCATTAACAATATGCTTTTGTATGTCTGTAACATCTGTGACTAGTCTTCCAGACCAAAAAATACAAAATGTTATGACTTTTTGAGTAGTTTTTTTCACTACTACTTGTTAAGTACATGTTTGTTGTCTTAAATTCCCTTGAATAACAGCAACTCACACTCTGAAATATTTGATAATAGTCATCAGATAAATAAATAGCTTTTTTGTCACTTGAATTGGAACAAAGAAATAGGCCAAAACATAGAAGGATACATTGATTTAAATCCCATCATCATGTGTGGTTGAGAAAGTTGAAAGCTAATCAAATGCAATTTTAATATGAAAGAATGTGTCTGAGGCCAATGCTAAAATAATAACACAGAGAATAAAATAATCAAAATGGAAACAAAACAGCAATTAGATAATTACCAAATAGCACAGTTTCTGACAATGTAGAGGAGATGACCCAGTCTAATCACTGTACTAAACCTAGGATAATAGAGTTCAGAAAGTCATTTTATGGGGTTTTAGAGGGTAGATATTTGCATATTATATTTGAAACTGAAGCATAGAATTGAATTGTAAGAGTTCATTTACTCACTTGTACTTTCTGATAAAATGTTCCCTTACAAACCACTTCACACCATTAATTATACATTTTCTATAGCAACATCTAAGATGATCACAGAATTTTTACTAACAGGGAAAATTCCAACATGAGAATTCCTTAGATTTTGTTTGGAAAAGGGAGGATGCAGGGATCTGCAAATAAAGGCAAATGATGGTGTGCCTTCCCTTTTGCATTAAAAAAAAACATTTTTTTTTTAAAAAGCATGTATATAAGCTTTCTGTTTTACCCATGGTTTTAACACTGGAGCACCCTCCTCGTCTCATCCAGGAACACTTGTAATCCCCAAGTGAGTTTCATTGCTCTCGTGCGCTTACTGAATATACCAGAGAGTTTCTTTCCCCATGAAGTAGTCGTTTTGAAAATGTGGCTGCTGATACCCCAATATGGAGTACATGCTTCCATACATAATCCTATAAGTAGGCTAAACACAACTCTTCCGCTGCCCTTCCTTGAGCCTGACACTTAGCGGACTTAAGGAAATAGAAGTGGGCTAAGTTTTGTTTTTCTCTTTCATTTTGCAGAGAGATATAGAGCTATTCTGACTTTGATGTGCATGAGAGTCACCTGTGGATCTTACTGAAGTACAGACAGTTTGTAGGTCTGGGGTCGGGGCCTGGGCTTCTGCCTTTCTGTCAAGTTCTCAGATGATGTCAAAGCTGCTGATCGGAGGACCCCATTTTAGAACTACAAGGATTTAGAAGCAGGAAACCACTGGGAGAATTTTTTGCTGTTCTCCTCCCATTGACCAGAGTAAAAAGAGAGAAAAATAATGAATCATTGCTGAAAAGAGCAAACAAGCTAGGCAAAATTGATAGCTCTTTCAGACCTGAGGTGGAAAAGAGAATTCTCTAGAGATTTTGCAGTGAGAAAAGACAGATATTAACTTCTCTAGCTTCCAGAAGAGTGAACATCATTTTCACTTTCATGAAATTAAAAGCTAAACATCAACACATACAACAACGATGATAATATGCATTGTGTGAACAGAGGGCAACGATGACTAGGACGCCAGGACTTTTGGATTCTGAGACCCTGTGCGCCGAGGGTAGATGGCACCTTTTGTAGCTTGCAGTTTAAATTCCAGAACAGCATACAAAACAAGCAAAGAAGAAAGGTAACAAGTAACACCCAACAGTGTTGTAGAAACTTTCTGCTTTTTTCTTTGCTCACGGCAGACACCGCTGGGAAAAACAGAGAGGGAAATGTGAGAAGTGGGCCAGGTGTAACCAGATGTGAAGAGTTTACCAGCTGTAACAACCCCTGGCTCACTCTGTTAGAGACCTGCTTGAGAGAAATATTTCGTATACTTTAGAACTTCCTTTTTGGCTATCACCTTGACCCAAAATAACCACGAAAATAATGTATTAGAGCACGGTAATGTCCACAGTAAGCCTCTCTGGCTGTGTCTGTGTCCTCAGGACTACATCGAACTTTCTTTTGAACTCCTTCTATTTGGAAATGAAAAAATAGGTGATAATGCTATTTCCTGTGTTATATCTAGTATATAATGATATTACCAAATTCATCATTTTAGAGTAATATAACCTACGAAATGAGAAGCTTTAGGGAATTTTATTTTCCATAAGCTTTTACATAAAGGCAGTTAATCTGGGCATATGTGATTTGCTGTCTTCTACACATGCTGCAGTTGGCAGAAGAAATTATTTTTGTCATGCTCGTAAGGGACACACCATGTGATTTGCTGTATCACATCAAGTGATGTTATCGTATGACACAAACCTCAAATAACACCTTCTCTTAAACCACCCCAGGCTGCATGGACTAGCAGGTTGAATGAAAGAACAGTGGCCACAAACAAGATGCATGCAGACCTCTCCACCTCTCCAATTTTGAGCATTAATATTACGTGTTTGCTTTTCAAATAAGCTGTTTTGTATGCATGTTCAAAGGCTTATATGCTCGATATGGATTTGTTTTTATGATGCACTTTTTCTAAAAGTCTGTAATATTTCTTGACCATTTAGAATTGCAGTGCAATCTTAATTTTTTTGGTAATTGTCAGTGTTGATTGTAGTGATTTTTAAAATCTAAAACAACAAATCATAGCAGTAACAAATATGACTTCCAGTTATGTAACTTTTACCCTCATTCAACAAATAATTTTATTTGGTTGTAGAAAAAGGTAAACTATTTCTTGTATTTCTTTTTACACAGAGACAACAAAAAAGCGCAGAGGTGGGTATTCATGTTACAACAAACAAGCATTCCATACTTAATCCAAATGATACATAATACAAGTCTGCCATCTACTGACTACATTGGGTCAGAAAGCTCCTCTATGACAAGAAATGAATGCTTCGTAATTACTATTTAAATTTTAAGTGGGATAAAGTAGTATTTTATATTTTGACCAGTTTTCAGTTCATAATAGTCTAAACAGATGGATTAGTATCCTCATAATATCCTCATTAGTATCCTCATATTCTAACCTCATAAAAGGTTATTTAAAGATGGTAGGAGTAGCATATGCAAATATTATTATAATCCTTACCATGGCACTAAATCATCCCTGAAAATGTGGTCCCTAAAGAGAGCAAATAATTTAGGGTTTTTTACTATGTGATAATATACAATGAAAAAACTTGGAGATTACAAAATCTTAAATATACATAAAGTCAGTGCTTTTATGAATCATGAAAAAAAAAAAAAACTGAAAATGAAGCCCCCTAAACAAATATATCATTACTAGCATGTATGATAATTTTTTTGCTTAAAAAGAATGAGGGCAAAATTTGTCAGAAAATAACCTTGTACAAGATGTTATTGTGTTTCTTTAAAAAATTTTGTTTAAAAGTCATATTTATGCCAACATTCACTTATATATATAAACATGCACAGAAAATTATTTCTTGAAAGATACACACTAAATTATTGATGGTGGCTACCAATTAGAATGTGAGAAAGGGAGAAACATTTTTATATAAAGGCATTATGTAGGAATAAATATATTTCAAAATGTATTTCCAATGGCTAACTGTGCTATACGTTATTTCCCCTTGTCATTAAATTTAGTAAATTGTAATTGATTACATAAATTTGATATTTTTTTCACTGAGCATCTTAACTGTAAATGTAATTATAAGAACCAGTTTGAATACATAATTGTGTTTCAGGTTTCTAGTTAGGGTTTAGTTTTTTAAATAACATTCTTTAGAAATGCATATAAATGCTAAGAGCAAGTGGCAGTGGGGACAGGACAAATCTCTCCTTAAAAGTACAAGACAAACTCTAAAATGATCAAACAAGACAAAGATAGAAAATTAACAAAATGCCAATCTCTAATAATTCCTTGGTTATTTTCTGTTATTATAATACTTCAATATAGTCCTTGGTATGAAAAATAGGCAAATGTTAAGATTTTTATTATTCTTTCCTGTTGAATGGAAAATAGCAATGTAGGAATTGGGCCATGACTTAAAAGTGAAAAATTTAAAAATTAGAGGACTTGTTAATTACTTTGGGGACCCCAATTTTACAAGACATTTAAATGCAGTCTATATGTTAAAATTTTTAAAAAGAGTTCCATCTTATAATAGATTTCCTACTCAGTCTTCAAGTAAGTAGTAATTATCCAATTACCTTCAAAACTAACAAAAACACATGACTAATACTTGGACAGGAAATATTAAGAATATACCTTTTTGTCTTTAACGATATTAAGTCCTTATTAAAATAACTTCGGCCACTTATTGACTTTACATAGAATGAAGGATCAGGCTTTTAGAGAGCAAGGAGATGGAATAATAAAGAAAAGAATACGTTGCTGCAAACTCTGTGGCAGTCTGTAGCCTGTAAAACTTCTGTAGTAAACTTAATGCTAAAGAGAAAGCCATCTGTACCTTGTGGAATTAATTAACAATTGATTTAGAGTAGCAATAAATGCATACTTGCTATTATGATTCTGAAGAGTATTCTTTAGGGACTAAGTCTGAAATGTAAGTTAAAGGAGCCCACTGAAAACAGCTAACTCAATTGTTTTTTGGCTTCCAATGTGAAATTCTTAATGATAATATGTTAACATAGGAAAATGCCTAAGTGAAATAGGACCTAATGCTCTCTGGGTTCTCTAAATGCCCAGCGACATGGATTTATAGTGTAATTTGTCATAAGATACAGATAGGAGAGAAGTGGGTAAACTGACAAGTTTAACTGATTACACCAAGTAAAACACAAGAAATGTATTTGCTGCCGAAGCATGCAGGAGTTAAGAACTCTGTGTTTTCTTTTAAATTAAATTACATTCAAAGATGACATTGAACAAGGTTCAATGCCATAGCAGTTATAGTTTAAACTTCATATCAAGTAAACTCAGGTAAGAGGTGACGAATACTCGATCTTTGCAATCTATTTTTTTCTATTACTTTGAAAAGACAATGTTTTTTAAAGTCAGATGAAATGAACCAAGATAGAATAATATATTCTTCATACTTTTAAAGCTATTTTGGAGGGTAGGAAATAAACGAATTCTTGGGATGAGGCAATATTCACAGATATTTTAAATACACATTTTTAATGTGTACAAGAAAGCATCTTGTACAAATTTTGTATCCATTGGAGTGGAGGTCAAAATCGGTTAAGGCACACAAGTCTGAGTATTTGGTATAAATTTTTCAAATCCTTTGGCTTTAGATGGTCATAAAGACAACAATTTATGTTTTTATGATAGTTGCATAGACAACATATGTGACACACATAACATGACGCTCAGTAAATGTACTCCAACTCAAGAGCTTTTTCAATTGTGTATTTCTAGTAGTCAATTACATTTTTCTTGTTCTGTATAAAAGTGTGAAGGCAACTCAGTTATCTCAGAGAAAAATGGTTAACATAAAACACTATTATCAATAGTCATATTATTTATGGATTTAAGGTAAAGCTAGTGACTTTTAAACCACAGAGACCCTCAGTGGGAAGAAACTGAGTAAAATCTGCATATAAAATAATTTTGTATTTTTTGGTTTAAGGTATATAAAAATTTATATATTTGTATATAATATATATTATCTTTAAGCGTCACAAAATTAGAACCTGTTTTTGGGTAAAATGTAGACAAAAATCTTGACTTACTGATTTTTTTTCTCTTTTCAGATAAAGTCATGGATTTCTGAACTGCAAAGGAGTTTAAAGAATCATATATGTAAGCCTTTCTTCATTACTAAATCTCTTTTAAAAACATCTCAATGAGTAGAGTTGCACTGCTCATAAATTTCTAAAGGACAGAAATTAATAGTTAAATTGTAGACACAGTCTTTATGTTCTTAAACAGCTAATGAGGTAACGAGCTACCATTTGATTACTGAATAATAACATTATATGAAAAGATCATCCCAGTTCTTTCTCCCATCTTAAAAACAAAATCTGACAAACACAGAATTTACATGTTTCTAAGCAAATGTTGAAGAATACCACTGGCTTTATTTGGTGGCTTAATATCCTACAGAGGCTAGGAGAATACAATGTAGATATTAATGGTTTAAAACATTTTTACCAGATGCATACATTGTGAACTATTTATTGTTTTTCATAAAGCTAAAATATTGATCATTTTGTTTATTCAGTGTGTTCTGTCATTAATAATTTATTGAACATGTACTTTATTCACAATTCTATACCAGAACGAGCAGGAAAAAAAAAAATTATCAGGTTCCAAGTGGCCTGTGATTTAGTTGCAAAGATAAAACATGAGTGATTCTATAATTAAACTTAATAATTTTCTATTCTCAAGAAGTTGCAGAAACAGAACCTTCATGGAAATAAGTTATATGCTAAATATTCAGAAAGCATTAAAACCGCAAACTCTATTCTAATGATCTTTCTACTCTATGAATATGTAGTAAATATTTAAAGCTGATGGAAATGAAAAACAAGCAGATACCTTGTTATTTTTTTATTATTATTTTTTTTAAGAGAACTGAGTGTTTCATCTAGAATGAGTCTTTCTTCTTATCCGATGTTTTAGGAAGCTAAAGTAAATAGAAACAAGATATGGACTGGCATTGGTAAGCCAAGGTCTGCAAGTCAGGGACGCAATGTGGACCCTCATAAACAGTAGCCTCACTATAGAAGGCATTTATCTTTTTAGTTTAACAGGAAGTCTGGAGACAGGCATTTCTAAGTCTGGTGCACCCATTTTCAAAGATACCCTCTTCTTTCAAACTCTCTTCTTCATGGCTGCAGGATGGCTACCTCACCTCCAGCCTCATGTTCTTGTTCCAGCAGGAAGAAAGAAGGGTCACCTACCTTTTCATTGCAAGCATTTGACTAATTTTATCTAGAAGGAAAGACATCCTCAGCAAGTGAATGCTTACAGTTCTGTAGCCAAAACTATCTTACAAGCTACATCTACCTGGAAAATGTCTAGAAGAAAAGAATTTAACTTGCCATGCTTGACAGTACAGAAAAGTCAGGTAGTGGGTAGTTTTGGTTTGAATGATGAATAAGCCCAACTAGAGTGCATTGCACAATGAATGCACTCAAAGTGGATTGATGATGAAATAGGGGTCTCATTTTTTCCCCCAAAAGCTTTTACAACGCTTTCTAGTATCTCATCTGACAAGCTATTCTATATGCTGGCATATGTAGCCTCTTCTTACATGCTCTACTTTACAATCATTATTACTTTTGTCCGTATTCTTTGATTGCTTTATCCTATATATTTTCAGAGAGAAATCTCAATGAAAGTCATACAGTTTTCAATTTGTTTGAGATAGATTCTGTTACAAATGTTTTTATAATGGAATGATACCCTATGTGGTGGTCACTGAAAATGGATGTACAAACGGTTTTAATACGGAAAGAGCTCAAGAATGAACCAAAATAGTCTGAGCAGTTATAACCTAGCTTGCCCAACTAACAATGAAAACTCCAAGTGAACGTATTGAACATACTGAGATCAGATAGCAGTTCAAAAGGTTCTCCAATAATGACCTTGTGACCATTTAAGCTGTGTGTACCTAGCTTAGGGAAACTATGTTATCCTGGGGTCGTTAGCTTATTTAAAGATTGGAAAGACTAGAAAAGATTGAAAAGATTAGCTTGAAAAGAAGCCTTAATATATTTACAGGATTTTTAAATGAATGCTCCATGAGTTATTTTATAGGCTCCAGCATATTTGGTTCTAGTCTTGATTACTAAACATTATAGCTAACTTTTAAAATGTACAAATGGTTAATACCAGGCATCGTTCTATATGCATTACTTACATAAACTCATTTAGTCCTCATTACAATTCTGTGAAGTGGTAACTATTATTTTCCCCATTCTATAAGTTAGGGAAATAAGGCACAGGGAAAGTTAAGTAAATTTCCCAAAGCCACGTAACGGGCAGGCTGGGATTTAAACTAAGGAATTCTCCATAATTAGACTTGTAGAGTAGCTACAAGCATTATCTACCTATAACATGAATTATAATACTTTTTCTTAAAGCGGTATTGATGGCTTTTATCTGGATGATAAGGGTAACCCTTATTTGGATGTTTATCTTATTTATAGAAGGAAGATTTTGTAACAGTTTGCATAAATGTCTGAAATTTAGGAAAATGCTCTACTTAGATTGTCTCCTGAAATATTTATTGACTACATATATATCCCGTATTTATGATATCCATAATTAATAAATAAGTAAGTGTCTCTTTTGTTCATGGGAAACAAGGGTAAGCAAGATGTATGTCTTGCTATTCTAGTGCTGTGAATCTCTTTGTGAAACTTTAATAAACTGCACCAGAACCAATGTACGGTAAACTTAATACAGTGGGAGAGAATAAAACAACATCTGCCACAAAAATATCCATCACTAGTTCCATATTCTCAATGGCTCCTGCAAGCTGGTAATAAGGAGATATAAATGATTGGACTCTGCCAATTTCTAGTTGTGCAGCTAGTATAAAATACGGGGATTATAAAATGTTCCTCTGTCACATATTTTGGCGGTGATTGGAGTATCTAGTGAAATATGGGATTTTATTCTTAGCACTTTAAGTTAATAACAATAACTGTAAAACTAATATTGTTCTTTCCAGTAATTGCCGCCATCCATCACGCTGCCGAGGAACGCAGGAGCAAATATGGGCCACTTTGTTTCAGTGCAGGCTCCTGGGTAAAACTACAGTCTTATTACTTAGTCTTTTCTACTTAAAACATTATTCAAAGAAATTATATAGTAATGAAATCATATATTTAAAGGGAAGCACAAAACGGAGTGTGATAATGGTTATATTTTCTCCAGTGATCTTGCCACCTACACCCTGACCTGGCGTTCTGAGGATATCAAGTTGTTATAAATACAGAACTCCTTGTAAAGGTAATGATAAGGTTGTATTCAAATTATAGTCTGCGAACGCATACAGTGCTTTTACAAAGAGAAAAAGAAAAATGCAAATTGTGAATAGATTGTTTTCGCTTTGACAATAAGGGTGCTGGGCAAGACATTTAAAACATCTTCATGAAATTATTTTAAGTCTAAGCTTACTACATCATGGTAGAACCATGAGTAAAAAGGGAAATGAAATCAACAAATGTATACCTTTTTTCCTGAGTTAATATTTATAGTTAAGTTTCTAAGTGAAACTTTTCTCTGCTCCCGGTGCTGCTGGTTTCCCACTGGGGCACTGCATTAGTAACAGGTGACTTATTATTAATGTGCACTTTAAAAATAGCTCACCAGTCATATCAACT
Organism: Neogale vison; assembly: GCF_020171115.1. Lineage (NCBI taxonomy): Eukaryota > Metazoa > Chordata > Mammalia > Carnivora > Mustelidae > Neogale > Neogale vison. The sequence continues at coordinate 123,599,501 of NC_058095.1, read as the reverse complement.
GCCAACTCTAATATTCATTTGAATTTTTCAAAGTATCCTGGATGTTAAGTCTCATTTCACAATTACTTAAAGGTGAAAGGGCAGTCTGCTATGGGAAAGTCATTAAATTTTCTCAGAAAAGACCAGTTAACTTGAAGCAGAAAGAGAAATGAATAGAAGAAGCGGGAGTAATGAAACCCACGGTCAATCAGGACTGGCCTTGGGAAGGAGGCGGACCAGGGATCAGAGTAGATGTGCAACTCAAGGATCCTTTCCTCACTGGCTCTCTTCCCTGCCTCCTTTTGTGCATCCATGCTTTCTCTTTGCCCACTGGTCTGTGCCTTCTAGTTCCATGCAGTGGAACTGTCCTAGCCCTCAAATTCATAGTTAATCCTCAAGAAGAACCAGGCCAATTCTACATGGCAGGTCCAGATTAGGTTGTGGTACCCACTTCTGGAACAGAGTGGGTAGAGTGAATGCTATAGCCTGGACTCTGGGACCCCTGCTTGGACCTGCAACTTTTCAGACTCCAGGGGTTTAGAGGTCCTTGGATCTCAGAAACAAAGTAAGTGAAGTATCCCATCAAACTGTGAAGGGCGGCAGAATATGAAACTCCAAAAGATGCCACTTTTACATAAGGATTATTTTGAGCTAAAGCCATTTGAAAAACAGCAGATGGAAGCAGAACATTCTCATTTACCCTTTTCTTTCTGAAAACAGGAGAGAACTCCAATGTGAAAGCTGCCCTCCCTGTACTAAGGAAAAAAAACTCATCAACAGGGAAAATTCTGTACAAAAGGGTTGTACAGCATCTGTAATAAATTATTTTTGTTAAAATAGTTTTGTTTAAACAATATTATCTTTCTTTAATACCCCCAATTGCCTTGGTTCAACCTAATATAAAAGAATTTAGGTTTTACCACTTCTTTGGGTCCTCATTCCCCAAAGAGGCCTTGGATAGCATGTAAAACTTACATAAATATGTATGTTTTCCCCTCCTGTCAATCTGTCTCAGGTTAATTTAATTCTTAGTCACAGCTAAAAACCCAAAGAGAATAAAGGTAAAGTTTTGCCTTGCCTGCAACTATGAGCTTTAGCTGCCACTCAGTTACTTTGGGCTTCCTCTATCAAGAGACCAATAGCAAGAAAAAGAGTTATGATCATGGCAGGTGTAACCAAGATGCCAAGGCACCTACTAAAATCCTACATGACCTGTTACCAGTGTAATGAAATTACATTAAAAAAAAATGTAGTGTAAAGAATGGACTGCAAGGGATGCTCAACACCACCAAAATCCTCCCCTTTCAGGATAAAGGCACTGATTCCCCAGTGCTGGGAGGATGGCTTACTGATGGCTCATGGCTGAGTCTCTCCCCAGTTCCTGCTATCAGCCTTGGCATACTTTGCTCAAGGTCATGGCCCCTTCTGTAGGCAGTTTGTACCAATGGCTGGTCTATGTGCAGAGGAACAAAGGTGTCTTTAAAATATAAATACTTCTGGGAGACCAACTGATGCCAACTGAGACCAGCTCTTTGAAACAATGTTGTATCTCAACTTCTCCTTTTGCCCTTTCTTGCTTGTCTCTCTTCCTCACAATTGGCTGTTTCCCAAATCCATGACCTACTGGAACAGTGTTCTGAGAATCAAAGATTTAAGAATCAATCTAAGATTCCTATTCAAGATAGTGACATGGGAAGTTCCTGAACTTACCTCCTCCCATAGAAACATTTTATTTATAGATACATAAGGAAAAAATTTCCTCTGGGGGAAAAACCTCGAAACTAGATGAGCAACCCCTGCATTGAGGAAATGAGGGGGGAAAAGTCCAGATCAAAGCAGGTATGAGAGACTAAGACACGTTCTCACTATTACCCACTCCTTCCAGTACAGTGACCCACAATCAGAAGGGAACTTAAAACCTGGAGACGTACCCTGAGGAGGGAAGGATTTAAATGCTACATCAGGTATCCCCAATTTTAAGACCTACACCTAAAAGATGAGCCTCCAAAGCATAGCACTGAAAGCCAAGAGGACTTGGATTCACAAGACCCACAAGTTTATATCAAACTGAGAAGTGGGTCTTCAAGGGCTCATGGCACAGACTTACTGACCCCCAAGGTCCAGTGTAGAGGAAGCAGACATTAAAGCACCCAGACTTTGTGATAGAGGTTCATTTGCTTAGTCTTACAGTGTTGACCTGAAAGAGGCAGGCATCTAACTTAACATACATCTAGGAACTGACTGAAACCCTCTTCAGGGACAGAGGCTGTCTGGTGCCATCTTTAAACTTCTTTGTTAAACTCAAGAACAACAGTATCCAGGAAGGTGGCTTTTATATATATCTGGGGCTGTGGTTTTTGCATCTGGCAGTCAGGAAACATCACAAGTTCACTTAACCCTGTTTGGCCAGCAGGGCTTGGATTCTTAGATCTCATGAGATAATATGTGACGGTTCTTGGCCAACTATCACCTGAAAGGCACTATACAGACAGCAAATTGAAACAGATCCCAGTCTTGCTGTGAAATAGGCCTTTTTTCTTGTCCTGGAACCTTAGCCTAAAGGTCAGGCTTCTGGTTTGATATATAACTAAAGAATTTCTGAGCTTCTCTCAGGAAACAGAAGCTGGTGGACATCATTCTGATATTCTCTCTCTACCTCACTCCAGCTGACTGGTATCTCCAAGAAAGAAGCTTATACCCACAGTCTGATGTTTCAGTTTGTGCGACTGCTACCTGGAATCATCTTTAGATCACCTAGTTCTGATGGCCAGCAGAGTCTACATCCCTCTGGGTCTCAGCAGACTGTCATAAACAGAGAGACAGATGTTGGCCAGCTGCCACCCCTAGGGGCACAATTAGAGACAGCAGACTGAGGTGCCTAGGATTTCTCTGAAAGAGGATCATTAGCATATCTTCATAGTATCAGCCTGAAAGGCAGACTTCTACTTAAACACACATCTAAGGGGCCAATGTGATCCTCTCCAGAGACAACAAAAGTTGGGTATGATATTCACCCTTCAATGCCCCAGTTTTTATATCTGGTGCCCTGACTTATGTGGCTGCTGCCTAGAAAAACACATTTGGTTGGCACTAATGGTCAGTGGGGCTTGGGTTCCTTGGTCAAATGAGATTAACAAATGAAGAGACAGTTCTTGACTCCTTACCACCCTCACAGGAGAGATACCAGACCAAAACATGCCCCTCATCTTTCTCTGAAAAAGGCCCATTTGCTTATCCTGGAACTTCAGCATGAAAGCAGGCTTTTGGTCTGGCACACATCTAAGAGCCCAAGGGGGTGGTTTCTAAGGATGGAGGCTAGTGGATACCAGTTTGGTGCCTTCTGTTTTAAACACTTATCTGGCACCCTGATTATTGCAACTGCTGCTTAGGGGACAGATCAACAGCATCCAGTTCTGGTGCCCAGACTGGCTTAGGCTTGTGGTCCCACAGAACTATATATATATTAGCATACTTTAAAAGCTGTTGCTTGACTGTCAGGCTGCCAATCAGCCAGAATCTAGGTACTGGGATCTCACCCTTTGGGACTCGGGTCTTAGCACGTCTTCAATATTGGGAGGCATTAAAAATGAAATAGGCTGCTCAGACAACCAAGATGGAGGACAGTGTGAATGATAAGGTTCATCTCCTACGAGATAACTGCCTTAATACTAAGGTTCATCTCCTATGAGATAAAATGCCTTAAAGTGACTGATTTATCCATTGCATAGAACCAACACAAACACAGAGAGTCAAAGAAAATTAAGAAACAAAGGGACATGTTCCAAATAAAAAGATAAATCCTCAGGAAAAAAATCCTTCATGAAATTCTTAATTAAAAGGCCAAATTTGTGATTAAAAACACAGTCATATCTTTACATATAAAGACTATAAAGATAGTTTTCTTATCTCAGAAGAATAGATGAACATGCGACAACTTCCACAAAGAGAAAATATAAGAAACTGCAAAATAGAAGTCACAGAAATAAAGACTAAAGTAACCAGAAAATATACTAAAGAAGTTTAGCAAACTAGACAAAGCAGAAGAAAAAAAATCCATGAACTGAGCACAGGATAGTAGAGCTCAATCATACCTACAAAATAAGAAAAAAAAAAAAAGAGAGAGTGGGAGGTACTCATGGGAAAACACCAAGCAGACTAACATTCAACTTCTAGGGGTCCCAGAAGAAGAATAAATGGGTAAAAGGCTTATCTAAAGATTTAATGGCTGAAAACTTCCCTAACCAGTGGAAAGAAACGCATCCAGTTTGCGGAAGCCCAGAGTTCCAAATAAATGGGCCCTATAGAGACCTACAAGAAGACACATTATAATTAAAATTATAACTCTCAAATATTAAGGCAAGGACAAATTCTTAAAAGCATCAAGAAAAAAAACAACTTGCTATATACAAAGGAACTCCCATAGGATTATCAGATTTTGCAGGCCAAAAGGGAATGGCATGATATATATGATATATCCAAAGAGCTGGGAAAAAGCCTTCTGATTAGGACTAGTCTACTGAAAAGAGTTAAGAGTTTTCCAGAGAAGCAAAAGCTAAAGCTAAAGAAGTATATCACCACTGGACTGACCTTACCAAAAAAAGAAAAAAAAAGAGGACGCTTTTGAGTTGAATAAAAAGGGTGGTGATTAGTAATAGGAAAATAAGTAACAGGAAAATATCTTACTGGGAAATAGTTGGTAAAATTCAGAATAATCTTGTGTAGATTAATTACTTATAAAACTAGCATGAAGATTTAATAATATAACTAAAATAATTCAGTAAGAGATACACAAAATGAAATATAAACTGTGAAATTAAACACAAAATAGTGGGTGGGGGTAGAGGAGAGGGAGCTGTTACTTGTAAAGCCTCATGGTAACCACAAAGGAAAATCTATAGCAGATACCAATAGATAAAGAGAAATCTAAGCAAACCACTAAGGAATTCGTCAAACTGTAAAAGAAAGAAAGAAGGAAAGGAAAAAAGGAAAGGAGGGAACTACAAAACAACCAGAAAACAACTAATGAAATGACAGTAAGTATATATGTACCTATAATTATTTTACATGTTAATGACTAACTTGTTTAATCAAAAGACATAAGTGGCTAAATGAATTTGAAAGAAACCATACATATGCAGCCAACAAAGACTCACTTCAATAGTAAAGACATAGGCTGAACATGGAGATATGAAAAATAATATTCTAGGCAAACGGAAATCAAAAGAAAGCTGGAGTAGTTGTACTTATATCAGAAAAAGGGAGGCTTTAAAACGAAGTCAGTAATAAGACATGAAAAAGGTCATCACATAATGATAAAAGGGTCAATCAAAAAAATATAACTTATCTAAATCATTATGTACCCAACATAGGAGCACCTAAATATGTAAAGCAATAATTAAGAGATCTAAAGGAAAAAATAGCAATAAAGTAATAGTAGGGGACTTTAATCCTCCACTTGCATCAATGGGTATATTATTCAGAGAGTCAGCAAGAAAACATCAACCTTAAATGACATGTTAGAGCAGATGGACTTACATACATATAGAACATTCCATCCCAAAGCAAGTGAATATACATTCTTCTCAAGTGCACATGGAACATGCCCCAGGGTAGATCATACGTTAGGCCACAGAACAAGCTTAATAAATTTAAGACTGAAATAATATCAATAATCTTTGACTATAAATGTATTATAAATCAATAAGAAACTGGAAAATTCACAAATGTGAAAATTAAATAATAGTCTACTGAAAAACCTATGGGTCAAAGAAGAATTTGAAAACAGAAGTAAATAAAATACCCTGAAAACAGAAATAAACAAAATACCCTGAGACAAATGAAATGAAATACATTTGACACCAAACTTACAGAATGAAGCAAGGTAGTTCTAAGAGGAAGGTTTATAGCAATCAATCTCTACATGAGAAACAAGAAAATCTTAACAACAACAAAAAAATCCTAACTTTATACCTCAAGGAACTACAACAAGAAGAATAAACAAAGTTCAAAGTTAGAGGGAGGAAATAAGATCAGAGCAGAAATAAATGAAATAGAGATGAAAAAGACAATAGAAAAGATCTATGAAATGAGCTGTTTTTTAAAAAAATAAAATTGATAAACCTTTAGCTAGACTAAAAACAATATTGAGAAAACTAAGCATTAAGCAATTATACATTGGAGAACCTAGAAGAAATGAACAAATTTCTGCAAACAGAATTTAACAAGACCCAATCATGAGGAAACAGGTAATCAGAACAGAGCAATTACTAGGAAGGAGATTAAATCAGTAATCAAAAACCTCACAACACACAAAATTCCAAGACCAGATGGCTTCACTGGCAAATTCTACCAAACATTTAAAAAAGAATTAATATCAGGCATTTCTCAAACTTTTCCAAGATATAGCAGTGGAAAACACTATTTAGGAGATCGGCATTATCCTGATAACCAATACCAGACAAGGACACATAAGAAAATTATAGACCAGTATCTTTAATGAACATAGATCCAAATATCCTCGACAAAATATTATTAAACTGAACTCAACAATACATTGAAAGGATCATACATCATTTCAGGTGATACTTATTAAAGGATGGTTCAACATCTGCAAATCATTCAATGTGATAAACTATATTAACAAAATGAAGGATGAAAATCACATCATTTTCCTAGATCTAGAAAAAGAATTTGACAAAATTCAACACCCAGTTATGATAAAATTCTCCATAACTAGATGTAGACGGGACAACCCTTAACATAAGAAATGCTATGCATGATAATCCTACAGCTCACATAATATTAAATGGTAAAAAGTTGAAAGCTTTTTCTCAATATCAGGGACAACACAAGGATACTCTCACCACTTTTGTCCAACAGTACTGGAAGTCCTTGCCATACCAATTGGGCAATAAAAGAAAATAAAGGCATCCAAATTGGGAATGACATAGAACAGCAGATGACATGATATCATGTATGAAAAACCCTAAAGATTACCCCACCAAAAAACCTCTTAAATTTAGTAAAGTCTGAAGATACAGAATTATTACACAAAAACTTGTTGCAATTCTATACACTAGTATTAAAATTCCAGAAAGTAAAATTAAGAAAATAATCCCATTTACAATAGCATACAGAAGAAAATATTTAGAAATAAATTTATCCGAGGGGCGCCTGGGTGGCTCAGTGGGTTGGGCCTCTGCCTTCGGCTCGGGTCCTGATCCCGGGGTCCTGGGGTGGAGCCCCACGTTGGGCTCTCTGCTCAGTGGGGAGCCTGCTTCCCTTCCTCTCTCTCTGCCTGCCTCTCTGCCTGCTTGTGATCTCTGTCTGTCAAATAAATAAATGGGGTCTTTGAAGAAAGAAAAAAAAAAAAAAAAGAAAGAAATTTATCCGAGAAGATCGACCACCTATACAGTGAAATGTATAAGGCACCAATGAAAGGAATTGAAGGAAACACAAATACAAAGATATTCTCTTTTAATAGATTTGAAGAATACTGTTAAACTATCAACGGTACTTAAAACAATTTATAGGTTCAATGGCAGCCCCATCAAAATTCAAATGACATTTTTCAGAGCTAGAACAATCCTAAAATCTCTATGGAAACGGAAAGGAGGGAACTTGGGAACAAAAGACCCCAGATAGCCTAAGAAATATTGATTAGAATAAATGTGTTCAATTGTCATAATAACAGACCTACAAAACAATGGAACAAAATAGAGGGCTCAGAAATACACTCACATATATATGATCAATTAGCTTCTGACAAATTAGACAACAGTCTCTTTAATAAATGGTTGTGGAGAAAACGGACAGCCATATACCAAAGAAGGAAACTGGGCCACTAATTTGTACAATTAACAAAAATTAACTCAAAATGTATTAAAAAATTGAATATAACCTGAAATCATAAAACTCCTAGAAGAAAACATAGGAGTTTGTTCATTTTAGCAATGCTATTTTTTGGATTGGACACCAAAAGCAGAGGCAACAGAAGCAAAAATCAAGTGGGCTATATAAAAAAATTCTACCTAGCAAAGGAAATCATCACCAAGATAAATAGGCAACCTACCAAATGGGAGAAAATAGTTACAAAACATATCTGGTAAGGGCTTACTATCCGAAATATATAAATAACTCTTAGAACTCAAAAGCAAAAAACAAACCAAAAAATTCCAAATAGTCAAAAAATGGGCAGAGGACCTGAATAGACATTTTTCCAAAGAGGGCATACTGATGTCCAATAGCTATAGGAAACATGTTCAACATCACTAATCAACAGGGAAATGCAGATCAAAAGCACTGTGAGATATCACTTCACACTCCTTAGAATGACTATTATCAATAAGACAAGAAAAAACAAATGTTGGCTAGGATGTGGAAAAATAATCTTTGGGCACTGTTGGTTGGAATGTAATAGATGCAGCCACTATGGAAAACAGTATGAAGGTTCCTCAAAAAATTAAAAATAGAACTACTTATGATTGAGCAATTCTGTTTCTGGGTATTTAAAGAAAACAAAAACAATAATTCAAAAAGATATGAACCCCTTTTCATAGTATCACTGATTATAATAGCCAAGATAAGGAAACAATCTAAGTATCCATGGATGGATGAATGGATAAAATGTGGTTATATATACATAATGGAATATTATCAAACCATAAAAAGAAGGAATCTTGCTATCTACAAAAATATAGACAGACTCAAGGGCATTATGTTAAGTGAAAGAAGTTAGAAAAATGTAAATACCACATCATGTCCCTTACATGTATAATCTTCAAAGTCATAATACAAAGAACAGATTGGCGATTGCTAGAGGTGGGGGTGGGGCTAGACAAAACAGCTGAAGGAGGTAACAAAGTACAAACTTCCGGCTATAATATAAAGAAATCTTGGGGATATAATGTCCAGTATGGTGATTGTAGTTAACAACACAGTATAGCAAATTTTAAAGTTCCTAAGAGAGTAAATCTTTAAAGTTAGATAACTATAAAAATCACTTAGATTAACTACAAAGGATAAGAAATCGAAGAAAGTAAAGGTTTTATTATTATTTTAACTAATCATATTGCTTTGAGGAAACTCACTTCAGAGCCACATATAATGGGGCAAAAGGTGCATTTGTAAGAATTTAAAAATTTAATAATGTCTATAATAATTTTTATATTAAAAATAGGCATTTACATAAAATTCAGTATGGATACTGTATGAATATATATGCATCCTAACAATCAAATTCTTGCTTTTTCTTAAAATAGCCTAATCACATTCCTAATAGGTGAAACTAAATGTAAGTAAAAAGTAAGAAAATGTATATTGTATATCATAATGTATAATTCATTAAAAGAAGTAATTATATGTAATATATAGTTTGATATATCTGCTTTTTCAGGTTTTTATAGCATTATTTGTCTATCTTTAAGAAAATGGAAGAAATCTAAGGATATGTGCATCTAAAATTTAACCATACATTAGTCTGCTAGGGCTATACCAACACAGACTGCATGGTTTAAATGACAGAATTTTATTTTCTTACCGGTCCAGAGGCTTGAATCTAACATCAAGGTGGCGGGGGGGGGGGTGGGAGGTTGGGGGTACCAGGTGGTGGGTATTATAGAGGGCACGGCTTGCATGGAGCACTGGGTGTAGTGAAAAAATAATGAATACTGTTTTTCTGAAAATAAATAAATTGGAAAAAATAAAAAAAAAAAAAGAAAATATCAAAAAAAAAAAAAAAAAAAGATACCAGCAAGAGTTGAGATCTCTGTTCTGGTGAGACCGCTGCTCTGGGCTGGCAGCTAGCCACCTTTTCACTATATCCTCATATGACCTGTACATACTCAGAGAGAGAGGTCTCTAGTGTCTCTTCTTGTTCTTGTAATGACACCAATCCTCTAGAACTAGGACCCTACCCTTATGGCCTCATTTAATCTTAATCACCTCCTTATAACTCCATTTCCACGTACAGTCACAGTGGGAGTTCAGGCTTCAACATATGAATTTTGGGGTTACACAAACCAGTTCATAACAAGCAAGTATGACCTTAGGTATTAAAAAAGCTTTAAAAGGAAATGGAGCAAGGCAGCTTTACAGGTTGAGGTGTGAAACATTAAGTTATTTATTAAATACATAGTCAGCGGGGGGGGGGGGACAAGATGGCGGGGTACTAGGAAGAGGCGTCTTTTCAGCTGGTACCCCAAAGTGAGCTGATTACCTACCAAAGAACTCTGATCACCCATGAAATCAGCCTGAGATCAGAATTATACACGTATGGATCTCTACAGGGGCAGAAGACGCCAGTGAGCAGGTAAAGCGGAATGGGAACAGCGGACTGATATCGGAAGATAAACAAAAGGGGGAGGGAGCCACCAGAGGCGACCGGTGCAAAAGTAATACCCCGATACGAGCGAGAGTGCCCTGCGTCTGGGGACCAGCATTAACTCGGAGACTGGTTGAAAGCACTCCAAAAGAGCAAAGGATCGCGGGGGCAAACTGTGGGAATCGGGGCGGCTAGGGACAGGGGCTTGAGTCCCCGGTCCCAGACGGCCTCCCCGGCGCGGAGGCAGAGAGAGTGCGGCGGAGAAACCGGCTCCTGGTCCCTAAGCCGCCAGCGTGCCCCAGAGCGTGGGGTTCCGGCTCCTGTGAGGGGATGGGAGCCGGTCTGCAGAACGCGCACTAGCCCTACCACAAAGCTTGAGATGCGCGTGCACGTCGCTCCAGCTCTCCTGGGTTTCTAAGGCCCTGGGGCGCTTCTTGACCCGGGCCATTGTTTCAAAGTCTAAGCCTCGCGCCCGCGAAACTCTTCCCCGGACAGAGGCGCGCAAAAGCCCAGCCTGCGGCTTACAGACCAGCGCCCCGTTCTCAGTGCCCCAGACGCGCGCCCGACCCACAGCCGCCTCTGAAAAGAGGTGCGCGCAAGCCGGGCACTCCCAGCCCCCGCCAGCGGCAAAATCTCAGTGTGCGATCGCTGCTTGGAACCTCTCTGGCGGTCAGGAGCTCCCAGACAGCCGCCACTGCCTTGGCTTTGGGGACGAGCAAAAGATCCTGCGCCCCCAGGGTCTTTAACTTGGAACCTGCACTGCCAGCATCCAAGGGGGAATTTATTCAGCTTCTGCACCCAGACTGAGGCTTCTGAGACGGAGATCAGGAAGTGTTCCAGGGTGCACCTTGACTGCAGCAGAGTTGATACATCCAGCTACATCTGTTCAGTCTTCTCCCACCAAAATGACTAGGAGGAGGAATGCCCAACAGAAGAAAAATACAGAGGATGGACCTTCCGCAACAAAGCTAACGGCTATCAACATAGACAATATGTCGGAAAGAGAATTCAGGCTAACAATTATCCAGGCAATAGCTAGGTTGGAGAAAGCCATGGATGACCAAACAGAATTGATTAGAGCCGAACTGAAAGCGACCAGACAGGATGTTCACAATGTTAGGGCGGAGCTTAAAGCTACCAGGGAGGAGGTCCACAATGCTCTCAATGAGTTCCAATCCAATCTAAACTCTCTCAAAGCTAGGGTAACTGAGACAGAAGATAGAATTAGTGATCTGGAAGACAAACAGATAGAGAGAAAGGATCAGGAGGAAGCCTGGAACAAACAGCTTAGATCCCACGAAAGCAGAATTAGGGAAATAAGTGATGCCATGAAGCGTTCCAACGTCAGAATTATTGGAATTCCTGAAGGGGAGGAGAAAGAAAGAAGTCTAGAAGATGTCGTGGAACAAGTCCTTCATGAAAACTTTTCGAATCTCGCGAATGAAACCAGCGTTCATGTACTAGAGGCTGAACGGTCTCCACCCAAGATTATACACTCCAAAAAAACATCACGACACCTGATAGTCAAATTGAGAAATTATAATTGTAGGTATAATCTCTTGAAAGCTGCCAGGGCAAAGAGGCTCCTTACTTACAGAGGGAAGCCCATCAGAATAACGTCAGACCTGTCCACAGAGACCTGGAAAGCCAGAAGAGGCTGGCAAGATATATTCAGGGCACTAAATGAGAAGAACATGCAGCCAAGAATACTTTATCCAGCAAGACTGACATTCAAAATGGATGGAGAGATAAAGAGTTTCCAAGACCGGCAAGACTTAAAAGACTATGCAACCACCAAGCCGATACTGCAGGAAATATTAAGGGGGGTTCTATAAAAGAGGAAAAATCCCAAGAATAGCATTGAACAGAAATATAGAGACAGTCTACAGAAAGAAAGACTTCAAAGGTAACTCGATGTCAATAAAAACGTATCTATCAATAATCACTCTCAATGTGAATGGCCTCAATGCACCCATAAAACGGCACAGGGTTGCAGATTGGATAAAACGACAGGACCCATCCATATGCTGTCTACAAGAGACCCATTTTGAACCTAAAGATACACGCAGACTGAAAGTGAAGGGGTGGAGAAGCATCTTTCATGCCAATGGGACTCAAAAGAAGGCTGGGGTAGCGATTCTCATATCAGATAAATTAGACTTCAAACTAAAGACTGTAGTCAGAGATACAGAAGGACACTACATAATCCTTAAAGGGACTATCCACCAAGATGATCTAACAATTGTAAATATCTATGCTCCCAATATGGGAGCAGCCAATTACTTAAGAAAACTGTTAATCAAGATAAAGAGTCATATTGATATGAATACACTAATCGTAGGTGATCTTAACACGCCTCTTTCAGAATTAGACAGATCATCGAAGCAGAAAATCAATAAAGAAACAAGAGCATTGAACGACACATTGGACCAGATGGACCTCATAGATATATACAGAACAATCCAACCTAAAACAGCAGAATACTCATTCTTCTCAAGTGCACACGGAACCTTCTCCAGAATAGACCACATACTGGGTCACAAATCAGGACTCAACCGATACCAAAAGACTGAGATTATTCCCTGCATATTCTCAGATCACAATGCTTTGAAACTGGAGCTCAATCACAAGGAAAAGTTCCGAAGGAACTCAAACACCTGGAAGCTAAAGACCACCTTGCTTAAGAATGCTTGGATCAACCAGGAGATCAAAGAAGAACTGAAACAATTCATGGAAACCAATGAGAATGAAGACACTTCGGTACAAAACCTATGGGATACAGCAAAGGCGGTCCTAAGGGGAAAATATATAGCCATCCAAGCCTTGCTCAAAAAAATTGAAAAATCCAGAACACACCAGCTGTCTCTACACCTTAAAGAACTGGAGGATCAACAACAAATCAAACCAACTCCACACATAAGAAGGGAAATCATCAAGATTAGAGCTGAGATCAATGAGGGAGAAACCAGAGATACAGTAGAATGTATCAATGAAACTAGAAGCTGGTTTTTTGAAAGAATCAATAAGATCGATAAGCCACTGGCTACACTAATCCAAAAGAAAAGAGAGAAATCCCAAATTCATAAAATTATGAATGAAAGGCGAGAGATCACAACTAACACCAAGGAAGTAGAAACAATCATCAGAAGTTACTACGAACAGTTATATGCCAATAAGCTTAGCAACCTTGATGAAATGGATGCATTCCTGGAAAAATATAAACTACCAAAATTGAACCAGGAAGAAATCGACAACCTGAATAGACCGATATCTAATAACGAGATTGAAGCAGTGATCAAAAATCTCCCAAAAAACAAGAGCCCAGGACCTGACGGATTCCCTGGGGAATTCTACCAAACCTTCCAAGAAGAAATAACACCTATTCTCCTGAAGCTGTTTCAAAAAATTGAAGCAGAAGGAAAACTTCCAGACTCTTTCTATGAAGCCAGCATTACCCTGATCCCCAAACCAGGCAAGGACCATACCAAAAAGGAGAATTTCAGACCAATATCACTGATGAATATGGATGCTAAGATTCTCAACAAGATCCTAGCCAACAGGATCCAACAACACATTAAAAAGATTATCCACCATGATCAGGTGGGATTCATCCCTGGGCTACAAGGATGGTTCAACATTCGTAAATCAATCAATGTGATACAACAAATTAATAGGAGAAGAGAGAAGAACCACATGGTCCTCTCAATTGATGCAGAAAAAGCATTTGACAAAATCCAACATCCGTTCCTGATTAAAACGCTTCAAAGTATAGGGATAGAGGGAACATTCCTGAACCTCATCAAATCTATCTATGAAAGACCCACAGCAAATATCATCCTCAATGGGAAAAAGCTTGCAGCCTTCCCGTTGAGATCAGGAACAAGACAAGGATGCCCACTTTCACCACTCTTGTTCAACATAGTATTAGAAGTCCTAGCAACAGCAATCAGACAACAGAGAGAAATAAAAGGTATCCAAATTGGTAATGAAGAAGTCAAACTCTCTCTCTTCGCAGATGACATGATTCTTTATATGGAAAACCCAAAAGACTCCACCCCCAAACTACTAGAACTCATACAGCAATTCAGCAGCGTGGCAGGATACAAAGTCAATGTGCAGAAATCAGTGGCTTTCTTATACACTAACAATGAAAATACAGAAAGGGAAATTAGAGAATCGATTCCATTTACTATAGCACCAAGAACCATAAGATACCTGGGAATAAACCTAACTAATGAGGTAAAGGATCTATACTTGAGGAACTATAGAACACTCATGAAAGAAATTGAAGAAGACACAAAAAGATGGAAGACCATTCCATGCTCTTGGATCGGAAGAATAAACATCGTTAAAATGTCTATACTGCCTAGAGCAATCTATACTTTTAATGCCATTCCGATCAAAATTCCACCGGCATTCTTCAAAGAGCTGGAGCAAATAATCCAAAAATTTGTATGGAATCAGAAGAGACCCCGAATCGCTAAGGAAACGTTGAAAAACAAAAATAAAGCTGGCGGCATCACCTTACCTGATTTCAAGCTTTATTACAAAGCTGTGATCACCAAGACAGCATGGTACTGGCATAAAAACAGACACATAGACCAGTGGAACAGAGTAGAGAGCCCTGATATGGACCCTCAACTCTATGGTCAATTAATCTTCGACAATACAGGAAAAAATATACAGTGGAAAAAAGACAGTCTCTTCAATAAATGGTGCTGGGAAAACTGGACAGCTATATGTAGAAGAATGAAACTCGACCATTCTCTTACACCGTACACAAAGATCAACTCAAAATGGATAAAAGACCTCAACGTGAGACAGGAATCTATCAGAATCTTAGAGGAGAACATAGGCAGTAATCTCTTCGATATCAGCCACAGCAACTTCTTTCAAGATACGTCTCCAAAGGCAAAGGAAACAAAAGCGAAAATAGACTTCTGAGACTTCATCAAAATCAAAAGCTTCTGCACAGCAAAGGAAACAGTCAAAAAAACAAAGAGGCAACCCACGGAATGGGAGAAGATATTTGCAAATGACAGTACAGACAAAAGGTTGATATCCAGGATCTATAATGAACTCCTCAAACTCAACCCACACGAAACAGGCAAACACATCAAAAAATGGGCAGAAGATATGAACAGACACTTCTCCAATCAAGACATACAAATGGCTATCAGACACATGAAAAAATGCTCATCATCATTAGCCCTCAGGGAGATTCAAATTAAAACCACATTGAGATATCACCTTACACCAGTTAGAATGGCCAAAATTAACAAAACAGGAAACAACATGTGTTGGAGAGGATGTGGAGAAAGGGGAACCCTCTTACACTGTTGGTGGGAATGCAAGTTGGTGCAGCCTCTTTGGAGAACAGTGTGGAGATTCCTCAAGAAATTAAAAATAGAGCTTCCCTACGACCCTGCAATTGCACTCCTGGGTATTTACCCCAAAGATACAGATGTCGTGAAAAGAAGGGCCATCTGTACCCCAATGTTTATAGCAGCAATGGCCACAGTCGCCAAACTATGGAAAGAACCAAGATGCCCTTCAACGGACGAATGGATAAGGAAGATGTGGTCCATATACACTATGGAGTATTATGCCTCCATCAGAAAGGACGAATATCCAACTTTTGTAGCAACATGGACGGGACTGGAAGAGATTATGCTGAGTGAAATCAGTCAAGCAGAGAGAGTCAATTATCATATGGTTTCACTTATTTGTGGAGCATAACCAATAGCATGGAGGACAAGGGGCGTTAGAGAGTAGTAGGGAATTTGGGTAAATTGGAAGGGGAGGTGAACCATGAGAGACTATGGACTCTGAAAAACAGTCTGAGGGGTTTGAAGTGGCGGGGGGGGTGGGAGGTTGGGGTACCAGGTGGTGGGTATTATAGAGGGCACAGCTTGCATGGAGCACTGGGTGTGGTGAAAAAATAATGAATACTGTTTTTCTGAAAATAAATAAATTGGGAAAAAAAATACATAGTCAGCCCAATTTGTTCATTTCATATGTATAAGCATGTAACTTAGGGACATTATAAGACATGGTATAATTCAGCCAACTTGACCTGTCTCAGGAGATTAGACTATGTGCATTCTTTCCAAATTTGTTTTTAGTAACTTCTTGTTGACAGCCTGAAATGAGTCACAGTACTTTAAATAATAAAGAAGTTTGGAAAAAGCTACACATCGGGGCTCCTCCAGCACATCACTGTTTGGAGAATAGGGAGTTGAAGAATTTAAAAACATGTACTTGTAAAGATAAAATGTACTAAACAAAAAGGTGTGTTTATTTTATAAAAATCGAATGACAGACAATTGACCTAATGGAAGCAGCTAGAGATTTATGTTTTTTTAACTCCAGAAAGTTTTTTGGTTTGTTTTTGTTTTTGTTTTGTTAGGACAAGCTTCATAAAAGAGGAAACTTTTAAGAGGTCAACATTCTAACAAATTGCACCTCAGCAATAATATTTTTCAATGCCAAGTAAAACCCGTAAAGAGTCAGTATGTCAAACTAACCCTATCAGAATACATTTTAGGACAATTTGCTCATTTATTCATCTAATATTGAATCAGGGAAGGTCATATGCTCTGCCTTGCCCAAGGTATATAAACCTATAAGGGTCTCTTTACTTGAAGAGCTTAGAGTCTAGAGACAAAACAGACATTCTATCAACAAATCAATATAAAACTACAAATGTGGAAGAGTGCTGTTAAGATCATGAAAATTTTCCATGGTAGAAAAAGACAAGGACAGATCTAATTAGAAAGGATGTTTGGAGAAGACCTCTTTGAGATGATGATATTTAGAGTGAGATTTGGAGGATGAAAAGAAACAGGCTGTGTGAAGATCCACAGGAAATGCACTCCTGGCAGATAAAACAGCATGAAAGGGCACTAAGTAGGACAGTTCTGGGCTTGTTTTATGAACTGAAAGCAGGGCATTTTGGCTAGAGCAGAGGTTGTGACTCATATGTCTATTGGGACCAGTCAGGTAAATAAGTAAAGTAGAAGGGTATCTTTAATAGCACTCTTTTTACCCAGAAACACTGAGTTTCTATGTTAAAGTAATCTTAATTGTGTTCTTCCCAAAGGGACACTCTGATTACATATTAAATACACATGAGTATTTTTC
This sequence comes from Neogale vison, assembly GCF_020171115.1. Lineage (NCBI taxonomy): Eukaryota > Metazoa > Chordata > Mammalia > Carnivora > Mustelidae > Neogale > Neogale vison. Next base: position 123,582,058 of record NC_058095.1, on the reverse strand, counting down.
ACTAACACAAAGAAATATGCTCGCTGTAATTTTATGATACACTGGTCTCCTGGGTCCATGTTTTGTTTTCTCCCTCAACTTTGCAATACTGAAAAAAACAGTGCAATCTCAGTGATCAGTAACAATGATAATAGATCCTAGTATCAATATAGCAATTGGGTTGGGGGGGTTGTCTCTGGTAAATTGAGAGTACATGCTTCTCACATAGATCAGAGTCACTATACAACCTGACCGATTTTGCCATGAATGAAGGAGGGTCCAGGTTTGGCTAAAGCTTATAATTTTTTAAGAGGAGTTTAGATCTAGATTTTTTCATGTAATTTCCATATTTCACAATATTGGCCAATAATGCAAATTATAAAAAACAAACAGCACAATAATTATTACCAAGACTAAACAAGAACTAAACAAGACCTGAAGAGAGCCTGGGATTTTATCCTAACAAATTAACCTTCATATTTCATCAGTGCTGCAAGATGTAAGACTCCTGTGTCAGGGACAAGGGACAGTTTATTGATCACATTATAACTTCAGTCAGGTTATCAGTTGGTTACCCCAGCCTCAAATTCCCACTGATCAATGCAAGGGGGCCAGCCAACACCAGCAAAAATAGTGGACTGCATTATAGCAGAGGAACCCTCATTTTAGAAAATCTAAATATTTTATAATGGCAGGCATCAGGTCTGCCATTTTGCTCTGGGGGAAGACACTTTTTTTTTTTTTTATCTTCAAATTCAAGCAAACCCTTTGCTCTAGTTGGAAGCTATTTCTATATTCAAGACTGTTCATTATGTGAGCATACTTATAAAATTTTCCCGCAACAATAGACCGTTCTCCAAGTGCAAGAATTGTCTCTCAACATCCACAGTCCTCTAATTTTCAGTCTTTGCACTAAAGTATAGTGGCTGAAGGAAAGAGTCATTTAAAATGATGTTTCTAGGGGTACCTGGGTGGCTCAGTCAATTACGTGGCTGCCTTTGGCTCAGGTCATAATCACAGAGTCCTGGGATTGAGCCCCACATCAGGCTTTTTACTCAGTAGGGAGCCTGCTTCTCTCTCTCCCTCTGTTCCCCGGCTCATGCTCTCTCTCACTCTAGCTCAAATAAATGGATAAAATATTTTAAAAAATAAATAAAAATGATGTTTCTAGAGATAGGCAAGAGCTAGGTTGTATACAGGCTTATAGGCCACAGAAAGATGGCTCTTTTTATATTGAGTTCAGTTGGAGCCCATTGTTGGATACCAAGAATAAGAGTAGCATGGATCACTTTACGCTTTCAAAAGAACATTTTTGTAGTTAAAGAATGGACTTGACAGGCACCTTATTGAAAGACATCCCAAGATGTCTAGACATGATCAGATAGTCTGGTTAAAATGCTGTTAAGTCCAGTTAGAGAAACATGGATTAATTTTTATACCATCTAGAGGTTGGATCTATAGACTTGATCAATGCATAGGGAAGATAATGGTGATAAAATAATTAGAATAGTCTCACCGTTTTTGGCTTGAAAATCCAGGACAATATTTGGCCTTATATTTATTTGAAAGGAAAAGTTAGTGAAGTAGTATGTTCTAGGGCAAAAAAATAGTTACATTTTTGATATGTTATCTTTCAGTGCCATAGAACATTCAGGGACAGAAACAAAGTAGGTAGTTGACTATAGAATTTAAATATTCAGAGAAGTGTTTTCTATTACACACGTAAAGTTGGAAGTGCTTGTCACATAGATGGCATTAAGGTGATTAGTGTGAATGGAATCACATCAGGAGGAAACAGTGGCAGACGGCAGAAAAAGAACCTAAGGATTGATGACTGAAAAAATCCCCACAATTTTAAGAAACAGTTTAGGAAATTGAGAAACAAATTAATAAATTTTTAATTTTATTAATTAAAATTTATTAATTTTATTTATTATTAATAAAAAATTAATTTTTCAGAGTCAGAAGGGAAAAGGAGAGCACTGACAAGTTGCAATAGAGACTGAGAATTTTTCTATGAGGAAGATGTCCATCAAATGATACTTAGAAAAAGTGAGACAAAGACAGATGTATCCACTGGGTTTGCAAACATGGAGGTCAGAAGGAAAAGAACGTGAGACTGGTGGAAGAATGGTATGGTGATGAAGCAGACACAAAACAAGCTAATTTTCAAAATGTTTTCTATGAAGAAAAGAGAAGATGTAACTTCAGTGGGTTGAAGAATCAAGGTACGGTTTTTCTTTAAGAGGGATAATTTTTTAAAGCATCATTAATTCCTAGTGGGAATGATTCTACTGAGAAGGAGATCCAGATAATGTGGGAGAAATCAGTGGATTATAAGTCATGTAACTGTGATCCACAGCCTTTGTGGAGAGATTGTCCTTTGATTAAATGTGAATCTTTTCTATTTTCACAGAAGAAAACCAGAAGATAAATTCAGAAACAAATCTTCACTTAAGATTTTACTTAAGTGAACATGAGGGGATTTATGCCCTTGGCTTTTATTTTTGTAATGACGTAAATAAAATCAATAGAGAGCAAAGCAATGGTAGGTTTGAGAAAAAAGGAAAAGAGAGACTATAATTGAGAGAGTGAGTGATCTTTGTTAAATGTCCCAATGAGGTTAGCATTTATGAATCTATAGCAGCACACCAATTCCAGGATGGGATTCTCTCTAGAAATAACCCTCCTGCTCCATTGATAAAACATAGAGATGATACTGGAATTCATCCATAGCTGGAGTACCCAAGACAAAGATCTGGAGACGAAAGGCCATTTTAAAGGAGTGATTGTAATGACGAACTACAGAATCTATACCAGGTAAAGAAGGCAGCAAAGCTGGGGTCTGTCCAGGAAAACAAACAATATACAGTTAGCATAAATGGGTTGTGTCTTTTCATGAGAGTGAAAAGGTGTTACTCTGAGATGGCTTGGGGAGGGGACATGGATAGATGGATAATAGCAGTTTGATAGGATATGCAAATTTGTGATTTTAGATGCTCAGCAGTTTCTAGTGATGACGGTTTCCAAGGCATTTTCCCAGAAGTGAAGGAGAAGAAAGGTTCATTGGTGATCAAAGAACAGAGAAACTCAGGGTCCTCTTGAACTATATTGCACTCACTGAGATCAATTTATATGTGGAACAGACAGGAATATTGTGAAGCAGATAATAAGGCCAGCAATGAATAAGGAAAATAATCAGAAATTCAGGATATATTAAAAATAATCATTGGTATTCTTGTTAAAATACACAGTTTATGGATATTATTTCTGGAGGAACTGAATCTGTACACTTAGGTAGCACTTCAAAGTCTTTTCTGTTGCCAATTACCGCTGGTGATTTCTATCATCAGGAGTTCAAGACACACTGAGTTAGGACAAAGGAGTTATAGAGGATGATAGGAGACAGGTATCCAGCTATTAGAGGTTTTCCAATGTCAAAATGAGAGAAACAGACTTTATAGTGGAAGGACTGGGGCAAGTATACCAGTGGGATATGAGGCATGGTGTGTAATGATAAAGTTGAAACTTCAGTCAGGCAGCCAGAGGATTAGTACTGGGGATTTACCAACAACTGATTTGGATGCCTCTTCAATTTCTTTTAGCTAATCTTCCTCCTCCTCACAAAGAATATCACATTGGGAAGAACTATTACTAGGGCTTGGCGGGCTAGTTAATGAGATTTCTAAACTCAAAGAATATTTAGAAAAAATGGTTTCATTTATATACTGCTTTTTAGTGCTACAATAGATAAATAAATAGGCATATTCTTTGTGCCATGGTGTACAGGCTGCTCCCATACCAACTGCAGATCTAGAAATTGTTGCTCACTGGTATGATGGTGGGCCAACTGAATTACTAGATGGAGAATACTTGATGAAATGCCAAATGTGCTTTGCTCACACCATTATAATGTGTATTGATAAAAATAAGAATAGGGAAGGGGCTATTATTAAATATATTCAGTTCTTGAACATAAAATGTAGGTGAAAATAAAATTGTATGGTAAGCTAAGAATAGTGCCACTGGAGGTCACAGAAACTACCTGGATTTGGTACTCTCCTTATCAATTTTTAAGTGTTTCTCCTGTTGGTTGAGGTATGACCTTAATGTAAGACTAAATCAGATACCAGAAATGAGAGTGTATAGAGTTCTTATCTCATAGAGCATTAGGTTCCATTTTTCTTATACCTTATAATATTGACATAGACCCATTGGTTTCCATGTAATTTATTGTCTTTTTAAATTCAATTTATTTGTGCTCTTGAATGGGCAACTAACCTCACTTTGGCTTTCTAGGTGACAGAGGATCTACAAATGATATAAAATTTCCTCCTACTTAACCTAAATTCATAAACTAAGTTTCTGTGTTATTTATTATTTTATCAATACCTCTTTAATCCTTACAGTATACTAGCCATTGTGCTAACAAGTAATGAATATCATATTTATTTTTACTACAACAAAGCTTAAAATGTCTTATTCCCATTTGTATGGGGAATCAGATTCAGAAAGATTTAATGACCTACCTTAGACCAAACTGCTGGTAAGTGACTGAATCAGGGGTTCAAAATCAGGTGTTCTTTCTGCTAGTTATAGCTCCCTTTACTACTATTTCCAAAGCAGTACGATTCTGTCTTGTTGAAAATAATACACGGTTTCTCCAATAGAGTGAGAATAGGTACAAAAATAACTCAGAATAAATTTGATTAGAAATTAAATGTTTTGGGACTTAAGCAATAGATAAGGGGCACCTGGGTGGCTCAGTGGGTTAAAGCCTCTGTCTTCAGCTCAGGTCATGATTTCCAGGGTCCTGGGATCGAGCCCCGCATCAGGCTCTCTGCTCCACAAGGAGCCTGCTTCCCTCTCTCTCTCTGCCTGCCTCTCTGCCTACTTGTGATCTCTGTCTGTCAAATAAATAAATAAAATCTTAAAAAAAAAACAATAGATCACTTTAGAGTAATTAGATTTTCATGTAATTCAGAATTGAAGTATAAACTTGTAGGGCATATGACATTCTTCTTGGGAAGAAATAACAAATCCATGGGAAAAATATTCCAGAGAAAAATTTATGAAAGAAAGTGGCAAAGACTGGGAAACTCAAGATGTTTCCAAAGAAGAATTATAGGTTTGGCTGGTAACAATGAAAGGAGTTGTAGGATATAAGAATGGAAAGGTTCATCTGGGTCAGGTCTCAGAAACTCAGAAAAACCAGGACAAGCAATTTTAGGGGAAAAAAAAAAGGTAGACTTTAAAGTATTGAATTACAATTATATTGTGAGATTAATCTGGCAGAGCTTCTTAGGGTCATGAAATAATAAAAATCTGAATTGGGTGTTGGTTGTGAGAAAGGAAAGAATAATACGGCCTCGTTGACTAGATGGGAGTTAAGATGTGGGGTGCAAGAATAACATTTCTACTTCTGGTTTGGTCAATATCATGATCTCATAAACAGGTAAAACTTGCAGAAGGAGAAGACAGATTAAGGAAGGGTGGTAGTTTGTGGTAGAAGAATATGGAATTCCAATAAGAAACTAGGAATGCCATATTCAGATGAAAACTTGGAATAAGAAATGAGGATGTGGATATAGAATTGATAGTAAATCTTCTGAGTGTGAATGTTTAGAGCTAAAATTTTGAGTAGCAACTAAATGCCAAATATCGTTACAACTAATAACAATATTTTTCTATTCCTACAACAGACTCATGATATAAGCACAATATTAAAATCAGCATTTTAAGGGGTGCCTGGGTGGCTCAGCTGGTTAAACATCCAACTCTTGATTTTGGCTGAGGTCATGATCTCAGTGCCCTGAGACTGAGCCCTCAGGAGAGTCTGCTTAAGATTCTCTCCTTCTCCCTCTGATCCTTCCCCCACTCACACATGTGCTCGGTTGCTCTCTCAAATAATATATAAATATATATTTATATATTATATATTTTTATATATAATATTAATAAAAAATAAAATATAAATAAATAAATAAAATAAGCATTTTAACAGATTAAGAAATGATTAAATGGAAATCATGGTGGATAGAGCCAAACAGTTTTATTCTAGAACACTTGTTCTTAACCCTTACACTGTTCAGACGACAATGAGAGTGAGGGGAGAAAAAAATAAATAAAGAATGTTATAAATGGGACAGGAACACCATGGAGTACAGAACATTTTAAGAGAAAGGAGATGGAATTAACATTTGCTACAAAGGAGTTCATGGATATAGCCATTGAGAAATGTCTGCTAAATTTCATCATAGGTAAATGTACGTTTGACAAATAATTTGATAAAAAGATGGAGAAATGAGCAATAACAGAGGAGTATATGGAAATTTACTACTCTAACACTTTTTTAATGATATTACTTTTTCCAGTGAACAAGAAGAGGTTCTGGTTCAAGGTGGCAACATAGGAAAATGTTAAATTCACGTACCATGGATGCACTGAATCTATAGCTACTTTTGCAACAATTTCCTCTGGAAAAAGACTAAAAACTAGTTAAGCAACTCCTACACATCAGGCAAATGAAAGAAAACAAAACAAAACAAAATAAAAAACAAAAAAAGAAAAAAAAAAACCCACATCACACCAGGTAGAAGAGGATAAGATACATTCTCACCATCAATTCCACCTCTAGCATGGCAACTCAAAAGCAGGAGGGAATCCCAAATTGGGAGGGAACAGAAAATCTGGAGCTTTTCCCTGAGGAGTGAAGGTCTTAAAATCCCACATTAGTTACCTCAACTTTTAAGACAAACACTTAAGAGATGATACCCCAAGCACCTAGTTTTTTTTTTTCTTCCAATTTATTTCTTTTCAGAAAAACATTATTCATTATTTTTTCACCACACCCAGTGCTCCATGCAAGCCGTGCCCTCTATAATACCCACCACCTGGTACCCCAACCTCCCACCCCCCCCCCGCCACTTCAAACCCCTCAGACTGTTTTTCAGAGTCCATAGTCTCTCATGGTTCACCTCCCCTTCCAAGCACCTAGTTTTGAAAACCAACTGGGCTTATGTCCATGAGACCATCAAAGGCTATAATCAACTGACAACTTCTAAAAGGTTTGAGCCATGATCTTACTCTTCCTAGGGCCCAGACTGGAAGCAGGTGTTTGAAAGGTGCCCAAACTTTCTGTGACAGAGGCTCATTAGCTCATCTTAAAGCACTGGCCTAAGGGGCAGGCATTTAATTTAACCCACGTTAAGGGGCTTACTGGGGTCTTCTCCAGGGATGCAGACTGTTGAGTACCACCTTCACTTCCTCCCTGTGCCTTGCTCTAGCTAGCTGGTATTTTCTGGAAGGGAAATTATTCCCTCCTCTGGTACTCTAAAGTTTGCTGCTGTCACCCATGGAACACCTCTAGATCACCTGGCTCTCATGGGCAGTGGGGCATATGCTTGAAGGGCACACAGGACTGCAACCAACAGAAAAAGTGTTTTTTTAAACCACTGATTCCATACCACCTCCCCTACCCTCCACATAGCAAAAGGCAACAGGCCCCGCAGCTCAGTCTCTTTATAGAAGACCACTATTACCTTATCTTCACAACTACAGCCTAAGGGGCAGCTTTGATTAAACTCCATCTAAGGGTGCCTGAGTGGCTCAGTGGATTAAGCCTCTGCCTTTGGCTCAGGTCATGATCTCGGGGTCCTGGGATCAACACCCACGTCGGGCTCTCTGCTTGGCGGGGAGCCTGCTTCTCCCTCTCTCACTCTGCCTACTTGTGATCTCTCGCTGTCAAATAAATAAATAAAGTCTTAAAAAACAAAAAAACAAAAACAAAACAAACAAACAAACAAACAAAAAAAACCCTTAAACTCCAGCTAAAAGCTGACTATTATCCTTTCCAGAGACTGAGGGTAGGCTCCATCTTTATTCTCTCCCTCGGCTATACTCCAGAGTGCCAGTATCTCCTGGAAAGGAGCATGTATGGGTGTCTGGTGCCCTAATTTTTTACATATGGTGTCTCAGTTTTTGTGGCTGTTATTCAAGGGCTGCCCAGCCTAGCTCTGGTGTCCCCAAAGCTTCCAGACCTGGGTCCCATGGGACTGCAACAAAGTTTCTGTCCAGCTACCACCCCAAAGTTACCTCACTGGTGGCAGACTGAAATCAATCCCTCCACCGCTGCAGTCTTTCTGTGAAATAAAGACTTCAAACCTTTGCTAAAAACCTATAATCTCGCTGAGAAACTACTGCACAATAAGCAAATGAGAAAAACCTGCATCAAAGTAGGTAGGAGAGGCTGGGACACACTCTCACCATAAACTCCACCTCCGGCTTGGCAAATCAAAACCACAGTTGTTATCCTGAAGCTTCAGAATGAGGGACAAGATCCTGTTTTGGTACACATCTAAGTATCTATGGATATATATTCCAGGGATGGAAGCTGGTGGATGCCCTCTTTTTGCTCCACCACTACCTCACTGTCAGTTGCCAGTATCTCTCAGATAAGAGCTAGTACACTTGACAGACACCCTAATTTTTCTGACTAATGCCCAGGGGTCACTGTTAATATCTTGGCTCTGCAGCAAGTGGAACTCATGCTATGGTCCCACAGAACTGTATAGATTACCATATTTCAAAAGCTATTGCCTGGGGCACCAGGGTGGCTCAGTGGGTTAAAGCCTCTGCCTTCAGCTCAGGTCATGATCTCAGGGTCCTGGGATCGAGCCCTGCATCGGGCTCTCTGCTCAGCAGGGAGCCTGTTTCCCCATCTCTCTCTGCCTGCCTCTCCGCCTACTTGTGATCTCTGTCAAATAAATTAATAAAATATTAAAAAAAAAAAGCTATTGCCTGATGGTCTGAGAGGAACAACAAAGCAGTCAGAAAACAATTAACAAAATTACAACGTTATATGTCAATAATTAAGTGTAAATGGATGGGAAAACAAGACCCAGCTATATGCTGCTTACAGGAGACTCCAAGTGACCTCCCTTCAGAAATGCACAGACTAAACATAAAGGAATGGAAAAAGACATATACATGGAAATAGAAACCTAAATAAAGTTGGTGTTGCTGTATTTATATTAGACAAACTGGACTTTAAGGATTGTGATAGAAAACAAAGTCATTACATAATGATTAAGGGATCAATCCAACTAGATGATTTATAAAAATGCACCTTTTAGGAGCAACTACATATATATATAAACAAATATTTAACAGACATAGAGGAAGATACAGATAGCAACAGTAGCATGGGACTTTAATACCCCACTTCACCAATGGATAGATCGGCCAGATAAAAATCTCATTAAGGAATTATTGGCCTTGAACAACACATTAGATCAGAAGAACCTAACAGGTATATAAAGGATATTCCATTCAAACACAACAAAATACATATTGTCTCAAGAGTACATGGAACATTCTCAAAAACAGGTCATTTATTTGGTCACAAAACAAGTCTTATTAAATTTAAAAAGACTTAAATCTTATCAAAATCCCAATGGCATGAAACTATAAATTAATTATAAATACATATTAAATAAATATTTAATTAAATATTAAATAAATATTAATTATAATAACTTATGGGATGCAGCAATCACAGTTCCATGGGAGAAGTTCATAGCAATAAATGTTTATACCAATGACTGAAACAGACTACTATGAACAATTTTACAAGAGTAAATTAATAACCTGGAAGAGACAGATGAATTCCTAAACACTCAACCTACGAAGACTAAATCATGAAGAGATAGAAAATCTGAACAGACCAATTACTAGTAAGGAGATTAAGTTAGTAAAAAACAAAAACAAACAGCAACAACAACAACAACAACAAAACTCTGCCTACAAACAAAGGACCAAGACTAAACAGCTACACTAGAGAATTGTACGAAACATTAAAAGAGGAGAGAACTCCTCCAAGTCTTGTGAGGTCAGCAATACTCTGATACCAAAAACAGACAAAATGCTATAAGAAAAGAGAATTACAGGCCAATATCCCTGATGAACACAGATGAAAAATCTGCAACAGAATATTAGCAAATCAAATTCAAAAAGATATTAAAAGTACCATACACCATAATCAAGTGAGACTTATTCTAAGGATGCAAGAGTTGTTCAAAATCCACAAATCAATGTGATATATATAACAAAATTAAAGATAAAAATTTTATTATTGAAATAGATGCAAAAAAATCAGCAAAAAGCAATACCTGTTTATGTAAGAACTCTCAACAAAGCAGACAGAGAATATAGCCCAAAATGTAAAAACCATGTATGAAAAGCCCAGAGCAAACCTCATACTAAATCATGAAATGTTGAAGTTTTCCTCTAAGATCAAGAACAAGACAAGGATGCCCACTCTCGTCACTTCATTCAACACAGTAGGGGGAAGTCCTAACCAAAGCAATCAGGCAAGAAAAAGAAATAAACACATCTTACAGGTTCAGAGAAGATGGCAAGTAGGAGGATACTGAGCTCACTCTGTCTCATGGATACACTAAGGTAACAGCTACATACATGCAACTCACTCTGAAAATCACCTGAAGGCTGAAAGAACAGACCTTCCACAGTTAATCAGAGAGGAAGATACATTGCAAAGGGTAGGGGAGTTGGAGATGCAGTTATCTCCTGGGACACTAACCACAAATGAGAGGAAGAACATAAGCACAGAGAAGCAAGGGGATCACCCCATGCCAGAAAGCCCCAGAACTGGTGGAACACTTGGAAGACAAGCCCCCATGACATCTACCTTTGAAAACCAGTGGCACTTAACTTCAGGAGCCTTTAAAATCAGTGGGCTTAACTCCAGGAGAGATAGAGGGAAATAGGAAATGGAGTCTCCACTCTTAAAGAGCTGACATAATAAATAAGTCTACCTTATTATTCTGAGATAATACAGAAGCAGCAGTTTGAAAGTGCCTGGGATATACATGAAGGAAATTTATTTATTAATCTCATAACATGTGCTAAAGGGGTAGAAATCTTTAGGACAATTCTTAAGGAACAAAAACACTGCTGAGGGGCGTTAGAGAGGAGTAGGGAATCTGGGTAAATTGGAAGGGGAGGTGAACCATGAGAGACTATGGACTCTGAAAAACAGTCTGAGGGGTTTGAAGTGGTGGGGGGGTGGGAGGTTGGGGTACCAGGTGGTGGGTATTATAGAGGGCAAGGCTTGCATGGAGCACTGGGTGTGGTGAAAAAATAATGAATACTGTTTTTCTGAAAATAAATAAATTGGAAAAAAAAAAAAGAAAAAAAAAAAAAACACTGCTGAGTACCATTTCTCTTTCCCACCCCCAGCCTGGATAGCTTGACACTTGCAGGAGACAACACTAACACTCTCCATCTACCTTACTAGAAACTCATGCCCCACCTCCATGTTCCCCCACAGACCCACCCCATCAAACTCTCTTGCCTTGGCAGGATCTCTCCAAAGCAGCTTCTGCCCCACCACACCCTTTAAGCAGCCCCAGCAGGGACTGGAAGGACTGCTAATACTCCAAAGTGACTCCTTCCCTGGAGAAAGAGATAGCCACAAATACAATCACATCTGCAGTTCCAGAAGCTCGGTCTCTACACAGAACATACCTGTCCTTTGGTGTACCTGCAGTTATGGCAGAGAGGCTAATTACAGACAGCTAGTCTGATTGCTGGCTATACCCACCAATCAGCCCAGCTTAGCCTTAGGAGCCTCAACAGTATAGGGACCAACCCCTGCAGTATGCCCACAGCAACCAAATTAGGTCATTGCAGGTGGCTGAGCTGAAAACAAATGTGGCTCAGCCACCACATTAGGGAATACCCAGCCTCCACAAGAGATACCTCTGGAGTTCCTGGTTCTAATAACTAGAGAGGACTGTGCTACAAGACACCATAGGACTTCTTATACCCAAGGACAAGAAGTCGTTGGTCTCCCCAAAGAGGAAAGAAAGAAACACAGAAAGTTAGACAAAATTAGAAGCCAAAGAAATATGTTCCAAATGAAAGAACAAGACAAAATAACACCAAAAGAGCTAAATGAAATGGAGGTAAGCAATTAGCCTGATAAAGAATTCAAACTAATTTTCATAAATATGCTCAGTGAACTTAAGAGTAGATAAAGTTAGTGAGAACTTCAAGAAAGAGAAAATATTAAAAAAAGAACCACTCAAGGGTACCTGAGTACCTTGGTTACTGAGTACACTTAGTTAAGTGTCTGAATCTAGATTTTGGCTCAGGTCATGAATCCACCCTGTCCCCTGCTCTATCTCTCTCAAAAACAAACAAACAAAAGAGATGATGCATTCAATAACTGAAAGAAAAAAATGCCTAGAGAATCAACAACATATTAGAGGATGCAGAAGAATAGATCAGCACGATCTGGCAGACAGTAATAGAAATGAACCAAGCTGAACAGCAAGAAGAATAAAGAATAAAAAATGATAATAAATTTAAGGAAACTCAGCAATAATAACTCAGGAAATTTAAGGAAATTCAGCAATAGTAGTATCAAGCATAGTAACATTCACACTGTAGAGATCCCAGGAGAGGAAGAGATAGGATGGGGGCAGTAAACTTTCCTAGTTTGGGGAAGGAACCAATTATCCAGATCCAAGATGTACAGAGAGCTTCTAACACTAGTGAGCCAAGGAGGTCCATACAAAGACACAATTAAAATTGAAAAAAATATTGATGAAGAAAGAACATAAAAAGCAGGAAAAGAAAACAGTTATATACAGGGGAAACCCCATAAGGCTATAAGCTGATTTTTCAGCACAAAGTTTATAGATTAAAAGGGAATGGCATGGAGTCCTTGGGTAGCTCAGTTGGTTAAGCATCTGCCTTCAATTCAGGTCATGGTCTCAGGGTCCTGGATCAAGCCCTGCATTGGGCTCCCTACTCAGTGGGGAGTCTGCTTTTCCCCTCTTTCCCAACCTCTCCCCCTAGTTCATGCTTCATGTCTGTCTCTCTCTCTCTCAAATAAAATTGAAAAATCTTAAAAAAAGGAATGGTATGATATGTTCGAAGTGTTGAAAAGAAAAAACCTGCAACTAATAACACTCTTGGTAGAAGATCACTCAGAATCAGAGAAATAAAGAGTTTTCCAAATAAACTAAAGTAAAAGGAATTACTCATCACTAAGCCAGCCTTACAAGAAATGGTAAAGGGAATTCTTTAAGTGAAATGAAAAGATCATAACTAGAAGAAAATTATGAAAGGTAAAATTTTTACAGGTAAAAGCAAATATCCAGTAAAGGTGGTAGATTAATCACTTATAAATCCAATATGAAGGTTAAAACAGAAGTGTTAAAATCAGTAATATCTACAAAAATCAGACAAAGGATACACAAAAAAAAGATACAAAATATGACATATACAAAAGTGGTAGGGGGTATAAAAATGTACTGTTTTTTGGATATAGTCAACATTTAGCTACCATTAAATTAATATTCACTGCTATATGCATAAGATGTTATCTATAAATCAGATAGTAACCACAAATCAAAAAAATATAATAGATACACAAAAAATAGAGAAAGGGGAAAAATAGAGAAAGGAATCTAATCATAACAGCAAGAAAAGCCATTAAACCACAAAGGAAGAGAACAGAAGGAAGAAAGAGAAATACTCCAAAAACAACAAGAAAACAATGAACGAAATGGCACTACAGACATACCTACTAATAATTACTATAAATGTAAATAGACTAAGTGCTCCATTAAAAAAAAACATGGGGTGACTGAACAAACAAACAAACAAACAAGGCCCATCAATATGCTGCCTACAAAAGACTCATTCAGAACTAAAGACAGACTGAAAATAAAGGGATGGAAGAACATACCATGCAAATAGAAGAAAAAAAAATAGGGCAGCGATACTTATAAGTGACAAAAGAGACTAAAACAGATTGTATGTATCAAGAGACAAAGAAGGGCACTAAATAATAATAAAGGGGATCATCCAAGAAGAGGACATAAAAATTATAGACATCTATACACCCAAACATAGAGCCACCTAAATATACAAAGCAAATATTGATGGACAAAAAGGGTGAAACTCCCTGTAATACAATTATAATAGGAGACTTTAACACCTCACTTATATCAATGGGTGGGTCATCCAGACAGAAAATCAACCAGGGGGGCACCTGGGTGGTTCAGTGGGTTAAAGCCTCTGCGGCTCAGGTCATGACCCCAGGGTCCTGGGATCGAGCCCTGCATTGGGCTCTCTGCTCAGTGGGGAGCCTGCTTCCCCCTCTCTCTCTGTCTGCCTCTCTGCCTACTTGTGATCTCTGTCTGTCCAAAAAAAAAGAAAAAAAGAAAATCAACCAGGAAATAGAAGCTTTAAATGATGCATTAGACCAGTTGAACCTAACAGATATATACAGAATGTTCATTTCAAAAAAAGTAGAATACACATTCTTTTCAAGTGCACATGGAACATTCTCCAGAACAGATCACATCAGTCCACAAAACAAGTCTTATAAATTAATAAGACTGAAATAGTTATGAAGCATCTTTTCTGACCACAATGCTATGAAACTAGAAATCAATCACAAGAAAAACATAAGGAAAAAATACAAATACATTGAGGCTAACGTGCTCCTAAACAATGGATTAGTCAATAAGAAATAAAAAATGAAATCAAATAATACAAGGAGAATAGAAAATGAAAAGAACAGTCTGGAGATCGTTGGGATGCAGCAAAGCAGTTAGAACTGCAAAAGCAGTTCTAAGGGGCGCCCGGGTGGCTCAGTTGGTTGAGCCACTGCCTTTGGCTCAGGTCACGGTCCCGGAGTTCTGGGATCGAGTCCCACATCAGGCTCCCAGCTCCATGGGGAGTCTGCTTCTCCCTCTGACCTTCTCACCTCTCATGCTCTCTCTCACTGTCTCTCTCTCAAATAAATAAATAAAATCTAAAAAAAAAAAAAAAAAGCAGTTCTAAGAGGGAAGCTGACAGTGAGAGCCCTACCTCAAGAAACAGGAAAAAAAATCACAAACCTAAACTTACACCTAAAGGAGCTAGAGAAAAAAGAACGAATAAAGCCAAAGCTAGTAGAAGGAAATAATAAAGGATTAGAGCAGAAATAATGAAAATGAAGACTTTAAAAACAATAGAAAAGATCAATGAAACTGAGAGTTGGTTCTTTGAAAAGATTAATGTGGGTAAACTTTTAGCCAAACACCAAGAGAAAAAGAAGACTCAAATGAATAAAATCATAAATGAAGAAGGATAAATAACAATCAATACCACAGAAAGAGAAAAGACTATAAGGGAATATTATAATGCATGATATGCCAGATCAGGAAGGAATAGTAGAAAATCTGAACAGACCAATTACTAGTAATGAAATTGAATCAACAAAAAAAACAAACAAAACTCCCAACAAACAGAGTCCCAGAGCAGATGGTTTCACAGATGAATTTTACCATTTAAAGAAGAGTGTATATGTCTATCCTTCTCCAACTATTCCAAAATATAGAAGAAAAAGGAAAACTTCCAAATTAATTCTACAAGGACAACATTATCCTAATACTAAAAACAAAGACACTAAAACAACAACAATAACAACATCCCCAATACAAAACAAAACCCCTACAGGCTCATATACCTGATAAATATAGATACAAAAAGTCCACAACAAAATTAGCAAATTGAATTAAATAATACTTTAAAAAATAATCCACCAAGATCAAGTAGGATTTACTTTAGGTATGCAATTATAGTTCAATAGCCACAAAATAATGACATGTATTAACCAGAGAAAGGATAAAAAAAATTATGATCATCTCAGTAGATACAGAGGAAGCATTTGACAAAGCACGACATCCATTCATGACCCAAACTCTCAACATGGGACGCCTGGGTGGCTCAGTTGGTTGGACGACTGCCTTCAGCTCAGGTCATGATCCCAGAGTCCTGGATTCGAGTCCCGCATTGGGCTCCCAGCTCCACGGGGAGTCTGCTTCTCTCTCTGACCTTCTCCTCCCTCATGTTCTCTCTCACTGTCTCTCTCTCAAATAAATAAATAAAATCTTTTAAAAAAAAAAAAAAAAAAAAACCTCTCAACATAACAGGTTTAGAGAAAAACACCACAACATAAAAAAGGCCATATATGGGGACGCCTGGGTGGCGCAGTTGGTTGGACTACTGCCTTCGGCTCAGGGCGTGATCCTGGAGTCCCGGGATCGAGTCCCACATCAGGCTCCCAGCTCCATGGGGAGTCTGCTTCGCTCTCTGACCTTCTCCTCGCTCATGCTCTCTCTCACTGTCTCTCTCTCTCAAATAAATAAATAAAATCTTAAAAAAAAAAAAAAAAAAAAGGCCATATATGAAAAACCCACAGCTAACATCATACTCAATGGTAAAAGATGGAAACCTTTTTAAGATCAGGAACAAAACAAGAATGTTCACACTCAATTATTATTGAACATAGCACTGGAAATCTTCACTGTAGCATCAGACAAAAGAGAAAAAAGAAAAGGCATCCAAATTAGTAAGCAAGAACCAAACCTGTCACTATTTGCAGATGACATGATACTATGTATAGAAAACTCTAAAGACTCTACCAAGAAACTCTTAGAACTGATAATTCCATAATGTTGTAGGATACAAAATTAACATACAGAAATCTGCTGCATTCCTGAAAGAGCAGAAAAATTAAGTAAACAAACTCATTTACAACTGGACCAAAAAGAAGAAAATACTTAAGAATAAACTTAACCAAGTGGGTGAAAGACCTGTAATTTGGAACCAATAAAACACTGATGAAAGACATTGCATGGATTGGAAGAATTAATGTTGTTAAAATGTCTATACTATTCAAAACAATCTATAGATTTCGTGTATTCCCTACCAACAGCAGTCTTCACAGAAGTGTAACAAATAATCCTAAAATTTATATGGAACCAAGAAAGACCCTGAAGAGCCAAAGCAGTCTTGAGAAAGAATAATCATCATCTCAGATTTCAAGATGTACTATAAAACTATAAAAATCAAAACAGTAGGGTCCTGGCACAAAAATGGACATAGACCAATAGAACAGGATAGCGAGCCCAGTATTAAACCCATGTTTATCTGGTCAATTAATCTGTGACAGAGTAAACAGGAATATACAAGGGGGAAATGATAGTCTCCTCAATAAATGGTGCTGGGAAAACCGGACAACTATGTGCAAAAGAATGAAAATGGATGACTTCCTTCAACCATATTAAAAAATGAACTCAAAATGGATTAAAGATCTAAATATAAGACCTTAAACTTGAAGAAAATCTAGGCAGTAATCTCTTGGACATTGGCCTTAGCAGCACTGTGTATGAATACGCCTAATAAGGAAAGGGAAACAAAAGTAAAATAAACTCTTGGAACTACCCTGAAATAAAAAGCTTATGCACAGCAAAGAAAACCATCAACAAAGCAAAGGTGACCCAGTGAATGGGAGAAGGTATCTGTAAATGATATATGCAGTAAGGGGTTAATATCCAAAACATATAAAGAACTTACACAATGTAACACCACCACCAAAAATATGAGATTAATAAATGGCTTTTATTAGGACCTGGCATCTAAAGAGGATGGGTAACAGACACATGAAAAGATCCTCTGTATTACTAATCCTCAGGGAAATGGGAGTCAAAACCCTGACTGAATGCATTATGCTGAGCGAGATAAATTAGAGATAGACAAATACTGTATGGTTTCACTTACATATGCAATCTAATAGCAATAGAAATAAAACAAAAACTGAGCTCATCATAGAACAGCCTGGTAGTTGTCAGGAGCAGGGATTGCGTGGCCAGATATGAAGGTGGTCAAAAGGTACAAATTCAGTTTTAGAGTAAAGAAGACATGGGGCTGGAATATATATAATAGTGACTATAGTTAATAATACTCTACTGTATTGTATTTTATTTATTTATTCAACAGAGGGAGAGAGAGATCACAAGTAGGAAGAGCAGCAGGCAAAGAGAGGGGGGGGAAGCAGGCTCCCTGCTGAGCAGAGAGCCCGATGTGGGGCTCGAACCCAGGACCCTGAGATCATGACTTGAGCTGAAGGCAGAGGCTTAACCCCCTGAGCTACCCAGTGCCCCTCTATTGTGTATTTTAAAGTTGCTAAGTGATTAGGTCTTAAAATTTCTTACCATAATAAAAAATTGTAACTATGTATGGTGACAGTTACTAGACTTATTTAAACAGTCACATTTTTAAATCTATGAATGCATAATGAAAGATTAATTACAATTTGAAGTTATTGTGCCACCTTTTCTATTTCAGTGGTATACAGAATGAAAATGACTTAGGCAAGCAATGATAGACTCTAAATTGTAATATGTATGACTATTACAATTAGACCCATAAAGAGAAATCAGAATGGCTGAATTTTATATCTGCTTATAATATTTCCATAGAAAAATTAAACTTAAATACTGTGACTATTTATTTTATTTTACTTTGATTTGAGAAGTCTGTCATGTGAGAAAAGAGGCATTTGGCTGAATGAAATTCTATATAGGTGCATGTCAATTTCTGACCTTTCAAATTGAAAATATCTTAAAACTTTGCCGGCTTGTCAGAAAGAAAAGAGCTCCATTGAAAAATTCTAACACATGGGACTCTCAATCTAAATTACCATATATTTATTTTTTTACAATATATTTTGTGAGTAAACAAAGTAACTTATCAAAGACAATTATATGGTGTCCCGCTATATAGAAGATTGATGATATAAATAAAACTGTACCATGTTTTAGTATCTTTTAATTTGCACAGCTTTAAATTGTTTTTCTAAGTCAACAATACTATAGACATTTTTAGAGACAACTGTCCATTTAAAAAAAGAACTCAATTATTCAGTGTTACTGTTCTTAATGGAATATATGTGAAATGTCCTATGTAGAAAATTGATTGACAGAAGAGAACTTTAGTTCAAAACAAATAGGTCCAATTTGAATTTTCAACTCATAGAAATCATATCTACAGACAAATGACTTAGGCTTTCTATGAATTTTAATATTTTTTAAAGACTTTAATTATTCGAGAGAGAAAGAGAGAGCACATGCATGCACACATGAATGGTAGGGAAGGGCAGAGGCAGAGGGCTAGAGAGAATCTCGAGCGGACTCCACACTGAGCACAGAGCCTGACTTGGGACTCAATCCCAGGACCCTGAGATCATGATCTGAGCTGACATTAGGAGCTGGACATTCAACAGACTGAGCCACCCAGGCACCCCCGAATTTTAATATTCTAAATGTAAATTTTAATATTCCAAACTCTAAGATTGTTAGTCTGTATGGTATGTTTTCCTTTGTAAACAGTTGAAAGGAAATGGAGATATATGGATCTATCTATCTATAGATAGATAGATAGCTATAGATAGATAGATCCATATATCTCATAGATCTATCTAGATAGATCTATATATCTCCTCGGATATATATGATCAACAGGTAAGTTTCAACTATTCAAAGTCGAACATGCTTCTTGGCAAAGTCTCTGGAATTTTCATGTTGTGTGCATGTCTATAATCCTCCTACTATGCTCGTACTAAAATACTGACAGCAGAGATAAAACAATTAGAATACAAAACTATCATCAAGGAACTGGTAATCTCTCATGATGGCTAAAACAGCAAAAAACTACAAGTGAAATATAATAAAACAGTCATAAGACAGGTAAAATATCCTCAGAAGATTCACCGTCTCAGTCGTATACTTCTGAATGTTTGGCAGCAACTGAAATACCCCCAAGCCAGTCTCCTCTGCCATTTCTAGTTCAGGTACATTTTGTTGTGTTAAATGACCCCAAATACCAGACCCTGCTACTGTCCATGTGGACTTAGACTGCAGGAACTCATCATTAGAAATCCTGGCTTACTGCTTAACATAGAGTGATGCAGGAATTTAAAGTCAGATGAAAAAAAGAACCACTTATTTAATAAACCTTTAATACCATTTATCACAATATTTACTCACATGGAAGTGAAGTCACTGTAAACCTTAGCTACAGCATTGTCCATAGTAATTGTTTTTTTTTTAATCAAAACAAGAACATTAGTTCCTAGAACTATATAATGATAGTTTTGAATGTTTTAAATCCATGGAAGAAGCTAAGGCGTGGGAAGACAAAGAGAAAATGTGGGGAGAATCTAAACTATTTTGTGACAATAAAGTGATTGCAGAAAAACAAAGAATCCATTTTTTTGTTCATGAATAAATGGAAAGAAGCAGATCATTTGGAAGAAGTGTAAGGGAACACTTTGAATGCAGTGATGTTTTGTGTTTAGCCTATTTATACACGGTATAAATACAGGGTATAAGTCACAAAGCACTCCTTAGAACTGATGAGGCCTGGCCTTTCCAAGCGTTCAGCATCACAATGAAAACACTGCTGTTAGCTTTTAAAAAGACAATGAAGTTGTAGAATTTAGGTGTTGATAATAAACTTCCCCTTAACAAATATGGAACAAAATATCTGCTTACAAGGCCTACCACTCAGACTGGCCACATAAATTTTCCAGTTACATCTCTTTGGGCTCTTAAATTTTTACCTTTTGTTTTTGTACTTTTAAATCAGGTGGTTTATCTTCTTAATTCTTGACAGTATTTGAATTGACAAGATGTCCAATGTCTGAAAAAGAATGTTCCTTTATTTGTGTTATGGCTTTTTTCTAGTTAAGCATAAAAGACAATATAGAATCCTTCAGCTCTAGTGATTGACAGATTTGTTAAGGTGTGTGTTTCAGTGTGTGGAAGAGGGATTATCGTTTGTTTCTACAAAGGTAAGCCTGTCATTTAAGTAGGTCAGTAAACAGGGAGATTTTATGGGAGTTACCAGAATTGTCCAACTTCAGTAGGTAAAAAAATTCCAGCTTAGAAACGACAAAGCCTATGGATCCATCATGAAGACAGCTGAAAAGAATGAATTGGCCATATCACCGTTCAGTTTGGCAGCTCCATGAAGAAATACATGTTGTTACATTTGTTTCAGAGAGAAGAAGCTTCATTTAATTCTTGTAGAGAATGACAACTTTTGTTGTATGTTTTCACTTTCCAACTTTGTTTTAGAACATGAAGTCCTTCAGGTATAAAAATGAAAGGACACTGAATCAAAAAAATTAATGAGCATGAACAATTAAACCTATCAGTGAGGTGTTATGAACTGCTTGATAATGGCAATAAAGGAATCACATGTGCTTTCCAATTCCTTCAGAGTCAAAAACTGCTACTCAGGTCTCAATTCTGAGTTATTGGAGCAATAATGCTTATCTTTTTTACTTAATGAATATAGGAATGAGTATTTTCTATAATCAATTCAGTGCTGAAAGAATGATATAATAGAGGAAACAGAAATATCTTTTGTTTTTAAAGCTGGAAACTGACCAAAGATTTCTTTTTATTTTTTATCTTGTGCAAGTATTTGTAAATTATCAAACAAATGTGTTCATTTTAACTTTTGTAATAAAATAGTCTTTATAGGAGGCACATAATTATCCAGAGGCACTGTAAGACAGTACTGTTTTTAATATTTTATATGGTGTATACCAAAAACTTGAACATATTCCATGAAAAAAATAGTCTCTGTTTTTCATATGTATGAATCCATAAGCTGAAGAAAATAAAGTTTGTTTTGTATTGATGTTTTTTACTCTTTTTTTTTTTTTTGGACACCATTACATTGTGCTCAGTTCTAAGTACATTATTCTGTGGAGGATTAATTTTCTATGTCTGGGTCAATAGAAAGCTTTCTGGTTCAAATACTTATTTCACAGTTACTTTATTGAAGACAGGCAATGTTTTCTGTGATGCCCATACCAGTGGAAACTCAAAAGAGTACTAGAGAAAAAAACATTGCCAAGGTTAAAGTGGCTAGTTCCTAAACTAATAATTACACAGTTAATGACATTAAGGCACTGTCACCATTCTAGTGATTAATAGCACTGTTTTAGCTTAGATGAGAGGTTAGTATAATTCTTTATAATTCTTTGCATTAAAATAAGTGCTGGCTGGAGAGAACCACTAACTTTTCCTTAAAAAAATTTCTTAACTTTGGGTTCTATTTAATGTATGCATGAAGACTTGTGAGTCTCTAAAAGAATTGCCTTATATTCCATAGTTTCCCCACTATCACAGCAAAAGCATATAACTATATGTTTAACATCTATTTCTTTAATTAAATAGAATACTAGACAATAGGAAGTTAAAAATTCAAAGATCTGCTTTTTGAAATGATTGTATAGGTCACAATATTAATATCTGATAAAATAGGCAATAGAAGAAAATAGAATTTTTAATGGTTTAAAGAAATTATTTATCAGAGTCCACCAGGAGAACATTAAAATAAAATGCCAAAAACATGCTTAATAACTTATTGCACATGGGATAATCTGCCATTTGGGTAAGATTTCTTATCATTCATAACTCTGTTCCCTTCCAAACTACAAGTAACACAAAATATGTGCATTTGGCAAAAAAACTCATTGCTAAACCTTCTAATTACCATTTCTAGAATGTTTTTAAAAAACAAAACCTACATCACCTCTATCATTTTCCTTGATAACAGTAATCACATTAATCCATGATGTTTTATCCTTTACTCATCGTTTTATTCCTGTGTTAATGAAACTCATATGTACGATAGACTTTTAGATACATGAATATATCAGCTTTTTTAAAAAAAATCTGTTATTTTAGATATCTAACATGAACACAGATGAATAGTCTAAGTTAAATATATCTTTCATGCACACAAAATTTGCTTCTGCATCTTTCCAGAAATTTGTAATTATAGTAGAACATTTTTTCCAACAATTTAATTCATGGATTTTACTTTTCCAGATTTACTTAGGAAGATTGTGAAAGATACTGCAATAGAGAAGACAAATTCAATAAAAGATAATAGATGGGTTTCTGGAGGGGAGGTGGGTGGGAGGGATGAATAACTGGGTGATGGGCATTAAGGAGAGCACTAATGCAATGAACAGTGGCTGTTATATGTAACTGATGAAACACTAAATTCTAACCCTGAAACTAACAATATACATTAACTAACCTGAATTTAAATTAAAATTTTTTTTAAAAATTAATGGGTGATAACTTGAAAAAGGAGAACAAATTAAAGGGATTCTATATAATCCATGTTAAAATCCAGGCAAATTTTAAAACAATCTTTGATAGAGTGAAAAATATTTGACACTTTATTCATAAGAATATAAAATTACTTTCCTAAATTTAGAAATTGAAACTTTAGTGGTTTCCAAATGCTATTCAAGGGGACCAGCTATAGCAGAATGATCAGGGCAATTTTTAAAACTGTAACTTCTGGAGGCACCTGGGTGGCTCAGTTGGTTAAGCATCTGCCTTTGGCTCAGGTCACAATCCTAGGGTTCTGGGATCAAGCCCAGTGTCAGGCACCCTGATCAGCAGGGCATTTGTCTCTTCCTCTCCCTTGCCTCTCCCCATCTTGTGCTCTCTCAAATAAATAAATAAATAAATGAAATTTTTTTTTGTTTTTTTTTTCCAATTTATTTATTTTCAGAAAAACAGTATTCATTATTTTTTCACCACACCCAGTGCTCCATGCAAGCTGTGCCCTCTATAATACCCACCACCTGGTACCCCAACCTCCCACCCCCCCCCGCCACTTCAAACCCCTCAGATTGTTTTTCAGAGTCCATAGTCTCTCATGGTTCACCTCCCCTTCCAATTTACCCAAAAGCACATACCCTCCCCAATGTCCATAACCCTACCCCCCTTCTCACACCGCCCCCTCCCCCCAGCAACCCACAGTTTGTTTCGTGAGATTAAGAGTCACTTATGGTTTGTCTCCCTCCCTATCCCATCTTGTTTCATGGATTCTTCTCCTACCCACTTAAGCCCCCATGTTGCATCACCACTTCCTCATATCAGGGAGATCATATGATAGTTGTCTTTCTCCGCTTGACTTATTTCGCTAAGCATGATACGCTCTAGTTCCATCCATGTTGTCGCAAATGGCAAGATTCCATTTCTTTTGATGGCTGCATAGTATTCCATTGTGTATATATACCACCTCTTCTTTATCCATTCATCTGTTGATGGACATCTAGGTTCTTTCCATAGTTTGGCTATTGTGGACATTGCTGCTATAAACATTCGGGTGCACGTGCCCCTTTGGATCACTACGTTTGTATCTTTAGGGTAAATTCCCAGTAGTGCAATTGCTGGGTCATAGGGCAGTTCTATTTTCAACATTTTGAGGAACCTCCATGCTGTTTTCCAGAGTGGTTTTTTAAAAAAGTGTAATTCCTGGCCTGCTCCCATGATTTAATATACTGAGTTAGATCAGGGCTTCTACAAATTCTAATGATTCTTAAGTATTCTGATTCCCAGATTTAAAAATTATTGTACTATTTACTCTCATAACTTCTTCCAAATTAAAATGCTATGTAAATTTAAAATGTCTTGTTAAATTTGTCCACATTTTCTTTTGTATACATGGTTATTGTTCAACTTATCTTAAAGCAGCATGTGATTATAACAGACTTTTTTTTCAAAATTCGCAATGATTTGATTCAATATTCCTAGAAAATGTGTCTTGGCTCTCATGTTGGTAGGAATAGGAATGCCTTGCTTCTGGAATAGCATACATTACATGACTCCTGTAAGGAAAGCCATGTGTCTGTCTTTGGGGAGACAGGTGGGATCTAGGTCCAGTTTTGGGCACCAGGCCAAATGAGCCTAACGTGACCCTGTTCCACGTTGGGAACTGCTTCACCCTGGTCTACTTCCCCTACCTCATCACCTACAAGTACAGCAGCCTATCTGAGTACACCACCTTCTGGAAATGCATGTAGGCTAGGGTCACCCAGTTCTTTGTGCAGCCATGCAAGATGTTGTCCTTGGCCATTTTTTTCCCCACCTGGGAGGTGGCATCTATGATTTCATTGGAGAGTTCATGAAGTGAGAGTGGATGAAACAGACCTGAGAGACCTAAAACTTGTCATGTCCTTGAATGCAGACATGGAGGAGCACAAGATCATGGTTGCTGCTCTGGGCTGGACCAACCCCGAGCTCACTGTGTCCTGCTGAAATCCCCTTTGGGTTGGAGCTCTGGGCTTTTGAGTTTGACTGATGTATATCCTGATGAGCAATGATTCCAACATCAGTCTGGTCCATTACATTGTTGTATGTGCGTAGGTTTGGATGATAACATGCTATGACCTAGTTTTCTGCCAGCAGTACTCCTACTGATGTTCCCTAGCATTTACAACACCTTTGTCACAGAGACCTTCATCCACGTCTGTTCCTTGGGCAGCTGGACAGCACTGTGGTAGTGACAAGACTGTTGATCCTCAGCACCCTGACTTTCTATGTCACTCTTGTCAACATGAACTCTTAGGTATGGTCTACCAGACACTCACATACCCCTTCCCTGCTTCCAGGTTTTAGTGAAATAAACAGTATTTGTAAAGTTAAAGAATAAAAATAATAATTTAAAAAAATGACTCAAGAGATTTCACTCACTACCTGGCAATATCTTTCAATGTCAATAATCACTTTGTTTGCTATATTATAAAAATAAACACATTACTTCTTCATACACCTGCTTTTACATACACACAATAGGCCTAGTTGGGCTCTCCCCGTGTTTTCTTTCTGAAAGAAAAAAAAAAAAAAAGCTGCCAAGGAATGGGCTGTCTGCTGCACTCAGTTGAATTAAGTCAATATACTCTGTCTAGATGTCATCATCTTTGTGACTTTTAAAGCAAATTAAAAAATTATTGATTAATAAAACAATTTGAGACAGTTGTGCATATAGGGTTTAGAGGGAAATAAGAGTTACTGTCACATAATAGGGGAAAGTTATTGAAATCAATTGATGGGGGTTAGAACCAAGCAATCTGCTTTTGTGAATTTAGGAAAACTGTATAATGTGGATCTTAATAATCTCCTTAAGAAAATTAAGTGAGTCTTACATTGAAGACATACAAATATTATCCAGAATGGGGGGTCCTGGCATTTAACCATCATTATCACGTTATATAGGCAATCTGTTGTGTCGTCTGTGTCGGAGACAAAACCTGCAAACTTAATCCAAGAGGAAAAGCAGTTTGTAGCTCAGCATGAATGTTTTCAGTATTATGTGGTTGTCCACTGTACATCATCAATGTCAGCTTTAGGGTAGAATATGCTTCAACCTTTTGTGACTATTGTTATGTCATCAGTGATGAGAACTTAGAATTATGTTTCCATACATTTATCAAATAATGCCAAACAGTAATATTTGCTTAATGAATATTTAACGATCTAATATTGGTGGCAACAATTTGACATTGAACTTCTCATCATGCACAAAGACACAATGCTTTAAAAAATGATTGCATTATAATCTAGTTAATACATATATATTTAGAGCTTATGGTTTTTCCTTCACAGAAAAAGGCAGAGTACAGCATATTTGGACATTTGATTGCCACATTTTTGGATTATTTATTTTTATTTTTATTTTTTTAATTTACCTACTTATTTTGGATGATAAGTCCATGTGTTCCAAGTATTTGTTGAACAGATCTAGTTGAAATAAAATTTTTTATATTTCTAAGAAATGGTGTTTTTTAAACTTATAATTACTATCAGAATGGATTTAATCACAATATCCCACAATTAGAAATAATTATTTGATAGTGAATACTTCAACTCTGAATCAAATATGAGACTTGACTCGTTCTCTATTCTAACAATACTGTATTTTTCCTCTGTATCTCAGTGGGTACAAGTAAGATATTTAACTTTGTATGTTATCATAGAAACTCCAAATTAATTCTTTAGGCCATTGCCATTGAAAAAATATTAAAATGTGAAATAAAGGTTATTACTGTGACAAAGAGGAGCTCTGAACATTGATAGCCATTTGGGTTTAATATTGTTAAATGAGGCCACATTACTGCTATACAGTTGGCTGTCTAATAAGCTGGAATATCTCATCAGGAATATTATAACAAGATGTGCTCTGAAGAGTCTGTTGGAAAACAATCACTTGATATAGCTCATTTAAGGTTCAGTACCATCACCCTCATTTGCCTCTTCTATTGTGCCTATTTCTGCAGGGTTAGCAATGAGAATGAAGCATCACACCCTTATCAGTCTCTGGCACCCTGACTTCATCAGGATTTTGATTAGTCCCCACAGAAGGTATGTTTTACTGAAAGATATCACGATTATCAACAAAAAGAAGTAGGATGGCAAATGAAGTTGGGAGAAATTGCTCAAATACAGAATGGAAATATAAAGCTTATTAATTCAGTGACATTTCAGAGTCTGTTAAGCACCAGCCATCAAAGCACTGAGTATGTTATATTTATGCATTTCAGGGTCCAATCTCAAGGTTTTTGTAAATCTAAAACTATCTTTTGGATATATCATTATTTTTTTAAAATACAAAGGCACATAAAAATGTACCACCTGGAGATACATACACACACACACACACACACACACACACACACACACATATATATAATTTACCATTTAACTTAGAATAAACAATAGTGACTTTTACCCTTTAAATTGGGATATCCGATCCGGTATTTATCAGAATAAAAATATACTCATTATAAATAAATGCTTCTTATATAAAACTCTATATGCAGGACTACAACTTTGAGTCATTTTTAGAATGTTTCAGATTACAGATTTCTGTGCAATATTAATTAGAAAAAATATAAAAATTTCACTATCAATTATGATACTGCCATAGATCTTGTAAAAAGAATCTCTCCATTGAGAAGTTACATGTAATTTCAGTGACTCATAATATACTATTTAGGATTTATATTCCATTACCTCTTTCAGGTTACTTTACATAAAATCCTGCATATTGTAGTAGTGTGCAAATTAAATTTCCAGAAATCTAATACATAGTGTGTTTCTACTTTCAAGGATGAACAAAATTCTATGCATTAAAAATGCATGCTATTCCACTGAAATTTTAAGAGGTTTTTCCTTTTTGGTGTGTTTTATCATTCCCAAAAGTGCAGTGAAGATGTTTGGTTTGAGATTAATAATATCTCTTGCATTTTCAAGACTGTTTTAAAACTTCCTAGTGTGCAATCTTCATATTTTGTTGATACATCCCTGGAAGAATGCCAGTTCTGCATAAATGAACCAAATTAATTATTTCTGATTCACTGAATCTGACATGAAACTATGTATTCAGTAATATCTGAGAGCCTACTATGTACCATTTATGTTTAACACTGGAGATTCCAGATACGGAGAAACACGGACTTTTGTTCTGAGGGAGCTTGCTGCTATTAGACAACAGTGAGTGATCAAATAACACACTAATGAAATGGTGATTGCAGACTGAGAAAAACAGTAAAAACAAAAAAAGCAAAAATAGATGATTTATTACAAAAATTTTTAAAAGCTTCTGAGGGAATGATGCTTGAGCTGGTATCTAAAGAACGAAGGCATTTAACTAGGTGAAGTGTCAGTGGGCAATGTGCAACAGGAAGAATTACAGAGGGAGAAATTAGGACAAAAATCCTGTGATGTGCGGAAGCATGGTACACTTGAGCTACTTAAAGAAGTCTGTGCATCCTGGCAGCAAAGGAAATGGAGAGTGAACTTCTATACAACTTTCAAAAAGTATGGTTATTAAGCTAAAAGGAGAAATGAGAAATGAGATGACTCTAGGCAGAACTTGCCATCATGTGTTTGAGGGTGTAGTTTTATTCTTCTCATAAAACTGAAGAGACGTGAGCATATCTGAAGGTCAATGGGACAGTGTACAGAGACGGATGGAATGCATAAGAAAGACAATATGGTTGTTAAGATAAATTTTCCAGGAAGAAGGTAAAGAATAGAATCCAGTGAGCAAATGGAGGGCATGACTTTTGTAAGAAATAGGATCGATTTCTTCTTTCATAGCAGAGAGGGGAGCCTGGTGGATTCATGGCTACAGTTCTTTCATGAAAGTGGGCACCAAGCCTAATGGCTTGACATCCTGGCTCACTTGTCCTGGGGTAATACGAGTCTAGCCTATAAGATCTCTGCTCGCCTGGACTGAGGGTTGCTAAACAAAGAAACTGCTGTTTCATGACTTGTTTGGATATTTTTTATAGAGATAAATGTTTTCATTCCACAAACATTAACTCTGATTCCTAATTATGTCCAGCATTTCATGAAGGACATTAAGAGTTAATAAGATGCTACGATAAGATACTCTATATTTCAAAAAGAAAGTATATATTTGTAAAAATGGCCATTCCCTTTTGAACTAAACATTTTAGTCACATCTTTTCTTTCTTCCTGGAGTTATTAAATATCTGAGGTAATGACCAGTGCTGCTTCTATGGCAGGTTTGATTTATGCTAAGGCACTAAAAATTATGTTCCTTCAGGGAATGTCAGTGAAATATAGTGCTGCTTGAAATGTGTATGTAAAAATAGATTTCATATATTTTTGTTAAAACTTCCAGGTATAATTGGAGATTAGAATTAAGAATGACAAACATTATTAAGAACCATTTAAATTACAGGATAGCTATTGTTTTAATAATGTTTTCAAAAATCAAAGGTTAGTTAATTGTGGATGGTTATAATATCATTACCAGTGATATAAAATAAAATGAGTAATAAAATTCAAAATATATTTGTTCTAAAGTGAAAAGGCTTTAATTTTAAATTAATGTTAAATCTGAAAATGCTATTTTCTCTTTTAAACTTTGTCAGTATAATATAGGAGTTATTTCATTTCTCCATTATACAAGCATCCTTATAAAAAACAGCCAGTTTTGCCCACAATGCAACTTTTATGCATCATTTCAATACATTTAAAAAACTTTGTTGGAGAGTATAAAATTTCAAGCAACCCTAGCACAAAGACTTTAATTCTTACCAGGATTTGTGATTAGGATGTATATTTAAGGTAAGTTAAATGTTCTTAAAGTAAAATTGTAAATTAAATTTACAGTTTAACTGTTTCCTCTAGAATTAACTGATCCCCTGAAGTCTATCCTCTCACAGACTGGCCTCCTCTAACACTCCACTGAAACAAATTGTTGCCCAATACTTAGACAATTGATCCAACAGCAAAATTTGAATCCCAGGTCTTCAATCATATCATGGAGGGGCTGTTACTTCCCCAGTAATGATTGTTAACGTGGTGAATCTTCCACTGGCTTACTGTATCCTATAGCTGTCCAGTATTTGTATTTTAGGCCTTTCATCATGCCAAACAAAGGCTGAGTGCTACCACCTACCAAAATAACAAGGTTGTGAAAGAATTATGTTACAGCATACCAATTCATGATCATATAATGGTAGGAACAAGTGCTTCACTAAACATGTAGCTTAAAAGCTCATCAGGGCACCTAGGTGGTTCAGTTAGTTAAACATCTGCCTTTGGCTCAGGCCCTGCTCAGTGGGGAGCCTGTCCCTCCCCACCCTTGTTCCTGTGCTCTATAAATCAAACAATCTCAACTTCTTCTATGACCAAGTCTACCACTTTCAAGACCACAATACACAGCTGACCTTTTTTTTTTTAAGATTATTTATTTATTTATTCAACAGACAGAGAGATCACACAGGTAGAGAGAGGGGGGGCAGCAAACTCCCCACTGAGCAGAGAGCCTGATATGGGGGCTAGATCCCAGGACCCTGAGATCATGAACCCAGCCGAAGGCAGTGACTTAATCCACTGAGCCACCCAGGCAGCCCCACAGCTAAACTTCTTAATATTAGAAACAGAGAGGTAGACAAAATTAAGAGATAAATATATCCCAAATGAAACAACAGGATATAGCAAATAAAGTGGAGATAAGCAACACACCTGAAAAATAATTCAAAGTAATGGCCATATAGATAATCACTGGACTTGAGAAAAGAATGGAGGTTCTCAGTGAGACCTGCAACAAAGAGGTAGAAAATATAAAGGAAACCAGTCAGGGATGAAGAAGTCAGTAACAAAAAATATACACAGAGGGAATCCACAGCAGATTAGAGGATTCAGAAGAATGGATCAAAGGCAACCATGCTGAACAACAAAAAGAAGAAAGAATAAAAAATGAGACCAGGTTAAGGAAACTTGACAACATTATCAAGTGCAATAGCATTTACATTATAGAGATCCCACAAAGGAAAGAAAGAGAGAAGGGGACAGAAAATTTATTTGAAGAAATAATATCTGAAAATTTCCCTACTCTGGGGAAGGAAACAGACATGCAGATACAGAAGGCACAGGCTCTTAACAAGATAAGGCAAAAGAGGTCCACACCAAGACAAATAATCATTAAAATGGCAGAAAGGAGTGATAAAGAGAGAATTTTAAAAGAGCAGGAGAATTTTAAAAGTAGCAGGAGAAAAGAGAACAGTGATATAACAAAGGAAACCCCGTAAGGTTATCATCTGATTTTCAACAGAAACTTTGTAGGCTAGCTAGATGGGAGTGGTGTGGCAAGATATATTTAAAATGATAAAAAGAAAAAAAACAAGCAAACAAAAACCTATAACCAAGAACAATCTACCTGGCAAGGTTATCATTGAGAACAGAAGAGAGAGTTTCCCAAAACCAAAGCAAAAGGAGTTCATCACCACTAAATCAGCCTCACATGAAACACTGAAGTAATTATTTTGATTTTTTTTTTAAAGATTTATTTGAGAGGGGTGGGGAGGTTTGAGATTTATTTGAAGGGAGGGAGAAAATTCCAAGTGACTCCCTACTGAGCATGGAGCCTGATGTTGTGCTTGATCTCATGACCCCGAGATCATGACCTGAGCTGAAATCAAGAGCTGGATACTTAACTGACTGAGCCAGCCAAGTGCTGAAAGAATTCTTTAAGTAGAAGGAAAAGGACATATCTAGAGGTAAAAAATTATAAGTGGAAAAAATTTCACAGGTAAATTCAAACATATAATAAAGGTAGTAGTTTAATCACTTATAAAACCACTCTGAGAGTTAAATACAAAAGTACTAAAATTAAATATATCTGTCTACATAAATCAATTAAGGGATACAGAAAATAAAAGGATATAAAATATGGCATAAAATACATACATAAAATATAAAGGAGGGATTAAAACTTAGTGCTTTAAGGGGCGCCTGGGTGGCTCAGTCGGTTAAGCGGCTGCCTTCAGCTCAGGTCATGATCACAGGGTCCCGGGATCGAGTCCCACATCAGGCTCAGCAGGGAGCCTGCATCTCCCTCTCCCTCTGCCTGCCAGCTCTGCTTACTTGTGGTCTCTATCTCTCTGTCAAATAAATAAATAAAATCTTAAAAAAAATAAAACTTAGTGCTTTAGAAGATATTCAAACTTAAGCAACCATTAGCTTAATATAGACTGCTCTACATATAAGATGTTATATACGAACCTGATAGTAACCATAAATAAAAAAAATCTGTAACAGATCCATAAACAATCAAGGGAAGGGGATTCAAGAATAACATTACGGAAAGCCATCAAACCACAAGGAAAGAGATCAAGAGATGAAACTAAGAAGAACTACAGAACTACAACCAGAAGGAAAGTAACCAAGTGGAAATAAGAACATACCTGTCAACAACTACTTTAAATGTAAATGAATGAAGTGCTCCAATCAAAAGACAAAGTAGCTCCAGTTCAAGACAGCACCATGAGAAGACTATGAACTTCCCTCCTCCATGGAGCACACTAAATTATACCTATTAATAGAACAATTCCTCCTGAAGAAGAATGGAAGGCTGACTGAACAGCTACTGAACCAAGACAGAATGACAAAAGAACAGCAAGAGAGACAGAAATGGTTACAAAGGGAATCCCTACCCCAGTTACTGTGAAAGACAGTGAGTAGGGATAGTACTGAGGGCCCAGGAACAGATACCTCTGTCCTTGGGAACAGAAAAAAAGCCATAGTTTAAAAGTGCAACTAGCATATAAAACAGAACACCAGAAGTCTGCCAAGTGGCTGAGGAGATGCTGGAAAGCCCTCTAGGGCAGAGGAATGGAGAATACCAAAGTAGGACCTAGACACCATAGTGGGCAAGTCCAGTCATCTCAGTGGACTTAACATTTAAGCGAGCCAAGGGTCCACAAGCCCTAGTCACACTGGGGCACAAGAAAAGAAGCCAGGACTTAAAAGGGCCGAGGAGGTATGGGAAAACTCTTTCTTCCTCTTCCTTAAAAGCACAGACTGAGCAGGGTCTGGCTTACAGGCTCACAGTAAGGTTGGAACCTCAGTGAGCCCAGGGTTCACAAGTCCATACCAGCTGCCCTGTGGTACTGGGGCACAAAAAACAAGCCATTGGTTTTGTGCATGGAAGTCAAACTGTCACTGTTTGCAGACAACATTGTACCATATATAAACTCCTAAAGATTCTGTGAAAAACTATTAGAATAAACAAATTCAGTAAATTGGCAGGATACAAAATGGATATTCAGAAATTGGTAGTGTTTCTATATACTATCACCCAAGCTGCAGAAAACAATTAAAAATATAATACCATTTACAATTGTACAAAAAAAAATACTGAGGAATAGGGGTGCCTGGGTGACTCAGTCAGTTAAACATCTGCCTTCAGTTCAGTCATGATCTCAGGATCCTGTTGACTGAGCCTCATGTATGGCTCCCTGCTCAGTGGGGAGTCTGCTTTGTCCCTCTGCCTCTGCCCTTTCTCATGCCCTTTCTCTCTCAAATAAATAAATAAAAATCTTAAAAAAAAAAGAAGGAATAAATTTAAACACTGATAAAAGAATTGAAAATGAAACAAACAAATGGAAACATATTCCATCCTCATGGATTGGAAGAATTAATATCATTAAAATGTACATACTATGCAAAGCAATCTATAGATTTAATGCAATCCCTATCAAAATGTCAACAGTGTTTTTCACAAAACTAGAATAACCCTAAAATCCACAAATACCCTAAATAGCCAAAGAAATCTTGAGAAAGAAGAAAAAACCTGAAGGTATCAAAATTTTAGGTTTCAATGTATACTAAGAAGTGACAGGAAGCAGAACAGTATGTTACTGGTACAAAAACAGACACATAGATCAATGGAACAGGATAGAGACCCCAGAAATAAACCCACATTTATATGGCCAATTAATCTGTTACAAGGGAGACAAAAAACAATGGAGAAAGGAGTCTTTTCAATAAATGGTACTCAGAAAACTGGACATCTGCATGCAAAACAATGAAACTGAACTATTTTCTAACTCTATACACAAAAATAAACCTACAAAATTCACCACCACCACCACCACCAAAAAAATTTGATTAAATAATGTGCAAAAATGGGCAGAGGACCTGAATAGACATTTTTTTTCCAAACAAGACATATAGATGGTCAACAGACACATGAAAAAATGCTAAACATCACTAATTATTAGGAAAATGCAAAACAAAAGCACAATGAGATACACTTCACACCTGTCAGAATGGTTAAAATCAAAAGGATGAGAATAAGTGTTGACAAGGTTATGGAGAAAAAGGAACCCTCATGCACTCTTGGTGGTATGTAAATTGGTAAAGTCAATGTGGATAACAGTATGTGGGGGGGTTCCTTAAAAAGCTAAAAATAGAAATACCATATCATCCAATAATTTCACTACTGGGTTAGCCAAGAAAAATGAAAACACTAACTCAAGAAGATATATGCATCCTTTTATCTACTATAGCATTATTTATGACAGCAAAGACATGGAGGCACCATTAAGTGCCCATTCATAGAAAAATGGAGAAAGAAGATGTGGCATATATATAATGGAATATCACAGTGTCATAAGAAGATAAGATCATTCCCTTTGAGAGAACATGAATGGATCTAGATGGTATTATGCTTAGTGAAAAAAGTCAGACTAAGAAAGACAAATACTATTTGATACCACTTTTAAATGGAATCTAAAACAAATTAATAAACAAAAAGCAGATTCGGAACTATAAATACAGGAAACTGGTGGTTGCCAGAGGGAGGGGGTGGGCAAAATGGGTGATGGGAAGAGACACAGACCTCCAGTTATGCAATGATTAAATCATGGGACTAAACTTCAGAGCAAAAGAAATACAGTAAAGAAACGAAAACAAAACAGTTGTTTTAAAACTGATTTTCCCCCATCAGAAAGGATGAATACCCAACTTTTGTAGCAACATGGACGGGACTAGAAGAGATTATGCTGAGTGAAATAAGTCAAGCAGAGAGAGTCAATTATCATATGGTTTCACTTATTTGTGGAGCATAACAAATAGCATGGAGGACAAGGGGCGTTAGAGAGGAGTAGGGAATTTGGGTAAATTGGAAGGGGAGGTGAACCATGAGAGACTATGGACTCTGGAAAACAATCTGAGGGGTTTGAAGTGGCGGAGGGGTGGGAGGTTGGGGTACCAGGTGGTGGGTATTATAGAGGGCACGGCTTGCATGGAGCACTGGGTGTGGTGAAAAAATAATGAATAATGTTTTTCTGAAAATAAATAAATTGAGAAAAAAAAACTGATTTTCCACTTTATAAATAGTACTTCAATCAAAATGTTTTATTTTTGCATGTGATCTCAAGAATCTTTGAAAAACTGAAAAGCAGAACTGAATTCATTATTAATCAACCATACCATCAGACTTAAATATTACCTATATCTGTTTCTGCATATTGAAATCTCATCTCTAAGTAGCAGATTTAATAATTAATGTGCTTTTTATAAACAGATTATTCAAGAAATTTTTCAATAACATATTTTAGAAGGAATTTAATAGGCATTTCTAGCTTGAGAAAATATGAAAAAAATACTTTATCTTCACTACTGAAAAATGGTTCATAGTATCTAGGAGGAGTTGTCAAATTATGGCCTGAGGGTCAAATCTAGCCCTCTGCCTGTTGGATAAATAAAGTTTTACTGTAACACACACACAAAATTCTAGTATGCAGTTACTGAGTTCTTAAAAAATTTAAAGGAGTCAATACATGTAAAAACACTTAGAATAAAGCCATGGTATACAGAAAGTGTTAAACCAAAGATAAAGTGTGACTGAATGGATAAAAAATGAAACCCATCTATATGCTGTCTACAAAAGACTCATTTCAGGTGTAAAAACACATATGTACTGTAAATGAAGGCATGGAAAAATATATACCATACAGATGGAAGTGAAAAGAAAGCCAGGGTACCAATATTTTTAATCAGACAAAATAGACTTTAAAATAAAGAGCGTAACAAGAAACAAAGAAGGATACTACATAATGCTAAAGGGAACAATTCCTATAAGAGGATATAGAAAATTATAAATATCAGTGTACCCAACACAGGAGCACCTAAATAAAGCAAATATTAACAAATATAAAGGGGGAAATGGACAGTAACACAGTAACAGTAGGTGACTTTACCACCATACACATCAATGGATAGGTCATCGAGACATAAAATCAACCAGGAAACAGTGGCTTTGAATGACACTTTAGACCAGTTGAACCTAACTGATATATACAGAACATCTCATTCAAAAAGAGCAGAATACACATTCTTTTCAAGTGAACATGGAACAGTCTCTAGGACAGATCACATGTTAAGCCACAATACAAGTCTCAATAAATTAAAGAAGACTGAAATCATATCAAGAAACTTTTCTGACCAAAAGAGTATGAAACTATAAATCAGTTACAAGAAATAATATGGAAAGAACACAAATACATGAAGCTAAATAACATGCTATACTACACAATGAATGGGTGAACCAAGAAAGCAGAGGAAATAAAAAAAATACAAAAAGACAAATGAAAATGAAAACACCATGGTCCAAAATCTTTGTGACACAACAAAAGATATTCTAAGATGGAAGTTTATAGCAATACAGGCCTACATCAAGAAATAAGGAAAGTCTTAAATAAACAACCTAACCTTGTACTTAAAGGAGCCAGAGAAAGA
Organism: Neogale vison; assembly: GCF_020171115.1. Taxonomy (NCBI): domain Eukaryota; kingdom Metazoa; phylum Chordata; class Mammalia; order Carnivora; family Mustelidae; genus Neogale; species Neogale vison. Next base: position 123,545,267 of record NC_058095.1, on the reverse strand, counting down.
AAAACAAAGCCCTAGAAGGAAATAGTAAAGATTAGAGAAAACTAATGAAATAGAGACCAAAAACCAACAGGAAAAAAATCAGTGAAAGTGAAAACTGGTTCTCTAAAAAGATCAACAAAATGGATCAAACTTGATGGTTAGACTCATCAAGAAAAGAGGAAGGGTGGGGCACTTGAGTGGATAAGTCCATTAAGCATCCAACTCTTGATTTTGGCTTAGGTCATGATATTGGGGTTATGAGATTAAGCCCCACATCCCATTGGGCTCCACACTCAGTGGAGCATCTGCTTGAGATTCTCTATCTCCTTCTCCCCCATCCCCTTCCTCTGCTCACTTGTTCTCTCTAAAATAATAAATAAACCTTTAAAAAAATAAGAAGAGGAGGACTCAGATGAATAAAATCAGAAATGAAGAAGAAATAACCGACACCATAGAAAAACAATTATAACAGAATATTATAAAACATTATATGCCAGTGAACTTGACAACCTAGAAGAAATAGATAAATTCCTAGAAACATACAACCTTCAATACTGAATCAGGAACAAATAGAAAATTTAAACAGACTGATTGCTAGTAATGAAACTGAATTAATAATAAACTCCTAACAAATATAAGTCTAAGACCAGAGGGCTTCATAGGTGAGTTCTACCAAACATTTAAATAATAGCATATATTTATTCTTCTCAAACTATTCCAAAAAAAGAGAATAGGAAGGAAAACTTCCAAATTAATTCTGCAAGGCCATCATTACCTGATACCTAAAACAATGATACCACAAAAGCAAAGAAATTAAAAAAAATACAGGCCAATAACTCTGATGAACATAGATGCAAAAAACTTCAACAGAGTATTTATAAACTGAATTCAATAGTACATTTAAAAAATCATTCACCATAATCAAATAGAATTTATTTCATATATGAAAGTGTGGTTCAATATTCACAAATCAATAAATGTGATACATCACATTAATAAGGGAAAGGATAAAAACACAAGCATCTCAATAGATGCAGAGAAGCATTTGGCAAAGTACAACATCTATTCATGATCAAAAACAACAAAATAGGTTTAAAGGGAACAAAGATAACAAAGGCCATATATGAAAAACCCAGTTAATATCACACTCAAAGGTGAAAACAGAGCTTTTCCTCCATGTTCATGAATAAGGCAAGGATGTACACTCTCACCACTAATAATCAACATAATAGTGGAAGCCCTAATTGCAGCAGCAGACCAAAAAAGGGAAAAAACAGAAAGATATCCAAATTGGTAAGTTAGAAATAAAACTGCTTTAACTGTTTGCAGATCACATAATACTATAATATAGAAAACTCAAGAGATTTCACCAAAAGTCTACTAGAACTGATAAATGAATTTGGTAAAGTCAAAGGACTTAAAATTTATATACAGAAATCCATTTCATTTCTCTACACTAATAATGAAGTAGCAAAAAAAGAAATTAAGAAAATAATCTCATTTACAATTGTATCAAAAAGAAAATACCTAAGAATAAACTTAACCAAAGATGCAAAAGATCTGTACTCTGAATACCGTAAGACACTGATGAAAGAAATTAAAGATGACACAAATGGAAAAATATTCCATGCTCATGGATGAATACTGAAACCAAAGCAATCTACAGAATCAATGCAATAATTCAATCCTTATCAAAATACCAACAGTAGTTTTCACAAAACCAGAATAAATAATCCTATACTTTGTGTGGAACCACAAAAGACCCCAGATATCCAAAGCAATCTTGAGAAAGCAGAACAAAGCTGGAAGTTTCACAATTCCAGATTTCAAAATATAAAAAGCTGTAGGAGTCAAAACAGTATGATACTAACACACACACACACACACACAGATTAATGGGAGTGGATAGAGACATAGGAAATAAACCCATGCTAATGTGGTCAATTAATCTACGACATAGGCAAGAATAAACAATGGGGGAAATGGTGTTGTGAAAAGTTGAGAGCTACATGCAAAAGAATGAAATGGGACCACTTGCTTCCACACCCAAAGATGAACTCAGAATGGATTAAAGATCTAAATTTAAGATCTGAGATTATAAAACTTCTAGAAGAAAAGACAGGCAATAATTTCTTAGACACTGGCTTTTGCAACATCTTTTCCAAATATGTCTCCTAAGGCAAGAGAAAAGCAAAAATAAACTTTTGGGACTCAACTAAAATAAAAAGCTTTTTGCACAGCAAAGGAAACCATCAGAAAACCAAAAGGCAATCTAGAGAATGGGAAACGATATTTGCAAATGATGTGTCCAATAAGGGGTTAATATCCTAAAAAATAAAAAGAATTTGTAACAGTTGACACCAACAAAAAATTTTAAAAAATGAGCAGAGAACCTGCTCTGCTCATTTTTTAAAAAAAGATATCCAGATGTCCAACAGATACATGAAAAGATGCTCAATGTCACTAATCATCAAGGAAACATAAATCAAAACCATGAGATATCTGGGGTGCTTGGATGGCTCAATGGGTTAAATCTTCTGCCTTTGGCTCAGGTCATGATCTTGGGGTCCTGGGATCGATCCTCGCATCTGGCTCGGCTCAGCAGGGAGCCTGCTTCCCCCTCTCTCTCTCGGCCTGCCTCTCTGCCTACTTGTGATCTCTGCCTGTCAAATAAAAAATAAATAAAATCTTTTAAAAAAAACCCACAAAATATCACCTCATAAAACCCCATGAGATAGAATGGTTTTCATCAAAAAGAAAAGAAATACCAAATGTTGGTGAGGATGTGAAGAAAAAGGAACCCTTGCCCACTATGAGTGGGAATACAAATTGGCACAGTCATTGTGGAAAACAGAATGGGAGTTCATCAAAAAATTAAAAATAGAAACACCACACGATTCAGTAATTCCACTACTGAGTATTTACTCAAAGAATATGAAAACACTAATTTGAAAAGATATATGAACCTCTATGTTAACTGCAGCATTATATGTAATAGCCAAGATCTGGAAGCAACCCAAGTGTCCAGGATAAATGGGTAAGGAATATGCAGTATATATTATTCCGCCATAAAATAATGAAATCTTGTCACTTGCAACAAGGTGAGTAGACCTAAAGAATGTTATGCAAAGTGAAAGAAGTCACAAAAAGACAAGACAAACACCTTAAGATTTGTCTTACATGTGAAATCTAAAAAATGAAACAAATGAAAACAAAAAATACCTCTCCTAATACAGAGATCAAACTGGTGGTTGTTGGGGGAGGGGAAGAGGAATGGGTGAAATAATGATGAAGAGGTACAAACTTCCAGTTATAAAATTAGTCAGTGATGTGATGAAAAGTACACATAAAAATATAGTAAATAATATCTTAATAATATTTTTCTGTGACCATTGGTGACTGTACTTGTAGTATAGAATTGCTGAGTGATTATGTTATATACCTGAAGCTAATATAACAATGTATGTTAATTATACTTCAACAAACAAAACAAAACAAAACACCTCTCTGGCATCTAGAGTTGGATATTAAGCCCATCCAGATTTCTGTGAATCATCCCAGAGTGCAATAGCCCATGGTAGGGGAGGGGATCATATACCTGCTCCTTATTCTGTTTCCCCAGTGAGTGGTCTCCTAGCAAGTCTTACATATATGCTGCCTCCCCATGTTCCTCATCTGATCAATAGTCTCCATCAGTTTTTTTAATTTACCAAGATATTTTTATATGTTCTAGCATGCAAAATCTAGGCAATAATGCAAGGGAGGCTGAAATAGTACAACTGTGCTAAAAGGTTAGAGAGAGATGCTATTGGAAAAGAAAGAATGTTTGCTGGGTGGAAGAAAACCACCTTCAAACTGATATGATCAAACATGACTTTAGTAGAAACCTACAATTCTTACAAAGGACTTATGTATATGATTTTAGGAAAAGGACATGAAACATGTTCCTATAAAAAATTATAGGATAGGCAATATCAAAATAATTAAATGATGTTCTTGTCCCCATCCTTGTTTATACAAACCAGATAACTTGCCTTTTCTGGAAGTGAGGTGTTAAACAGGATACATGATTTGCAGTCACCGTATCATCCAACAATGGATAAAACATCATCCATATGTCCCCCTCTCTCTCGGCTTTTTTTTTTTTTAATACAGGCTTGGATATGCAAATACCTTCCTATCTCCTTGGCAGCCAACTGTGGCCTGAGAAATAATTATGGTCAATAAGATAGTTCAGAACAGCTGAGGATGCTCTGGAAGATTTCACTCTTTCAGTTAAAGAGCCAGATGCCAGGGCTCTATTCTTATCACTTTATTTTGATCTTTAAGATGAATGTGCTGCCTGCAGCTTGAAGTGACCATGTTATTACAAAGGAAAGACAAAGGAAACCTGATTCTGACTAGTTGATGTAGAATTAATTTAAACATTCAGCTTCTTTTGAATTTGTTGTGGGAGGAGGGATATTACAACTATACTTTTAAGTTACTATTGGTTATATTTTCCATCTCTTACTCCTAAATTGTGTCCCAGTGTTAAATTGTGTTCTTTTTTGATGATCTTTCAACTTGACTTAATATTTGTTCTTGACAATTTACATTTTATTCCTCCATCAGCATCTTTTGTAGCATACCTATTTTACTGTTAAATTATCAGATCCACTAAAATCTTTCAAATTAATTTTTTTAAAGATTTTATTTATTTATTTGACAGAGAGAAATCACAAGTAGCAGAGAGGCAGGCAGAGAGAGAGAGGGGGAAGCAGGCTCCCTGCTGAGCAGAGAGCCCGATGCGGGACTCGATCCCAGGACTCTGAGATCATGACCTGAGCCGAAGGCAGCGGCTTAACCCACTGAGCCACCCAGGCGCCCCTCAAATTAATTTTTAATATTAATGTTTATGACATATAAAATACACTGCATATATGCAGTTTACATACATACACCTGCATATACATGAAATGAAGTTTTATTCACAAATTTAAAAAACAAATGTCACTGACACATAGATCAATGGAACAAAATAGAGAGCCCAGATATGGACCCTCAACTTTATAATCAAATAATCTTTGACAAAGCAGGAAAAAATATCCAGTGGGGGGGGCAGTCCTTTAAATAAATGGAGCTGGGAAAATTGGAGAGCTACATAAAGTAGAATGAAACTCAACCATTCTTTTACACCATGCATAAAGATAAATTCTAAATGTATGAAAGACCTCATTGTGAGACAGGAATCCATCAAAATCCTTTTCAGTATCAGCCACAGCAACTTCTTCCAAAACACATCTCCAAAGGCAAAGGAAACAAAGTGAAAATGAACTCCTGGGACTTCAAGATAAAAAAACTTCTGCACAGCAAAGGAAACGGTCAACAAAACAAAGAGGCAACCCATGGAATGGGAGAAGATATTTGCAAGTAATATTACAGATATGCACGATCTACAAAGAACTTCTCAAACTCAACACCCAAAAAGCAAAATTACCAAGCCAAAAAATGGGCAGAAGACATGAACAGACATTTCTCCAATGAAGACATACAAATGGCTAATAGACACATGAAAAAATGTTCATGCATCATGAACCATCAGGGAGATTCAAATCAAAACCACATTGAGATACCACCTTATACCAGTTGGAGAGATTGTAGAGACAGGGGAACCCTCTTACACTGTTGGTGGGAATGCAAGTTGGTGCAGCCACTTTGGAAAACAGTATGGAAGCTCCTCAAAATTTAAAAACAGAGCTATCCTATGCACTATCCAATTGCACTACTGGGTATTTACTCCGAAGATACAGATGTAGTGAAAAGAAGGGCCAAATGCACCCCAATGTTTATAGCAGCAATGGCCACAATAGAGAAACTGTGGAAAGAGCCGAAATACAACAGATGAAAGGATAAAGATGTGGTCCGTATATACAATGGGATATTACTCAGCCATCAGAAAGGATGAATCCCCAATATATGCATCAACATGGATGGAACTGGAGGAGATTATGCCAAGTGAAATAAGTCAAACAGAGAGACAATTATCATGTGGCTTCACTTCTTTGTGGAAGATAAAGAATAGCGTGGAGGACATTAGGAGAAGGAAGGGGAAAATGAAGGGGAAGAAATCAGAGGGGGAGACAAACCATGAGAAACTATGGACTTTGGGAATCAAACTGAGGGTTTTGGGGAGGAGGGGATGGGTGATCCAGGTGATGGGTATCAAGGAGAGCATGTATTGCATGGAGCACTGGGTATTATATGCAAACAATGAATCCTGGAATGCTACATCAAAAACTAATGATGTAATGTATGGTGATTAACATGATAAAAAATGTAATAAAATATGTCAAAGATGGGGGCACCTGTGTGGCTCAGTGGGTTAAGCCTCTCCTTTCTGCTCAGGTCATGATCTCAGAGTACTGGGATTGCATCAGGCTCTTTGCTCAGCAGGGAGCCTGCTTCCCTCTCTCTTCTCTCTGCCTGTCTCTCTGCCTACTTGTGATCTCTCACTGTCAGATAAATAAATAAAATCTTTAAAAAAAAGTTAAAGATGAATTTTAGACACTTTGATTAGATTACAAAACAAAATCATTTGTATGTTAAAAGAGGTCCAGAATCTAATGTTGAAACAATTCCAATTCTATGAAGCAGTTACACAAACCGTTTTTTTTTTTGTAGTGTGCTTATACACAGTAACTCATTAAAACTGAATCTACTCGACTCTCATAGACATTTGTAATTCTTCCAAGCAGTCCATTTTCCTCACTATATATGAATTCATAAGGAGTTGATATCAACATGTCTATTCTTGAATTGGCTTAAAAGTTTGACTCTGCTCAGCAATGATTTAGATACTGCTAAATTGAGTTATTGTCACATGAACAGTAAGGCATTTGCTATTTCTATAAAAAATGGATCTTGAGAAATTTAAGTATTAAGTTATACTTTCTTTCCTATTTGTGTAGAAGCAAAGAGAAATCTTATAAACTTCTACACCAGATTTTTCTTAAGGACTAAAAAGCACAATAACTCCAAAACACAAATCTCTGGGTAAGAAAGTGTTAACAGTAACCCAAACTCATTACAACTTCAGCAAATATTTACTGAGCTCCAAATATGTATCAAAACTATTTTTCTCTTCCAAGTCTCTTGTCTGTTAGAGGACAGGGAAAAGAATTTAAGCCATTCATTGTACATTCTCTAGCAGCAGGAGGCTTTGGCAACACGAAAGAAGGGAGAAGAAATCCAGTTTTAGAAATGGAGACCAGAAGTAGAGGCTAGGTGGATGGAAATGAGTGAAAGGGATGAAGAGACACTGGGATGAGGAAGCAAAAAAGTGTAACATATATCTGGCAACTGCAAATATGCAGTTGAATACAGTACCAATATGAAGGAAAGATGGTACTAAATGAAGAAAGGGTCAAAAACGCTTCATACAAGTCCTTACATATTATGCAAAGAGGTTGGACTGTATCTATATTGCAATGGACAATTATTGAAAATATTTTAAAAGAATGATAGGATTAGGTTTATTTATATTGTGAAATACCATTCTGGTCACAGGAGAAAGCTTGGGTTTTAGATAAGTAGAATTTGGAGAGATCAGACTAGGGGCATGGATGCCAGTTAACATTCTGTTATATCAATTCCTAAATTGGTCACCTAAATTAAACAAGTATCAAAATAAAAATCTGTGAATGGATTGCAAGCCATCAGGAAATCAGGCCATCAGGAAAATTTCTGAAGATTTATTTTCTCTGTGATATAGATAACAAGTTAAAGATGGTGGAAGATGATAGACCAGAGAGATTGAAAAATAGATATATGGGAAAATGGAGAGATAATGAGGTAGTCTGAAGTGTTCCTATTCCTGTCATAAAATGTGATTCATCAGATGAGGTTTTCTCCTACCTTTGCCACTAAACTGTCAATTTTTTGGTTTTGTTTTAAATGTATCAATTTGGAGACCTACATGATGTCAGGCATTCAGCCTTTCATATACATTTTTTCCACTTAATTCTTTTTTAATAACTCTCTAAGATTTATTATTTCCATTAAGGCAGAGACTTGCCCAAATCTGTATATTTAGCAAGTGCCAGAGGAAGAATTACACATACAGTTTTCTGATTCTAAATCCTTTGTGTTTATAAAAGCTTTCTAGTTACTAAAATAAGAGTTTCCTCTTCCTTTGGAATTACACACACACACAAGGGCTAAGATCTCTAAGAAAGATATACAGATTATATTCCTTTTTCATTTGAGAGAACTCTAATTTTCATGTTTATCAATATCTTTCAATGGATAAGGTGTCAGAGAATTTTTCATTAAGTGAAAAATCTGTGAGGGAACTCTAGGATGCATAAATAAAGCAAAAATCTGGAAATCCTGTGGTGAGACAGCAGCATATGGTTCATAATATTTTTAAAGGAATTACAGCTAAGCAACATTGTTATAACCCCAGGTATCAGTTGGGTGCAATATATTTACTTTCAAAAATGTTATCAACATCATCAATAATGATTTGGAATAACAAAAAAGGGAATTATGAGACTATTTTCTTTTCTACTTCTATGAAATGATCAGCATTTTACTTAACATTCATTTTGTAACTCAATATGTCCTGAATGTGGTAGACAACATTCCTATGCAAGTGAAGACTCCCATTTTTCTCTCCAATGTAGACAGACACACTGGCAGTATCACCTGTGCTGAAAGTAACTCATACTTACTAGTGGTGTTGGGGTTTTCGTGACCAATGCTCAGGCACTGGGTAGCCAGAAAGGGAACAAAATCTGCCTTCCTTACTAGTGTTTTGATTATCCAGGTTCATTATGCTAATGATCAGGTCCATTAGCATTAACTCACCATCTAACTTACCTAGCAGTTAACTTCAATTTGACTCTTGTTCTGTTAGTGCTGTAGAACGTCAGAAAGGAAGCAGGTGCAGAGAAACAGTCAGAGATGGTGAATCACTGTCTTGACAATATTATTTTATGATCCTAAATATAGGCAGCTGCTCTAGCATGGTACTTAACATCTTTCCTCTCTTACTTTTCACTTGGTACCATTTGTAGTTAAGATGATTAAATAGTCTAGCATAGTATCTTTTCTACTGGCCAGCTTCCTCTACCCTCTCAAACTGAATAGTTATCCTTGAAAAGAATGTTTTTGAGATTTAAGTTTAAGTTCTAGAGTGGATATATAACCATTAAAACTGGTGAGGGCTGGTGTTAAACAAACATGAAGTTAGTATGCTTACTTCAATATGGAAGAATTGTAGGTCATTGCGCTAAAAACACCTGTTCCACTGGCTACCAAGAGCACCTGGTATATCTGGCTCTAATTTATTAAAGCATTTGTGTATCCTGCAATCAAGTCACACTTTTGTACAATACTAGCATTAAAGGGAGCTTAGAAGTCATATAATACAATCCATTCTGGTGTAGATGACCCATTCATAAAATTCCTGGTATATATTCAATTGCTGACTTAACAGCTCTAGACAAGGGGACTATCACAAAATAATTTTCCTAACAGTGAAATATTTCTAACAATTAAAAATATGATTCTTGCATAGAACAAACATTTTTATTTCTAGTTTTTCTAAAATTTATCTTGAGGCTTATGAAATCTGAAATTCTAGTAGTCATGAATTTTTGCTCCTTTCTACATGGAAGTAGAGGGAAAGAAAATATATATATATATACATATATATATATATTCAATTTTAGAAGTGAAGACTACATTTAAAGAAGATATCCTAATTATAAACATGAGCCCAAATTTTGTTCACATAGTTTTTCAGTATCTCATGTGGTATAATTCAGTCTGTAAGAGTTTGGGCTTAGGACTCAGATAACCTTCTTTTAATGGGTTAGTTTTTCCTTTACTATCTAGGACCTTGGAAAGGACTTAGATTCTTGCCTCCACAGTCTATTTATCTTGAAAGAACACTAATGCATACTTCAAAAGGCAACGAATGTATTAATGTTTATAACTTGTTTGTAAAATTTAGTTCAAATTTAAAATTAAAGTATCTTAAAATATGAATAAAACATAATATATATGCATAAATGACAAGTGTATTTGTATATTCTACATAGTTCATTCAAGGAAGGGTTCCAGTGCCAAAATTAATCCATATTTATAAGGCCATTGTAAACTATGATCTTTCTGCTACCAGTCAAAAGTGATTATCACCCAAAGCAGATAAAAGTCTAGCTTAAACAAGGAACAAAAAAATGTATGATAAAGTACTATGAAACAAGAACCATTAAAAAATACACACCTTAGTCTATCTAATACTTTGTGAACATAAAAAATTTAATGTTTTTAGATATATAAAATATGATAATATAATTTTCTCTATAGAGTGATCAATATATACAGATTTATTTTTTTTCAATTTATTTATTTTCAGAAAAACATTATTCATTATTTTTTCACCACACCCAGTGCTCCATGCAAGCCGTGCCCTCTATAATACCCACCACCTGGTACCCCAACCTCCCACCCCCCCGCCACTTCAAACCCCTCAGATTGTTTTTCAGAGTCCATAGTCTCTCATGGTTCACCTCCCCTTCCAATTTACCCAAATTCCCTACTCCTCTCTAACGCCCCTTGTCTCCATGCTATTTGTTATACTCCACAAATAAGTGAAACCATATGATAATTGACTCTCTCTGCTTGACTTGTTTCACTCAGCATAATCTCTTCCAGTCCCATCCATGTTGCTACAAAAGTTGGGTATTCATCCTTTCTGATGGAGGCATAATACTCCATAGTGTATATGGACCACATCTTCCTTATCCATTCATCCGTTGAAGGGCATCTTGGTTCTTTCCATAGTTTGGCGACTGTGGCCATTGCTGCTATAAACATTGGGGTACAGATGGCCCTTCTTTTCACGACATCTGTGTCTTTGGGGTAAATACCCAGGAGTGCAATTGCAGGGTCATAGGGAAGCTCTATTTTTAATTTCTTGAGGAATTTCCACACTGTTCTCCAAAGAGGCTGCACCAACTTGCATTCCCACCAACAGTGGAAGAGGGTTCCCCTTTCTCCACATCCTCTCCAACACATGTTGTTTCCTATTTTGTTAATTTTGGCCATTCTAACTGGTGTAAGGTGATATCTCAATGTGGTTTTAATTTGAATCTCCCTGAGGGCTAATGATGATGAACATTTTTTCATGTGTCTGATAGCCATTTGTATGTCTTGATTGGAGAAGTGTCTGTTCATATCTTCTGCCCATTTTTTGATGTGTTTGCCTGTTTCGTGTGGGTTGAGTTTGAGGAGTTCATTATAGATCCTGGATATCAACCTTTTGTCTGTACTGTCATTTGCAAATATCTTCTCCCATTCCGTGGGTTGCCTCTTTGTTTTTTTGACTGTTTCCTTTGCTGTGCAGAAGCTTTTGATTTTGATGAAGTCCCAGAAGTTTATTTTCGCTTTTGTTTCCTTTGCCTTTGGAGACGTATCTTGAAAGAAGTTGCTGTGGCTGATATCAAAGAGATTACTGCCTATGTTCTCCTCTAAGATTCTGATGGATTCCTGTCTCACGTTGAGGTCTTTTATCCATTTTGAGTTGATCTTTGTGTACGGTGTAAGAGAATGGTCAAGTTTCATTCTTCTACATATAGCTGTCCAGTTTTCCCAGCACCATTTATTGAAGAGACTGTCTTTTTTGCCACTGTATATTTTTTCCTGTTTTGTCAAAGACTATTTGACCATAGAGTTGAGGGTCCATATCTGGGCTCTCTACTCTGTTCCACTGGTCTATGTGTCTGTTTTTATGCCAGTACCATGCTGTCTTGGTGATCACAGCTTTGTAATAAAGCTTGAAATCAGGTAAGGTGATGCCGCCAGCTTTATTTTTGTTTTTCGACATTTCCTTAGCGATTCGGGGTCTCTTCTGATTCCATACAAATTTTAGGATTATTTGCTCCAGCTCTTTGAAGAATGCCGGTGGAATTTTGATCGGAATGGCATTAAAAGCATAGATTTCTCTAGCAGTATAGACATTTTAACAACGTTTATTCTTCCGATCCAAGAGCATGGAATGGTCTTCCATCTGTTTGTGTCTTCTTCAATTTCTTTCATGAGTGTTCTGTAGTTTCTTGAGTACAGATCCTTTACCTCTTTGGTTAGGTTTATTCCCAGGTATCTTATGGTTCTTGGTGCTATAGTAAATGGAATCGATTCTCTAATTTCCCTTTCTGTATTTTCATTGTTAGTGTATAAGAAAGCCACTGATTTCTGCACATTGACTTTGTATCCTGCCACGTTGCTGAATTGCTGTATGAGTTCTAGTAGTTTGGGGGTGGAGTCTTTTGGGTTTTCCATATAAAGAATCATGTCATCTGCGAAGAGAGAGAGTTTGACTTCTTCATTACCAATTTGGATACCTTTTATTTCTCTCTGTTGTCTGATTGCTGTTGCTAGGACTTCTAATACTATGTTGAACAAGAGTGGTGAAAGTGGGCATCCTTGTCTTGTTCCTGATCTCAATGGGAAGGCTGCAAGCTTTTTCCCATTGAGGATGATATTTGCTGCGGGTCTTTCATAGATAGATTTGATGAGGTTCAGGAATGTTCCCTCTATCCCTATACTTTGAAGCGTTTTAATCAGGAACGGATGCTGGATTTTGTCAAATGCTTTTTCTGCATCAATTGAGAGGACCATGTGGTTCTTCTCTCTTCTCCTATTAATTTGTTGTATCACATTGATTGATTTACGAATGTTGAACCATCCTTGTAGCCCAGGGATGAATCCCACCTGATCATGGTGGATAATCTTTTTAATGTGCTGTTGGATCCTATTGGCTAGGATCTTGTTGAGAATCTTAGCATCCATATTCATCAGTGATATTGGTCTGAAATTCTCCTTTTTGGTAGGGTCCTTGCCTGGTTTGGGGATCAGGGTAATGCTGGCTTCATAGAAAGAGTCTGGAAGTTTTCCTTCTGCTTCAATTTTTTGAAACCGCTTCAGGAGAATAGGTGTTATTTCTTCTTTGAAGATTTGGTAGAATTCCCCAGGGAATCCGTCAGGTCCTGGGCTCTTGTTTTTTGGGAGGTTTTTGGTCACTGATTCAATCTCGTTATTAGATATCGGTCTATTCAGGTTGTCGATTTCTTCCTGGTTCAATTTTGGTAGTTTATATTTTTCCAGGAATGCATCCATTTCATGTAGGTTGCTAAGTTTATTGGCATATAACTGTTCGTAATAACTTCTGATGATTGTTTCTACTTCCTTGGTGTTAGTTGTGATCTCTCCCTTTTCATTCATAATTTTATGAATTTGGGCTTTCTCTCTTTTCTTTTGGATTAGTGTAGCCAGTGGCTTATCGATCTTATTGATTCTTTCAAAAAACCAGCTTCTAGTTTCATTGATACGTTCTACTGTATCTCTGGTTTCTCCCTCATTGATCTCAGCTCTAATCTTGATGATTTCCTTTCTTATGTGTGGAGTTGGTTTGTTTTGTTGTTGATCCTCCAGTTCTTTAAGGTGTAGAGACAGCTGGTGTGTTCTCGATTTTTCAATTTTTTTGAGTGAGGCTTGGATGGCTATATATTTTCCCCTTAGGATGGCCTTTGCTGTATCCCATAGGTTTTGGACCGAAGTGTCTTCATTCTCATTGGTTTTCATGAATTGTTTCAGTTCTTCTTTGATCTCCTGGTTGATCCAAGCATTCTTAAGCAAGGTGGTCTTTAGCTTCCAGGTGTTTGAGTTCCTTCTGAACTTTTCCTTGTGATTGAGCTCCAGTTTCAAAGCACTGTGATCTGAGAATATGCAGGGAATAATCTCAGTCTTTTGGTATCGGTTGAGTCCTGATTTGTGACCCAGTATGTGGTCTATTCTGGAGAAGGTTCCGTGTGCACTTGAGAAGAATGAGTATTCTGCTGTTTTAGGGTGGAATGTTCTGTATATATCTATGAGGTCCATCTGGTCCAATGTGTCATTCAATGCTCTTGTTTCTGCTTCGATGATCTGTCTAATTCTGAAAGAGGCGTGTTAAAATCTCCTACGATTAGTGTATTCATATCAATATGACTCTTTATCTTGATTAACAGTTTTCTTAAGTAATTGGCTGCTCTCATATTGGGAGCATAGATATTTACAATTGTTAGATCATCTTGGTGGATAGTCCCTTTAAGGATTATGTAGTGTCCTTCTGTATCTCTGACTACAGTCTTTAGTTTGAAGTCTAATTTATCTGATATGAGAATCGCTACCCCAGCCTTCTTTTGAGTCCCATTGGCATGAAAGATGCTTCTCCACCCCTTCACTTTCAGTCTGCGTGTATCTTTAGGTTCAAAATGGGTCTCTTGTAGATAGCATGTGGATGGGTCCTGTCGTTTTATCCAATCTGCAACCCTGTGCCATTTTATGGGTGCATTTAGGCCATTCACATTGAGAGTGATTATTGATAGATACGTTTTTATTGACATCGAGTTACCTTTGAAGTCTTTCTTTCTGTAGACTGTCTCTATATTTCTCTTCAATATTATTCTTGGGATTTTTCCTCTTTTATAGAACCCCCATTAATATTTCCTGCAGTGTCGGCTTGGTGGTCGCATAGTCTTTTAAGCCTTGCCGGTCTTGGAAACTCTTTATCTCTCCATCCATTTTGAATGTCAGTCTTGCTGTATAAAGTATTCTTGGCTGCATGTTCTTCTCATTTAGTGCCCTGAATATATCTTGCCAGCCTCTTCTGGCTTGCCAGGTCTCTGTGGACAGGTCTGACATTATTCTGATGGGCTTCCCTCTGTAAGTAAGGAGCCTCTTTGCCTTGGCGGCTTTCAAGAGATTATACCTACAATTATAATTCCTCAATTTGACTATCAGGTGTCGTGATGTTTTTTTGGAATGTATAATCTTGGGTGGAGACCGTTCAGCCTCTAGTACATGAACGCTGGTTTCATTCGCGAGATTCGGAAAATTTTCATGAAGGACTTGTTCCACTATATCTTCTAGACTTCTTTCTTTCTCCTCCCCTTCAGGGATTCCAATAATTCTGACGTTGGAACGCTTCATAGCATCATTTATTTCCCTGATTCTGCTTTCGTGGGATCTAAGCTGTTTGTTCCAGGCTTCCTCCTGATCCTTTCTCTCTATCTGTTTGTCCTCCAGATCACTAATTCTATCTTCTGTCTCAGTTACCCTAGCTCTGAGAGAGTTTAGATTAGATTGGAACTCATTGAGAGCATTGTGGACCTCCTCCCTGGTAGCTTTAAGCTCCGCCCTAACATTGTGAACATCCTGTCTGGTCGCTTTCAGTTCGGCCCTAATCAATTCTGTTTGGTCATCCATGGCTTTCTCCAACCTAGCTATTGCCTGGATAATTGTTAGCCTGAATTCTCTTTCCGACATATTGTCTATGTTGATAGCTGTTAGCTCTGTTGCAGAAGGTCCATCCTCTGTATTTTTCTTCTGTTGGACATTCCTCCTCCTAGTCATTTTGGTGGGAGAAGACTGAACAGATGTAGCTGGATGTATCAACTCTGGTGCAGTCAAGGTGCACCCTGGAACACTTCTGAGCAATCAGGATTCCCCACCCAAACAAGAGACAAAAGAAAAGAAAAAGAAAAAGGAAAAGAAGAAAAAGAAAAAGAAAAAAAAGAATAAAAAAGGAGAGAGAGAGAGAGAGAGAGAGAGGAAAGAAAGGGAAGATGAAAGAGAAGGTTCAGCCCAGATGGGCCCCAAGGTAAGATTTATGAAGTAGACAAACAAAAAGAGATAAAAAGACTGATATAATTATATGGCAAGAGAAAGAAAAAAATATATATATATGCAAATAAAGAAAGAACCTCATCAAAAAGAACCACAAGTGTAAAATTTATATGCTATCAGGACAAACACAAAAAACACAGTAACACTGGTGGAAGAGGATGGGAGAGTTCTTATAAATTTTCAGTGTGTGCGAGGAAGGTTGTTTTAATTCTTCCTGGATGTATCTTGATATCTTTGTTAAGGGACTCAACTTTCCTAAGATAAAGGGGATTAAAAATTGGTTTACCTATAGGGGTAGTATTGATTGGGGAAAGGGGATTACTTTGAAGTTAACTCTATATGAATATTAGAGGATAAAAATAAAAAGGAATATACTAGACTAAACTAAACTGAAATTTTAAAAAAAAGAATTCAAAAAATAAAAATGCAAAAGAAAAACATAGGTGTATGTATCAAAAAGTTCAGGTTAGAAAGGTATTATGGAATTTGATGTACTGTGCAGCTCGCTGTGATGGTAAATAAGTTAAAAAAATTTCCTATGTGTAAAAAAAAATATATATGTATGAACCGGAATAGTGGAAATGAGTGAACAATACAAGGTTTCCTATGAAGTAGTGGTGGTTCTCTTGTAGTCCTTTTCTTTTTTTCTTTCTTGGTTTGTTTTCTGGGGGAGGGGCCTGCCACGTGGGTTGTCAGTCAGTGATGTTTCCTGAGTTGAGTCCCCCCGCCCCCCTCAAGGGGGTGGGCTCTGGGGAAACTGGTTTTTTTTCAGGCTTTTGTTCTCTGGCGGTTTTTTTGCTTGTTCACGTTTTTCCCTCTCACCTTGACCGCCTTTGATGGTTTTTGTAGTATTAGAAGAAATCAAACCACACCCTGATCTCCCTCTCAGAGAGAAGCCTCAGTCTGGGTGCAGAAGCTGAATAAATTCCCCCTTGGCCCCTGGCAGAGCAGGTTCCAAGTTGCAGACCCTGGGGGCGCAGGATCTTTTGCTCGTACCCAAAGCCAAGGCAGTGGCGGCTGTCTGGGAGCTCCCGACCGCCAGAGAGGTTCCAAGCAGCAACCGCACACTGAGATTTTGCCGCCGGCCCGGGCTGGGAGTGCCTGGCTTGCGCACATCTTTTCAGCGGCGGCTATGGGTCGGGCGCGCGTCTGGGGCACTGAGAACGGGGCGCTGGTCCATAAGCCCCAGGCTGGGCTTTTGCGCGCCTCTGTCGGGGGAGAGTTTGGGGAGCGCGGCTTAGGCTTTGAAACAATGGTGCGGGTCAAGTAGCGCCAGCAGGGCCTCAGTAACTCAGGGGAGCTTGAGGGACGTGTGCGCGTATCTCGAGCTTTGTGGTAGGGCTAGCGCGCGTTCTGCAGACCGGCTCCCATCCCCTCACAGGAGCCGGAACCCCCGCGCTCTGGGGCACGCTGGCGGCTTAGGGACCAGGAGCCGGTTTCTCCGCCGCACTCTCTCTGCCTCCGCGCCGGGGAGGCCGTCTGGGACCGGGGACTTAAGCCCCTGTCCCTAGCTGCCCCGATTCCCACAATTTCCCCCCGCGATCCTTTGCTCTTTTGGAGTGCTTTCAACCAGTCTCCAAGTTAATGCTGGTCCCCAGACGCAGGGCACTCTCGCTCATATTGGGGTATTACTTTCCCACCGGTCGCCACTGGTGGCTCCCTCCCCCTTTGGTTTA
This sequence comes from Neogale vison, assembly GCF_020171115.1. Lineage (NCBI taxonomy): Eukaryota > Metazoa > Chordata > Mammalia > Carnivora > Mustelidae > Neogale > Neogale vison. The sequence continues at coordinate 123,527,895 of NC_058095.1, read as the reverse complement.
TCTTCTGATATCAGTCCGCTGTTCCCATTCTGCTTTACCTGCCCACTGGCGTCTTCTGCCCCTGTAGAGATCCAGACGTGTATAATTCTGATCTCAGGCTGATTTCATGGGTGATCGGAGTTCTTTGGTAGGTAATCAGCTCACTTTGGGGTACCAGCTGAAAAGGCGCCTCTTCCTACTACCCCGCCATCTTGTCCCCCCCATACAGATTTATTTTATTTATTTATTTCAATATATTGAAACATTTAAATACTGAAGAAATGCTAAATCCTGAAATCCTTTTCTCCAAAGTCCCATGATTTCATATCATGTATAGAAGTTTTCAATTTCAAAAAACTACCCTTTAGGACATTCTTTTAAAGTGCTCCAACTTTGACTACTTAAGAAAATCTGAAATATTCATTCATTTAAAATTTTGTTTCTGTATCTTGCTCTTTTTGGCATTGTGGATACCTAAATAAAAGACAAATCTCACCTTTGGAAATTTCAGTCTTGTGTCAAATATTTGTGAAAGAAAACTGACAATTACTATGTATTTAAGTAAAATGATTAAAATCTTATTGTGTGCTTGGAAAGCGATAATCTAAACATTTTATGAATACTCAATTATGCCTCAAAGAAACTTAGAAGATGGGTATTCATTATCATTATTTTATAGATATAAACTAAGACAGAAAGATTAAATAATTTGTCCAACTCACACAGAAAGAACACATTAGAATGAGGCTTTGAACTCCAGGTGAAAAGTTCAAAACTCCAGAGCCTAATCTCTTAATTAACATTATGCTTGGAATGATAAAGGGAAGCATCAAATACCCATGTTCACACATGACAGGACACGTAAGTTAGATATTGGACATCAAAGACCTATTCTTGGGGACTGTGATGTGAGATGTAAGCGTTACAGTCAAAAGGACTACTTAGAAAAAATATATTTCTAATATTATAAAACAGAAACAAATAAATGACAAGGACTGGAAATAAACACTGCTCTACACACTGGCAAGTTGCTGAGAGAACTTCAATATTCTCATCATATGCACACAAAAAAATAATTAAGTGAGGTGATGTTATTTTATAATTTATTCAACAAAAATTTATAAATTTTGTATTGTATCCACTTTAATGAATATGTTTGTAAGTATCTCCAATGTGGAAGGTTTTTTGGTTTACTATAATAAAGAAGTGATGCTCATGAAATGTGGTTAAAGAGTCATGGCTCACAACCTAGTGCCTATGATATTTACCCCATTAAAAAAAAAAAATCCTTTTTCTGGAAAGTTTTCCTTTCAAGAATTCAACAATTTATATGCAAATATTGGTGTGACTATTAGAGTAATTAAATATAAAATATTAACAGTAAAGATCATTTCCCCACATTTTTATATTAATAATTTATATTTTATATAGTTACATTATAAATGATGATAAAATGGAACAGAAATTTTAAAACTCAACAAAACCTCCTAAGGTAAAATGTGTGCTAATTTACTTCCATCATAAATGATGTTGGGAACTGTTTCAACTACTGAAGTGAACAAACTGGCATGTAGTTCTAAAAAGGCTTGCATACTGAAGCCCATTTTTTATGATGACATTGTATCTCAACTGGCATGTTCCTTAAATAGGCTCTCATCTTTTGCCTTACTTGTACTTTTACAAAATAAACATTTGAAAACATAACTGTTCCCTATTAGTTGAAAAGAAACTAGAGACTACAGAAAAGATTAGGTGTGCCTATGTAATCAAGATGAAAATCTTGCAACTTTTTCATGTTACTAGATTATCAGTTCAACACCTGAAAATTACTTTTCCTGTAGCCTTAAAGTGCTTCAGTGTCATCAACGGATTATAACAGAGTAATTAGTAATAGACACTGAAGTAAATATAAGGTTTGGGGGCTAATATTTGATTCTAGGTCATTTAGTACATACACATGTACTTCCTTCGTGTACAAAGAGAAGTTCTGTTTTTGATATTTGGGTTACCCACCCTTATTTTTTAGATTGTTATGATAGCTTCCCTAGCTAAAATTAGTATTCTCTGAAATTGGAGCATTGATTCCTGGATTTCAATGCCATTGTTTTATCTTTTCAACACACAAGGTTACTCGATTTTTTTAGGTCGTTCACTTGGTCTTTTTTCTCTACTCTTTCTTGTTCTGTTTGGTTTTATTTATGAGGCTATTTTTTTTCCCCTTGCTTAATCAATGAATGATGAACTATCTGCTGAATCTGATTCTTTTCATGTTCATACATGAATGGAAGGGTGTATGCATTCTCACACATATAAAGACTGTCTGCTGACATTTGCAGCAACATGGGAAGCTTAAAGGAAATATTATATATGAAATTCATGAATTTGGAATATGTATCTCTGAAAAACTTATTTTAGGTTATTTTTTGACTCTGCAATACACCATTTTTAAAAAGCCGTATAAGTGAAAGAGTGACATGGGGCTGGGAGGGATAGAGGTGCGTTTTTATAAGCAGAATATGAGGAATCCTTGTGCTGCTGGACTGGGCAGTGTCTTGACTGTTGTGCTAGTTACAGAAATCTACCAGGTAATAGAGGTGTATTACACACACACGTGTGTACAAAACCACATAAGAATAAGTACAAGTGAAAAGATGTAAAGAAGATTAATGGATTGCATCCATGTTAATATCCTTCTAGATCATATGGTCAAAATGATTGTCACCAATGAGGGTCATAGGAATATCCTTCCTTCAATTTTCTTCCTTTTTTTAATTCTTCAAACATCCATGAACATGGTTATGATAAATATGATTTGACAATATCACCTTCCTTTAGTGATTTTGGTGCATTTAGAATGATGTTCTTAATATAGTTTACAAGGTATTTCAGAACCTAGAATATTTCTGGACTGCTTCAGATCAATTTTCTATACTTCTTTATTTTGCAATCCATATAAACTTATTTTAGTTTCTAGACTGTATCATGTTTTCTTTTCTCTACATTTTCCTATAAAGTATTCTAACAAAATCTCCATACTCCTCTAGAGCTCACTATGAATCTAAAATTCCTTTTGATCATATTCCTCTTACTTATAGCTTCTCTATAATGTAAACTTAAGTGCCTTCCCTGGTGTATGTCTTAATCACCTCCTCTTGACCTCACTAGTGAGGGAGAGAGTCCCATAAGAGGGTTATGTGCATTTGTGAACACACAATATCCAACACTGGACAGATGAAGGCAACAGAAGTTTATCAGTCAGAGGTGTTCACAGCTCAGGGGCAGAGGACATTGAAGGTCATGCAATTAGACAGAGTGGTCTTCGGGAACAGAGTGAACACAACAGCCAGGGACCATGTGAATCAGACTTTATAGTATCAAGAGGTGAAAGTGCCTCTTTGTATCCAGAACAGAATGTGATCGGCTTGTTTGAATAATTCTGCAGTTTGGCAGAAAACCAAAACCTGCTTTCAGGAATAGTAGGAACTGCAACCTGTCCATGTGATGAGGAGCACCAGGGGACTTTATCCATGGGAGCAGAGTGGGCAAGAGAACTTGTGGTTTGGTCATTCAAGATCCCCCAATTTTACCAGATTTAAAGGCAGAACAGCACATTATCTACTCACCAAAAATATGTAAATTTTTATTTCTTTTTCTCTCAAGATCATACTAACCCTTTGAAAATGCCACTTCTAACCAACCAAGTCATTCTTAAGCATTTGTGGCTCAAACTATGATTTATGAAAATAGTACTGTCATACTTTGTATTTTAGGGAAAAAACAGTCAAAATTTACATTGAATTTATTAGTACTTACAAATTAAATTTTAAGTTATTCACCACCATGTTTTCTAGTACGTATGACACTAATTTGTCTAGAGAGTGAAGAAAGGGAAAATTCAAGATGTCTAAATCTCAAAACATTAACCTTGATTCAGAAATTGAGCGGTATGGGCTCAGAATTATGTTTTAGTATGTGCATAGAATTATTTATGAAAAAATCCTCAAGAAAAAACAGCAAGATACAATATGCATTGATTTGTGTGCAAGAAATCCCATATTAAAATTAGTGACTATAGAAATAGAATGTCATTGGTAAACCCATATTCAATTAAGCATTAATAAATGAGGGAGAACATTGGTTTCTATGTTACTACAGTATTTTTGCTTCCCTTTGTTTATAAGTTATTTAATTACATTTTCATCCTTTATTATAGTGTCTCATAATTCTCATTAAATTTTCTATGTCAGTATATTTATCACTGCAACAGGTATATATAATTTATAAGTTAAAAAAGTTTATTGTAGCTCTTTGTTATAATTAGTAAATTGCTGCATTTTTTCCCCAAGAAAGCGTTTAATGGATTTTGATTTACTGTCATTTGGAATACTTGATTCAACTATGCAACTGTACAGAAGTTCTGAATTTGAGCCAAAACTAGTTACAGTACCACATTTGCTCTGTGTATAATTTATGTTGTTTGGAACCTCTGAAGTGAAATATACAGCTTTGTACATTATGATTACTTTTTAATAAAGACTTGAAACACTTTTGACTTGTGCTTTGAGAAAAAAAAATTTAAATGTATATTTTTAGATGAGTTTACTGACATTTCAAAGATGACATCTTAGAAGAGACATTTCTTTCAAGTGATTTTTTAAAATGATATACATGTATCTTCCACTTGAATGTGTCTCTGAAACAATCTCAAAATGTATTGAAATTAGGCTAAGCACCTGATCATAACCTGATCAGTCAACTACTTAGAAAATAAGGAAAGCTCCTTCACTTATTCACTATTATTTCACTAAATGAACATTTAAAGTGGTTCTGATCTGGACATATTTTATTAAATGCTGAGAATAGTGTACCAAATAAAGCAGGGATCATTTGTCTCTAATGAATGAAAATCACTCAAAATATTAATTTAATGAAAAAAATTTTAGGAGGATCTCAATCTGCTTTGAAAATTTTATTTTACATAAAGAAGCCACAACATCATATAGAAGGAAACGTAATACCAAAATGAATTCAATTCCAGTTAATAGATGAACTGAACACATTCAAATATTCACAGCAACAGGATACAAAGATTCCATCTAAATATCCAGTTTTATTCTTCCTACTATTTGTTTGGGTTATTTAAAGTAAATATCATAACATAATTTAATTTTAGGGTAGGTTATCATATGTAATTTGCATCTTGTGTTATTTTGCAAAGACTGAATAGAACCCACCAACTTTTGAATAAGTATGATTTCTTCAGTTATGATAGTGATTATATCCTGAAATTTTGCACAGTATTTCCAAGTAAGCTAATATTATGGTTGCTCTGATACCCAGCAAAATACGAGGAATTTCAAGGAATATGCAGTACTTTCAAATGTCCCAGTGAAGTCAGCAGAAAATATACTAAACAAAAAAGCAACAAAAAAATAACCAATAAAACCAAAAGCACATTAAAGATGTCTAAAAGAGGGGCGCCTGGGTGGCTCAGTGGTTTAAGCCTCTGACTTCAGCTCAGGTCATGATCTCAGGGTCCTGGAATCGAGCCCCACATCGAGCTCTCTGCTCAGCGGGAGCCTGCTTCCCCCTCTCTCTCTGCCTGCCTCTCTGCCTACTTGTGATCTCTGTCTAGCAAATAAATAAATAAAAATCTTTAAAAAAAAGATGTCTAAAAGAGATTACACAGGAAAATAAGCAGCTTATTTTTAAAAATACCATCGAATTCTGTTTATGTGGGGTTTTTAACAGTTGTGGAAATTACTCTAAAAATGGCAGAACTAAACCCTATAGGGAAAATGTAATAGTTGGTAGATCACAAAGAAAGGATCTAATCATCTGGACAACTTCAGGGACTGCTAAAAGGTAATTGAATCTGATTACAGTGTTATTTTTTTAATACAAGGATATTTTAGTTTAGTTTAAAGTTACTTTTTCGTTGTTGTTTCTACAGTGAACTAATTCACTAAAAAAAGAAATTCAGTAGATGAAGTAATTGAGAAGCATAAATGTCATTCACAGGGCTGCAATATTTTGGCAGGTTAAATTTCACTCCCACATGATTTGAATGAAGAGCTCCAAGAGAAATTGTCTGGGTGCAAAGCAACCCCAAACAAATTTTGTGAATGTATTAGTCAACATACATAAAAAATGAAATTGACAAATTCAGCGCGGACCTATTGCCCATGTATATTGGAAAATAGAGTCTGTGAGTTAGCTTTAAGTGACTTATGAGATAGGGATTCCATTTATTTTTCCTGTATTTTTCATTCTGTAAAATATTTTAAGGCAATTCCACAGATGCCACAGATCTATATTGTCTTTTTTCTCAGTATATGAATTCACTGTTGTTTTATTTACTCTTAAATAGGATTATGAAATGATTGCTCTGGAGTATAGAAGTTTTTGTTATAAAAGAATATATAAAAGAATAATTATACAGGCTCAGAGACATATGGACCTAAAAGAATGATACAGTGCAGTGGTTTCATTATTAAGATATTTTTTAAACAGGGGTGCCTGTGTGGCTCAGTCAGTTAAGTGGTAAGCATCTGCCTTCTGCTCAGGTCCTAATCTCAGAGCCTTGGGATCAACCCCATTGAAGGGCTCCTTGCTCAGTGGGGAGTCTGCTTGTCCCTCTTTCTCTGCCCCTCTTCCTCTGCCCCTCCCCATCCTTCCACCTATGCTTGTCCTCTAATAAATAAATAAAATCTTTGGAAAATATATATTATTATAGTATATAAAAGGTGAAATTGTGGTTATCAGAACCACCTATCTCTTACATAGCAAATGTGGCTCTCCTTTCTCTCCTACATTCTAGATGTAGGCTCTTAGGAGTTAACAAGCCCCTCCCCCATATCTGCCACATACATCTTCTTCTGTATTTCTTATTACTCTCTACTGTAATGCAGTATGGTTAGGCACCTCTCCCAACCCGAGCAACATGGACAAGGAGATCAGGCGCTATTTCTCTCCTGTGCAGAATCTAAAGATCTTCTTCCTCTGGTTGTCAGAAACCAATGGAAAAACCAGAGTTCTGGCTCCAAAAGATAATTTTAAAAGACTACATCAAAACTGTGACAGCTTCTGGAACATGCCTTTACCCAATACTCGCTAGACTGTAAACACACCTGAATGCCCTATTTTGGAAAGTGTGGCTTAAATAGCTTATCACTGAGTGCCTTAAATGGGCTCCCACATGGGCTAGTATTTATTTAACCAATTAGCACTGTTTGGCTTGAAGATTTCACAACTGAAAAAATATGGGTAAGGAGATATGTGGCCATCAGACAGACACAGAAAAATTCTAAACCATAAGTCCCCAGTAAGCCACCGTTGTCCAGAACCAATTAGGAAGCCAAGAGTAGAACTCCCAAGAAGCTACCCAAGAGACAACAATCATGGCTACAGTATCCTGCTCACTGAGACATTGTTTTATAAGATTTATATATTATTTTAATTATGGAACCACACAGTGGCACTCTGGATAAATCAAAAGTAGAATTTTATTACTTACAGCTGTAAAGATGAGAAGAACAGCAGATGGGGCCACACAGGGTGTTGCACCCTTGGAGGAAGTAACAGCAACCTGGAAATAGAGGGGACAGCTTATGTACAGCAAATGGGGTGGGGATAGCTAGGCTTTGTAAACTCCAAGTGGTTCTGCTAATTTGAATAATTATACAGGCTCAGAGACAAATGGACCTGTCCCTAGTCATCTCCTACTTGGCCCTGGGTTAATTAGGGCAGATGGACTGTGAACCTGAAGTTTGAGAACCCTATAAGGTAAGAGGTTGGGTGTGGACTTACCAAATTCTGGAGCAGAGGAACACACTGACCTGTAACCGAGTCCTCCGAACTCCCTCTACACCAGAAGAAAGCCGGGTTTCACGGGATCTCTGGGAATTTATAGGCGGGATCTCCAGGAATTTACAGGCGTGAGCAGGACTTCCTAGGATGAGAAACACCTGGATGCCTCGGGTATCACAGGCCCGCTCTCAGACCCGCTCTTAAGGATTCTCGTTCATACCACCTGTCACCAAAACCCCAAGGCTGGTGAACGCATCACCCTTCCCTCTCCCCATCAAGGTATAGTGCTTCAGTGCCAAGCCCCAGAGTGCAGGGAAAGGGGGTTCTGAACGAAAGAATGTGCAGGAAACAGACTGCTCCAGGGTCCGAACTGGGGCGCGAACTGTGCATGAGCTGACCACAGTTCTATAGCCTTCTTGGAATAAGCATGGAACATGTATTTGCAGTGATTTTATAGACTTTCTTTAAGGAAAGACTTAGTCTCTTTTTTAATCAATGAGTTCCAGGTTTAAGAACTGACCGAGATCTGGAAACTGGGAAGGGATTGGGCAGAGCAAATTTCTGTGGGCTTGGAGAAGGCCCTGGGGCAGAATGACACACTCAGGTGTTTCATGAACATGAAAACATGTCAGCTGTAAGGTGAATCTAACCTTTTGTGGAACCATCTTTTTCAGGTGTAGCTACAATCAGAGGTGTAGGCATGTGATGGGGGCACTTTAAGGTCTTTGCTACAAGAGCTTTCTTAGACCAGTTTTAATGAGTTGACAGGTGAATTTCCATGACCTCTATGGAATATTTGTATCATTTCACAAGCAGGTTTTTTATGATACAATTTTCACTGTTGAATGCCTTTTCAGATCCCGTCTCCTATGCATAAGTGATAATGTGATGGATGTGATGGATGGTTTCTCTGGTAGTTTCTTTTATTTTTTTTTTTCAGTGTTCCGAAATTCATTGTTTATGCACCACACCCAGTGTTCCATTCAATACGTGCCCTCCACAATATGCACCACCAGGCTCAGCCCACCCACCACACACCCCCTTCCCAAACCCTCAGTTTGTCTCTGGTAGTTTTGTTTGAATTTTAAAATAATCGTACTCTGTCTCAGCACAGCCAATCCATCTCCATCTTATTCAGTTTGTAGTTGTTTTATTTCTTCTGAGAAAGTGGTTTAGGAAGTCAGGTTTCCCTCTCTGAAGTGCTACAGGTATTGACTGGGAAGGAGCCAAGGGGACTGTGGTATTGTTACAAAGTATGTGTAAACCTCCCTCAGCTCTTTTTTTTTCCTAATTTAAATTCAATTAGTCAACATATAGTACATCATTAGTTTTCGATGTAGTGTTCAATAATTCTTCAGCTGCGTATAATACCCAGTGCTCATCACATCCCGTGCCCATCACCCAATTACCCCATCTTCCCAAACACCTCCCTGCCAGCAACCCTCAAGTTGTTTCCTATAGTTGAGTCTTGTGGTTTGTCTCCCTCTCTGATTACTCCCCATTCCGTTTTCCCTCCCTTCCCCTATGATCTTCTGTGCTAATTCTAATACCACACTTATGAGTGAAACCATATGATAATTGTCTTTCTCTGATGGATTTATTTTGCTCAGCATAATATCCTCCAGTTCCACCCACATTGATGTAAATGGTAAGTATTCATCCTTTCTGATTGCTGAGTAATATGCCATTTTGTGTGTGTGTGTGTGTGTGTGTATCTCACATCTTTTTTTTTTTTTAAGATTTTGTTTATTTATTTGACAGAGAGAGAGAGAGATGACAAGTAGGCAGAGAGGCGAGGCAGGGGGGGATGGAGGAAGCAGACTCCCGGCCAAGCAGAGCACCCAATGTGGAGCTCAATCCCAGGACACTGAGATCATGACCTGAGCCAAAGGCAGAGGCTCAACCCACTGAGCCACCCAGGTGCCCCTATCTAGGCCGTTGGGGAGATAAGTTAAGTTCATTTATGAAACATAACCTAAATACTAAGCTATGAGATTTTTAATAATTTAGTTGCTTTAAATTTTATAGTAACCCTAGATTTTCTCATAATACCTGACATGAGAGATGCTTAAGAAGTACGTACTGGATAAATAAATGAACAATATCTATCATTTTTATACCTTTATCTAATATATCTTTCAATATTCCATTCTCCATTCCCTTCCAAACAAACTACAGTGTCAACTCTACCAAAAGACGTCAGTGCTCCAAAATCCATTTCTCCATGTTCATTGTCCTTTATCATTTTCAATTTCTTCTTGTTAAAAATTTCATTTTGCTTAATTTATCTCCCATAGGGTTTCCTTTTCCCTACTGTAAAACTCTGTCACATACTATACATCTTTCATGGAACTTATGGGGATGTTATACTGTTAATTGTAGTTATTTTTTATGTATTTTATACTGCTGTTTTTTTCTGTTATTATTTTGGGTTTTTTGGTGATACTCTTTTGGATAATCTGTACTTATAAAAAAGATGATGGTAATAAGTTTAGGGAAATATTCTACAAATAAAAAATGTTATTTCTTTGAAAATGGTGAGTAGGCTGCTATGTAATAAACCATTTGCTAAACAATAGGGATGCAACAGTGAGACATACACACAAAATCATTGTTCTCATAGCACATACTCTAATGAGATAAAAATGTGAAATATATAATTATATGAACACTAGAAAGACACCACTAAGTTCTGTAAGTGAAAAGCGCAAGGCACTATAAAAACTTAAAAATGGAGAGGCATCTGGGTGGCTCAGTCAGTTAAGGGTCTGACTCTTGGTTTCAGCTCCGGGAATGATCTTTGGGTCAAAGGGTTAAGCTCCATGTCAGGCTCCACACTCAGCCCAGAGTCTACTAGGGATTCTGTCTCTCCCTCTTCTTCTGCGCCTTCCATCCCCTCCACTCTCACCATCTCTAAAATAAATAAATAAATCTTAGAAGAAGAAGAAGAAAAAAAAAAAAAACCAAACTTAAAAATGGAGATAAAGAAAAGCTCTCCCTAATGGTAAACATCATAAACTGATTTCCCAGTGTTCTGGAGTATAGAAAATCCAAGATCAAGGTTCTAGCAGGTTCAGTGTCTGGTGAGAGTTGGCTTCTTTATGAACTGCTCTCTTCCTATTGTAACTCACAGGTGGAAGAGGCAAGAGAGCTGTCTAGGGCACTAATCCCATTATGAGTGCTCTGTTCTCATAACCTAATCACCCACAAGTCTCCACATGCTCATACCATCACATTGGGCTTTAGGTTTCAACATATCATTTTTTTTGGGGGGGAGGTTGCACAGGAGGTTGGGGGGCAAACATCCTGACTATAGCAATAGCCAAGCAAAGGATTTTGTTGTTGCAGTTATTTTGTTTGTGTGGGAGAGTAATGACTGACATTGTTAATATATCATTTGGGAAGATGGAGCCTAGCTCCCTGGAAGCAAAGATACAAGAAACTTTGGCTGGGGCATCATGAGCCCAGGAGAGCTGGGAGGAAAGCTAATCAGGGGCTCCATTGCATAAGGCATTCTGGACGAAGCTACAGATATTTTACACTCTAGGGTAATTCTTTTTTTTTTTTTTTTTAAAGATTTTATTTATTTATTTGTCAGAGAGAGAGGGAGAGAGAGCGAGCACAGGCAGACAGAGAGGCAGGCAGAGGCAGAGGGAGAAGCAGGCTCCCTGCCGAGCAAGGAGCCCGATGTGGGACTCGATCCCAGGACGCCGGGATCACGACCTGAGCCGAAGGCAGCTGCTTAACCAACTGAGCCACCCAGGCATCCCAAACTCTAGGGTAATTCTTTATAAATGTTATCTACAAATGATTATTACAACACTAGTTCTAAAGTAGAAAATAGAAAAAGTGCTTAACATTTAAAAATAAATGACACAATGTATGTTATATAATATTATAAAATATTACATTGCTCTTAATATTTGTAAAATATTGAATGACATTAGAAAGTACTTATAAAGTTCAGTTGAAAAAAACGTTAGTACACAAGTGTGTATCAGTATACTTATTTAGTATATTAGTATAATTCTAAGAATTAGCATACTTAATTAGTACAAACTTAATTACATAGCAATCATATATGTATAAGTATAAAGAAAAACATGCATAGACAAAAGCAAGTATGTGGTTCATTAAACATGGAATTTTTTAAACTGACTTTTTTATGTTTTCCAAGTTCAGTAATAAAAATAATATATTTATACCTTATATTTTAGAGAAAACCATCCTCTGTTCATTAATCTGATATCTAAGTATTTTTGGAATGTACCATTCAACATATTTCTTACATAATTAAGACATTGTGATGATCATATAAAGCCCTAGCTCACAGACTCACTTTATCAGAGTATGTAATTAATCACACATAATTCATAAAAAATGTACTAAAATGCCTAAAGTATTTTCAAGAAGACACTAAGAGGGAGGATGATATTGAAGTTCAGTAAAAGTACACTCAGTAAATCTAACACAGAAAACATTAAAGTAGCAAAGAACCTTAGAGGTAGTCTAAACATCCCCATATTTTAAACAAGGAAACTAAGGTCTAGAATGGTCAAATTATTTGTATAAATGCTACTGTGACTGAGGAATGAAGTCACACTTAGAAGCATGATGTTTTGTTTTAGGAGCCCTAATGTATTTGATGAATACGCTAGAACTAGAATTAAGTAGCATGTGTGGAATTTACTCTGGCCAATTATATTCTTTTTCGGGTTTTGCTTGGTCTAGAAACCTTAGTAAACTATATCTCTTATCTTCTCTCACATGTTTTATTTAACTCTACAGCACTTCCACCAACAAAATAATATTCTTCCACAAAATAAACTTATAAAAACACATCCTGCCAGTAGCACTAACTTCTCGTTTTCAGAATTAAGAACTCAAGTTACATCTACATGTGAACAGAACTGCAGCAAAAACATCAATTCCTTTGGCTATCTTCATTATTGATACCTGTTGTTGGGACTGAATCAATCTTGAGGCCATCTACATCAATCGTTACAACAGCTTAAGTGAGCCTATCAGTCACTCTATGGAACACACTGCACACGTGACCATGACATTACACTAAATTGCTTAACTTTAGCAGTTGCTAAATTGCTTTAGATTTTTAAAATCTAAAAATATTATCTTGCCAATGTACATATTTCTTTCTAGAGCTGCATGATCTTTTCATTGTTCTTATCTTGTCTAAAGGTTTTCTGCCTTTTCTTAGAGGAAGATCGAAGACTGAGATAATACATTCAAGGTACAATTCCCTTTCTCTTTTTCTTCTATTTTAAAGACGATTTAATTTCCTTGTTACTGTTCATCAAATTTTCTTATACAATCTCTGCAATAAGTCTGAAAAAGAATTAATTTTATGATGCTTCCAGAAGCATTTAGAGGCTCACATAAATTAAAATACATTACATACATAATTCTCAATTGAGTAAATGTCTCTGTTGATACACTGAACAGAATTTTTAGGCACTAATGTTGAATTTTGAAACAATAATATTGCTAGTAATCAATCTAAGAAATGTTCTTTTTAAAATGTTTATATATGGCCAGTGTAAGTTCATGTTCCTTTCCTAGTAGAACATGTTTAGGTCCACTCTAGTTTATACTGTTTCCTAACTTGTATCTATGTCTCACCTTTATCCCTACCTTTGAGAAAGAGATTATTTTGTTAAGATAGAATAATAGTTTTTTAAGGGTCCAATCATATATTTATTATAATCAAACACAAGGGGCTGAATTAAAGTCAAATAAACAGATGCTATAATAAAATGAAAAGTGCCTTAATAGAAGTAAAATTGCAATATTATGGAAGAACAAAAAAATAGTACCTAACTGGAAGAGGAGAGGATAAGTAACAGCTTTGTGGAGGAAAATACCCTCAGTAAAAGTCTTAAAGACTGGCAAGGGAAGCAAGGGCAAAAATGAAATATTGGGATTTCATCAAGATCAAAAGCTTTTGCACAGCAAAGGAAACAGTTAACAAAATCAAAAGACAACTGACAGAATGGGAGAAGATATTTGCAAACGACATATCAGATAAAGGACTAGTGTCCAAAATCTATAAAGAACTTAGCAAACTCAACACCCAAAGAACAAATAATCCAATCAAGAAATGGGCAGAGGACATGAACAGACATTTCTGCAAAGAAGACATCCAGATGGCCAACAGACACATGAAAAAGTGCTCCATGTCACTCGGCATCAGGGAAATACAAATCAAAACCACAATGAGATATCACCTCACACCAGTCAGAATGGCTAAAATCAACAAGTCAGGAAATGACAGATGCTGGCGAGGATGCAAAGAAAGGGGAACCCTCCTACACTGTTGGTGGGAATGCAAGCTGGTGCAACCACTCTGGAAAACAGCATGGAGGTTCCTCAAAATGTTGAAAATAGTACTGCCCTATGACCCAGCAATTGCACTACTGGGTATTTACCCTAAAGATACAAACGTAGTGATCCGAAGGGGCACGTGCACCCGAATGTTTATAGCAGCAATGTCCACAATAGCCAAACTATGGAAAGAACCTAGATGTCCATCAACAGATGAATGGATAAAGAAGAAGTGGTATATATACACAATGGAATACTATGCAGCCATCGAAAGAAATGAAATCTTGCCATTTGCGGCAACATGGATGGAACTAGAGCGTACCATGCTTAGCGAAATAAGTCAAGTGGAGAAAGACAACTATCATATGATCTCCCTGATATGAGGAAGTGGTGATGCAACACGGGGGCTTAAGTGGGTAGGAGAAGAATAAATGAAACAAGATGGGACTGGGAGGGAGACAAACCATAAGTGACTCTTAATCTCACAAAACAAACTGAGGGTTGCTGGGGGGAAGGGGGTTGGGAGAAGGGGGATGGGGTTATGGACATTGGGGAGGGTATGTGCTTTGGTGAGTGCTGTGAAGTGTGTAAATCTGGCGATTCACAGACCTGTAACCCTGGGGATAAAAATATATGTTCATAAAAAATAAAAAATTTAAAAAAAGTCTTAAAGACTAAGCAGTAGCTAAACAGGTAGGAGTTGGTTACAAAGAGCAAGTAGTGAGTTCAGAATTACAACTATGAGACAGTATCTCTACATTTGTGACCTATAGAACTTCCTTTACTTATGTTGAAATCCAACTCATTTTTTTTTTATTTTATTTATTTATTTATTTATTTCCCAATTTATTTATTTTCAGAAAAACAGTATTCATTATTTTTTCACCACACCCAGTGCTCCATGCAAGCCGTGCCCTCTATAATACCCACCACCTGGTACCCCAACCTCCCACCCCCCCGCCACTTCAAACCCCTCAGGTTGTTTTTCAGAGTCCATAGTCTCTCATGGTTCATCTCCCCTTCCAATTTACCCAAAAGCACATACCCTCCCCAATGTCCATAACCCTGCCCCCCTTCTCCCAACCCCCCTCCCCCCAGCAACCCACAGTTTGTTTCGTGAGATTAAGAGTCACTTATGGTTTGTCTCCCTCCCTATCCCATCTTGTTTCATGGATTCTTCCCCTACCCACTTAAGCCCCCAAGTTGCATCACCACTCCCTCATATCAGGGAGATCATATGAAATCCAACTCATTTTATCTTCTGCCAACTGTTCTGAGTCTACTTTCTTAGGGACTTAGATTTTGACTAAATTATTTTGTTAACTACCTTACCAAAATCCACATAAAATCTTCCTGTTCACATTTCCTTAATGTGAATATATAAATGCTGCCAATGATGAAAATGACTCTAGAATAGTTCACACCAGGGCTAAGTCATTAGGATATACTAATGATAAAAGAATTGCTAAACGAATCTGCTTAGTAAATCTGAGAAGTAAATATGTAATGAATAAATGAGAAATGGAGATAACAGTGCATAAAGGGGCAATGGAATGTATGGTGTATGATTCCAATGGAAAGGACCATAGAATCTTAACACTTTTGTTGAGTTCAGGAATGCTCACAACTCTGAAGAACATGGCTTACTGAAAGAAATGAGAAAAGAGATATGAAAGGATGAAAATACTTAGTTGATGCAAACACTGAAGCCATAGATAGTGAAGTGATGTAGAAAAGCTAGAGAGTGATGGGTCTAACCTGATGTCAGCACCAGAAGAATTTATAATAAGGAGGTCAGAATGGGAAAAGCAGAAAGCTTGATGGATTCAAGGTTGTTGAGTGACCCCAGAAGCATGTGTGTTACAGTATACCAGTATACAGTATACCAAGGCACCATGGTATAGGGCATATCAACCGAAATGTAGAAGCTATGCAACCAGGGGGAAGTGTCCCGACTCCGCAGAATCTGGAGGTGAAGAGGAAGGACAAAACACAAAAAGGGAGGGAGTTAGGGGGTCACATGATTTTATAGCACATGAACTCTTGAGTACTGTGAGCATAATCACAGAACATGACAAAATCAGTTTCTCCTCAAAATGATCAATTCCATAATGTATGTAACTATCACTGATTGGTCATTAGGGTAAGACACTAATAATACATTTAGAGCAGTGTATAGATTTGAACAGAGAAGTGAAACTGTAATGTAATGAAACCATATTTTAAGGAAAAACAAAGCTATTTTGTTAATACGAACAGTCCCTACAGAGGGTATTTCTTCCTGTGGCTCCTTGTCAGACTTGGTTTTGAGAGAATTTTATCTTTCCACTGAGAAAATAATGAGAGAATAATATATTAAAATATACAGAAATTTAAAAGGATTGAAGTAGGGAAATATATCAGGAAAAAATAATGGGCATTAAAAAGGTCTGATTAGAGGCATCTGGATGGTTGAGTCAGTTAGGCATCTGCCTTCAGCTCAGGTCATGATCTCAGGGTCCTCGGATCAAGTCCCATGTTGGGCTCCCTGCTCAGCAGGGAGTCTGCTTCTCTGCCCTCCCCACTCCCTGCTCATGCTCTCTCTCTCTCTCTATCAAATAAATAAATAAAATCTTTAAAAACAAAAAAGTTCTGATTAACATAATTGAGCCTTCTCTTTGTAGCTGATAGGGCAGGCTTTGTCATCCTGTAAGACCATCACATTTATATTTATTTATTTTTTTTTTCAACTAATAGCTGGGGTCTGCATTTACCAAACTTGTCAAGAAGGCCACATTATCCCTCATGAGGCTTATTTATCCCTAAAACATACTAGAAATTCAGGGCTATTCAGTCCAAAAAGTAAATCCTTCTTCCCAAGCCAGGAATATGGGAACTGACATTTCTAACACCACTGGTACTGTTATTATTGCCACATAGCCTTGATATTAAAAACTGGTCACACCAGGGCCACCGGAGTGGCTCAGTCAGTTAAGCAGTCTGACTCTTGGTTTCAGCTCAGGTCATGATCTCAGTGTTGTGAAATGGAGCCCTGTCTGGCACCACACTCAGCGCAGAGTCTCCTTGAGATCCTTGTCCTCTGTCCCTCACTTCCTAAAATAAATAAATAAAATCTTTTAAAAAAATTGGTCACACCAAAAAAAAAATTTTTTTTAAAGTTGGTCATCCTACTCACTGGAAGGTCATTTAATGCTCTTTTGATCCTTCTTTGTGCCAGGTTTTACAGGTGTTTTCAATTGTGTTTCCTGGTTTGATTTCAATAAATAAACAAAATAATAAATTATAGCTACTTCAGTTTACATATGCTCACCTACTATCACAACAAAAATAGGGACTAGAGGAACTTTCAACTTTAGGCACAGTCTATCATCCTAGCCTATCCCTTCCATCCAAACTCACACACCAAAACAAGACAGAATCTTTGAGGAGCCTAGGTTATCATTCCAGAATGCTGCTGCCATCAGGTTAAAGTACCCTAAGGATCCCTTTGTAACTGGTTCTTAGTGGGGACTATTCTACTCCATCAAATGCTATTGACTGTCACAAGGGAAGCTGCAGTACTAATTTATTTTCTGAAGGACAGTTCTTGAGACCTTTTTAAATTTTTATTACCTGCTCATTGGAAACTCACTACAATCTATCTGCAAATGTTTTGAAGGAGAATTTTTTTTTTCAGGCTGCATCTGTCCCTGTGCTCTTTTCGCCTTGCTTATTATAAATAAAATGGACCAATCAAGTATAATCAAAAAATCAATTTGATTTTTGGTCATACAGTGTCTCTCTTAACTCCTAAGTGAAAGACGAAAATAATTCTTCACTTTCCTCTGTGTGAAACTGGGGCAGGTCCCATAACTTTTCTAGTCTCTTTTATTTAACCAAACTCCCTGTGGTCCCTGCAAATTACAATGAAGATAGTCAATTAAGCAATGAAAACTCAACCAGTAAGTTTTCTTCCCTCCCCTAGTCAGGCCTGTTGCATATCGGGGCTAGACGTTACAGAATGTGTAAGGTTGTGGGTCCTTTCATGGATCCTCTGAGACATCCATCCTGTGCTCCTCTGGTTCTACATCCCTTGCTGAAAGCTCCACCTCTGCTTTGGACAGGTGGCCCCCCTAAGCCCCTGGTTTTACAGTGTTTATCTCCACACAGACTTTTCTGCTGTGGTTCATTGAGCCAGGGCAATTATAGATTGATGCTTGCAGAGCCTTCTATGTTAAAAATCATATAACACCAATGCATTTTTACATGAGCATACACACACACATCATTAGTAAAAAGCATTTGGAAGAATCTCTTAGAGTTGAGTCTGTTTTGAGATTATAGCACATCAGTGCTTCTAGTCACAGAAACACCATATTTGTGATGTTCTGCCTGACTAGGTTCTCCACTGCCTAGACTGCCTGTTTTTACCTTTAATTTGCTCTGTGTTCATTTTCTAATTGTACACTCAAATCATGTCAGGGCTTCAAGCTCCATTTTTTCCCCAGTTGCTCTCTCCTCTGCTTATACTCTTCCTCTATTCCAACAGTTCTTAATTCTCACTACATGTTGGAATCTCCTAGAGAGACACTTTTTAAACTACAGTCACTCAGGCTCTACCCATGGATTCATATTTAACTGTGCTAAGGTGGACCCCTGGCATAAATATATTTTTGTATAAGCTCTCTCTGTGATTCCAACGTATAATCAGGGTGAGAACTACTGGTTTGGTTAGTTTACCTGTTCTTGGTTTTAAATTGACTCAGCTTTTGCTTTCCTGCTTCATAGTGAACACCACCCACTTTCAGCAAATAAATTAAGCTCAAGTGGTATTTCTCAAAGATTTCAGATAAATAGTAATCAGGCTATCTATCAATCTAGGAATGTGTCTACTTATTGAGAGAGGGAATTATGTGATTATAATAATAATTCTGAAAAATATCCAGACACAAATCATTACTCCATCTTCCTCATATGCATTCCATGCATTATGGGCTCAATTGTGTCTTCACCAGAAATTCTCATTTGGCACTGCTAAATCTAGGTTCTCAGAATGTGACCACATTTGCAGATAACATCTTTAAAAAGGCAATTTAGGTCATGGAGAGCCTGGAAGGTACAATCAGTTAGGCAGCCAGCTCTTGGTTTCAGCTCAGATCATGATCTCAGGGTCGTGAGATTGAGTGCCATGTCAAGATCTGGGCTCAGTTCAGAATCTGCTTGGGTTTCTCTCTTCCTTTCCCCAGCTCATGCTTTCTCTCTTCTCTCTCTCTCTCTCTCTCTCCTTCTCTCTAATAAATATATAAATCTTTTCAAAAAAGGTAATTTGGGTTAAGTGAGATCTGTCTGTGGGCCCTAATTCAAGGTGGTTGGTGTCCTTATGAGAAGAGGTAATTTAAAAATCGACTTGCATAGGGAAAGCCATGTGAAGGTACCAGAAGAAGATAGTCATCTGCAAGACAAGGAGAGGGACCTCAGAATGAAATCAACTCTGTCAACACTTGGTCTTGGACTTCTAGCCTCCAAAACTGTGAGAAAATAAATTTCTGTTTAAGCTGCCTAGTCTGTAGCACTTTGTTATGGCAGTCCCAACAAATTAATTCACTATTTTATACTAGTTCTATGCATGCTTTTAATCCATTCTCCAAAATGTAGCCAGAGTCAGCTATCGAAAATACAACTGTGACTATGCCATTCCTACTTAAACTTAAGTGACCTATCTCCCAACCATGTATTGCTATCTTGACTTTGAACTTCATTTTCTAGTACCAAATGTTTCTACCTCTATACGCCTAGCAAGCACTTGCTTTCCTCTACTCAATTTATTCTAAACCCACTCTATATAAGTATCCATACTATTTTTTTAAATTTATACTTAAAGAGTCATCCCAGGAGAAATTCACTGAACACCTCCAATCTGTCTATAATGATCTTGGTTGAGTTAATATATTCACCACAATACTAAAATATCCTGTGCACAAACAAGTGTTATATGTATTTCATTATATTAAAGTGATAGTATATATATCTATCTTGACTTAAGGATTATAAAATTATCAATGAGTTAACTATTTTGTATTTCTCTTTTAGTCCCTAGGCAGGTCTAATGTGATGTTTGCAGTAAAACAACTTGATACTTGTTAAAGAAATGTTGCATTTCCTTGTATGGGTCTATGTTCAATAAACAATGGCCCAGATTACCTGCATCTCTGACTCCTGACAGATAATTCAAACTCAAGATGACTATGTTAAAATTCTCATTAAATTTTTCTCGGAAAGTATATGCCCTTTATTGAGGATTGCTTCATAGGACAGTTTATTCTATTAGATCTTGAATTTATCAAGTGGAAGAAGATGTGCATGTATATTGCATGGTGTGTGAACCCACTGAAATTGCCTGATAAGTTTAGCAAGCACTGTATTTGAGTTTGTTCTTTTAGTGAGAAGGTTCTTAGTTTTCAACCAGTAGTCAGTTTCTTAACTCCAAAATTTTACAGGCTGTCAATTATATATTTGTAGGTCTTATATTTACATCAAGGCAAGTCAACAGTAACTAGTGATATAACTACATTATCTTGAATCTTCTTGAATATTTTGGTTTTATCTTTCACTTTCACAGATAATTACTTTTTTTTTAAAGAAAACAAACATAACAAAACAAAACCACTACAACATAATCCTTCTGAAAGCACATTTTTGTGAGGAAGTTTTAGTGAGAATACTGCTCATCACATCAGTGTTTCCATGATGTTTCCTATATGAAAAATGTCTTGTATACATGTCACTATTCAGCAAATATTTATTTCGTAGGGACCAGGCACTTTGCTTTACACCAAGTATATGCTGGTAAATATGTTCTGCTCTTCTGAATCCAAAATTTTAGAGAAGGGAAAGATACAAAGAAGTAAAAACATGTCTGAGGATGATATGTGAACATTTAAAGTAAAAAGAGATAATCACTGGACAATACTTTTTATTGAATATCAATGACAAGATCTCCAAGTAAATGACATTGAAACTGAGACCTGACTAGTATGAAGGAAGCAGGTATATAAAAGTCAGAGGAAGATCATTATAACAAATGGAGCTACTAGTGAAAAGTCACTAAAAAATGGAAAATAGTTTGGCATACCCCCAAGCCAGACAAAAGACCAGAATGTCAAGAGGGAAGAGTGTCAGCAGATGAAATCTTGGAGATGAATGGAAAGAGGATCAAGTTGGACACTAAAGACCTTGCTAGAGTTTGGAAGTTACTCCAAATGAGATAAGAAACCAAGAGTGGATTTTCAACAGGAGGCATGGCAAGATCTGATTTCTAATTTTAATAAAACTCAATTGGTTTTTCTGTAAATAATCAATTTTATACAAGCAAAAGTAGAAGAAAAGAACACTAAGGATGTTACTATTATTGATGCATGTCAACTTAGAGGAGATAGTGATTTGAAATTAAATGGTAGATGTAGAAAT
This sequence comes from Neogale vison, assembly GCF_020171115.1. NCBI lineage: Eukaryota > Metazoa > Chordata > Mammalia > Carnivora > Mustelidae > Neogale > Neogale vison. The sequence goes on along the minus strand of NC_058095.1, from coordinate 123,506,319 downwards.
ACAAGTAGTTTGATTCAAGATATATTTTATATGTAGTACCAACTGAGCTTCCTAATGAAGAAAGAATGTGATATGAGGTGAAGAAAGCAACCAAAGAAGATTCCTAGGTTTTGTCTAGGTATCTGGGTGATTGGTGATGCCATTTAATAAGATGTGAAAGAATAGCTAAGGAGTAGATTCGCTTGAAGTGTGGATATCCAGAGGAAGATGTAAAGTAACCATTTGTTTATATGGATCTTGAACTTCATAGCAAGATGTAGATGGCATATAAACTAATAAACCTGGCACTCTGTTTAGAAAAACATGTTCATAGAGAAAAAAAGTGACGAGGTAACAGAATTACAAATTACTCTGAAGTTTGTAAGTCAAAATAAAAAAAGGAAGGAACTAGCCAAGGGCATGGTGATGGAGCAGAGAGTGAGGTAGGGGAGTGTAGTGTCACCAAAAAACCTTCTGCAAAATAAAACAAAACAAAACAAAACAAAACATAAAACCCCAAAACAGAGAAAACAATGATTTGAGAATGAGAAAGTGATCACCTATAAAAGGCTAATAAAGAGAATCATCACAGGATTTAGAAATGTAGAGGTCATATGTCTTCTTCTCTTTAAGGAAAATGTTTTTTAAAAATGACATTTTTCCTCAGATCTGATAAAAGATTAGAAAAATATTCTTGTACTGAGAGGAAGCAATTCCCTGTAACGAAAACTGTTCAAGCGTACAGATGATGTGTTGTAAAATACTTTACTTAGAGCTCATAAAAAAATAATAAAGTTAGTGCTAGTGAATCAAAGCAGCAACTTGATGAGTGGATTAATCAGAATAAAAAACTTGATCTCTATCATAAAAGTCACATTTCCTCTGTTCACTCATTCTCCCATTCATTGTAAAAGATAACATTCATGTTTTACTATTGAGACTATCTTTAAGCATTGAATTCTTTTAACCTCTAAGCTTACTTTTATTTGTAAAATTAATAAACTTTTTTTAGAGCAATTTATGTACAAAGCAAAATGAAGTAAAAAAGTATAGGGAATTCCCATGTACCAACATTCCCACACATGCACAATCTTCTCCACTATCAATATCCCATTATATAGTGCACAGTTGTTAAAATGAACGGACCTATACTAGCACTTAGTATAACCCACAGTCCATAATTTATGTTAGTATTCACTTTTGGTATTCTGTATTCTACAGGTATCCACAAATATATAGTGGTATACATCCATTCAAACAGAAGAGCTTCAGTGCCCTAAAAATCTGTGCTCTGACTATTCATCTCACCTTTACCCCCAACTCCTGCCAACTATTGATCTTTTTATTTCCATAACTTCACCTTTTTCTAGAATGTCACGTAACTAGAACCATACAGTATGTGGCCTTCTCAGATTGGCTTCTTTCATTCCATAATGTGCATTTAAGTTTCTTCCACATTTTTTGATGGCTTGGTAGCTCATCTCTTTTTAGTGCTGAATTATATTTCTATTGTTTGGATGTACCTAAAGTTTGTTTATTCATTCCCCTATTAAAGGACATCTTGACTATGTCCAAGTTTTGGCAGTTGTGAATAAAGCTGATATAAACATCTGGACTTAAGTTTTTGTGTAGATATAACTTTTCAGTTCATTTGAGTAAATACCAAGGAATGTATATGATTGTGGGCATCTATATTTTTAAAATAATTATTTGAGAAAATTTTATAAGATTAATTGTGTTTGTTTTTACCACTCAGCAAATATACTATTCACAAAAGTTATAATTTTTCATTTAAATTATAAATGAGATTAGCCATATTTGCATTTTTTCCTCTTCCTTTCCTCTCAAAAGTAATAAAAAATGTAAAGCTGGCTTTATTTTATAACTATAATTCACTACACCCATTTTGCAGAAGTTCAAAATGACATTGAATAAAAATGAAGATCCTTTAGATATTGTCAAAATAATATAAATAAAGAGCACCTTATGGTTTTATCTATTACTTTGGCAAAAGTACTGTTGACAAAATAGTGGGGATAGAATCCCAATTGGAGAAGGAAAAAGGGATCTGATAAAGTACTGTCCTTAAATAACTCAAGAAAATGTGCCCTAAAAAAAAAAAAAAGAAAGAAAAAGAAAAAGAAAAAGAAAATTTGCTCTGAAAGTGAAAAAAAAGGATTTAGAAGATATTTTCCTTTTTTCTTTCTTTTTTTCTTTTATATTTTTTTTAGAGGAGAGATACTAGAAGCCAATATTTGTTTTTATAGTTACATGACAGGAAGAGCTTGTTTTTTTCATGAGATCTGACATAAACCTATTTATTAACAATATGCAATATGTAAAAAGACTACATTTTTCTTTTTTATTTTGACTACCAGAATAATCAAAGCCTAATTTGTGCCTCACATGTAGCAATTATATGTGACATTATTTACCCCTTGTGATAAAATTTCTTAAGTCAAGACATTATTCTTAATTCATGTTATAATCTGATCCTCATTCACTTTAATTTATGTTTTACCATTTTGCAGTTTGTGTTTCTGTTATATGCCATTCCGTATATGTGAGAAACAAGACAGAGTATAAATAAACAAATATGTCTTGAAATGTGATCCTTCCTAATGTGTATTGAGGTAGAAATGTAGGAGACATCTAGAGGTCATTTCAGGGCCTGCTGATCTGGGGGTTGATCCCAATTTGTGACTCTACTCTGTAAGTCACTGAAAGATGACCAGCCCCTTCTCAACCTATATTCTGAAATATAACTAGCTATTGAAAGAGTTGTCATTTCCTTCTCTTACCCTTTCTATCCTGCTAGTCTTCCCCAATCTATACACATAGGAGGTTAGATGGTTTGAAATTTTGTTTTACTGAGGTTCCATCTGTATTTCAACATAGAATAGAATATGTGAAGAACAGAGATAATTTTTCTCAAACTTGGTGGTTCCCTTTCATCAAAAACATGGTACATATCTACTTCTTAAAAATAAGAGTAATTCATGTGGGTACCTCTTCTGTCCAATATTCCTCTCTATCCTTTTCCTTTCCTTTCAAGGACAAATAAAACAATTTAACTTCCTTAGTTTAACTTTTACTGTGACCCTTCAGAAAAACATAGATCTAGAATTACTGTACTGACACTTTCTTGGCCTTGGTACATATTTAATAATTAATAGTATTATTTTAAGCATCCAGTATGGTGGATAGATACATAGATATATAGATGAGTAGATAAATATCTCCATACATATCTCAACTAGTCTAGATTTGGACAGTAGGTAGGGCCATTTAACACAAGCTAAAATATCTTTGTCATTTCATCATTCCCATAAAAATGTCTTTATCTAGCCCTCCAGAATAATTACACTTTTTGGTTAATTATTCCATGACTCCTCATCCTTGATCTGAATTAGGTAAACAACCTTTATGCATATCCCTATCGCAACACTTTATATACTGAATTTTAAATCTTTTTTTTTCAATTTATTTATTTTCAGAAAAACAGTATTCATTATTTTTTCACCACACCCAGTGCTCCATGCAAGCTGTGCCCTCTATAATACCCACCACCTGGTACCCCAACCTCCCACCCCCCCGCCACTTCAAACCCCTCAGATTGTTTTTCAGAGTCCATAGTCTCTCATGGTTCATCTCCCCTTCCAATTTACCCAAAAGCACATACCCTCCCCAATGTCCATAACCCTACCCCCCTTCTCCCAACCCCCCTCCCCCCAGCAACCCACAGTTTGTTTTGTGAGATTAAGAGTCACTTATGGTTTGTCTCCCTCCCTGTCCCATCTTGCTTCATGGATTTACTTGAATCCATTTTTATTTCCATTATATTTTGAAATAAAATTTTGATTTATAGCTGTATTTCACAACATCCAACATTCAGAAAATGAGTAATAAAAGGCTTGATGAAAATGTACTGAGTTCAATATTCACTGAACTGAATACATGCATAGAACAGAGGTGAGTAGATTTAGTGGTCCATTCCAGATAAACTGGTAAAGAAAACATGTATGATTTGGGAAAATAGTTCTTTCTAACCAATGCCTTCTCTCTCCCACAGGTTAAAACTATTTCCTTTGTCTATTGCTTACTTAACTATCAATCTAAAAACTCTATTACTAATTCATTTATGTAAAAGTGGTACACTCCTTCAACATTTCTATGTCTGGAGAATGATTAGGCTAAGTACTCATTCAATGCCTGTTTGCAATTGTCTTTACTCCTGTTGTTTTTTCTAATAGTAAGGGATTAGCTACCCTAAAGCTGTTCAGTATTATGATGTAAGCTGAAATCTATAGTAAATTCAAGGGGAAATACTAGAAAACTGTCTATGTGTTGCTGGGATTAAAATACATTTGGAGATATTAAATATTTAGTGTAAAAAATTGTACCAATTTTCTCACTGGCATATTTTTTCTACTTAATAAAATATGTACAGATATAGATTTTTTTCCTTGGGACAAAATAAAGCATATTCTACCACAACAAATGTCATTAACACAACAAAATAACCTTTGTAAAAACTGACCAAACTTGAAATATATTTACTTACCCTAAATTAACACTCATGAAAAAATAATTGCCACTAAGCTACTAACAACTCACTGAAACCAGCCACAATGCAATGTACCAGATTTGTCCTCCCACAACTCCAGTACAATAGCTCTGTAAGGGTGTAAGTTTCATATTGCAATAGCCATTGGTCATATCTTACTCCTCATGTTTTTTAAGTGGTCACTCATATTTGAACCAGAATTTTAGAGTGAACATGTGCAGGAGAAAAGTGAACAAAAAAACATTATAAGGCACACACTGTTTGTAGTAAGTAAGATGGTGACGTCGTGAACCTTCCAACTGGAAACTGAGGAGCAAAGTGGGGTAACATGTTGTCAGGCTCTTAGTTCCTACCTCATGTATTTCAAAAGGCTGTATTAGGTAGCCCTGCCTGGTAATCCATGGTCCCTCCTATATGAAAAAATACTGAAAAGTAAAGCATGAATTTATCAAACTCATAGACCCACTGTAAATAACTTCTACTTCTAAGACCTTCGCTCAAACAACTCCAATAATGTTGAATCATCTACTCCAGCTTACATAGCGCTTAACTTGCATTCAGTGTGTCCACTTACACAATGAACTAATTAGTTGAAATATAATTCTATTTCTGTCAAAGGAAATGAACAGAAATCAACTTTTCCTTCTTAATATTTTAACTCAGTTTTTTCCTACTTCCTGATTTGTGAACTATTCCTGGCTAGCAAAAAATTTAAAAGGAGAAGTCCGGTAATGGATTGGACCTTTTGACCTTCAATCAGGCAGCTTTATTTTCAGATAAGTCTTCTTAAAATATCAGAATTGCTCTGAACAAGCATTTTGATTGAATATTTTATAATGTGTCACTAGCTCCTATATTAGGATATAATTCTAACTCCTTTTTGAACTTGTTTAGTTTCCCCATATGTGGGTAAGACCGATTTTCAAATCTAAATGTCCTGTGATGAACAAGACAATCGGGCAAAATTTCTTAGTGACGGTTATGCTATTAAAAATTTACAAATCTGTTTCAGGAAGTCAGAAACTGCAAAGCTCCCCGTGAATGCTATAGATTGAAAAGTTGTCAAAATACAACGTTTTCAAATGCTCTCCTCCAGTTTTCCCTGAATATACCCAAGCCAGTCTTTTACCCCCACCATTCCAGTAAAATGGTTCCATCAAGGATGCAAATGACTTTCACATTTTAGTAACCACAGATCTTAATCTTCATCTTACTTGAGGGGCCACTCACATTTCAACAAGAATTCTAGGCCCAAATGTCCAAATGCTCTTGTTGTCCATTTTCATTGGAATCTTAATAAGAATTGTAGACTTAACCTATCTAAAAGTTAAATGTTGAACTTTTCCTCTAAACCTTATCCTGCAGATATTCTCCCAAATCAGAAAATAGCAACCCTATTCCTCTATTTCCTTTCGTGTAAAAATTGTTGGAGTCAATATTACCTGACCTCTTTTTCTTTCCTGTCCCAGCCATTCAATAAATATTTTCTTGGCACTGTTTTCAAAATATCCATAATTTTATCACTTCTTAACCCCTCCAAGGTTATTCTGTGGTTCAAACCACCAACATCCCTTACCAAGATTATTACAAGAACCTTGAAAAGGTCTCCTACATCTGTCACTGGAAAATTACCACATGCCTTGCTATCTCACTTTGTTCAGTTTTTTTACTCAAAAGTTATCCTGATGGCAATACCTTTGTTGGTAACTTTACTTAAATATTAAGAGTCACTTATTGGGTTGCTGGGGAGAGGGGGAGTTGGGAGAAGGGGGGTAGGGTTATGGACATTGGGGAGGGTATGTGCTTTTGGGTAAATTGGAAGGGGTGGTGAACCATGAGAGACTATGGACTCTGAAAAACAATCTGAGGGGTTTGAAGTGGCGGAGGGGTGGGAGGTTGGGGTACCAGGTGGTGGGTATTATAGAGGGCACGGCTTGCATGGAGCACTGGGTGTGGTGAAAAAATAATGAATACTGTTTTTCTGAAAATAAATAAATTGGAAAAAAAATAAAATAAAACAAACAATGACCAAAAAAAAAAAAATTTAATTAAGGTACTCCCTATCTCTTTCTCTCTCTCTCTCTCTCTCACACACACACACACACACACACACACACACACACACACACTTTCTATCACTTTCACCTCATTGTTTCCTGTAGCACTAATTAGTATTAACATGCAGAGAATAAGATGCATATCCGCCAGCAAAGAAAAAGGGGTAAGGCTCCAAACTCTATATTAACTATAATAATAAATGTTGTCTCCTAGTGAATTTGGTGTTTGGGAAACAAATAAAATATCACTTTAGTTTATAGGTCATTGCACACATAGAATGACCCAACAGAGCCTCATCTGCCTCTGATCACATCTACATGACAAAAACCTGGATGACTTTGAGTCCGAGCTTCATATTGTAATGAGAAGAAACTTATAGGGTTTCAGGAAAGACTGATCATATTTTACATGTGTAAGGAACATAAATAATTTGTAACCTGAGAGTGGACTGTACTCAATTAAAGATGACTAGAAATTCTTTGCCCTTTTCCTATTGAAATAAGGAGCCCATTTTTCATCTCCCTGAAGCTGGCATTGCCAAGTGATTTATTTTAACTAATAAAATAAGAAGTAACAATGTTTAAATTATGAGACAGGACTTTACGAGTTTTATAAGCTTCTTTCTTTGCCATTTGAAATGCTCTTTTTTGGAACCCAAACACCAATACTGTGAGGAAGTCCCAGTACCTAAATACAAAGAGGCCCATGTGGAGAACTGGTGCTCCTGGCCGGCACATCCACCTGAGGTCCTAGCTGGCAGTTAGCAGCAACTTCCAATTGGTGAATAAGAACATTTTGGGTTGTTCACCCATCCTAATACTTCAAGTAACACCACACAGACGAAAAGGACTACCAAGTCAACCCACAGAAATATGAGATATAATAAACTGTTGCTGTCTTAAGCCACTTTGGGGTATGAGTACTTTATTAATTAGTAATAAATGACCAAAAACAACATTGATTCAGAGACCCAGGCCTCCTTCTATGTTTTTGCTCTGATATCTTCTAAAAACATGGTGTCCTTTTGTGGATTCTCTATATCCAGGTAGGAGGTGAGAGAGCAGATAAATGGAAAATCACAAAGGAGATATTTTAGGAACCATACCTGAACATAGCTTATCTCTTCTGCCTATATTCCACTGGCCAGAAGTTGATCACTAAGGCTGCATGCAACTCCTAAGAAACTCAGGGTTTTAGCCCAACAGTGCACCTGCAGAACAAACACAAGCACTTTCCACAATACACTAGAAATATAACATTTGTACCACATTCTTACCATAATATAGAAAGTGAGAGTATTTGCAAAGTGTGATGGTACAAATTTTTAATGTCGGAAGCTTAGAGAAAGATTGTTAATTTGAAATAAATCTTTAGTAGAATGAATGGAAATTTACTTTAGTTGTGATTGTAGATCATAATTTTGTAACGACACAGATATATGAAAAGTTCTCTAAATATTCTACTTAAGTTATGGGAAATTAAGGAAATTAATTAAGGAAACAGTAAGATTGTGCCATTAACTAGAGTTGAGTTTTTGAGGGGAAAATGTGGGATACTCAAGGAACAAACAAGAGAACTGCATTGGCTAGAGAGTTGGTCAGTCAGGTCTATAGTGTCAGGACCTGTCATCAAAAAGATAGCAGAGAAATGGGGCACAGAAATTTGTAACATAGAATAACAAAGTTATGAAACTCCCATGGAGGTAAAACAATGTATCCAATGTGATTAATAAAGTGAAAAAAAAACTATGAGATAACTATTTGAGGCCACAGAATTATTTTAGAGGTAGTAAAATTATATATGATGACATGGTTTTCTAAGCATCCGTATCATTAGGTGAGTGAACTGTGTTCAAGTGGACTTCAGAGAAAGATTATATATATGAAAAAGTTATAAAATTATAAATTACTGTATAGATCATACTTACACATATTAAAGTAATTCAAACTTATTCCAAGACTTGGGTGGGAATTTTTCTTACATAAAGAGTGTCAAATTTTGATACAGGTAGGAAAGGGTTGGGGTGAAAGTAGTTATTTTTAATGAGGTCAAATAGTGATGAAGAGATACAACATATGAGTTTCCAAAGAAGAAATTGTTTAGGTTGTTGAGTGAGGATATAGAAATTATAGTGGAAAATCAAGGAATGTCTACATAATGAAGAATTTCCACTTCCAATGCCCGAAAATTAAGCAGTTGTGGAATTGTGAATTCTATGTGTATGTTTTTGTGTTGCCAGGGCTGTCTGAAAAAAAAAATACTGAATACTGGGACCCAGAATTAAAATAATTAGCTTTGGAGTGTAATTTATGACTGATAAACAGAAAGAGAACTCCAGACACTTGCATCTCAGAAATATATTTTATATTTCAAGGGGTGGGAGTGGGTAGGCTGATATCCAGGACTTATCTTTTCCCTGGAGAAATTTATTTACATTCTAAATTAAAGTAAGAACTCATGATTTTTACTTTGGAGCAAAGGTTTTGCTTCATTCTCTCAGGATGGAAGGGGGAAAAATATACATAGAAGCAAATAGCATTCATATTTATGTGTCCTTCATCTATAGTAAGATCCTTATATGTATAGGGTAACATATGGCTCTCAGCATATTTCCCAAGAAATAAGAACTGAAGCAAAGGGGAAGATGGTACAAGTATCATTTAAGTATTAATAATTTGTCTGTCCAATACAAAACCATCATGTGTGCATTCAGGATAATATTAACAACATAGATATTAAAAAACCTAACAGAAGTTAGAAGTTAGTAATAGAAGTTAGTAATAGAAGTAATAGAAGTTAGTAATAGAGGAATACAAGGTTTTACTTACGACCTCTAGGAAATGGGAGAACAATAGGAAGCCAAAGATATATAAGAGCTTAATTATGAAATCGGGACTCCGAAGTCAGTGAAAAATGTTTTGGATAAGGATAGAGAAAACAGGGGCACCTGAGTGGCTCAGTGGGTTAAGCCTCTGCCTTTGGCTCAGGTCATGATCTCAGGGTTCTGGGATCGAGTCCCACATCGGGTTCTCTGCTCAGCAGAGAGCCTGCTTCCCCCTCTCTCTGCCTGCCTCTCTGCCTACTTGTGATCTCCCTCTCTCTGTCAAATAAATAAAAAATAAAAAATAAATCTTAAAAAAAAAAAGGATAGAGAAACACAAAAGAGCATGCAAGTGAGGATCTAAGGCAGAATAGGTGATCTTGGGCCATAAAATGTAGATGGTTACTGAAAGTGCATCAGATGAGATGTCATTAAATTAGCCGTATTCAGATTCTCAACAGGAACATAATTTTTCTATGAAATGATCAATCATAGAAAACTGAGTACTATTGAAAAATTGTTGTGTTCATAAATATGTCTCAGTTGCACAAAGAGTTTAGACTCTCTCTGAATCCTGACCTTTTGGTGAAATAAGCATGAATTTTTAAGGTAGAACGAGTCACAATGAGGCTCGCCTACATTTGGCTGTACTTCAAAGGAGATTCTAGGCAGATTCTATTATACTCTGAGAAAATGGAGTTCATGTTCAAGTGTGTATGACCAGGTTTTGTCATGGTGAAGAAGGGTGGGAGCAGTATCCCAGAGGGAAACTTGATGGAGAAAGACAGGTGTTGCTGTACCATGTACATAACTTAGAGAATAGATTGTATTGTATACACAGTAAATAATTTCATCAACCCATGAGTTATTTTCAGAAAATTATCTTTGTAGAGAGTGAGATTTTTAAAAATATTTTATTCATTTGTTTGTTGGTTTGTTTGTTTGAGAGAGAGAGCACAAGCAGGGGAAGGAGGAGCAGGAGAGGGAGAAGCAGACTCCCTGCTGAATAGACAGCCTGACTGTGGGCTTGATCCCAGACCCTGGAATCATGACTTGAGGTGAAGGCAGATGCTTAACTGAATGAGCCACTCAGGCAAGAGTAAGATTTCTTTATGTGATTTTTACTTAAGCAAGTACCAATCCCCCTCTTCTAGCAATAATGTAAGTACATACTAATCTTAAATTAGAGAAAGCCAACAAGAATGGTTTCCTCAACCTTGGCTCTGTCTGCATTATAATCATTGAGCAACATGGGTGGATTCTTTAAAAATGAAAAAAGAACTACAATTAAAAAAATAATTTCGAATTGATTCTAGAAGGCTGTCATAAGGATTAATGATCTAATTTGTTGAGGTACTTGTATCCATTTCTGATCCAACATCAGTGCTATATCAGCATTTGTGGAATGAACACAATGTAAGAAGCCTTTTACCTTTTATCTAAAAGTCAAAGAAGTAATTATTTAGTTCACATTCTGTGGTTTGAGAAGGAGATACTCCTGTGATTCAGTTTGGGATTCTGAGGCAACTTTGCATGCTTATGTGTTTGTGTGTGTCTTGTTTTATTAGATTTGATTTTTTAAAATAAATTATTCTAGATTTTTAGTTTTAACACCAAAATCTTGTGTTATTATTCCAAAATAATATGTCAGAAGATACATTCATATTTCTGGGATTCCTACTTGAATTCACTGGACACAAACAATTAGAATCTATCATAAAGGTTTATCATTTAAAATCATCTAGAATTCTACATCTGTACCCACCTACACATATTTGAGAGGTTTATTTATTAAAATTGGTCATACACATACTATTAATTCTGAAGAAACAAAGGGAATCTGTTAGAATGTTTTGCATATTTTGGCTTAATTAAATGCCAACACTAAAATTTAAACTAACTTTAGCTTTTCCCTGGTGAAGAGATGTAAAAATTTACTTTATTAATTAAAGTTAATAAATGTTTGCTTGAGTTTTAAGTATGAGTTTTAAATGAAGTAACCAATGTTTCTTAGGTAAGAAAAAACAGAAGCTTAACAAAGTTTATATGTCCTTCAAGAAAAAGCATAAAGTCAGTAAGAATCCCAATGAGTCTATTTTCAGCATAGGCACTGTGGTTTAGCTCCATAATTCTCATTACATCTAATTGGCATCAGGCAGTTAAACTTGCTAAACTACACTAAAAATGAAGCAAGTACAATATCACACTGTGCATATACTTCAAATATGTTTAATATCCTATTGCTATACTTAACTTTTACTCACCAGGACAAGCTTCACTGAAGTTGCTTTCTACTAATAGAAAAAAGAAAATCACTTTGAACTTTCTGCTTTGAACAGTAAATGCCAGCAGAGGAAAATGGTCAGGCTGTGTGGACAAGTATCTTACTGTCCTCACACACCAGCCATCTACATAAAAATGCTGTACTATTTTTCTATTGCTGTGTAAAAAATTACCACACACTTAACAGTTTAGCAATACATAATTATCTTGTTTTCTGTGGGTTAGAAGTCCAGGCATGGCTTTGTAACTTAGGGTCTCACAAGGCAAAAATTAAGGTGTTAGCAAGCTAAATTTATATCCAGAGGTTGGCTGGGATATCCCCCCAAGCTCCGTTTGTTGGAAAATTCACTTCCTAGTTGTATAACGAAGGGCCTGGCTTCATGTGGGATTTGCAGAGAGCAACCCTTAGATCCTAAAACCACACACTGTGCCTTGCCATACGGCCTTCTTACAGAGCCTTTCAAATCATCGCAATTTACTTTTTTAGGGCCAGGAGGAGAATCCTTCCAGTTTTCTAAGACAAAGTCTTCTAATAACAATGTGTAATAGACCTAATAATGGAAGTGATCATCCTAAGGCATTTACTACCCTCTACTGGCTAGAATCAAATTTCAGATTCCATGACACTCAAGGGGAAAGGATTCTACAAGGTTAATCCAAAGATTTTTTTTTGGAGTTCATTGTTTGGAACATCTGACAAATTGCTATATTTGCTCAAATCAATCCATGGTTAAGTGTTTTTTCACTCTATATCAAATGAACTCATTATGTCATTTAAATTTTTCAATTTTTCATTTATTTCCTTGAAATTTTTTTCATAATTTTCATTTTTTTTCCACTGTGGCTTTTAATCTTCATTTATTGGCATATGTATGTGAATTATACCTCACTGAGGCCACAAAAAAAACTGTTAGAAGAAATGAATTCAGTAAATTATCAGGATACAAAATTATCGTATAGAAATTTGTTGCATTTCTGTACACTAATAACAAAGCAGCAGAAAGAAAAGTTAAGAGAGCAATTCCATTTACAGCTGCACCAAAAAGAATATAATACTAGGGATTAACTTAATCAATGAGGTAAGATTTGTTCTCTGAATACTATAACCATTAATGAAAGCTAATTGAAGATGGCAAAATGAACAAATAGAAAGACATGCCATGATTATGGATTGGAAGAATTAATATTGTCAAAATGTCCACTCTTTCCAAAGTAATCCACAGATTCAATGCAATCCTTATCAAAATACCACAGCATTTTTTAGAGAAGTAGAACAAATAATACTAAAATTTGTATGGAACCCCAAAAGAACAAACAGACAAGGTAATCTTAAGAAGGAACAAAGCTGGAGGTATCCCAATCCCAGATTTCAAGTTATATTACAAAGCGATAGGAATTAAAACAGTATGTTATTGGCAGAAAATATACACATAGATCAAAAGAACAGTATAGAGACACGAGTTTATATGGTCAGTAAATCTATGACAAAAGAGGCAGGAATATACAATGGGGGAGAAAACGGTGTCTTAAACAAATGGTTCCAAGAAAATTGGACAGCTACATGAAAAAGAATGAAAGTGGACCATTTTCTTATACCATACACAAAAACAAACTAAAAATGAATTAAAAACCTAAATGTGAGACATGTAATTTAAAACCAACAAACAAACATAAAAGCAAAACTCCTAAAGAATTGGATGCCTAGGTGACTCTATCAGTTAAGTGTCTGCCTTCAGCACAGGTTATGATCCCAGGGTACTACCATGTCTCCCTTTGGGCTCCCTGCTGACCAAGGAGCCTTCATCTTCCTTTGCCTGCTTCTCCCCCTGCTCATGCTTTCTCTCTCTGAAAACTAAAACTCTTAAAAATAAACAAACAAACAAACAAATCAAACAAATTAAAAAATCCCTAAACTCTCAGAAGAAAATTTAGGCAGTAATCTCTTGGACATTAGCCTTAGCAACATTTTTCTAGGTATGGCTCTTCAGGCAAGGGAAATAAAACCAAAAATAAACTGCAGAAACATACTAAAACAAAAAGCTTTTATACAATGAGTTAAGGAAATAATCAAAACAAAAAGGCAACCTAATGAATGGGAAAAGATATTCATAAATAATATATCTAATAAGGGGTTAATATCCAAAATATATAAAGAACATACATAACACCAAAAAAACCCCATAAATAATTAAAAATTGGAAGAGCATTCAAATAGACTTTTTTCTAAAGAAGACAAACAGATGGTCAACAGGCATGTGAAAAGATGCTCAACATCAGGCATGTGAAAAGATGCTCAACATCACTAATCATTGGGGAAATGCAAATCAAAACCACAATGAGGTATTACTTTATACCCATCAGAATGGCTATTATTGAAAATAAAAGAAATAACAAGAGTTGGTGAGGATGTGGAAAAAAAGGAACACAGGTACACTCCTGGTTGGAGTGTAAATTGGTGCAGCCACTGTGGAAAACAATCCATTTCCTCAAAAAAAATTAAAATAGAATTACTATATGATCTAGTAATTCCACTGCTGGTATTTACTCAAACACTAATTCTAAAAGACATATGCACCCTTGTATCTTCTGCAGCACTATTTACAATAGCCAAGGTAAGGAAGCAACCCTACTGTCCACCCATAGGTGAATGGATAAAAAAGAGATGGTACACACACACACACACACACACACACAGGAATATTACTCATTCATAAAAAAGAATAAGAACTTGCCATTTGAGATAACATGGATAGACCTTGAGGGCATTATGCTAAGTAAAATAATTCAGACAGAGAAGGGCAAATACTATATGATTTCACTCATTTGTTGAATTAAAAAAAAAAAAAAGAAAGAAACAAAAAGGGAGTAGGGAAGATAGCGGAGGAGTAGAAGACCTAAATTTCATCTGGTCCCAGGAATTCAGCTAGTTAGTTATCAAACCATTTTGAACACCTACAAACTCAACAGAAGATTGAAGAGAAGAATAGTAGAAATTCTATGAACAGAAAAGTGGCCAATTTCTGGAAGGTAGGACATGTGAAGAAGTGAATCTGAGGCAATATATGGGAAGACAGAACTTGGGGGAGGGCCTGGCTCCTGGCAAATGGTAGAGCAGTGGAGCACAAAATCGGAACTTTTAGAAGTCTGTTGGACTGAGGGATGTCCCTTCAGAGGCTAAGTGGGGGGTAGAGCCCTTACTGTGACAGTGTGGTCTCAGGACCCTTGGAGGTCTGAGCAAAGCTCCCAGGTTTCAGAGCAGCAGGGAAGGCAGTTGTAGAGACAGAGATGAGTGGTCTCTCAGCTTCTCAACTCATGGTTACCTTAATCTGTGATCCGAGGCACAGTCAGGCCACTGCTATCAGAGCAGGGACCCCACAAGTGGAAAATCAAGAGAGACCCCCCCCTTTCTTCCACCGGGAGGAGCAATGTAGGAGTGCACTGCAGGAATGTGCTGGGTTTGGAGACTCCAAATGGGGCCATGCGCCAGAGATAGAAATGCTTGGTCACAGGCCGGGTGAGCATAGAGCACAGCTGGAGACCAGGGAGATGGGAATGATTGACTGCTTCCAAAGCTGTATAGAAAGCTTTCAGGGAACAAAAACTACCAAGAGCAAACCAAGGAGATTACTTGATCTGGCCCCTGGCAAGAGCCATGCAGTTCCAGGTTGGGCAAAGACATTTGAGAATCACTACAACAGGACCCTCCCCCAGAAGATCAGGAATAACATCCAGCCAAGACCAAGTTTACTGATCAATGAGAACTACAAAATTCCAGTGCTAGGGGAATACAACACATAGAATTAATGGCTTTTTTTCCCCATGATTTTGTAGTCTTTCAACGTTAATTTTTTAAAATTTTTGTTATTTTTTCTTTTTTGCTTTTTTTTGAATTTTTCTTCTTTCCTATTTTAATTATTTTAACTTATATCTTTTAAAGATCTTTTTTAATTTTCATTTTCATAGTCATATTCTATCCCTTCATTGTATTTAACCTTATTTTTTGTGTACATGTAAGTTTTTATTTCTTTGGTACTTTGGGATATAATTTCTTCTAACAGACCAAAATATACCCTAAATCTAGTATATGGCTTTGTCCTAGTCTCCAGCCTCATCACATTTCTCTCTTTTTTTCTTTTTTCTTTTGTTTTTTTCAACCAACTTCTTATCTTATCAATTCCTTTTTTAAAATTATTTTTTAATTCTCATCTTTTCAGTCTTATTCCACCTTCATCATGTTTACCCTTATTTTTATATATATATAAGTTTTCTTTCTTAAAATTTTGGGAGGCAGAGCAAAATACACCCAAAATCTAGTGTGTGGCTCTGTTCTACTCACCAGTATATATATCAGTATATATACCAGTACACACACACACACACATACACATATAATTTATTTATTTTTTTCCTTTCTTCTCCCTGTGGTTTTGGGTCTCTTCTGATTTGGTTAGTGTATATTTTTCTGGTGTTATTGTTACCTTTTACTATTTTATTCTCTCATTCATCTATTCTTCTCTGGACAAAATGACAAGGCATAAAAAACTCATCTCAAAAAAAGAAGAAAAAGAGGCAGTACCATCTGCTAGGGACCTAATCAATAGAGACATTAGTAAGATGTCAGAACTAGAGTTCAGAATGATGATTACAAAGCTGCTAGCTAGGCTTGAAAAAAGCATAGAAGATACTAGAGAATCCTTTTCTAGAGAAATAAAATCCCTTCCTGGAGATATCAAAGAACTAAAATCTAACCAAGTTGAAATTTTTAAAAAAAGTTATTAATGAGGTACAATAAAAAATAGAGGCTTTTACTGCTAGGATAAATGAGGCAGAAGAGAGAATTAGTGATATAGAAGACCAAATGATGGAGAATAAAGAAACTGAGAAAAAGAAAGGTAAACAAGTAAAGGATCATGAGAAGAGAATTTGAGAGTGATACCACAAGATGAAGCAATATTAGAATAATTGGGATGTTAGAAGACAATGAAAGAGAGAGAGGGGAAGTACGTATACTGGACCAAACTATAACATCAAAATTCAGGAGGCACAGAGAACCCCAATCAAAATCAATAAAAACAGGCCAATATACCATCATCTAATAGTAAAACTTCCAAGTCTCAGAAACAAAGAGAAAATCCTGAAAGCATCTTGGGGCAAGAAATCTGTAAACTACAATGGTAGAAATATTGGATTGGCAGCAGACCTATCCACAGATACCTGGCAGGGCAGAAAGGACTGGCATGATATATTCATAGCACTAAGCAAAAACAAACAAAAAAAATTGCAGCCAAGAATACTATATACAGCTAGGCTGTCATTGAAAATAGAAGGAGAAATAAAAAGCTTCCAGGACAAACAAAAACTAAAGGAATTTGCAAACACCAAACCAGCCCTACAGGAAATATTGAAGGGGGTCCTCTAAGCAAAAAAAAAAAGAGAGCCTAAATGGAACAGGCCAGAAAGGAACAGAGACAATATACATGAACAGTCACCTTATAGGCAATATAAAATATAGGCACTAAATTCATATCTTTCAATAGTTACCCTGAAAGTAAATGGGCTAAATGCCCCCAATCAAAAGACACAGGGTATCACAATTTATTAAAAAAACAAGACCCATCAATATGCTGCCTGCAAGAAACTTGTTTTAGACCCAAAGATACCTCCAGATTTAAAGTGAGGGGGTGGAAAACAATTTACCATGCTAATAGACATCAAAAGAAAGCTGGGGTGGCAATCCTTATAACAGACAAATTAGATTTTAAGTCAAAGACTATAACAAGAGATGAGGAAGGATACTATATCATACGTAAAGTGTACGTCCATTAAGAAGATCTAATAATTTTTAATATCTATGCCCCTAACATGGGAGCAACCAACTATATAAACCAATTAATAAAATTAAAGAAACATATCAACAATAATACAATAATAGTAGGGGACTTTAACACTCCTCTCACTGAAAGGGACAGATCATCTAAGCAAAAGATCAACAAGGAAATAAAGGCTTTAAATGACATGCTGGACCAGATGAACATCACAGATATATTCAGAATATTCCATCACAAAGCAACAAAATACACATTCTTCTTCAGTGCACATGGAACATTCTCCAGAATAGATCACATCCTGGGGCACAAATCAGGTCTCAGCCCATGTCAAAAGACTGGGATCATTCCCTGCATATTTTTAGACCACAGGTCTTTGAAACTAGAACATAACCACAACAGTAAAGTTGAAAAGATCTCAAATACATGGAGGCTAAAGACCATCTTACTAAAGAATGAATGGGCCAACCAGGAAATTAAAGAAGAATTGAAAAAAATCATGGAAACAAATGAAAATGAAAATACAGCTGCTCAAAATCCGTGGGACACTGCAAAGGCAGTCCTCAAAGTATACAGCAATATAAGCCTTTCTCAAGAAACAAGAAAGGTCTCAAATATACAACCTAAAGGGGCTGGGGAAAGAAAAGCAAACAAAGCTTAAACCCAGAAGGAGAAGAGAAATAATAAAGATCAGAGCAGAATCAATAAAACAGAAACCAAAGAACATTAGAACAGATCAACAAAAACTAGGAGCTGGTACATTGAAAGAATTAATACAATTGATAATCCCCTGGCCAGACTTATCAAAAAGGAAAGAGAAAGTACTAAAATTAATATAATCATGAATAAGAGATTATAAGAACCAAAAACTATAAATTATAATATATTATGAGAAACAATACAACAACAAATTTGACAATCTGGAAGAAATGGATACATTCCTAGAGACAAATAAACTACCAAAACTGAACCAGGAAGAAATGGAAAACCTGAACAGACCCATAACCAGTAAGGAGATTGAAGAAGTAATTAAAAACCTCTAAATAAACAAGAGCCCAGGGCCAGATGGCTTCCCAGGGGAATTCCACCAAACGTTTAAAGAAGAATTAGTATCTATTCTCCTGAAACTGCTCCAAAAAACAGAAATGGAAGGAAAACTCCCAAACTCATTTTATGAGGCCAGCAATACCTTGATCCTCAAACCAGACGAACACCCCATCAAAAATGAGAATTACAGACCAATATCCCAGATGAACATGGACGTAAAAACTCTCACCAAAATACTAGCCAATAAGATCCAACAGTACGTTAAAAGGATTACTCACCATGACCAAGTGGAATTTATTCCTGGGATGCAAGGTGGAGTCACTATCTGCAAATCAATCAATGTGATACAATACATTAATTAAAGAAAGAACAAGAACCATGTGATACTCCCAAAGTATGATGAAAAAGTTTCAACAAAGTACAGTATCCTTTTTTGATCAAAACTCTTCATAGTGTATGGATAGAGGGTCATATCTCAATATCATAAAAGCCATATATGAAAAGCCCACAGCGAATATCATTCTCAATGGAGAAAAACTGAGTGCTTTTCCCTAAGGTGGGGAACACAGCAGGGCTGTCCATTATCACCATTGCTATTCAACATAGTACTAGAAGTCCTAGACTCAGCAATCAGACAACAAAAAGAAATAAAAGGCATCTGAATCAGCAAAGAAGAATTCAAACTCTCAGTTTTTGCGGATGATATGATACTTTATGTGGAAAACCCAAAAGGCTCCACTCCAAAACTGCTAGAACTGATACAGTAATTCAGTAACATGTTAGGACATAAAATCAATGCACAGAAATCAGTTGCATTTCTATATACCAATAACAAGACAGAAGAAAGAGAAATTAAGGAGTTGATCCCATTTACAATTGCACCCAAAACCATAAGATACCTAGGAATAAGCCTAACCAAAGAGGCAAGGAATCTGTACTCAAAAAACTAAACAGTACTCATGAAAGAAATTGAGGAAGACACACACACAAAAAAAAAATTGGGAAAATATTCCATGTTCATGGATTGGAAGAACAAATATTTTGAAAATTTCTATGCTGCCTAGAGTATTCTACACATTTAATGCAACCCCTATCAAAATACCATCAACTTTTCTCAAAGAAATGGAACAAATAATCCTAAAATTTATATGGAGCCAGAAAAGACCCTGAATAGCCAGAGGAATATTGAAAAAGAAAACCAAAGTTGGCAGCATCACAGTTCTAGACTTCAAGCTCTATTACAAAGCTGTCATCATCAAGACAGTATGGTACTGGCACAAAAACAGACACATAGATCAATGGAACAGAAGAGAGAGCCCAGAAATAGACCCTCAACTCTATGGTCAACTAATCAAACTAAGCAGGAAAGAATGTTCAATGGAAAAAAAGACATCTCTTCAACAAATGGTGTTGAGAAAATTGGACAGCCACATGCAGAAAAATGAAACTAGACCATTTCCTTACACCACACAGAAAAATAGACTCAAAATGGACACAATACCTTGATGTGAGACAGAAATCCATCAAAATCCTTGAGGAGAACACAGGCAGCAACTTCTTCGACCTCAGCCACAGCAACTTATTCCTAGAAACATCACCAAAGGCAAGGGAAGCAAGGGCAAAAATGAACTACTGGGACTTCAAGATCAAAAGCTTTGCACAGCAAAGCAAACAGTCAACAAAACCAAAAGACAGCCAACAGAATGGGAGAAGATATTCACAAATGACATATAAGATAAAAAGCTAGTACCCAAAATCTATAAAGAACTTCTCAAACTCAACACCCAAAGAACAAATAATAAATCAAGAAATGAGCAGAGGGTTTTTGTATAGACGTTTTTGTAAATAAGACATCCTAACGGCCAACAGACACATGAAAAATTGCACATGAAAAAGGTCACTCAGCTTCAGGGAAATACAAATCAAAAACCACAATGAGATACCACCTCACACAAGTCAGAATGGCTAAAATTAACCAGTCAGGAAAATGACAGGTGTTGGTGAGGATGTGGAGAAAGGGGAACCCTCCTATACTGTTGGTGGGAATGCAAGTTGGTGCAGCAACTCCGGAAAACAGCATGGAGGTTCCTCAATGTTGAAAATAGTTGAAACTAGAGCTACCCTATGACCCAGCAATCACACTACTAGGTATTTACCCTAAGGGTACAAATGTAGTGAACCTTAATGTTTATAGCAGCAATGTCCACAGTAGCCAAACTATGGTAAGAACCTAGATGTCCATCAAGTGATGAATGGATAAAGAATTTGTATATATATGTACAATGGTATACTATGCAGCCATCAAAAGAAATGAAATCTTGCCATTTGCAACAATGTGGATGGAACTAGAGGGTATTGTGCCAAGCAAAATAAGTTAATCAGAGAAAGATAATTACCGTATGATCTCACTGATGTGAGGAATTTGAGAAACAAGGCAGAAATAATGGGGGGGGGGAATGAAACAAGATGAAATCAGAGAGGAAGACATACCATAAGAAACTTATAATCTCAGGAAACAAACTGAAGATTGCTGGGGTGGGGGGGATGGGGTGGCTGGTTGATGGACATTGGGGAGAGTATGTGCTGTGCTGAGTGCTATGAATTGTGTAAGACAGATGAATCACAGACCTGTACCCCTGAAAGAAATAATAAATTATATGTTTAAAAACTTGTAAGAAAAACAAATGAACAAACAAAAACAGCAGAAACAGGAGGCATATGGGTGGCTGTCATTGTCTACCTTTAGCTTAGGTGATGACCCAAGGATCCTGGATCATGCCCCACACTGGGCTCCCCTACTCAGTGGGGAGTCTCCTTCTCCCTCACCCTGTGCCTGCTGCTCTCCTGACTTTTGCTCTCTCTGAGAAATAAATAAGTAAACTCTTAAAAAAAAAAGCAGAAAAAGACCCATAAACATAGAGAATAAAGTGATAGTTTCCTGAGGGAAATTGGTGGAGAGATGGGCAAAAAGGGGAGTGGGAAGTACAAGCTTTGGTTATGGAATGGGTAAGTCACAGGGTGAAAGCACAGAATATATAGTCTATGGTAGTGAAATAATGTTGTATGATAAAAGATTGTAGTTGCACTTGTGGTAAGCATAGCATAACATGTAGATTTTTTGAATCACTTTGTTGTACACCTGAAATTAATGTTATATTATATCTCAACTGTACTCTATACTTCAACAAAAATTATACACATACACAATGCTAAGTTTTTTATCTATCTGAATTTCTAAGATTTCCTAAATATTTTTCTTCCTCTTACCATCTGTTCTATTATTTACATATATATACCTTCTGCTGTTAGAAAAATGTGTATTTTCTTTCACACATTTCTCTCTCTCATCATCTACAGCAAATTCCCCAATAAACTGTGTTTAACTTCTAATCTCTAATCTACCTATTCTATTTTTGTTTCTATAAGTCTATTCCTATCTACCATCACCTCTTGGTGAAATTACTAAAAGAAACTCCTTATCACTTAACACTGCTACCACTCTAATTTGCTTTCAATTCAATCTCTAAATATTTAAGTTGAACTTCAAAACAGAAATTATATTATTTCCTCCTTCTACTTAAAATTTATAATATCAACAAATGCTGTTGAGAAAACGGATATCCATATTCCAAAGAAAGAAGATAGACTCTAATGTTATACCATAATAAAAAAATTAACTCTAAATGAACCAAAGACCTAAATGTAAGAGGTAAAGCTATCAACCGGTTATGTGTACTAGTTATAAACAGAATTTTGATGGACATTTTTTGATAATTCTCTAGCTATCTGTGGTGGCAATGAGACGATATACTTCACTTAGCTGCTAATACTTCAGGAAAGTTACAGGATGACAAATCATGTGAAGAGCCAACAGGAACTGAGAGAAGCTAAGCAAGAGCAAAACATAGTGACATTTAAATGAACAAAAATAAATGTTATTGTTACAAGTGTTCTGTGGAGAAAAAGTCAATAGTGTGGCCAGACAGCTTTTTGCTAGTGCCTAGAGAGACCAAAGATCTAACTATTCATTTACACAGAGGGTTCACTGACAAGAATTTGAGGAGTTTCTGAGTGGCTCAGTTGGCTTAGCATCTAACTCTTGGTTTCGGATCAGGTCATGACCTCAGCATCAGGAGATGGAGCCTCACGTAGGCTCTGTGCAGGGTGTGGAGCCTGATTAAAATTTTCTCTCTTCCACTCTTCTTCTGCTACCCAACCCCTGCTCACATGCATGCTCTCTCAAGAAAAGAAAAAGAAAGAAAGAAAGAAAGATTGATTTGCTATGATTCAGAAGTAGAGCAAGCAAGAAATATGCAGAGATAGAGACAGACAGAGAAACAGAGTGGAAGAGAGAGATTAGAAGAGGAAGTTATTATATTGCTGTATTTGAGAATGTAGGAAGATACCATGAGCCAAGGAAAGCAGACAGCATCTATAAATGAAGAGAACCAAGGAAATGGATTCTGCTAGTGCCTTCAGAAGGAACCACACCTACCATCATGAGGACCTCAGCTTAGTCAGATTAATTGGAACTTCTGACCTCCAGAAATGTAAAAATATAGTTGCACTGGTTTAATCCATTAAATTTGTGGTAATTTGTTACAGCAATAATAGGAATCTAATACAGGGACATATGTAAACATGAATATATTAAAATATGTTTCAACTATGAACATTTTCTTACTTATCATCTGGTTACTTTTCTAAGGAAAAACTGATTCAGAGTTTCATGCTCCACAAAACAGTGAAAAATCAGTACAAAACAATGTCTTATTTGATTGTTCAAAACTTACTATTTCTCCTATAATTCTAAATATCTCAGAATTTAAATTTTTGTCACATGTATACTTATATGCATAGACTTGACCATTATGATATACATTTACTAACATGAATATTTAGATCATTCATTCACTCTTTTTCAAGAGTGAATATTAAAAATATTTTTTAGTTTTTAAGACAGACACAAATGATAAGATGGTAAATAAGACTTCTTAATGCTCAGTAAGTGTTGGAATATACTTATTCCATAAATTTATTACAGAAGTATACTTTATTAAAATTTATACTATAAATAAAAATAATTTTCTCAGTTAACAATTTTCCCACTTAAAAAGTGACAGTTAAAAGACATACAAGATGGGATTTTTTAAAAAAATTTAAAGAAAACTAGTTAGTAAAGAAAAAAATCTGTGAAGAATCTAATCATAATGCATGCAATTATCCTAATCATAGCAATGTGAATCAAAACTTTCATGATATTGTTAAATTTTGCTCTAGCTAATCACATAAAATAAGCCACACCATTTTGACAAAGATATGAATGCTAGCTTGTCTTGAAAGTATACTAGATTTGAATACTGGAACCCTTTTGCACAAGAGAAATATACAATCTTCATCATAATTTTTAAAGCATGACATGAAGTCTGAAAAATGTTCCTCGTCACTTTAACCTTTCTGTTTTAAATTTCTTTAGATTTAATAACTTCTAGAACTGTTTTCTGTTGTACTAAGTGATGGAAGAATATGTGTAAAATATGTTAATTTTGTACATCTAGGTATAATTATGAAACTTATGGATAATGGGAAACTTATATAAGAAGAAATGAACTGACAGAAGTTTAAGTACAAGCATGAGGCTTTCTTATCAAAATTTCAGCTATAAATATAAATCATTACTTTTAACATACAGTTTACCCTTCATTTCTTTTAGAGTCAACACACTAAATTGAAAATTTGGGAGTTTTCTTCAAATCAGAGTATTGTTGGAATTGTCAATTATGGCTTATTTAGCTGTATGATTGTTGAAATAGTTACCAATGGATGTAATTTTTATGAAGATTATCAACTTATCAGAATTTATGATAGATTTGTTTGGATTTAGGGGAGGTAATATATCATATTATAAGTTAACATATCCTACTTACCACTCTAAATCTTGCATTTTTACTTAAAAGTTATTTAATAATCTTATTCTGTCAATGTTCATTTTTAAGGCCTTTTATCATGACCAAGTTATATCAAGTGCAGTATTATAGTAATTAAATGTTCTTCAATCTATCACTTTTAAAATATTCAATATTTTTTCCTCTAAATAATAGAATGCCATTATATGATATATAATTAGTTTGTCTTAGATAAGATTTCAACATTTAGCACCCACACTTACTTTAGCAATCACCAATAATGAATAGGTAATATGATATAAAAGTAGGTAATATGTGATCTTTATGTTTAGATGATGTTATATAAGAAATATATTTAATGGGTGAGTTCAGAAAATAGTTTTATTTAATTAGAATTTCATTGTTAATTTATTCTATTTTTTTTCTTTCATAACAGATACACTTTTGTTTCTGCTGGTTATGGTAGGCTTTGGCATTTAGTTACATAATTTAGCCACAGACATTCCAATTACTCCAATTTTTTTAAATCTATAAAGATTTGCTAATGGCCAGAAATTAATTTATTAAAACTCAGGGAACAAACATTTTTAGAAAAAGGAAACTGAACTTTCAAATTGAAAGTAAGAAACTAACAGAACATAAAATAATATATACTTAATATTCAATTACTGTTACTACAATACATAATGTCATCTAAATGTTAACAAAGAAATATTTCTGAGAACATGATAAATTAGGTCCACAACTTACCTATGCATTTTACATGTTTTAGGGAAATACAGTAAATACACCATCTTGATTATTTCTACAGAAAATAATTATACATAGCCCCAAAGCTTTTGCAAGAGTAAGTATTAAAAAGGAAAATAACTAAACAGGTTACTATGGGTAAATAATTCTAGGCATTCTAAGCAATTATAGTAAACAGAAAAACTAAAAACTGCTAATTTCAGAGTCATGCACCTGTTATTTAAGCATGCCTTTGGCTTGAAACTATTAGACAAGCTGGAGTTTATCACATGCAAGAAGGATCAAGAATTTAACCCTGTTATACTGTTGGTGGGAATGCAAGTTGGTGCAGCCTCTTTGGAGAACAGTGTGGAGATTCCTCAAGAAATTAAAAATAAAACTTCCCTATGACCCTGCAATTGCACTCCTGGGTATTTACCCCAAAGATACAGATGTCGTGAAAAGAAGGGCCATCTGTACCCCGATGTTTATAGCAGCAATGGCCACGGTCGCCAAACTGTGGAAAGAACCAAGATGCCCTTCGACAGACGAATGGATAAGGAAGATGTGGTAAAAAGAGGTTTCTTTATGTATCTGGTGGTTCGTTTCTTTCTTGAATGCACTAGCAAATTAGGACTTGTGAGTGGAAATCATTCTATTGTGTTGGAATTCCTGAGGTAACTTTTTCCATGATTCCATAATGAATTCAAATGATTTTTAGGTGCTTTGTGCATGTATGCTTTTATAATGTATATTCAATCTACCTGAAGCAACAAATTAGAAATTTACTATTCTATACTTTATGTAACCAATACATTCCTAATAAAAGGAAAAAGTGGATAATTTTAAAATGGATAATATGAAATAAAGTGAATAATACATGCAAAAAGTCACTCATGTTTAATAAATTTCTGTAAAATAAGTTAATTTTATAAAGCAGAACTTATTTCAGAGCTCTTGAGTTACTAAAGACGAAAATGAAAGAACGGACTTAATTCTTCTGGAAGAAACAGAAAGCATAATCAACCTGATTAGGGGACTAACACCTGATCTCTTCTGGCATGAAAAATTTAGCATATTAGCTTCTTTCATTTTCCTTACCTGTAAAATATATGACTAAAAAGAACTTTTCCAGATTTGTGTCCATCAATGTACTAATAGATGTTACCTTCAAAAAAGTGTTCTGTGGTCAAATAAATTTTATGAATAATTGGATTAAATCAAATTAAACATGTTTCTTTCCAATGTTTTCCTAAACAGTAATTGCACTATGAATGAATAAGGTTGTCTGATTTAGCAAATAAAATCCAGAATATTCAGTAAATTTGAATTTCATATAAGCAACGAATAATTATATGTCCTGTAGTAAGCATGTCCTACATGATATCTGGGACATTTTTATGCTAAAAAACTTTTTTGTTATTTATCTGAAATTCAAATTTAATTGGACATATTTATCTGGGGACCCTAATTGTGAATATCCAAATTTAACTGGGCAAACTTATTTGTGAATATCCACTGAAGGGATAAAGCTTTCTTCAATCAGAAGCCTGATTTTGCAGAATATTTGATAAGGATAAGTTCCAGAGTACATCTAGTTTGGAAACAGCTCTAATCATCACTAACTCTACTCAGCTGTAGAAAAAAATTTGAATGGAAGTTAATTCAAGGAAAGAGCAAGAAATATTAACAGCTAATATTTATATAGTACTTATTCAGTAGAAGAACCATACCTGAATTTTTTTTCATTAACTCCATGTGACAACACAGAGTTAATAATTCTTTTTTTATTTTTTTAAGAAAGAGATATGGGGGAGGGGCAGAGGAAGAGGGAGAGAGAGAGAGAATCTTAAGCAGGCTCTATAGCCAGCATGGAGCCCAAGGTAGGGCTCAATCTCACAATACTGAGATCATGACCTGAACCAAAATCAAAAGTCAGACATTTAACTGACTGAGCCATGCAGATGCCCCAACTGCTATAATTCTTATTATCCAATGGGAACTTTGGGGCTGCAGGATGCTATCTAAATATCTCAGGACTTTATAGTTTATAAGTGGTAGAACTCAGATCTGAACAACAGGGGTTTCTGATGAAGTTCTACCACTGTTAGACCTTAACTACCACCACAAACTTCCTCTTCATGTATTTTTCAATAAGTATAATAAATATTTTCTAATTTAACTGAGTATAATTCATTTTACATGGAGAATTATTTCTGTTTTGATATTGTTTTGGGGGGAGTTCTTACTTTTTTCAGTGCTGAAAATTTATAAGAATCCAGTTACCGTGTAATTGTGTTTTGTTAGTAAATCTTGATAGCAATAGTCCAAAGAATTATGAAGACAACCTTAGGAAATCTTAGGAAAATAACCAGTTAATCTCCTCTCTAACTTGATGGGAAAAAAACAAACTTCCAAATCATCCTAAAATGGAGTTCTTTTCAAAATTAAGCAATCTTCACATTTAAAGTACTTTATATGGCTATTTATTTAAAGTTGTAAAATACAGAGGCAATAGAATTGGTTATATAAAAACTATTTATGTATGTTCCTTGTTTAGTAAAATTGATGTTGAATTGCCAAACTGGAATACATGAATTTGAAGTTAGGAGAGCTTTAATTCTAATTTCTTGATCTTTCTTTTATGGTAACAGGGGTATATGGCATATTACTAAACATATTTTTTCTTTGTAAAAAGAAATTGTAAATATATCTTCCACATTTGTTATCTATTAGTCATTTCAAACTGCTTTACAGAAAGGAAGGAACTAGAGTTGACATGTTGTACCCTTGACTTCTGAATGACTAGGTGTGCGTCATCACTTACCAGATGCAATCAGGGTCTTAAAGACATTGCTACAGACATTTCAGAGGTATGGGGATATAATGGCAGATGTGACAGGCATAATAAGAAAGTCTGCAGGCTACTTCTTAAATTACAAGAAATGAGAAGCCAGAAATCATCAGCATTACTGAAATAGGACTTTTTATAGCTGGATTGTCCTTTAGCCTGCATACACTGTGCATCTGTGGTTGAATTAACATTGCTATCTAGTCATTGCAGAGAATTTGAATTCAAATAAATTCAAAAATTGTGAAAAAACTTACCAGACTAATTTTCTTCTTTAATGATATTCAGGAACTAAAAAGAGAAATAGACTATAATAATGTTGGTAGTTTTTTGTCACATATTTCTTGTTACAGAATTTCTAGTAGAAACAAGGTTGGTATTTTATTTAAGAAAGTAAATATTTAAAAATTAAATAATGTATGCTTTTCTAATCATGTAATTTACATGGAATTATTATGGAATGTCAGGAATAGATCAAGTGAAATACTATTTAATAAAGAAATAAAACTTAGATAAATTGATAGTTTTAGATTTTTTAAATGCCTTTAAACTACAGAGCATAAGTATGGTTTAAAGTAACTCTAAGGAGCACCCAGGTGGCTCAATCAGTTAAGCTTCTGACTCTTTGGCTCAGGTCATGATCTCTAAGCTCAGTGAGGAGGTCTGTTTGATATTCTCTCTCCCTCTGCCCCCTACCTTACAGCTTGCTCAAGCACTCTCTCTAAAATAAATCTTAAAAAAAATAATGTAACCATAAATTCACACAGATTAACAGTACATTAATAATCCAAATAGACATATATAGTCACTACTAACTTGGGTATGGGCTAGTTAAATGATTTGACCCTATTACTACATGAAAATCATATAAATAACAGATTATGTCTGCCTAAACAAGCAGGCATATCAAGTATTTCTAAAAAGTAGTAAGCCTAAATAAATCACCTGTAATCCTTCCTGTGATTCTAGGTCCCATTTCAAACCATAACACACATTACTTGAGTTATTTTCCTATTTGTCTTTTTCACATTAATATGAATAATCATGATAGCAATATACAAATAAGTCCATTTTGATGGTATTTTATTTGTATCCCCCACCCTGCCATGGAGTGTTTGGAGGGTGATTTGAGAAAATTGTGAGTGGTTGAAAGAAGATACCAGCGCAGTAAAATAGTGGAACAATATCACTTAGAAAATTGACATGTCTAGTTATTTCACATATCACAATAGAAACTCTAACAGGAATCATATTATTGGGGTGAGCTTATATCAAATCATAACAGAAGAAAATATGCACAAAAAAGTGTCCCCTGATTTTTTTTCAACATAATGTGGAATCGAAGAAATAAATCATAGTTTTGGGAAATGTCGTCCTATCTATAGAATATGGGCCACTTCCGTCATTTTATTCCTGTTTGTGTCATTTAATTTTAGCTGTATTTCTACAATCAATAGAAAACTCTTCACAACCACATAAATAAGTTATTAATTTATTTATCTAAATCTTAGATAAGACTTAGATACTAAAGCAGCAGGAAGCTTGGGGATCCGATGCCCAAGACTGAAGGGGGTGAGCACAGAAGCAACTCTATTCATTTCCCTTGTTTGGAGGGTGATAACCTGTGGCTTTCAAACCATAGACAGAACATGGCTGCTGTAACTCCAGCTTTGGGTCTAAGTTCCAGGCAGGATAAAGGGTAAAGGAGAACAGAAAGGGAAAGTGTTCTCTCCGCATAAAAATGTTATCTTTTATTATTTATTTTTATTTATTTTTTTTTTAAAGAATGCCCTTCCTGAGCATTTTCACCTTTTCTTCACTAGCTAGATCACTTTTAGATGATCACCATATTAGCAAGGAGTATGAGCAGGCAGCTATATTAACTTCCCATCATAATGGTAAAAACTAAAAAAAAAAAAAAAAAAAAAAAGAGGAGGGAGAAAAGTTGTGAATGCCTTTAAAGTGACAAACTGATACTGTCTTCCAAAGAGATATTGTCAGAAATATATTAAACTTCTGTTCTGTCACACTGCCATTTAATACCATTTAAAGGTAAGCACTGACTACAGATTTCCTACTTCTCATTTTAAACAGAATAGGAGAGAATTGTATCAAGTATTTGTTCTTTTTTGTTTCCACATTCCACAAAATTCCACAAAAGAGCAGCATACTTTTACATTCTCTATCGATAAGAAAAGAGAGAATAAACAGCTCTTAGCTAAAATGATGAGAATGATGGTAACTTAAGGAAACTGTGGTGTGTGTGTGTCTGTGTCTGTGTGTGTGTATACTTATGGAATTTAACATTATTTTTCCTGAAAAAAAAATATCCAGTCAGTGAATATTTATTCTGAGATAAAATTTGCTACTGATTCCTTATACAGTTTGTACATCTTACTATTAGTTTCCAATTAAAACTGGTTGCACATAGAATCCTGGATTTGTATTAAAAGTATTAAAGTTTCATCATTCAAGTGAGTCTGTGTTGAGTTTTTATTTTTTTACAATTTCATTACATAAGAAATCAAATACTCCTTTTCAAGTAGTTTGAATTTCTTGAACTTGGCTTTATAATTTATAGATGAAAGAGAATTCTTTGCCTATTCCTCTATTTGATTTTTTGGGGAGAAAATGCGTTTGCTTAAAGACTCTGGGCTATGTTGCATCCTTAATGAAATCAATAGTTTTGTTCAGAGATTCAGAATGGGTGAGAGCCCTACCTACATATTTAAGTTGTGAACATTTTCTTCTGCACAAACCTGGGGTCATTGTAGCTACCTGGTACGTAAAAGATCTCCATGCAAGTTCTTAAACATGATTATTTTTCATCCTGCTGAGACATTTCCTGAATATTAGCAGAAATAACCCATTCACTCACTTGTAATAGAAATGTCAAGGTAAGTATTGTCAAGAAAAAGAGTACTATTAGCATTACCATGTTCCAATTGCTCTGAAACTGCCTCTCAAAATATGTGCAAATGGCAAAAAAAAAAAAAAAAAAGGGCAAACATCTTCATTATCCTTTACAGACTTAGAATTAATGTTAACTCAAGACTGAATTCAATTAGAAATAGCTGGCATTCATCTTCTCATCATATTTGTTCAAAGGGCTGAGATGGGTTACACATATTATATTTGATGGTTCCAGTGGTTGTATCTAAAAATTTTTTAGACAAAAACTTTGTATGTGTTCAATTAGAGAGTAAACAAAGTTTTTCTTCTAGATAAATAGTGATAAAATTATTGCTCATTTCTGTCTGGAAAACCAACCACTCAGTAGACTGTGTGTGTGGGTGCCTGGGTGGCTCAGGGGATTAAGCCTCTGTCTTCGGCTCAGGTCATGGTCTCAGAGTCCTGGGATCGAGCCCTGCATCGGACTCTCTACTCAGAGGGGAGCCTGCTTCTCTCTCTCTCTCTCTGCCTGCCTCTCTGCCTACTTGTGATCTCTGTCAAGTAAGTAAAGAAAATCTTTAAAAAAAAAAAAAAGAAAAGAAAAAAGACTGTGTATGTGTATGGGGGGGGAGTAATGTGCCTTGATTATATTTAAGATTTACTTAAAAAAAAAATAAAGCCCTCCTACTTTTATTTCTCAACAGGTAGAGAGAGCTCTAGATATAAAGATGAATAAATAATAATTGATATTTTCAGACAAGGATGTAAGGAAACTTGAGATCTTTGATAAGAGTAGTTTGATATCTGACTGGCCATACTTCAAAATGATCTGAAGTTTAATTTCATTTTTAGACCACAATTCAAAAGACAGTTCTTCGCTTCAGAAACTGAGCAAATAGACATTACCTCCTCTCTGAAACCCTTGCTGGTACTGCAACCCTTTCTGACTTAAGTATTTCAATCTAACTACTCTCTTTGTCATAAAGAATACATACATATCGTTGTAATAAAATAAGCAGGACTTCACTGTAACTAGCTCGCCTCTGAGAATACTGCTTTCTTCTGTTGCTAGAAGTCATGGGCTGCGTGTATGGATGGGTCCGGCTGCAAGGCAGGGCTTTAGGCCTTGTGTTCTCATAGATGCATCCCAGGGCAATTTCTTACTCTTGTTTCAGTTTCTTGGAACTTACAAACAAATTCTACTTTTAAGCTATGTCATTTGACTATAGCATCATCCACTTAACGATTTATGTTGTCACATACAGCTTTCTGGGTTATTTTCTTGTTTTGTTAAAAAATTTACATATCAAGTATAAACTAAACTGTCTTCATTTCTAGTCTCTTACAAATACATTAGCAACCCACTCATTCTTCTTTTCTACTCTTATTGAAATGTATATCCACCTAGCCAAACTATTCAGCTGTCCCTGGAACCATGCCTGACCTTCAAGAAAATTTAGTCACCTTCCCTGTGAAGACAATTCTTATCATAGCAGATTTAAATTGGTGTCCTTTTAGTTTTTCTACTTCTTTTTATTTTCATCTCTCTTGGTGCTCTCCTCTTTCATTGTATTTATCACTCTACATTGAGATATTATTATTTTCCTAGCATCTTTAATACACCTTGTACTACTTGACGGGCAGAAATGAGTCTTATAACCATTTTCCTTCAGATGCAGCAAAGAATATATTTAACAAGTTTTTGTACAATTGTAGAGAAAAATAAACCAATAGATATTCCAATTAATTAATTAATCTTCTTATATATTGGTAAAATGATAATATTTAAACTATAACAAATGCACAAATACAACATGCACATCTAAAAAGAGATTATTTATCTTACTAAAAATTTCCCATTTGCAAAACCAAGTATAAAGATTTACAAAATCGTATAGAAACTTAAAAAATTAACCAAATTGGTCAGAGCACTTCATCCACACAAGAAGTTCTCTAAGAGGGATATTGACTGCAATTTTATTAGAAAGTCTCAAAAACCTGTCTATATCAACATCCTCAAAATCCAAATATAATATGCCTAGTCTCCTTTTTTGAGCAAATGATGAATTAATAAGTAAAGAATATAAATTGTAATTTTCTGTTTATATTTGAGCCTTAAAACGTTAACAGAGTCAGCATTCATTTACCTAAACTTTTAATTTCTCTACTGCAAAAAATTAGCATATTGCTTCTTGTCACTAATTTTCCACATGCATTTTAAGTTAACGTGCATAGAAGAAAATCTTCCCTAGTTTTAAAGGTGTAAAATTTATGCATGTTTGAGTTACAAATAAGGATAAATAAATAAGTTAGAAAAATATACTTGCAAATTGACACACACAATAAATTATCAACTGATAGTGTACATGAAGGGGCTGCTTAGGTGTTAGTTTCCATTATAAAAAACACAATTTTATAGTGACACGGTGAACTGGTTTATACGTAGAGAGCTACATAGCATTACAAAATTTGGACACTTACACTAAGTATAAAGGATTATTAATTATAAAAGATGAAAAGTATTAGCAAAATATTAGTTAGAAATAAAATTACTTCTCTTGGAAGATATGAGAAACATTTGTATCAGATTTTTTTAAGTTAAAACAACTCTTTTGCCAGTGTAAATAAAATCGGGGATATAATGAAGGAAAAGTGAGGATACTTTATTGATCCATGTAGCTAAACTTCAGGAAAGACAATGCAGCAGCTGAGATTCAAAAACATCTGAGTCCAGGACCTTAATTACTGATTTTTACACCATTTTTGTCTATTCAGCATCTTTTTGCTGCTTGCTTTTCCCTCAAGCCATCTTTCACCATATGAGTATAAATGTATGATAACACAGCTCAGCTATATTACATCGTGCAACTTCACCCCCAAAAGGTACTGGGTCCTTCTTTTCCTTTTTGATTCAAAATTCATAAATATTGGCTTAGCCTACAAAAAATGGGGTTTCTACACAGGCTTTAAAGGAGTCTCTGGGATCCTGACATATATTTTCATCTGTTAGTGTTGGTAAGAATGTTTAGCCACCATCAACTCATGTGAAGAGAAGCACTAGATTTTATATGAATAGAGAGAACATATAATTAGCAATCAACTCGCTCATTCAATCATTGCATCAATTTCCTCATACACGACATCAGCGCAATAAAAATGTAACATTACTAGGGCTAATTGCCATTATAGAAGGGAAGTGCTTATTAGAAAACTTGTGATATAATTAGAACTCAAAATATAAATACAGTACTGCCATTGTTATTATTAATTTATATCATGAAAAGACAGAGGGAAAAGCAATAAAATTGTGAAGAGACTTCATGTAGATAATAATGCCTGAATTGTTTTTTAAGGGTCAGGAGGGAATAGCAGCAGCTAAAAGCTAAACCTTGATTTACATTAGAAGTAGTATCATACTGTAGAAAACAACTATTTTATGCTCTCTGAATCTTAGTTTCCTCAACAGTAAATGTGGATAATAAGAGCTGCCTCAATGGGTTTTTGAGCATTAAGAACACTGTATGGAAAGTATCTAATACAACATTAGCAAATTGTATGAGGTTTAAAAAGTAGATATTTTATTAGTAGGGGATTACTCTGCGTATAAAATGAAAAAAAAAAATAAAAGAAGAGAAATAGTTTGCTCATCATGCCTAAAGGCCCTGGTTGTTGCAATGCTGAAATGAAATAGCTCTTAGAAAAGACCTTCATAGAATACAAAGTACTATAAATACTAGGCAGAATATATGGTTATAAAATGTTTATGCAAACGTGATGGTAGTTTAACTTAATTTTTGCAAGCTTTTCTCTTTTCTATGTATATTTTAATATTTATCTTGCAATAAATGTTCTGTACATTTGTATGGCAAAGGCAGACTTGCCAACTTTTTATAAGATTTTGAAATATTTTGTTTTCCATGATAGAATTAATATTTACCCACAGGACCAAATTAATCGTGAATTACTGCTGACTTTGGAAACAAAAAAAGTTAGATACTGTTTTAAAATGAATCAACTCCATTCTGTTCTTGAAACTGCAGGTTTTTCCAAGTTAACTATCCTGTTTCATAAAACACGTCTGTTAAAATATTAATGTTGAACTTCTAAGTTCATTCGTGTTGACAAATAGCAAAGCCCAGTTCCATTTCACCTAGGAATTTCAGTTAATTAAACACCAGTTGATATCCATTTTATGTTTCTATGATGTTTTATCGTCATAAGAAACATTTTATGGCAAATGCTGGCTGTTACATATTAGGAAAAAAAGTTGAAACTTTTTGTTCTACTTTAGGAAATTCAGTGTTAGATAAAAACTTTTTTTTTCCTGTGATTTTTTTTTTACATTTTTTTCCAATTTATTTATTTTCAGAAAAACAGTATTCATTATTTTATATTATTTTAAACTAATAATTTAACCAATGATTTCCATTTAAACATACAGTCATATGATTTCCATTTAAACATACAGATTTCATTTAAGCATACGGTCATACAGGAACAAAACGTTCTGTCACAAAAGCATATTTATAAAAAGGTAATATAAGGAGTCATACAAAAGCATTTACTTTGGGATCTTTCTGGCTCAGTAGAACTATCAGAGGACCAGAAAGCTGTAGGTACTTCTCTATTACCAGATTTACTATGTATACAATGTTAGAACTCCTCAGTTAATTTCCTCTCCATACCTTAAAATTTTCTTCTGTAAAAATGATAAAATTGAGCTGGATGATGTTTATGATTTCTACTTGCTCTAAAATATACATATTTATGAAACATATGATATTCAATTTTTGTTATATTGAAAGACTGTTTACTACTACCCTCTTTTGGTTTAGAAAACTATCCCTACATTTTTAATAATGTAAGAATATAAATGGAATTATAAAATAAAAAGGGTAGTACTTTATATACTTCTGAATAAAAGCAAAAAATTAGGAAAAAATCTTTTTTTAAAAAAAGGACTATATGGCAGAGTAATTAATATGTTACCAAATCCAGAATAATACACGTATAGAATATGAAAACAAATTTATTGTTTTTCAGTTTTATTAGTTTCCTTTCAATAGTGCAAAATAAATAACATCACTGTATATTTATATTCTACTGTATTTTACAATACTAAAGGAAAGAAATTATGAGTATAATGTGAATTTTCATTGTCTTTATCCATCAGTGGGATGAAGAGCAAAAATGTGTCAATGTTTCATTAGGATTAGAGATACCTAAATCTTATCATGTAGTAGAATAAAGACTTTTCATTTGTTGAGAAAAACTCTCCTACATGATTTATATACCAGTAAGTAGAGGGGACTTCTACTTCAAAATTTAACTACATCTCCAAAGCTGAGGAAAAAGCTGGAGCATCTAATTAAGATGTTCCAGGCCGAAACTGTCATTCTTCTATTACCTGCCACCATATATCTACTGTGAATATAAGAAGATACAAAATATTTGAGGAGGTTTTTTAAGGAAATCATAGATGTAGAAAATAGTAATTTTCTTTTCATTATGGAAGGCACTGTGTATTTCCCCTTACCCTTTTTCTCAAGTTAAGCTAGGTGGTCCTCGGAAGCAACTGATAGAAATTGCAGTTGCTTTATGAGAAAAGATTTTATTGGACATCTCCCTAGATATGAGCAGAACTATAACAATCCACGTACCCATTTGATGGGTGTGGAGACATGAAACTGGAACTTATTTCTCACCCAAGAAAGCTTAACATCAGGAGGTCACTCATGATAGATAGGCACTACAAGAAGGGTAAGCAGTTAGCCAACCTGCATTTCTTCTATTTAGTAGGTATAAGGCTGCATTTTAATTATACAGAAAAAAATGAATAATGAGGAAGATGGCCTCATTGAAGTCATAAAGGAATCTAGTCAGCTGGGATGGGGGAATCCCTCCCAATAGGGGGTATGATGGAAATTCCAGTGGCAGGAATGAAGAAGTGGATTTTAAGAGGTCTTCTGGATATTAGGTTACCTATTACATTAGTGATGTAAAAATAAATTGTATGTGTATTTTTTCCCTTCTTCCTTCTCTAGCCCTGGGGAAGAGGTGTTTCTTTGGGGAGAAAAGTGGACAAAGGAAATGGAAAGAGATCACACTCTGCAACCCCCTATACCCACCCCCACAGCTGCTAGGCTTCATGCCACCGGTCAGGCCTCAGATCAGCAAATGCCAGGAGTTTGTAGGAGGACCTGAGTAAAGTTTTGATATAATGTATTCACAGGTAAGTCTATTTTCACAGTGTCAAGTACTAAGAAGTTACTGGACTTTCTTGAGACGTTATTGAGTCAAAGATTATTGATGCAATAAAGTATGTTTAATGTAGCAATGGAGAAAATACTGTTCCCTGATTCTAATCTACCAAATGCAGTATCTAAAAATATATATTTAATCATCAAAACCAACCTATGAGAGAAGCATTGCTGTCCTCATTTTCAAATTATAAAACTCATAACTATTAATTGTTGGAGTTTAGCCAAAACTTAAAATTCATGTTTGCCAATTGTCAAACTCCTTGCCACACTCTACCACTCATTTATTAGTTCCTGTCATAATTTCATCTCATTTTAATTTTGTTTATGTATTTTTTTAAATTAAATTAATTTATTTATTTTCAGAAAAACAGGATTCATTATTTTTTACCACACCCAGTGCTCCATGCAATCTGTGCCCTCTATAATACCCACCACCTGGTACCCCAACCTCCCAGCCCCCCGCCACTTCAAACCCCTCAGTTGTTTTTCAGAGTCCATAGTCTCTCATGATTCACCTCCCCTTCCAATTTACTCCAACTCCCTTCTCCTCTCTAAGACCCCTTATCCTCCATGATATTTGTTTATGTATTTTTGACCACAACAAGTAGAAGCTCAGAGAACTAACTTTTCACATGGGTTCATTAACATCAAGTCATGTTAATCCAAATGCATTTGAAAGTTATTTCTCACATTCATTCTTGCTTTCCAGCAAAATCAGTCTTCTGACTGACTCAGCCATATGCTTTTATAATTCCTGTCTTTGACTTTTTTGTTGTTGTTTCCTTTCCTCACAGCAATTTCACCCTTCCTGTTCTAAAGGAACAGATCAGCAATGCCAGGAGGTACACAATTTTAAGAACTAAATCAAGTCAAGTTTTGCAACCCAACTGGGCTTAGCTTGACCTATTTCTGTCCGTGTTCTAGTTTTGACATTAAGAAGCTGGTTTTTGAAAGAAATGTAAATAAATATCTAAACCATTATTAAAACATGATCACATAATACACATAGCCACTTACATCAATTCATTTACTAGACAAACATATTTTATTATTCTTATGTTTTGTAGTACAAATTTAGGGTGTCTAAAGACAGCAAGAAAGAGAATTGATCTTGGAAAGATCAAAATGAAGAGGTGCTTCATGATTTAAAAATAGAAATATAATTTAAAGCATTAAAATATTATAAGATACATTATGTGAAAATTCTAGAAATAGAAATAGGGAACAGGGGCGCCTGAGTGGCTCAGTGGGTTAAAGCCTCTGCCTTCAGCTCAGGCATTGATCCCGGGGTCCTGGGATGAAGTCTCACATCTGACTCTCTGCTCAGCAGGGATCCTGCTTCCTCCTCTCTCTCTGCCTGCCTCTCTGCCTACTTGTGATCTCTGTCTGTCAAAGAAAGAAAGAAAGAAAGAAAGAAATAGGGAACAGAAAAGAATTAGTATTCTTAGAGATAAATAAAAATCTTTATCAGATGGCCACAATCATGGAACAAATTTTCATATAAATTTTATTTTATCCAGATCTATAAAATAAGAGTACTTTTAGATTACATATATATATATATATATATATATATATATACATATATATATATATATATATATTTATTCAGAGATAGTGATTATGATTAATGAGTGCTAATTATTGGGGCACCTGGGTGGCTCAGTGGGTTAAGCCTCTGCCTTCAGCTCAGGTCATGATCCCAGGGTCCTGTGATCCAGCCCTGCATCAGGCTCTCTGCTCAGCAGGGTGCCTGCTTCCCCCTGTCTCTCTCTGCCTGCCTCTGTGCCCACTTGTGATTGCTCTCTCTCTCTCTCTGTCAAATAAATAAATAAAATCTTTTAAAAATGAGTGCTAATTATTGATTAATAACTGAAAAATGTAGACCATTCACATGAAAAACACAAAAGTATATACCAAAATAATATCATGAGAGAAATATCCTAATTAATGTTAGCACTTCTTTAGACAGTGGATTGCTTTTATCCTTAAATATGCTAGATCTAAAATAAAAACTTTCTAATTAGTTGCCTCATATATACATATATCTCAGACTTTAAAAAAAAAACTGTAATAGATAAAAAAAGTGTAATAGATACACTTATCTCTTAATTTGACCACATATTATTAGTAAAAGAATGTCTAAGGGAGTCATTATATTATCTTGGTTGTTGATTTAATCTCAAAAAACACTTTATCTAGGCTTCCTAAATTTACTCACCAATAGCCCAAAATCCCTGCCCTGAATCTACCATATTATGTCACTTACTTGATTTTCTTTGTGTTTTTGGAGGCATGCAGAAACTCCTGCTAAGGTACTAATAAAAGTGCAATGACAAAGAGAAAGAGAGAGAGGGAGAGAGAGAGACAGAGAGTGAGATCCCAAAAGAAATTAACATCCCTCTTACTGCTAATTAAAAGCTTTTTGCTTTCTCTCCACATGGCCAGTACAGCTGCTTCACATCCTATCCCTGAAAAGGAAACACATAAATTCCAAGACAATATTGAGAGCAGCACCTGGTTCTGGGTGCACCTGCCGTGATTAGAGTATATTTCATACTGTCAGTAAATTAACATTTTCAGGGGCCCCAAAAGATACTTTTTTTTTCCTCATTCAACTTCTTCCACTGTCCCCAGTGGTAAAGAATCAGTAGTTTTGCTTCCATTTTTGATACTAAATATATCATATTTTTGTTTGCTTCACTGATGCAGACACCTGCCTCCTGCTGTAAATGCTGTGTTCCAGCTCTAAAAGATTTCCCCAGGGCTTCCCATTCAAGTATTGGCTTGTAACTATGGCTTAATATCATGTCAAAATCTCTTAAGGAAGATACAGCCTGTCAAGTCATTTCAAGATTGAACCTTCATCTACTGAGATTCCGAAACCATCCTTTGACTGTTTGAAGCATGAGCAGGCAAATAAAAGGCTAACAAGTCATTTGTAAAGATAATAGCTAACAGCATGCATTCTCCTTTCCCTCCCCCTCTTTCCATTAAATGTTGATAAAGAATAAGGGAGCAGACGGCAGGACCCCAGTCTTCATTATATATAAACAGGTCAGAGGAAACTTAAAACTCTAGGGTTTCAGATAAAGAAGGCAAAAAATATCTCCAACACTCTGTGAGGGTTCAAGCATCTCTGAAACATGGATGAGATGTCAGTTTTCTGAAGGAAATACTTCTACAGGTTCAAGATAAAGGTGCTTCTGCTAAAATGTATAATTTTTGAAAAAAATATTTATTACATTATGTGCTCTGAGCACTGTTACATAACTGATGAATTATTGAACACTGGATCTAAAACTAATGATGTACCATAAGATAGCTAATTGAATATAAATTAAAATAAAAAATATTCATTGTATTAGAAAAAATAAATTACGTCCACTTCTAATCTCATTGTTGACTTGGAGGTAGTTTGGTTTGAGGAGTAGTAGGAAATTCTTTACAAGTGGGGAAGAACATCAGCAAATCTTACGGATTCTGGTAGTTAGGAAGTTCTACATATTCATGCACAGGTTCATCAGTTCTACTTATTTGAGTTAATTCAGTTTAAACAAATCATATTAGTGGCAGGTGAAAATTTTAATCTTTGTCTTTTTGGAAATTCAAAATTTTCAAAATAGAGAATAAAAATCTGGTGCCTATTAATTCAATCATCTCTGTCATTGCATAGAACCAAAATGTGAGGATGTTTAAAAAATATTTTTAGTGAATACTCAGAAAGGCATTTTAAAAGTTGACCTTGCTATTATAAGATTATTTAATCTTCTTCCTCATAAGAGTTACAGCTTCATAGGTTGGGTGCCCTGATTTTGAAATCCCCCTCTATTTTCTATAGTTGATTCTCTATGAAAGCAAGAATGACTGACAATTAGGTACCACAGTAAAATATATATAACTTTTCTTCAAAAACTGTTCTTCCTAAACATACAGAAAGAAAAATATTTCTTTGTAAAAACAGAATAATTTGCCCATACAAAAAAACCCATTGACTAACTTTGGAATTATAAGGGTTTTATCAACCTTCATAAATAGAGCTACCTTTTAAAAAGTGGGAAGAAGGAAGCCTTGAGAACCTAGACTGTGCATTTAGACATTGCTAGCAGCTTCCCCTTCCTTTTTCTATAGTCACATCTTTAAATTGATCCACAGTTATTTTAAAGAAAAGAGAGTAGGTAATTGTGTTTCTGTATTATAGAGTTCATTACTTATTGTGCAGGAAGAAAGGCAAGACCATTTCAGGGCTCTAGCTATAACATATTTTATTCTCAAATATTAATTATCTTTCTGATTTTGAAATCTATGCTAGGCTTAAAATAAGAGTTTAAAATATACTTGTTTATATTACTCAGTGCTTACATTGCAAATGCCTCCCAAACCTCACTATAGTGAACATATTTCAAAATTCATGTGATGCTCAACATCATTCATCATAAGGGAAATACAAATAAAAAAAAACTGCAATGAGGTATCACCTCATATTTGTCAGAATGGCTAAAATTAATGACACAGGAAACAGCAGATGTTGGCAAGAATGAAGAGAAAGGGGTCCCTCTTGCACTGTTGGAGGGAATGCAAACTGGTGCAACCATTCTGGAAAACAGTATGGAGGATCTTCAAAAAGTTAAAAATATAACTACCCTAGGATCCAGCAATTGCACTACTACATACTACTTACCTAAAGAACACAAAAATACTAATTCAAAGGGGTACATCCATCCATTGATGTTTATAGCAGTATTATCTACAATGGCCAAATTATGGAAGTAGCCCAGATGTCATCATCTGATAAATGGATAAAGAAGATGTAGTGTGTGTGTGTGTGTGTGTGTGTGTGTAGTGTGAGTGTGTGTGTAGTATACACACACAGTATACACACACACACACACACACACACACACACACACATACACAGTGGAATATTACTCAGCCATCAAAAAGAATGAGATCTTACCATTTGGAAGGACATGGGTGGAGCTAGGGAGTATTATGCTAAGTGAAACAATTCAGTCAGAGAAAGATAAATACCATATAGTTTCACTTCAATGTGAAATTTAGGAAACAAAACAGATGAATATAGGGGAAGGGAAAGAAAAATAAGATAAAGAGAGGGAGGCAAATCATAAAAGAGTCTTAAATGTAGGAAACAAATTGAGGGTTGCTGGAGAGGAGGTGGGTGTGGAGGGATGGGGTAATTGAGTGATGGGCATTAATGAGGACACCTGATATAATGAGCACTGGGTGTTATATACAACTGACGAATCACTAAATTCTATCCTGTAACAACGAAATTGAATTTAAATTTAAAAAAAAAGAAGTTCTTGTCAAACCAGTATCCTTTGATTTTCATTTTAAAACTTAATATGATTTCACTTAGATTTGGATTCTAGAAAACCAAACAAATAAACAAACAAAACAAAACAGACTCATAGGTACAGAAAACAAACTGTTGGTTACCCGAGTGGGGAAGGTTTGGGGGGCAAGCAAAATTGGTAAAGGGGATCAAGAGGTACAAAATTCCAGATATATATATATATATATACATACACATACACACACACACATACATGTGTGTATATATATATATACACAAACACACACATATACACACATACATATACATACATACATATGTATATGTATCATGGAGAAGTAATGTACAGCTTGGAGGATATAGTCAATAATGCTGTAATAAGTTAGACGTGACAGATGGTAACTAGATTTATAATGGGGATCATTTAGTAAAGTATAAAAATACTGAATCACTATGATGTACACCTAAAACTAATAGGACATTGTATGTCAATTATACTTCAATTAAAAAAAAAAAAAACTTAACAGGAATTTCTTCAGTCCTAGGTTTGTGAAAGTTGTTTTGAGAGCGATTCATTTCTCAATTCATTTCATCTCTCCATTCATTTGCTTGTCAGAAGACAGATATCTGAGCCAAAAGAAGCACATTAGGTAATTTTGCTTTTGATTGACAAGCAGCAATTTCTCATAGGTTATCCACTAATAAATTTTCACCACCTCCTGGAAGAACTCTTACTTCTATATTATTATTATTTTTTTATTTTTATTATTACTGTGTTTATCTTTTTAAATGGCCTAACCTTCAGACAATTTCAGATTGCAGTGGATACTTTAAGGGAAATTTTGACAAGATTATTCATTTGATAGAACAAATTTTTAAGAACATTTTTAAGAACATAAAAGAAACACAGAGGAATTCTATTTCTTACCTAAGCGAAAGTGAGATATTTTAACCTAGTAGACACCTTTCCATTTCCATATTCAGGCAATAGTAACAACCCACATTCTAATACTACACTCTTGAAGGAATTATCAAAGACAAGCTACTTGATCAAACTATCTCTGTCTTTTAAAATGTGTGAGATCTATACACATAAAATCTTATTCCCCTCATTGCTAAGGAACGATAATTAGTCTTTTCACAATGGTAATTACATGTGTATTTCTATTTGTGCAATTGACTTCCTCTAATTTCTCCTCTTTTTTTTCTTTCTCTCATTCTTCTCTGGGAAACTTTAATTAGCAATAATAGCTCTTTGGTTAAACCTCATTGGCTATGATACTGCCATTGAGCAAAGCTTCTCCAGGAAACTTTAATAATTAATTAATACAAATACAATTACTCCCAATATGCTATTTGAAAGTTACATTTTAAAGTGCTCAAGCTAGCTCAATACTGAT
This sequence comes from Neogale vison, assembly GCF_020171115.1. Lineage (NCBI taxonomy): Eukaryota > Metazoa > Chordata > Mammalia > Carnivora > Mustelidae > Neogale > Neogale vison. The sequence goes on along the minus strand of NC_058095.1, from coordinate 123,462,381 downwards.
GAATCCTGAAATTTGTTCAAGATAATTCATCAAATACAAAAATATATGGTTATCATTAATCTACACTATGCCCTCTGAATACCTTTGATCTGATTATTGAGTTTGCACATATTTACCTGTTATGGTTTGTGTAATTCCCTTTGGTGGTGATTATAAAACTGACAGCCAAGAGGAAAAAACACTGGAATATTTCACCTTTACTACAAAGACATATGATTTATTTCCAACTTAACTGGTCCTAGATGCATTATCTTAAGCAGAATTCTTATAATGGTTTAAAAAAAAACAGGTGTAAGTATGGTACTCTCAGTGGCCTTCAAAATAAGAATTAGATTCATGACAGAAAAGTCTATCAGTTACAACTCACAGAGCAACAGAGCAAGGTTTTTTTTATGTTGGAAAGTGACGTCTGTCATCAGTACAGCTCCCGAAAAGACCCAGGGAACATTTAGATCAGTCAATTTCCCCTCTCAGGAAAGTAGAGTTTTTAATAAGTTAATACAAGAATTAAAAAAAAAAAAACCTAAGCCTCAATTTGAGGATCCCTTTTTTATAAAGGAAGCATAACACATGAAACTCCATTAAATTGCCCAAGATCAAAGACTATGCAGTAGATATTCAACAAATAAATGCTAATATCCCATAAATATCCTCAGTGAAGTTTCTAAAATTTAAACCTACATTTTATTTTATTTATTTATTTATTTATTTTTTAAACCTACATTTTCTAAGTTCCAGTCTGTTCTTTGCCTGCTACACTTTGTTCAGTTTTAGTTCCAATTTTTGACACTTGCCTGAATGTTCCTTGGTTGAATGGTCACTGAGAAAGAGGAGGCCAAATCCAGTTTCAGGTTTTAAATCTGATGCTATCTGATGTACCCAACACAATGGACAAACCCTGTTTTTCTACTGCCTAATTTGTGTATTGTGTATTTGTAATTTAGATTCTATCAGCATATAATTTTCTTGCCTGAATGAGTAAGGGAAGATAGTGCTTTCTGGGTATGTATGTGTGTGTCTGTGTATGTGTATTTATCTACTCTTTATTTATATTCCCCTTCTTTCTGGAATTAATATATATGTTATGTTTATGCATACATATTCATATGTTATGCACTTATGAATATATATATACATATGTAAGTGAAATGTAGATATATATACATGTATAGATTACAGATGTACATAAACTATATTTATATAAAAATATATAGTTATCTAAATATATATTTACATATACATAAAATATAGATCCTTAAACAATGTGTATTTGGGTTTAATTGGGTAAAAATTATGTAAGTACTGCTTGTTGAGATATAAAGGACAGTTAACCAAGAATTCAGAACAATTTAAAAGGGATTGTTAGTTCACTGTATTCATACCATCTACACTCATCACTCACTCTCCCATCTACTACCACATAACTCTACTGGTTTGGGGATGTGGATAATATAGACCCACTACTCTGCACTACCCCAAAACATCTTTTCCCTTAGGTTACCAGTGGTTACTTGTTCTCTGATAACCTATCACTGTATCCTGTAAGATGTTCTTTTAAGTTAGAAATACAAATACAGAGAACAAACTGATGATTGCCAGAGGGGAAGAGATGATGGTTTAAGCAAAATGGGTGAAGGGGAATGGGAGATATAGGCCTCCAGTTATGGAATGAGGAGGTCCCAGAAGTAAAAAGCAAAACATAAGGAATACAGTCAATTACATTGTTAATAGCAATGTAATGGGGCAGACAGGTGATAGCTACACTTGGAGTGAACATAGCTTAATGTACAAACTTGTCAAACCACCAAATCATACATTTGAAACTAATGTGACATTGTGTGTCAACTATACCCATATAAATATAAAGAAAGAGGGGCACCTGGGTGGCTCAGTGGGTTAAGCCTCTGCCTTTGACTTAGGTAATGATCTCAGGGTCCTGGGATCGAGCCCCACGTCACCCTCTCTGCTCAGCAGGGAGCCTGCTTTTCCCTCTCTCTCTGCCTGCCTCTCTGCCTACTTGTGATCTCTGTCTATCAAATAAATAAATAAAAATCTTTAAAATATATATATATATATATAATGAGTAAAAAAAGACACATAGACCAATGGAAAAGAATCAAGAGTTCAAAAAAAAAAATTCATGTGTGGCCAACTAATATTTGACAAGATAGCCAAGAATATTCAGTGGGGAAAGGGCAGTTTCTTCAATAAATGGTGCTGGGAAAACTGGATAAATACATACAAAAGGATGATCTCAGGGTCATGGGATCAAGCCCAGTAGGGCTCTGGGCTCACAGGGAGTCTGCTTGAGGACTCTTTCTCTCTCTCTCCCTCTGCTCCTCCCCCCATTCACGCTCTTGCTTTCTCTCTAAAACAAATAAATCTTTTAAAAAAGGAAAACATGGAAAAAATTAAAAACAAAACCACATTTTCTGATAACTTAAAATCTTAATTAGATTTACATGCATACACACATGTGCACACACCTCTCTCTTCATAGGGGGTTCCTATGAGTTCAACAAAGTACCATATTATTGAGAACATAACAATTAAAATTGCAAACAGCTATCTAAAAGATTATTAACCATAAATTCTTGTCTGTACTTTCTTTATATTTAATAAGACAGAATTGGGGTGCCTGGGTGGCTCAGTAGGTTAAAGCCTCTGCCTTCAGCTCAGGTCCTGATCCCCAGGTTCTGGGATCGAGCCCCGCATTGGGCTGTCTGCTCCTCCGGGAGCCTGCTTTCTCCTCTCTCCGCCTGCCTCTCTGACTGCTTGTGATTCTGTCTGTCTAATAAATAAATAAAATCTTTAAAAAAAAAAAAGAAGAAGACAGAATTGAAGGCACACTGAGAAGATTTAACCCCAGGTTTTATAGCTTACCCAAATACTGCATTTACTAAGAGTCTGTCTTAGTATAAATTAAAACAGGAGTCATAGTAAGTTAATATTTAAATCCTTACGTGTACATAAATACAAAGAGGCATGCATACATGTGTTCTATTGTTAAGAAAGATAAGCATATTACATTAACTACCTAAAATAATTTTTGATAGTTTACATTACGAAGAAAATCCCTTATTTCATTGATACTTTTCTGTAAATAGCCTGGTTTCTATTCAAGCACCTGCCTGCCCATTAAGGTGAGCATCTCAGTGTCTCTGTGATTCTCTCTGCAACTGTAGTTGTAAAACAAGGTGGGTAATGACCTAGATTCACATGCATATACACAAGTGCATGTGGTAGCAATGGCTAGATAATGACTATGTGAACCTGAACTCTAACATTCTATTATTTGTGATAAGGTTACATATTTTGTAAGCTTACATTTTTGTTTATGTTTTTGACAGCTTTATTAATGCCATGCTGTATTGTTTATGTTATATTTGTTCTTCACAACTGTATGTTTTATATTCAAAATTAAATAATACATTTTAATGCAAGTGCTAATTCAAAACAAATATTAGATGAGGTTGTGAAACAGAATGACTCTATTATCTACCTATCTACTTATCTACCCATCTATCGTCATCATCTATCACCTATCAGGCAAATATAAATCTTTTTCTGCTGGTAGCTGAATATAAGTACAAAAACATCACTTAAATTGTAAAATGTATTACATAAGTTCTTGGTTCATTTTTGTTTTCTTTTCCCTTTATCCTTAGTCATTCTATTATCACTTTTTCTTCACAAATATTAAGTATCTGCTCTAACCATATGTGTGGCATAGCTCCTTACTGATGGCTAAGCAGAACAATTCTGCCTTTCTTAAAAATAGCCACAAAAAATGAAACTTTCTAAGTAACTACCTAATGGTAGTTGTGTTGGTGAAGTTGAAAATGTTATGATAACTTTGAAAGAAAAGTGAGGGAGCTTACACAACAGAGTATATTTTACAGTTGAACTGCTTTCTTGCAAAATCTATTATAATCCCTAGAGTAAAGGCCAAATTGCCTTTACTCTAAATTCAAATGTATTTGAGGTAAAAATGCAAAATATCCCTCAACAGACAAATATAAGTTATTTAAAAATACCTCACAGAAGCATAGATAAACTATTTTTACTTTTTTATACTTACTATTTATTTACTCATTTGATTAGAATTTGGAACATTTAGAGATAAGCAAATACTTACTGCATATATATTCTTTTAAATAGGCTTTTGGTCATATTTAACACTACATAACTGGATTCTACCAGTCAGGGAAACTGAAGTTGTATAAATTATCCAAATACGGTTTCTTTTTTTTTTTTAATTTAAGGCAAAATGTAAAACACATCCTCTTGTCTTCAACATTAAATCTACATTCCCCTATCTAATTTTCCAGAAAACCCCAAATCAGTTTATTTTCTGTCTTTATACCATACTCTGTCTCAATATTGTAATGCAGATTATAATACTGTGCCATGCAATCCTGTGCCATGATCCCTTAAAACTTACATGCTTATTGTAACCTTTTTTTTCTAGATGAATACTTCAACTAGACACTGGAGGTCACTCCAGTCATTTTTGAAAATGACATTTGAAAAACCACATACATGGCACTTATATCCATAACTTAGGAAAGGATTACAGAGAAGGTTTCCACTATTCTGGAATTTAAAATCTAATAGGGATGTTTAGCCACTACAGAAACATATAGGCAAGATAATTTTAGTTAATGACAACTTCTATGAAGAAAATTAAGTTGGCAATGTGGTAAAAAACAAAACAAAACTTAGATGAGATCAGGATTGGTGAGGATTCTTTTTGATAATGGTCTGGACTCTTCTTTCAGAAAAGATGCTGGAATGGTATCTAAATGATTTCAAGAAGGTGCCCAAATTAAGATGTGAAAGAAAAGCTTTCAAGGGCAACAGAAGAGGTTAGGTCTTATATTTTGTTCAAACTACTTCCCACATGGTAAGTGGAAATCTATGGTGATTAAACATAGGAGGTCAGGGGGAACCTATATGAAATGAAGTCAGAAGCACATAAAGCGGCTGGCTCCCATGGAGCCTTATATTGCATGGTACAGGCAGCTTGCTTTTACATCAAGAATAAAGGGGAGAAGGGGGGTAGGGTTATGGACATTGGGGAGGGTATGTGCTTTTGGGTAAATTGGAAGGGGAGGTGAACCATGAGAGACTATGGACTCTGAAAAACAATCTGAGGGGTTTGAAGTGGCGGGGGGTGGGAGGTTGGGGTACCAGGTGGTGGGTATTATAGAGGGCACGGCTTGCATGGAGCACTGGGTGTGGTGAAAAAATAATGAATACTGTTATGTTGAAAATAAATAAATTGGAAAAAAAAAGAATAAAGAAAAGTCGTGGAGAGTGACCTACTCTGACTTAAGTTTTTATAAATATTACTCTAGCACCAAAAACGAAACAGGGAGGGACAGAGGAGAGAAGAGATAAAGGATTGTAGCAAGTTATGAATGCAAGGAGAAAGAGAAGCAAAAATCTATTAGAGCTTTCCAAGTGGAAAATAGCATGGCTTGATTTAGGTGACAGTGGGGGAAAGAGTGACGAAGTGAACATGCTATAGATACCCATGTTTAGGTGTACAGTCAGAAGAAATTGCTTTAGGACTGCAAGTGATAGAAAAGTGGATTGGAGAAAGCCAAGATTTTTGGCCTGAAATATTGGATCAGTGGTTATACAATTCACTCACATTTAGGAACATAACTAGAGGTGTTAAAGGTTGAATATGGGCTGTAACTAGACTCTGGAGATCACTCCAGTCATTTTTGAAAATGATATTTGAAAAACCACATACATGGCACTTATATCCATAGCTCTTTATTAATTAACTTGGGAAAGGATTACAGTTAAAGATAGGAACTCAAAGATCAAGCCATGCAGTCCCTTGAACATCATATGGCTTTGCTGGAAAGGAGCCAGCAGTTGACACTGAGTTAGGGGAGAAGCCAAAGTGAAACACATGAACTAGTTAAAAAAATTTTAAGAAGACTAAAGTGGTGAATTCAGGGGTAATAAATGCTTTCGCAGAAGCCAGTAAAATAAAAACTAAAAAGGAATTACTGATTTGAGGCTGACTTCTTTATTTCTTTTTTAAAGATTTTATTTATTTATTTGACAGAGAGAGATCACAAGTAGGTAGAGAGGCAGGCAGAGAGAGAGGAAGGGAAGCAGGCTCCCTGCTGAACAGAGAGCCCAATGCGGGACTCGATCCCAGGACCCAGAGATCATGACCTGAGCCGAAGGCAGTGGCTTAACCCACTGAGCCACCCAGGCGCCCCAGCTAACTTCTTTCTTATTAAAGAACATCTCACAATCCTTTGCCTCATAAATTTGAAGAAAACTTTTTCTTAGGTTAGAGGTGAATTGGCAGATTTTATATTTTTTAAATAAGTATGTAGATAAAAAAACCAAGATAGAGTTTCTCTATTTACCTGTTTAAAATATGAGATTGGGCCATTTCTATAAGATACAGTTACCAAAAAAAAAATCAAAAACAATTAATGAAGTCTTAAGTAGTAAGTTAATTATCACTATATCAGTTTTTCACTGAAACTTTGGTAATTAATTTAATTGCCTATAACAAAAAGTTTAACAAACCAAACTTCTTTTAACAACAATACTGTGAGTAAATTCAATCACCAATAACAATTACATAAAGGAAGCTGTTCAGTAGTTAGAGCCTCAGGACTAATATCATATGCCATAGATGATAAAACAAAACTTTAATAGTTTAAAGAAGCAAAGAACCTTATTTTAACAATATTATGTACATACAATGCTTAAAATCTTTCAATAATCACACCAAGAACAGTTGCATAAATTAAATAAGCATTTTTAGTGCAGTTAAGATTGAAATAATAATTTTTTTAAAGTCCAAGGGCTAGGAAGAGAGGGGGGAAGTAAGGAAAGATGTAGAGAGAGAATGAAAGATAGGAAGAATGGTCAGATGATGCTGACTGTATGGCCCTTCATGAAAATGGTTGCTGATTTCAACAGCAAACAGGCTGAAATTATAGTCAAGATGAAAGAGGAGATCAAGCTTTGTACAAATGGCAGAGTATTAGACCTGAGACCCTATCTAAAGCAAGAAACTGGATCTCTGAAAAACTGTACTTCAGAACATTATACAGAAGAAAATATTTTACTAAATGGCAAAAAGAGACAAAAACTAGGAAAATGTTGTCCATATACACTACGGAGTATTATGCCTCCATCAGAAAGGATGAATACCCAACTTATGTAGCAACATGGACGGGACTCGAAGAGATTATGCTGAGTGAAATAAGTCAAGCAGAGAGAGTCAATTATCATATGGTTTCACTTATTTGTGGAGCATAACAAATAACATGGAGGACATGGGGAGTTAGAGAGGAGAAGAGAATTTGGGTAAATTGGAAGGGGAGGTGAATCATGAGAGACTATGGACTCTGAAAAACAATCTGAGGGGTTTGAAGTGGCGGGGGGGGGAGGTTGGGATACCAGGTGATGGGTATTATAGAGGGCACGGCTTGCATGGAGCACTGGGTGTGGTGAAAAAATAATGAATACTGTATGCTGAAAATAAATAAATTAATAATTAAAAAAAACTAAGCTCTTCTGCCTTTCCCAGGCCTTCATTTAAAGAAAAATAAACATGAATATATACATCTATAGTTATACCACCCCACACACTATACACACAGATACACAGGCATGAAACTGACAAAGATTTGTAATTTAAATCTAATTGATCTGCTCTACCCTGAGATATCTCAACTTGAGAACTTAATATGATGGGTTTCTAGAATGGTAGAGAGCAAGATACTAAGTTAAAATACCAATATTCTGTGGAATCTGGGTGGCTAAGTTGCTTAAATATTGGACTCTTGGTTTCAGCTCAAGTCATGATCTCATGGGTCATGGGATGGAGCCCATATCAGGCTCCACACTCAGCCAGGAGTCTGCTTGAAGATTCTCTCCTTCTGTACTTCCCCTGACTCATGCTCTCTCACACACTGTCTCTCTCTCTCTCAAATAAATAAACAAACAAATAAATAAATAAATCTTAAAAAAGAAGAGAGAGACAGATACCAATATTCTCTTGATTGTCAGGAACTTAGATTAAAATGCAAGAACTCCTATCCGCAAAATGTCAGAAAACACTAATTCAAAAATCCCAAATGACTGCATACATGAGGAAACAAAGAGTCATCACAAGATGACTTACCAAAGCAAAAAGAAATATCAGATACTCATATTCCAGATAAAGTTCACATGTTAACATAGAATAAATTCACCAAAGTTAGAGTTTGAAGGTAGAGTATTAATTGGGAAGGGATTACAAATATTAATTAACTTAAAAGATTAGTCAGTAGGCACACCAGCATTTTAAAGACAATAACCATTTAAGAATTACTGAATATATAGATACAGATGGATACAGATATTCAAATGGTAGAAGGATATGAAATTACATTTTAAAAATAAAATTGAACCAAACCAAAGCAGTATAGATGAAAATCATTGTAAAAATAAGGTAATGAGAATGTAAAAAGTCATGAGGTAATAAAAATCTAAGCACATCAGTATCACAGTATAAGAAAATGATATAAACATGCTAAAATATGTTAAACATGCCAACAGAAAACATGACCTATGGCCTATACTTTGGCCATTTTAGACTGTACACTCTTAAAATACACGGAGATCATTCACTTTTTTTTTTTAACCTCCAAACTAAGGGAAATTTCTAAAAGTAATTCAGGGAAAGGTGCAGTGATCTAAAATTAGAACAGAAAACAATAAATAGTATATAATGTAAAAGTAGGATGGTCTGAAAAGCAAGTGATCATACAAGCATTGACATCTCAAGTCTATAGTATAATCTGCTGAAAGTGGAGGGATATAGTTCATATATACAATGGAGTATTATGCCTCTATCAGAAAGGATGAATACCCAACTTTTGTATCAACATGGATGGGACTGGAGGAGATTATGCTGAATGAAATAAGCCAAGCAGAGAGAGTCAATTATCACATGGTTTCACTTTCTTGGGGAGCATAAGGAATAACATGGTGTACATGGGGAAAAGGAAAGGAAAAGTGAACTGGGGGAAATCAAAGGAAGAGATGAACCATGAAAGACTGTGGACTCTGAAAAACAAACTGAGGGTTTTGGAGGGGAGGGGGCTGGAAGGACAGGTGAGCCTGGTGGTAGGCATGTACTGCATGGAAGGGCATGTACTGCATGGAGCACTGGGTATGGTGCATAAACAATGACTCTTGGAGCATCAAAAAAATATAATACCTATCTATCTATATAAATATATACAGATTTATATATAGATCTATATAAAATAATATCTATATAAAAGGTAGGAATAAGAAAATATATGTGAGTAAAATATGCATACAAAAATAACAGTGACTTAAAAAAAGGGTATTGTTAGGAAAATCATGCCCTGCAAAATATCAGAAGTTTCAATACAACAAAAATAATAGTTATTCTGAATTTGGATATACCTAGTGTGATAATCTCAAAATGTATAAAAGTAAACCTACTGGAACCACAGGAAGAAATTCTTACTTCCACTGTTAATGTAGGAGATTTCAATATACCATTCAAAATTATCAACAGGTAAAATATAAAATTTACCTTGCATTAGAAAATATACATTCTTACTAATTTCTTTTTTTTAAATTTTTTGAAAGTTTTACTTTTTCCTAGCCAATTAGGATTAGGATGCCTTTACTTTTCTTTTTTTTTTTCTTTTTTTGTGGGGGGGGTCTGATTGCTGTGGCTAAGGGTTAGGACTCCCACTACCATGTTGAATAAAAGTGAAAGTGGTGAGAGTGGACATCCTTATCTGGTTCCTGATCATACAGAAAAATCTCTGCTTTTTCCCACAGAAGATGATATTAACTGCGGCTTTTTTCACACATGGTCTCTATTATGTTGAGGTATGTTCCCTATAAACCTACTTTGTTGAAGGTTTTTTATCATGAATGGATGATGTACTCTGTCAAATGCTTTTCCTGGATCTATTGAAATGATCATATAATGCCACCTTATTAATGTGGTATATCCTGTTGATTGATTTGTGAATACTGAACCACCCCTGCAACCCAGGAATAAATTCCACTTATTGTGGTGAATGGTTTTGTTAATGTGTTACTGAATTCGGTTTGCTAGTATTTTATTGAGAATTTTTGCATCTATGTTCATCAGAGATACTGGCCTGTAGTTCTCTTTTTGTAATGTGTCTTTATCTGGTTTTTGTAGGAGGGGAATACGGGCATCACAGAATAAATTTGGAAGTTTCCCTTCATTTTCTATTTTTTGGAATAGTTTGAGAAGAATGGATACTAACTCCTCTTTAAGATGTTGCGTAGAATTCACCTGTGAGGCCATCTGGTCCTGGACTTTGTTTGTTGAGAGTTTTTTGATACTGATTCAGTTTTTTTGCTGGTTATTGCTCTGTTCAAGTTTTCTATTTCTTCTTGTTTCAGGTTTTTTTTTTTTTAAGATTTTATTTATTTATTTGACAAACAGAGATCACAAGTAGGCACAGAGGCAGGCAGAAAGAGAGGCAGAAGCAGGCTCCCTGCTGAGCAGAGAGCCCAATGCAGGGGGGCTCAATCCCAGGACCCTGAGATCACGACCTGAGCCGAAGGCAGCTGCTTAGCCCACTGAGCCACACAGGCGCCCCTCTTCTTGTTCCAGTTTTGTTAGTTTATGTTTCTAGGAATTTATTCATTTCCTTTGGATTGTCCAATTTGTCGGCATATAGTTTTCTCTTTTTTTTTTTCAATTTATTTATTTTCAGAAAAACATTATTCATTATTTTTTCACCACACCCAGTGCTCCATGCAAGCCGTGCCCTCTATAATACCCACCACCTGGTATCCCAACCTCCCACCCCCCCGCCACTTCAAACCCCTCAGATTGTTTTTCAGAGTCCATAGTCTCTCATGGTTCACCTCCCCTTCCAATTTACCCAAATTCCCTACTCCTCTCTAACGCCCCTTGTCCTCCATGCTATTTGTTATGCTCCACAAATAAGTGAAACCATATGATAATTGACTCTCTCTGCTTGACTTATTTCACTCAGCATAATCTCTTCGAGTCCCGTCCATGTTGCTACAAAAGTTGGGTATTCATCCTTTCTGATGGAGGCATAATACTCCATAGTTTTCTCTTATTGGTGTTGGTTACTATTTCACCTCTCTTCCATGTGTGATTTTACTTATTTGGGTCCTTTCTCTTTTCTTTTTGACAAATCTGACTAGAGGTTTATCAGTTTTATTAACTGTTTCAAAGAACAAGCTCCTGGTTTCATTCATCTGTTCTATTGGTTTTTTGTTTTGTTTTGCTTTGTCTTTTAGTTTCAGTTTCATGTACTTCGGCTCTAATCTTTACTATTTCCTTCCTTCTGCTGGATTTATGCTTTGTTTGTTGTTCCTTTTCTAGCTCCTTTAGGTACAAGGTTAGGTTATTTGAGATATTTTTCTTCTGAAGATAGGCCTGTATTGCTATATACTTCCCTCTTAGGACCACTTTTGCTAAATCCCAAAGGTTTTAGACTGTTGCATTTTCCTTTTCTTTTGTTTTCATGTATTTTTTTTTCTTCTTTGATTTCTTAGGTGACCCATTCTTTGCTTAGTAGCATGTCATTTAACCTCCATGTATTTATGGTCTTTCCAGACTTTTTCTTGTAGTTAATTTCTAGTGTCATAGCATTGTGGTCAGAAAAGTGGAATGCACAGTGGTTCAGCCACTTGGAAAATAGTATGGAGGTTACTCAAAAAGTTAAAAATAGAATTACCATGTGATCCAGTAATTCATGTAAAAGTATTTATGTAAAAGAATACAAAAACACTAATTCAAAAAGATATATGTGCTCCTATGTTTACTGCAGCATTATTTACAATGGATAAATTATGGAAGGACTTGAAATGTCCATGGACAGATGAATGGATAAAGAAGAAATTATATATATATATTTTATATATTATATATATTTTATATATTATATATATTTATATATTTATTAATATATATAAATTATATATATATACAAAATAGAGTATTACTCAGCCATTAAAAAGAATGAAATCTTGCCATTTGCAACAACATGGATGGATCTAGAGATGCTAAGCAAAATAAGTCAGTTAGAGAAAGGTAAATATTATATGATTTAACTCACATGTGGAACTTAAGAAACAAAACAAAACAAATGAACAAAGGAAAAATGAGACAAATCAAAAAACAGATCCTTAACTATAAAGAACAAACTTTTGTTTGTTAGTTGGTAGTTGGGGGGATGGGTGAAATACATGAAGGGGATTAAAATTAAAATGATCAAGATGAGCACTGAGTAATGTATAGACTCACTGAATCAACATATTACATACCTGAAACTAATATAACACTGTATGATAATTATATAGATATAATTATGTTAATTATAATGTAATTAAAATTCTAAAAAGAAATCCAGAAAGGAGATATTAAGCAAGGCAAATCCCCATGGCATGATGATGATTTATAACATGACATTAAAAGGAGGATATAGAATGAATTTCATGTTTCTAAAAAATTCAGTCAACAAGTTGGTAGAAGAAGTCCTAAAGGTGGAAAATAAGAGTTACTAGGCTCTGAAAAGCTGAAAATTATTTCTGGAAATGGACAAGAAAAATCTCAAGTTGACAAGTTTATATGTATAGAATCATCACCAGGAGAACAATGGTTAATACTTGTGTAAGGCTTCCATTTTGCACAAGATCTTAAAATTCAAGGTCTCCAATAATACACATTCACCTTATTAGATATTAATATTATAACCATTTTATAGAGAAGATTGAAGTTTAGATAACTGTTGAAATTCCACCACTACAGGCATCACTGAAGTCTATTAAACAGGCTCAGAAATATGTGCAAAATCAAAGAAGTTAATTTATAAAACATGCTCCTATATTTTTAAAATTTTAAAGTTTTGATTTCCATGCATATAATAACTTCACTAATATTTTAAACTTTTAAATAGTTATAACCTTAATCTTTTTTAATGTGAAATCCCATCTCTCCTTATGCTTTAGCTACATATCTATTTGCTCCTTATCATATAATTGCAACAATTCATTTACTATTTTATCAGAGCTACATTTTCTTTCATTTGGTGATATTGACTTGTTTATAGTTTAAACTTCCTTACTTTTAGTACTTCAGTAGTGTGTGTGTGTGGTGGGTGTGTATGTCTGTGGTATATATTCCCTGGAATGTTACATATTTCAAAAAAAGGCTTTGTGGAAGTCATCCAGAGTGGAGGCAACACAGATAAATGTAAATATGGTGCAGTAAGTAACACTTTTAAGACTAGGATACTACTAAAGTATAAACAAACATAAGAAGTATAGTCTTTAATTTTATTTGATAAAGCCACTGACTAAAGTATAAATAAATGTAAGAAGTATAGTCTTTAATTTTATTTGATAAAGCCACTGTATTTCAGCAGGAATTATAAGAAAATTAGCCAGGTGTCTTCCACTTTATCACAAAATTTTTGCATAAAATAATTATTAAATAATATTTTAGTAATTTGTGATTTTAAATAGAAATTGCTGATTTGTTTTTCTTTGGGGTTTTCTTTTCTGATGATTGTTATTAAAATAGGGGGTATTTTCTGAGCTACCTAGTTAATTTTCTAGGTTTTATTATTTTTAGGAAAAGGTAGGTTTCATTTTACTGACAGCAGTTAAAGTAACAAGCATAATCATTGGATATTGGCATCCATACAAATATTCAACTATTCTCTTCTTAAAATAAAAAGAAATCTTTTTAAGTACTTGATTGCTGAGATATAAAATATCCAATGCCTTTTCCAAAAATGCCTGATAATTACTGGTAAAATGTTGAGTTTTATCTAGATTTCTAGTTTGAGGGGGGAAAAACAGTATAAACTGAAATCAAGCTCTATTTGTGTGCTTTGGTTTTTTCCTTAGTTGTATGAAAATTGCTCTGGATACATTTTCTGGAAATGAGTTTTCAAATTGCAATTTTGGACATATTTCCCCATGCATTCTTAAAATGAATTGAATTGTAGTTCCTCTAAGGACCACTAAATAAATGAAGCCAGTTTATAAATTTTTCAGAAACCCCTCAGAGGCCCAAATACACTTTGTCATTTGTTTTGTCTAAGCTTTTTAATCCTCTTTGAAATAAATAGAAATAGCAGAGACTGTGCTTCCAAGTAGCTCTTTCCATTTTAAACTGTGTGTGTGTGTGTATGTGAACTAGAACAGTTTTTCAAGAGAGAAAGTATTTAGAGATAATTAATGAATACTATACTATTTTCAAGAAAAAGATGGAGAGGATTAACAATCAAATGGTATGTGCCAAAACACTGCATGGTAGTAGCATAAATATGATCATTAACAGATTGAAATAATGGTATACTTTGGTATATATACTCTGAGCACTACCCACTTATGTTTTCCCACCAATCCAGAGCAGGAGATAGAAGATAATTTTGTTTCAACTTATTTTAGTAGTTGGCAATCAAAAACTGATTGATTTTAAGATATACAACTTGATGTTTTTATACAGGTATACATTGTGAAATGTTTACCACACTCAAGACAATTAGCATATCCATCACCTCATAGAGTTACCATTTTTTTGTGTGGGTGGGTAGAGAGAACATTTAAGATCTACTCTCAACAAATTTCAAGTATACAATACAATATTATTAACTAGAGTCACAGTGTTTTACATTAGATCTCCAGAATTATTTATCTTGCTTAACTGAAACTCTAGCGCTTTGACCAACATCTCCCCAATTGCACACCCTTCAGCCTCTGATTCTATGCACCTGACATTTTTTTATTCTACATATAAATGAGATCATGCAGTACTTGTCTTTCTGCAACTGGCTTAATTTCACTTAGCATAATGTCCTCCAGTTTAATCTATGCTGTCCCAAAAAGCAGGATTTCAATCTTTTTCAAGATTGTGTATATATGTGTATATACATATATTCTACATACATTGCATATGTGTATATATGTGTGTGTGTATATATAAAGAAAAATATACATAGAGATAAATATTTCCTATACACATACATATACATATGTATATATGTATATATATACAAATACATAAACATATATATGAGTTTTCACATCTTAGCTATTGTAAATAATGGGAAAATGAACATGTAAGGGTAGATCTCTTTGAGATTATGAGTTCATTTCCTTTGGATGTATACCCAGAAGTGGGTCTGCTGGATCATATAATAGTTGTATTTTTAATTGTTTGAAGGAGCCTTCATATTCTTTTCCATAATGACTATACCAGTTTGCATTCCCATCAACAGTGCACAAGGGTTTCCTTTTCTTCGTATCTTTGCCAATGCTATTTATCTCTCATTTTCTGATAATAGCAATTTTTACAGGTGTGAGGTGATATCTTATTGTGGCACTGATTTGCATTTCCCTGAAAAATTAGTTAAATTTCACATACCAAGATTTCTCTTTCACTGTCAGTTCATGGTTGCTTTTAGTGATGCTGATGGAAAAGACCTTTCTTACCACTTTTAGGATGTGTAGACTGAAAATGCAGGGAGAAGAAATTCAAAGTACTACATTGATCCCATATATGGCCTACAGGTATATTTCTCTTATTTTTTGTTATTACTGTCATATGATGTCTCTCAAGAAGTTAAAATCTGGTAACTAAAGTAATGTCACTTTTCTTGAAATGTTCTGACAATATTCGAATAGAAACACTTAGTAGAATGTGATATCCTTTAGAATAAATGCAAAATTGCAAGTTTGGATTGAGTCACTAAGTTAGATAAGAAGTAGACAAAAAGCAAGAAGTAGATACAAAGTAAATTTTGCAAACTAATTTCACAAATCAAAAATCCCTTCATCTTATTAAAAATATAAAAATGGCTCAAACACTAAATATCAAGAGAGGGTAGGATCAGGGATTTCAAATCACTCTTCTCTGAGTAATTTCATACTGGGTGAAGAGTACCTGACCCAGCATTCTAACTAATAAAAGAACCTTCAGAAGGTTGGCTAAGAAAGCTTGACATATGTCCTCAAGAGTCAGGGAATTGATAGGGAATAATTTCAAAATGGAAAAGCTAAAAGCAGAGTTGATTTTACTTTCAGTTTTGGTCATAGAGCAAAGGAGAATTTGCTGTTCTAGTAGAATCAGCCTATACCAGATAGCTTGGGGGAAAAGTGATTCTTTGCTTTTATGCTGATACATTCAAGACAGCTGAACCGAAGTCATTCAAAATCACTGGATAGGGCCGCCAGAAGGGCAATAGGACCACCAGAGTAAGAGTCTCTGTGGAGTTAAGAAGGCAGTGAGAAACAAAGGACCAAGGAGAAAGCTGCATGCCCAAGGAAAAGGAGGCATCTAGGTCATGAATACATAACTGAGAGATTCCCCTCTCCTCCCACACACAATCAATTACCAATAAAAAGACACGAAGTTTAAAGAGCATAAGACCACATTTACAGCTCTGCTCAGCCAAGAACATTCCTGCCAGATTCCCCATCCTCTGTCTTTCCAACATTTTGAAACTGGGTGGACAAGATGAGAGAGACAGGTGGAAACACAAGGCAAGTTAAAAGAAAAAGTTAACCAGAACTCTTTGCCAGTAGCAGACCACAGCCAGGTGAGAAATGTAGAGTTGTAATTAAAGTGGGAAATGTTGGTTATTCCATGGTTCCAGATGTCTTTAATGTCTTAAGGTTATTTTTATGCTTTAATACAACTGTACACTTATTTATTATGAATGAGCAAAACAGTATGAAATTGTCTTAATCTAAAGGCAGGAGTAGTTAGGAACTTGGAGGTCACACTTGGCAGTGGGATATGGTGGCACCAGAAAGCAACAGTGAGACACGGCCACACAGATGATGGAAAGCAACCCCTGATCTGCATGTTACCATTTTTAATATTAATTTCAGAACTTCTTTTCTTAAAAGCCACTACACTCTTTATAATGAATTTTATTTCACAAACTCCTAAAAAATATATAATGATAACTTTCGTATGACAGTTACTTTTGTTTTGCCTAAAGATTATTCATCAGTTTAGCAAGTTCTTATCCTTTTGAAGCTTTGAGGAAGAATACAAATACTCCCCAAAGCCTGTAAAAGTAGCTTTGTATCAAAAATTCAATGTAACATACTCTGAGTGTTCTGAGCTCAGCTGATTATGGAAAATTGCCTTCCTCTGATGAAGTAATCTGCATCTCGATTTTGTCACCATGGTAAAAACAGCATCCTCCAAATTGTTTTACAAGGAAATTGGTACTTTGGAAACAATGTCTCTTTTCTTTAGAGAAAAATACATCTTTGGAAAATAATTTTTTTCTTTCAAAAAGAACCTGCTGCTCAAAATTTCTTAAAATATATTCAATCATTGTTTTTAATTTCCTTTTTCAATTGTTGGTATAGAAAGATATTTTAGTGTCATAAGTAGTCTATAATAAAATGAATGCAGCAGATTGTGATCTAAATCAGTAAAAAGTGTTTTTTATATTAAAATACTGATTTTGTATGTTGGAAAGTTTCTGAAAATGAAAAGAATCATTGATTAAATTGAATAATAATATATAAAATGTATAATTAAAAAATCTAAACTTTCCTTGTAACAAATATTCACTTTCTTTTTTTTTTTTAAGATTTTATTTGTTTATTTGACAGACAGAGATCACAAGCAGGCAGAGAGGCAGGCAAAGAGAAGAGAGAGAGGAGGAGGAAGCAGGCTCCCTGCTGAGCAGAGAGCTGGATGTGGGGGTCGACCTTGGGATCATGACCTGAGCTGAAGGCAGAGGTTTTAACCCACTGAGCCACCCAGGCGCCCCAAATATTCACTTTCTTAGAAAGTTTCAGCATTTTTTTAAAGCCTAAAGTCATCGGGTAACTTAAGCACCCAAAGAGCTTTAGATTTGGCCAAGGAGGCATAGCCATCTAGGGATAGAATCTGGCCTCCTAAGAAAACATTGCCCGCTGTTCCCCTGTTCCTTGCATTACAATGAGTCCTCTGAGTCATTCTGAGAGTTAAAAGTAAGTGAACAATGAAACTACAAGTAATTTTTAGACTTTACTTTTTAGGCATTTTGCAGCTCAAAATAAGACAGTATTATATAGTATAGAGTTTGGCTTTGAAGTCAGACTTAGACTTGAATATTGGCTCTGCCTCTCACTGACTTTGAGATTTCAGGATTTAATTAAATTTTGGGTCTTTGTTTTCTTGTAATAGACATTCCAAGAAAGGTACTTATTATCCCTGACCCAGTAAATGCATAGCCAGTTGGAATACTAGCATGTGGTTGCTTCTATATGAGAAAAAGAAACACATGTAAAATGTGAAACACAGTGAACAGTGTGATAAAAGTAATATGAAAACAAATATGAAAAGTTAGACAAGAAAATCATAGATTTTTTTTAGTGTAGAAAGTGACATTTCAAAGAGATTCACAGAGATCACTAAAGTCTTCTGGATTAACTGACACTGGAATTGAATCTTCAACAAACTGAGTATTGGAGAACAGTATCCCGAGTACTTGACTATATACCATGCACTGGGCATGGGGTTCAAAGTTCAAATACAATCCCTGTCCTCTATGGGGGATTAGGACAGATAAATCAGCAATTATATTGTAATGAAATGAATCAGGGATGTTATATGTAAGTGAGCAGAGAGGAAATTGTTGGTTAACAATACGTGTGTGCACGTATGTGTTGTGTGCACGTATGTGTTGGTGCCTGTGTGTAATATCGCAAGAGTTAAGGACAGGTGAATGATGGTTTACAGAGAAGGAGATACTGGAGAGCTGAATTAAAATCGACCCTTAGCATCCTATAATTTTTTTGTGACACTCTTCTTGATTTGTAACTTTATAAGTATGCAATATTTAGTGCCTGTGTTCCCAACTAAAATAGAAGATCCTAATCAGCTCATGTCTATTACCTATTATTGTTTATACTAGCTAAAAAACAATGAAAAGTTTTAAGCCCTTCCTTAACTCACCAAACTACCATTAATTTAGTATCACTAAACTATCATTAACTAGCCCGTAATCACACTGAGCAACCACTGGGGAGGCTAGGAAATGAGCTTGCCATTAATGTACAATGTGCCTGCAGTTCAACCTCTGTGGTGGGACCCTTCAGGGAGCCAGCAGAGAGGCACTGATATTTTAACATCTGCCCTCATTTCTCATTCTGAGTTCTCTAATATGCATTTCCCTCAACCTTTATTAACACAGATCCTTCAACCCTGATCTTCTTAAATAGCATACTAGCTGATAATACTGTTAACCACTTGCCATATATCAAAGTAGAACTTAACTTCATGTTGTCTCTTTTTTAATGCAAAGCGACCACAAGATATACTGATTGATATTCTGCCCACTGGGAGAATTTATCTTTTCAATAGGCTTTCAGGTACACTTTTGAGTTTGGCTCCGAAACTCCAGAGCAATTCATTCATTAGCATATTAGGAGAGCCATTGGCTATAACAAACATTTTCAACCCTCCTTGGTCATTTCACACAGGGAACACCCCAAGTAGCCTTATGTTGAAGGAATTAGCATTATTTAGAAATAGGCCAGTGGAATTTTGAATCATTTACTTACAGAAATTTCATCATGTTTTCAGAACACTGGAAACCCTATTTTGGATTATGCACTTCTAACTGGTGAAGTAATGTTGCTGATTTTACCCACCCACATGGAATGGTAGGTCAATTCTGTATTCATTTCATGGTAGGAAGCTCTGCTCACAATTTACTTGGTATACCTTGTAGTTAAGTCAGGGCAGATTTGGAACTTTCTGTCATACAGATAAATAGGAATTTAGAAACTTAGTCATATATTTTGATCCTAAACTCTCATGATCTATTAGCCTCAACCAAAGAATTCTGCCAATCAAAATGTTTCCATTACCTTTCTTCAGCCTCCACTATTTATTAAGGACCTGACCCTCTTCGTTTGGGGGAATCAAATACTGATTTGAGGCCTGTGCCACCCAACCCCAATATCCTCCTTGAAATCATCAGGTAGTTCATTTCAATAGCACATCATTCACATTATCATCAATGCAGCATCAATACACTGATGTTCTTTTGCCAATGCATTTATTATTGCTCTTTCATGGGGCAAAATGAGAGAGTTACAGAAGATGTATTCCTCCAATATTTCTAAAAAGTAAGTTTCTACTTAACTTACAATTTGAATTCCAGATTCTTCTTATCCAATCTGGAATGTTCAAGCACAGGTTCACTGATGCATTTCTAATTTCTTCTTAGCCTATGGTTTATGGCTTTGTGAAATTAAAATTAACCCTGAAATTAAAAGTTGACCACACTAGGGGCATCTGGGTGGCACAGTCAGTTACACATCAGACTCTTGTTTTTAGCTCCAGTTGTGATCATGGGTCCTAATCTCAGGGTTGTGAGATCAAGCCCCGAGTTGGAATCCACACTCAGTTTACAGACTGTTTAAGAGTCTCTCTCAGTTTCCTTCTGGCCCTCTCCCATTCCCTCTGCACACACACTCTCTCTCTCCCTCTAAAATACATAAAAAATAAATCTTTTTTTAAAAAGTTGACTACACTAAATGAAGATAACATGTCAGAATATCTTTGTTGTATTTACCTTGTATTTACTGAATGAGAATCTGCAAAAAATATCTTCATAACTTTTCCAAATTAAGTTTATGGTCTTCCATATTCATTCTTACCTTAATAAATGACAATATACTGCCCCAGTTTCTCAGACTAGAGGCCTCAGTGTCCTTTATTTTCATCTTACATTCCATTTCATTAGTGAATCCTACTGACTCTACCTCTAGAAGTTATCCTAAATCAAATCATCTCTTCCATTTTCACTTTTTTTCAGAAAGCAAAAATGGTATGCTCTGAATAGCAGTTGGAAAGATCATTTCATTATGTTCTTTTAGGATTCACAGCATTCCAATGATTTCCCATAGCTGTAGAATAAAATCTAAATTTTTATCATCAACCTAAGCCATATTTCCTATCTCTTAAGCCATATTTCCAGTGTTCTCTAACAGTCCACTTCAGTAACTCTTCCTTTTGTCTTATTTTTCAAACTTCCCAGCATCTTCCCCTTTTCCTTCCCCAATGTTTTGAAAAATTATTGTTTCACTCCTATCGTCCCTTCCCTCTAGTCTTTCACATCATTCAAGTCTCTGCTTAAATTTCACTTCAGAAAGGTCTCCTGATTATCCACTTGAAAGACCACATTGATTCTTCCTCACTCTATTCTTACCTATTTGCTCTATTTTATTTTTTCTTAATATTTATAGCACACCAGTAGACTTCTTTACTTACTAGTGATAGTATATTGTGTTCCTCCAGTAGAATGTAATCCCATGAGCTCAGGTTCCTTTATGTCTATCTACTGCTATATCCTCAGACCAGTAACTGGCACACAGTAATAGCTCAGGAAAATATCTGTTAAATGAATGAATAAATAACTATTGTAGTTAAGGACAGATATAAAAAGATTCTGAACCAGAGCAATGAAAACCAGAATGGAAAAAACAGAACATAAAATATTCCACAAAAAGAATTGATGACTCTGAATGGAAGATATAAAGAGAAAGAATGGTAAAAGATATCTTACATTGTTGACCTATATTTCCTTTTCTTTTTTTTAACCTTTATCTCCAGGAGAGTAATGGTGGCTTTATCCTGGGCATTACAATATTAGTTATGAAAAGATTACCAATTTTCATGTGTGAGATGAAATGGAAGATTTTAAGTTGAAGAAAGATAAAATAGTTGGGAAGAATGAGATTCCTTTCAATAACTTGAAGCTCAGGTAAACCTCTGAAAGCTAATCATTAAAAAAAAGCTGGTGAATATTTAATGTGTTCTGTTTATGTAAACAACTCAATATATATAGCATGCTCAGGGATAACATGTCAAAAGAAAGAAACTGTCTGAGCAACTCTACGCCAATAAATTTGACAATCTGGAAGAAATGGATGCATTCCTAGAGACATATAAACTACTACAACAGAACCAGGAAGAAATAGAAAGCCTGAACAGGCCCATAACCAGTAAGGAGATGGAAACAGTCATCAAAAATCTCCAAACAAACAAAAGCCCAGGGCCAGACAGCTTCCCAGGAGAATTCTACCAAACATTTAAAGAAGAACTAATTCCTATTCTCCTGAAACTGTTCCAAAAAATAGAAATGGAAGGAAAACTTCCAAACTCATTTTATGAGGCCAGCATCACCTTGATCCCAAAACCAGACAAGGATCCCATCAAAAAAGAGAACTACAGACCAATATCCTTGATGAACACGGATGTGAAAATTCCCACCAAAATACTAGCCAATAGGATTCAACAGAACATTAAAAGGATTATTCACCACGACCAAGTGGGATTTATTCCAGGGCTGCAAGGTTGGTTCAACATCTGCAAATCAATCAATGTGATACAACACATCGATTAAAAGAAAGAACAAGAACCATATGATACTCTCAATAGATGCTGAAACAGCATTTGACAAAGTACAGCATCCCTTCCTGATCAAAACTCTTCAAAGTGTAGGGATAGAGGGCACATACCTCAATATCATCAAAGCCATCTATGAAAAACTCACCCAAATATAATTCTCAATGGAGAAAAACTGAAAGCTTTTCTGCTAAGGTCAGGAACACGGCAGGGATGTCCATTATCACCACTGCTATTCAACATAGTACTAGAAGTCCTAGCCTCAGCAATCAGACAACAAAAGAAAATTAAAGGCATCCAAATTGGCAAAGAAGAAGTCAAACTATGACTCTTCACAGATGATATGATACTATATGTGGAAAACCCAAAAGACTCCACTCCAAAACTGCTAGAACTTGTACAGGAATTCAGTAAAGTATCAGGATATAAAATCAATGCACAGAAATCAGTTGCATTTCTCTACACCAACAACAAGACAGAAGAAAGAGAAATTAAGGAGTCAATCCCATTTACAATTGCACCCCAAACCATAAGATACCTAGGAATAAACCTAACCAAAGAGGCAAAGAGTCTATACTCAGAAAACTATAAAGTACTCATGAAAGAAATTGAGGAAGACACAAAGAAATGGAAAAATGTTCTATGCTCCTGGATTGGAAGAATAAATATTGTGAAAATGTCTATGCTACCTAAAGCAGTCTACACATTTAAAGCAATTCCTATCAAAGTACTATCCATCTTTTTCAAAGACATGGAACAAATAATCCTAAAATTTATATGGAACCAGAAAAGACCTCAAATAGCCAAAGGAATATTGAAAAAGAAAGCCAAAGTTGGTGGCATCACAATTCCGGACTTCAAGCTCTATTACAAAGCTGTCATCATCAAGACAGCATGGTACTGGCACAAAAACAGACACATAGATCAAGGGAACAGAATAGAGAGCCCAGAAATAGACCTTCAACTCTATGGTCAACTAATCTTCGACAAAGCAGGAAAGAATGTTCAATGGAAAAAAGACAGCCTCTTCAATAAATGGTGTTGGGAAAATTGGACAGACACATGCAGAAAAATGAAATTGGACCATTTCCTTACACCACACACAAAAATAGACTCAAAATGGATGAAGGACCTCAATGTGAGAAAGGAATCCATCAAAATCCTTGAGGAGAACACAGGCAGCAACCTCTTCGACCTCAGCCGCAGCAACATCTTCCTAGGAACATCACCAAAGGCAAGGGAAACAAGGGCAAAAATGGACTATTGGGATTTCATCAAGATCAAAAGCTTTTGCACAGCAAAGGAAACAGTGAACAAAATCAAAAGACAACTGACAGAATGGGAGAAGATATTTGGAAATGACATATCAGATAAAGGGCTAGTGTCCAAAATTTATGAAAAACTTAGCAAACTCAACACCCAAAGAACAAATAATCCAATCAAGAAATGGGCAGAGGACATGAACAGACGTTTCTGCAAAGAAGACATCCAGATGTACTCCATATCACTCGGCATCAGGGAAAGAATGAAACTGTCAGTAGGGAAATGGGTAGAATAAGAAAACAGATTTAGAGAAGCAAAACTCAGCAGTATGGGTTCATCATTGCTCAGAAATAAGAAATAATTTGAGGGGATATGAGAAGCTTGACCCCTTGATAGTGTTCTCTGCTGTGTGAGGTCAGAATAATTTACTAGGCTCTTCGTGAAATGGATGAAATCTCTCTTGAGGGTATCTACTTCTCTATTCTTTCATTCCATGGTCCTCAGGCAAGCTTTTGATCAATAATTAATTTTCTTATATAGTTCAAAAACCAGGAAATGAGCTCCTTTCGCTAGAAATGTGATCACTGGAGTAAATTAATATATTAATTAATACTGGAAATTTTATTTATTTATCAGTCTCTTGTGAGTTTAGTTACCATCAGCTCAATTTTGGGTTGAGACCTTGAAATATCCAAGTAGTTGAAAAATCCAGTTTGTGGACTTTTAAGAATGAATATTTTATCTTTGATGTTATGAGAGTGTTTTTTGAATTCTAAGCCTAACTATTTAAGTTACTTATACATAACTGGACATTTTCTTCCCTATGTCAACAAATTATCTGACTTTCCACATATTTCAATCATGTAGTAATTGAGGATATTAATTTTGCTTACAGTAATTAATGATTTGTAGAACAACAATGAGAGCTCAGATAATGGGTTTTGGGAACAATTTAGAAAGGAAAGGTCATATAGTCCAGTAACTTACCATATCCAAAAAAATCCAGTTTGGTGATATTTAATTATGAACTTTAGTCCTTTTCCTTTTCCCCTTTTCTTTAGTATTTTTCTGGAAAACAGGTTAAAAGGTCAGTCACTGAATACAATACTAGTATATGCCTAAATCTTCATTATGAACTTTTCATCCATAGACTTTAATTATGAACAGTGGTTTAGGAATTTTGTCAAAACTCTTTTAGAATTTTATCTGATTTAAAACTTAAATGCTTATTATACAAATTTATGTTTAAAATCTCTTCTAAAAGTTCCTTAAAATATATGCTCTATTTATTTTTGAATGTCCCATCAAATAACAAAATATTTAGCATAAAACATGTAAAATAATGATTGGATGTTGATGGTCTGAAAGCCCTGTGTGTCAAGATTTCTTTGGCTTCATCAACAGGACCTAACTTTGGCCAACTTAAGCAAAACTAGAAGAATGGGGCTAATTCAATGACTCAAAGGAAAAAGCCAGAGACTAAGGAATGAGAAATAAGTGAAATTGGGCCAGCCCAGCAAACCTTAATATATCTGATAGCATATTATAAAGTACATTAAAATAGAGAAATATTGTTAGTTTGCTTTTTATCACCAGTGGTAACACCTTGGAACATTTCATTTTTCAGTCACAAACCAGTTTTTTTTTTTTAAGATTTTATTTATTTGACAGATAGAGATCACAAGCAGGCAGAGAGGCAGGCAGAGAGAGAGGAGGAAGCAGGCTCCCCACTGAGCAGAGAGCCTAATGCAGGGCTCAATCCCAGGACCCTGGGATCATGACCTGAGCTGAAGGCAGAGGCTTTAACCCACTGAGCCACCCAAGCGCCCTAGTCACAACCCTATTTTTAAAAATTTTGTTCCTCTGTTAAGAATATCTATATTTTAAATGTTTGTTTTGAATAAAATGGTTAGAAAAATAATATCACATTAAATATGCACCCTATATGGTCTCCGATTACCAGGTTTTATGAATTTTAGTTTTTGTGTGTTACAAAAATGAAATAAATGAGGAGCAAATTACTGTGCAATCGAAAACAGTGATGCAGCTGTGATAAATGTAGGTTGTGGTTAGTAGCAATCAATATCTAAAGGAGCCATTTATTAAAGTGTAGCAAAAGAAAAGTACTGGATTAGGAAAATAAAAACAATAACCTGCCATTTCTCAAATGGGTTGTAATAAGATAAAATATCAAAAGTAAAATCTCAATCATCACTATTGTTTCTTAAGAGTACAGTTAAAGGCACATCCATCAAATAAAAATAACTAAAAATTATATGCTTAGGGATTATTATAAAACTAAAAATTTAATAGCAAATAAGACTAAAAACTTCCAAAACACATGACAATATTTCTTTTTTCTTTAGAAGTCCAATTACCTTGGAGTTTATTTAAACTAAGAGAAAAAGGTCATAATGTTTACATACAAACATGCTTCATTCTTTACATAACAATTATGACAAATAACAGAAAAAATTATGGAATGCTGCTTTTGTGATCCCTTCAAAACACCACCATCTTGGATTGTACATAATTTAAAGAAATGTCTTAAACACTTTTTGAAATACTGAAGAAAAAAAGCAGCATTGAACTTCCATATCGATTTTATACAACTTCTATATAATACCTTGACTGAAGTCCAAGAGCAAAAGTGAAAACTTTCCTCCATTTTGGGTAAACAGCTGTCTGGTAAACTTAGATGGCATTTCCCCCTGGATTTTACCTGCCATTTATCTTCAGATGGTAGATTTTCAATAGAGATTGAACATCTGAAACTTCATTATTGAAAGAGACATTTAAACAGCCTACATGTTGTCGTGGTAATAGTTTATGTAAATAAATGCAACAGCATCATAGACATGTTTTGGCATATATATGGGATGATATTCAGCCCATAGTTTATTCTGGTGTCCTTTCAGATCTCTTTGATTTAATTTCTCCTCATTTGGGTCATGTTTTCATCCTTCTTTGCTTGCCTAGTAATTTCTGATTGAATGCCAGACGCTGGATTTTACCTTGTTGAGAACTTAATATTTCTACATAGCTAAAAATATTCTTGAAGTTTGATTTCAACCCAGCTGGGTTTACTTGGAAGTAGTTTGAAACTTACCTAGGGCCAGAGCAGTTCTTTAGTCTTGGACTAATTTTGTTTCACTAATGAGGCAATACCTTTCTTAGTATGCTACTCAATGGCCCAAGATTTAAAACATTTTCTCACCTGGTTGTGACACAAACAACTCATTGCTGTGTTTGAGCTCTGGAAATTGTTTTCTCTAAACACGTTTCAGGTGGTTCTTTTCCTAGCCTGTATTTTCCTTAAACACAGGTAGATTAGTACCCAACTACATTCCTGAGAGGGATTCTCTACTTATCTCTGAGGCTATTTTCAAGTATAGTTTACTTACTACCAGTACTCAGCCTTAAAACTCGAGTTGCCTTGATCTACATAGTCTCTCACCTTCTCAGCTCAGCCTGCTGAGTTGGCTGCATGGCTAACACAAATTGAGAAGCTCACCTGCATGTGCCCCTACTCTACAACATTAATTTGGTTCACTGTAGATTGATGACCCCAGACTGTTAGAACAATTCTTATAGGCTCTCTGCTTCTGTGAGTGCTTCTTGAACCCAGGACCTGGGAATCAGCACGTGGACCCCAGTGGGCAGGGAAACCCAACATCGGGCATGACACTATGCCGGGAAAATTCTGAGTGATAGTGGGCAAGATGCCGCACAGTTGACACTTGCAGAACCAACTGGTTGACTGATGACTGGGACTGGAGTTGGGGGAAAGACCCACTGCCCTGCCAAGGCCCGCAGGCACCCCATCCCCTTTTCCTGCTGCTCCCTGCTGACCTGTATGAGAAAATTGGGAGCAACTCCTTGGAGGCAAACCCCAGGAACTGGAAGAGTGGGCAGTTCTGCAGAAGTGGTTCCACCCTCCTTAGAGCCATCCAAATGTGGCTGCCCGCCCCTTCACCAGCCCTGCCTCCTTCTGGGAACTCTCCCACACTCTCACAGCCTTCTCTCTGTTCCTGTGCTTCCTCTCCTGAGAGCCCTTTTGGTTTCCACTTCCATTCTTATACTTCCTCCAGCTGTGGACCAGTCCATGCCTGGCAGACTTCTTCCTACAGCCCTTCCTTAAAAGGGGTTTTGGTTAGACACAGCCTGGGGGTTTGGTTAGACACTGAGTGGTTCTTAAATCTTGCACGTTTGGTTCTAGCCCCCCTCCACTGCTTTGCTCTGCTTTTCCCAGCCTGGGAGACGGATGGGAGCTAGAAGTGCCAATCCGCCTGCTGTGAATGGTGAGGCTATAATGTGGGACTCCAGACTCTTCTCAGCAGGTGTAGCACACAACCCTATTCTTTGGCAGAGCTCATGGTGACAGCCCTACCTTCCAGTCCCACATGAGCCTCCTGCAAAAGAGCTGTTGCCCTTACAACAAAACTTTAATTAAAAAATTTAAGTATTAAAAAAATTAATTAAAAAAAAACTTTGACAAATAAGCAAGTATTCTGGCCAAGAAAGACCAAAATCTATTGTGTTGTTCCATCCAAAAGCAAGTTTCTTGGTACTTCATATTTTAAAAATTGGGTAAGACTTAGGACCATCATCATAAGGTGAGGTACCTTGGTGGCTCAAACAGTTGAGTGATTGCCGTCAGCTGAGGTCGTGGTCCCAGGGCCCTGGACCTGGAATCCAGTCTCACGTGGAGCTCCCTGCTCAGTGGGGAGTCTGCTTCTCCCTCTCACTTTCCCCCTGTGCTCTTTCTCTTTCATTCAAATGGATGAATAAAATCTTTATTTAAAAAAAAACCATTGGGGACGCCTGGGTGGCTCAGTTGGTTAAGCAGCTGCCTTCGGCTCAGGTCGTGATCCCAGCGTCCTGGGATCGAGTCCCACATCGGGCTCCTTGCTCGGCAGGGAGCCTGCTTCTCCCTCTGCCTCTGCCTGCCTCTCTGTCTGCCTGTGCTCGCTCTCTCTCCCTCTCTCTCTGACAAATAAATAAATAAAATCTTAAAAAAAAACCATTATAAGGCTTAGTGTTGATCATGATAAACTCAAAAGAAGCTGTGTCCAACTGTCAATTTTATCAGATTTATTTTGCATTTAGGAATTTAATGTTAATGAAATACTCAACTGAATTAATATTAATAATTAAAGTATTTGTTTTTCCATTCTTATTTGTATATAATTATTAAATTTTCTTTGACTTGCAGCAATAGAAAAATTCAAATCACAGTAACTTCATACATACATTTGTGTTTGTGCTTAAAACACAGAAAATGGTATAATAAATAATTCAAATAAACACTGTGGCCTATGCTACTTTATTATTGTTGTTATTATTATTCCCATTAAAGGAGTTATAAAATACTTATGTTTGAAAAGTCTGCTCTAGTAGGCAACTAATTGGTATCAGGAGCAGGGTTGACATTCCATACTCTTATTGGACTTTATGTCATAAAGCTTAGTCAGTAGGCTATGTAGGAGAGCAGAGAGTAGAGTACAGGTTTTTCAAATATTAGTGCTCATAAGGATCACCAGAGCCAATTCCTAGGCTGTAGAGTTTCTCATTTATTAAGTCTAAGGTAAGATCCTAGGACATATTTTTTTTTTAATTGCCTCCCATGTGATTTTGGTGCTGTAGTCTGTGAATTACACAGTGGCACTCTGGTCCAAAAATCAAGATGAACAAGTAAAAGGGAATTTGGATTAGAACTGATTATAGTTATAAAGAAGCAAATAAAAAACACATATAACCCAAACTCAGGGATAAGAAAATCTTCCATGAGAAGTTAATTTGAAAAATGCTTAAGACATGGTGAGGCAAAAAGATCAGGGTTTTTTTTTTTTTTTTTTAAGGAAATACCCTAGTGATAAGAGAGACCTGAGGGTAAGGGCAAGAATGACATCCTTAGGAAACAATAAATTATTAAATATAACTGAAGATTCTTAAGTTGATTAAACACAAGGCAAATAGATTCTTTTTTTTCCAAATAGCAGGTTTTTTGGTTTGTTTTTTAATTTAATTTCTTTTCAGTGTAACAGGATTCATTGTTTATGCACCACACCCAGTGCTCCATACAATACGTGCCCTCCATAATATCCACTACCTGGATCCCCCAACCTCCCACCCCACACCCCTTCAAAACCCTCAGGTTGTTTTTCAGAGTCCATAGTCTCTCATGGTTCATCTCCCCTTCCAATTTCCTTCAATTCCCATCTCCTCTCCATCTCCCCATGTCCTCCATGTTATTTCTTATGCTCCACAAATAAGTGCAACCATATGATAATTGACCTTCTCTGCTTGACTTACTTCACTCAGCATAATCTCTTCCAGTCCCAACCATGTTGCTACAAAAGTTGGGTATTCGTCCTTTCTGATGGAGGCCTAATACTCCATTGTGTATATGGACCACATCTTCCTTATCCATTCGTCTGCTGAAGGGCATCATGGTTCTTTCCACAGTTTGGCGACCATGGCCATTGCTGCTATGAACACTGGGGTACAGTACATTGGCCCTTCTTTTCACTACATCCGTAGCTTTGGGGTAAATACCCAGTAGTGCAATTGCAGGGTCATAGGGAAGCTCTATTTTTAATTTCTTAAGGAATCTCCACACTGTTCTCCAAAGTAGCTGCACCAACTTGCATTCCCACCAACAGTGTAAGAGGGTTCCCTTTTCTCCACATCCTCTCCAACACACATTGTTTCCTGTTTTGCTAATCTTGGCCATTCTAATTGGTGTAAGGTGATATCTCAATGTGGTTTTAATTTGAATCTCCCTGATGGCTAGTGATGATGAACATTTTTTCATGTGTCTGATAGCCATTTGTATGTCTTCATTGGAGAAGTTTCTGGTCATGTCTTCTGCCCATTTTTTGGCATGATTATCTGTTTTGTGTGTGTTGAGTTTGAGAAGTTCTTTATAGATCCTGGATATCAACCTTTTGTCTGTACTGCCATTTGCAAATATCTTCTCCCATTCCTTGGGTTGCCTCTTTGTTTTGTTGACTGTTTCCTTTGCTGTGCAGCTTTTGATCTTGATGAAGTCCCAAAAGTTCATTTTCACTTTTGTTTCCTTTGCCTTTGGAGACATACCTTGAAAGAAGTTGCTGTGGCTGATATCGAAGAGGTTACTGCCTATGTTCTCCTCTAGGATTCTGATGGCAAATACGTTGTTAACAAAGAGAACATGTATTACAAAGGAATCAATATACCCTTAACCCTATATTCACTAGTAATGGGTGAGTGTAAATTCCTTACATAAATCGTTTTAATTGTGACCATATCCCTTAATAGATATTTGGATTACTTTTATGAGAATATTCTTTTTGCTATAATCCACAATTGAAACTTTTTACATGTACAGATGGAGTGATTAATTGCATCTGTAATCTTCTAAGACCAAATATACTTATTTTTTCTGACCATTTTCCATAGGTATTATAACATTTGAGGTTTTCAAAATAGTCCACCCAAATACATTCTAGTACTTGAGATCACACTGTATGTAATTTCTATTTTCATTTAGTCAATTCGAATTGACCAAATTTTATTATATGCCACAGCCATGGCAGAGAGATTTTTTAAAGCTTAATACCTATGCATGATGCAGTATCATTTTCCGTTCTTTCTCCATAGAAAGGACATGTCTAATGCCTGCAATTGTGCCTAGAAGCCAATGTTCACTAAATTCTGGATTCTATCTGTTTCTAGAGATAACTACATCTCAGATATGATAAATCAAGCTCTTTCTAACTCAGGCTTCCGGTTTTTTTAAGTAACACTTATCTGTTATACAGCATCAATAATCCTTGTCTTGTTGCATTTCTTGTTATATAGGCTTAACAGTATCTGTTCCAGACAAATCTTTCAGGGAAATTGTCTTGTTTGGTCCCAGTAGCTGTATTGTCTATCTCCAGGAACCAACTGTCTTGTGTATCTACAAGATGGAGTTGTTAAAAAGTCAGTGGAAATCAACACTCTCATTTCAATCTCTTTCTTAACCATAGGAATAATCTTTAATTGCCCTTCCAGAATTTTAAATAAGTTAATATGTATTATTGAAGATAGAGAAATTCCAAAGGTTTTCAAATGTCCAATTTTAATCAGGTCAAGGGCAAGTCTGGATCATCTCCAATTTAAAAATGGTACATTTGGATCCCTTCATTTGCCCATAATATAATCTCAATTATACTTTAATGTAATGGTGACAACACATAATGTATTTTCCTGTCATATGTTTCAATTTTCCACCAGAGTGTATCTGTACTGCCACATTTTACCTTCAGGCCTTTTCTCTCTATTCCCAGTGGATACTTCACATTTAATGCCTACATCCAGTCATCTCAAAAAGTTTCTCATATTCCTCATAAATGTTTTTCATATATCATTGTATAAGACTTTGGCTCATCCTTTCAGATATTGTGCTGGAAAATCCCTGTCTTTCAGTTACTTGTTCTCAGATTGTTTTCTACTAAACAAGGATGGGGGGAATTTAGCCCCTCATCAACTATTTTGTCTACTTTGTGATTCTAAGAATGGAATTTTAACTAATCCAAGGTAGAATAGGTGAAGCAAATCTTATGGCTAGAGTTGAAGCTGGTTTTCAACCACTCAACCATTGAAGCTATGTCACAGTTCTTAGTAGCAGTATTGTCAATTTTCTTTCTTTTATTTTTAATTCCATTTTCCAATAGCTATCTAAACAATTTCACCTGATTTACTCATTCCTCCTTTATTTTCACTTTAATATCCCCTTTTAAAGAAGGTGGTTGTTAAAGTGGGGATAGTACCAATTTTTACTGGTCATCTAACACAGGTATACTGGCTACATCTGTATTTTCTTGCCACCCCCAAAGCTAGGTTACCTAAAGTACCAGAGAACAGCAATGCATGATTTGTATCAATAGTACTGAATTAGGGATTCTTTTTCTTTTTCTTTTGTTTTTTTGAGAGAGGGAGAGGGAAAGGGAGTAAGAGCATGAAAGCATGAGTGGGGTGGGAAGGGGAGAGGGAGAGGGAGAAAGAGAGAATCTCATGTAGACTCCACCCTCTGTGTGGAGCCCTATGCAGGGCTTGATCTCACAGTCCTGAGATCATGACCCAAGCAGAAATCAAGTCAGTCACTTAACTGACTCATCCAGCCAGGAACCCCAGGATACCCTCCTGTTATCACATTGTTGATTTGAGTTTTGCCTCTGTCCTTAACATTTCTAATGTTATGGAAAGAATGTGTTACTTTTTAGTTGGAGAGGAACTAGAGAAGTTTAGCTATCTCAGGCTAAATTTCCTAGGTTTCCACATTACTCATTGCAACTAAATAATTGTTATACAATCTGGGATCTTTTTATTTGTTATTTAAACATAGTTTATGTATATTTTAATTGTACTGCATAATCTCATAATCTCATACTTTTTATGCTTTTATATTCAAATTAATTTTAAAATATCTACCCACATTGCTTATGTATATCAACAATGTTCAACCACATGCTGCTTCATCAAATTATCCTTATCAACTGCTCTTGGAATGGCCAACTAGATTTTCTCTCATGCCTCACTACCACAATCTGTAATAGTATATACGCTCTTATTAACACATATAAGAATTTCTCTGGGTGTGTTCCAAAAAATAAGACTCCTGGATCATAGTGTTCACATGCTTAATTTGACCAAATATTGCCAGATGACCAAATATTTCCAGAATGATTACATTAGCCTTTTTCATTGCCAGCAGTGCATGAAGCATCCACAGTCCATACCCTGATAATACATGGTATTATCTAACTTCATAATTTTGCCAATCTGAAAAATGCAAAGTATAGAGCAACATTGTTTTAAAATAGCATTAATTAATGAATGGGTTTAAGCATATATTTTTGTTTTACATTTTGCCTTTATTCTTTTATGAAATAGCTTTTATTTTGTTATTTTTAAAAATATTTTTACTTATTATTCTCTCTTTCTTCCTCCTTTTCCATATTGGTTTTAGGAGTTTTTGTATAATCTAGATAATATCTCTTAATGGTTTTAGATATTGCAAAGATCTTTTCTATGTCATTTGTCAGTTTATTCTATCTTGCCATCATTGACTAGAAATCCTTAACTTTAATTTAATCATCTATAAATTGTATTCTTCATGGTTTGTATTGTCAGATTCTTATTTAAGAAATCATATTTAAAAGAGTTTAACTTATATGTTTGTGAGCTGTTTTTCATATTAATATTAAAATAATGTTATGGAGTTCTTTATTTCCAGCTGGAATTTGGATTGAGATTGCACTGAATTTATAAATCTATCTTAGAAAAATTAATGCATTTGTTATTAAGTCATCCAAACCAATAAAATGGGAAATATTTTCAAGTTCTCTCCATTACTTTATGTGTAACTCTTTTTTTTTTAAATATTTTATTTATTTATTTGTCAGAGAGAGAGATAGAGAAAGAGAGTATGCCAGCACAGGCAGACAGAGTGGTAGGCAGAGGCAGAGGGAGAAGCAGGCTCCCCGCCGAGCAAGGAGCCTGATGTGGGACTCGATCCCAGGACGCTAGGATCATGACCTGAGCTGAAGGCAGCCACTTAACCAACTGAGCCACCCAGGTGTCCCTGTGTAACTCTTAATATAGTTATTTCTCACTTATTTTTCTTTTTTAGATCTTACGTATTCCTTCTCAAGTTAATTCCTAGAGGACTTAGTTTTAGTTGTTCATGTGTTATTTATATTTTCTCGTTGGATATTACTAGTTTGACAAACATAACTCGTTTCTGTAATTTGATCTTCTGTCAAAGATCTTTTAATGATCTTACTTTTTTTTTCTGGTTTCATTGGTTTTCTTTGTCAAAGATGAGTGGCAGTAGGGGTGCTTGTCTGGCTCAGTCAGTGAAGCACACTGCTCTTGATCTCAGGGTTGTTAAGCTCAAGCCCCATGTTGGGTGTAGAGATTACTTAAAAATAAAATCCTTAAAAAAAAAAAAGTTGAGTGGAAATGAACCCCAGGGCTAAGAGCAGTAGGCACTCCAGAGCTATAATTAACCACCTCTGTTTGCTGACTCTCAACTAGCAATGTCTCTGAACAGTCTCAACTAACAAAAGCACTTACAAAAAATAAAAACTGGAAACACTACGCTATAATTCATCAACTCCAAAGTAAAAGTTAGTTCTTTACTCAGGAGAACTTTTATGCTTTTATTCTGCCTTGATATCTTCATGCCAACATGAAAATAGGTGTTTGAGTTTATTAGAAAGATGTTAAGGATAGAACTTAAAGGTTCTTCTCCAAACTATACCTCCACTGCTGGTCTGGGGGTGTTCTGTCACCAGTTGCCACCACTCCACACAGATTCTGGATAGTCCTTGATCTACCCTTGCAGTTTCTCAGTGTTTATATTTATTATTCAGATGCATGCTTCCGTCTCACTTCTGTAGTTATCTTAGGACTGCTATTGAGGAAAGCAGTCAATAGTTCATGTTAATGTCATAATGTTAATGTCATTTTATGATGAACAGAAGGACCTTATGTTTAAACTTTCAACTTATTCTTCATACTTGTGTGAAGACTTAAAAATTGTGGATGTTGGGGCGCCTGGGTGGCTCAGTGAGTTAAGCCTCTGCCTTCAGCTCAGGTCATGATCTCAGGGTCCTGGGATCGAACCCTGCATCCGGCTCTTGGCTCAGCAGGGAGCCTGCTTCCCTTCCTGTCTCTGCCTGCCTCTCTGCCTACTTGTGGTCTCTCTCTCTCTCTCTCTGTCAAATAGATAAATAAATAAATAAAATTCTAAAAAAAATTGTGGAAGCTAAAATGCATTCTTAATTTAACTACAAAATGGTCTTAATTTATTTAATGATTGATTAAAATAAGCAAATTTATTGTTAGACATTTGCAAGCTTAATTATCAGGAAAAAGTAATGAATGATATTTTGCTTCTCCTTTAAGATGTTCAATTCTGGATTAAGCTTCTCTAATAGAATATAATGTTTAGCCTAATTATATGTCTATTGCCTTGGGTTCAGGTTGCAATTTTTAAATATTTCAATGTCAATATTTCTTTAGGGCAGTGATTTAGTTGTATGTGTCTCTGTATACCAAGGCCTGAGAACAAAGCCAAGCAGGTAAAGGCATACTATGTGCATATATATATATGTCTATAATGTATGAATAACATAAATAATGACCACACATTTGCAATGAGAAGAAAAATTCATAATTGGGGTATCTTACAAAGTGTTACAGTGCATTATCACAATGATTAGGAGTGATAAATCTTACTAATTGCACTGATCCTGGCTCTGCTAGTTACTTAGAAACTATGTGATTTGGGTCAATAGAATTAACCTCCCTTTTAGGTTCTTCATTTATAAAGAGTGTAAGGATAACCCATACTTGGTATACTGTGTATGTGCCAACTTGTAACAACAACTCAGTATAGATGGGCTTCTGTAAAAACGACTCTTCGCAAATGTCAACATCACATAAAAATAGCAGCTGAAGAATTTTTCTAGATTTAAAGAAGACTAAAGACCCATGAAAACTTAACACAATTTATGTTTGCTTCTTGTATCCGACATTTTTTAAAATAGTTAAAAGGGATACTTTGAGGACAACTGAGGAAATTTTAATACTGAATTTGTATTAGAAAATAATTATTATTTAATGATTAATATTGTTTTAACCAAAATGATATTTACATTGCCCTCAGTTTGACTGAAGTTGATACAGAGGCTTCCTCCTGCCTCTAGGCCACTGACCTACCTCATATCCCAGGCCCTCAGAGAATCCAGACGCCCTAACCAAAGAGATTCCTCCCTTCCTTTCTTTAGAGGATTTACTTTAGAAAACTTGTAATTGCAAATTCTTTTTCTGCTTCTTTGAGATGTAAATCTTTTTAAAACCTCTTGTCAGTTTTACAAACCAGGACTGTCTTTCTCAAGGACCTTGGAGCCATCCCTTTGAAATGTAATCATCAAGGAAGATAGAGCCCCTATCTCCCAGTCTCTGTGGGAGAGTAGACCGCCTAACTTTGGTGGGTGTCTTGCTTCAAGCTATAAAACTGTGTCCTGTCATAAAGATAAGAGAGTTTACTTTTCCTTTTGTTAAGGCCAATTAGCAAACAGAGAAGGCCTCCCTCAGCTCTTAAAAACTCCAGTATTTTTTTTTCTTTCAGTGCAGTTGAATTCTGATTGTGTTTTAGTCTCTATTATTGCAACAACCTTGAGTAACTTTTTTTCTTACCCTGTTTACTTTTGATTGGTGTAATTTTTGCTTTAGTAATATTAGCATTAAACTTCCTGAGTTTGGTAATTGTATTATGACCATGTAGGTCTATGTCCTTGTTATTAAGAGATACTTTAAGCCTTTAGGGGCAAAATATTAAATAATATACAAGCTGTCCAATGGTTTAGTGAAATGGCAGTGTGTGTGTATGTGCACAGATAAGACCAAAAACAAGAGTCACAATGAGAGAGGCAGGAAAAGAAGGAAAGAGGAAGAGAGGAAAGGAGGGAGAGAAAAATGTAAAAGAGGGAGAACAGGAGGGAGGGAACTAGGGAAAGAGAGAGAGCCCGGTTAGTTAATGAGTAGAAGGTAAAATAGAGTAGACACAGGATTTATGAGACTGTGTATATAACCTATTTCCACATCTGTTATAGTGATCCCTGGGGCATAGTACCCAAGTTATTATAGGAAAAGCTTTGTTTCTATTTAGGAGCTCACTTTCTGTGCTTTTTTTTTTCTGATAGAAAAAATGAACTGATCAAACATGTCTAAGTATAGAAGTACATAATATGTTACCTTTAATCTGTACCTTAGTGTGGTTAATTAACATTTGAAATAAAAATAACAGATTTGTTTCCTGGGCACATCAAATATCATCACTGAAATCTGTACCACAGAGTATGCCAATTAACCTGAAATATTGGAATGATGTTTTCACCGGTGAAATAAATGGTTCAACAAAAGTGGTTGGGATTCTCAGTTCTTGTTTTTACGAGTCTCAGTTTTGTAAGACTCACTTTTGTTACATGAATGAGCTGAAAGAAACAAGAACATTCTAATACTTCTTTGTGAGGCTCAGACTCTAAATCCTGTTAGTGCTGACTCTTTCACTCTTTCTCTACTTCACAGAGACCTGATTTGTGCTTCTGGATAAAACCCTGGCCTTTCTATTTGTAGTAGGGTTGTCCAAAATAGGCAAACTATGGAAAGAGCCCAGATGTCCATCGATAGATGAATGGATAAAGAAGATGTGAGCTGTATGTGTGTACACACACACACACACACACACACTGAAATATTACTCAGCCATCAAAAAAATAAATCTTACCATTTGCAAGGATGTGATTGGAACTAGAGAGTATTATGCTAAGTGCAATAAGTCAGTCAGAGAAAGACAATTATTATATGGCTTCACTCATACGTGGAATTTAAGAAATAAAACAAAGGATCACAGGGAAGGGAGGGGAAAAAAAAAAGATGGAAGCCAAGAGGGAGACAAGCCACAAGAGACTCTTAACCATAGGATACTGAGGGTTGCTGGAGGGGTGATAGGTGGGGGGAATGGGGTAACTGGGTGATGGGCATTAAGGAGGACATGTAATGTAATGAGCACCGGGTGTTATATGCAACTGATGAGTCACTGAACTCCACTTCTGAAACTAATTTTTAAAAAAGTGCTGGCCTTTCACCAAACCTACTAAAAGGAAGGATGATGCATTGTTGGCAGATTGTTCTAAGACTTGCTTTTATTATTACATACTGCAAGTTAGTGGAGGTGGGAAATACCTCCATATAGCCTATCACTAAAAGGGACTAACATTTACCAAAAGAACTTGACAACTGTGAATCAGCATTAGATTGACTTAGATTGTTTAGTCTGCAATGGTTCATACCTCACATTAAAGATATTTGCTACTTCATACAAGAAACCTTGATATTTGTGGGGAAAAAAATCA
The DNA here is from genome assembly GCF_020171115.1 of Neogale vison. Taxonomy (NCBI): domain Eukaryota; kingdom Metazoa; phylum Chordata; class Mammalia; order Carnivora; family Mustelidae; genus Neogale; species Neogale vison. Next base: position 123,423,690 of record NC_058095.1, on the reverse strand, counting down.
CTCCTTTCACCAAAACAAGCTTTTTTAGTAACATACTTTATCAATCTTTGTTACTGCAGGAAGAATTCCCCCAGATGAACCAAAAGAATGGATCATTTACAGATTTATGGGCAGGGTCAGGAGAAAACTAAAGACATCATGAAATATCCAGAGAAAAGCAACCATGGGATGCTATTCTAACACCAAGTCTATAGTGTGAAGAGAAGAAAACAGTGTTATAAGAATGTAGTAAGAAGTAGACATGGAAGAGCTCTGTTCCTGGTGGGGAAATAACTACTGCATGAGCGTTTGCACAAACACATAGAGAACAGGGAAGAAATGGCTTCCCTCCCACTCCCTCTGTCTTTTGATCTTCTGTCAGTAACTTTGATAGTCTAAATAAAACAGGAAGCCAGAGGGCAGTGGAGCTCAGATGACGTGGCCCATGAGGCTTATTCTCCAGGACCTAACAGCCAGGCAAGGCAAGATGGATAATATATGTATAAATCAATTGAAAGATAAGGAGCCACATACTTTAATTGTCATGTGCAAATTACATGAAGTAGGGTCAAAAAGTCTAAACAGATGGCCAACTATATAAGCTATTCTCTAATATTTTTGTTTAAAAATAACACAACTAATATAAAACCAGTATGACTGGAAATTAATGTTTTGTGACACATGTTAGTTTAAGTCTCAACCCAAACTGTTATGTACCTCACATATTTGTAAATAATGTTTTCATGCACCAAGGCTCTAAATTTCTATGACTATATAAATATCTTCACTGACGTGGACATTCTCTTTTTCTTTAGTGTCTCATTTTACAACGTCTGGTATTTCTCTGTCTAAAACAAACGAGTTCTCATTTGACAGGTGATAAAAATAAATGCTCCATTTGCCATGACATTAAAATAAGAAAAGTTCTTTGTTGTTATTTTCTGTCACCGTTTCTGCGTTAGGTTTTTGTTTTTTTTTTTCATCCTTGTCAACATGCTCTGAAAATGTAATGGCCTTTATAGTTCTATATTCCTAAAACTTAACCTATGGGAATTAGTATTTTATATAGATTTGTACTGGTTACAGAGAAATAAGTGGTAGTACATTTAGGGAAGGCACATTAGCCACAGATACACAGTGCATCCCACCAAATGTCATATCTGTTCTGTAGTGGATCTTGCTAACTGTATTTTTAGAGCATGTTTTAACCATGATAGTGTAATGCACCAGTTTGAGTATGACTGAATATTACAAAGGGCAAGGAGAAAAAACATTTCAACATTTAAGCAATGCAAATGCAGTTTTTCACTGTAGAGAAGAAAATAAAGTATAGACATTTAAGAAATGGGATTTCTAACCCCAAAATTATTTTTTAAAGATGTTTCAGTTTGAGTGACAGAAGATTGAAAATTTGAACTTGTTGGATGATGGATATTTTTGAATTCTTTTAAATATATTAAGCTTTTACTAAGATGTCATTTAATCATTCTCAAGCAGTCTGATCCTTTCTGGTCTTGTTTTTAAAATTTGCTAGGCATCACAATAGCAGTGTTGGGTGATAGCCAATTATTCTCTACTTCTGAGACAAAACTCTTCTGAATGCTCTGATGCTCCATGAATTGAGGTTTTCCAGGATGGATGGTGGGAACAGGCACTATTTTCACTCTTGTGTGAATACCAAGTATGTTCTTTCCATGCATCGGGTCATTAGGACCTTACCTATGTGATCTAGACATTCATCAGCTCAATATTTGGAAAGGACCATTTGTATATCTCCAGAACTCCCTCTCTATACAAGTCTCTCCACTCTGGTATGTTGTTTATAGTGAACTTGTATCACTTCACTGTATTCAAGCGGTCTTCTCAGCTCATGAAGCTCGAAGGACTTCATCTGAATTATCCATTCCTGCTCCATAGTTTGGAAATGCTCACCAGGTAGTAAGTTTTGGCAAAAGAAGGGCTTGCATTATTTGTTTCTATCTATCAGAGATCACTGCCTCCATCAGAAAGGATGAATACCCAACTTTTGTAGCAACATGGACGGGACTGGAAGAGATTATGCTGAGTGAAATAAGTGAAGCAGAAAGAGTCAATTATCATATGGTAGCACTTATTTGTGGAGCATAAGAAATAACATGGAGGACAAGGGAAGATGGAGAGGAGAAGGGAGTTGAGGGAAATTGGAAGGGAAATTCGTTGTTTCATGTTTGGTGTCTTGAAAGATGTTGGTTCATGTATATTGTCTGTTTTATTGTCTTACATGGGAGGACATATTTTTAGTATCAGTCTGGTCAGAAGCTGAAGTCCCTAAATAGCACATTTAAAATCTATTTTCTAATTGTTTCCTGTTAAAATATAGAAACACAATTGATTTGGTTTTTTGTAAGTTGTCGTTGTGTCCTGGGATCTTCGTAAAGTTATGTCTAAGTTCTAATAGTTGCTTCTGATTTTAGGGGAAAGTTCATTATTTCATCATTAAACAAAACAGGAGCTGCTGTATTTTCATAGATGCTTTTTGCCAGGTTGAGTAAGTTACCTTCCTTTTCCTAGTTTACTGAAAGTTTAATTTGTATTACTCACATTTGGTGTCATATTATATTGAATATTTCTCTGAACATTTATGAAGATCGTAAGGTCTTTGTCCTTTAACCAATTATATTTAATCTTTTATGTCACATTAATTGGTTTTCAAACAGTAAATAAATCTTGCATTTCTAGAATACATCCCACTTTTTCTAAAAAAGATTCAACTTTCCAATATTTTGTTGAAGTTTTTACATACATGTCCATGAGACATACTGGCTGGTTATTTTCTCTTCTTGCCTTTTTTTTTTTTTTAAGATAAGCAAGAGAGTGACCAGGGGAAGGGGCAGAGGGAGAGAGAAAGAGAACCCCAAGCAGGCTCCACACCCAGCATGGAGCCTGACATGGGGCTAGATCTTATGACACTGAGTCAGATCATGATCCAAGCTGAAACCAAGAGTTGGACATTAAACCAACTGAGCCTCATAGGCACCTCTCTTCCTGTTCATTGTAAAGTTTATAATTTTGCTGGCCTCATAGATCAAGTGGGGAAGTATTTCCATTTACACTTTTTTTTTTAAATTTCTTTTCAGCATAACCGTATTCATTGTTTTTGCACCACACCTAGTGCTCCATGCAATATGTGCCCTCCCTAATACCCACCACCGGGCTCCCCCAACCTCCCACCCCACACCCCTTCAAAACCCTCAGGTTGTTTTTCAGAGTCCATAGTCTCTCATGGTTCATCTCCCCTTCCAATTTCCCTCAACTCCCTTCTCCTCTCCATCTCCCCAGGTCCTCCATGTTATTTCTTATGCTCCACAAATAAGTGCAACCATATGATAATTGACTCTTTCTGCTTGACTTATTTCACTCAGCATAATCACTTCCAGTCCTGTCCATGTTGCTACAAAAGTTGGGTATGCATCCTTTCTGATGGAGGCCTAATACTCCATAGTATATATGGACCACATCTTCCTTATCCATTCATCTATTGAAGGGCATCTTGGTTCTTTCCACAGTTTGGTGACTGTGGCCATTGCTGCTATAAACATTGGGGTACAGATGGCCCTTCTTTTCACTACATCTGTATCTTTGGGGCAAATACCCAGTAGTGCAATTGCAGGTTCATAGGGAAACTCTATTTTAATTTCTTAAGATATCTCCACACTGTTCTCCAAAGTGGCTGCATCAACTTGCATTCCCACCAACAGTGGAAAAGGGTTCCCCTTTCTCCACATCCTCTTCAACACACATTGTTTCCTGTCTTGCTAATTTTGGCCATTCTAACTGGTGTAAGGTGATATCTCAATGTGGTTTTAATTTGAATCTCCCTGATGGCTAGTGATGATGAACATTTTTTCATGTGTCTGATAGCCATTTGTATGTCTTCATTGGAGAAGTGTCTGTTCACATCTTCTGCCCATTTTTTTGGTATGATTATCTGTTTTGTGTGTGTTGAGTTTGAGAAGTTCTTTGCAGATCCTGGATATCAACCTTTTGTCTGTACTTGTCATTTGTGAATATCTTCTCCCATTCCTTGCGTTGCCTCTTTGTTTTGTTGACTGTTTCCTTTGCTGTGCAGAAGCCTCTGATCTTGATGAAGTCCCAAAAGTTCATTTTCACTTTTGTTTCCTTTGCCTTTGGAGATATATCCTGAAAGAAGTTGCTGTGGCTAATATCGAAGGGGTTACTGCCTATGTTCTCCTCTAGGATTCTGATGGATTCCTGTCTCACGTTGAGGTCTTTGCTCTTGGATCGGAAGAATAAACATTGTTAAAATGTCTATACTGCCTAGAGCAATCTATACTTTTAATACCATTCTGATAAAAATTCCAGCAGTATTTTTCAAAGAGCTGGAGCAAATAATCTTAAAATTTGTAAGGAATCAGAAGAGACCCCGAATTGCTAAGGAAATGTTGAAAACTGGGGGCAACACACTACCTGATTTCAAGCTTTACTACAAAGCTATGATCACCAAGACAGCATGGTATTGGCATAAAAATAGACACATAGACCAGTGGAACAGACTAGAGAGCTCAGATATGGACCCTCAACTCTATGGTCAAATAATCTTCGACAAAACAGGAAAAAATATACAGTGGGAAAAAAACAGTCTCTTCAATAAATGGTGCTGGGAAAACTGGAGAGCTATATGTAGAAGAATGAAACTCGACCATTCTCTTACACTGTACACAAAGATAAACTCGAAATAGATAAAAGACCTCAATGTGAGACAGGAATCCATTTATACATTTTAATAAGAATGGCATAGGGAAAGTTATTCCATTTCCTATAATTTCACATGTCATCTGATTTAGTTTTCAATGGCAAATTGTAAAACTTGATAACTTCCTTTTGTTGTTTATAAAGTATAAGTCCCTTGACTAGGGCCTTCATTAGAAAAAGGAGTCTAAATATAATTTTTATGTATTGTTGCTTTAAGGAGTTGTTGTTGCCCTCGACCTGCAAGGACGACAAGAAGCCCCGGTTCAGATGTATCTTCTCTCTTTATTTCCACAACTCTACACACTTATATACGTTTACATGACCAGTCAGCAAGCAGGGTGACCAATAAGGGGCCAAGCAATGGGGAGAGCCAATGAGAGTCCTGTTACTATGCTGATTAAATTTGAAACAGCCAATGACTATGTCCTCCTTTAGGCGAGCTTCAACAGAACGTTCGTTGTTTACTTGCAGCGTATTTTGCTGGCAGTGAGCCAAGCACCATCTTGTAATGGCGGGGATTTTCCCAGCTGGAGGCGGTCCCCAACAAATTGTTTGCTTGCATTTATAGCAATAATGATGCATTTTCCTTAATTATTTTCATATAAAATGTATTTTTAATTATATACATTTTATTATATAAGCAATTTTTTAATAGTATAGAATAATTATTGAGGATGTCATGAAGAAAAGACACGGTTTGTTAGAGTGGCACCTAACAACAGAAACTGGGGTGTAGAGCACATGGGTGGCTCTGGTGGTTAAGCATCTGCCTTTGGCTCAGGTCATCATCTTGGGGTCCCAGGACTGAGCCCCATATCATGCTCTCTGCTCAGCAAGGAGTCTGATTCTCTCTCTTCCTCTGCCCTTACCCCCTGCTTGTGCAGTCTCTGTCTCAAAAAATAAATAAAATCTTAAAAAAAAAAAAGACATGCAGTAGAAACTTGGGAAACATTCATTAGTGCACTGGATTCCTACACTAACTTTGCAAATTAATCATAAGGATGTCAATTTTTTTTGATGAATAAATGATTAGAGAGGATAACGTGTTCAATTTTATAAAGCAAGCAAGTGACAAAGATAGTACTTAAATTTAGTTTCTTGTCTCTTTAGAGCTTAACCTGTTAACTGATACTCTATTTTTTGCTAAATCATTTTGCTGGAAATTTGTTCTACTTAAGAAATAAAAAAAAAAGAAATTACAAGCATAGTTTTATGATAGACACTGACCAGATATTCCCAGACCTAGTGTTTTAATACAACATAGACAAAACTGAAGACTTTACTGTTCTTAAGTTGTACTGAATTATACGTAATGGCAAATGCTTGTATCTATTTTAAGATCATGAAAATCTATTTCAATAGTAATCTGTATTTAAAATTATATAGTCACTTACTGTGGCCACATGACTAATGGGCAGATACATACCTAAGCTTTCTGAAACATCTGCTGAGAAATAAACAAAACTTCTAAAAAGTGCTATTACAGAAATATACTAAAAGCATATCTTTTTATATTATTCCATTAGTATCAGAAATGTATTACTTGTATCTTGATAAGGACATATATCACTATAACATTTTGAAGGATTTCCACAGTGGCCTAAATAAAGGCTTATTCAGGAAGAAATCTGACCCATGCCTGGTCTTCTGGTGATGAGTCCTTCAAAGCTCATCTCAAATAGTTTGGCTTGAGCTTCCAGGACTTCCACAAATCCTTGCAGAAAAAAAGGCCACCTGTAAAGCAACCTCTAGTCCCAACAGAGATCTGGACAGCTGGATTTTAGTTCTTGGTGATGCCAATGAGGAAAAATTGGAAACATCAATTTATAAAAATGTAAGTTATTGAAGAAAACTGGAAGAACTGAACATTTGGAAAGGGACTAATAATTTGGACAAGGTAATAGGATCCAGTCTAATTTATAGGACAATATCAAAATCCTCCCCCAAGAAGGATGTGTTTCAGATTACACATGGCTTTCTATTGAAACATAAGATTTCTCTCTACAGTCAATACCCACACTTTAAAAAAGATTTGTTTATTTAATTATTTTTTGAGAGAGAGAGAGAGATGGGAGAGAGAATTCCACGTAGAGTTGCACTGAGCATGGAGCCCAATACGGGGCTCTATCTCATGACCCTGACTTCACAACCTGTGCTGAAACCAAGAGTTGGATGCTTAACTGACTGTGCTACCCAGGCTTCCCACTGCCCCACATTTTCATTTAAAAAAGAACTTCAAAGGAATTGAATTGCATTCCTAATCATAAAATAAAATTTTGTCTTACCAGATTTGGCCTGATTATCTACATATGTGTACCAAGAATAGTAACTTACCACACTGGCCTTCTTCAGTTTTCTATGTTGGAAGCTTACATTAGAAATCTCAGATTAAAACTCAACACCCAAAGAACAAATAATCCAATCAAGAAATGGGCAGAGGACATGAACAGACATTTCTGCAAAGAAGACATCCAGATGGCTAACAGACACATGAAAGAGTGCTCCACATCGCTTGGCATCAGGGAAATACAAATCAAAACCACAATGAGATATCACCTCACACCAGTTAGAATGGCTAAAATTAACAAGTCAGGGAATGACAGATGCTGGCGAGGATGCAGAGAAAGGGGAACCCTCCTACACTTTTGGTGGGAATGCAAGCTGGTGCAGACACTCTGGAAAACAGCATGGAGGTTCCTTAAAAAGCTGAAAATAGAGCTACCCTATGACCCAACAATCACACTACTGGGTATTTACCCTAAAGATACAAATGTAGTGATCCGAAGGGGCACATGCACCTGAATGTTTATAGCAGCAATGTCCACAACAGCCAAACTATGGAAAGAGTTTAGATGTCCATCAACAGATGAAGAGATAAAGAAGATGTGGTGTATATATACAATGGTATACTATGCAGCCATCAAAAGAAATGAAATCTTGCCATTTGCGATGATGTGGATGGAACTAGAGGGTATTATGCTTAGCTAAATAAGTCAACCAGAGAAAGATAATCATCATATTATCTCCCTGATATGAGGAAGCTGAGAGGAAACATGGGGGACTTGGGGGGGCAGGAAAAGAATAAATGAAACAAGATGGGATGGGGAGGGAGACAAATGTCGCCACAAGCACGACAAATTGACCAGGAAACGTGAGCGTAAGAGGATGGTGAAAAGAAATTAAGAGACAAAGAGATGGGAGCAGGAGGAGCACTGAGGATGATGTCCAACAGTACTAAGTTTATTCAAAGCACTAAGTCCATATATATAGTGATAGCAGAAGCAATACACCTGTGCCTAGTTAAACAACCACGAGTTCCTCATGACACCAAATGGCTGATGATAATACAATTGTTCTGTATTGATACAGCAAACCTGAAAGTAATTTATGAGAAGTACTAGGGCAGCAAGGACCAGCAATGAACTTTTGACCCCAACCGAATTGTTCTCATTTGTTTAGCAAGCGTGTGGGAAGTCACGTAGGCGAGCGCACAACACATAGCACAGACCCTTTGTCAGTGCTACTCAACTTTTCCCGTCCTAAACCTTTTGTTAGGTTATTCGGACTTTAAAGGAGGCACAAGTCAGGGCCTGGTTTGGTCCTCGTCTCAAGCCTTATTGCGGCCTCCCACAGACAAACCTTAAGAGACTCTTAATCTCACAAAACAAACTGAGGGTTGGGTGGGGGAGAGGGTTATGGACATTGGGGAAGGAATGTGCTATGGTGAGTGCTGTTAAGTGTGTAAACCTGGTGATTCACAGACCTGTACCCCTGGGGCTAATAATACATTATATGTTAATAAAAAAATTTAAAAAAAATCTCAGATTGGATTTGTAAAAGCCGCTTGAGGCTAGAAAGCCAGTTCAAGTACTCACCATGATATTTCACCTATATTACCTATAAACATGGATGAATTCCTCCATTCTTGAGGTCCTCAAAATATCTTAAGATTCCTGGGTTTATCAAGAAGTAGCTTTCATCACCTGTAAGGCAAGGAATATATAAATCCATGAGCACTTTAAGTCAGATATCAGGCCAGTTTTCCCAAAAGGACTTTGTAAGCACTGACTCCATGAAGTCAAGTTTATTTCCTTAAAAATGTTTAGTTATATCAATTAAATGAGCATCATTCTCAAATATGACATCCCAGGTAAGGCCTTGGATACGTATCTGGTATTTCTAATCAAGTTCTAGTAATAAAGAGGTTAGATGCATATGGAACCCATGAATACAAGCATATTGCTATGTGAGAATGCTTAAAGAGTTCCCAAATCCTGCAGGGATCAGTCAGGAAGGAAAATATAAAATGTTTAATTCCTATCTACTCAATTGTTATTTATAGATAGCTTAAGGGAAAAGAGAAAAGACTTTCTTTTGTATTCAGAAAACATAAATCTAAAAGATCAGTATTTCTTTTTTTATATTTTATTTGAGAGAGAAAGAGAGAATGAGAGAGAGAGAGCATGAGAAGGGGGAGGGTCAGAGGGCGAAGCAGACCCTGCTGAGCAGGGAGCCTGATAAGGACTTGATCCCAGGACTCCAGGATCATGACCTGAGCCAAAGACAGTTGCTTACCCAACTGAGCTACCCAGAAGCCCCAAAAGATCAATATTTCAAATAAAACCCACAATCAGTTTATTTAGTCCTATGTCATTACTTCTTGTTCTGCTTCATCCTGGCTTAGCAGTCTCATGAACCCATTTGCTTCTAGGTTACTGTTCTGGAAAACCTAAATTGGTCCCCTAGCATGGTCTTAAATCTGTTTAAGTGATTCCTTAACATACAAATGATGCGTAGATGCCTGTACCCAAAACCACGTGGCATAACACTTTCACACACAACAAGCACTCACACCTGTGGTTGATTGCAAGTGCTTTCAGAAAAGTATCAGAGAAAAAAGCAGTAAATGTTCAGAAGTATTTACTGCTAACATATCTAGAATGGCTGTCAGATGGTTTTGCTGAACTTGGCTGTACTCCTTACATGTTGGGGGAATGGATCAGTTAGCTATCAACTTTTCTAGGCTTCTTAGGCTAAATATCTGATGAGAAATGATAGACATGTGGAGTGGAGCCAAGTACCCAATCATCTTCTTGATGGCAGAAACTGCAGAGTCAGGTGAGTGACAGAGAAAGTTTAGCATGCAGGGCTGGGTGAAGAATTAGAGCCATGGGTGAAATCAACCTACCACAAAGAATATTGAGCAATTCTATACATACAGAGAAATTATAAAATATCCTAATATATATTTAATAATGTGTGAAATTTATTCTTCCTTGAATTGTGTAAGACATGAAATGCCTCACATTCTTCCCTATACTTCTTTGTTAAGTATTTATAGATTACCAAAAACTGTGCAGGATAATCTGGGGGCTAAAAAATGAGTAATATTTATCCTCAAGAAGCATACAATCTTTATGGGTTGCAAATGACTATAATGCATGGTAACCCATGAGTGTATGGGTTGTATGAGTGGCATAAAAATACTATGGGAGTTCAGAGAATGGAGCAGTGCCTGCTGACTACTGGGGGATGAAGATTGCAAAATGCTTCTTTGCAGGTGACATGTTAGCTGAAGCTTGACAGATAAATAGAATTTCAATAGGTAGAAATGACAGGGTTTAGCTTTTGGAGAAAAAATCGAGTGAATAAATGAAGGCAATAAACTATGAAGGCAAGTTTTGGAGAAAATCAATGGCTATATGGAACTCCAGATGTAGGTGCAAGAGTTAAATTAAGTCTGTACTGACTTTATATAAAACCCTGGAATTTTTTTTCGTAAAGTTGCCATCATTTTTACATGCCTGCTGTATTTTTCTTATGAAATTCGAGGACAAATGAAAACACAATATAGTTATTTCAAGACTCTAACTGCTTAAATTCTTGGAAAACTTTGCGTTTATGTTTACTTTTCCCCAAGTTTATATTCTAGTGTCAAACACATCATGTGTCATACCTTCATGAATATTTAAAATTATGTTACCCCAAATTTGCATTGCCAAGAAAGACTTAATCACTGACATTCAAGCCATTTTTTTAAAATCATGATTCCTGAAAAGGCAGCAGATAGGTTACAAAATGCAAAAAGCATAGGTTACATTTTGTTTCAAAGGAGTTGTCAACACTGGGTTAGTATTTTAGAAATGACCAGCCTAATGAAACTTCTAAGGACTACTCAAGAATTAAGAGAAAGATGCTAATGAAAAGTATGAGGACTTTAGAAGAAAAGCATGTTCTTGGTCTTGTGATGCAGAAATGCAAAGATATGCCTTACATAAAATCCTTTAAAGACCTTAATTATCAGCCAATATTATAATTATTCTTACCTTAGTAGGTTCACATACAAGTGTCCTACAATTTAGTACTCTTTTAGGCTCTCAGTCTTACGCTTGTGGCCTGTTTTTATTTTTACTGTTGTCCTGTATTTGTTTATTTTTTTTAAAGATTTTATTTATTTATTTGATAGAGAGAGAGATCACAAGTAGGCAGCGAGGCAGGCAGAGAGAGAGGAGGAAGCAGGCTCCCTGCTGAGCAGAGAGCCCAATGCGGGGCTTGATCCCAGGACCCCGGGATCATGACCTGAGCCGAAGGCAGAGGCTTTAACCCACTGAGCCACCCAGGCGCCCTGTATTTGTTTATTTTTAATTTATTTTCAGAATAAAAGCAAATCTCTTCACTAAGTTAAGGCAGACCTCAGAAATGTGTCAGAAAATACAAAATTAGCATTTAAAATATATATAGGGCTTTGCATTTCATTTAGAAGAGAACATTTTGCTAGCTGTATTTTTATTCTTTTTTTTGAACATATGGGTTGAATTTCTCTTATTGAAATATTACATTAAACAGGTACATTTCTTTATTATTTCATGAGAAGGGGAGAGTGCTTATGTTAAAATAGACATTGGATATGGTTGACATACATTAATTATATGAATTAACAAGGTAGCTGCCCACTACACAAAACTTAAATTTAACAGCTAGAAAAAAGGTTCTGTCCAGAATCCAACAACAAAAAAGTAATGAAACACATGTGATTCAAACAATCCTTTTACTTCACTAGAAGTTATTTTGATTTGGTTACAAAATTGTTCTTCTTTTAAGTAGGAGAAATCTGTAATTTTACTTCCCTTTACAGTCTCACAGAATATAGGCAGAGCTAAATAAAAGAATGTAGTATTCGCTTTATTTCTCACAGTTACTCCAGAAATGCCCTTTGCTAGTGATCTCCTGACTATGGAGCTCTGAATTGCATTTGATGATAATTATTTTTCTTGCAAATTTATATGCATGAAAGCAATATTGAAGCAACAATGGAAAACATAATTTTCTATGAAAGATAGAAATTATTTATCTGCTCTGAAGTGGATCAAATACATTTCCAAAATCATGGGGCTAAAATTGAATCCAGACTCTAACAAGATTGTGTGTATGTATCTACTTGAATGTGATCTGATATTTAAAATGTATGTAAGTGAACTAAAAGATGTAATAAAAGAAAAAATTGGCGTCCTACATAGTTTAATCATATTACAGAAATTGCAGATAACACATATTAATGAGATTTTTCCTTTAGATTATCAGACAACTTAAAAGATTCTAAGCAGAATTGGATTAGTCCTAACCAAAGAGTTATGGACATAGTAATTCATTGGGAGATGTCCCAGGACAAAATTTTGCTGTCTCCTTTCTCATTTAGCAAGACCAAAAAGAAAAAGGAAATGTATTTCATTTTTAATTAGGTAGTTGGTTTACCTGTAATTTAGCCTTAAATATAAAGTATATTAACTTCATTAAAGGTTCAAATAAAAATTATAATTAATATCAAATACTTTTTTGGCAGTGAAGACTGCAAAGGAAACAAATTTTAAAAGATAATTATAAGAAGAAATAAAAAATGCTAAATATAATTTAGAGTACAAAAGTAAAGCATAACTATACAATTTCTAGTTTTATATAATTTTATTTATTACATTTTGTTTCAGATTTTCTATTTGTCCTAAACAGAAAGACCATTAGAATTAGAATGGTGTAGGTCTATCTATGAAAAACCCACAGGGAATATCATTCTTAATGGAGAAAAACTCAGAGCTTTTCCCCTAAGGTCAGAAACACAGCAGGGCTGTCCACTATCACCACTGCTATTCAACATAGTACTAGAAGCCCTAGATTCAGCAATCAGACAACAAAGAGAAATAAAAGGCATTGTAATTAGCAAAAAAGTCAAACTCTCACTCTTTGCAGATGCTACTTCATATGGAAAACCCAAAAGACTCCCCTCAAAACTGCTAGAACTCATACAGGAACATGTCAGGCCATAAAATCAATGCGCAGAAATCAGTTGCTTTTCTATACATCAAAAACAACAAACAGGAAAGAGAAATTAAGGAGTTGAGCCCATTTACAATTGCACCCAAAACCATAAGGCACCTAAGAATAAACCTAACCAAAGAGGCAAGAAATCTGTACTCAGAAAACTAAACAGTACTCATGAAAGAAATTGAGGAAGACACAAAAAAATGGAAAAACGTACCATGCTCATGGATTGGAGGAACAAATATTTTGAAAATGTCTATGCTACCTAAAGCATTCTACACATTTAATGCAATCCCTATCAAAATACCATCTTTTCTCAAAGAAATGGAACAAATAATCCTAAAATTTATATGGGCCAGAAAAGACCCTGAATAGCCAGAGGAATATTGAAAAAGAAAATCAAAGTTGGTGACATCACAATTTCAGACTTCAAAGATCTATTACAAAGCTGTCATCATCAAGGCAGTATGCCACTGCCACAAAAACAGACACATAGATCAGTGGAACAGAACAGAGGCCAGAAATGGACCCTCAACTCTATGGTCAACTAATCTTTGACAAAGCAGGAAAGAATGTCCAATGGAAAAAAGACAGTCTCTTTAACAAATGGTGTTGGGAAAATTGGACAGTCACCTGCAGAAGAAGAAACTGGACATTTCTTTACACTACACACAAATATAGATTCAAAATAAATGAAAGACCTCAAAATGTGACAGGACTCCATCAAAATCCTTGAGGAGAACACAAGCAGCAACCTCTTCGACCTCAGCCACAGAACTTCTTCCTAGAAATATCGACAAAGGCAAGGGAAGCAAGGGCAAAAATGAACTATTGGGACTTCATCAAGATCAAAAGCTTTTGCACATCAAAGCAAACAGTCAACAAAACCAAAAGACAGCCAACAGAATGGGAGAAGATATTTGCAAATGACGTATCAGATAAAGGGCAAGCATCCAAAATCTATAAAGAACTTCTTAAACTCAACACCAAAGAACAAATGATCCAGTCAAGAAATGGGCAGAGGACATGAACAGACATTTCCAAACAGAAGACATCTAGATGGCCAACAGACACATGAAAAAGTGTTCATCACCACTTGGCATCAGGGAAATACAAATCAAAACCACAGTGAGGTACCACCTCACACAAGTCAGAATGGCTAAAATTAACCAGTCAGGAAACGACAGGTGTCGGCAACGATGTGGGAAAAGGGGAACCCTTCTACATTGTTTGTGGGAATGCAAATGTATTCCCACAATGGTGGAAGCCATTCTGGAATGGTGCAGCCATTCTGGAAAACAGAATGAAGATTTATGAAGATTTATGAAGATTCCTCAAAAAGTTGAAACTAGAGCTAACCTATGACCCAGAAATTACACTACTAGGTATTTATCCTAAGGATAACAAATGTAGTGATCTGAAGGGGCACATGTACCTGAATGTTCATAGCAGCAATGTCCACAATAGTCAAACTATGGAAAGAGTTTAGGTTTCCATCAGCAGATGAACAGAAAGAGAAGATGTGGTGTACACACACACACACAGAATGGAATACTATGTGGCCATCAAAAAACAAAAATCTTGCCATTTGTAAACACATGGATGGAATAGAGGGTATTATGCCAAGCAAAATAGGTCAATCAGAAAAAGACAGTTATCATAGGCTCTCTTGGATACGAGGAATTTGGGAGGCAGCACAGGGGGATCGTGGGTAGTAGGGAGGGAAAAAATGAAACAAGATGCCACGGGGAGGGAAACAAACCATAAGAGACTCTTAATCTCAGGAAACAAGCTGAGGCTGGGTTATGGACACTCGGGAGTGTATGTGCTATGGTGAGTATGTGAATTATGTTAAGATTGATGAATCACAGACCTGTACCCCTGAAAGCAAATAATACATTATTTGTTAATAAAAACATGTTAATTAAAAAAAAAAAAGAATGGTATAGGCCTGTCTGAAATATATAAATGGAGTAATGTATTAATTTTACCACTAAGCAGATCCCCGGACAATGACATAACCGATACTTTAAATGACCATTAAGGGGGCACCTGGGTGGCTCAGTGGGTTAGGCCGCTGCCTTCCGCTCAGGTCATGATCTTGGGGTCCCGGGATCGAGTCCCACATCGGGCTCTCTGCTCAGTGGGGAGCCTGCTTCCTCCTCCCTCTCTCTCTCTGCCTGCCTCTCTGCCTACTTGTGATCTGTCAAATAAATAAGCAAAATCTTAAAAAATAAATAAATAAATAAATAAATGACCATTAAGTAGAAGATATTATAAGAAGTCTATTTGTTTATTTGTTTGTTCCTTTACCATATTAGAGTACTTGTTCTATATTGGAATCTGATATGTGTGGATGACACGAACTGTCCTGCAAAAGTGCTTATCCAGGGCAATTGTTCTCAAAGTAGGTACCACCATCATTAGCTCACCTGGAAACTTGTTAGAAATACAGATTCTCAGTTCCCATCCAGGACCTACTGAAATCAGGAAGCGGAGCCCAGAAATCTGTGTTGTAGCAAGCCTACTGGTGATTTTTAAGGGAATCTGTCTGGTTCTGTCCTTAATACCAGAAAATTACTAGAGGTTTCAGAACAATCTTCAAAATATATATTGCTATTCTAATTTTAGAAGTAAGAAAAAAAAAAGAACATTCAAGGATGTTAAGCAATTTGTTTATTGTTATTCCTACAGAATATATGAAGGGTACTCTGCCTATCATGAAAGATAGCTTCCTTTCCATACATCTAACTCTCCCAAAGCCTGGCTGTAGGCTCCATCTCCACATAAATGTGTACTCTCTGGTTTTAGTCTGTTTATCAGAGCCAGCTACTACCATGGAGAATTATGTAAGATCCACAGGGATAGAGCTTTCTGGTCTTTGTTCTCTGATTTACCCAAGTGTTCTGACCAGTACCTGGCATACATCGGGCACTCAACATAGATTTGTGGAATGAAATGAAATGGGGACAGAATGAGAAAGTATATTAGCAGTCTTATATGTATAATCTGAACTATTTCCTTACAACACATTTGCAGGATCATTATATGCCTGTTTTGAAGGAGGAAGTGACTAATATTAAAATGAATAAGTGATTCTTACACATACACAGAGTAATCAGCAGACATTGCATTGATTGGTCTATTTGATTATAAAATTCATTCTTTTTTCTTTATGCCATGATAGAGAAGGCCTAATACCCATTCTGGTTAGGTAAATCTTGAATCATTCCTATATGCATGTAAGAAGTTCTTTTTAAAGATTTTATTTATTTAAAAAGAACTTCTTACATGCATATAGGAATGATTCAAGATTTGACAGAGAGAGAGAGAGAGAGAGAGCATGCACACACAAGCAGGCAGAGCAGTAGGCAGAGAGAGAGGGAGAAGGAGGCTCCTAGCTGAGTTGGGAGTCTGACCTCCGGCTAAACCCCAGAACCCTGGAATCATGACCTGAGCTGAAGGCAGAGGCTTAAACAACTGAGCCACCCAGGAGCCCCAAAGAAGTTCTTTTCCTGGTCACTTCAAAGATAAATAATATTGGGCCAAGAAAGGTAAAGAACAAACAAACAAACAAACAAACAAACAACCATAGCATGAGAAAACAAGCCAATAATTTGGAACCCCTATACTGACAACCAGATATTTATGTACCACAAATGGAACACAATAAAACAAAGAAATCCTGTAAAC
The DNA here is from genome assembly GCF_020171115.1 of Neogale vison. Classification (NCBI taxonomy): domain Eukaryota; kingdom Metazoa; phylum Chordata; class Mammalia; order Carnivora; family Mustelidae; genus Neogale; species Neogale vison. The sequence goes on along the minus strand of NC_058095.1, from coordinate 123,406,953 downwards.
TAGTTAAAGTGTAAAAAGACTCAACTTGTAAATGAATTAGATTCTACGAAATTTTACCTGCACATCTGTTTTGCTTCAAATTATGAACACTGTCTACTCTTACACAAAATAGAGAAAAAGACTTAGTTGGAAGAAGGGAATATTTTAAAAAAAAAACATTTCTTATCAGCCTTGAATGAGAAAGATTATCTATAAACATTTTCATACTTTAAATGACATTGGAAAATATTAATTTAAGCCCTGTTGAATAGTATTCTTTATGGAAGTACATAACATTTATTATTTAAATATGTATTTAGATTTTTCAAGATGAGATAGCATTCAATATAGCTATTTTATCTTTTTGTGAAAGTTATATTACATCTAGCAGAAAAATAATACACTGGATAACAATATTTTGTAAAAGCTGATCTTTGTAAATGTCTGATTTGTACCCTACAGTATCTATTTTTTAAATCTTGTAAAATAAATTTTCTTTGATGGTATTATTATTGGTATGCACTAGCAAATTATATTCTAAAAGAGGAACAGAAAACCAAAAACATATACATCACTGTAACTAAACCTTGAATATAGAAGCAATAACTGACATTCTAGGGATGCAGCCAAAGGAATTTTAAAAAGCACTAACCCATACTTACACCCATTAGTTTTCAAGTTCCTTCCTTCCTTCACAGGATGTAGCATTGAAGGGAAGCAAAGGCTCTGTTTTCTAGTCCTTCCATTCCTGGATGCTGTAGGGTTGATGGTGGAGGAAAGCAGGAGTTGAAGTCAACTCCCTAATTCACTCTTTCACTATTAACATTGCCATTTAGAGCAGTGTCTCAACTTGTGGGGCGGTTTTATTTATTTATTTATTTATTTGTCAGAGAGAGAGGGAGAGAGAGCACAAGCACAGGCAGACAGAGGCAGAGGGAGAAGCAGGCTCCCTGCCGAGCAAGGAGCCCGATGTGGGACTCGATCCCAGGACCCTGGGATCATGACCTGAGCCGAAGGCAGCTGCTTAACCAACTGAGCCATCCAGGCATCCCTGTGGGGCGGTTTTTAATCCTCAAGAAATTCTGGCAATGTCGAGACAATTTTCATTGTCACAAGTGGAGAGGAGGTATTACTGGAACTTTATATGCATTATCTAAATCTAGCAGTAGAAGCCAAGGATGTAGCTAAACAATTTACAATGCACAGGACAGTCCCTACACCAAGGAATAATTGCCCAAAATGTCAATGGTGAGAAACCTTGATGTAGAATTAAAATTTCACTCCACACATGTATAATAGCTGGAATCTAAGTAATATAAATATGTTCAGGTAAGTAGATCTTGATAATAACTTAGGTGACAGTATTGGGATATAATAAGAAATACTGCGTCAACATAATCTGGTGCTTTTGATCCCTGAAATCACAGAAAAGGGTGTCACACGGGAAAGCTTAATAGTGCTGATACAAAACTTTAGAATGAAGTTTTAACCAATGATATTGTGTGCAAAACCCCATTGCCAAGAAATGCCTACTGTAGAGAACAAAGCATTACTTTGGCTTGATGCTATGAAACAATGAATTTTACATGTGTCTCTCCTTATTATAAGGAGAGCATCACTTCACTTCTTCAATTTTTTTTAAATTTTATAAATGACACAGAATGGATCTGGCACTATCAATGAGAAAATTCCTGCTAGCCTTAAATTTTACTTATTTTTATTCAGTCCTTTCATTCATAACACATACAAGTAACACAATATATATATATGGTTTGTAGATGGGAAAATATATCAGTATGATATGCAGTTGAGTTAGTTCATATGTTGGGATTTTTCCTATATAGGAGAAGCCAAATTATTGAGAGTAGGGGGAAGCAAAACAAAACATAAACTAAAGCTTGGCTGCTGGCATTGGCAGTGGGGGTTTTCAACTGTTTAAGACAATTAAAACCAGGCATGAGCTCTTGACTAGACCACCTTCTGAGGTCTAGACTACAACTCTCTCCCTCCTAAGGCTAATAGCATAGGCAAGTAATTCTTCTTCCATCCTCATTGTTTCAGTAGCAATGTAGTAACCACTGGGATGTGAGCATTTCTAGTCTATTTTTGTTGTTCATTTTAAACATTCATTATGACAATCTCCACCCAAGCTGAATTGTCTGCTCAGACAGCCCAAGCTAGTTCCAATAGTATGAACTATTGTTTTTGTTAATGCTTTGCAGATATTTAAGGGATGCATATATTGGATTACAGCTGGAATGACTATATTGCCAAAAAAGCAATTCTCATTTTATGGATCAGTTTTGTGAATGCAATTAAATTAAGATGACTCGAGAGAGATGGATGCATTCCGTGTATCCTAATGAAATTATGTTTTGATATTGCTAGTCTTAGATGTACTTTCTTGACTGTGGTAAAATCATCAAGGAAATGGTATCCTATTGACCTTCTGGAAGCCAGCCAATTAGGTCTTAGATTGGTGATATTTGCTTTCTCTATTCCATAAATCCTAACTTCCACTTACAAAAAAATATGAACTTATGGAGATGGTAGGCTTCTCTATGAAAACAGTAAGTATCATTCCATGAATAGGTCACTTTGTTTCAAAGTGACCAATATATTTTGTTATTTTGCTGATTAAAAATATTATTTTATAAAATAAATTTAGTTGGTATAAAATCACAGTTCTGTTATTGGTACAATGTGTCTTCATACATGAAAACACTCATGAAAGTGAAAAAATGGCAAAAAAGTAGAAGAAAAACATGTAGGTAAAGAATTTTGCAGAAATAAACTATTTATTATTTCACCTTAAGATAAGAAATATCTTTAGCCCTTCTCATTCCAGAGCCTATGTGTATTCCTAGCTCCTTTGCTAAATGATTTATATTTGTTTTATCTTGAGGTTCATATTACTCCTAAGTTGTTGAAAGGTAGGATCTCTGGTAATCTCAGGTTTTATAAATTTAAAAATGCAGAAACAATAGCATTTTCAGTGAATACAGAACCAGGAAAATGACTTTCTAAGTAATGAGAAAGTAATTTATAGCATGTTCATATGTACTTAAATACACTAGAATTTTAGATGTTTTACCTTTCACTTTTAGCTTATTTTATTTACATTCAATAGTTAACCTATAGTGTATCATTAGTTTCTAATGTAGAGTTCAGTTATTCATCCATTGCATACAACATTCAGTGCTCATTACATCATGTGCTCTCCTTAATGCCCATCACCCAGTTACCACATCCCCCAACCCTTCCCTCCTGCAACCCTCACTTTTTTCCTATAGTTAAAGCCTCTTACGGTTTCTCTCTCTTTCTGATTTCATCTTATTTTCCCTCTCTTCCCCTATGATCTTCTGTTATGTTTGTGATACTTGTTTTTCTCTGTCTTATTTCACTTAGCATAATATCCTCTAGTTCCATCCACATTGGTGTAAATGGTAAGATTTCATTCTTTTTGATGGCTGAGTAATATTCCATGATATATGTGTGTGTATATATATGAATGTTTGCTTGTATATATATAGATCTATCTATCTATATATACATATCTATATCTATATCTATATATATCTCACATCTTCTTTATCCATTCATTTGTTGATGAATATTTGGGCTCTTTCCATAGCTTGACTCTTGTGGACATTGCTGTTATAAACATTGGGGTGAAGGTGTCTCTTTGGATCACAATGTTTGTGTCCCTTAGGTAAATACCTAGTAGTGAAATTATTGGATCCTAGGGTAGTTCTATTTTTAACTTGAGGAACCTCCATAGTGATTTCCAGATTGGCTGTATCAGTTCATATTCCTACCAACAGTATATGAGGTTTCCCCTTTTTCTGCATCCTTGCCAACCACTGCTGTTTCCTGACTCATTAATTTTAGCCATTCAGATGGGTGTGAGGTGGTATCTCATTGTGGTTTTTATTTGTATTTTCTTGATGCTGAGCATTTTCTCATGTTTTCATTTCACCCGAAGGTGAGCATTTTTTCATGTCTCTTGTCCATTTGTATGTCTTATTTGGAGAAATGTCTGACACATGTTCTTTCCATTTCTTGACTAGATTATTTGTTTTTTGGGTGTTGAGTTTGGTAAGGTCTTTAACAGATTGTGGATAGTAGCCCTTAATCCGATAAGATATTTGCAAATATCTCCTCCCATTTTGTCAGTTACCTTTTGGTTTTTGTTGACTATTTGCTTTGCTGTGCAAAAGCTTTTAATCTTGATGAAGTCCCAATAGTTTGTTTTTGCTTTTGTTTCCTTTGCCTTCGGAGACATGTCTAGCAAAAAGTTGCTATGACCCAGGTCAAAGAGGTTGCTGCCTCTGTTCTCCTCTAGGATTTTGATGGATTCCTGTTTCACACTGAGGTCTGTCATCTATTTTACATTTTATCTCATGTATGCTATAAGAGAATGGTCCAGTTTCATTCTTCTGCACGTGACTGTCCATTTTTCAACACCATTTGTTGAAGAGACTTTCTTTCCATTGGATATTCTTTCCTGCTTTTCAAAGATTAGTGGACCATAAAGTCAAGGATCCATTTTTGGATTCTCTATTCTGTTCCATTGATCTATGTAACTGTTTTTCTGCCAAGATCACACTGTCCTGATGATTATCTTTTACTCCTCATTTAGAAAATAATCCAGCAATGAAAAATATGTGCATGTGTATGTGTATTAAAAATAGTATTTTCAGGAATACAGCAGTATAACCCCATTGTTTGTTTATGGTTGATAACAGATTATTCGGTATTCATGCTCTTCTAATTGTTGCTATATATTTTAAATATCACCTTATGCTAATGACTTAAGCCAAACAAATACTGTATGGTATAACTTATATGTGGAATCTAAGAAAGAAAAAAAAAAAAGTTGACCTACAGAAACAGAGAATAGCATAGCGGTTGCTAGACACTCAGGGATGGGTAAAACAAGAAGTTGGGAAAATGTTACAAACTTTCCATTATACGAGGAAAAAGGTTTTAGGATGTAATATATAACATGATGAGTATAGTTGATAACACTGTATTGTGTAATTGAAATAGACTGAGAGAACAGAACTTAAATGTTTTCACCAAAAAAGGAAACAAAAAAGGTAAATGTGTGAGGTGCTGAATGTGTTATTTAACTCAATGGAGGGGGATCCTTTCACTATGTATATGCATATCAAATTATCACATTATATATTTTTAAATATCTTACATTTTATTTGTTGATTATACTTCAGTGAAGCCGGGAAGAAGTAATAAATATCACCTATTCTAGAAATAGCTGTATCCCATGTTTTATAGATTACTATGCTCCTGGATTTACTTTTTAGGTCTGAGTAAGTCATACTAAAAATGTGAATTTAAGAGCTCACAAATAGATACTGAAGTGAACGCAAATCACTCTGTTCCAAAATATGGGTGTTTCAAAACATAAGAGACAAAACCTTTTTCATTATTTTGCTTCAGTCCATGATCGAGTAACAGAAAGCAAATTTACCTTCCTCCCTTCAACAACTAGAAAACAACAACAAAAAATAATAAAAAATAAAAATAAAAAAGGAGAAGAAGAAAGAAAGATTTATCACACATCAGAAACAGACAGCAAACTACTAAGATGATGGAGGAAAGAAAAACAAATCGGGTAAACTCTAAAATGGCATCAACTCCCTGTCTGCAAGCAGTTTTCCAAGTCCCTGCACAGAGAGACAAAAGACCTAACAAAATATGCATTAAAGTGGCAGAGATCAGAGTTTGTGAAGGTGAAGACAGTTAGAATTTGTGGGGAAGAGTACTGGAGAAGAGGCAGCTATACCAAAAAAAATAAATAAATAAAAAATAAAAGGGTAGCTTCAGAGATCTTAAGAGTGTCCCCTTGAGCCTTTGGTTTTGTTTCAATCTATGCATGCATTAGAGGAAACTTATCTGAAGCCAGAAAGTAACCACCAGAAGAGAGTAACCTAAACAGTCTCCAGAGTTCAAATAAAGTAGATAAAAACTCGTTCCCATCAGTTGGAATAGAAAGTTCCCATCAATGTCACAGGACATTGGGAAAAGTCTTGAGAAGAGCATTGCCTCAGTGGTCTGGTGAAACTGGAAAAGGAGTCAAGCCTTGTCTGGGGCTGGCCTAACCAAGTTTATGAGCTTCTAATGGCTAAAAATTGATTCCAAGAAACCTGTGTGCCTACTCAAAGTCAACACTTATTTAAAAAATACAAGAAAATAAAGCATTCTATTTTTAAATTAATAATATCTGACATGTAATAAAAAATTGTCTGACATTCAAGAAATCACGAAAATATGATCCACAGATAGGAGAAACCAATTTATAGTCTATCAATTACAGGAAAATGGAATTAAAGACAATACTGGGAGATGATAATCTTTTCATTTGTTTCTTTATATTTCTGCATGTCTTTTAAGATGCACTGATTGCTTTTTCTTCTTGATTATGTTCTCAATGATGTTTCTAAAGATGAAAGTTTTCATTATAGAGACATATTCTCTCTTCTGAGGAAATGATAGGTTTTCTTACAGCCTTGAAAAACAGAGATGGTGCCTCCCTCCAAAGCAAAGCACAGCCATCCTTAGTGTCCAAAATAATGAAGACAATGTCTTCTCCTAGAGCAAAGGGAAGGGACGGGTACAGTCCATCAGAAAAGATTCATGCTCTGGGATACCTAGGTGGCTCAATCAGTTAAGCATCAGACTCTAGGTTTTGACTCAGGTCATGATCTCAGGGTCATGAGATCAAGCCCGGAATCTAGCTCTGTGCTCAGTGTGCTTGAGATTCTCTCTCTCTTCCTCTCTGCCCCTCTTCCTGCTCTCTTTTTCTCTTTCTCTCTCAATAAGTAAATAAAATATTTTTTAAAAATTGCATTCCCTAACTCAGGGTTCCTCTCCTGTAATACAAAACACACTGTGTGCAGGGGCCACTCAACCCTATTTGCACTGCCTATAGGCACTGGTGCTTAAAGAACCAGTGAGGTGGGGCTCAGTCATTAGGTATCTGCCTTCAGCTCAGGTCATGATCCCAGGGTTCTGGGATCGAGCCCAGTGTTGGGCTTCCTGCTCCATGGGAAGCCTGCTTCTCCCTTTCCCACTCCCCCTGCTTATGCTCCCTCTCTTACTTTGTCTCTCTCTGACAAATAAATAAATAAAATCTTTTTTTAAAAAAAGTGTGGAGGTGCCTGGGTGGCTCAGTGGGTTAAAGTCTCTGCCTTCGGCTCAGGTCATGATCCCAGGATCATGGGATTGAGCCTCACATCAGGCTCTCTGCTCAGCGGGGAGCCTGCTTCCCCCTCTCTTTCTCTGTCTGCCTCTCTGCCTACTCGTGATCTCTGTCTGTCAAATAAATAAATAAAATCTTAAAAAAATAAAAGTGTGGAAATGCTAGTGTTCTCATCGACAATATATTTGTGAGAGTTAAACTCTCCATTGTTTATGCCTCATATCATGCCTTCTGCAATCATCCATACAACTGTAGCAGGCCAACTTATTAGCTTAATAGATTCACAATTTTGAACATAAGTATATTAAAACATCAATATAAAAATGTTCTATGTGTCCAAGAAAGTTAAAGAACACACAAAAAATGAAGAAAAAAACCCAGAAGATATGGGGGGAAAACCACACACAACTAAAACTAATAGAGTTAAAAAATCAGTATCTTATATGAAAAATACTTTGGATGAGGATAACAGCAGATGAGACATTGGTAGAGAAAACTTCAATAAACTTAAAGATAGATCAAGCAACAACTATCCAAAATGAAGCACAGAGAGAAAACAAAACAACAACAACAACAAAAAACAACCAAAACAACTATTGAGCATAAACAAAGCATAAATGACCCAAGGAAAAAATAGCAAGTTGTCAAATATATGTGACATTGGAATCCCCGAAGGAAACGATGTCAGATGGAAAAAGAAATAAATTTAATAAATGATGGCCAACTATTATCTAAATTTAAGAAAAACTACAATCTTGCAGATCACAGATCACTAAAGAAGAACGTAGAAATAAATCACAAGGCACATCGTAATCAGATTACTGAAAAACAGTGACAAAGATAAAATCCTAAAAAGATTGTGGATAGTGGGAGAGAAAGGACATTACAAAACAAGGAATGTATGAATGAGGGAATAAAAACTAATCTCATCAGAAAATATGCAGAAAAAAAGACAATGAAATGACATTTTTAAAGCACTGAAAAAGAAAGTCAATTTATAATTTTATACTTAGTAAAAAGATCTTTCAAAAACAAAAACTGAGACTTTAGTGTCTAAAGAGCTACCCTACCAAGAAACAGACAAAACAAAATGTTTAAGAGATGTTCTAGGCATTAGAGAGGTGATACAATATGGAAATACAAATCTATAAAAAGAATGAAGAAAGTCTGGAAGGGTAGACATACACAGTTATGGACAATGCGTATTTTCTTTCATATCTTAGTTTCTGCAAAAGATAAGAAATTGCTTAAAGAAAAGCAGTAATACTAGTATATTGTGAATTTATTTTATTATGTTCAGTTAGCCAGCATATAGTACATCATTAGTTTTTGATGTACTGTTTAATGACTCATTAGTTGTATTTAACACCCAGTGATCATCACAACACATTCATTTATAATATAAATAAAAGTAGTAATATGTTATAACCACTACAAAATAAAAGAGAAAAATTGATGTTTGCAGTTATATGATCTCTAGAAATATACATGAAGTGGTATAGTATTATTTGAAAGTAGACTGTGGCATGCTAAAAATGTATATGACAAATACTAAAGCAGCAACTAAAAACATAAAATAAAAAATTGTAGAATTAAAGAAGCTCTTGGGTGACTCAGTTGGTTAAGTATTTGGCTTCAGCTCAGATCTCACAGTCCTGGGATCAAGTCCTGCGCCAGGGTCCCTGCTCAGCATAGAGTTTGTTATTCCCTCTCCCTCTGCCCCCAACTCATGCTTGTTTTCTCTCTCTCTCCCTTCCTCCCTCTCTCAAATAAATAAACTATTTTTAAAAATACTAGAATTAAAATAAAAAAAATAAAATAAAATCATGAGAAAATTAAAAAAATAAAAGTAATGATGGAGGTAAAACACTGAAAAATATTCTAATACTGATAATAATAAAGAGGAAAAAAGAGATGGAAGAACACCTGAGACAACAAATACTAGATGACAGTTTTAAGACAGCATTAAATATCTTGGTAACTGAATTAGATGTAAAGAAAACTATATCCAGCTATATGTAGCTACATGAAAATAATTTTAAATATAAAGATAAAAGTCAGATAATAGCAAATGGATGGAAAAATACCCTTAGCGTATGCATAAAAAAGCTGTAGCAGCTGCTCTACTGTCAGAGAAAATAGGCTTAAGAACAAGGAATATTGCCAGGGATGAGGAGGTGTATTTCGTAATAATAAAGGAATCAAAATATCAGGAGGACATAATAATCCCAAAGGGGTATTTGCACGGAATAACAGAGCTTTAGAAGAACTGAAACACACTGATAGAAATAAAGAGAGAAATATACAAATCCACAATTATGGTTGGAGATGTTAACACTCCTCTCTGAATAATTAATGAACAAATAGAGAAAAAATAAGTAGGGCTCCGAAAAACTGGAACAACGTTAAAAAAAACCTGGTCTTTGTACTTACTGAATGCTCTCTTAACAACAACAAAACACATATTTTTTTTAAATGTACATAGAATATTCACCAAGGTAGAGTTTATTATGGGTGATAAAACACAACTCCATAAATTTAAGATTACTGGAATTGTACATATTATGTTCTATGACCAAAAAGAAATTAAACTACAGATCAAAACCAGACACATATATTGAAAATATCCAAATATTCAGGAATTAACACAATTTTAAGTAACCAATAGTTCAGGGAAGCAGCACAAGAAAAAAAAGTTTTTATATATATCTTTATATATGTTTTTATATATTTTTCCACTTAATCTGAATGAGTGGAAATTAATCAATATAAAATTTATGGGATGCAACTATTGCTTAGAAAGAAAATGAAGAAATTTCTCGAGTCAATCATCTAAGCTGCTTTCACTTTTCAATAGTAGTTACTTGAATTGTTTGTTTGTTCATTTATTTATCGGCTCCATGCCCAATGCTGAGCCCAACATGGAGCCCAACACAGACCTTGAACTCATGACCCTGAGAGCCACCCACATACCCCTGAACAGATTTTTTTTCAAGATTTTATGAACAGATTTTTTAAAAAGTCATATACCTCTAGCCAGACTGATCAATAGAAAAAGTGAGAAAATACACAGTAACAATGTCAGGTATGTAAGAGGGGACAAATGGCAAATCCTGCAAATTTTGAAAGGATAAATTGGGATATGATAAATCATTATACTGCAATAAATTTGGTAAACTAGTTCAAAGGAATATATTTCTTAAAAAATAAAAACTGCCAAAACTCTTTCTAGAAAATATAGTTCACTCAAAGCACCCTCTTTATATATATTTAATAACTAGAATCTGTCTTTAAAAACATCGCCACTCAAAAAGAAGACTCCAGAACAAAACAGCTTCAATGGTAAATTTTGCTGAATTGTAAGGACAGGAATCATAAGAATTCTATAAAAGCTCTCAAAATTTTTATAGAAGGGGGAATATTTTTTATCTTATTTTATAGGCCCAGAATACCCTGAATCCAAAACCAAACAAAGGCATTACAAGAAAAGAAAGCCATA